>NC_136918.1:51721419-53172668 GCF_949752795.1 Hyperoodon ampullatus | reverse complement strand
CACAAATCATTGCATAGAAACCAATGCACATCATGATCAATGACTCACTGCATCACTTCTTCCACATTCTGTCAATTATCCATCAAGCCACATCTGTTATTCAGGTCACGCACAGACAGAAAAGCATGTGGTTGTGTTGCCTCCTTGTTGACAAGCAGAAAACCCACATGACATTTTGCAAAAATGGATACTCAAAAGAAGGAATTGGCAGACAAAGACGAAAGTGCAGCAAACAAAAAGTAAAGTAAAACTGTACATGATTAGGAAATGTTGATGAAGACATACTAAGACCTAGGCCTGCAAGAAGATAAAGTATAAGGCACATTGAAATGGTCCAATGAATATAAAAACAAGGTAAACTCATATCAACATCTTTTAGTTAAACTGCATTAGGAACAGAAAGCCACTTATGTCATTGAAGTGAGGCATTTACTTCTATTTTGGATTGAAGACTGTAATCAAAAACAAATCCCAATTAGTTTGGCTACCATTCAGGCCAAAGCAATGAACTTAGATGCCACACAGAAAGAAAACTATAACTTCTAGGAGCCTGAAGAAGGATCTTTAGCTGCCAGTAAAGGCTGGTTTCACTGTTTCATAAATTGGCATGAACTGATTAATCTTAAATCATCTGGTGAAGCTGTATTTCAGATAAAGATGCTTTGTGAAATATTACACCCAGAGTCCAAAGAGATATAGAAGAAATAGCTGACCATGGGAATGTTGACACTGTCAACCATTTAAAAGACTCTAGCTATGCAGCCAGAGAAACTTAATGAAGGAGAATTTATCAATATAAATGCAGGAAATGGTTGAGATGAAAGGATGAAGATACCCCATGAGGAAGTAACACCAGCAAAAAACTTCACATTAAAACAACTCTCAGGGCTTCCCTGGTGGCGCAGTGGTTGAGAGTCCACCTGCCAATGCAGGGGACACGGGTTCGTGCCCAGTCCGGAAAGACCCCACATGCTGTGGAGCGGCTGGGCCCGTGAGCCATGGCCGCTGCGCCTGCACGTCTGGAGCCTGTGCTCCGCAACGGGAGAGGCCACAACAGTGAGAGGCCTGCGTACCGCAAAAAATAAATAAATAAATAAAATAAAAATAAATAAAAGAATTCTCAGAGTTATTTTACAATGTCGAAAGCGCCAAGGATAAAATGTTGGAAACTGATCCAAACTTAGAAAGGAATATGATGATTTTCCAAGGCATAGAAAAGATGCACACTCCATACCAAGTTATATCATGAGGACTGTTCAAACTATGCCTGATAAGTTACTTACAAAGAAATAAAACAATTCTCAATTGAATAATTCTAAGACTTTCTAATGTTCCAAGTTGCAATGTATTAAATGAATATTAGTCATTTTTTTGTGTACATAGATTTTATTTTTTTATTTATTTTTTATACAGTAGGTTCTTATTTGTTACCTATTTTATACATATTAGTGTATAAACATGTCAATCCCAATCTCCCAGTTCATCCCACCACCACCACCCTCGCTTCTCCCCTTTTGAATGTTAGTCATATTTTAAGTTTTCTTATACATTTATACATTCATAACTGATAGTAAGAGAATACTTAATGTTTTGACATGTAACCTTCCCCACTGATTATTACAATCACTTTTTATGGTTTCAGCTTGAAGAAACATTCCTACTGTCCTGAAATACTATGCAAAGCATTTCGTAAAACCGTCACAATGAAAGAGAAAAGAATAAACGTTTAGGACATGACTGATCTGTTGTACGTCAGTGGTTAACAGTATAGTTCAAAACAAATTTTAATCATATTGGCTGGTTAGTTTTGTAAAGCCAGGATTTCAGGATAAAACAGAAAAACTAATACCTTTTCTCAAGTATGAAAGTAAATTTGCTTTTTGATTTATATACCCAAAAGTAGAAAAGCACTAGACTGAGATTTAAGGAGTCCAGGTTCAAAACTGAGCTCTACCATGAACTCCCTGTGTGACTCCAGAGTCATCCTTTTATTCATTCTACAAACATTTATTCCCAGACCCCTGCTATGTTTTTGAGGATAGAAAATTGAGTATGATATGGAATCTGGCCTCAAAGAACTCACAGCCTATTAGAAAAGAAAAACTAGAAATGGTTGCAGTACAGTCCTCATCTATAAATCAGATCTAATAACGCCTACCTCCCAGGGTTACCAGAAGATAAAATGAGACTATATGAGAAAGCATTTTGCTATCAAGTACTATATAAGTACTAGCTAGTACCAGTGTCACCGTAGCACCTGACAAAAATTAGACTGGATTCCTCTTATCCAATGGTTCTCACAGTATGGACCAGCAACATCAACATCACCTGTAAACTGGTTCAAAATGCACATTCTTGTCCACTCACCTGCAGATCTAGTGAATTAGAAACTCTGGAGGGTGGGGCCCAGAAATCTGTGTTTTAACAAGCTTTCCAGATGATTATGATGCAATTAAAGTTTGACAACAACTGCTTAGTGTTATCTATATAAGACTAAAACACTGGTAATATGAATCCTAGTATGTCCTAGATAGTTATTTCCCAAGTATCAATGAGAAAATTAAAGCAGAATATAACCAGTTCTTCTAATTGGCCAGGAAAGTTAGCAAAAGTCCTAATGAGCTGTTAATCACATTTTTATTTCATCCAAAGTCATCTGCTTCTCAACTCCTTTCACTAAGATAAAACCCGGAGTAGAGTCCCTGTCTATAGCAATTTCACCAATGGTATAAGCTGTGTGTTTGTGTCTGAGTTTTAAAAAAACAGCACAGATTATAGAAACATAACACAAATTATAGAAAAATTTTGCTCAAACTAACAAGTAAAAGGCTATTATTTCAATAAGAGGGTCATGACTAATCTAATTTGAGAATTCACCTTGGAGAACTCTAGTATCTATGGCATGTTCAGGCCAATATCCTCAGTATTAATAAAGGTTGATTCTTTGAAGATGAAAGGCATTTTATACACTTCCAAGAGTCCTTTGGGATAATGAATTATAGGAGCATCCAAAATGGTAATATTTGCCATATTTTGAAAACTTTTATCAATTCTACTGGTTTCATAAAATAATATCTTCCTGGACTAAATATTAAAACCATCTTCATTTTCATATATGTTCATTGATTATCACTTAGAGGACAAAGTAGTATAGAATAGATGTTTATGACAAAGCCACCCAGAACCCATACAGAGCCTAGCATATAATGAGCACTCAAAAAAATGTTTGTTGAGTGAATGAATCCCCAAAATTGGATAACATGAATAATAATGGCTATAAATTTTTAGTACCTTCCATATATCATAATCAATCCTCACAATAGCTCTGTAAAATGAGCATGAATATATTTTTTAATATAAAAAAGATGAAGGAGCTGAGGCTTAGATAAGTTTTAAAAAAGAGTCAATAGAGAGTGATGTAGGCATCAAGGTGGAGTGAAATGCTTCCACTGTCTCTCCCCTACAATCTACAGCCAGTAAAACATCCACAACTCAACAAAGGTATCCCTGCCAAATACACCACAATGCCAGAGAATTCCACACATCTGTACCTCTAAAGGTGGGTGGACTAGACCACATAGAGGAGGCAGAAGAGGGCAAAAATTGGAGGCAGTACTTGCAATCCCAGCCCTCCAGCTATAGCAGCTGAACCCCCAACCCCAGAGAAGCCAGTAGCAGCAGGGGAGGTGGCACACATGACTCTGGCTTCCCAGCCACAGCAGCATATGTGGACAAAGGTAACTGGGCAGCAGGTACAGTGGGACCTGTGACCCCGTACCTCTAACCAAGGAGGCACCAATGACTCTGGCTCCTCACACCTCCCACCCACAGCAGCAGGAAATACTGGATGCAGCAGAAGTGCCCACCATTCAGTACCTCAGGCCACGATGTCAGGAACACCAAGTACAAGCAACAATGAGCACCCAAGAGACACTTCTGCAGAAGCAGTGGAGTGTGGAAATATATATATATATATATATATATATATATATATATATATATATATATATATATATATTTCTCAAATATAACCAGAGGCTCAGGTAAGAGAAACCAAAAACTTGTGCTATAGGGTCACCTACTAGAAAACAAAACAAAACAAAAAGGCCTCTAATTTCTAACCTGTTGAATCATTAGAATCAATTTTAAAAATTTCTTTGCCTAAAAAAGGAAGGTGTTTGCTACTTCAAATGCACCAGCAGAGGAACAAGTCATCAAGCACCATGAAGAACTAGAGTGATACCTTATCTCAAAAAGAAAACGACAGTTCTCCAGAAACCAAATTTAAAGTCATGGAATATTGCAATCTAACTAACAGAGAATACAAAATAACTGTCATAAAATAACTTAATGAGCTATAAGAAAACTCAGAAAGGCAATTCAATGAACTCAGGAATAAAACTAATGAATGGAAAGGATACTTTACACCAAAGAGATTGAAACTCTAAAGAAAAACCAAACAGAAATACTGGAGCTGAAGAACTCAATAAACAAGATGAAGAATGAATGAGAAAGCATTGAAAATAGAGCAGACCATATGGAAGAAAGAATCAGTGAGCTTGAAGATAGAAAAACAGAAATGATAGTGGTAGAAGAGGAGAGAGAATTAAGATCTTAAAAAACTGAGAAAATTCTACAAGAACTATCTGTTTCTTTTAGGAAGGGCAACATTACGATAATGGGTATCACAGAAGGAGAAGAGGGGGAGGTTGAGTGAAGGGTTTATTTAAAGAAATAGTAGCTAAAAACTTCCCAAACCTGGGGAATAAACTAGATATTTAAATCCATGAAACTAAGAGAACATCTAATTAGCTCAGTGCAAAAAAGACCTTCTCCAAGACACATATTAAAACCATCAAACATCAGTGATAAAGAAAGAATTTTAAAGGTAGCCAGAGAAAAAGGATGGTAACTTACAAAGGATCCCCCATTAGGCTATCAGCAGATTTATTTTCTTTTGTTTTTGAAATTTATTTATTTTTTATACAGCAGGTTCTTATTAGTTACCTATTGTATACATATTAATGTATATATGTCAATCCCAATCTCCCAATTCATCACACCACCACCACCACCCCCCACCACTTTCCCCCCTTGGTGTCCATACGTTTGTTCTCTACATCTGTGCCTCTATTTCTGCCTTGCAAACCAGTTCATCTGTACCATTTTTCCAGATTCCATATGTATGCATTAATATATGATATTTGTTTTTCTCTCTCTGACTTACTTCACTCTGTATGACAGTCTCTAGGTCCATCCATGTCTCTACAAATGACCCAATTTCATTCCTTTTTATGACTGAGTAATATTCCATTATATATATGTACCACCTCTTCTTTATCCATTCATCTGTTGATGGACATTTAGGTTGCTTCCATGACCTGGCTATTGTAAACAGTGCAGCAAAGAACATTGGTGTGCATGTGTCTTTTTGCATTATGGTTTTCTCAAAAAACTAAAAATAGAACTACCATATGACCCAGTGATTCCACTTCTGGTTATATATCCAAGAGGAACAAAAACACTAATTTGAAAAGATACATGCACCTCAATGTTCATAGCAGCATTATTTACAATTGCCAAGATATGGAAGCAACCCAAGAGTCCATCAACAGATGAATGAATAAAGATGTGGTACATATATACAATGGACTACTCCTTAGCCATAAAAAATAAAATTTTGCCATTTGAAGAAATATGGATAGACTTGGAGGGTATTATGCTAAGTGAAGTAAGTCAGAGAAAGACAAACACTGTATGATATCACTTATATGTGGAATCTAAAAACACAACAAACTAGCTAATATAACAAAAAAGAAACAGACACAGATATAGAGAACAAACTAGTGGTTACATGTAAGGAGAGGGAAGGGGTAGGGGCAATATAGGGAGAGGGGATTAAGAGGTATAAACTATTATGCATAAAGTAAGTTACAAGGAAATATTGTACTACACAGGGAATATAGCCAATATTTTATAGTAACTATAAATAGAGTATAACCTTTAAAAACTGTGAATCATATTGTACACCTGTAACTTATATAACACTGTACATCAACAATACTTCAATGAAAAAAAGATTGCCTGGATAATTTGTATCAGGCAAAAATGTGCTGAGCATATAAATAATAGTTACATTTAAGTCATAATAAAGAATCAGTGTAATATGAAGCATTTCTAGAATAAAGTATTAAATGTTAAATAATAAATAAAAAATGAAAGCTGAAAAATTAAAGTTTACTATTATTCAAAACAAAAATAAATATAAACAAAAATTTTAAGAGCCAGTATCATTCATTTACTGAGTGGCAAATTAAAAATTTGAACAGAGGAGCCTCTGACTCACAAGTCCTTTCAATGAAACTACTCTGAAGTGACAGGCCAGTGTCACCTTCTTTAATCACGAAAGACAGTACATTATATGTACCAGCATAGATTCTTTTATAAGACAAAATAGAGATATCCAAATTGATACAGAATACCTGCTATTCATTTACATTACTACCCAAAAATTTGGTAGCTTTCTTCACTTTCTGAGCTATTGTTCTTTGTGATTTCACTTGAGATATTCATTTTTCTGTTAATAGAACTTGCCCTTGTTTTGATTTAGTTTATTTAGAGTAGCAGGATTCCTGGGGCACATGAAGGCGTTTTGCCACTGAAAATTACCTGGCCCAAGGCCACATATTGGTTCCTTTATTTTATTTTTAACAGAACCACAGGTGCTAATTAGGTGCTCTTTCAAGCTGCCAAAGTAAGATTCTGAGGTCCCAAACTGCTGTTGGTCTCATCATCGTTAGCCCTGTAGTGCTCCTCTATGAGTCACTTTTCACACTTGACATGTCCCTGCTCTTTGCAAATTATTTTAAATGACTTCTTAATTAGAAGCACTGCTTTTCCCATTGCTAATGAAGCAGGCCAGAGCTGCAGAGCAGTCAGAAAATAGAAATGGTTCTGATACCCCTTTTTCCTTTCTCAGGACCCCTGTTTCTAACTGAAGTAACTGTGTTTACTCTTTAGCCAGTGTTGTGTCTCTTTACAATAAAATGTGAATTCTTTATCTCTGGGTTGCAGATTTTTGCAGGCACCATAAAACTCAGATTTAGTTAACCTTATTTTAATGTTTTTCCTCTTCCACCAGTGACTTCTGAAGGACATAGAGAAAACATATTTCTTGCAGGAAGAAGTATCTATGTAGTGTACATCTCTAACCCAGGCAGTGATTCCTGTATGTTTTGCAAAGGTATTGAGCGGTCTGTCAAAGGAAATGTTTTCTCATTAGAAAGACTTGCCAGAGAGATCTCAATAAGAAGGTGTCACCAAATTCAAAGAAATCCTTTTTCCCCACACCAGTTCGGAAAATATACAGTGGTACCTTTGTATCTGTAGGGGGATTTGTTCCAGGACCGGCCAAGGATACCAAAATCCACAGATGCTTAAGTCCCATTGTCTGCCCTCCCTTAACCTTGGTTTCATATCCACAGACCAGGAATTGTGTAGTACATTGACCCTTGCACAACTCAGTGGTTAGGGGCAATGACCTCTGCACAGTCAAAAATCTGTAACTTTACAGTCAACCCTCCATATTGGCAGTTCTGCATCCATGGATTCAACCAACCGTGGATTGTGTAGTACTGTAGTATTTATTTATTGAAAAAAATCTGCATATAATTGGAACAACACAAAACTGTTCAAGGGTGTTGAACAGGGTGCTGTTCAAGGGTCAATTGTATAACACTGCTTAGCTTTGTTAAGAATTAGTTTTGCTCTTTTATTCCCAATGACTGTTCATATTTTTGGTTAATAAATTTCCTAAACAAATAAAAGGAGAAGGATCATCCTTCAATTTTATTTTAAAAACATTTAGTTGGTCATCCAACCCTTAGACAGTGAAAATCATAACAGATTATGAAACGTACTACAACTTAGAATTTATAAAGGAACTACTGAAAGCTCCCCTGTATGCCCTTTTTTACAACCCTGCACCAGGGTTTATTCAGACCTGAGAGGATTCATCAGCCCTGGTTTGGAATTGAGGCTAGACACTCCCAGAATCAAGGATGCTGAATTCTTCCTTCCCTTTCTCATAGTTTCCAAGCCCTCATCTTAGCCGAAGTCCTACCAAAGCTAGCCTGTACATCCCTTTGAGGTCATCTTCATATTCACCTCTTCTTTTCATCTAACCTAATCCTGCCACATCAGAGTACCTTGTTCATAGCACACAAATAATTAATAGATACCTGAAGAATATATTAAAAACTTAAGGGTAAATTTTACTAAAAATTGATTACTAAGCTTCACCTGTTGCCTTCAACAACAGTACCATTTATTTAGCATTACTACTATACTTCCTGGCACTCTGTTTATTGCTTTGTATGCATTGTCTTACATATTTATTGTAACAACATTATGAAAATGTTTCATACCACCCCTCTTAGAGATAAGATGTTTCCGTGGGAAGATAGCTTGCCTTACATCACATACAGAGCCAGATGTCTGGAAGGAATCCCAGACCACTCACCCTTAACCAGAGCTAAATGATACAACATAGCTTCTCAGGCTGTACCCTCTATCTGGAGCTAAACTTCAACCAAAAGCACACCCAGCAGAAATTCAACCAATTACTAAGCTCAAAATTCAGAAATTCAACCAATTACTAAGCTCAAAATCTGCCAAGCTTCTGGAAACTTGTGGGGAAATCTGTGTCTTATCAACTGGTAGCTTCAGGGTGCTTATCTATTCCATCCATAGCCAAAGAGCCTCTAAAGCAGTGCCTCCCAAAATATCAGACCCAACTGGGTATTTGCTGAATATGAAGGTTACTAAACCTCACCCCAGACCTTACAAATCAAAATCTCTATAAGGGACCCCAGAAGTATGTCATTTTTAGTAAGTTCTTCAGAAAATAGACTTGGGGACACAGTAAAGTCTCAGAATTATTATTCCAGGGCCCCAAAGCCAAGGTTTCTTTTGTACACAGTCCTTCTGTCCCTTTCTTTAAGTGCAGGGAGAAAGGCATGCATCACATCCCCACTGCAGCTTCTTTCTCCAGCCACACTTTGAGGAAAAGAGTTTGGCTTACTGCATTTATATTAAGCCCTTTATTTTATAAGTGGGGAAACAAAAATGGAGATAAATTAAATGATTTCCCCAAAATCAGACTTGAAGGCAAGCTTCCTAATTCTCAGTCTTGGCTTTTTCTCAAGCTCAACTAGAATCATTAGAAGTAAACAGTGCACTACTATTAGATCACACTTTGCAAAGTGTCTGGAAAGATGTATAATAGACCAGATGATCATTTAGGGCAGGTCCTGAGAAATACAGAGAAAATAACCATTGAAATAAATTTAAGGAGATGGGTAATAATTCTATAATATTTTCCACTCTATACACATAAATTTACTAAAATAATAAAAGGTAGAATTATGTCACCTTTTATTGCAAAGTCCTATATTTATGATTTTATGGTGCAATATGGAGCACAAGTTATTTCATGGTTTCTTTTGTTTTAACAACAGCACATAAAAATTCTTGCTGATATTTTGTTTTTGTTTTTGTTTGTAAAGAAGAGCCCACTACATGTAACCCTTAATGTATGCTACTGCTCAGGACACAATTTTTACTCAGATTCACCTTTGATGATGAAATGTTAGGTTTTACCTTTCCAAATTCCTTAAAATCTTTTTATTCAAGATATACAAAAAAAGTCTTAAAGTAGCTGACTATAAAGAAATTTTCAATAATAATCTCTCTCATTTGAAAAATTATCAACAAATTACATTCACTGAAGTAACAGAGTTGCCTCTTCAGAACAAAGCCAGCAAATTGAATCCTTAGAAAAAAATAAATATGTTTTAAAAATCCAGATATAGTAACTCAGACATAGAAAAAAATTAAAAAACATAAATCTAAAGTACTACTCTCATTCCTATCCTGTGCCTTGAATCCATGGTCAGCCATGGTGGTTTGAGGAAGACAGCAAAAGTTTCTAACTATCCTGAGATCTTTCTTCTATGCTTATACAATGGCTTTTAATGTTTCCAACATGAAAGTCTCCCCAAAAGTACCAATTCCAAAAACTCAGCTGTGACCTGGGAGGCCCCTTTATGAGCCAGGCTCAGGTCTTCAAGCACCTCCTATCAAAAAGCAGAGAGCAGAACAGGACGGCTACCCCAGATCCACCAGCAAATCCATGGGTAGTTTTAGGGCACCTGGCTTCATGACTGGGGAAACAAGGAAGTGACTGCTTAGATCCCTAAAGTTTGAGGAGCCTCAAGACCCTCCATGAAGGCTGAATTCTATCCACCTAACAACCCCAAAGCTACGGTAAGACCTATTGCATTCTGTACCATGGAAGTTCTTCTCTGACAAAAATGACAAAATGATTTTGTCCTCTAATCCTTGTTTGGAAAGATGTGAGCATGGAGAAAATGGTAGATAGAGAGCACAGCAGGCTAGTAATTTTGTCCAAGGCTACAACCTTGGACAAATGCCAAAGAGGACCAAGAAGATCCAAAGCAAAGCTAAGTCCGTGTAAGCATTCAGCTTGCAAAAAAGTCAGAGATAAAAGTATTAGTGTCAGTACCAGTCACTGAGAAGCCAAAGGTATTAACAAATTAATCCGCAGAGTGTTTGAAATAGAATTTGGTCATTTCCATTGGTCGGGCTAAGTTTGACCTCTTGAGAGGTCAAAATAAAAGGACCCAAGGAAAAAAAGAAAATTCCCTCTTTTTTACCATATCACAAGGGGAAAATCTTGTACTGGCCACATGACCACACAGACTGTGGTCTTCAGTAAAGAGTAGTAATCAACAAAGCATACAAGTGTCCATGCCTACACCTGTGTCTATACCTGTGTCTGTCTATATTTCCATCTATATCTCCTGATCACGAGTAGGTTTTCAAAGACACATGACAAAGTAGGGTTCTTAAACTGAGCAGAAAATGGAGCAATGATAAAGAGTGCAGAGACAAATACTACAAGAAACAGCAATGACAGCAGCTCTGGGCATGGTAAAAGATGCTAACAGAAAGAAAGGGTAGAAAAGTAAAACTCAACATGGATACTCCAGCCTCCCAGAGTTAAAATTCTCAAAATTCCCCATGTTAAAAAAAAAAAAATAGAACTCACATACAGGACCAAAAGTCTAGCTATGTAAAGGATTCAAATACTAGACAGGATATTATTTCCATAGACGTAGTCATGTCATGACTCCACCTTTGTTACCTGTCCCTTGACCCCAGGAACACACAACTGTGTACACAAAATGCCTTGTCTCCAAAAGACAAACATTAAACTCATAGTCAAACATGCATCTCCCTTTTGCTACTTTTGTGACGAGCAACATATCTCACAATAACTTCTCTTATGACTGATTTCCTTATCTATAAAAATGGAAATTATTGTTTCTCCCCTATCTATCTCACTGGATTGTTTTTCAGATGAAATTACATCTCATAAAGAAAAACCTTTTATAAGGCATAAAGCACAGTGTACACAGAAAATATTGCTATTGATATCGATGAACATTTACACAAGTCATTCAGGCAATACCAAACAAGTGATGCTTCAGTGAATAGAAGCTTAGGATAGTGGAGAGTTGATAGTTGTCACTGGAACAGTTAGTCCTCTGTCCCACTTTGGTTTTTGTTTTTGCTCACTATGCCTGTATAATCTATTATCTCTTCAGCCACTCCTTTTGGGGGGTGCTTTGCACTAAGCTGCTAATGTGTCACAATAAATTCAGTCTCTTTTTCTTAACCATTGTGTTCACAAAGCATGGGTCTTTCAAGAATCAGAATTAAATTGTGAATTGGCCCATGGGCTGAACACATAAACATTTTCTTTACCCAAGAATGACTTCAAATTTCTATTCCTTTCCAAAAATTGCATGGCAGTCTGAGGCTATAGATTATTAGACTATGATGAACCATATTTTTTAATAAAAATTAAATTCTAATCATCTGTCAGGCAACACAAGTGAAATACACAGTGTAATAAATTCCAGAACGTATTCTCTCTCTCCATCCATAAGAAAATGGCACTAAATTCCTTTATACCACATTTCTACAGCTATGCAAAAATGATTTTTAAAACCCCTTTTCAAAAAATCATTATTCAGGGAAGCACAAATATATACAAATGTTTATGTATTTTCAAATTAACTCATGGAAGAAGAGGATAAAACATCTTTGAGATTCTTTGGGAATGTTTTATGTGTTAATAAACATAATTTGCACACCAGTGGTCCAATTTGGTCAGTATTTTTTTTTTCACCAGTAGCAGCAATGCTGTCAAACCAAACAGATGAGGTAGAAAAAGCACAGGCCTGGAGGTCAAATAAACTGGTTTCTAGACTTTCTGTGCCACCAACTTGTGTGTAACCTTAACTAATGTACGTAGTCTCTCTGGAACTTAGAATGCTCACTAAAATGAGACAGGTAGATTCTAGTAAACGAAAAGTCTCTCTGACAGTCTTTAATTTACTTCCAAAAACCATTCTTCCCTTTTATTCATAATAGAACCCCCAAGATTTATCGATTCTCATAGCTATTCAGAATAAGCCTTCATTTTCCATCTTCCTTTGCAACTAGGCATGATCATATGGGTAAGTTCAAGTCAATGGCATATGAGTAAAAGTGACTTGCTCTTCCAGGGAAGCAGCAAGCCCTCCCTCCCCTCACTCCACCCTCCATCTCCCCAACCCCTTTCCCCTAAGGCTAAGGGCAGACATGGTCATGAGTCCTCTTGAACCATATGGACAAAGACAACATACCCCTGTAATGGCAGAGCAACTCGACAGAAAGAACGTAAGTCTGCAATACCGTGGAGTTGCCATACAGATCCTGGCATGTCAATCTGGACTATGACAAAAAAGAGAAATAAACACTAATCACTATAGCTTGGGGTGTTTTGGAATAGCTGAACTTAACTATTATATTTCCTCTCAGTTTAGAAGGCAATGTGAGGTAGTGAAACATCATGAGATTTTGAAAAACTGTAGACCTGGATTCAATCCTGACTCTACTGTATGACTTTGGGAAAATTCCTAAAAATCTCTGAGCATCTGTTTTCTCATCAGCAGATAATGTAAGTAAATTGAGGCTAGTAGAATATCTAGTAGTTGGTCAATAAATGGTAACGTTGTGATGGGTTTCTATTAACTGGTAACATGGTAATCATTCTGGGAAGAATCTGGGGTCATTCAGTTATATGGCTTTGGGATGACTTACAGTTCCCAAGATATCAAACTATTACCATGTAATGGGCTGGACATTTAATCAGCTTAAAACTCTAAGACTCCTTAGCGTGTTTTATACATAAAGCCTATATTCCAGGCTCTAACCTTTAATCAGGAAAAAGTGCTGTGGCCCAGTACAGACTGGAAAATTAAAGTCTCTAAGTCCTAATGCCCTGGTCAGCCTATAACATTTTGAACAGCCATTGAGTTTGCACATGTCCTATAAATATATAAAGAAACTAGGTATTATATACAATATAATAATATAATTTGATGAACAATATGACATATAAATAAATATTTCCTTTGTGGAGAATTTTTTTTTTAATATGCAGTCCTGACATCATAACTGTCAAGAAACAGTTGAAACCATCTTGTTCCTTCATATGCCATGTTCTACTGTCAGAAACTCAGCCAAGTCAGGTGGTAAGAAAGGTAATCTAAACCTTCCCTCAGGGGAAAATGCCTTTTGTCCCCAACAGGCAAATTTTTTTTTTTTTTGCGTTACGCGGGCCTCTCACTGTTGTGGCCTCTCCCCCTGCGGAGCACAGGCTCCGGACGCACAGGCTCAGCGGTCATGGCTCACGGGCCCAGCCGCTCTGCGGCATGTGGGATCTTCCCGGACCGGGGCACGAACCCGCGTCCCCTGCATTGGCAGGCGGACTCCCAACCACTGCGCCACCAGGGAAGCCCCCCAACAGGCAAATTTTAAAACCAATTTACTGAACACCATGGAGATCTTTTTCACCTTTCTCCTGAAATTCCAGACATTGGCTCAGAACAGAATTAAATTACAAAACTGGTTGCTTTTACCTGGGAAAAAATTTTTTAATTTGTTCTGAAATGCTTTCCTTCCTCGGTAGGAATAGAGGTTTATCATCATTACAAGCCTTCATCAAGAGGAGTTGCGAGGACTTCCCTGGTGGCTCAGTGGTTAAAAATCTGCCTGTCAATGCAGGGGACATGGGTTCGAGCCCTGGTCCAGGAAGATCCCACATGCCGCAGAGCAACTAAGCCTGTGTGCCACAACTACTGAGTCTGCACTCTAGAGCCCATGAGCCATAACTACTGAGCCCGTGTGCCGCAGCTACTAAAGCCCACGTGCCTAGAGCCCATGCTCCACAAGAGAAGCTACCACAATGAGAAGCCTGTGCACTGCAACAAAGAGTAGCCCCCTCTCGCCACAACTAGAGAAAGCCCGCATGCAGCAACAAAGACCCAACGCAGCCAAAAATTAATTAATTTTTTTTTTTTTTTTAAGCCACGGCACAAAAACATTTCCTCAGAAAGTCTCTAACTATACATCTCTTCCATATTATGACTTACGTGGTTGAAAATCTGTAATCTTTTTCATTTTTTAATAAATACCTGCCTTAACCTTCAGAGGATTGATATGGAGTTTTGAATTACACTTCAAGCAGAAAAAATTAATGGATAAATGTTAAAATCATTAAATAGATTTTGTCTAAGAAATGAAAAGAAAATGACTCAACCCAGGCCATTGTTATATGATGTATCTTTTTTTGGTAGTTTTTTTCTTCAGCTAGCATGCATAAATCTTTTCTGTCTACCTGCCTGTCATCTTTCTGTCAAAAGATTTCTCACATCATATTCTTTTTAGCTCTCAAAACACTTCACTTTAAAATTTTATCACAGGATTTTCTAAGTTTTTCTTAGGTTATGTCACATAGCACAAAATATAAAAAGCTCCTACTTTCAAAAAGTCAGCTTTAATAATAAGAAAAAAAGATATAACTGACTATCCAGAGTATCTTTTTTGAATTGAATCTATAATCATTCTCCTTAAAATTTCTCATATAGTTCTAAAGCTTGATAGACATTTTGCCTCATTAAAGTTAATGTGACATAACTATAAAAACAAAGAATAAAATTGTAGATGAGGGCTTCTTTTTCAGTCCTAAATTCTTTCCCTGAGGCTCTCTTGCTTTTTACAAAGAGAATTTCAGCTGGAAAAGTCAGTTTATACTGGAGTTAAAAGTTCATTCATTTTGACATACCTGTGCCACTGTAAAAAATAATCACATCTTCACAGTAAGTTCCACCCTTCTCTCTGAATACTCTTTACTGACCCCTTATTGGTTTCCTTACAATTTAAATCAAGAATTAAATGCATTTCACATATGACCAAAAACCATCTACAAAAAAGGTTTTCGTGTCTTTGTTCCTTTCCTACTGCCATAATCCCTCTCTAAGGTCTCACAGCACTCCATCATCAGATGGGAAAGAGCAAGATGATCGAGTTAACCTGCCTGGAACTCTGTAGATAGCAGGTGATGAGCGTTAACACAGAGGTTGCTTCCCAGAAACCAGGCCAACTGTTTGGGCGAAGGAAGGAAAGAGGAGAAAGTAAAGCATCCCATATAGTTTTAGTCTCATGATCTGCAATAGCTAGAAATCAGATCTGCATCTCATCCTACAAAATTTGACAGGAAAAGAACTCTTTGTCTCCCATCTGTGAAGACTCCGTCCCACATCTTTCACTATGGTTATGTTTTCTTTTTCAAATCACTCAGATTTTACCATATCCCTGAACACTTTCTCTGGAGCTCAATGTTCAGTAGAAATGGAATGGGTAATAAAGTTTACACAGAAAAACACTTATATCTGATTGAAAACAGAATTGTTTTTCCAAATGTAAATAACAAAAGTGTGTGTGTATATGTGTTTTAGCAAATCTCTGTAAGAGAGTTGGGGTTAAATCACCATGTTACATTTCTGCATTTTATAGCCTCATCAGGTCAAAGGTGAAGTAGATTATATATCCAGCTCAGTTGAAATCATCAAGCACTGAAAAACTCATTTTTTAAAAAAATATAATTAACCTCTTGAGCCTAAAGAGGGAAAAACACTGATGTGGAAGACTTGACTGTCTGAGAATACTAATGAGTTAGTACCTCTGGGTCTCTTTCTCACCAACTGACTTTAATGCAACCCCGGCACCCCAGTAATCAGAGCCTAGAACTGGAATTGAGGTAGTCAGATAGTCCAGCTCAGTGCAGAGTTATACTGACAAATCTGTACTAATTCTGGGCACTGGGCTTTCATTTCTTCATTCACCACCAGTGATTAATTTAATTCTGTTTATACGACTTAGGCATGAGGAAACCAAAAGAACTAGAGAATAAGGGAAGAACTCCAAACTGTTTTTGAATGCCTGCTATATATGCTTCATTTGTACTAACCCATAAAACTTAAATTAACCCAATTTTACAAATAAGGAAACTGAGTCAGCTAAGCTGTGTAACCAGCCAAGACTGCCTAATTAGCAAGTGACAAAGTGAAGATTAGAACGCAGATCTTTCTTATTTTAAGACCAATGTTCTTTTCATGATACTTTCATGACTCTTCCCAGAGGTTGCCCTTGTATTTGACTGCTGTCTTGCTTAGAACTTAAAACCAATAGTCCTAACTGGCTCTGAACACAAATAAATGATGAACGTTTTCAATGTCCTCCAACAAAACCTTGAAGTAAACTTAGCTTTTCCATAAGAATCACAGAATTCACTTTCTGGTCTGACAAATGGGTTAGGGTAGAGGGTACGGTCTCACTATAAATGACCTAGGAGTGTGAAAAAGACAGACTGAAAAAATGCCAACCGCACTCTGGTGTACTGGCTACCAAACAGGAATCAAGAATGCAGTCACAGGGCTTCCCTGGTGGTGCAGTGGTTGAGAGTCCGCCTGCCGATGCAGGGGACACGTGTTCGTGACCCGGTCCAGGAAGATCCCACATGCCGCGGAGCGGCTGGGCCCGTGAGCCATGGCCGCTGAGCCTGCGCGTCCGGAGCCTGTGCTCCGCAGCGGGAGAGGCCACAACAGTGAGAGGCCCGCGTACCACAAAAAAAAAAAAAAGAAAAAAAAGAATGCAGTCACAAAGGCCTGGAGGGGGACTTTCACGGACCAATGCTTCTTTCCAATGACATGCAAAACAATTTCTATATATTCATACTTGTCAGAGCAGAACATGTCCAGCCAGCGTGACAACAAGAAACTACTAGCTAAATTTTCTAATTCATATTTCTTAACAGCTTACCAAAAATGGCTTTTTTCTTTTCTTCCCTACCTCTAGAAGTACCTTCATTCTGCAATGTTTACTCAGTGTTTGCCAATGGAAAAAAAAATTGCCTGAAGGGACAGATCCTTCTTAATTATTTTCCCCAAACCTGCAGTTTCTGTGTTTTTATTGCACGTCCAGAATGGACCTATCATTCATCGAGTGCAGTGTGTAAGAGCTCAGGGAAGGCGGTGACCCAGGGGCAGCTCCACAGTGCAAGAACTACGGACTCCTGCTTGACTGTCTGCACCCATTCTTCAAAAGTGATTCCTATACACAGTGCTCTCTCAACTTTCCAATTAACACCCTAATTATGTTTCAGCTTCTATCAAAAACTGACATATTGTCCCTAAAGCCCAACTTTCAGCAATTTGGGCTACTTGTCACTGGGAAACCAGCAGAAAAATATTAAACCACCTGATTCTGCTGCTTTAACTGGCAATTCTGTGCTCATTAAAATGTATACAAGCAAGTAGGAATATTTGGGTCTACCTTAATAATAACCTGAACTATTTCAGTGTCAGACAACAGCGATTTTGATAGGATAAAAATGGTAGCTGGGAATAATTTTTCATATCATGGTTGATAGCTACATGAAGTGGGGGCAATGGGATCAGTAGATTTTTTTTTTTTTTTTTGCGGTATGTGGGCCTCTCACTGCTGTGGTCTCTCCCATTGCGGAGCACAGGCTCCAGACGCACAGGCTCAGCGGCCATGGCCCATGGGCCCAGCCGCTCCACAGCATGTGGGATCTTCCTGGACTGGGTCACAAACCCGTGTCCCCTGCATCGGCAGGCGGACTCTCAACCACTGTGCCACCAGGGAAGCCCAGTAGATTATTTATTTCACATTGTCAGCTACCTGATTAACAGTGACATTTTCATTTCATCCTTAACTTGCTTTCTCTTGGTTATTTCCTAGATATCTGTTCTCCTTCAAATTTTGGTATATGGTATATAAGTATCATAAAAATTAGCCTAAGGAAAACATTAGGAAAATAAACAGCTACAACCATAAAAAAAAATTTTACTGTACACTTCAAAGTCCAATTTAATCAGTTTTGAAGTAATCTCTAATTTGGGTGTATTATACTCATTTATCTAAGCTATCTTTCATTCAGTAAACAAATATACCTTCTCTATGCTAGGTATTGGGGAAGAAAAAGGATGAATCTTACATAATCTCTACTCTCAGAAAACTCACTAATCTAATGGAGGAAACAGAAAGGATATTATTTATTTCGACAAAATAGCTACCTGACATCTAACCCCAAACCCAGTGTCATAACGTGATAAGCATATATTTAGTAAAGCAATAAGCATGTATTTAGTAAAGCAATGAGCTGCAGGTCAGTCTGGACTGTATATGAGGCAGTTATTCTGTACTTGGCTGGGCTTGCTCAAATGTCTGGGAATCAGCTGGTGTACGCTGATCTAGGCTGGCTTTCGCTGGTATAATTGGGCCAAACTGGCATGCTCCACATGTTGCTCATCCTAGCCAGGGCATATCCTCAAAGCCATGGAAGAAGCATAAGAACACAACGAGAAATCCTCAAGTACTCTTTCTAGACTCTGCATCATTTGCTAGCATCCCCTTGGCCAAAGCAAGTCATACAACCAAATTCAGAATCAAAAGGTAAGGAAATAAGCTCTGCCTCTTGGTGGGAAGACCCTTAAAGTCACATTGTAAAGGGCACAGATATAAGAAGAGGTAAAGAATCAAAGCCATCATTACAATGCACCAGAGAAGAATGAACAAACAAGAAGATATTCTTATTCTAAAGCACTAAATCTAAAGGGGATAAGCGCTATAATGGAGGTATAAAAGAATACGATAGGAACTCAGTGGAAGGTCTGAATATCTGTTTCCAGAAAACCAACAAAGTTTTAACCAAAGAAGTGATTTTGGACTGGTTCTTAGTGGTTGCCTGTCTGAAAAGGCAGAAAAGGGGTCACTTATGGAAGAAAACACACATATAAGGATACAGGGATGTTATTAGGCATAGTGTGTTAAGAGCATATGAAGATAGTATGGCTGGAACCGAGAAGAAAAAATGAGAAATGGTGTTGGTGATTTAGGTTGAACCAGATAGAGAGGCACCTTGTATGTCGATGATTTTATCTCGTTTACTTGATCGTAAACCTCTGAAGGACAAGAGCTACATCTTCAGTCATGTCGGTATTACCCATAATGCCTTACACATAGAAAGAGCTCAATAAATGTTAGCTAGATTGACTTCCACTGCGCTGGTGGAAAAAAGTTACAAACTGACCACATCATGGTGATGAAGTGTGATGTACAAAGACATCTCTACAAGCAAGTACAAGTCTAGAAGTCATCTCTATGTCAAGTTCAAAACTGTCAAATCTTATCTACTGAAGTCCTTAAGCAAATTTTTAGTCTTCAGCGAATTTGAACTTTATTTTAAAAAAGAACACAATTTTATTTTTGTGCTTTTATTTCTCCCTAGGAACTCAGTAGTGAAAATAGGATTGTATTCAAATTGGGGGCATCTCCGTATGTCTGTTTTGTTTGTTTGGGTTTATGTCACAAGCTTGGACAAGATGATAGAATGCAATTTAAGAAGAGATATAAAATAGGAAGCATGTTTTAGCCTAAGTCCCTACTCTAACCCACTTCAAAGGCCATCGAATAACCCAGACTAAACTTTCTGTCAGTGGTCTCAGGAAGATACCCAAAATGAAATAGGAACTAGTACTGGGGGAGTTGCATGGCAAAGGCTAGAGCATGAATTCCCTGCTGTACTGATGATCTCTTCTGCTGAGAGGGACAAATACACTGTCATTTTACCATAAACTTAGAGATTAAGCCCAGGAGTTAGGGGGAAAAAGCTGGAAAATATTAAGTGGAGATTTTTATTCCCCAACATCAAAAGTTCCATGAGATTCCTTCCACTGATTTAACACTCTGGATCTCACTCCACAGTGCTCCTATTCATTTCTCCTAATGAAAGAAGACATAAGTTATCTGATTATTAGGGGCTATGAATCTTACAAAGTAGAGCTAATCAATTAAAAAGCTACCCATTTTGGCCCAAAAGGCAAGATGGGTTGGACAATAATGACTTTAGTCAGTGTTTCCACTCTGCCAATGCAAACTCTTCTTAGAGTGGGCTGCCCTAAGGTCTACCATTGGCAAGTCCATTTGTCCATGTCCTCCAATCAGCTTTATCAATAATAAAGCTACTATTCTGATTGCCAGATGATGGGTATCTTATTTTCAATTGGTTTCAAAGACAAAAAGGGAAGAAAAGAGTGTTATTTTTTGTTCTTCTAAACACAAAAGCAGGTACTCTCTTATCCACCTTAGTGTTCCTCACAGTGCTAGAATGATGCCAAGCGCACAGTGGATGCTCAAAAAAAAAACTGTTCCATGAATGAGAACAGGAATTATATAACATCAAAATCTAGTCTGGGGGCTTTCCTGGTGGCACAGTGGTTGAGAGTCCGCCTGCCGATGCAGGGGACACGGGTTTGTGACCCAGTCCAGGAAGATCCCACATGCCGCGGAGCGGCTGGGCCCATGAGCCATGGCCGCTGAGCCTGCGCGTCCGGAGCCTGTGCTCCGCAACGGGAGAGGCCACAACAGGGAGAGGCCCGCATACCGCAAAAAAAAAAAAAAAAATCTAGTCTGTTCTTTAGTCTGAGATCTCTCGAGTTCCTTTTGAGAAAAGTAGAGTCCCTCCTAGGGTCACTAGTCAACATTTTTCTTCTCTACACAGTTGTTCAATTTCTCAAGTGCTAATGGTCCATGCAATTCTTTTATCTCCCAACTGGACACTGTGTAACATGGTAACCACAATGACTTTGTCAAGGCTTCCTCATCCTTTGTAATGCCAAAGTCTGTATGGATTTAAAATACTACCATCTGTTCTCAGTTTGGGAATTTCACAGAAATAACCAAAGCCCATTTCAATGAAACACTAAAATTTTATCACTCTGTTGTCTCTGGTAGGTCATTGGAAGCTTCCTGAATGCTGCTCTTTTCTCTCAAAAAGATCTGATATTGTAGGCCTATGATTTCTCCAACTCTCCCTAGAATTTCTGGTAGTTCTCAATTCCTGAAATGATAACCTCACAACAACCAGAGTTCTCAAGTACTTGCAGGGTTTTCTAACTGTACATACAGAAGAAAATGTAGTATGTTGGAAAGAGCTCTTTGTAATGAAGATCGAGGCCAATGATACGAAATAGAGAGTTGGGACTTCCCTGGTGGCTCAGTGATAATCTGCCTGCCAATGCAGGGGACATGGGTTCGAGCCCTGGTCCGGGAGGATCTCACATGCCACGGAGCAACTAAGCCCGTGAGCCACAACTACTGAGCCCACATGCCACAACTACTGAAGCCCATGCACCTAGAGCCCGTGCTCCACAAGAGAAGCCACAGCAATGAGAAGCCCGAACACCGTAACAAAGAGTAGCCCCTGCTCGCCGCAACTAGAGAAAGCCCGTGCATAGCAACAAAGACCCAAAGCAGCCATAAATACATACATACATACATACATACATACATAAATATATGAAAATATTTTTTTAAATGGAGAGTTAACAAAGCTAGGTGATGGTTAAATTCGATGAGTAATAAAAAGGAAGCTACTGAAGGATTTGGAGCAAGGAAAGATGAGGATAAGAGGAAGGACAGGAAACATGATACCCATGCCTTACCTGCCAAAAGTATAGATTCAGGGTTGGCCTCTGCTGAGAAATTCTGAATGAGAATCGTGCATGTTCTATGTGGCCCATCCCTTGCTATCAGCCCATTGTAATGCTTGGGAAGTTAGTCCATACACATAAATTAGAGTTGATAGAAACATAAACATTTAGGGAAATGCTAAAAACCACTTCTTTATTAGTCCAAGCAAGTCTATAGCTCTGGCAACTACACATGTAAAAAAAACTGAAAAAGTTAATCAGTTGATACATATTGAGTAATTGCTGGGGGTTAAGAATTCTGTTCAGGGCTTCCCTGGTGGCGCAGTGGTTGAGAGTCCGCCTGCCGATGCAGGGGACATGGGTTCGTGCCCCGGTCCGGGAAGATCCCACATGCCGCGGAGTGGCTGGGCCCGTGAGCCATGGCCGCTGAGCCTGCATGTCCGGAGGCTGTGCTCTGCAACGGGAGAGGCCATGACAGTGAGAGGCCCACGTACCGCAAAAAAAAAAAAAAAAAAAAAAAAAAAAGTAGAAGAATTCTGTTCTGTCATAAAAATGAGTGAAATACAGACACCTGCCTTCAAGTTATACAACATGCATTTGCGGTGAGACAAATACATGTTGTCAAGCAAGTTTATAGCCATACACAAACTTATTTGAAATATGCAGATATTAGATTGAAGGTATCCTTTTCATGTTTATCTTCATAGAATCATTTTTTATTTTTGGGAAAATGTCAGAGCCATAGAAAAGAGTTCCCTTTGAAGTATTTCAAGTAGTAACAACCAAAATTCTTGCGGTTGTAGGGTTAAAGTAATCAGTTATAGACACATAGAACATTTGGGTTGGAATGAATTTCAGAGAAATTCTGGTCCAAGTTCTTCCTTCTTTCCAATTAAGAAACGAAGAGCTTAAGAAATGAAGTGACTTGCCCAAAATCACACACCAATTTGTGGAACTAAAACTTCAGTCACCGGTCCACAGGTTGAGGGGAACTGACAACCTACAGGGGAATTTACAGCCTACTGTGAATCGACTGATAGCCTACTATGAATCAGTTGAATTTTCCTTGAATTTTTAATATACCCTTCAAAGGTCATTGTAATAGACATTAAATTCTGCATTTTACACCTGAGGAAATAGTTTCAGGGAGGTTCGTTCGCTTTTCCAAGGTCATACAGCTTGTGGGTGGCAGAGCCAGTATGGGAACCCAAGTCTTTCCAACTTTCACATCACAGGCAGCCCCACTCTGCACAATGCAGTAAGTTAACTCAGTGGTATGCAACTTCATCTCCAGGCAGGATTCCAATATAAATCTATTTCTTTTCCCTGGAGTCTGAAGAGGCAAACAATTCTCAAAATTTAAATCCAAATGTAACAGCTACTTTTCCTACCCATGGGACTAAGAAGCCCGATTTCCTTTCATGTGTCTCATTTGATCTTCTTAAAAGGTTGTTTCCTTTGGGCCATTAAAACGAGTGCTGTCTGCAGGAGCAGAGCATTCCTAGGCCGCAGCAGCAGACTGATCAAGTGCGATGTCTTTGTAAACACCACGCTTCAGTTTATTTCACAAGGCCTATAAAAGAAAGGCTTTTATCGCCATGCTTCGTGATCAAACAATGGAAAAACACAAGTGCGTTCTGCAACGGCAAGTCAAAACATCCAGAGTTAGGATCTGACTGGGCCAAGGCACTGCGACTGCAACCCAGCATCTCTGCCTGAGACACCAGGTCAGCCATTCTCCAATGTGCTATCCATCCTGTAGGTGAATAATGCCACAGGCCTGCCAATGGCAAATGAGACCCCTGGGTTCTTCTGAGAGGTGGGACAGCCACCCACTCAAGAGCAGGGGTCTAGTCCTCAGAAGAAGCTGGATTCAAATCAACTCTTTTTTCTTACCAGGTGGCCACATGGCCAACTGAGTAACCTGATCCTCAAATTCTGTCTGTAAAATTAATGACACACACTTCACAGAGTTGTTGTAGGAATTATGCACAATGTATAAAGCACCTTTACACAGAGCCTTGAACATGGAAGAGAAGCTTCATAGTAGATCTTCACCAGCCAGCTTGTTTCATTTTTATTCACCCTAATAAATAATGTTACAGAATTTCTGAATAATCACCTATTAAAACTAGAGTTCACAAAATCCTTTCTTCTGCATTACAATATACAATACAGTATACACTCTTTATGATGACCTTGTAAGGTAGGCAGGGCAGCTGTGGCAACGCCACTTATCACGTAAGAGGGGGGCTTCAGACAGCAAACAACTTGCCTAAAGACAAAGAGGAGTAAGTGACACAACCAGGATGTGACCCCAGATCTTTTGTCTCCTAGTTTAGTGCTCTTTTCTCAGAAGTATCTCAATGTGGCATGTGTTAGGACAGAACCCAGATCAGTATTACATTTTACTCTAAATAAATCAAGAATTAGCCAGCTCAGTCTGCCGATCTAAAGAGACCACATTTCCTCTCTAGGGTGTCCGCATGTCACAGCTATTATTATTAGCAAAGCAAGTAGCTATGTGGCTGTCTTTTATAAATAATTATGAGCCTCTAGGATGAAATAACTTACTGTGAAAGTTTTCTGGCTACTGAGGAGAACCACAGATTTTCTCACACACCCACTCAGCAGTATTGTTATTTGTTGTTATTGTTGTTGATTGTAGTTAATAACAAATGATATTGCGGTGTGTCTTGCGCTACCTCATCAATGGTGGGAGACTGCATGCTGACATGGAGGCCCCTGAGTTAGGAGATAAGATGTCTGGGTTCCTGCACTGGTTCTGTCTCAAACCAGCTTTCTGGCCATCGTCAAGTCATGTCATCTCCTAGGCTCCACCTTCCTCATCTCTAACCTGAGAAACATGCAGATGATCTCCTTGGTCCCTTTCAAATCTAACATTCTCAGATCACAGCGATATTTTAGAGACCATATGAAATGTTCCCTGAGGGCCGATGACTCTGATAAGGCACAGGAGTTACTAACACAAGGACTTTTTTCTTCTCACATTTAAAAGCACTCCATTTTACTGCAATGTGCTATATTAGCATCAGCCCCATGTGAAAGAAAAAACGTGGATCTAGAGTCAGACATTGTGGGTCCCAGGCCTCAACTTGTACTTACTACCTATGTGACTCTGGGAAAGTAACTCGACTTCTCTGAGTTTCTCTTCCCTCAACCTTAAGATGGGATGAAAGTCCTCCTGGCTCTCTTTGTGAATCATGGCTATAACATGTGAATATTCTTAGTAAAATAACTGTGCTATATTTATCTGTAGTGTGTATAATTTCCACAAATCTAGATGTAAAAAACGTCCATTCCTTTAGGTCCCTAAATCACATTGAATCTCTAAACTCTAACCTGCAAAGCGGAGAGGAAATGTGATGACTCCAGTCATTACTGGTGCTCCATCACTTTCAAACTCTTTCCAGAGCCCTACAATATCAACGGTCACAAATAGTTTGGAATAATCATAGAAGGGCTCTCAGCACTCCACCAGTTACTCCAGAAATGACCATTGCTCTGGTCTGTATGGCCTCCAGAGGACAGGCAGCTACTCGACCCCTTACCAGTTCAGGTGTAAGGCCTTCATATGTCAGTTCCCCGCCAGCCCCTCTCCTCCACCTTCGTTCGGAAACAAGCAAGCCCCCATCACATGTGTTTTCATGCACAGACTGGCTTTTGTCTACAGAAGGGCATCTAAGAAGACCCCTGGGAACATACATGCCCTAAACATGACTTCCCTACTCTAGTTTATCTTACTCCAGTTACTCATCCCTGAAGATTTCCTAGCAACAATGCCTCCTTGACAAGCCTAGGTTTCACCAGCAAGCCTAGGTTTCATGAGCAAATGGCAAATTCCGCCATACCACACAAGGGCTCCTGGCGCCGAGGAAGACAATTGGCAAGGGATGTCTTCTTGAGATAGGGAAGGGAAAACATCCATGATGCTACAACAAATCACAAATTTATTGTATATATGCATATATGATGTATAATATATGATATGTATGAATAAATTATCCCTACACCTATTTTCTTATTTATTTTTTGTTGTACATAAACAGCATTTGGGAAGTTTAAATCATAAAAAGCCACTCTCAACATCGATGGTTTTGCAAATATAAGAGAACTTCCTGAAAGATTTGGGCCATTTTATTAGACATCCATATACCCCAAATGCCTAGTATTTTGCTTTTAAGTTGATATATTTCTGTTACAAGCATTGTAAAATGAGCCTTTTTTCTTCAGGGTAAGTCGACAGAAATGTCTCTGTGCCACGCTCATAGCCCAACTTCCCACCTTCACAGAGGCCTATCGGTTGGCCTGTCCCTCCCATGGCCACGTCAGGGACCATAACAAGGGACAAAATTTTGCAATTATGGTCAAAGATCAATCATCCATATGGATTATTCTGGCAAAGTTTAACACCACCCCACCCCCCTACGTCCTGGCAAGCCCTGGGCAGCCTCCTCCAGTTTTTCTTTGGGGTGTGCTTGGGGGGTGTGCATGTTCTTTGTGTCTTTTGGAGCCAGTCTTCCTTAGAAGGGAAGGGTTTCTGTAATGAGTGCTCAGAGAGCCTTACCCTACACTAGGCCCACAAAGGGACCCACTTCACTTTGGAAAACAGGCACCGTGTGGCCAGATCAACATATGTACGCAGCCGACTTGTCAAAGAAAAGTCTGAGAACTGGCCATCAGCTGTGCTGCATGAAAGTTAGTGTACACTTGTCACACCCCTTGCCCTTCTTTTTTTTCTTTTAGAGGAGGGGAATGGGACAGAGAATAGAGTATTAAAAAATTTATAAAAGTGGCTCAAGGCATACTCTGAAGATTTGAACTCCTTGAGGTGAGCTGAGAGAGTCCTTTGTCGCTTTCTCAGCCCTTAGCACAGACTTAAGAGTACTGCAGCATCCCTGTCACTCTTTAGACTGTGCAGAGATTAAGCCTCATGTGGTTGAGATGTGGAAAGTTGCACAGTTGGCCTAAATGTACAAACTCCAGGATGGACACCCTGATATTCAGGTCACTGAGCCATTGCCTCTGACCCCCAAGACAGGATCACTCCTTGGCAGGTTTCAAGTATGAAACAGGCCCTCTCTGCCAAAGGTAATGAACTTTCTCCCAATAGGAATGTGGGTGCCAGGAGGGAGCACAGTGGTAATGGCGCCAGACTTTGAGATAACAAGGGAAGCCATTAGGTCACATTTTCAATGATCTTCAAGAGGGAGATGACACATAGTTCACAGAGGAAGATGAAGTTTGTAGGACATTTCAAGTATTGTATCCTCCCTACTTCAAAGCTACAACCAGCTGAAGTACCCAAATTCAAGACGGCCACTGTGGCAGATACTGTCTCCCAAACAACAAGGAGTGGAGGGTCACAGGCTCACAGAACCCCATTGCGATGCCAGCTGGGTCCCTCTACAGATTTATAGGCCAATTTGCCCTGTCCACCTTCTCTATCTGATGGCCCAAGCAATTGAAAAATTACCTCATTAAATTTACAAATTAATACAACTCATACCTATTCAGGCTGTGCTGTAGTCAAAACTGAAATCATTAAATACACATTACAAAGAGTATCTACAATATGTTTACTGGCAACATCCAAAATAACAACTGAATCACATAAGTAAGACATTGAATTTGGATTATTTTTTTAAAGTTCTCTAAAATCTTATATGTATATTTATAGGAGAAAAAAAGCAATCAGTTTAACAACTGTATTATCGACTGTTTGAAAGGCATGGTGGTAACTTTGGAAACTTTTTGGGTTTTCACGTATGTGATGTCTTACACACTTCATTCACCTACTTCAAAAACTTCAATGGCTTCCAGTTACCAGAGGAACAAAGCTGATGCATTATTCAAGTTTCTCGGTGTTTTGGCACCAACCATTCTCCTAGTTTTCTCCCTCACAGCTCCTGCTACACTGCAAATAAACAGTGCACTGTCTATTGCCAAAAATACCTTTCCTCTCCCACCACTCTGCCATTCCGTCTCATACACACCTTAAGCTTGAGCTATGTCAAACTACTCTCCTTTCCCCAAAGGAGTCACATCACTTCATTTGGACCAGCAATTTTCAACCTTTATCAAGCTCAGAAATATGCTTAGAAGGCAAATTCTGTCTTCCATTCAGAGAGACTGCAATTCAGTAGATCTGGGGAGGGGCTAGGAATATGTATACATTATAAGTATACTAGTTGATTCTGATAGAGGAGCTTCAAAGAATCACATTATGAGAAACCCTGGCTTAGACAATTTGCATATCATCTTTCCTCTCTTTGAAATACCATTCTCCCTCTCCTCCACCATAAAATTCCTACTTATTCCCCAAGGCCCCAGTCAAATGTAATCTCCTTCCCCTTCTAGTTAGAATAAATTGCTTCTTTCTCTGTGTTCCCATTATATCAGTACATACCACTTTTCCCAAATTTATCACATCCCATTGTGTTTATTAGGTAAATGTCTTCCTTCTCAGCTGATCGCAAGTTACTTGTGGACTGCAAATATGCACTGTAAGTGCTCAATAAATGTTTGATTAATAAAGAAACAAATGACCTGTGATGATAAGGTTTACCCTACCTTGAATTGCCTCCACTCTTATTTCTAACTGAATAAACCCTAAAGAGTCTCAGTTTCAAGACCAGTATTTCTTCTTTCATAAATCCTTCTCTGATAAACCCCAAAATATATCTCCTTTCCACCATGTGACAACAGGTATTGTTTTTTCCTTCTCTGAAAGCATTTATCACATTGTCTTGTATTATGGGTATCTATACACATTCTTATTCCCCCTATTTAACTGTTTCCTGTCTTGTCTGTTTTTATATTCCTCAGAGAACACAGCAGAGTGCCTTGTCCATAAGAGATTGTCAAAAAATATTTGAGAATTGAAATGTACATAGTCAACTTGCCTGTTAAAAGTATAAACCCTTTGGACAACTGAAAGACACTATTTCCTCCTCCTACATTATAGTAGAACAAAATCAGTATATAAATATCATAAAGATACCAAGAACAATGCTTTGTTTTTCTGGATATATCCTAAGTAAGAAGTTGAAGTTTGCAGCAGACAGGTAAGTGACAGCTTCAACTTTCTAAAGGTAAAAGTCTACAGCTCTGAAAACAGTGTTTACTTGTACAGGTCTCTGTCTTGTAAGACTATTTCTACCATTTATTGTTGTTGTTGTTATTATTATTATTATTTCTGATTCTGTGGATGGATAAACTCAGATGACGATATAATGTAGAAGTTGCTACCATCTTATGTAGAAGCTCTGATATGCTTATGCTAAAAGAATATTCAACATTTCTCCTCCCCCAATATTCAAACTCTTGATTACCAGAAAGAAAAAAAAAGAGTTATTCATTCATTCATACATTTATTCCATGAATATTGAGGTATGCTTAAATGCAAAGACCATGACTTCATCTTCTCTGCAGGCTAAGGCAGGCAGAGTTCCTGCCTAGTGCATTTCCATTTAGAACTTGTAGATTGATGAATGAATGAATGAATGAATGAGCAAATGAGCAAGAAGGAAGATGATTTATCTTTTCCCTAACCAAAAGGACATGCTGACAGAGGTCTTCCAAGCTGTTTGGATAAATTACAATTGAATTATTACTGATTTGTAAACAGGGTAAACTATTTTTAAACTCTGAAATAATTTTTATTCCCTCCATATGCTTAACTTGTAGAGAAAAGGGATAGAGTTTTGTCACCCAAGGAACCCCTTTTCTATACAAGGGATACATTTAACATTGTAATATTTTATTTCAAAAGAACCGTTTACTTTTCCTCTACACATGATCTTAAATTGGAAAGACCACTCACATGTTTCATGCACCTTCAACAAGTGTGAGATTTTCAAATAAGGTGACAGTGGGTAAGTTGATGGAAATGTATCTGAAATTAACAGTTATCTTTGGCAATCAACATTCAGTCAGTAGGTCATGGTCATGAAGTGTAGTCACACTTTTAGTAGAAAGAAGACAGAAAACTAAAAGAATAACCAAGAAGTCACTTACTGTCAAAACAGTGTTGTGGGTACTCTACTGACAGTAGGACAGGCAGATGCCCATCAGCATGGCAGCTACTGGAAATAGCACCAGAGGCAGCCACACCACCGTGCAGTGTTCAATGATGACTGCAGATTGCTTGGAGTAAAGTCTTCACACAGCTCTCTAAATGTCTGAGCTCCAAAGAGCAAAACTGTGTTAACTACAGGCACCATGGCCACTGCAGCTAAGCAGATGGCTGTGTTGCCTCAGGGAGCCTGGCTATACTGCTTGAAAAGACTTCCGGTTTCACCACAGCCAGTTAGGTATTCTCACATGCAGGAAAGGAAACTCCCCCAGTTACAGGTCTATATTCATAACCTGTGACAAAACACACTCTAGGAACTAGCTAAACCAGGACTAGTGAACTGTTTTCTCTTGGGCTTTTATTCTAATGCTACAATGGCAGGAAATTAGGCTTGCAGGTGAACATTTACAAGAATTGTCCAGAGCCCTTTTATGTTCTGTAAAAGGAGTCTGCATTATCATCCCATTCTCGAAAACATAGGGAAATAGATAACAGGTAAGTCAGGAATTGTCAAACCCAAGCAATTGTCAGAAATTAAATAGTGGTTCTGAATACAAGTCCGTAACTGAAATGCACAAAACTCTTAAGCAATGTGGAAAACTTCATGACATTGCAGAGTTATCCTGAGCCCTCTATATGGCAGTAGGATTGAAGAGAATGCACCAAAAATGTCAATTATAAAGTTTGTCTTGTACCTCATTACCTGGAAATACCATTGGGGTTTTTACACTCTTCTGAATAACTATTTACAACACACATTGAGCATTACTGTTGCATTAGTGCAAACCATTCAGGGGAACAGGAATAACAAAATATGAGGTTAGAATAAGCACAAAATGCATTGGAGGAAAATACAAAGGAGGAAAGATACGGGGAAAACTTCTGGTATGTTTAAAACTGAAGATGAGCTATCTGTTCACATTAAACCAGGAATTTACTCCCAGAGACAGCAATAATGGTTTTGCTTATCCAATCATCATTCTGGTGTTACCTAATCTTTCCTAAGATCTCTAGGATTTTAATAAGATTCCATACTTTGTCAAGTTCTAGAAAGCAAAGAATATTTTAAAAATACTTTAGGAGATACACCAAAATACTAAAAATGCAAAGCACTAATGAATAAATATTGGAAAACAAAACTCTGCAAGAGCCAACTAATGAAGATAAGAGATGGGCAGACGAAGAAAGGAATATGAACAGAGCAAGGTCAAAGGACTAAGTTAAGTATGTTCCTGAAACATCTCTTTTCTGGAACTAAGTCACTTCTTGACTCAGATATACTTCAGTTTACATCCCACCTTCAGCACCCATAACTTTTGTAAGTTTTAACCTATCTGAGCTTCATTTTCCTCATCTGTATGTGAGGTTATAAAATTTTTTTTTTATTTTTTTGCAGGGTTAGGGATGTCTGAGCAAATTTTACTGAACTTGGAACCTAGGCCAAAAGCAAGCATTGGAAGGTAATTTATGATTGATTAACTAGAGAAAACTCCAGAGAGACTTACCTCTCAGAGGTATGTGTTTATGCTTCAAGAGAAGCCAAGATCTGGGACCAGGGAGACATCCTTTGTTGTAAAGTTGGAAACAATAGTTAACTTTTCCTCAGAGATTTCTTTACATTCTGAAGAAGGGAAGAACTCAGAGTCCTTCTAGAGAAGCATAGGCTTTTTTCTGCTTCATTTTGGGAAGAGAGGGAGACAGCATGTATGTAAGCACCCAGATTCATTTTGGGGGGATTCCTCACCTACAATACAGACTGTGTATACAGGTTTGTGTATCCAGCTCTCATCGTGTTGCTCCAGGGGTAAGAACTGGAACACAGGGGAACCACAGGGGTATTATTATTTACTTTACAGCAAATCACAATCTGCTCCACTCCAGAAACTTCTTGTGTGCATTCAGGATCCATAAAATAAAGATAAATATTAAAAAATAACACTGTTCTCTTTGTTGGAGTGGGTAGTTACAAACGTGCAAGGAGAACAGGCTAGAGCTATCTATGTGGTATTAACTTAACCACATGGTTAACAGATAGTACCTATAAAAATATTGATAGACACGTGTGATAAACTGGCTAGTAAACACAAATTTTATTCTTTGATTTTCTGTCATCTTAGAAGGCCTAAAAGAAATAAAACCCCTGTAGAAATAAGCACACCTAACACCCAGATCTTGGTTTCCTATACCATTCTCCATGAAACAGGACCAGGGTTGATTTTAGGACTGGGGCAAGAATTGTAAAAGATGAGCCCATAGCAACTTGTACTGCCATAAAGTAAGTGTTTAAACACACACACACAAAAAATGAAATTATACCAAAGGAGAACTGAAATGGCCAAATGGCCAAAGCTTGAACATTTGAACATCAAAATAAATAAAGTAGTACTGAATTATAAACCAACATATAAAATAAATATTCATGAGCCCATACTGATTATAAAGAAATGATTTAATAAATAAATCATGGGGAGCAGACAAATCTCTCATGCAGAAAAAATCCCAATAAACAATGTAGATACTCCATCTTAAAGGATGGGGATCACACCTCTCTCCTTAAGTACAGGCTACCCATAGTGACTTTCTTCCAAAGAGTATGGTATGGAAAAAGGGAAAAAAGAGGTGATCAAGGGCAACATCAATACTGATAAATCTTGTTGATAATGTATATGTACCCTTGATATGATGTGATGAAAATGCACTTCACCTCAGTGATCTCCTTCCCAGAGATCCATAACCCCAGCCTAACTGTGAAAAAAATATCAAGTTCCAATAGAGGGCATCCTACAAATACAACTGAATAGTATTATTCAAAAGCTGAAACTTTTAACTCTTAGGAAGAAAAAATAGAAGGAAAATCTTCATGCGTTTGTAATAGGCAACAATTTTTTAGCTAGAACATAAAAAGCACAAACCATAAAAGAAAACATTTATAAACTGCCCTCTATGAAAATAATTTATGTTCTTCAAAGGATGCTGTTAAGAGAATGAAAAGGCAAACCATAGATTTGGAGAAATCATACATGATACACATATCTGACAAAGAACTTATATCCAGAATACAAAGATCTTTTACAATGCAATAATCACGAGATAAACTTCCCATTTTAAAAAATGTATGAATTGAACACACAATTCACAAATCATTGCTTATAAGGGAAATGCACATAAAGGCCAAAATTAAATACCAATATACACATACATGCTAGGATGACTAAAATGATAAGACCAACAATATCTAGTTTTGGCAAAGATACAGAGCAACTGGAGTGCTCAAACATCACTGGTGGGAATGTAAAATAGTATTCCACTTTGGAAATCAGTCTGGCTACATCTTATAAAGCTAAACATAAACTTACTATACAACACAGAAAATGCACTCCTGGGTATTCACTCAGGAAAAATGAAAATACCTGTCTACCCAAAAAAATGTACACAGATGTTCAAAAGAGCTTTAGTCATAATAGTCAAAAACTAGAAACAACCCAAAGTTGATTAGGTAAACAAATTATGGCATAGTCATTAAGTGGCATACTATTCAGCAACAAAAAGTAATAAATTACTGAAACATGCAAAAAACAATGAATTTCAAAAACATGTGGAGCAAAAGAAGCAGACACAAAAGACAAAACTATGACTCCATTTATAGAAACTCCAGAAAAGAGAAATATTTCCAGAATAAAATTTAAAAAGAGATGGATGAAGATAAGAGAAAATAATTTCTGTTCAAGAGCCTGATCAGGGAGTAATCCAACTTGGAAGAGCAAACACCAGGATGGCATGGAGGCATTAAGAACAAAGGGTGAAGGAGAGACCAAGGGAAGTTGACTGAAGACGCCTTAGAAACATCCAGGGAGCAAAACACCTCTACTTCAAACAGTGGCTAGGTTGTAGTCTTCTAAATATTAAATGGATAATTATTGCTTTGAAACCCCAAAATGTAGAGGGTGACTCTCATCCTCCTTTACCCAACCCCCCAAAGGCTTTAGCTGAGTGTTTCTCCAAATGTCTGAATCACAATATATTGTTAGTGATCATGAGTCCTACGCAAAAATATTTTAATCTAATGTTTTCAATTTGCTCAGCAACTTTTAGATACAAACACACACACTCACACAGACTCATGCATGTATTCTGGATCATTTGAAGGTCATCTTTCAACTATGGGCTTTCTGCCTTGTGATTTCACTATCCACATTTGCATTTATGTTGACAATCACATCAGTGTGAAGTAGTTACTTTAATTGCCTTAGGCAAATATGAAACAAATCAATGATGCAATTTGCCAAGTGAAAGTCAAATGACTTCACAATTTACCATATAAACAAAGGATTCACTCTGTTTAGAATAGAAATGTAAAATAACTGAGTCATCAAATAATATAAACAAGCCAAACTCAAAAGAATCTGTGCTTGAATGGTCAGGTAAGATACATATTAGGAGAGAAGAGTAAGTTTCAACCAAATATTATCTGTCATATTAAATTAATGGTGCTTTGAACTTTATCAGCTTTGGAATTTGTATTTATTTTGCAAATATATTTTTGGTTTTTGGTTTCATAGAAGCTATAAGTACAAAACACAACTAGTTTTAGTCAGTTACATATTTAATCAAGGAAATTTAAATCCACACTAGTGGGGGGGACACAAAAATTATTTTTACACTACTTTAAATTTTATTTAATTAACATACATTAAAATGACTTGTTTTGTATACAGTTCTATAAATTTAACACATGTATAAATTTGTTCAGCCATCACTACAACCAAGATACAACTGTTCCATCACCTCAGAGAACTCCCTTGTGATATAATTTTGTAGTCCCTCTCTCCCCAACCTTTAACTCCCAGCAACCATGGATTTTTTTTTCCATCACTACAGCTTTGTCTTTTTGAGATCAACGTACTAATGGAATCATACAGTATATAACTTTTTGAGACTGACTTCTTTCCCTCAGAAAAACGCCAAGTTGTTTCATGTTAATAATCTATTCCCTTTTATTGCAAAATAGTTTTCTATTGTAGAGTTGGACCTCAGTTTGTTGATCACATTAGGTTACTTCCTTTTTTTGGAGATCATAAGTAGAGAAGATATGAATATTGATGTCCAGGTTGTTGTATGAAGATGAATTATCATAAGCTAAGCAGGAGTGGCATGCCTGAGCCATATGGCAAATATATGTTTTAAATTGATTTTTTTTAAAAACCTGCCCAATTGTTTTCAGATTGTCTATACTCTTTTGCATTTCTACCAGTAATGTATGGGATTTCCAGTCTCTCTGAATACTCAGCAGCATTTGATATTGTTATTTTAGCCATTCTAACAGGTTGTATAATGGTATCTTGTGGCTTTAATTTCCATTTCACTGATGGCTAATGATGATGAACATCTTTTTATGTGCTTATCTGTCACCCATATATTTTCTTTGGTTAAACATTTGTTCAATCCTTTTGCCTTCTTTTTGACTGAATTATTTGTTTTCCTATTGTTGAGTTTTGAGAGTTCTTATATATTCTGAATATAAGTACACTGTGAGATAAGTGGTTTTTAAATATTCTTGCAGCCTATAGCTTGCCTCTTCATTCTCTTCATAATAGCATTCACAAATTAAATATTTTAATTTTGATAAAGTCCAATTTATTATTTTTATTTTTATTTTATGCTTTTGGTGTCACATCTGAAAACTCTTTTCTATCTCAGGTCATAAATATTTTCTCCTACATTTTCCTCTAAAAGTTTTACAGCCTTAACATTTTATATCTACATCTACGATCTATTTTGAATTAATTTTTTTTGAGGTGTGAGGTTTGGGTCAAGTTTCAGTCTTTTGCATATGGATGTTCAGGTGTATCAACACCATTTTTGTTGTGTTTTTCCCAGCTTTATTGAAATATAATGGATAAATTAAAACTGTACATATTTAAGGTATATAATGTGATGATTTGACATACATATACATTGTGAAATGATTACCATAATCAAGTTATTTAATTATCTGTGACATAGTTTTCTCTTTTTTGTGGTGTGAACACTTAAAATACATTCTCTTAGAAAACTTCAAATATACAATACAGTATTATTTGCTATAGTCTCCACGATGCACATTAGACCCCCAAAACTTATTCATTTTATAACTGAAAGTATGTACCCTTTCACATCTCAATTTTCCTAACCCCTCAGTCTCTGGCAACCACCATTCTACTCTTTGCTTCTGTGAGTTCAACTTTTTTATGTTCCACATATAAGTGAGATCATACAGTATTTTTCTCTGTCTGATTTATTACCTAGCACAGTGAACTCAAGGTCTATTTATACTGTCAAAAAGGCAGGATTTTCATATTTCTATGGCTGAATAATATTCCATTTTACATTTATGCCACATTTTCTTTACCCTTCCATCCATCTATAGACACTTAGATTACTTCCTTATCTTGGTAATATCGTGAATAGTGTTGCAATGACATGTGAGTACAACTCTCTCTATGAGATAACTGATTTCCTTTGGATATATAGCTAAAAGTGGAAGAGTTGTATCACACGGCAGTTCTAATTTTAATTATTTGACAAAAGTTCATACTGTTTTCCATAGTAAGCTGCACTAATTAACATTTCCACCAACAGTACACAAGAGATCCCTTTTCTTCATATCTTTGTCAGCACTTATTAACTTCTGCCTTTTTGATAATAACAATTTGATAGGTGTGAAATGGTAACACTGTGATTTTGATTTGCATTTAACTGATGATTAGTATATTAAGCAACTTTTCAAATACCTGTTGGTTATTTGTAGTCTTCTTTGGAGAAATGTCTATTCACATCGTTTCTCCATTTTTTAATCAGGTTATTTATTTTTTAGCTATTGAGTTGTATGTGTTTTTTTATATATTTTGGATACTAACCCCTTATGAGACACATGATTGGCAAATATTTTCTCCCATTCCACAATTGCTTTCTCATTTTGTTGATTATTTCCTTTGTTGTGAGAAGCTTTTTAATTTGATGTAGTCATATTTATTTATTTTTGCTTTTGTTGCCTTTGTTTTTTGTGTCAAGTCCGAAAAAACACTGCCAAGACCAATGCCAAGGAGGTTACTCCCAATGTTTTCTTCTAGTAGTTGTGTAGTTTCAGGTCTTATGTTCAAGTCTTTAATCCATTTTTGAGTCGATTTTTGTGTATGGTGTAAAATAAACAAAATTGATCAACCATTGGTGAGACTCATCAAGAAAAAGAGGGAGAGGACTCAAATCAATAAAATTAGAAATGAAAAAGGAGAAGTTACAACAGACACTGCAGAAATACAAAGCATCCTAAGAGATTACTACAAGCAACTCTATGCCAATAAAATGGACAACCTGGAAGAAATGGACAAATCCTTAGAAATATATAACCTCCCAAGACTGAACCAGGAAGAAACAGAAAATATGAAGAGACCAATGACAAGTAATGAAATTGAAACTGTGATTAAAAATCTTCCAACAAACAGAAGTCCAGGACCAGATGGCTTCACAGGTGAATTCTATCAAACGTTTAGAGAAGAGCTAACACCCATCCTTCTCAAACTCTTCCAAAAAATTACAGAGGAAGGAACACTCCCAAACTCATTCTATGAGGCCATCATCACCCTGATACCAAAATCAGACACAGATACTATAAAAAAAGAAAATTACAGACCAATATCACTGATGAATACAGATGCAAAAATCCTCAACAAAATACTAGCAAACAGAATCCAACAACACATTAAAAGGATCATAAACCATGACCAAGTGGGATTTATCCCAGGGATGCAAGGATTCTTCAATATACAAAATCAATCAATGTGATACACCATATTAACAAATTGAAGAATAAAAACCATATGATCATCTCAATAGATGCAGAAAAGGCTTTTGACAAAATTCAACACCCATTTATGATAAAAACTCTCCAGAAAGTGGGCATAGAGGGAACCTACATCAAAATAATAAAGGCTGTATATGACAAACCCACAGCAAACATCATTCTCAATGGTGAAAAGCTGAAAGCATTTCATCTAAGATCAGGAACAAGACAAGATGTCCACTCTCGCCACTATTATTCAACATAGTTTTGGAAGTCCTAGCTGCAGCAATCAGAGAAGAAAAAGAAATAAAAGGAATACAAATTGGAAAAGAAGAAGTAAAACTGTCACTGTTTGCAGATGACATGATACTATACATAGAGAATCCTAAAGATGTCACCAGAAAACTACTAGAGCTAATCAATGAATTTGGTAAATTTGCAGGATACAAAATTAGTGCACAGAAATCTCTTGCATTCCTATATACTAATGATGAAAAATCTGAAAAAGAAATTAAGGAAACGCTCCCATTTACCATTGCAACAAAAAGAATAAAATACCTAGGAATAAACTACCTAGGGAGACAAAAGACCTGTATGCAGAAAACTATAAGACACTGATGAAAGAAATTAAAGATGATATCAATAGATGGAGAGATATACCATGTTCTTGGATTGGAAGAATCAATATTGTGAAAATGACTATACTACCCAAAGCAATCTACAGATTCAATGCAATCCCTATCAAGTTACCAATGGCATTTTTTACAGAACTAGAACAAAAAGTCTTAAAACTTGTACGGAGACACAAAAGACCCCGAATAGCCAAAACAGTCTTGAGGGAAAAAAATGGAGCTGGAGGAATCAGACTCCCTGACTTCAGATTAAACTGTAAAGCTACAGTAATCAAGACAATATGATATTGGCACAAAAACAGAAACATAGATCAATGGAACAAGACAGAAAGCCCAAAGATAAACCCATGCGCCTATGGTCAACTAATCTATGACAAAGGAGGCAAGGATATACAATGGAGGAAAGACAGTCTCTTCAATAAGTGGTGCTGGGAAAACTGGACAGCTACATATAAAAGAACAAAATTAGAACACTCCCTGACACCATACACAAAAATAAACTCAAAATGGAGTAGAGACCTAATGTAAGACCGGACACTATAAAACTCTTAGAGGAAAACATAGGAAGAATACTCTTTGACATAAATCCACCTCCTAGAGTAATGGAAATAAAAACAAAAATAAACACATGGAACCTAATGAAACTTCAAAGCTTTGCACAGCAAAGGAAACCATAAACAAGATGAAAAGACAACCCTCAGAAAGGGAGAAAGAAAGTATTTGCAAACGAATCAACGGATAAAGGATTAATCTCCAAAATATATAAAAAGCTCATGCAGCTCAATATTAAAGAAACAAACAACCCAATCCAAAAATGGACAGAAGACCTAAATAGACATTTATCCAAAGAAGACATACAGATGGCCAAGAAGCACATGAAAAGCTGCTCAACATCACTAATTATTAGAGAAATGCAAATCAAAACTACAATGAGGTATCACCTCACACCAATTAGAACGGGCATTATCAGAAAGTCTACAAACAGCAAATGCTGGAGAGGGTGTGGAGAAAAGGGAACCCTCTTGCACTGCTGGTGGGAATGTAAATTAATACAGCCACTATGGAGAACAGTATGGAGGTTCCTTAAAAAACTAAAAATAGAATTATTATATGACCCAGCAATCCCACTACTGGGCATATACCCAGAGAAAACCATAATTCAATAAGACACATGAACCCAATGTTCATTGCAGCACTGTTTACAATAGCCAGGACATGGAAGCAACCTAAATGTCCATTGACAGATGAATGGATAAAGAAGAGGTGGTACATATATACACTGGAATATTACTCAGCCATAAAAAGGAATGAAATGGGGTCATTTGTTGAGACATGGATGGATCTAGAGACTGTCATACAGAGTGAAGTAAGTCAGAAATAGAAAAACAAATATCATATATTAACACATATATGTGGAACCTAGAAAAATGGTACAGATGAACCAGTTTGCAGGGCAGAAATTGAGACACAGACATAGAGAAGAAACGTATGGACACCAAGGGGGGAAAGCCGTGGGGGATGGGGGTGGTGGTGTGAGGAATTGGGTGATTGGAATTGATATGTATACATTGATGTGTATAAAATTGATGACTAATAAGAACCTGCGCGCTCTCTCTCTCTCTCTATATATATATATATAATTCAAGTCATCCAAAAAAAATTATGTCATCTCGGTGTGTAGTATTATATTAGAGATAATATTTCTTACATCATTAAATATCACTAGTGATGTAGCTAACATTAAAAATTCTAACAATGTGATCATAGGCTTCCTTAGTGAAGAATCCAGCCTGGGATATAAATTCACTGAAATTATGATATGCTCGGGTAGGAGATTTTGCAACCAAATGAGGCAACAGCTTTTGGAGGCATCTTCAAAAGATAGCACAAAAGGCCATTGGTGAGAAAGAACACTTACAGTTCAACCCTCTTTGAATCCTGTGTATTAAAATTTTTAAATTAAAATGTATCTTAATGTCAGCATAAAAGAAAAAAAACTTCTATATTGAAACTCTAACCCTTAATGTGATGCTATTAGGAGGTGGGGCCTTTGGGAGGTAATTAGATTTAGGTAAATTCATGAGGGTGGAGCCCCCATGATCAGATTAGTGTCCTTAGAAGAAAAGAAAGAAACTAGAACTCTCTTTCTCTCTCAGTCATGGAAGGATCAGCAACAAGGCAGGCAGCCATCTGTAAACCAGGGGCCCTCATCAGAAACCAAATCTATCAACATCTTGATCTTAGACTTTACCATCTCCAGAACTTTGAGAAATAAATATTGTTTAAGCCACCCAGTTGATGGTAGTTTGTGATAGTAGCTTGAACTAAGACCCTACCTTTAGTATTATATTTTGGCTTCTGCAGGTTTCTGTTGGCTTTACCATGCCACTACCACAGGATTGCTTGAAGGCTAAGGACCAAAAAGTGGAGAAGAGGTAGACAAATAAATAAATACATATATAAATAAGAGGGAGAGGTTCCAGCACTCTTTATTAGCTTTAGAAAAACCCTTTACTTCTTCTTTAGCCAGAACTAGACGGCTTCTCCCAGAGTTCTCTCTGCCTGTTCTAATGCTCATTTCTAGGTTTTTGGCTGCATTAAGTTCCGCTCAGGAGATACTTAAACTAAATGGTAAATGTATTGCCGATTTGGTGGTATTTTGAATTCTGGTATTCGTCCCAGTTCTTATTTTTTTCAATGCTATTTACTTTTTATAGCCTCCAAATAGCTGCTCTATGAATCCTGTCCATATCTCATAGCTGCCTTTCATTGGGAGAGACAGAGTAGCATGTGCTTTCTCCATCTTGCCCAGAACCAGACTACCCCATACAATTATTCATAATTTAGGGACCTATACATTCCTCAAACTTGATGTGCCTGAATAAAGTTGGACTTCTAAATGTCTGTTTTTCAGGACTTCCCTGGTGGCGCAGTGGTTAAGAATCCACCTGCCAATGCAGGGGACACGGGTTCGAGCCCTCGTCTGGGAAGATCCCACATGCTGCGGAGCAACTAAGCCCGTGCGCCACAACTACTGAGCTTACGCTCTAGAGACTGCGAGACATAACTACTGAGCCCGCATGCCACAACTACTGAAGCCTGCGTGCCTAGAGCCCGTGCTCCACAACAAGAGAAGCCACTGAAATGAGAAGCCCGCGCGCCGCAATGAAGAGTGGTCCCCACTCGCAGTAACTAGAGAAAGCCCACGCACAGCAACTGAGACCCAATGCAGCCAAAAAATTAATTAATTAATTAATTAAAATAAATAAATAAATAAAAGTCTGACATTCATTCCCACAAAATTGAGCCCCTTGAGAATTACTTTTATGCCACATTACAGTTATTAATATTCTCTTGGCTCCTATCAAAGGTTATTGCCAGAAGCATACATGTGATATTTGTAACTGCAGTCAATATAAAAATGTTAAGGCCATCATGCACTATATTACTCAATGACCATTTATAAAGTTCCATATGAAGTTTTCTTTTTTTAATTAATACAGTGATAGGAAAAATTTTTTGTTTTCCTTAAGAAACTAAAGTGCTTTCCAATAACAAGAGCTCTATCAGTGATTATATACCTCATTTGTTTCTGGCTACCAGGAAGCTCAGAGACAAATCAGAAGCCTTATGATTGTTGTCATAATTTTCTCTGCTCCTAATTTTCTATTTCTCCCTTCTACTTTTTATTATTTCATTGCATGTGCATTTGTTATATGCCCCATCAAATTCTTTGCAGAATGAGGCAGAGAATGAATGAATGAATGAATAAATATATATATATATAAATATAATGAGTAACTAAAGCTTTAATTGGTACTTTTCTAGGACTTTATACCCATTCAATGGAAACTAATTATTTTCTTCTTAATTTTTTTTTTACAAGCAGCAAGATATCCAGGGTCTTGCCTGATTATTTCATGTCCTAAAGCATTTTCCTCCTACATTTACAGTGACATCTGCAAATGTTAATGGAGTTTCTCTCTGGGATGGGGATCATTAAGTCAAAGAACTAAAGGAAAATGGGTAATGAAAGGTAGAATTTGCTCGTGCCCATAACAAAAGGCAGTGATGCTAATGTACATGGCAATTTTATTGAATTTATGCAGCACTTTGCAGCATCTGGAAACTCTTTACTTGATTTGGGGATGCAATCAGTTCAAAACCTTAAATGTACTCCTCAGGGCTTATTCTCCTATTGATTCAAATTAAAAGAAATTGCCCACATGAAAGCCTGGGGCACTGATAGGAAGTTAGGGACACCAAGTATTTTCCTCCGTGATGAAAATAAAAAGCAATTACAGTAATACTCACTTCCCAAGAGAAGTTAAAAGGAAAGCCTCCATTTGCACACTTGCAGCACAATGTCACAAAATTGGAAGATAAGATTTTTCTAGAAAATTAGGTTAATGTCAGCATCAGATTGGAATGGATGGAGTTCTATTTATTTCTTCACTGTGGCCCTCACTCCAGATAGTGTCCCAGTCTCCAGGGCTGAAGCCCTGAAGCAGTATCTCCACAATGCTGCCAGCACCCTCTGCCTCCTTCTAGGATCTCTCTGTAAATAAACTATCCTTTCTGCACAGCGAACATTGCTGTCCTGCCTCCAAATCAACCCTGCTCCTGCCCTCCAGTCAATTCCCTCTGTCCTCCATTTTTTTCTTCCCAGACAGCCACCAGAAAGAAACCTCCCTACAACTCATTTATGTTCTCTCTTGTCCTCCCATCTATTTCCTTTTCAAAGCTTATTCTCACTTTCATTAGCTGCTATGGTTCTCCTTATTTTGAGGTCTGGATACACTGACCGTATCCAGCAATGTCCTGACAGGCTCCCTGCATCCATCTCTCCTTCAGAGTCTCTGTATCTTCCCAATATTGCCAAGTTGGACAGGTATCCTTATCATTATATGTTGCACTGGGGATCAATGTCAGAATCAAGCAAAAAACCCATACAGGTCAATAAGTCTACTAATAAAGAAAAAGTCTCAAGGCTTGGAATCGTCAGTTGGTATGAGACTGATTCTCAGAGTGGGCAGCCCACACACCAAGGTACTATACCTTCTGCTGCTGTGATTGGATAAAAACATCAACTGCCAGTGCCTTATACTCAACTCAGGAGTCATCCCCTATCTATCGTCTCTGGCTTCCTTCCAGTATCCAAAATATAGAACAGCTGAAGAAATGGGCCTAGTCTCCACAGTGATGAACTGGAAGGGATGTTAAAGCTCCTCTGGTCCAAAACCCACATTTTTTCTAACAATTGTAGAAGCTGAGACCCTGAAAGGTGACTTGACCAAGGTCAAAGCAAGAATTCAAACCCAGGATTCCAAGTCACAGCCACCATTTTTCTGTGAGACCATCCTGCTTGTTTTCTAACTGAGAAAACTTCCTCCCCTAAACATCCTTACTACTGATTCCTCTATTGCTACGAATATCACCAGTCCCTCACGACATTTTCAATATTTGTCTTTCTCTTGTTTCTCCTTTAAAATAATTTTCAATTCTATAGGTAAAGCATGTTACATTTCTTTACATTCCTCACTTTCCTTTATATTGCTCACTTTTTCCGCTGTAATTCAGGCCATTTTAACCGCCTAGCATGACTCCATTTCAGCCTCCAAATTGCTGGCATACTAATTTTTCTAAATTACACTCCAGTATTGTCACCTCCTTGTGCAAAATCCTTTTGTAATGCCTCATTCCCTACAAACTAAGTGTGAGCTTAATGTTCTCCCTAGCACGGCCCCAGTCTCCCTTGATGGTTTTATCTCATACTACTCTCCCTCAGATCATCAGGCAGAAACTTATTTCTTGCACAACTAAAATAATAAACCATGTATCAAAGGTGAAATAATTTACCATGAATCAAGAAACTCAGTATCCTTGAGGAGTTTTTTCTGGGGAAGATTAGAGTTCTGAGGCAGAACTGGCCATCAGCAAAATTAATGTTTTTCTCCTAATGCAACACTGAATACATAAAATATTTCTATGTACTCTACCAAGTACTGGGAATAAAGGTGATAGAGACATTGTGCCTGACCTCAAGGAATTCATCATTCTATAAAGAACACAAAACCATGCCCAGTTAATCCGAACTCAATGAGATGCATGCCATACCAGAGGCAGGAGTGGAGTGTTATGGTAGCTCTTTGATGTAGGTTCCCCCACCTGCCCTTTTGAACTTCCATTTCTCTGTTATCCTCCACCTCTTTTCCAGTATCCCTTCCTCTCTCTCACTGTATCACCCTCAAGAAGTTCCCTCATGGATCCCTACTTAGATCTGCCATACCAGATCACTTTCTAACAGACCTTCTCCCACCACCTCTCCTTGTCACCCTCTGAAAGCACATTTTCTGCATATCCTCTTTCCTCACTCTTCTTCAAGATGCTGCCTGGATAATCCAGCATAATTCTAGCTCAAGTGTTGAAACCTGATGATGGTTTCATGAATCACTCCTTTCAGATAACACTGTGTTTTAAAGGGGGCACAGAGCAATGAGGGAATTGCAGTCAGGAAGATACAGTTCTCTGTCACTGAGACTGGAGCTAAGGCAGAATCCAAGAGGTCATGAAGGACCGGGCCAAGTAGTGCCTTAAGTGCCTGGAAGGTAGATGTACCTAAGGGATGAGTTCATATGGTAGTTGAGGAGCAGTGCTAACTAGAATGGTGCCATAATAGCATTAGGGATCACGAGTCACCCTAGTGCACTCAGAAACATGAAGGCCAAGCTAGAGGTCAGGAGACAAGACTGGCAAATACGATGCAAAGCAGAGTGAGGCATCAAGCTGGAGACTGTGAGCACCAGTAGCCTGATGATCCCAGCTGTTCAACAAAAGGTTAGACAGACTCTGGCTTTAAGTGTGGAATCAGGATGAACAAGGAAAGAGATAATGTCTTCATATTTAATGTCTTCAAATAATGTCTTCATTATTAATCATAACAACCTCTGATACTTGTTTAGGATTTAAAGTGTAAACGGTATTTTGCACATGTGAAGTCCTCCATAGTCCCATTAAGATAAGCAGAGAAGGGACTTCCCTGGTGGCACAGTGGTTAAAAATCTGCCTGCCAATTCAGGGGACATGGGTTTGATCCCTGGCCGGGGAAGATCCCACATGCCACGAAGCAACTAAGCCCGTGTGCCACAACTACTGAGCCTGTGCTCTAGAGCCCACAAGCCACAACTACTGAGCCCACGTGCCACAACTACTGAAGCCCAAGCGCCTAGAGCCTGTGCTCCGCAACAAGAGAAGCCACCACAATGAGAAGCCTGCTCACTCTAATAAAGAGTAGCCCCCGCTTGGCACAACTAGAGAAAGCTGGCGTGCAGCAACCAAGACCCAATGCAGCCAAAAATAAATAAATAAAAATAAATAAATTTATTTAAAAAAAAAAAGATAAGCAGAGAAGAAACACATTATTCCTGGTTTATTAATGACACACAAGAGATGCCTTATAAATATCTGTGGGGTGGTTAACTTGTTGATTGAGTGATTAATTGTTTCGTTGACTGATCAATGATCCATAAGAAGAATGACAGTTCTTCCTTCCCAATAAGGTGGGGCAGGGGAAGCTGTAACCATTTTTTTTTAAAGATGTTCTTGATGTGGACCATTTTTTTTTTTTTTTTTTTTTTGCGGTATGCGGCCCTCTCACTGCTGTGGCCTCTCCTGTTGCGGAGCACAGGCTCCGGACGCGCAGGCTCAGCGGCCATGGCTCACGGGCCCAGCCGCTCCGCGGCATGTGGGATCTTCCCGGACCGGGGCACGAACCCGTGTCCCCTGCATCGGCAGGCGGACTCTCAACCACTGCGCCACCAGGGGAGCCCGATGTGGACCATTTTTAAAGTCTTTATTGAATTTGTTACAATACAGCTTCTGTTTTATGTTTTGGTTTTTTTGGCCACGAGTCATGTGGGATCTTAGCTCCCCGACCAGGGATCAAACCCGCAGCCCCTGCATTGGAAAGAGAAGTCTTAACCACTGGACTGTCAGGGAAATCCCTGTAACCATTTTATCAATGAGGAACTAAAACTTAGAGAGATGAGGTGGCTAGATCTCTAACACATAACTTGTAAGTCAGGCTAGAGTTTGAACTTGAGTTTTCTGACAACATGTTGAGGATTATTTTTATTATACTCTGTTTATTTACACGTCAGTCTTTCTGGACCCTTGATGGTATCGTGTGATACCATCATCAATTTCCTGAATATTAAGCTAGCTCTACACCTGATAACATAGGGTCCTAAATATCTTCCTCGGCTGCAAGGGTATATCTAACCAGGACTATACCAGCATCAAAAACAAGAAAAATCATGTCTTGTGACTTATTCCTTTCTGAACCACCAGATTCTGGTTATGATATACACACATATATATATACATATGTACAAACTATAAAGAGTGGTAAGGGTCATATTAAATAATAAGGTAGAAAAAAATGATTTAAATTTCTCTCCAGAAATGTGAAGCAGAAGTTCTAAATTCTTTCTTCTTCCTTGGTATTTATTCTAGAGTAGTTTACTCATTCTCTTTTAATATCAATCTTTTGTAATCTAGATGCATGTTAATAGAAATTTTATTTCTTCTTTTATGTTTTTCTTGTCAGTGAATGGGACAGCTGGGTGAAAAATAATTCTGAGAATAGATGAAAGGAAAGCAGTTTTTTCACCCACACTAGACCTTAAAAGTTAGCTAAGCAATTTGTATAATATGGGCATTAAACAGGATCCAAAAACAGTGTGGAAGGAGAAATCTCTCATTTGCAGATGGGTGTCAGAATTTTGGAAGTAATGGAATATATAATTCAGTGTAAACAGGCACCAATTGCTAAAATGATCTGCTTGATGAGTATAAATGAAGTTGGTAGAAAAGATGTTTTAAATGACAGTGGGGGTGGATCTGTAGGTGGTCCTAAAATTCAGAATGAGAAGGCTGAATAAGATGCAAAAAAAAAAGAAAAAGAAAACAATGACATTTAAATGAATCACATTTAAACACCTAGTCTATGAGAAAATACTTGGAAACAGAATTTTAAATTCAGTTAATGACACCAATTTAAAATAACTTAAAATGCTCTATGTCAACAGAATTGCTGAAATATGGAATAAAATGTCATCTATCATCACCTTCAAAAAATCTACTTGCATAAAACAACTATACCACAATAAAAAAAGTGTATTTGCTAAAGCTTCACACATGCATAGGACCAATATCCAGCAAGTCATTGGGTATTTTCTTTGATCTTATAATTTTTTAAGTATTAATGTGAGAAAATAAGTTTTTAAAAATCCTTTTTAAAAAAATAACAAGCAAATCTATGATAAACATATGATTAATATATACATATATATGTATATATATAGTGGCAGAAATATGAAGCAACTTTTTGATGGTGTTTAGAGGTAAAGTAAATGTTGTCAACCTAACCAGCTAGTTCCTGATCACATATTTGCAAGAAGACTACAAAATACATTTTGTGACTATGGCGAGTTTTCCCCTGTGCTCAACTAATTGGCCTAAATCAATCTTTCACCATAGAAAGAAAGGAGGAAGGAAGGAATGTGGGGGGGGAGGGAGGGAGGAAGAGAGGGTGGGGACATCTAATGGGGAGGCAGACAGACAAGAAAGAAGTAGAGGGAGTTGGAAGACTAGGAGAGGCATAAGAGAGGAATGACACAGCAACAAACATTGCCTACTAGGAACTTACACATCACAAACTCATTTCATCAACACAACCCCGCTTTGTGACTATTATCATTTTCTTGATGAGAAAAGCCATGCTACCCAAGAGGTAGAGTAACTTGTTAACAAATAACAAATGATGGAGCCAGATGTTCAAGCTAGCGCAGTACCCCACACAGAACTGCTTCCTTAACCCTAGGCTCTGCCTTGGGCTCTCCAGAGTTCCTGTCGCAGTGCTGTGGGGCCATGGAGGTGCTTGCTCTCCCTTCAAGAGAACCTGCTGCAGGGCATGTGTGTGATTTACAACCTCTACCGGCCACATCTTTGGACCCATGGCAGATTCACCCCATACCTCTCCCAGCTGTTCCCAGCCAATGAATGAGCAGAAAGTTATATGAACCAGGCAATTTCTGTCAATATAGGATTCCTCTAACAGGCACATTTAGCTCAGGGACTCATCACTGGAGAAACTGAAACTTCCTCAGAACTGTGCTGGGGTCTGAGGCTCATACCCAATCCTTTCTTCTCTCTCTCTTTTCACAGATGGCAGACCTGCATTGCAGTCAAAGGATTCTTGCCTTCTCCTAGTCCTTCACCTGCATCCTTCCTCCTTCACAGGTGTTTTTTTGTTTGTTTGTTTTTTGTTGTTAACATCTTTATTGGAGTATAATTGCTTTACAATGTTGTGTTAGCTTCTGCTGTGTAACAAAGTGAATCAGCTATACATATACATATATCCCCATATCTCCTCCCTCTTGCTTCTCCCTCCCACCCTCCCTATCCCACCCCTCTAGGAGGTCACAAAGCACCGAGATGATCTCCCTGTGCTATGCGGCTGCTTCCTACTAGCTATCTATTTTACATTTGGTAGTGTATATATGCCAATGCCACTCTCTCACTTGGTCCCAGCTTACCCTTCCCGCTCCCCCGTCCTCAAGTCCATCTCTATATCTGTGTCTTTAATCCTGTCCTGCCCATAGGTTCTTCAGAACCATTTTTTTTTTAGATTCCATATATATGTGTTAGCATACAGTATGTTTTTCTTTTTCTGACTTACTTCACTCTGTATGACAGTCTCTAGGTCCATCCACCTCACTACAAATAACTCAATTTCATTTCTTTTTATGGCTGAGTAATATTCCATTGTATATATGTGCTATATCTTCTTTATCCATTCATCTGTCACTGGACACTTAGGTTGCTTCCATGTCCTGGCTATTGTAAATAGAGCTGCAATGACTATTGTGGTACATGACTCTTGTTGAATTATGGTTTTCTTAGGGTATATGCCCAGTAGCGGGATTGCTGGGTCATATGGTAGTTCTATTTTTAGTTTTTTAAGGAGCCTCCATACTGTTCTCCATAGTGGCTGTATCAATTTACATTCCCACCAACAGTGCAAGAGGGTTCCCTTTTCTCCATACCCTCTCCAGCATTTACTGTTTGTAGACTTTTTGATGATGGCCATTCTGACCAGTGTGAGGTGATACCTCATTGTAGTTTTGATTTGCATTTCTCTAATGATTAGTGATGTTGAGTATATTTTCATGTTTGTTGGCAATCTGTATATCTTCTTTGGAGAAATGTCTGTTTAGGTCTTCTGCCCATTTTTGGATTAGGTTGTTTTTTTGATATTGAGCTGCATGAGCTGCTTGTATATTTTGGAGATTAATCCTTTATTGCTTGTTTTATCCAATAAACCTCTTGCAAGTCTAATCCCATCTTAGTGTTTACTCTTTAAAGGACCTGAACGGACAAAAATGCACATTCACATGCATAGCAATGCCCTGGGTAGATCCAGATTTTTAGAGTCAGGCTGCAGCCTAGATCAGACAGGGTATGGATTTATGTACAATTCTCAGCACATTCACTGTAATCTCCAGGAAGAAAGATGGTAGACCATAAAACTCTCTCCCAACACCACTGCTACCAATGATTAATCGAAACCACCAGAAGATGTCATGCTCCCCATTGGGAAACCATGATTCCAACTAGAATTGAAGGCACACAGGACTCTGCTTGGTATGAGTTAGGCTCTGCAGACATAGAGAGCATGGAGTTTATTCAAGTCAGTCTAGATCAGAGGTTTTGAATCAGAATGACCTGCTTAAGAGGTAATTAAAAAAAAAAAACTACCCCCCTTTAGAGTATCACTGTCACTCCTAAGTTTCTTTAAAAGATTCTGGGATTTTCCTACACCTCTGAGAAGGAAGAGGCATTGTCACAGACATATAAATCTATACTTTCATTTCAGAATTCATTCCTTCAGTGATGGAAGATTTCTTCTATTATCATCAATGTCTAATTCACTTATGCATGCATCTTGGAGGAGTGAATGTATCTTAAGTTAGAGACAGGAAAGGACAGCAAATCACAATGTTCTAATAATAATCACCAGGAAACTCACTGTTTTCACAGCACTTTTCTTATTACTTGTATAAGATTGACAAAGTAATATCCCAGGCACAAGAATAAAATAAACACAATACAATGAAATGTCCATATCCTATATTAGAATGTGGATGAATCAAATACTGTATACCATAAACACAGAAAGGTGACTGATTAGAATTTCTATAACTTTTCCCTGTACTTTTTTAGACAAATCAAATATGCTGACGACATTTGTATGTGGATTTGGTCAGATCACTCTATGCCTCAGTTATTACTATCTCCTAACATACAGTCTCCACCTCCATCTAAAAATTTTTTTCTACCTTCTTCCCCTACACACACACACACACACACACACACACACACCCTTTTCCACAAAAGGCAATCATGTAACAAAAAAAGGTGATGGAGAGGAGTCAGGGGAGCCATTCTCCTTTCAAAACCCAACTTGACACTTTGAAGGCTGGTGATGAGGACATGCTATACTTGGAGCCCCAGAAAAGAAAATAAAAAACAACTTAGGCCAAACCTGTATACCCTCAAAAGTCCTTTGTGAGATAAGCAGAGGATGGAACTCCATTCCAGAAATACGGGCCTCTCACTGTTGTGGCCTCTCCCGTTGCGGAGCACAGGCTCCGGACACGCAGGCTCAGCAGCCATGGCTCACGGGCCTAGCCGCTCCGCGGCATGCGGGATCTTCCCGGACTGGGGCACGAACTCGTGTCCCCTGCATCGGCAGGCGGATTCTCAACCACTGCGCCACCAGGGAAACCCTAAGTTATTTTTAAAAAAGAAAATCTATGGGCTAGGCCCGTGAGCCATGGCCGCTGAGCCTGCGCGTCCGGAGCCTGTGCTCTGCAACGGGAGAGGCCACAACAGTGAGAGGCCCGGGTACCGCAAAAAAAAAAAATAATAATAACTTAAAAAAATTAAAATACAATAAATAAATTTTGTATGGCTGAAATTACTTCACTCCGTTGAAGCTCTTGAAATGAATTCCCAAGGACTAAAGTAGAAGTAACTCTTACATTCAACTTGGCATTTTCCATTTATTGCTTTCAGCTTTAAACGGCAAAGCATTATTTTTATTATTAGTAATAGCACTGAGCTACAGAAACTTTAAGTAATGTACAGATATTGGTTACAAGAATTCTGGCTCACTGTAAGAAAACATAATATATTTTATAAAAATTTATTTATAAAGAATTGGGACTGCATATTAATATTACCAAAGCATTCCTTGCCTTCAGAAACTATTTACTACAGAGTATTTTAAATTGTATTATGTAACTTATTTAATATTAAGCAGTAACTGATTAAATAGTGATCTTTGGGCTACTGTTACCTGGAGAACATTTAATAGCGTTGGGTAGGAAGTGTCACTGGGCAGTACAAATGGGAGATTCTTTTCTAATAAGATCTTCAGACATAAAAGTCTTTACCTACCAAATGGCCATAGAAATCTTCCCATAAGCACAGCACACAAAGCGAATGGATTCACAAGGAAGAACAAATGATGTGCTACTATAGAGCCATTAAAAAGTCAACTTGTAAAAGAAAATTAAATGTCACAGGAAATATTTTACTACTATCAAATGAAAAAAGAAGTAGATCATAGAAGAATATTTAGAGCATAAGCCCTATTTTTAAAAGTTATGCAAACAAGCACATACATAAACTTATAAAATTCCAGGGGATACAGACTAAGACACTAGGATAATAGTTGACATATTTTTCATTTTTACATAATTCTGTGTTTTCCAATTTTTTTAATGACCACATTTAACTTTCATAATCCATTATATCAGTCAGCACAGACTACATTATACTGTAGTAACAAATAGTCCCATGATCTTAGTGGCTTTACCCAAGACAAGTTTACTCTCACCTATTGATTTACATAGGCGCTGCCCATGGAGTCAATCAGGGGCCCATACCGATAGCAGCCTTGCTTCATACAACCTCCCCGATCAACAAGACCAGAGAGAGGACTTCGACGAGTCCTGCGCAGCTCTGCAAACTTCTGCCTGGAAGTGACACATGTCCCTACCACTCACGATTCACTGGAAATGCAAATCACGTGGCCAAACTAACTTCAAAGAGGGTAGGCAAGTGGAATCCTGCCATATGCCCAGGACTGGCTAAAAATCCTAGATAGATACTAAATCACAAGGATAATAGTTAATATTTTTTAACATATTTTTAGGTTTTTCAAATTTTCTAAAATATCATGTATTTTTGCAATGCCTCTGAAAAAACTCACAACAAATACTATTCTTAAAAGAGAAAAACTTATCACAACATGCAGAGGAAAATAAATGTTATCTTTCAAATAGAGAAGATAATACCAGCAGAGGAGAGTATTCATTCTAACAATGACAAAATAAAGTAAGCTTATATTAGAGAGAAAATAAAATTCAACGTGATGTCAGTGATCCTAGAGTCAAAGTAAAGACCGCTTAGTACAAAAACATGAGCAAGGGCTAGGATTTAGTGGCATGGCCCTGAAGAAGCAGCCCCCTCCGTCCTGACGAAATTACTGATTAAAGGCTGTCACCCAGTGGGAAGGAGTCAGAGTAATATGAGAACACACTCTGGAGCCAGGATGGCCCATTGTTCACAGTAAATTCTAGCTGTTAGTCAGTCATTACAGAGCCTGAGGGAGGTCATAATGTCATTCTTAGTTAACCCTGTTGTTTATTCATTCATCATATATTTATTCTGTACTTAACTGTACGCTAGACACCATTACAGGTCTTGAGACCAAGCAATGAACAAAACAAGTGCACTCTCTGGTCTCATGGAGCTTACAGTCTAATGTAGGGGAGGGAGACAGACCATAAGCAGAATATGTGCAGATGACAGTAAGTGCATCCTCATACACAGAGTGAGGGTATAGAGAGGGACAGGGTGCTGCTTGAGATAGAGTGGTCAGGTAAGACCTCTAGATCAAAGTGACACTGAAGCAGAAACCTGAAGGAACTGGGAGAAAAAGCCAAGCAGTTGTCTGGGAAAAGAGCATTCCAGGCAGAATAGCATTGTCAAGGCCCAGAGGGCAGAACAGAAATTGTGTGTTCAGGGAGCAGCCAGGGAGCTGGTGGAGCTGGAGCAGAGTGAGCAAGGGGAGAGTTGTAAGAAATGGGATCAGGGAGGTAGCCGGGTGTGAAGTGATGGCACCTTGGGGTCATGATAGGAAAAGACTCTGAATTTTATTCTTTGTGCAAACGAAAGCCATTGGCAAGTTTTGAGCAGAGAAGCGACATAATCTTACTAACATTTTAAATGAATTATTCCAGTTACTGTGGAATATAGACAGTCTAGGGCAGAACAAGGCTGATCTGTAAGGAGGCTGCTGCAATAATCTAGATGAGATAGCTTGAGTACAGTGAGACGGGTGGAGGTGATGAAAAGATTGAGGATATCATTTCAAGGAGAATCAACAGTATCTGCTGATGGATTGGATTTTGTATGTGAGAGAGAGGAGTCAAAGAATATTCTGATATCATTTCATGATGAAGTACAGATTCTAAGGACCCCCTTCTAGGTATTATTCTATAAGAATACCTAGAATGGATGAGCCCTACATAACAACTATATACTAGTTGTTATACAGAAGGGGTTAAAAAATTATGAAGTATACTGCCACCTCATATAGAAGTTTTCTTAAAAACAAAGCATACTTCTGTCTAGTTGGGTTACATGTTACAATTTCAAAATGGGCTCTACTTTATTAAAAAACCTGATATGCATACAACTTTTCATATCTAAGTTTAAGTACTATACCCCTGTTAAGTGATTATTACATGGAGTGCACAAAGGATCCTTTCTGGTTCACCTGTGGATTTAAAGGGTAGGTCTTGAGGAGCAGTGTAAATAAAACAAGGACAGAATTGAATATATCATAGCTGCAGAGTCCTCTTTCAAAAGTATCCTTGTTTGCTAGTTTCTTCCCAACACTTTTATGTAATACATAGAAGAGGATCAGCCTTTTTTCCTCAGCAATTCACTATATCCTGGACAGAGTTTTCCCATGGTATAATTTGAGCTATCTGTCCAATACCAGTATGACTTAAGGCTGAGGGGTATATTAAAATAAATATGACATTTTAAAAAATGTAAATATCTTAGGGGGAAAAGTGGGAAAAAAAGTACATATCTAAATTTTGTGAAACACAGATTTGAACGTGAATCCTGGGAAGACTTAACATCAAAAGTAAAATATACAAGAACTATGGAAACTTTTGACAGCAAAGAAGGCCTGGAGGAAAAAGCAGCTTTAGTAATGGAACCATGAAAAAGAATACAGAGATTATATTAAGTTGATAAATCATCACCAAAAAATTCCTACGCGAGAAGAGAGGGTGGTTAAGAGTTGCTATGCGTAGCATCCCTTAGAGAGAAACACAGGGTGACACAGTTATAATGTAGATTGTTTCCTCCTTCCTTTCACCATCATCCCATTCCAACTGAGGAATCCTCTCAGCCCTCCCTCCCCAGTTATCCACTTGTTAAAACTAAAATCTTATCTAGTATATAAAGCCTTTCTAGACTTACTTATGAGGATGGTATTTTTTATATCAAGTTGGAAAAATATAACTTCCACAATAGACAGAAAGAAACATTCTTAAACAAAGTTTAGTGAGCATTTTATAAGGCAAAACCAACTCCCATGTTTAAAAAGAAAAACCAAAAATCCTCATGCCAAAGCTCTATGAAAAACATTCCTAAAATAACCCAGGAGTGATGTGCACAAATACCGTCTTACTCTTTAATTTCTCTGGCATAACTGTGTGCCCATCTGGGGCTAGAGCCAAATATGCTTTGTTCCCTCTGTATAAAAATAAGTCTACAGACAAAGGTATGGACTCCACCATAATCAATAAAAGACCACTTCCATCATCACAAAATTTTCCTATGTTCCTTTATGTCAGTTTCCCCCTTGTCCACCCATGGCGTTAGACATTGATGTAGTTTCTATTACTATAATTTTACCTTTTTAAGAATTTGACATGTGTAAAATAATATTGCATGTATTCTTTTCATCCGTATTCTTACTCTCAGCATAATGTTTTTGAGATTCATCCATTTGTTAGTATCTCTTTATAGTAGTTGAATATTATTTCATTTTATGGATATATTACTGTTTGTTTATCCATCCACTTATTGATAGACATCTGGGCTGTTTCCAAGTTTGGGGCTATTATTAATAAATCTATAACATTCATGTAAAAAAAAGTCTACAGAAGGTGAAGGAAAAGCACTGTTTTTTAAATATAATGACTAAATTGAGTGGGGAAAAAAAGGCAAATGTCACATACGTCCAACATGACATTTTGCCTTAATTATTTGCATGTTTAAAAACAAGTATTTACTCCTTAATTCATAGGTAATGGCCTCCGTTCTGTCATTCATTTTATTAGGTAAAACAAGTATCTAGACTAGTGGTTCTCACCTCTGGTTTGAGGGAGAGGGAGGAAGAAATAAACTGATTATTAGAATCTTCATGGGGGAATAATTTATAACCCTCCCAACAGGTGAATCAAATGCCAAGACTCCCTCTCCTTAACCTTTTACCCACAGTTGAGAACTATTATACTAGTCTATACATAAATTGCTTGAAGAAAAACAATTCTATCCCCTTCTAAACATCCCACACCAGAGACGGATAATTCCCCTATTTTCAGTCAAATACAACCACCTCAGACCTACCTAATGAACACCATCAATACAGTTAGGCTGCATCATATATGGTATTTACCTAGCTTACCTATTGACTTCCCAAAGGACCTCCATGAAACCTATTGATCAAAGAATGCTAAGTGTATTAAGTTGACCTACTTTAGTAATACCATCTTTTTTAGTGAATATTCTTTATTTCCTTTACATTCAGTGCTTTTACTAGCACATTATTAGGAATATAATAGGTGCTCACAGTAACAACATCTTGACAGAGGCTGAGTAGTATCTCAGAAAAGAGTGGAATGGGATGAATATTTATCGATCTTGGGGTCTGGGCTCAAATGAGTTAAGAAAGGTGTTCAAGGCAAAAAGCAGAAAGGGATTAGACAAATTTGTGACCTGATTTCTGATCAGTGGACACAGTGAAGGCGAGTGCCTAGAAGGGAGTCTTGGTAAGCAGGCTGGTGCTGGAGGTGCAGGCTGCTTGCTGTGCTGAGCAGCATGTTACCCAGAAGGGAGAGCTGTTTACCCAGATGAGCAAATTATTTTGCCTGAACAAATTAGTCTTTGAAATTTCCTGAAGTAAACAGTGAGATTATTTATTGGCTTACAGTCTTCTCTTCCTGAATAAGAACTTCCTGCCACAAACAGTGAAGTCTTGCTGACACAGGTGGCCTTGGTTATTAGTCCTGAGAGTTTGGATATGTAGACACAGGTGGTCTCCTTCTCACTAGAAAGGCCAGCAGATTATTAGAAGTTGAATTCATAATAAATAAGGGAGGCAAACATTTAATAGGGTTAAAAGCAAACAAAAATTTAGCTGGAGCTTTTGGCAGAAAAATTGTGTCACAAGATCAGAACTTGGGAAGACAGGGACTAGGTGGGGAAGCAGAATGAGAGGACGTGTTAAGTCATCACAGAGACCAGGAAAATTGAGAAGCGTCTGTTTGTTTGCATGTGGTGGCTACATAATGCAACAGGTATGGATCTGATTATTTAAGGCACCAGACAGGTTGGAGTGGTCACCCACACCCTTCTTCCTCACTTCATTCCCTGTCTAGAGAAGGACCAGGACCAGAAGGTGGGACCTCTAAGTAGGGTGGCTAAAAGTGAACACGAGGGGAAAAATAGATGAGATTCAAAAAGATCTGTAGTGCAGTTAATACTATTACTGTATACCAATGTTAAGTTCCCGATTGTGACAATTATACTGTGATTATATAAAACATTAACATTAGGGGAAACTCAGTAAAGGATATACAAGAAGGTTTTGTTTTACAACTTTTTTGTTAAGTCTAAAAATATTTCCAAAAAATTTTCAAATTTATTTGTAGGTTTTTATACTTATTGTTTGGTAATGGATAATGGTCTAATCAGAGGTTATTTGGTCTACCTCTCTGGATGCATCTTAACTGAGACAACCAAGTAAGGAGGTGTATTTAGGAGGAGAATGCCTTTTGTTTGGGTTATCTTGACTCTGGAGAACCACATAGCAAACCAACCACAGAGGAAGAGAGGCGGGCAGGGAAAGCCTCCCCAAAGGGGAGATGAGTTGTGTGCTAAAGAGCCCAGGGCTTAGAATGCAGAGAGATGGCTGCCTTGGGCTATTCCTGGCAAAGAATCATAAATTCAGATCCTACAGGTGCCAGGCTAGCAATCTAAATATAAGCCCCTGAAAGACAATAGGAGATGAGAGGATCTGAGAAGAAAATAACACACATCCATCTAAAGGTCGGTTGGTTGTTTTTTTTAACTGGAAAGCACCTGGAGTTAGTCTATGGGCCACTAGTTTTCAATCCATGGTAGGCTCAAGCGTTTAAGAGGGAAAAGTAAAAGGATTTTGAGGTGTCCGTCTAGCCGAGCATCAGAGGGAAAAGTAGACCAGAGTTTATGACAAAAGCCCTATGGACTAAAGAGCTAGTGTTCGATGTACTTTGGAAACAAGACTATAGGCCTAGAATATTTTCAAATACAGTTTTTCCGTGTAAATGAAAGTTCGGGCGCAGGGACAAAAGAGGGTAGCAACTATCAGACTGCCAGCGAATGTCTCACCCCAAACCTTAATACATCACTGTGTGTGCTATTTTTTATGCATAAGCACATCCCACAATTCTCTCCATTCCACAGCTTTCCAGGAATTATTCCTGGACCAACAGGGGAGGGAGCCTCAAAAGTAAATAAATTTCAAAAAGCTCAAGTATTCATTTGAGAAGTGGTTTGAGTACCTAGTGTGAAAACAAGAAGAGTAACAATAAAGAGGTCAAATACATTTTTGACAAGAGACTCAGATATGCACATTGAAAATAAGGGCATTACTGTAAATAAGGTACACTATACATCTGAAAAAAGATTTCGATAAATATTTAGAATGTTGTGTCTCTCCTTCATTACATCAGTAAAACAAAATTTGATATTGAGTATCTACCAAAGATTCCAGGTTTGTTCCAGAGAATAAAGCATTAAAATTCCTTTTGGGGGAGAATTTAAGCAAATATGTGGTTTGGGGCTTCCTCTCTCTTTGGTCAGTCTCTGTTATTTCTCTCTCAGGAATCTGACTGCTGTAGTAACAGCTAAGAGAGGAAGCCCCAAACACTCATAATTTTTCATAATACAAGTATTTTGCAGAGAAAAACAAAATTATTCTTTTATATTACAATACCACAAAAGGTTTCATAAACTCAAATACCAAAGGGTATAAGAGCTTAGAAATGGAACCATTATGTTAACGTGATTTCAGCAGTTTTCTTCAATTGTTCAAGTCTAACAACATCCCCCCCAAAAAAAGAAGGAAAAAAGGTATGTTTCTAAATAATGTAAATACATTGAAAATAATGATACTTTCTGTTGCAAAGGTCCTCCATTCTCTCCTACTCGTAAGAACGTGTATACTATACTTTCATCATCTCTAAAGTAAGATAATGAAAACCAGAGTCTATATCTGTGAAAAACCATTTCCTGACCCCCTCATTCCACACTTACTTGTCTTTGTTCGCTGCCCATGAAATATCATTTGAACAAACTTAAACATCTTCACAGAGGAAAAAATCAGGCTGCACAGCTTATTATAAGGGATGCTTGTGTGTTACAAGAACTGGCATAATGACATCCTGCTTTGTAATGACTAGTCCCAGGTATAGAAATTACAGGCATCTTTTAAAACCAGGCAGATTTCTGACCACCTTGGCTGTATCTATTTTCTGTCTTTCAAGCTTGATAGTTATTCCTTTCATAAGGATAATGAGTGTCACACTGGATTATACAACCCAGCTACATCTGTTCTCCCTTGTTTTCTAGATATTACAGTCATTGTATTTCACAGCATGAGCCTCCAGTCAAGATCCTGAATACTGCTTCATGATAAATGTCACACATGAAAAAATGGTCCAGTGCCGAAGTCATTATCACAGCTCTGGCCCCTCTCCTTGAACAATGCCTCTCATTGCTCACATTTTTTCTTGGACAAAGGTACTATAGAACCTACCTTTTCAAACTTAGAAACTTTCTGTCCAATATTTGTGTAAATATGTCGTTGAGAATTGGCTGATATGTCTTCCCTGTGTACTTCACTATTTGAATTCATTCTGTTGTTCTATTTAGCCCTCATAGTACTCACCATCCGACAGCACTTCACCCTTTAGGGTAAGAAAACACGTGACAGAGGGCACGTGGGACTGGGTTGCAATGACAGAGCAGGGTCTAGGAGATTCATGACACCAGCTGGAAAAGAGATTTCTGAGAGAGCCTGAAATCTCGATTAACCAGAATGCCCAGGATATGGTGTATTCCAGAATCAGACCTTTTAAAAAGCATCAGGGACCTTAGAGTTCACCTAATTGAACCCCTTATATCATGCATTAGAATACTGAGGCTCAGACAGGTTAAATAAGTTTTATGTTAACCACATAGCTGCTTGGCCACAAAGACCTGAAACCAGAACTCAGCTTTCCAGCACACTCTCCAGGATGCCACAAGTGCTGCTGTTATTCACAGTAAATAGAACTTTCTATTGTCTCATAATCAGAATTTTTCCTGTTATATTAGACTTTCTTTAATCCTATTTCTGAAAACATTTCTCAAAATATGAATTCAATTTCTATCCTTATACATTAAATACATTAACAATGACTGAACTTTGCTTTGATGGTTGATCTGCCTAAAAGCTGGCATTTTACAGGTGAGTGATCATGAAAGAGGTAGAGATGAAAACTTAAAAGTTGTAGGTGACTAGATGAAACTATACTGACTTGAATCAGGCCACTTTAAATACATACTGATTATTTGCTTATAGTTTTCTTCTTTTCCCTAAGGTTAAGGGAAAAAATAATTTGGGCGAGTTAATGGTTTCATATAATTGAGACTTTTCTGCATTTATCTTCAGATTTAAATAACAGTATAGTCCCTAATATAAAAGTTAGCCACATTTTCCCACTCCAAAGAATTTTGTTCATTTATCTCAACAGAATCCATATCCAGTTTAATTTTTCAGTTCTTGTGGTATGGTTTGGGATAAGGGGAAGAGAGAAAACAAAATAATACAAGGTACAGCCCTTTCCTCCTATATTCTTTCCTTTTCCCTCAACAGATATAGAAGCTCTAAGTTGTATTTCTGTTTTTTTAGGTATTACCCTTAAATTTTAAAATAGTGTCAACTTCCCGACCAAGACCTTACCATGTTTCTGGACTCTGACCCCTTCCCTTTTTTTAAAAAAAAAACATCAACCTCTTTCCTTTTAGGTTAATTTCTTCTTATGTAGTTCTTTCAATAATGGGCCCTGGGTAACAAATTTGCTTCTTTGTCTTCACAGGTTTGCAGTATCTTTATTTCTCCCTCTCTTGTGAATGATAGTTTAGCTAAGTATTGAGTCCCAGAATGATATTTATTTCCCTCAGACATATGAAGATATTACTGCACTGGCCTCTGCCATCTACTCCTGTAACTTATTAGTCTAACTTTCCATTTTTGAGGTAATCTTTTCCCCAGCGCTTAAGATTTTCAATTTTTCTGTATCTCTTGCTGTTTCATAATACACCTAGATATGTCTTTATTTTTGTTTGTTCTACTTAGTTCTTGAGATGCACTTTTACCTGAGGATGTAGGCTTTTTAATATTCCTTATAAAACACAGCTCTTTTCTTGTTACATTTTCTTCTGCCATCCCCTCTAGTCTCTTATTCTAGAAAGCCTATTAAACATGTATTGAAGCCTCTCAATCATGTTTCCATATCCCTTAACTGCTCTTTCATATTTTTATAAATCTTTCTATATCACTGTGCTATGTTCTGGGAGCATTCCTCAATACCAACTTCTAATTAGCTGATTATCTTTCAACTGTAACCAATCTTGAGTTTACACTAAATGCTGATTTTTTGTTTCAATAATTACTTTTTTTCATTTCCAAAATTTCAAAGTGGTTCTTTCCTGTACCTACAGGGTCCTCTTTCATTTATGCCCAAATATGTTTCATTACTTCTCTTTTTTATGTTATTTTTTCTTTTATCTCTTTGGAACTCCTAAATAAACTTAAAAATATTTCCAACAATTCTGTTTGGTTTTTTTAACAATTTGAGTTAATTCATCTTCTAATTGTTGATTTTCTTGGATATTTTAGCATTAGTTTTCTTTGAGTGATTTAAACTTTGGGGTTTGGAGACACATCTTGAATATGGGATATTTTTCCTCACTCTCTGTAGGCTTACATACCTCTAAGTGTTTTGCTACTGCTTCTAATACCATTTCTTCAAGGGACCCTTAAATAGATCCAATAGGATCCCTGACCTATGAAAATGAGATACTATTGATAGGGTCACCATGCTATAGGAGGTGGCTTATCTCAAATCCTGGTTACTGGGCTGTTTCAGGCATATTTTTTTCTTCCCTAAGCACACAAGTTTATAGCCTTTTATGGACATTTTTACCCCAACAGAGTTGAACACCTAATTCTTCCTGCCTGCCTCTGGCCCTGGAGTCTGAAACTATTCTCTGCTTACCACTCCTCATTTCTGTTCTATCTTGGGGCCCAGATAGTACTGATTTCAACATGGCTATTATACTAACAATTAGTTCTACTTATCAAATATTTCTACTTTTTCTTCCAGGCACTCCAGGAACTTAGTAGTCTCTGTCATGGACATACCCTTGTGATTTGGTGAATGAAATATGCGTGGATGTGGCTTGTGTCTCCTCTGGATGGACACTGTAAGGAGCTAGTGTATGACTCACCATGCTCTCTTTCACTCTGCCATAGCACCTCGCAATGCCCCAAGTGGCAGTCCTTCCATCCACCTGCATGTCAAAGTGAGGACATGATGGGGCAAAACCCTGAGTCCAACTCACAATGAAAATGTAGCACAAGCAAGAAATTAACCTTTGTGTTTTAAGCCACTAAGATGTTGGTGTTGTTTTCTACTGCAGCCTAACCTGAACCATCCTGAGAGGTGTAATTATGTTAGTCTTCAATTTTTTCTTTTTAAATTTTTTGCATATTATGGCTATGTATTCAGAGCAGAGAGAAGCATCAAAGCATGAGTTTACAGTGCAATCTTTCTAGAAGTCCTATCTCCAGGGAACTTTAAATATTGTGATACAAACAAAATAACATGCATGAAATACTAAGCGAAGAATACAAGTATGTATTTATGTGTCAAAACATGTGACTTCACTAATAAAGTGCTATAAATTGCTAAACTGAACATACTCAAGTTCTTCCTCAATTGTTTCAAAATAAAAATGTATATTTTTTACACATGGAGAAAGACTTTCAGTCCCTTTTCTTCTCTGTTAAATACACTATCAGGAAGCTTATCTCTGTTATTACTCAGTAAATTTCACTGCATGTTTTCAAAAAGTCTCTGACCAGGAGCTTCAGTAGATAAAGCTGTGTATAGGTAAATTTCCCTCTTTCCTTATTTCTTTGTTTCTTTTTTTGTTCTTTCCTCTGTAACACACCTTTTCTCCCCTCTTCAGAATCTCTGCCTTATGGCTCTCCACTGATCAGTTCCCATTCAAAAAGCTTTCTCTCAGCTTAGAATCTGATTTCAATAATGTGTCATAATTTGAAGAAGTACAAATCAACTGTTCTATCTGTAGGGGTTAACTGCATTTTAATCATTTATTCATTCTTTCAACAAATATTTATTAAGCATTTACTATATTAAGCATTATTACATTAGAAACAAAAGATGAAAACAATATGGTTTTCTGACCTTGAAGAGTTGAAAATCTAGAAAAGGCAAGGATAAGTAATGACACAAATGATAACATAAATAGTAAAATAAAATAGTAACATTCTCTGAAAGTCTGCAAGTACAGAGAAGATGAATTTATTCATTTGGGTTTAACTGTAGAGTGAAAGGCCTTGTTCCTCATTTGAGGGCTATTGTACTCCAGGAGCAAAGAAGAGAGTTATTTTTGATCTGGACAACCTTCCTAGTGACACAGAAATCATGGTGAATGGGCAACCAGATTTCTTTTCTTGGCCGCGCCAAGCAGCGTGTAAGATCCTAGTTCCCTGACCAGGGATCGAACCAGTGCCCCCTGCACTGGAAGCACAGAGTCCCAACCACTGGACCACCAGGGAAGTCCTATGACCAGATTTTTCTTTGTGACATGAGTTCTGCCTATGATTCTTCAACACAAATTTATAGTTGGACAAAACTGTTCCTCCACCCTTGGCAATGAAAATTGGCTTGAATTTCTCAGCATATAACTGTCTACTAAGTGTTTCTCTATTAATTATTCTGGAAGGTAGTCTCATTTTCAGAATGAGCAGACCAAAGTTTGCTTTAATCTTATTGTTGATCTCTCAAGAGAAAGTTTTCTAATAAGTATAAATCTCATGCCAAGTGATAGCCATGTAAGAATCTAGAAAGCTCTTTCCTTCTAACTTGACTCTGGATTTCTGAAACTATATAGCATTTACGTAGTACATTATAGTTTTCAGAGTCCTACACAGTTTATCTAATTCTCTCCTCAGAGCAACCTTGTCAGGGATTCAGATCAGATCTGAATCTAGGTCTGTGATAGTTCATCTACACTCTGTAATGTACCAAAGAGGTCCATTCTATTTTGTCTTGATGGGCAGCAGCAAATTCCTACCAGAATTCCTTTCACTTTTATTGTTTTGATCTTTAAGAACTTTATAAGGCCAAAAGGACTGCATCCTCAAGATACCGTTTGAAAATCAACTGACTATAATGGGGAAATTTTTTTTTTTTTTTTTGCTGTGGCATGTATCAAATAATTTCTATATTCAAAACGTTGGGCTAGGAAGGGGTCATGGGTTGCAGTTGAAGGCAGAGTAGAAAGAAAGGGAAAATTCCTCATTTGGCCCTGATGACAATCTTTCTGTTCTTTGTTTCATCACAAGTTTCTTTATTTCTAGTAGTGGAGATCAATAGATTTTACTGTTTTTTCTCTCTCTCCACATTTAACAAACAACATTAGAGTAAAAGCCAGAAGCTAGGGACCTAATCAAAGTACTAGCTGTACTGCAATTCCACTTACAACTAAATTGACAAGGGGGAGAAATGATGAAGAAATTATAACAAAGTCACTCAGCAATTTTGAAATAAGAGGGTCTACTTTCCCACCTCCAGTGAGAAACTTGGTTTTCCTTTCACTATCAACTCTCTTTACCTCTTCTTCTAACTCAATATCCATCTAAGTCTTTTTTTTTTAAAAGAAAAATGTATTTGTGTTTAAAAAAAAGAACCCTAGCATGTTCAATAGCATGGATTTCTGGGAGAACTTGTTATGTTTAGAGAATAATCAGCATTTCAGTACAGCTGAAGTACCAAGGGCTTCACGAGGTATCTTGTCTCCTATAACAAGAAAGTTAGGCAGATACTAGAGCTTGAGTGAATCTGTAGACCATACTAAGATGTTTGGATAATTTTGATCACAAGATTTTGTCCAATATTACACCATATCATATGCCTAGCCCCACTTTATTAGAATTCTCCATAAATACTATTTTAATGACCATATATTCCTTCAAATTGATAAATTATGATTTGTTTAAATATAACCTGGATGCTTGACATTTAAGTGTTTTTTTTCACTATTACAAACATCAAAACAGTAAACGTGTTTATAAATCTTTGCTTGTTATAGTTCATCACTGATTGTTTCCTAGAACAGGTTCTTCTGAGGTAAGACTAGAAACCTATTCAGCTCAAAGAAACCAGACATACTCATGGCCCTTTTCCAGGTTCTCATCTTTTCTTAGATTAGAAATATGTTGGTATCGAAATCTTTTTAGACCATGTGCAAATTGTGCTCTGTATATGGGCATAGCTACATGACTTGGTGCGTAGAAGTAAGATGGACAAAGGCAGTGCCAGTTTTAAAAGCATATGCTAAATAATACTTCACATTTTTGTCTTAATTAGAGTATACTAATTTTCATGAATTTAATGTTCTCTAGGGGGGAAAAATAGAATTTTTCTGTTTCATCTCTCACTCTGACATTCCCATGAGTCTCCACGTTTTCATTGGTTCCTCTGGAGAACAAGATAGTCTGTCACATCACACCCTTTGACCCGGAATACCCCATTTTTATGGAAATGATTTAGGAGGATTTCTGAGGCCGGGTGGCTCTTCTGAAATGCACACCAGAAACACATTCTCTTAAATAACTTAATCATGGACTTTCTGAAGCAGGAAAAGACCCTCAGAATCAGCTAGGCCAATGTTTCCCGAAGTTCCCAAAGTATGATATGCCTTCTTCTGTTTGCGGTATATATTATAAACTGCATAAATAATGTAAACTGCATAATCATGGAAATATTGTTCCTGGTATGATTTTTCACCAGTGGTACACAAGCATACTTCCTTTAAATTGGTATTTATTCATTTTGAAGGTTCCATTTATTGCTAGTGGTAGTTCTTGTATGTTTGCTATTTATTTTTAATTTCTTTTTCAAATATATATATATATATCCATATGTAGTTCTGGTTTTTTGTTTGGTGGTTTTTTTTTGTTTTGTTTTGTTTTTTTACTACTTGACACAGTGAAATATTGTAGGTACAAAAGTGAACAGTTAGTATGTAAATGTGTAAAAGGCCTTGAAGAAGAGAGACATAAATGACAGAAGTCTGTGAAACAAATATTCTAGGCCGAGCTTCTCATTTGATATTTAAGAACCAGGGAGATGAGGTGATTTGCACAAGATCCAGTCTAAAAGCAGCATCCAGACCTCATGCTTCTAGTCCTGTTCTTTGTTTTTATCTTCCCTACTGCCTCTGTAATGCTCTCGTTCAACAAGAATATTCACTCCTATGTTTAGAATAGGACGAATCAGATCTTGTGAATGAGAAATGTGGCAAAATTAAGGGAATGTGTTAAAAGTTTCTTCTTTTTAAGAAGAAGCTGTCATTCTCATCAGAAGTAGGGAAATTAAGTTGCTGTCCTTCACTCTCCCAAAGATGATTATTAGGCCATTTCTTGTGGATGCACTGAGCCAGAACTACAGAGATAATAGATTATAGGAAAATTTGGCTTTGACATTTGTATCATGTTTCCAGTCAATTAGATGAAAAATACTCCATTAGATAAAGTGAGTGTACCAATTATTGTGAAGATAGCCTACTGCTAATAATATAATTGAAATTTAGGGAGAGGAGGGCTCAGCTCTCCAGAAACTCACGGCATCCAGGACGGTAATACAGTCTTAGAAACATTTATGCTCTCAGTCATTTTCAGTTCTCAAAATTTTCAAATTTTCAAACCGAATGTCATTTTCATGTATATATGAAAATCCTGCTCTGTAATTAGCTCCAAGATGTTTCAGCTCTTTGCCATAAAATGTTTAAAAAATAACAAAACAGCTTCATATTGTTCCATTATAATGCAAGACATGGAGACACGTAGCATTGGTAACCCAAAGACGTTATTTTTTTTTTTCTTTTTTTTCTTTTTTTTTTGCAGTACGCGGGCCTCCCACCGCTGCGGCCTCTCCCGTCGCGGAGCACAGGCTCCGGACGCACAAGCCCAGCGGCCACGGCCCACGGGCCCAGCTGCCCCGCGGCACGTGGGATCCTCCCGGACCGGGACACGAACCCGCGTCCCCTGCATCGGCAGGCGGACCACCAACCACTGCGCCGCCAGGGAAGCCCAAGATGTTATTTTTGAGATAAAATCCAAGCCTGTAGCTAGGTAAGTAATGATTGCTTTTTAGTTTATCTTGGAAGGGGAATATTTTAGACTTGGGGACAGGGGGAAAGAAACTCATCCACAGAGTGTGCTCTCTACAGCTGTGAAGTAGCTGTCAGTGGCCAGCAGCCGAGGTGCTTCAATCTCAATTGAACAAAACGGGAACAAGTGTGCTCTAAGAAACAATCCTGCAAAGGAATAGCCTAGTATTGAATTCTTTTTCATCTTCAGTGATTTTGGGGCCCATATGAATTTAAAATGTAAAATGAAATATTTATCAACAATCAAAAACAGACATGTCCGACTGCGTTATCTGAATTCAATGCCTCTTTCATCTCGAAGAATAGAAGGCTGCTTCAGAGGAGTACTCACCCTGCCTCAGTAAAGCCTGCTTTCGGAGGAGACACTATGAAATTTTAACCCTCTCTGTTCAAAGGAGCTTCTCTGGAGAATATTACTTCAAATTCAAGTGAGAATTAAATACAAGGTGCCCACCATCTTTACTCCAGGATTTAACATTATTTTTTCATTGGTAAAATATAGTCATTACGGCTACCATTTTAAGCCCTATTGTGTGTTATAAACAGCAATAAATATTTTTGCACTTTTAAACTTAGTTTATCATTATAAGCCTTGCAAAGTGGATTCAATATTTACCATTTTATAAATGAGGAAAATAAGCCTTAGATATGATAAATAATCAGCTACTAAGGAGTAGAAACTACATTTGCACTGAGATCTGTTTGTCTCTTAAATACTGATGTCTCCACATTACTGTGAGACCCATCCTTTATTTTCAAATTTTCTCCTTTCAGTAATTCCCTGCCTTGGTACCTAGACAGGCCTCTCCTCATCACTCTGCACTGCAGGCAGGGTTCCATTTCCTATTGGGCTTGCCATCTCTTATTGGTCATAACAGTGAATTTTAGACCCTAATATCTCAATGCCCTTTTCTTCTGTTTCCCTGCACATACTGTCCTTTGCCATTTCCAAATTCTAATTCTTTAATACCACCTGCTGCCTTGATCTCCCAGCCATACCTGAGTCATTTCTGCAAGACTCTCATGGACACCTGGTCCTCGGTAGTTTCCAAAGATACCCTAGTTATCTCACTCCTTAGTACTAAGTTTGGACTTACGTACTCAACCAACCTAGTTTATTTTTTTTCCTGATTAATTGACTAGTAACTTCAATCAAACTAATGAAATCAATTTGCCCTAAAATCTGAAAGTGAACTGAAAATTACAGCTCTCCTCAAAACCACCTAGCAAACACTTGGGTATTCTTTGTGATTGTCAAATTCTGTTGTATTCCATTTCTTTCAAAAACTTTCCCAAAATCTAGAGCAAAGGGGCACAGGCACAAATAATAGAGAAAGGTGCTGATTTCCTAACACTCTTAGGTTGACAGTTTCTCCAAACTTTCAAATCGTCATTCCCCAGTCCCTCTCAGTAAAATATTATGGGATAGAGATGTACCACGTGCTCACGTGCGTGTGCACACGTACGCACACACACAGTCTGGGGTGGGGATAGGCAAAGTACAAAAGATTCAGGTTGCCATAACTGCATTTTTCAAATTTGTTTTCCTACTTGCAAAGCACAGGTAATGAAAATATCTATTTTCAGTCCACCATGTCTTTCATAGGACGTTTGTGGATGGGTACTTGGGTCACACTACTCATTTCTGTTAATACAAAGAGACTTGTCTTAAGTCTTTAATTATTTTTGACAACTTCACTCAGTATTCCCCCAAGTATCCTATTTAAACTTCAGTAAGTGTTAGAAATATGCCATATTTGCCAGAAATATATTCTCTGTTGGGCATACTTTCTGGCTTAATACTCATGACCCCATGGAAAGAGCTATATTGTCCCCCATTGTAAAGTAAGAAAACCAGAACACAGAATGTCACCATCCAAGTCTACCTCTAAAGCCTATACTCTGTTTTATCTCAGTCTCCTCATTCCCAATCCATTTATTCCTTTTGTGACATTGCCCTTTGGCCCATATATTGTTTTGCCTAGATGGCGGCGAGGAGATTTTCTTTTCTCTTGGTCACATCATTAATGAGCTAGGATAACTTGCCTTACGTGTGTCACAGGGAGTTGCCATATAGAATTTCAATTTTTTCAACCAGGCGGAGCTGCATGTTTTTAAAACCCAAAGCAAATGCCATGGTGTGCACTGCCAGTGGGCTCCTCTTTGTTAGCAACATAAAAAGAAGTCCATTTCACTCCAGGAATAGCAGCCTCTTCCCCTTTTTTCAGCACAGCACACAAGACAGCAAAGACTCCGTCGCACTATTTATGGAAAGCATTTATGATTGCACTTGGACCTTCAGGCAGTTCTGCCCGGGCTCCGTTCAACCACCTCCAGGAACCCTGCCAGCCAGGCGCACTCTCATCAGATACATTAAGACTTCATTTTTTATTGTCCTACTGGTATCCTATCACTATTGCTGCAATAAAGAGTTTTATTTCAGAACCAAACAATTATTTGCTGGGATATGTTGAAGCTAGAAAATTGGTTTGTACCTCAAGGAGCAGTGAGAATGCAGGAAAATCTGCTCTCTTGCTGCTCCATTGATTCCTGGATGTAGAAAGGAATGGATAAGAATTAAAATGCCCTCCACCCAGACAATTGTTCGAATGGGTTTTGATTAAGCACAGAATCTTTTCAAAAGGGCTGCCAAAATTGTAGGCCTAGTTTTAAGTCAAGGAAGCAAACATATAAATTGACACTTAAGACCAAATATTCATATACAGAGGCCTATATTTTTATCTGCTATGAATTCAGAAGGAAAAGGAAAAATAAGCCCCCTTACTGCTCACATTCTTGACAGTTTGCTGGATATTTCTACTTAAGTTTAATCATTCATCATTCAATAAGTAATTTATTAACTGCCTTCTATGGGTTATACAGTCACTCTGCTTTGTACTAGAGAGTTCCCAGTCCTCTGAGGGAAAAAGGCAACAGGTAATTCTAATATAAGGTGATGAGTATTCTGGTGGAGGTTTAATTAAGACTTCATTGGATAACACAAGAGGCACATCTAGCACTGGCTGGGAAGCAGGAGCATAAAAGATTTTATTATGGCTCCTAAACTGAGTCTTGCAAAATGAGCATAAATTAGCTAGCAAAGAGTAGAGGAGAGGATATGAGAACAGAGAGAATATGGTGTGTGGGAAACTACAAAGATTTCCAGATAACCAACAAAGCTACGTAGACCCACCCAGCTGTCGGGCCATCACTTTGTTCACATACTAAAAATTAAATTTGTTGCCCCCTCCTGAACCCAAACCTTCCATTCTGCTTGAATCTACATCCTGACTCAATACCTTGGATTCTCTGTTAATTTTTCCTTTTGCCTCACCCTCCCATTCAATCACCAAATTCTCTCTCTTCTACATGTGTACCACATTTGGCCTTAATCTCCTCTGTTTTAATACCATTGCCAATATACTAGGCCAAATCCTTTGTATCTTATTCCTAGACCATGGCAATAGCTGCCTTCTCTTTCTGTTACCCAACACATTCCACAAAATGCTATTACACTGATTTCTTGAACGTGATCCAGTTGCTCCCTCCTCAAAAATCTTTGATGCACTTACAAGGTAAAGCACACTCTCTTGGCCTAACAGGCTAGTGATCCTTAATCTGGCCCCATACTGCTTTTCTAATCACAGCTCCCATTGTGCATCTACGTGACCCCCTCCCTTTAGTCAAATGGTTCTGCTCATTCATTGTATTTCCCTACTCAAAGTCTTTGTATCTACCATAGGCAATGCTTAAAATTCCCCCAAACTGAATCCTGCATATACTTAAACAGCCTCATCCCTTCCATGCAGCCTTCTAAGACCAAACCATGGTTATTTCTTCCTCCTAAGAATCAGTGTGATTTGATGTTTTAAGAACAATTCTAGTAAAGAAATGGAAATGAATGTTTATTGAGAACTAACTAAATATAAGGTCATTTAAAGCTCTAGAAGTTAGACGTTATTTCACAAATAAGGGAACTGCAGTTAAAAGAAGCTAAGTAATAAGGCCAGGATCACGCAGCTATTATATTTAAACCCAGGTCAATGTAACTCCAAAGTTCTTGATCTTTTACTGATGACATATAGCCATTTCTAAATTCATCATTATTGTTATCATTATTATTGTCACCAACAATCTAGCACTTACTATGTACAATATATGCACTAATATTTTGACATGACCCAACAGATGTCTAATAGGAGTTCCAGAAGAGAACAGAAAAAATTGGGGAAGGATAATATTTAAAGAGATAAGAACTCAGAATTTCCTAGAATTATTGAAAGACATGAACACCCAAATACAGGAAAGTCCACAAATCCAAGCAGACTAAACAAAAATGAATTCACCCCAGAACAAATTGCAAAAGACAAAAAGTGAATTTCTTTTTACTGTACCTTACCTTCCAAGTATTCTCTTTTCAAATGCATATACCACTGAGAGGGAAAGTATTCAGTCATTTATGGATAAATGGGAATTAATTCGTTGGTTTCTTTCTACTTAGATCACTTGCATGGGAATGCTCTGAGTTTTCTTAGAAGGAAGATCATTTTGGAACATGAACATTCACTCAGAAAAATAGCTTTCGATAAATTTTGCAGAAAGGGTCTTTGGATATAAAAGGAGGAACAGAATGAGACTACTTGACACTATGTAAGAAGAAGGGAAACCCAAAGGGCAAAGAAAAACAAAGCAAGATATATGATAACACATTATCCACTTCATATTTGGCTTTAGGCCAATTCTACAGCAAATAGGAATTTTCAGAAAATTATCATATTCCACACTCACCTCTGAAAGCCCTAAGAACAAATTGGGCTAATCCTGTAACAAATTATACCTGGCAAAAATCATACAGCAATAACATTATATAATAGAGAAGGCACCACAAAGCTGAATTGCAGCCCTAGTTCCAACATACTCTGACTGTGTGATCTTGGACACTGTGCTCCAGCATCAGGAACTATAACAAAATATAATGCTACCTGCTCTATTTATCTCATTTATGAGAACAAAATGAGTCAACAAATGTAAACATCTTATTTGTCTGTAACATGTGAAAACATGTAAAAGATTACAATTGTCAAATGAGCCACAGTATAGCTGGCAGTAAACATCTATTTACATTTTGTAAAACTAAAGACCATCGTGAGCCCCTTAAGAAAGGTCTTACATAATGACCCTTAGAAGGTATTTAAACAGACATTCTCCATCACCTAGAAGTGAATAATTCTCAAGTTTAAAATACAGAACTCAGAGTAGATTCCAAGGTCACACAGTCACCCACGAGGTGCACGATGGTAACATTTTCAGTTCATTCCAAACAATCAGAATCAAGTTGTCTTGTTATCTACAGGTAGCCCACACTCATGTTTTTCTCTCTCTCCCTGCATCCTTTCTTTCAAAAAGCTTTGGAGCATATAATTACTTGATTTTCACACAAATGGTCAATTGTCTCAAATAACAGAGAGATGAGGCAAATTTAATTCTGAGACCACAATTTCTATGCCTGTCATTGGAAATGTATCCATTTGATTTATTTCATTTGATTCAAATGAACACATTTTAAAAAGTTTAAATGGCCTGATTTGCTTATTTAAGAAATTCTCTTTACTGACAAGCCCATCTTTGCATTGTTTCTTAGATTTGCCCTGAGTTACCATGTTGGAATAGAATCAGGCTGGATACAGTGAGAATGAGTAAATTTAAAGAACTGTCTTGCATGTATTTCTCTCAGATTGAAACATATCATTGCTAATTCTAAAGACCAAATGAAGGAGACAAGGGTAACATTTAGGAAACACTTTCACTACAATCACATTGAAAATCTCTGTACTGTGAATGTTGAATAAAGCCTGTGAGTTGACATGGGCATTAGGTAAGGTGCTGAAAGATGAATCAGCTTCTCTACAGTTCAGACCCTCGAGCTACAGAAATATTCTAATGCCAACACTTAAGCTACTAGAAATAGTGAAATAAATCCCTACTCTGAAAGGAATCTTGGTGACACTATATATAATTTGTTGATGCTAAATGGCATTAGGTCTTCCCTAGGCATTTTTTTTTTCATTATCCTGTGTCTCACATTACCCTGGAAGAAAATATTAACAACTCAAAAACCTCACTGGTCCCTCATCTTCAAAATTCCAGTTATATAATTTTATCTTTAAAGATAAAGATTAAAAGCATTGACTCTGGACACAGGCATCCCAGGGTTTGAGTCACAGCTCTGCCTCTCTTATTGGCTTTGTAACACGGCACCACTTCCTTGACTTCACTAACTCCAACTTCTGATGTGTAAACTGGGGATAATTATACCTATGTCATAGGGGTAGATATGGGAGATAGCACTGTAGTTAACAACTTTCCCTGAGGTCAGTCTACCTGGATTTAAACCCTGGTTCACACTTACTAGTTGTGTGATCCTGGGCAAGTTACACAGCCTTTCATACCTCAGTGCTGCCATTTATAAAATGTGTCTCTTAGGATTGTTGTATCATTAAGATAATTGCTATGACAATGTTTGCATCCCTCCCCCAAAATTCATATGTTGAAAACATAACCCCCAACGTAAGAGTATTAGGAGGGGGGACTTCGGGAAGTAATTAGGTCATCAGAGTGGAGCCCTCATGGATGGGATTAATGCCCTTATAAAAGAAACTCGGGGAGCTCCCTTACCCTTCCACTATGTGAGGACACAGAGTGAACAAGGAAGCAGGCCCTCACCAGACACTGAATCTGTTGGCACCTAGATCTTGAATTTCCCAATCTCCAGAACTATGAGAAATAAATTTCTATTATTTATAAGCCACCCATATGTCTGTGGTATTTTGTTATAGCAGCCTGAACAGACTAATACAGTAGTGCATATGACTAGGGTTGCCAGATTTAGAAAATAAAATTACAGGATGCTCAGTTTAATTTGAATTCCAGGGAAAAAATCCCATACTTGTACTAAAAATTGTTCATTTTTCATCTGAAATTCAAATTTAACAGGGCATCCCACATTTTATCTTTGTGCCTTACATATAATACACTTAGAAAAATGTTAGCAAATACTGGGTAATCAATATATAATAATATTATACTAGGAATTATATTTGTGAATACACAGCTTAGCACACACTAACTGCTCAACGAACAAGAAGCAGTGATAGAATTTCACCACCCACTATCCCTCTCTTAGTTTTGACTGCCAGGAGGCCCAAAGCTTAATTCAAATATCAATTTCAAATAAAATTTGTCTCTAAAACACCGCCCCCTCCATTTACATTGAAATAATCAGAAATCATCCCTCCGACTACTTATTTATCCAATAAATGCTACACATTCATTAAATTGTTACTAAGTGCTAACCACAGCAACAGGTTCTGAAAGCATGAAAAGGCTACCAGAGAGAGGTAGGCAGTGTTCCCCTGTGAAGCAGGAGGTTACCAGAAAACCCCTCCCATATCTCCAAAATTCATTACCAGGATTAAATAAGAAACTATAGGCAAATTTCTTTGCACTCTGCAAGGTACCCGCTACACATTCAGAAGTGAAATTGTTGTTCTTAGTACTATTTATATTATTTTTGTCAAACTTAGCAGATAAAACTAAACCAGCTCATATTTTACTATACCTATTCTCTATTTACCTATTTTATTTAGGAAAACCAACTCTCCTATGCAACTTTACATCTTACTGAGCAAGGAATATCTTCCTTGTAACATGGTTCGTTTTGTAACAAATGTTAAATAAGTGTTATGCAGTAATGTGCATTATAATGAGGTAGTCCAATATGATTTTCAGACAATAATCAAAATTCTTTCTACAGTACCCAAAATGATCATAGGTATCTAAAGGTACATTTACAATTACAATTTCTCACACAGCATTTTATTGATGCTATCAGAACATTTTAACTTCACCGGGAAGCCAGAAATTAATGAACTGTTTATCAACTTCTGAAGTTTTTACAAGTTTCACAAGGTTTTCTTATTATAAAATTTAAGACAGCAGAACCCAAGAACCTTATTACACATAATCGGTGGTCTTCATCTGGGCAGAAATTACCAAATGAATGGAACAAATGAAATGCTGTATAACAACAGTCATAAAGTAAAGATATTAAAAAAGTCCTGAGGAAACCTAACATTCAAAGACCTGTTCATAGTCACACAGCTGTCACAGCACAGTCACACAAGGAACATTCATCGAGCTTTTCATAGTCATACGGCTAAATGGCAGAGTCCAACTTCTGAATTCCAAAAGCAGGTGCCTTGAGGTGTTTGCTGCAATGGAATGTGATGGGAATAGGAACTGCCTGTGTGGCAGCATTCTAAGTCCTAGTAACCATCACCACACAACCACAATCCTGGACAACAGAACTATTAAAATCACGATTTGAATAGACTGGCTTTTAAAATGCAGTCATTCCTTCCAATCCTAGGAAACAGTATCTGGATCTCAGCATTGTTGGAGCTGGATATGTCAGGGTGAAAGAAAAGAGGACTTTGGCATTCTAGAGTGGATAATGAAGTATATATCATTCTAGAAATGTTGACAAACATTGATGAGGCTTTCTGGTCAACCAATAAAAGGCAACAACCTACCTATAATTGGGGAGAATGCTTGAGCTAGTAGATTTATTCCAAATGTAGGAGATTCATAATGAGATGTTTAATATTCTAACACAAAAAATATTTGGCTTTACTGCAGGCAGATACATTGCTCAAGAGATATTATGATATTAATTGAATTTGGCTCCCTCTGGATGGGCTGGAGAGGAGAAAGTGGGTTAGACGCAGAGGAGTGGGAACAGGGCAAGTGAGAAGGCAGGATGGTATCAGGCTCCTGTCTGAGAAGTCTGCCTGCCAACAGGGGGCCCTCCTGTGAAGGAGGACAGTGAAGGGGCTAAGAAAAGTGACACTTAGCATTGTGGCACTTATGTTGCCCTCACTTGTTCAATAAAGCATTAAAACAAGGTGAAGGGTGGCCCTCTTTGAGAGAGCTGTAGCAACAGAGAACGGGGCTAGAAGGGATCAATGGAGAAGCCCAGAGCAGACATCTGAAGAGAGGAACAACAACATCCAAGACAGATTCGTGGACCCTGTCAGGGCTCCCCAGTGATTTTTGGTAATTTTCAAGGCATAACCAGACCACCCGTGATTATGCAGGATACGGGGTTAGACAGTATTAGCTGGTACTTAAGGGAAACGCAGCCTGATCCTTCAATCCACCTCCACCCCTGCCTCACAAAGGCTGGAGATCCTGTGAATGTCTGAGCCATCTCTGATTTATCTCCCAAAATCATCTCACCAAGAAAACATTCACATTGAAACAAGCTCTGTGTACTCTCCTTATAAATTCTACTTTCTCTTTATTCTATCCACAAACTCAATCATTCCTGTTGTCTCCAAATTACCACTTTTGCTCACTTACATGTTTATAGATGGTTTCACTCCGCTATTCCTTCATTTATTCCTATCTGATTGTTGGAACTGTTTCCAATCAACGTGTCCCATGTTTTCTTTGGGCCTTTTCTTCCCCCAGTGGGGAGGGCAGTGGGAAAGGCAGGAAGGAGCAGGTGCTTGGGGAAAAGTCCCAAATGTATTCAAACTGAAGCTGCAGTGAAAGAAAATATGCACTCCCAGCCTTTTGCATTTTTAATACTTCATTCAAGAGAAGAGCGATGTTTTTGTTATGCCATTTGCTTAGGCTCCTTTCACTATTTGTCTTGCATAACAAGTTATCTCACTTCTTCTCACACAGAAGTGCTGCCGTTTCCATTTAGTGGTCCTCCAGGATTCTGTATAATACACTGTGTTGCCTTCCAGCCAGCCTCTGTGTAATCATCGATAGACGAATTCCCCAGGCTACAGATGTTTCACTATCTTTTCATCATAGTGATATGCAGTCCTACTTGTATCCCTCCACACCCTCACTCATTATAATAATAATGTCCTGTTCCCTTTCTACAGCATCTCCATTCTGCAGGACCCCAGAGGGCTCAAGGAAAACAAGAATTGTTCCCTACCTCCCATGAAATTAGTTAAACATTCCTGATGCTAAATAATCCCTTGCAAAGTTAAACAGTTGAAGAGCCAGAAGTGAGAAGAATTTATTTGATCAAAGCCTCAGGAGACCACCATGACACTAAGAGCAGCTCTGCCCAAGACGGACTTCATCAAACCCAAGCACGAGCGACACTGATTGCAAGCAAAGTCTAAGATTCTGTTTCAAGGACTTCAAGGGCACAGATTCCTTCAGGTAAGACATAACTTCTAAGAAAACTCCAAACCTTGCACATAAATTGAACATGATTAATTCTGTACAGTGATAGATAAATTGACAAGGCTGGCTCGTCATAGAGAGAAGGATGAACTATGAGTCATGGGGGTCACTGTGACATTAAGAATGAAATAGGAACCTATCCACTTAATTTCTCCCATTTAAAAAAGTTACTTCAGTTGTTTTCTTTTCTACATCACAGGAACATCAAGAAGTTTTTGAGCGAGAGATCAACTTTCATTACATTTCTTGCTGTCCCTCAACTACTCCATGAGATCTTTTCTCCCCACCCTTTCACAACCTATTCATCTGCCCTTACTGCACCTATATGCCCACTCATCCTACAAGACTCATTGTAAATATCACCAAGCCTTTACTTAGCATTCATTGTAAAGGGTTCCAGAAATATAAAAACTGAAATTGTTTCTTCCTTCAAGGAGCATATAAATACAGTTAGGGGGAAAACACACATAAGCAAGCAAGCGTAACAAAATGTGCAACCCAAAGATAACTGGAGCACCACAGTATCTGCTCTCTGTGTCCTGCTGATTCAAAGAAAGCACAGTCTAACAGAACAAGGCAATTGAAAGGAATTCCAATTATTATGAGACCTCCTAAGAAATTATCTAATCCCCAAGAGGTGTAGGAGTAACTCCTTGAGGAATATCTTCCAACATACTTTCTCATTTACTTATTACATTTATTGTTCACTGCCTCCTTCACAACTTCTGTGGAAGAAGAGATTTATTTTGTTCACTGAGGTACCTCAAGAATGGGAATGATGCCGAGCTCACAAAAGTCACAGTCAATGTTTGTTGAATTAAAACATTGCCTTACCTTTTATATTCCATATATAAATGGAATGGCAGATAGAAGCCATTCCTCAGAACTTACCGGAAAATGTTCCCCAGGACCAGCCTTCAGATGTCTCTTCTCACTGAATCACAGTTACAGTGAATCTCTTTCATATTCTTCTGCGAGGCCGACGCTGTGTATGAGGTGCTGGAAAATGAAGTAGGAAAGACTTCTGCAACTCTTCCAGAGTCTCTGCTTCAAAACACTGGACTTATACCTATGGAACAGAGAATATCATATCATTATAATTACTTACGTTTTATTTCTAGTCAACTTCCCCACTAGAATGTAAGATCCTCAAGATGCTTTATTCATTTTTGTAGCACCGAATGCATATCTTTGTTTGAAAAAATCTGAGCTGGTCAAGAAGTATTTGCTGAAAAAAATTTAGTGAATAAATAAGCTATATTCATTTGGGGCCAAATTTTCAAGACCTAGAGCCTCTCACATTCTAAGAGTAGACTCTAAACCTGAAAATGGAAAGGACTTTGAACAACTAAGAAGATGGGTGTGATACATCTTGCATGGGAATTATTGCATTATTTCTAGTATTATTGGACTTGATTTCCTTGAAATTCAGGCATTTTTACGGATGGAGATAAAGAGAAAGCTGATAATGCTACTGCTAAGAAATGTTTGTTTTCTTAATCTAATACTTAAAATACAGAAAAACAACCTACACACAACTCAACACAGAGGACTTCTGTCAATTATCCATATGGTACAATAAGATGTGTGTGTGAATGTATGTACATACGTGTGTATATATATATTTTAAAATACTGTGTCGAGTATAAATGAATAAAAGATATCTCACAGTATGTGGGGTCTCAGGTTTATTGGTTTTATAAGTAAAACAAAATTTTATTTGATATTAACAGGCAATGTTCTGAATTCTTCCTTACTTTTTCAGGCCACAAGTCAATAGGAAAATAAAAGAGAATCTCTACTCAACCTGAAAGGCCATTTCATGGGTTCCGTGCCAGTAGTGCTTTCCTCAAGCAAATGGAAAGGAATGGACTGGAAGTTTTAGTTAAAAAAAAAAAAAAAAAAAAAAAAGATACAAATTTCTATAACAGAAGGAAATGCACGGCAGGTAGGAAGTGAGAGCCAGCAAGTGGAGACTATCTAAACACCAGAAGCTCTAGACGATCAGGGGCGAGTTCAAAAACTCACATCCACTAGTTACAAAATACCACCTACTTACCATCTTGAAGCAGTAAACCAAGACTTAGCAATGTAAAGCAAATATCAGTAGGTTGTACCATACAGAGCACATGTTAAAACTGGATATGAATCTTTATTAAAGTCCTTTATAAAAGCCTTAGCTTTAAACTTAATTTGACGAATTCCTCTCTGGTAGATTGCATTGTTTTTTCAAAAAATTTAACTCCTTCTTCTATCCTCACCTTTTACAATATGACTTTGCAGTTCCTCCACTAGGGAAGTATACTTCCAGGCCCACTGATGTTGGGTTTGGTCAAATGACTTGCTTTGTCCAATGGAACATGGGCAGAAGCAACATGTGCCTGTTCTGAAACTCGGCTTTAAGAGGCGCCCCGTGTTTCTACTTGCCCTTCCTGCACTTCCGCTATCAACATGAAAAGAACCTGCCTTGTCTTGCTGTTGGACCAAGGCAAATGAGAAATACCTGGAGGTGACCTGGCCCTAATCAGCGGTTTGGAGCCACACCCCACTGGCCCCTGCCTTGCTCAAAGCCCAGCCTACCTGCAGATATGGGAAGAGGGATAAAATTATGTGAACTGAATTTTATCCCTGATTTTGACTCCAACAATCTTCAATAAATTTCCAAAAATTATATTTTGTTTTATGTGGCCAGATTCTTTGTCAAAGATGGGAAAGACAATGGGATTGTGAACAGGTTAGCATAGAGTTGAAAGAAAAGCAGCTCACAAGGATGAAAGGAACAGCCAAAGCCAGGTGACAAATGGAAACATAAATCTACCTATGATTTTGTATAAATATATTTTAAGGTGTATACATAAAAAGGTAATTTGGTGACAGTTTAGTGTCTCAGTGAAGTCTGGTTGTAATTTATAATCTGATATTGCTGAATGACAATTGAGAATTCTTATTTCTTTCTGAAAAAATACATTCATTGACTTTCATAACTGTACTGCTGGAAAAAATATTAGGCAATTAGATTTGGTGACAATAGGGCAATGAGAAGCCTGTGCACCGCAAGGAAGAGTAGCCACCACTCGCCACAACTAGAGAAAGCCCACGTGCAGCAACAAAGACCCAATGTAGCCAAATAAATAAAATTAAAAATATATATATATGAACATTGTATACCCCAGAATACAAGCAGGATGGTCCTTCCACCCATTTTCACCTTACCCTAAGTGTGTTAACCTATGCCATCTTTCCCCTTGCTTCTCACCATTTTAAATTTATTCAATGAGCCAATATATCAAGATTCAAGCATCTTAACTTTGTCTGTGAGCTTTTCTGTTGTTCTATGACTTCTGGGATACCCTGCCTGGTAATGCGTTTGGAGGTTACTTTCGCATGAAGGTAATTTCCCACACAACAAAGCCATGTCTGATATGTTCACTATTTGTCACAAGAGGAGCCCATCCATGCATGTGTGTTTGTGTGTATATATATCCCTCCTCTGCGTGTCCAACAGGAGGTTGCTTCCACATACTTAGCTGAAACTCCTTATTATGGCTAAAAATGCCCTCTCCCTTTGAGCGCTGATTAATATTCCAATGCCCACTGCTAACGCCACCTGCTCCATACAGGTTACACACCAACCATACTAAGGTACTGAGGTTGTCTCAGTCATGCCCTATACTCTCACTCCTCAAGATCTTTGAATGTGGAGTTCCTCTATATAAAATATCCCTCTGCCTATTGAAAGACTGTCATATAAGTGGCCCAATGATGGCCTCTATAGGGGGGCCCCTAGGTTGTTTACTTCTTTACAGCAAGGCTAAGACCCACTGGCTCAAAAGCTTGCCATGCCAAACTCAAATGTTTACATATCCAAGTTTTTAAAATATAGCCCATAAAAGCAGATGTTTAGCCATTGAGAGCCTGCTGTTTTGTACACCCTGCAAAACTCTGTCCACCATCTGCTAGCCACAGATACGGTAAACCCTGTGTTTATAAAGACCCAAGCCCTCGCTGACTTTTGGAGCTCTCAGACCCAGGGACTCCCTGCTGTGCAGCTGAGCAATATCACCTGGACACACGTGTCCCCTGTCCAACACTCCTCTTTCCCAGGAGTTCCCTTGCCTTTCTCCCCTCTGGATGGTTGCCACTATCCCACTCCATCCTACACCCACCCACCCCATTCCCCTCTAACTCACCTACCACCTCAAGGACCCCACCATCGCTATGCTATAGCCTCTGATGGACTCCTCCTGTGAGCAACTTCCGCTGATGCAAACCTGTCCAAGTATTGCCTAAATACACTTTTCTTGTGGTCATCTCTTTTTCCTTGATCAGCCCTGAAAACCTTCAAACCTCCTGTAAATATCATTTACGTATTTTACGACTCACGGACAAATCTGTGAAGCCTTTATTGACATCCTTAAATAGTCCCTTCCTCCCTTGTGCTTCCATAGTACAATATAATCTCTTTATAATAGTACTTGCTCCATTATAATTTAACTGACCTCTTTCCAGACTAAGTTCTAGAGGTCATAAACAATGCTTATTTTATTTTGTATCTTCCTTGTTCCTAGAACAAGGCTTAGCATATAGTGTATGCTCAGTAAATATTTTTTTCAAAATGATTGAATGTTCATTTACTATACATAATCAATATTATGGTGGGAGATTAATCAATATGTACTATATAATATATAGTACAACATGTAATACATAACACAATGTGTAATCAGCATGCGTAAGGATGGAGTTGTCTCTGCAACCAACTTATGCTTACCCTCCACAAATAAATCTGGACAGCTACAGCCCTTGAGAAGGGAGTCAATCCCTCACCTCACTCCTACTCTTTATCACCCAAACATCCACCATTGAGAGAAAACTCTAAGTTGAGTAGATGCAGTGAGTTAGTTAAGGACAGAAGAGAGTTCAACATAGTATATTAAAAAGATACACTCAGGCCTGATATATGGGAGTGGAAAGCCTCAAAAAGAATACCCATCATCTGCATGGTATGTATGACAGGAATATAGTAAATATGGTAGCACAGCCTGCTGGATGTGAACTCCTAAAGGACCCTCAGCCCTACAGAGTTCTTCATAACACCATAGCACAGGATAGAAATCTGGAACTCTTGGAGGACCCCAAGCTCTATGGAATTCCTCATAGCACCATGCATGGTATAGAATAGGAGATCTGGAGCACCAAAAGGACACCAAGTCCTATTTAATGTCCTATGGTACCACCCCCCAGCATAGAAGAGTGTAGATAGTTACATAGGATTCTGTGACAGGTGAGTCTGTACTAGCTTCACAGGGAACCTCAGGCATCCCCAAAGAGGAACTAAAATTTTACCACAATTGCAAGAGTCAAGTGAATATGCTCTTAAACATGGGGGTTCCATAAGGGTTTTGTTGTCTCCATAAGGCACCATGGATGTTGATGTGACATGGACCATGTAATTTTGATATTAACTGGGTTCCCAGTCTTCAGGGGCTATCAGCTTGGATTAATACTAAGACAACCAAGTGCTGTACATTAGCAGCAGATGCCAGCAAAGACAGGTGCTAACAAATGAAGACCAGATACCACCATTTCTTATCAAGAGGGTAGCACTACATAAGTTGCTCCCTCAAGTCTCCATCTTCTCAGGGGAGGGGGAGTGGGGTTGAGTTGACTGAGAAAACCCAGAAGTGACTGACATTAATCTGAGCTGTGTAAGATTAAGTTTCTGCCTCTAGACCAAATAGCCATTAACACAGATATTAACTTCAGTTACATGAAAGTAAAGAAATAAGGTATTTTGACACGCTTAAGTGACTTGTAAAGTCCATACCCTTTATGTGTATATCAAGTACCCACCATATGCAAAGCACTGTGCTAGGTGCTTTGTTGACACCATTCTTAAAGACACCATCCTTAAATGAGTCTAGTTTGGAAAAAAATGTGATCACATAAAGTGATTCTGTCAACCTGAGATGATTTACACAGAGAATCCAAGAATTCTAAAAGGAACAGGTTCAAGAAAGGGAAGAAATCATGTTGACATGGCATGTTCAAGGAAGTTTTATGAAGGAGACTGGATTTAGGGGGACAGAGACAAAATTCCAATATCCTGAGTGCTCCTTTGAGAATGTAACAAAGCATTTGAACTTACAGGGATCCAATTTGTATAAATATGTGGCAGATAAATAATCTGTTAATTAATTTTGCTTTTTCTCGTGTACTGTCACCTACTTGTTGACTTGAAGTCACTGTGAAAGCAGCATTTTTGGTGTTTACATAATGATGCATGAGTGTCAGAAATAGTATTTCGAACCCAAGGACTTGAAGTGAAAGTGGTAGCACTAACAAATCAAGTGAAAATCTGAACATAAATATTTTAGTGCTTTCACCTCAGCTTTTATTATTCCCTTCCTCTCTACTGCAGCACCAGAAGTAACTAAGAGACCCATTATATCCCTGTAACCATGGAAGTTCTCACCACCTGACTGATTCCTGAAACAGGCCCAGCAAGTGAAGAGGCTTACTCTGCAAAGGCCACAGTGCAGGTCAGATAAGGAGCTAGGAATAAGCCACGAAAATACAAGCCCACAGGCTCAGGGGAATCCTCAAAGGTATTAGTCATAAGAATAGAGACAAGAAAGAAAACATACACCAGGCAAACCAGTTGAGAATGTTCTCTGAAAGGGATTCAGCGTTTAATTGATTCTCTGGACCACTTGGCTACCAAAATGAACAACAAAGAGAGGAAAATGAAAACTGGAGACAATAGATGAAACTTCTCAGCATTATTCTGAGACAAGTTAAATGTAAGATTATGAACAAATGGCTATGTTTTTCTGGGTCTGTTTCCTTATTGATCCGAGGAAAATTAACTGGATGATTTTCAAGGTCCGTTCCAGCTATAGAAACTTAACAGACTCCCAGTACAAATAAAAAGTTAAAAGAAAAAAAAAATCTAGAATAGGACGAGAAGGAAAACAGCAAGAAAAGTAAGAAAAGGATGAAGGAGGTGAGGGAGAAATAATTTTCTTTGAATTTTTTAAAGTGAACACGTATTGCCTGTATCTATATTTTAGTTATAACATATAGTTTACTGTGCTTTCTTAACCCCATGATGCATTCTTGATCCCACTGTCTAAGACCCTAAACCTGTGTCTTGTAACCCCACTCACACTGACAAAATGTGGTTGGTAGAGTGGAGAAAAACCCAGATATTTCTTGTCAAGATGGTTTCTTTGTTTGGTTGGTTGGTTGGGTTTTTTTTGCGGTACGTGGGCCTCTCACTGTTGTGGCCTCTCCCGTTGCGGAGCACAGGCTCCAGACACACAGGCTCAGCGGCCATGGCTCACGGGCCCAGCCACTCCGCGGCATGTGGGATCTTCCCGGACCGGGGCATGAACCCGTGTCCCTCGCATCGGCAGGCGGGCTCTCAACCACTGTGCCACCAGGGAAGCCCTCAAGGTGGTTATTTTATCTCAAAGGAAGGCTGGAGTCAGAAAGTTGAGTCATGCTCATAGTATTCCGGAGAAATACGTCCAGTGATTTTTTATCAAACCTGCATTATTCCCTGTGGTCTTGCTTTCTCTGGGCCATTAATCTTAACTACATTTGGTCCTAAGCACAGAAAAGTTGCCCTCTGGGGCTTCCAGAGGCCTGAGTACCGCAGAAAAAAAAAAAAAAGAAAAAAAGAAAAAAAGTTGCCCTCTGCTATTTGCACAAAGTAGCACATTGCTACATACCGATGTCTTCTCTTTTAGAAAATTCCAAGATGCTCAGAAAAGACAATAAAATATATCTTTGCTTAAAATTTCCAAAATGTTTGTGTTGTATCTGAACACCATTACTGAACCATGTACAGACCATACAGGCATTCTTTTATTCACCAAATGGGCAAGCACTAAAACAGATATAGAAGAACTCTAAAGTCAAAAATTATTATATTAGTCTGAGGTTAGGGGGCCAACTGACCATGAAGTCCCACTGGATTCATGAGTTTGAAAGAGATCTGTCATATTCTCCTCACACAGGAGCTCATATTCAATGACAAATTTCTCATGCAAATGAAAAAAAAAATCTCCAAATATATGTGTTCAATTTACCATGCAAAATTTAAAATATATATATTACATATATACTTATATATAATACATAAATGTTCTAAAAATAAATTGTTTGACTATTATGCCAGAAACTATAAAGAATACTAGATTAAATAAGGCACAATTCCCATAGTCAATAAACTTACAAACTGGCTAAAAAGACAAGAATATCACTTTTTTATATGAAGTATTACTAAAGAAAATTAATGTTTATTGACTATTCACTATACACCAGCCATTTTTGCATGACTTTAGATGTACTGAGTTATTTGACACAATAGCTTTATAAAGTAAAAGCCATTATTAAATCCATTTTATCAATAAGAAAAAATGAAGCTTAAACTCACAGCTAACATCATTCCAAATGGTGAAAGACTGAAAACTTTCCCACTAAGACCAGGAGCAAGACAAAGGTGTTCACTCTCACACTCCTATTCAACATAGCACTGGAAGTCCAAGCCAGATCAATTAGGCAAGAAAATGCAACAAAAAGGCATCCCAGCCAGAAAGGAAGAGGTAATACTGTCTCTGAATGTGATATAATCTTATATTCAGAAATTGCTAAAGACACCACCAAAAAACTATTAGAACAAATGAATTCAGTAAAACTGCAGGATACAAAAGTCAGTTGTTTCTATATACTAACAATGAACTGTCTGAAAAAGAAGGAAACAATCCCATTTACAGTAGCATCAAAAATTAATTAAATTCTTGGGGGGCTTCCCTGGTGGCGCAGTGGTTGAGAGTCCGCCTGCTGATGCAAGGGACACGGGTTTGTGCCCCGGTCTGGGAAGATCCCACATGCCGCGGAGCGGCTGGGCCCGTGAGCCATGGCCGCTGAGCCTGCGCATCCAGAGACTGTGCTCCACAATGGGAGAGGCCACAACAGTGAGAGGTCCGCATACCGCAAAAAAAGAAAAAGAAAAAGAAACTGAAGAAGACAAATGAATGGAAAGATATCCTGTGTCCATGGATTAGAGGAATTAGTATAATTAAAATGTCCATGCTACCCAAAGCCATCTACAGATTCAATGCAATTGCTATCAAAATTCCAGTGGCCTTTTTCACAAAAATAGAAAAAAACACCTTAAAATTCACATGGAGTCACAAAAGACCCAAATAACCCAAGCAACCTTGAGAAAGATGAATGAAGCTAGAGGAATCACACTTCCTGATTTCAAACTTTACTACAAAGCTACAGTAATCAAAGCAGTATGATATTTGCATAAAAAACAGACACATAGACCAATGGGACAGAATAGAGAGCCCAGAAATAAACCCATGCATGGATGGCCAACTAATAGTTAACAAGGAAGCCAAGAACATGCAATGGATAAAAAATAGTATCTTCAATAAGTGGTGCTGGGAAAACTCAATATTCACATACAAATGAATGAAACTGGATCCTTACACTGTACACAGAAAATTAACTCAAAATGGATTAAAGAAGAGTATAAAAGCCAAAACTGAAAAATCATTAGAAAAAAATATAGGGATAAAGCACTTTGACATTGATCTTGATGACAAATTTTTGTATATGACATCAAAAGCACAGGCAACAAAGTAAAAATAAACAAGTGAGATTACATCAAACAAAAAGCTTCTGCACAGCAAAAGAGAAAAATCAGAAAAATGAAAAGACTACACAATGGGAGGAAATATTTGCAATCAGTTTGTCTGATAAGGAGCTAATATTCAAAACACATATGGAATGCATACAACTCAAAATTTAAAAAAACAATGATTAAAAAATGGGTAGAGGACTTGAATAGATATTTTTCCAAAAAATACATGCAAATTGCCAACAGGTAAATGAAAAGATGCTCAACGTCACTGATAATCGGGGAAATATATATTAAAATCACAAAGATATATCACTTCACAACTGTTAGAACGGCTACTATCAGAAAAACAAGAGATTACAAGTATTGGCAAGAATGTGGAGAACAAGAACTCTTGTGCACTCTTTGTGGGAACATAAATTGTAGCAGCCACTACAGAAAACAGTATGGAGGTTCCTTAAAAAATGAAAAATAGAACTACTACATGAACCAGCAAGCCCACTTCTGGGTATACATCCAAAGGAAATAGAAATCACTATATCAGAGAGATATCTGCACCCCCATGTTCACTGCAGCATTATTCACAACAGCCAAGACATGAAAACAACCTAAGTGTCCACTGATAGATGAACAAATAAATAAAATGTGTTGTATATGTACAATGGAATATTTTTTTAACATCTTTATTGGAGTATAATTGCTTTACAATGCTGTGTTAGTTTCTGCTGTACAACAAAGTGAGTCAGCTATATGTATACATATATCCCCATATCCCCTCCCTCTTGCGTCTCCCTCCCACCCTCCCTATCCCACCCCTCTAGATGGTCACATAGCACCGAGCTGATCTCCCCGTGCAATGCAGCTGCTCCTCACTAGCTATCTATTTTATGTTTGATAGTGTATATATGTCCATGCCACTCTCTCACTTCATCCCAGCTTACCCTTCCCGCTCCCTGTGTCCTCAAGTCCATTCTCTACATCTGCATCTTTATTCCTGTACAATGGAATATTATTCAGCCACAAAAAAGAAGGAAATCCTACCTTTTGCAACAACATGGATGGACCTTGAGGGCATTATGCTAAGTGAAGTAACTGAAACAGTGAAATACAAATAGTATATGTTCTCACTGATTATAGAATCTAAAAATGCCAAATTCACGGAAACTGAGAGTAGAATGGTGGTTGCCAGAGGATAGGGGGTAGGGGAAATGGGGAGTTGTTGGCCAAAGGGTACAAACTTCCATCTATAAGACAAATAAGTTCTGAGATCTAATGTGTAGAATGGTGACTATAGTTAACAATACTATATTATGTACCTAAAAGTTGCTGAGAAAGTAGATCTTAAATGCTATCACTACACACAAAAAAAACTGGTAATTATATAAAGGGATGGAGGTGTTAACCAACTTTATTGTAGGAATCATTTCATGATATATATGCATATCAAATCATCACATTGTACAACTTAAACTTACATATGTTATGTGAAAATAATATCTCAATAAAACTGGAAAAAATAGGGCTTCCCTGGTGGCGCAGTGGTTGAGGGCCTGCCTGCCGATGCAGGGGACACGGGTTCGTGCCCTGGTCCGGGAGGATCCCACATGCCACGGAGCGGCTGGGCCCGTGAGCCATGGCCGTTGAGCCTGCGCGTCCGGAGCCTGTGCTCCGCAACGGGAGAGGCCACAACAGCGCGAGGCCCACATGCCGCCAAAAAAAAAAAAAAAAAAAAAAAAACTGGAAAAAATAAATAAGAAAAATGGGATATAGAAAAGTTATATAAATCACACAGCACATAAAAGTCAAAGTCAGAATTCTAAGCAGGCATACATTAACCACTTTGCAATACTGCTTCAACAAAACACAATAAGACAGGATCAACAAGGGCACAAGACAGCCAATGATTAATTGGCAAGTGAGTGGTGCAAGGAATATACACTTGAGAATCTAACATTTGATGAGCCCCTGCTACATCCCAGGCTTTGTGCAATCCAAAACCAAGAAGCTGAATATTCATGCCTTATGCTGTGGGTTTTACACCAATGCTTTCATGTTGATTACCACCTACTTTATGCAGAGCCTCAACACCTTTCTTCATAAAATAAATCTCATGTGTGTCAATTGTCAGGAACCTAATATTTAGGTCACCGCTCATTAACACTAAGATTTTATCAAAAATATTCTCTTAAAGGCTTCTGTGTCTCAAATAGGGAAAAAAATGAATCTATTCAGAGCACAGTTCCCCTGCTTAGATCCACCTTGAACTATCTACATAATAGTTCATCCTAGAACAGTACTCACAGAGGAGTTTATGCCACATATACCCACTGAGATCTACAACTGAAGCAGCAAACCCTGTCTGTTATTTTCAAGCAAATCTACCATTTCTTCAAAGCCAAGTATTTAACTTGATGAGGATCTTAATAAATTGAATCTTTATATTGTTCTTAGGAGAAAAGCAAGGACTGAAAACATGCAGTGAGCTTTAGTTCTGAAGTACTCCAAGATATTGAAATTGCAATTATTTAAACACTCTCACTTGTCTAATATGAAATACGGTGTATAGGGAAATGAAAAATTTAATTTGCTGTGAAGAGCCTAATTAGCTTTGCAGATAAGAACTAAAGGTCTGTGTGGGTTTCACCAGCCTGCCCTAATCTCCCAGGCTACTTGGGCAGATCATTAAATAAATCCATTGGCAGTTGGTTTTGTTGGCCCCATAAAAGTGACTGGTGGCCCTGCCCTGGCTAAACCCATAAATAATCAACTGTGAGATTGACACAATTCCTAGAAGCCACTATCTCATCACAACATTTCCAGCAACCTCCATTACCTAAGAGGGCTCTGCACACTTTTCTCTAGTGTCCAAGCATATTCCCTCCTGTAGGGACTAATTCAAGCCCCACCTCATACATAGAGGGGTCCATAACTACCCCATTTCTAGGGATTCACTCTACTCTGGATCACTGGGATATTTGTTTTCTGCATCTTCTACCCTGGTTCTGAGCATGGGGTTCCTGTCTTCTTGTACTGGTCACACTGTCATGTGCACATGTTTTATTTCCTAACTAGATATGGGGAGGCAGCATGACGTAGTGAAAGCATATGACAGTGTGAAGAACATGGGCTTTGAGGATGCACAGAGTTGAGTCCAATCTCAACCTCACAACCATGCACATTTCTTAACTTAGAGGAGCACTAGTTTTCTATAATTAGTCTGAGAAGGGCTGTTGGAAAGGAAAGGAAAAATAAGAACTGTAAAGTACCTTGTGTATATCCCCCCATAGCACAAGCAGGTGTACACACGTGTGCACTACTGTTGTTCTATATTAACAACAGAATATGCTCTTTCTGAGCACAAGATATTTTTAAGTTTCTGTGCAATCTTAAGCTCACTTAGGACAGTGATTTACACATTGTAGATATTCACCACATCATAGTATTCTTCTTTAAGCAGAATTTGTTGAATCTGGTTTGTTGAAAGCCTAATGACTCTAGGCAGTATACTTAAAGAACTTTATTAGAATATGATACCATAGGGCTTCCCTAGTGGCGCAGTGGTTGAGAGTCCACCTGCCGATACAGGTGACATGGGTTCATGCCCCGGTCCGGGAAGATCCCACATGCCGCGGAGTGGCCGGGCCTGTGAGCCATGGCCGCTGAGCCTGCGCGCCCAGAGCCTGTGCTCCGCAACGGGAGAGGCCACAACAGTGAGAGGCCCGCGTACCGGAAAAAAAAAAAAAAAAAGAATATGATACCACATCTCATGAGGTATGATTGCAAGGTCCCAGTATGCTTCAGGGTCTATGGAGGAATTTTCTGGGTTAAACTGGCAAACAGCATTCTCCAGGTAGGCAGGTTCATAGTCAACACTTTCATTCTGAAATTTCACAGACTTCACATCCCTTCTCTAAAGATATGTTTTACTTCCCCTACAGCCTTCTTTCGTTTATTTCCTAAGCTCCTTCTCTAGAACAAAGAAATAAAAATTTTTAAAAAAAATAAGACCAAAAAATAACAGAAGAATTTAGATGAGAATTTTTCCAAGGAAAAGGGCAGGCAGAGCTTTAAGAGTTAGGATGACTTTAATTTCAAGCAACAGAAAACCGATTTGAACTAAATAAAGTGGAGGGAGGGAACTTTTATAATAAGGATCCTTAGTATTCTCATGAGAGCCAAGGTCTGTGGAGTAGCTCAAATCAGTTATTTAAGTGCCAGTTATTTAATATCTCTCTTCATTTCTCATAGCTCATCACTGCTAACCCCCGTGTATCTGTTTCATTTCTCTCTCTCTCCTATTGTTCAGTCTCTCGCCCTCACTTTCACACTGTCTCTCAACTGCTTTCTCTCCTTCTCTTGTCCATATGGCAGTAAACGTGGCCATCAGCAGCCCTGAAGTAGCATCTCTTATGGCTTTGATTATCAGTCAGTCATCAAAGGTATCTCTCAGCTTTAGTCCAAAGTCTTAGAACAAGATGCTAATTGGCCCTACTTTGATCAGGTACCCAAGTCTGGGACAATGGACTGTGGCCAGGTTATAAAGTCATATTGTCCAAAATGGCTTCCCCATGATAACCAGAGAAGTGGGAATAAATCAGAAAAAGTGGGGAGGGAATCAAAGTAGAAGAATCAAAGTATTCTGTGTGGTAGATTGGACCTTAGGTACTTATCATACCTCCAATAGGGTGTGCTTTCGGTAGTCCCTTCTCTGTTACATTTTGCAAGGAAACAGGATACCAAAATGTCTTCACCAGTACAAAAGGGAGTTTCAGTCACCCTAAGTGAATATGACGGTCATATGTTCATGTAGATATATTCAATGATAAGGCACAGTGAGGAAGTTCTGATTCTATAAAAGAATATTATCAATAAATAACTGATTAAAGTCAAGTGATAGTTACATAAATTTATGGTATTTCAACAAAACACTCCGCAGCCACTAAGATCACGTTTTTAAAGGAGTTTTTAAAGAAGCTCATGATAGGAATTTCAGTGAAAGAGCAAAGTGTAGAAGTTATATAGAGTAATTCCAAATATACAATATTTGGAAAATATACCAATACAGCAATAATTATATCTGGATGTGAGGATTATAAGTTTTATTTCCTTCCTTACATCCCTCCCATATTTTCTAGACTTAACCAAAAAAAATTCTATAATCAGAAATTAAAGGGTTAAAAGTCTTAGTAAAGAGTTAGACACATTAAAGGGTTAGACACAGACACAGTCGGTAAAAGATGGGTTACACCATACACATCCAGGGAGCTACAGTTCAGGAGTCCTGCCATTCTTTTTAGTTTTCCTGGTTGTCAGTAAGGTTAGCCTGCAGTGAACTCAGAGAAGATTTGCCAGAAAATATACTAAGCTGTTGGGGGTAAAGGGAAATTCCCGTATTGAAAAAAAAAAAATTTTTTTTAATATTCAGCTGCTTTCCTTTTCCAGGAGCCATTACTCCCCCACCCAAGCCCCTGATCATAGAACAGGATCAAGGCAACCACTTTCAGACCAGCAACAGTGAAGACAAAGGGCCAGGCGTGGCTCCAGCCAGGTGTAGAGGACATTTGTAACTGACCTAACAATTCCCTAACCTTAAAAATCCTAAGGATCAAACACTTTTCTGTGAACTGATCTGACAGATTGGCAGTATCATCTTAACTTTTAACAAGAAAAAGTAAAATTAAAGCTATGAGTTTACAAATTCTGTGAGTCTCTAAAGTTTAAGGGAACTCTCCAAATTTATTCTTTTTCTTTCTTTTTTTTTTTTTTTTTTTTTTTTTTGCAGTACACGGGCCTCTCACTGTTGTGGCCTCTCCCGTTGCGGAGCACAGACTCCGGATGCGCAGGCTCAGCGGCCATGGCTCACAGGCCTAGCCACTCCGCGGCATGTGGGATCTTCCCAGACCGGGGCATGAACCCGTGTCCCCTGCATCGGCAGGCGGACTCTCAACCACTGCGCCACCAGGGAAGCCCCACTCTCCAAATTTATAATCCAAGTCCGTTTTGATAGTTATAGAGTCCTACACCTGATCGAGGAGTAAACATTTAAATGATGAAGACTCTTTCTTCCTGTTTACCAAGATGGACATTCTGGCCACCTCTGTTTTCCCCAGTCTTTCAAACTGGAAAGCATTTGAACACCAGGTCAATTACACTCTTCCCCGGGAGGCTAAATCAGCTTTAAAAAATATTGTTGTCACTGTGTCAGATCAAGTGGAGAAGAGCAGAAATACAGCTTGGGAGTCTCAAAAGGTATTAGACAGCAGGTTAGATAAAAATTCAATTCCATTTGCTAGGATTCCATATAACACCCCGAGAGAGCAAAAATGTTGAATTCTTTTGATTAGTGCTGGATTTATGATTCAAAGTGAAGATTAAATTAAGAAAAAAAGTCAAACTTAATGTTCTAAACAGCTCTTTAAATTCAAGATCCTCAGTTTTGTGCTTCAGCATCCAATCTGTCCTCCCTGGTTCCAGAGTCTGGAACTCATCTGTTGAGCTCATTGCTATGGACCCAGTTTTTGTAAGGCTCATTTCATCATGCCAGCCCTTTGCTTTGAAAACCATAATAGCTTTTGAACACCCATAAAACAAGTCTGGATTCCCCTGTCCAGCCCCCAGGGACCTCCAAAATTCAGGTTAACCTGCCTCTCTACCAGCTGCTCCAACACAGCTTTTCCCTCAACCTGGGATGCAGCCTCATTGTCCTGCAGACTTGCTCTGCCTTACCCCAGCATCTGGCCTTTCTTTGTGCTGGACCCCACCCACCCACCCTGGGCATGGAAATATCCTCAGTGCCTCATCAAACTCTATCTCACCATTAAGCCTTCCTTGACTTCTCCAGTCCACATGAGTCTCACCCTTTTCTGAATCACTGCCACACTGATGGGCCCAGCAATTAACATTCACCGAGAGTCCACTACAGTCTGGTCTCTGAACATGTTATTTTGGAAATATTATTTTATTCCATCTTCAGAAAAACCCTGTAAGCCAATCCCTCTTACCTTATTTCATTGTCAGTGAGGGAAATGGGATGTTCATGCAATTTAGTTCCTCTGAAAGCATGAGCTCCACGGAAACAGAACCATGTCAGTTTCTTCCCTTACTCCCTACTGACTGGTACCCCATAAATAGTTTGTTTCACTCACAAAATACTACAAAATTTTTAAGTGGAAGGGCTGACATTCCAACCTAAATCAGTCTCCAAACACCATGGCTTCATGTACATATCCAGATACAGATAGGCGGTGATGTTTCACAGGGGTGAGAATTCACTAAATACTGGTTGATCATTTGCTATCACTCAGGGCAGAGCACACCAAGGCTGCACCTTCACAGAACAGCGTTGTAGCAAGGTGAGCAGAGCGAGGAGCTTTGTCACACACTCCCTAGCAACAGTCTCCCTAACCACACAATGTAAGAGCACTGCGCTAGCTGTGCAAATGCTACTTCAGGGCTCATCTCTCAGCCACCATCACCCCCTTCCCATTGCACTGCCACTCTCAGGCCCCTCTTACATGGAGATTGCCACTGTAAAATGAGCATAGCCAAGTTAGCTAAAGAAGCCTCTGCAACCTTCGCAAATCGATTTAGGAAATGAATATAATTTGCTCAGCTTTATTTATCCATTTATTCATTTATTTATTTTTGGCTGCGTTGGGTCTTCGTTGTTGCACGCAGGCTTTCTCTAGTTGTGGCAACCCCGGGCTACTCTTCGTTGTGGTGCACGGGCTTCTCACCGCAGTGGCTTCTCTTGTCGCGGAGTGCGGGCTCTAGGCACGCGGGCTTCAGTAGTTGCAGCACGTGGACTCAGTAGTTGTGGCTCGCGGGCTCTAGAGCACAGGCTCAGAAGTTGTGGTACTCGGGCTTAGTTGCTCCACGGCATGTGGGATCTTCCTGGACCAGGGATCGAACCTGTGTCCCCTGCATTGGCAGGCGGATTCTTATGCACTGTGCCACTAGGGAAGTCCTGCTCAGCTTTAAAAATCTCCATCAAGCCACATGTGTTGACTGAATTTGCTTCTAATATACCAAAGCTGTTGAGGATTCATATTAAGTGAGACCTACTTGTTTTCATTGGCATTGACCAATAGTGACAAACTATATATTGATATATAGCTTTTTGCTATTTGAGGATCTGGATTACCAGGTGTTCTGATAAAACTCATGGATACTCATGTAGCTCCCAAATCATGACATCTTAATGGCCTCCATGTGAAATTAAATTTAGAAAAATTAATGTTGTATTTAACTTCTCTAATCAAAGGGTAAATCAGAATCATGCCTGTTTTTTCAACTCAACACACTAAGACTCAGGCCCTGTATTTTAATTTAACATGTTCATGATACCTGTGGGCTCCAAGAACATTTTACCTGGTTCCTTGGTTCATGGCCCTCACCTTAATAAATAAAGATTTTTTTATTTAAAACAATGACTCACCCAAGAAATTTTAATATAGCAGGATTGGGCTTCCCTGGTGGCGCAGTAGTTGAGAGTCTGCCTGCCGATGCAGGGCACACGGGTTCGTGCCCCGGACCGGGAAGATCCCACATGCCGCGGAGCGGCTGGGCCCGTGAGCCATGGCTGCTGGGCCTGCGCGTCCGGAGCCTGTGCTCCACAATGGGAGAGGCCACAACAGTGAGAGGCCCGCGTACCGCAAAAAAAAAAAAAAAAAATATATATATATATATAGCAGGATTCATGAATTAATTAATTAAGCATTTTTGCTTAACTACATGGAAGCATTGCATTAGGCACCGTGAAAGATGAAAAATTGTATCAGGCTTAGTCGCTGCTCCTCAGCATTTGGGATTTAAGAGGACTGTAACCACAACGCATTGATTGGTAGAACCCCAAGAGAACCCAAAACTGAGAGGTGTTCAAATGAGAAGGGAAAGAAGACACTCCTGCCCGCCGAATACACAGGAACAGAGCTCCTCTGAGCTTAAATCAAATTGCTTCCTTATTGACATCCAGTCCTAAAGGCTCCCCACATTGTGTTATTTATTCTACTTTATCTGAAGTTCTGTATTTCTCTCTCTCCCCTACCAGACTGTGTGCTAACTGGGAGCTGAGATGAGGTTTTATTCACCTCTGTATCTTCTAATTCCCAGCACTGTGCTAGGACCATGCTGTGTGCCTCTTAGTTAAACAACTGGGAAACTGCATTTCTGAAAATAAAAAATATGACAGGAATTTCATTTGGTTAAATACATAGGGCCTTTACTGGGGCCTAAACTGTGCTGAGCACTAGATTAGCTATTTTACATATACTAGTCTAACTCTTCATGACAACCCTGCAAGTTAGGTTTTTTGGACAAATGAGGAAATAGGCTTGAAGAAGTCAAAAAGCAGAGCAAGGTCACACAGCTGTCAGTGGTAAAACTAAGACTTGGATCCAGGGATGTCTATCTACACCAGGCTGCTTCCTTGAAGATATAAATCAAGGACCAGTAGCCCCTCACAGAAATCAGCACAGAACCCTCTCTCCACAACCCCCAATCAAACCTACGATCCTCAGGGCCACTCACAGCCCTTTTCCATAAAGAGCCTGCTATCCTGCCTACCATGGATCAGCATTCAGGCTCCCTCAGAAGAGCAGTTAGAGGTCAGCTGCTGCAACTTCAGCTGTCAAAGTTTTTGAAAAGGAAAAGAAATTAAAGTGGAAATTTGGGAATTCCCGCATCATGTGGCCTCTGCAGTGCTCCATATGTCAGGACTCAGGGAAAGTTGGTTGTACAGACTTCAGAAACTGTCATCCATTTGACAGCTTTGTATTATCAATATTTCTTCTGGGAAAATCCATTGCCAGGCTCAAGGCACTGTCAATTTCATCTTCTCCTTGCCCAAAACTTCCCAGCAAAAAGCCTTACTGTTAGACTTCCTGCAGAAGCATAATTAAAAATTCCATCCTTAGACCATCTTTACTTTTAAACCTTCAAACCATATTTACAAACTGGAAAAGTATTTGCTTTTTTTCTTGAATTTAACTTATGCCTGTAATAGTCCCAAAGAGATGCTGAAGTCTGAAAAGTAAACTGATTTTGCCAAGATTTTTGTAAAGACATTAATGGGGACTTTAAGTAAGGGTCAGCCTAGCAGGAATAATCCCATAATCCCACTCTCTCAGCCCCAGCAGAGCTCTCAGGAGCTTTTCTAACTTAATAATAAAAACCACTAAAATCCATATGCCTCCAATGGAACAATTTAATTGTTGCCAAGGCTACAAGGCTACTCAGTTTTCATTATTTCAACCTATACTAATAGGGGAAAGAGGTTACTTCAGATCATTTCTCTCAACTTTTGCAGGATCCTAATGATTGTCTATATCTATGTTTTATCCAAGTAAAGAATGGTTCAGTGCACTTATGTCTTAAAATTACCCTTGGTATTGCAGTTACTTTTTCTCCCCTCCCCTTGAATACAAACATAAAAGAACTCATAGAATACAGGCTCTCTGAAATTCTCTATAATGTGAAATAAAAGGCATTGCAAGTGTTTGTGATATAATTACAAATTTTGGATTCATTGTTTAATGTTGTGACCATATTTACTAAATGGATCTCTATAAAACTCGCCAGTTTGTTTCATTTTCTTTCCCAGATGCACAAATTTCAAAGCACAGATTTTATGGTCTAACAGACCTGGGTTTTAGTTTGATGGGTCCACACCTTTCCCAGCTTCATCAAACTCTATGAAATTACTAAACTTCCTGGAATATCAGTTTCTTCATTCATATAACAAAGACCATTAGACTTACCTGCAAGTGATGCTGTGAAGATAAAATGAGAAAATATGAATAAAATCCCTTGCATAGTATCTGGTTTATTCTAGTCTCAATAAGTAGAATTTTCCCTTCCTAAAACTATAGTACAGCAGTTCACTCCTGCATTTGTTTCATTTGAACATGGCAGGGTTTTTTTTTTTAAGTGACACAAAGCAAAGACATATTTAATCTTTTTCTGTTTTTTTCTCTTTGAAATCTTCATTTTATGAAGAAAGATCCTGTGATGCATGCCTGTCATGTTCCCTTTCATGTAACAACTTAATGTGTGATTTTCTCCACAATAATGTCAAAATATGAATAACTGCCATGTAAATCTGTATGTTGACAGATTTAAATAAAATGTTCACATAAATATAAAGTCACTTTTCATATCTTCTGGTGAATGATGCTGCAATGAGGATAGGCTTTCAAATAATACAAGGGAAAAAGAATACAAAATTGCTTACTTTTAATTTCTGCCTTCTTCTCAGAAGAGAAAGGCATTAATCAAAGTATTAAACATAAGAAAAAACCTGAGTCAACGCCTGAATGCCTATAGTTGCATCACTGCTTAGTTATGTGCTGAAGGGAACCTTACCTTCAAGTTTATTAATAAAAAGGTATAACAGGATGAACTGTGAAGAAACTGGGATTTGGTCCTGCTTCTGCCATTAAGTGATTTTATTATTTTGAGGAAATCATTCATCTTGCTGAGCCTCAAGATGGAGTTTGTGTCAAACTAGAGCAAGTGTTAGCTTACTACAGCTTATGAGCCCTGCACACTGCCTGTTTTTGTAAATAAAGTTTTATTGGAACACGACCACCCCCATCCATTACATAACGTCTATGTCTTCCATTGCATTACAGTGGCAGAGTTGAGATGTTGCAACAGAGACCATGAAGTTTACAGAGCTTAAAATATTTAACTCCTGGCCCTTATAGAAATTTTCAATTTGATGAATTTCAATTTGACGATTTTTTTTTATGATTTGTGACTTCTGTATTCTGTTTAAAAAATAGCCTACCCCAGGGTCAGAAAGATTCCTCTGTTTTCTTCTAGAAGTCTTAGAGTTTTAGCTTTTACATTTATTTCTATAATTCATTTCAAGTTCATTTGTGTGAGTTAAGAATTGAGTTTAACTTTTTTGAATATGGACATCCAGTTTTTCCAACAACATTTACCGAAAATACTTTGCTTTCTCATTGGATTATTTTGGCACCCTTGTTAAAAATTAATTGGCCATATATTTGTGGTCCATTTCTCAACTCTCTATTCTGTTCCACTAATCTGTATGTTTCACCATATGACAATACTACATGGCAGTGGTTATTGTAGAATTAGAGAAATCCTTGAAATCAGGTAGGGTAAGTTCTACAACTTGGCTCTTTTTCAGAATTGTTTTGGCTATTAGAAGTTCTTTGAATTGTTATATAAATTTTAGAATCAGCTTATCAAATTATAAAACTAAACTTGCTGGGATACCAGTGAAAATTGCACTGAGTCTATAGATTCATTAGACTGATACCTTAACAATATTGACTCAAGAACATGATATAGGGCTTCCCTGGCGGCGCAGTGGTTGATAGTCCGCCTGCCGATGCAGGGGACACAGGTTCGTGCCCCAGTCTGGGAAGATCCCACATGCCGCGGAGCGGCTGGGCACGTGAGCCATGGCCGCTGAGCCTGTGCGTCCGGAGCCTGTGCTCCGCAACGGGAGAGGCCACAACAGTGAGAGGCCCACGTACCACAAAAAAAGAAAAAAGAAAAACATGGTATAAAAATCACCATTTATTTATCTTCTTTAAATTATGTTAATACTTTTGGTCTTCAGTGTATAGAAATATTTTAAATATTTTGTTACATTTTCCCCTAATAATTTTATTGTTTGGATGCTATTGCAAACGGTTTTTTGTTTGTTTCCCATTTTCAAATAGATCTTGGTTAGTCGATAGAGATACAATTTTTTGGTATACTGACCTTGTATTCTGTGACCTTGCTTTTTTGTAAATCACTTAGAATTTTCTATGTATACAATGTTATCCTTTAATAAAGGCAAATTTACTTCTTCCTTTCCAATCTGAATGTGTTTTCTTTCTTCCTCTTGCCTTGTTTCACTGACTAGGACCTCTAGTACAACAGAAAATAGACATGATGAGATCAGGCAGTCTTGCTTTGTTCCTGATCATAGGAGAAAAGCGTTTGGTCTTTCACCATTAAGCATGATGTCAGACCTTTATCAGGTTTTGAGAATTCTCTTCAATTGTACATTTGCCATGAGTGTTTATCAAATTGTCAAAAAATTTTTCTGCATTTATTACGTTGATCATATGGATTTTAACATGTTATATGAATTACAGTGACTGATTTTTTTAATGTATATTCAGTCACTTTCCCGAGACCACTATAATCACTGCGTTAGCTGCATTTTATAGGTTTTACTATGTTTTATTTTTATTCAGTTCAAAATACTTCCAAATTTTTCCTGTTATTTTTCTCCTTTGACCATAGGTTATTTAGAAGTGTATTATTTAATTTCCAAATATTTGGGGATTTGAAATATGTACTACTGTTATTCATTTCTAATTTAATTCCATTGAGATCAAAGAGCATACTTTGTATGATTCCAATTCTTTGAAATTGAGACTTGTTTTAATGGCCCATCATATAATCTATCTTATTGAACATACACATTTGAAAAACATGTATTCTGTTGTGGGGTGGAGTATTCAATAAGTGTCAGGTAGGTCATGTTTATTGAAAGCATTATCCAAATCTTTTATGTCCTTACCAATTTTCATTATTCTTCTTCTATCAATTACTAGGAGAGAGGTGTGTTGAAATTGCCAACTGTAATTGTGCATTTGTCTTTCTTTTCCTTGATTCTGTAAATTTTTGTTTCATATATTTTGACACTCTGCCATTAAGTGAATGCACATTTGGGATGTCTACATCTTATTCATGAATTGAACACTTTATCATTGTAAACTGTCCCTCTTTTCCCTGATAATATTCCTTGTTTAGAAATTTACTTTGATATTCTCATTTCAGTTTTCTTATAATTAGGATTTATGTGTTATATTTTTCCTAGTCTTTTACTTTTAATCTATTATTTTTAGATTGAGTTTTTGTAGAATCCATATAGTTCAGTCTTACTTTTTTAACCAGTCTGACAATTAAAGCTTTTTATTTTTTTATAAATTTATTTATTTATTTTTGGCTGCGTTGGGTCTTTGTTGCTGAGTGCAGGCTTTCTCTACTTGCGGTGAGCAGGGGTTATTCTTTGTTGCAGTGCGTGGGCTTCTCACTGCGGTGGCTTCTCTTGTAGTGGAGCACGGGCTCTAGGCAAGTAGGCTCAGTAGTTGTGGTGCACAGGCTTAGTTGCTCCACAGCATGTGGGATCTTCCCGGACCAGGGATCAAACCCGTGTCCCCTGCATTGGCAGGTGGATTCTTAACCACTGTGTTACCAGGGAAGCCCCCGATTAAAGCTTTTTAATTGGATCATTTAAACCTGTTACCTTTAATGTAATTAGTAATATCATTGAGTCTAAACTTATTATCTTACTATTTGTTTTTGATTTTTATAATTTGTTTTTTTATTCTTTTTCCATATTTCATGTATTATTTTGAATTAAATGAGTAATTTTAGGATGCTATTTTATCCCCATTATTGTTTTGTGTTATAATTCTTTAATTTTTTTTAGTGATTAGTCTTGGATTTACAGTACTTCATCATCTGACATCAACCACACTTCCAGTTTTATCTACTACGGTTATTGTTACACTGAAATTAAACAAGCCACTGTCTATTGCCAAACATACTCTTTACTATGCTACTAATATGCCACACACTCTCATACACATGTCTCATACATATGTTTTTCAATTTTTCATTTGTTTTCAGTGGGAGGGAAAGCCTCATAGCAGCTACTCCTTCATAGGTAAAAATGGAAATTATTGCTTATTGTTTGCAATAGAGTCTTTTCATCCACCATACTTGATTGCAGTGTAGCAGTTTGTTTCTACACTAGGGTTGAGAACAACTCAACTGTGTTTTCTGAGGTTTCTTTCACCTCCAAAATTTTGTAATTCTATGGTTCTATAATATTTTGCATGTGACCAAAGCCTTTTAAATTTAAAAGGGCATCCACATCAATCACCCCATTGATCCTCACACTAATCTGTGAAAAAAAAATAGATCAGGTACAATGATGCCTATTTTACAGATAAGGAAATTGATGCCAAAGAGTTAAGTGAACTTTTCCGAAATCATGCAATAAATTTAGACCCAGAATGAATACTAGATGCCAAATATTCAGATTTTTATTCTACTACTCTTTTTACAACATCAAAAATTATATTACTTTCTTCTTAACTATTTGTTTCCTTGACTACATTCTGATTAGATTTTTACTGAAGCATTGCCTATTGTCTAAAGCTAATCAAAGCACATGAAGGAACCAGTAATAGCAAAAAAAAAATACGTATAAAGAAAGTGACAAAGCAGTCAATGTGAAGGTGAGCAGTGCATATAAATACTTAATAATGCATTACTAATAAATTTTCTTGTATATGATGATATATATCACATTCTCCACAGGTTTGTATAAATCATCTAAAGCAAACTCAGCAACAAGCAAAGCTGAAATCTGTCCTCAAACTCTAGCTTTCCTCACCCCAGAAGATCTATGTCCAGGATTTCCTATTGGAATAACATGGCACCCATTACAATCTACTAGAGTTTCAAACACAAAACACTGGTCTCGGTCAAGGAAAACAGAGCTTCTGGGCAGACTGTCTGGCAGCTCACAGATAGTAATTTAGTATTTGAGAATCAACCATTCAAAACACTATACTTCCTTGGCACGCACATTAACATTGTAGACAGTAAGTCTCTGAGCATACATAATCCTCAGCTTAGCCACCATTTCATTATCAGACCAGGAAAACTGTCACAGTTCTCACAATGGAAGGGTTGGCATACACTTTATTTACGTAGGGTTTGGTTAACAGATTAGTCATTGCCATTCCATTGTTATCTTCTTTTCTTGCTACGACAAGGTTACCTTCAACAACTGTAAAGATGGTGCATTCTGTATTAACCTCAAGAATACAGTTGCTAGTTATTCAGAATTACATCAACCCTGAAGTCATGAGGGCCTGAGGAAAACAAGAAATGTTAAAGATGTAAAATCTACTAGAGACTTCTCATTCAGCCGATAAGGAAACTGAAGCTCAGAGAAAATTTTGTGACTTGTCCAAGGTCACACAGCCAGAGAGTAGCAGAGCCAGAAGTTCAATTCAGGTCTCCAAATTATGAGGTCAGAGTTTTTTCCTGAAAATATTGTAAAACTTCTAGATTCAGTTCAAATTCCTGTCAGTTTAAAGCCAAAATTTCATTCTACTTATAAATGTGCCTAGGTATTGCAGTACTTTGAAATATCTCAGGAGATTTTACAAAATAAGTTTAAAAGTACATGTATTTCCATACAAAGAAACATAAAGGCTCTAAGAATCTTACAAAGTTTTTCCTTGCATGAAAATATAATGAGTTTATCCTATTTTTGTAGAGAACCCTATACATCTTTTTGGATGTATTTCTTCTTGGCTCCTGAGGCCCTTATCTATTAAAATCCAAACCTCTATTTATCCAGGCTAGCACTTTTGTTGTTGTTATTATTATTATTGTTTTCTTTCTTTCAGTCTGATAGCAGGTGGTGTAGAATCCAATTAGGTATACCTAGGAGATTTAGATTATGTGTTTGATTTTCCTGGTCACTAACATATAGCAATGAAAATCCACCATTGGAGTCTTACATATCAGAAAGATATACATAATGGAACTATAACTTAAAGTCAAAGATTGAATTCTCTTCAATCACAAGAAAGGCATTGGGTATCATCTTGGCCTGGGTTTTTAAGAAATTCTGGGTCCTCTGAGGCAAGAATTAAAATGTTAACACTTTATTTAGGAGGCATAGGTAAACAGTGAGAGTAAAGGAAAAAAAAGAAGGAAGACAAGGGAAGATAAGACTTGAAGGGATACAATATGCTATCATGCTGGCTACATTTCATCGCTAAATAAGGAGACACATGTATTTTCCCTTAGCACATAGGACTTCTCCGAAAAGGTACACAGAAGACCTGAACAGGGATAAGTTCCATTTATTAAACACTTACTAGTAAAAGAAGTTGATATCTATATTGTCTCAAAGGAAATATAAAGGAAGTTCAGGAACTTCTAAACTTAACAGGTCTCTCCAATGTATTTCTCAATAGATTACACTATTCAATGAGTTAATGATGACATAATAGAAAGCAAACAGACAAATACAAATCTCAAAGAAATTCTTTTTAATTATGAAAGTAAAATTATATGACTGATTTGATATTCAAAGACGATTTCAAGGAAATTAGTATTTTTTGAACTTCAACTCAGAAAACTTCAAGACATGAAATATGTAAGGAAAAATACCACCAAGGAATTTCAAATTGAAACCCTTCTTTTTGATCTTGATTATAGTAATAAATATTCATGAGCACTGGAAAGCCTAATATTTACTGGGTTAATTTTTTTAACAAGTGGACACTTTTGGAGGAGTTTTCTTTGCCCCCCACTTCCTTCTTTTTTTTTTTTTTTTTTTTTTTTGCAGTACGCGGGCCTCTCACTGTTGTGGCCTCTCCCATTGTGGAGCACAGGCTCCGGACGCGCAGGCTCAGCAGCCATGGCTCACGGGCCCAGTCGCTCCGTGGCATGTAGGATCCTCCCGGACCGGGGCACGAACCCATGTCCCCTGCATCGGCAGGCAGACTCTCAACCACTGCGCCACCAGAGAAGCCTGTCACACTGTTTTAATCACTACAGCTTTGTAATAAATTTTGATACCTGTTGGGGAAAATCCCTTAATGTCATCAAGTTCCATGAAATGTTGTTCAAAATGCACAAATGTTTAGAAACACATAATATTCACACTAATAAACATGATACACAGCTTCTCTCTTAGCTTAAACATTGGCAGAGGGGATGTGGAAATGAACCAAATTACTTAATTTAAACATACAATCACTTATAACTGGAATTTGATTTTAGTGTATCTCTGGGCTCATATTCTGAGTATGTTTTTGCCACCTACCTAATAGAAAGAGAAAAGCAAATGCCAGATTACCTGGATATATCTCAGCCACCTACATGAGAGACATTCCAAATAATTACTCTAAACCATGTTGAAGTATATCACCTTTGGGGACAAGAAAAGATTTTATTTACTTTCTCATAAAGGTGATGAGTTCAAAGGTGGTGAGAAAATTTTAAAATAACTGACATCTCAAGAAGATTCTATCAAAAAAAAAAAAAAAAAACTGCCCGAGGATAACACACAGACTGAGTTGCTAAAGATACAAATGTGCATGAGTTCTTTTTGACCATGTCATTTACAAAAAAATGTATGAAGGATATTATTTGAAAACAAAACCTTGAATAAGTTTCTGGTTTACTCTAATTACCTCATACTCTCAGTACTTCTGGTGTAAATTTTTTTTCAGATATTATGCATCTCTACTCATTCATGTGCCACATTTTTTCTAAAGATTACAGAATGAAAGGAATTATAGTTGAACACATAATTCTACTTGAATAATCAAGCTCATTTGGAAAGTCAGTTCTAATATCTGCAGCTGGGCTGTAAAGGCATCACTGGGCTCTTAGCTACAAGAGTGTAAATGTCAGCAGGAGAGCACTTGGAAAATGGGTAACATCTTCTCTTCACAGCAGCGCTCTTGGTTAAATGGAATATTGTGCTCTAAACTAAATTACTTCAAGCCTATTTGTGAAACTCAGTTGGATACATGTTTCTTATATAAACAACGGCTGGAGATAAATCTGCCAAAACCAGCACAGTGATTTGTATTTTTAGTATATAAAAATTTTACACCCAGAAATGGAATCCAAAAAAATATGTTATTTTAGCCCCCAAATTTCCTGGATACTTTATTGAATACATCATAAAGTTTAATACATATATTTACTATTGGTCTCTTGGTAGCACAGAAATTATACTCATTTCTCTGAACTGTCCCCCAGTGACCAAACTTATTTTCAGGGCATTTCAGCTGCTACCGAGTAGAAATTGGTAGCAAGGGAATTTAAATAAGTTGCCAAAATTTTTCAATATTAAAGACAACGAATAAGACACAACAATGCCTTTCCTCAAGGGATTAAGACTTCAACACACTTAGAAACAGAGGAAGTTCCTTTCTAACATCTTCACACATTTGAGGGAAGGGCAGAGTTCCAGAGTCAGTTATCTACAAATAGGCAAAGCACCACAATGCTTCCCCTACGGAGAGGTGGAGATTTAAGGATACAAATTTGAAAAATATTCAAATATTTTTTTTTTTTCCATTTAAAGGATGAAGAAGTATGCAAAATTGTGGCAGGGAGAATTGAGGTCCAAAGAATGCCAAAGGCCAATGGTACAGGGTAGATCATTTCATTACCCTCAGATAACTTTTTTAAAACCTCACTCCATTAGCCTCCAGTGTATTTATCTCAAGAGTCTCCATCATCTATGCCCCCACTGTCCATCTCTAAAGCAACTTTATTAGAGAGCCCCAAGTGCTGTTCAGAGAGAAAAGAAAATCCCACACCAGTATAAGCAAGATTGAAATCAGGAGTTGTAACACATCTTAGGAAACAACTTTCTGTTCGGGTCCTAAATAACAGGAAACATTAGAGTATTTGCTATGAGGTATAACATTCTCTGCTGGGTATAGGTAATCCTGTCAGCTTAGCGTATGATTTGCTAGCTAGGAAAAGAGAAATATGAGTGCACAGGCCACTCCTCACATCCTTTTGTTTGCTTGTTTGCTGGTTCAGGACCTGTTCCAACCTTCCAGCACACCAAAGCAGGCAAGCTGGAAAATTGTGTTTCCCAAGCTCCCCTGCAGCTAGCATTCTGCATGTTATTCAGCTGCCACCAATCAGGTATTCTTGTGCAGGACCTTGTCAGAACTGAGTCACTTTGAAAGAAAAGCACTCACTTCAGACTTTCATGACCTGGAATGGACTTACACAAAGCAAACAAAGCAAGATGCAGGTCACATATTTTCCTGCACTGAGGCTGGCCAAGTTGGTGAGTTCTGTGCTGATAACTATGGTTACAGCTGCCTGAGTAGCAGCTTTATGCCCCCCAGCAGAGGCAGCAGCTCCTTTGGGAGTGTGGTCTTACACTGTGGTTCTGGAAGTAGTTCAGCCAGGGCCTGTTTCTTCAGACTTTTCAATGAAACGTTGAGCTCTTTATTTACTTCTCTAAATAAATACTCTCCTGACTTGATGAGCCACAGTGGATTTTGATGTGTGTATATAAGAACTGTGACTACTAATGTATCTTATAGATCTGTAAAATATTCTAGGGCTAAACAGAAAAAAATCATTGAATGAAATCATCCCCTAACACTGTGAAAATTAATAGTGAATTAAGAATTAAGCCCTTTGGGAGACTGGGATTAACATATACACACTACTATATATAAAATAGATAACTAATAAGGACCTACTTATAGCACAGGGAACTCTACTCAATACTCTGTAATAGCCTATATGGGAAAAGAATCTAAAAAAGAGTGCATATAAATATATGTATAACTGATTCACTTTGCTGTACACCAGAAACTAATACAACATTGTAAATCAGCTATACTCCAATAAAAAATTTTTTTTAAAAATTGGGACTTCCCTTGTGGTCCAGTGGTTAAGAATCCACCTTCCAATGCCAGGGACACAGGTTCGATCCCTCATAGGGGAACTAAGATCCCATATGCTGCGGGGCAACCAAGCCCACGTACCTCAACTAGAGAGGCCATGTGCCGCAACTACAGAGCCCACGTGCTCTAGAGCCCATGCACCACAACTAGAGAGAAGCCCACGCACCACAATGAAAGATGCTGCATGCTGCAACTGAGACACAATGCAGCCAAAAATAAATAAATAAATATTAAAAAAAAAAGAATTAAGCCTTGTTTTTAACAAATGGTTTAGATAACTATGTAAAAATATCTGTAAGTCAAAGGGACTTTGCCTCAGACATTTGTATTTCAGGAAATACAAGCAGTCTTTACATATATAAAGCAAATTATATCCCTAAATTAATTTGCATTGGCATGATTGTGACCTTGATTGTATTTGTATAGAGCGCTGGTGTTCTAAGTGGTGACTGAGTTCCTAAGTCATCTCAAAAACATTACATAAGCCTTACTGGAGCAGAAATACCACAAAACTGCCATTAAAAAAAGAAATAAAAAACTATCACATTATGAAACTGGTGATTATACAAAATAGAAAGAAATTAAGTAAGAAAAATTGAATTTAGAGTGAATGCTGGTTCTTGCAGGGACAAATGAGTTTCATGTTATGAAGAAAACTTAGAAATTGTTATTGAGCTTCTCAACAGAATATTAGAAGTGATGATACTGATTCATTTATATGTCTAATTTTTCTTCAGAAAACTATAGCATCCCTTTCCTAAGAAATACATGTACCGCTAATATTATGCACAGCTTTTCCGCTATAATTAGTGACATTTTGAGGACTCACAAGTACAACAGAGAAGGGAGGGCCAAAGAGATAAAGAGAGTACACTTTTTCTTAAGCAACTGTTAATTAGAAGAATGAGGATATTTGTGCAAATGTGCATTAAAGGGTTAACTCAGTGGGCTTGGGATGCCTCAAGCCCTTTATATTCCAAGGAAAGAATTGGCCCTTAACTAGTTCCTGGGAGATAACCCCTAAACCCTTCCTGCCTGATAAGATTGTCCTTTTTCTTTTTTTTTCTTTTTTTTTTTTTTTTTTTTTTGCGGTATGTGGGCCTCTCACTGTTGTGGCCTCTCCCGGACGCGCAGGCTCAACGGCCACGGCTCACGGGCCCAGCCGCTCCGCGGCATGTGGGATCTTCCCGGACCGGGGCACGAACCCGTGTCCCCTGCATCGGCAGGCGGACTCTCAACCACTGCGCCACCAGGGAAGCCCAGATTGTCCTTTTATACCTGAAACCTTGAATTACATCAGATAGTTTAAGCCAACTAGATTTATGGTGAATGTCTATTTTTGTTCTCCTGGGCCCCTAGGACATGCTACATTAGTTTGACTTCCAGGGGTGGGAGGAGATAGGTAGAAACTGAATAGGTGCTCCTGGCCTACATGACTGACACCCAATAAAACCCTAAACACCAAGGCTTAGATGAGCTTCACTGGTAGGCAATACATCAGACATGTTTTCACACCTGATGTCAGGAGAATTAAGAGCTATTCAAGTGAGTTCCCTGGGAGAAAACAGCTAGAAGCTGGAGCCCCACTTCTCCTGGACTCTGCCCTATGCACCTTTTTCATTTGCTGGTTTTAATCTGTATTCTTTCCCTGTAATAAGACATAACCCTGAGTATAACAGCTTTCTAAGTTCTGAGTCCTAGTGGATCATAAAAAACTGACAGTGGTTTAGGGACCCCCAGCACAGTTAATTTGAAAAGGATATTGCATAGGGTGGAGTTAACAGAAGACAGATCATGGGTGAGAATAGCATGGGCCCATTTTTTCCAGAGATGGAGAAAGAAATTTATTTATATATTCACATGGCCTCAAAGTATCAACCATAGATTACTTACTTATCACAAAGGGGTAATGTGGGTCTATAATGGAGAGCTCTGGTGGTCACTGCCTTAAGAAGTGATCAAGCTCAACATCCCCAACAGTGAGAAGACATGAGAGGTTGATGTGTAGAATTTAGACACATGTACACACACAAACCATATTCATACACACACCTGTCATTTATATGTGTATAATATTTGCAATTCAATTATTCATAACATGAAAATTGGATTTAGTGTAGAAGAAATGTGGGAATTTTGGAAGGATGATTGCATGTATAGTATTCTTGCATACAAACATAATTGAGTTTCTGAAATAGAATGACAGTGTATATAAAATAAATCTTTTTCATTGTACAGACCCATAGAATTATAAGGTCTTGGAGCTAAATAAAAATTTGGACGTTAGTATCACTGGCAAATTAACATCCAAATAACTCTCTCTTTGGGTAGGATACCATGCTAGTAACTATTGTTGGGATGTGGATGAGATAGATACAAAGAAACAAAACAGCCTAACCCATACTCTTGAGAAACTCTGATTCCTGTTAGAAAGATCTGACACATTGCTTTTGTCAAGGCTGTGATTTTCATTTCCATAAACATCTTTGAAACTCTCCTACTGAAAGATCATTGGAATCCTGGAATAAGCCAAACAAAAGGGTTATGTAAAGTCTCCTTTGAAAGACTAAATTATTCACTTTTCAATCCCAGTGCCCAAGGGCCCAATAAAATGCTCCAGAGAAATACCATGAGAGTTGAAATGCTGTTATCTCTGGAGAGTCTCCACACTGGAAATGTGACAACTGACAGAGAGGAAAGAACTCTGGGCTAGGAGTCTTCAGACGTTGGCCAGGTCCCAGCTCCGCAGTGTGCTGGGTGTGTCACATGGGGAAAATTACCTAACACCACTGAGCCTCAGCTTTCATTATATAATGATGTCGACAGTGATAACACTGAGGGCTATTGTAAAAACAAAATGGCTGAAAAACATGACAGTGTTTGTCAATTCAGCACTCTGCAAATACTAGGCAAGGAGAGTTGAAGGAGGCTTTAGGGGTTGATTCCCAGGCACTCACTCCCCCTCCTCTACCTTTTCCTTTTCTTCCTAGTTTCCACCTCCTTTCATTCAGAGTAGAAAGTTTGAAGGTCTCATGCTAATATTTATTAAAGCAGGACTTCATCAAGGAAAGTTCTAGAGGCTCCAACAGGAGAGACAGACCTGACACTCTCACATTAAACATGACTTTGGTAAGAACAAAATACACACCTATACTAAATTCGACTGCTTGAACAAGGAACTACTTTGTTCTGGCAGGTTGCAAGGACCATCTTATATGCTAGGTACTTTCAAAAAAGTCAAGAAATTAATTGTTATGAAGAGTTTCTTAAAATGATGAGGCATATTCTTATAAGTTTTCTGGAAAAAATACACTTTCCCAAGTTGACTTATTATCTTATAAGGTGCTTGAATATTAAGGAGAAGCATAGCTCTCTATTTAGATAAATTCTCCTGAATCCAAGAGATAACTGGATAGAAGCTATCAAAAAAAAAAACTCTCAAAGCAGATAAAAATCAAAGCCACTGGCCCAAGGTAAGAAAATTTTAGAAGTGCATGTACTTTCATTCTTACTGGGGAATCAGGTCTCTGGTGACAGAAGGAGTACTGGACAAGGAGTCAGTTCACTGGGGTTCAGCCAAGCATTGGCCACAGACTCATTTGGCTTTAGACAAATCACATGACTTTTAGAGCCCCAGTTTTCTCTGGGTAAATTAGATGCATGTAAAGTGTTTTTCATATTATTTTAATCTCCTTTTCTACCCTAAATTTCATTTATAATTCTCCCTTTTCTAAAACTGAGAAATTGTGAGTTGGTCCTACGATATAATTATTTCCAATCTACTTGACTGAAATGGATTTTAACTTCAGAATGAAATGCTTTTATGCTTAACCCCTGACATGAAGTGCAGTAATAATTCTCATCAGAGCACCGATGAGCCAAGCACATACTGAGTTGAGCCCCCAAAATGTACTTATCACTGAATACTAATTTCACCATTCAACAGAAAACACTATGAATTGAAAGTCTAAATAAATGTGTTTTTTCCAACTGCTGGGGAACCTCTGAAATGACTCCTTTACTGACTTTACTGTGGATTAATGTATCTTCTCTAAAACCAGTATGTCTCTCAAAGCACCTGTCTTATCACCATGGCACCTTTCCTCTGCTTTAGACCAACAATACTGCACTCACAGCTCTGCCCCATCTCTCTTACCTGTGGACAACCTGAAGGGAAAACAAAAACAGAGGACCTGATTTCTGTATCAACCTCTCTGAGGCTCTATTTATTCTTCTCTAAAGGGGGGATATTAATGCCTGCAGCACACATTACATCAAATACAAGTCAAACATGTTTTTACCTTTCAGTATTTTAGCAAACAATTCACTCAACACTGATTAAAAAAAAATACACATGGTCTGTTTCTGGATAGTTAATTTTTTTTCAGCAATTTCTGCCCATATTCTAAATAGGAGAATGTTCATCCAATGCACAGTACCTTTTGCTAAATTCAATTTGACAGAAAGGTTTCAAATCCCTACCATGTGGCCTAGTTCCAAGCATTGTACTAAACTCTGGAGATGTAAAAATGAAAACAATACTAAGATGCTGTCTCTATGTTCACAGTGTTCCTATTTATTGGAGAGAGCACACCCATAAGTGAAAATAGCTAAAATCACATATACACACATATATATAATATTTGTTTGTTCATTGTAATAAGTGCTACAACGACATGTTCAAAAATACTGTGGCAGCAACAAGGAAGGGACAGGTACTTATTCCTGCTAGGGGGTTCCAGGGAAGTTTCACAAGGAAGGTGACATTTGAATAATAAAGAAGTTACCCAGTCAAAGAAGGAAGAAGGAACAAATGGTCAAGGAATCACCAGGAGCAAAACCACAGAGGGCAGCAAGTGTGTAGAGAATGGGGAAGACCAGCATCATCAGAGTGAATGATTCACGGGCAAAGTAACAAGAGACGACTAGGATGTTAAATATCATGTCAAGGATCTTAAACACCATCAGGCAGAAAATGTATAATGAACAAAGTTTTTTAGCCATTGTTGAATGACCAAATTTCTCTTTGTTTTGAAATAACTCTGATGACAATATTGTTGATGAACCCTGGGTGGATAAACTGAAGATGAGGTTTAAATGAGGGAGACATGGGAGATATCCTCTTGGGGAAAGATAGGAATAGAGAAGTCAGATTCTAGAGGCAGACCCAATTTCACTTGGTGATCAGATGAGTATAGAGATGAAGGTAGAAGGAAATAGAAAGAGGGAAGAGTCTGAACTGATTCCAAGAGATCTAGTTTGGATATGTCTCCGCAGGCAAGAGGAAAAAAAGGCAAAAATAAACAAATGCGACTACATCAAACTAAAAAGTTTTGCACACTAAAGGAAACTATCAACAAAATGAAAAGGCCACCTACTGACAGAGGGAAGATATTTGCAAATACCTGACAAGGGGCTAATATACAAAATATACATACAAAGAATTCATAGTCAACATCAAAAAACTAAACAATCCAATTAAAAAATGGGCAGAGGACCTGAGTAGTCATCTTGCCAAAGACATACAAATGGCCAACAAGCACATGAAAAGAAGCTCAACGTCATTAATCAGGGAAATGCAAATCAAAACCACAATGAGATATCACCTCTCGCTTGTCAGAATGGTTATTATCAAAAAGACAATAAATAGCAAGTGTCAGCAAGGATGTGGGGAAAAGGGAACCCTTGTGCACTGTTTGTGGGAATGTAAATTGGTGCAACCACTATGGAAAACAGAATGGAGGCTCCTCAAAAAATTAAAAATGAAACTACCATACGATTTAGCAATTCCACTCCTGGATATTTATCTGAAGAAAACAAAAACATTAATTTGAAAAAACATGAACCTCTATGTTCATTGCAGTATTATTTACAGTAGCCAAGATATGGAAGCAACCCAAGTGCCCATAAACTGATGAATGGATAAAGAAGATGTGGTACATATATACAATTGAATATTAGCCATAAAAAAGAATGAAATCTTGCCATTTGTGAAAACATGAGTGGACCTAGAAGGTATTGTGCTAAGTGAAATAAGTCAGACAAAGAAAGACAGGTATTGTATGATTTCACCTATATATGGAATCTAAAAAACAAAACAAATGAACAAACATAACAAAACGTAGTTATAGATACAGAGAACAAGCAGGAGGTTGCCAGAGAAGAGGGGTTAAAAAGAAATAGGTAAGAGAGATTAAGAGGTACAAACTTCTAGTTGCAAAATAAAGGAGTCTGAAGTATGAAATGTACAGTGTGGGGAATATAGTCAATAACTATTTAGTTTCTTTGTATGGTGATGGATCAGAATTAGACTTATTACCGTGATCATTTTGAAACGTATGCATGTGTACATATGGTCATCATTTTGAAACGTACTACACTGTGTGACAGGAACTAACATAGTGTTGTAGATCAATTACACTTCAAAAACAAGCAAACTCATAGAAAAAGAGATCAAATTTGAGGTTGCCAGAGGTGGGGAGGGGGGAGGAGTAGGCAAAAGGTACACACCTCCAGTTATAAGATAAATAAGCACTAGGGATGTAATGTACAACATGATAAATATAATTAACTCTGCTTTATGTTATATATGAAAATTAAGAGAATAAATCCTAAGAGGTCTCATCAGAAGGAAAGATATTTTTTACTTAATTCTGTATCTATATGAGATAATGGATATTCTCTAAACTTATTGTGATAATCCTCTCATGTACTGTATGTAAGTCATTTTGTTGAACACCCTTAACTTATACAGTGTTGTATATTATTGTCAATAAACTGGAAGAAAAAAAAAGATCTAGCTTGAGCTTGGAGAATAAAGGAAAAGGAGCAGTGCTAATGGGAGAAGAAACGTGGAGGTCGACATTAGATATACAGAATAGAAGGTGTCTTCCACACATCCAAGTGAAACGTTCAGTTGTTTCTTAGAAAAATGCAACTGAGCTCACGTGACAGGAGAATGCTAGAAAGGATAAAAGGTCTCAGACTCACTGGTGCCTATGTAGCAGCAGAGGTCACGAGGGTAGATGTGATAACCTAGGGGAAGTTTATACGGGAAGAAAAGAATAGAAATAACAACAGGGCCCTGAGGAGTACCTACATAGCAGGGACACAGAAAGAAGAGGAACCTAACAAAGAAGAAGGAGAAGTGGTGGGAGATATTGGAGTAGACCTAAGAGTCATTGTACGAATGGGGAGAGAACAGAGTAAACCCAAACACACAAGAGCACAGGGAAAACCTATTCGGGGAAGCGGTGAGGACAACATGTGTGGCTGATTGTTCTGTTAACCAAGAAATTACCAGAAACACACACCAAAGGGAGAAACAGAGTGCTGCACCCATCCAGAAAATCATAAGGCCTGAACTAACTCTTGGGAAGCAGGGTTAGCAAAAATGACTAAGTACCACGGAAGGAACCCAGCCTGGTCAGAGAGAGGATCTGGGAAAGATTTCCCTGAGGAGGTGTTGATGGAGCTGAGATCTGGTGGGGAAATGAAGTTAGCTGAGTGAGAAGGAAATAAAACAGTATTACAAAAAGAGGGATATTCAGGTACAAATTCTGTATGGCAGGAGGGACAAGGGCCTGGAAGAAAGTCAGTGAGGTCTGAGCTCTGAGCCTGTGGGAAAGAACAAGTGTATGAAGTTGGGAGGTGGCAGGGAACCAGACCAGAAAGGACCCCACACAGCAGAGTAATGAGAGGCCACCGAATGGTTTCAGGTTGAGAGAGAGAGAATCAGATTTTGCATTTTGAAATGATCCAGTCAAGAGATTTAGTGGCTAAATGTAGGAGACCCTACAAATGGAAGGAATGTGATTTTCAAAGATGTCTACTCACTAAGAGTGATTCATCCTAAGACATATCTCTGAGGCTAAAGTGCTCAGGATTCACAACTGCTTAATGAAAAACAGTGGGAAGGATTTTTATCTGTCCTTCTATTCATCCCAGGAGATAGACCCTTGTTTGCCAAAGAGCAATACCTGTTTGAGATATGGAGGTAAATTGTTGGTATCAGGAACCACAAATTTCTTGAAGGACCAGGAAATTATGTCCTTGCTTCTTTTAGAGTAAATGCAAACTCTTTAGCAAAGTAAACTGAAACTGAAGAGATGGAAACAACCTAAGTGTCCATCATTGGAGGAATGGATAAAGAAGATGTGGCACATATATACAATGGACTATTACTCAGCCATAAAAAGAAACGAAATTGAGCTATTTGTAATGAGGTGGATGGACCTAGAGTCTGTCATACAGAGTGAAGTAAGTGAAAAAGAGAAAGACAAGTACCGTATGCTAACACATATATATGGAATATAAGGGGAAAAAATGTCATGAAGAACCTAGGGGTAAGACGGGAATAAAGACACAGACCTACTAGAGAATGGACTTGAGGATATGGGGAGGGGGAAGGGTAAGCTGGGACGAAGTGAGAGAGTGGCATGGACACATATACACTACCAAACGTAAAATAGATAGCTAGTGGGAAGCAGCCGCATAGCACAGGGAGATCAGCTCGGTGCTTTGTGACCACCTAGAGGGGTGGGATAGGGAGGGTGGGAGGGAGGGAGACACAAGAGGGAGGAGATATGGGAACATATGTATATGTGTAACTGATTCACTTTGTTATAAAGCAGAAACTAACACACCATTGTAAAGCAATTACACTCCAATAAAGATGTAAAAAAAAAAAAAAAAAGTAAACTGAAACTGGAAAAGATCCTCTACAATCTGGCTCCGCTTACTTCTCCAACCTCACCTGCCCCTCCTCCCCCTCTTTACCTTTTGTTGCAGCCATACTAAACCACTTGTGGTTCTCCATTCACATCAGTCTCTCTCATTTTTGGATATTTGTCCCTGCTTTTGCTCTACCTGGGTAATGTTTATGCATCCATCCTTCAGTTCAGAAGATGCTTCTCCCAGAAGTCTTTTCTGAGCCCTCAACACTGAAGTAAGTTGATACCCTATCCTGATGTCCATGTGGTGCAAGGCACACCACCTGTTTCCAACCTGGAAGCTCACCAGATTTCAAAATTTGAAAATCCACCTCCTAGAAGTCATTCAACTGGCAGCTGTCAGGAAGGCAGAGGAAATCTGAGAGGCTGTGGCCAAGTAGAGGTCCACATAGTGGAAAGAAAATGGTCAGAAAGCAAGGAGATCGGGAACAAGTCAGGGAGTAAAATCTATTATTCTGTTGCTCAGAGAAATTATAAGGGATTATTTTGTGAACATGATGCTCATCTATTTTTTAAAAGCACTTAGAAACAAGAGTAACACAGTGGGAGATTATCACCAAGCCTCTTCCAACATCCAACAAGAGGATTCACTAAAAATCTTTCTCATTCTTTTAAAAATTTGATTTGCAAAATAGAAGTCCATTTAGTCACGGAATTGAAGTTCAGAGATTTCAAGGAGAGTGAAATAATTTACAAAACAAAGAAAGGGATTTTTGTTTCTAGGAGATTCAGTGAGGGTTGCCTGAAGGAAACAAAGACTACGGAGGGAATGAAATATTGCCTCTCCTCTAATAAACATAAAATTTGGGGTATAGCACTGTGGTTTATTCCAACTTTTTGATACTGAGCTGGACTGTGGCTTTTCCCGTCACTTCTCGCGGTAACATAATTATTTCTGCTTTATTTCCATGCCACATCACACAACCAGGAACCAACCCAAACAACAGCATTATCATTTTTGGCAAATTCTTACACTTAAAGAAACTGGAAGAGATAGTGAAGGCAGATTCTCTAGCAATTCACAGTAATGTGACCATGCAATTTATCAAGAGAGACACGGACTGCCAGTGATATTTAAAAATCAATTTCAGGACTTGGAGGGTTTTACTGAAGTTACAGAGAAGTTTGAACAGCCAAAGTCCCCAACGGCTACAATGTAAGCTCAACCGTTGGTCCAAGTGCTATCATTTTCGCCCTGCTCTGGAAATTAAGCAGCTCTGAGTTGATAAAGCCCATAATTTAACATGTAGGGCAAATTGCTAAAGCACTTGACCAGTGAGGTACTAATCTTCCTTTCCTATGTGAACTCAAACTGACTCCTGACAGCAAAATCAATTGAAGAGATTTACCCTAGGGATAGCTTCTAAACAGCAGTGTAATCAGGAGATAAGGAAATTGATGGAGAGTGCGTTATCTATCACAGCCCTCCACCAATATGCCACCAGATGCCAAAGGCTTCCCACAGTCCTGAGCCTAGAGTTGCATCAGAGATCCTCTCAAGCAAATCTCATTGAACTCAAGGTATTTAGAGGTCAAGAAACCTTTTCCCATATTGATTTAATCTCCTCACCTGAAACACTTGTGGTCGGGCAAATTTGTCACATTGGTTTCCAGAGACAGCAATAGAATTATTTTTTAAAAAAACAAAGACAAACAAACAAATAAACAACCTCTGCTTTTCCATGTTTTACAGAATGCTTTGAGCTACGGGCTCCATGTATTTGATGGCTGACAAATTTGCAACTGCTTTATGGCTTCTTAAAATAAACTGCTTTGAAGTCAAGAGTGTTCCAGAAATCCAATATTTTAATCTTGTGAGTTTTCCATTTAAAGCAAATAACCATTTGTTGCTTAAATTGATGAAAAGAGGGACTTCCCTGGCAGTCCAGCAGTTAAGACTCCGCACTTCGACTGCAGGGGGCACGGGTTCAATCCCTGGTCGGGGAACTAAGATCCCACATGCCTTGCGGTGCGGCCAAAAAGTAGGAAAATAAGATTGATGAAAAGATACTTACGGCCTCATTGCCCCATTGCTACATGTTATGTCTTGAGACCCCCGCCTCCATCCCTACAGCAGAGAACGCAGTGTGGTGCCATAGAAAACGTAAGCATATCTCAGTGTGAACCGCCATTCTATAGCTTGCTAGCCGTGTATACTTGAGCAAGTGTTTAACCTCCTGGACTGTTTCCTTACCTGTATTTTTTTTTATCACCTGCCTCCAAGGGTTGTTATGAGAATTGAATGAAATAACATAAAGTACTTACACACGCCATGACACAAAAGAATGTAAACACTATTTTCCTTTATTCTTTTCTTAGTACTAATGTTTGGTCTGAGTGTTGAATAAATTTAAATCTCCTGTCTAAATATCAGAGTATGCTTGGAGTAATACCAGGAAAGGACACTCATCCCAGAGCTGAAATTCTCATTATTTTCTCTCTACACATTCTTTAACCAACCAATCCATTACATAAGTTCCCGCAAATCCTACTAACACTGTCTCCACATAGGCTGGCTTATCTCTACTTGTGTCTGCCAGCATTACCCTCCCACAAGCCAAGTGAGTTTCAAAATAAATTCACTTTATACATAAAAGGACTTTAATATAATTGTGGCAATTCTGTCTAGAGTTAAATTATGGCTATTTTGTAAACTTATAAATGTATAAAGACTGAGTTTTCACAGAAAGTTCTTTAGCCGGTCAAATGTAATAACCTAGGAGAGGAAGAGCTAGAATATTCGTTGGGTCTTACGGAGGGCCTTTCACCAAATTCCTGCCAATCAAATGTCAAAGAACCTTTCCATCAGACCAGAATGAGAAATTAGAAAAATACAGGTGATCTGGATACCTGTGCTGTGAAAGGGGCATAAGTTTAAAGGAAGAAGGAATTTTCCAGGAAGACAGGATAGCAGTCAGAGGCCACTTGAATGTTGATTAGGAAGAAAGTTAGGAATAAAGGAAGCTAAGCAAGACCCCTATTAAGTGGCACCATCCTTTCACGGTTAAAACAAAATTATCTTGGATTGGATTACTAGAAAATGGGCTTCTTTGAAGTCAAGCAAGCTGAAAACAGCTTCACAGAATGCTAAAAATTCAAGCATGAAAAAAGACTAAGTGTCACCTAATCATCCAAAGCTTAGATGCCTGTTATAACATCCCAAGAAATGATTCATCTATTCTGGAATACCTCCAATGACTTAAGAAATACATCACACACATTCCAACTTTAGATGGCTGTGACCATTGGAAACTTCTTCCATATCTGGAGCCAAAAATCTCTCTCGCTGGACGTTCTATTACTGGTTAAAATGCTAACATTCAAGTCTTCACAGAAAGTCTAATTATATGTTCAAATGACAACCCTTCAAATGTCAGAAGACAGTTATCACATCACCCAAGTTTTCTCTTCCCCAGAATATTTATTTATTCTCACTTCATTCAGTACATTATTTACATGACACGGCTTAACCACATTGGTTACTCTCTTTTATATCTCTTGGCTACTTCATCTGTCTAAATCCTCTTAAACTGACCTACCAGAGCAGAGAAGGAACAAAGTTATAAGTACTCTCTTGTATGAGTATTCCTACAATCTCAAATCATATTCTCTTTTCTTTGAAAGCCTCATCACACACTAAGTCAATTGTGTACTTACTGCCAATGGAAACCTGTCTCTAGAGTAATCTGGAAATTAATAATGGACCATATATTCAGATCTGTTAAATTTTAGCCTATTGGATTCAGTCTACCCTCCAGATAAAAAATAGTATTTGGTTAATGATTCTTTTATCTACAACAAGAATGAATAGACTTTCTGTATCTTCTTCAAAGTCATGGGCAAAAATATCAGAAATGACAAGGCTAAGAATAGAAACTTCCTCCAATTGAACAGAAATCCATTATTTCAATAGAATATTGGAATTCAATTTGTGTATCTCCATCTCACCCACAAATTAAGGAGACCTTGTCAAATTCCTCGATTAAGTTCAGATATACAGTATCATTTTGTATCATTTCCTTGACAAGAAATCCTATCAAAGAAAGAAAGTCAGTCTAGGAAGAACTTGTGTCAACCCACTACATATCCCAGTGATCGTTCTCTACTTATGGTAGATGACAAATCTTTTAAATAAGCCACTTCTACTGGTACCATGATTATGTATAAAAATAACTTTTTTAAATTTTCTAAATGAATACTGAGGTATTTAGAGATAAAATTACATGATATCTGGCATTGTGGTAAAATTATCAGCAAAAAAAGTGGGGGAAGGGTTGTAATAGATTAACAACACATATGGCCAACTATTGACAGAAAAGTGTATTGTGTTTACAGAGATCACCTTTTATTTAAAAACTTTTAGGATAACTGTCAACTGGGCAACATCCCACATCTTGCCCAGTTTCCACAATTTCTCTGCAATAACAAATAGCAATTCAGTTCATTTGTTTGAATTTTCTGAGTACCCTAAGGTGTCATTCATTTGCTTCATAAGATTTGGATTCACCTGAACTGCTAATGCTCTCTCACCTCTGTATTTGTTTTGAGTTTGCATTTTCCCATTCTAATGTCTGCCCCACTCTTTTTAGTATGATGATCAAGCTGATACAAAGAAATCTACTGGATTATACGTAATATAGCATCTTCTTCCCAACTTTGTTACCTTGCCTCTTCCTTGATCTTTTTCTAGCTCTGAATATACTGGAGAAATTCCATTTTATTTTTATTATCAGTGGCAATTTCTGCAAACCTGTGTATACTTGAGTGTTACAGACTAATGTCCATTTATACATGTGGATCATCCTCACATATTTTTTAATTGACTTGTATCATTTATACATATCTTTTGAAAGTCTGAGTTCACTAGAGACCTCTCGATGCAATGACCTTAATTTCTTTTTGGAATTCTCCCTAATTGTTATCAGATGGATGGTTTACAATTTGGAGAATCAGAACTGTATTTGTAAGAAGCTCCTAAACCTGTTGTCATCTTCCCTTGGATATAGCATGCCATGAAGTCATGCCCACGTTATCCTTGATCTTTTTTGAAAACTGCCCTCTTGAAGTCTGTAGCACATGACCAACCATGCCAGGTTTCCCCTCTGTGGTTACCACAAACTCTAAGAAGTTACAGGACTTTCCCCAAAGCTTCTACCCCTTTCACTTTGGCAATAAATCTTTGCTAGATGTCACAGACAGACCCAGAGGGAGTGTTCTTTTACTAGCCTATCTTTTGGGAGACTTCGTCAACTTCTCAAAGAACTTCATGAGCTTGCAAGCACTCGGCTTCATAGCAGGTTGGGAATTCCAGCAGGTTTCCTGATAACTAAAATCCCTCAATCATGACTGCATCTCGACACAGATCATCTTTTGGATCTCCATCAAAAGCATATTATCTTTTCTGTCATATGGCCAGCTTGAAAAACCCTCCTCCAACAATATAATTTCTGATTCCCTTTTCTGTTTTCCTCATTGACAGTCCATACCATTCTGAGTTTTCTACACTTGTCTATGTCTCCTTGATACGTAACTACTTCTCTAATCTCTTATTACAAAATGTCTGTTCCTTTTAAAGACATGCTGTCATAATCATTCAATTTTGAATCACATCTCAATGAATTTCAATAATAATTATGAAAGTATTTAAACTTCTTGCCATGTGTTAAATCTCACTATGTCGTGTTCATTTCTCAGGTTCTGCAGAGGTATATAAGAATTGGGGGCCATAATTTTGGCTTTCAGGACCATTGCTGATTTTCCATGCAAATCACTAAGCGCCTCCTACATTCCCTGTTACTACCCTCGTTCTCCAAAATCAGAGTCTACTCCAGTGTATCTTATTATTTGGTCTCCTTCACTTTCATATTTAGTTTAAACCTCAACCATATAATTTTGAGCTCTACCCTCACCCTAGCCAAAACCCCACTATCCTGTGGTCTTAAGTTACAGTTCAAAAATCTAAATTCTATTTCAGCAACACCTTCCTCACTGCCATACATTCAATATAAACGTTTTCCTTTTTCATGTATTTATTCAACAGACATCTTAATACAGCACGCTGTGGTAATAACTGAGGTTACAGTAGTGGAAAGATAAACAATGTCCCCTCCCTCTAATGAGTGTGTTCAAATAAACAAACAGGTAATTTTAACACTTGTCTATAATTCCATCCCCAGACGAGAAGAAATAAGGACACCCACTGTGCACTTAAATTCTTCCATTTCTAACGGGACTTCTAAATCATCCTTACTTACCACAACTTTTCTCTGATAGACACAGTCGACCTCACGTGAGTCAAGGGAATGAGATCACGGTTGGTAGGATTTGATATATTAGTGAAACTCTGTATCACATCTCATCGACCTGTTCCAGGAAAAGAGAGCACTGTCCAATTTCCCATATCAAGTTTGCGTATAACTGATGATGCTATGGCCTGAATGAGAAGACACCAACCACTGTTGGGCACCTCTCCCTCCCTGACCTCATATCAGGTTTACCTGCATAGACTAGGATCTAGTAATTTTACTGATCCTTCTCTTGAGAATGGGATGCTACCATTTCTTCATAAGATCCAAATTCCCCTTTTCTGGAAAGGTCCCATAGACACATTATAACTCAAACTTAAAGCATATGTTCTCTGCTTTCCCCTGTGTCAGAATCTGCCACGTGCCAGTAGTATATATCTCTCACCTCTTCGTTAAAACTTTCTTTCCTGGGCTTCCCTGGTGGCGCAGTGGTTGAGAGTCCGCCTACCAATGCAGGGGACATGGGTTCCTGCCCTGGTCCGGGAAGATCCCACATGCCGCGGAGCGGCTGGGCCCGTGAGCTGTGGCCGCTGAGCCTGCGCATCCAGAGACTGTGCTCCGCAACGGGAGAGGCCACAACAGTGAGAGGCCCGCGTACCACAAAAAAAAACAAACAAAAAAAACTTTCTTTCCTTCTCCCTTTATTCTTTGATTATTTCTTCCACTCTGACTGGCAATCACTCATTATTTCTAGTCAGGCTAGAGTTTAAAGAGTCTTATATCCTCCATGCTTGCTCCATCACAAGAGAGTAAACTTTTTAAGGGAAGGAAAAAAATCTGTATTCATCTTGATGCAGTCCTTTATCCAAACTCCCTTAATACAGGCACTTGGTTAAGCTGGTAGCTCACAAGCCACAGTAAACACCTTCTGAGGTGATCTGAGATGAGATGAACAGAGAGAATTGATAGATCGCATAATTGGTCAGGGCCTCAGGCAGGAAGACAAACACCTTACAGGCTTAGACACACACTTCTGCCCTAAGCACACCTTGTAGATTGTTACAGGAAATAAACACCTTTATGGTTTCCCTTAGGAAATATACCTTAAACTCCTGTAACTCATTGCCCAGAGGCTCCCGGGAATACTGCCTGCAAGGAAACAAATAACGGGGCCCCTTTCCTCTCACCTCCCTGCCCCCTTCTGTGTGGAGCATGGTACCTAAACTAGTTCTCATCAGCTCTAAGATATCCTCATCTCCTTCAGCAACAGTAATGACAAAAAATGTAAATCTACAAAATACTTCTCAATCACTCTTCTTTTTTTTTTTTTTTTTTTTTTTTGCAGTGCGCAGGCCTCTCAATGTTGTGGTCTCTCCCGTTGCGGAGCACAGGCTCCGGACGCATAAGCTCAGCGGCCATGGCTCACAGGCCCAGTGGATCCGCGGCATGTGGGATCCTCCCGGACCGGGACACGAACCCGTGTCCCCTGCATCGGCAGGCGGACTCTCAACCACTGTGCCACCAGGGAAGCCCTCAATCACTCTTCTTGTCTCTCTTCTATCTGTTTGCTCTTGAGTTCTCAGAGTCAGTATGAATGTCTTCTCACAGGTTTAACATTCTTTAAACATTATCTACTCTATATTATTCCTTTCAAAACATAAGCAGGAGGTAGAAAGTGGGTGGGTATTTTATTTATGAATAGATCTGGCATGAGCACTGAAGCCTTTTACCTCACTTGAGCACCTACTTGAGCCCAGAAAATAGAAGTGGGGACCAATAAAGGAAAGCGGCTGGCTGCTACCCTTCCATTGCTTAGCTGCTGGAAAAATTAGAATACCAAGTCAAATATTCACTTCTAAGAAGGTTTTCAAGTAGCTCAAACACTGTGCAAATTAGCAAGCAGGGTGAGAACAGATAAAAATTCAGTATTCAGATTCCCTCATGCCCTTTAAACAGAACAGTAGAGTGACTCCCCTCTGCCCCATTTGGGGAAGAAGTCATAGACATTTTCCAAACTAAGGCATTAAATGAGATAGTTCACAATCCTAGTAGTCACCCTGGGGCAATTCCCCACTTAAAATGATAGAAGAATCTCCATTAGCCTGTATAATTATAATCAGGATAGACTCTACTGAGAATACTAGGAAGTTTGCAATTTGCAAAGCTTCCAGGAAAAAAAAGAGAGAGTGGGTAAGTTAACCAGTAAACCTATTCAGAATCTCCAGTAATAGTTACACAGCACAATAAATGCTTTTAAGTTTTCAGGTACTTATTATACATCTCTTTTCTTTTTATTTATTTACTTATTATTTTTGGCTGCATTGGGTCTTCACTGCCACATTTGGGCTTTCTCTAGTTGCAGCGAGCGGGGGCGACTCTTTGTTGCAGCATGTGGGCTTCTCACTGCAGTGGCTTCCCTTGTTGCGGGGCATGGGCTCTAGCTGCACGGGTTTCAGGAGTTGTGGCTCACAGGCTCTAGAGCACAGGCTCAGTAGCTGTGGCGCACAGGTTTAGTTGCTCTGCGGCATGTGGGATCTGCCCAGACCAGGGCTTAAACCCATGTCCCCTGCATTGGCAAGCAGATTCTTAACCACTGCACCACCAGGGAAGTCCCTATCTCTTTTCTTATATTTTATCATATTCCCAAATAGCATCAAGATAATTTACTCCATTCATCATAGGTACAAAGTTTGACCTGTACTTTCTAGCAGAATAAACAAAATGCTACAATAGTGAGAAAAATTATTTACAACAATTCCTCTACTTCAAATGAATTATTCCTTGATAATAATCCATTATTATTAATATGGGAGAGAATGATCAAGTTACAAAAATATTCTAAATACTAAAAGGGTAAGGAATTTTAAGTATCAAGGAAAGCCCTAGAAGGAAGACACACAAACCTGTAATGCTGGATTCTTCATGGCTTCTATGAGTGAACAAAAAAGGGGACACAATCTCCCTTCCCATCTGTACTAGCTTCCTAGGGCTGCCATAATAAATACCACAGGCTGGGTGATTTAAACCTCAGAAATTTATTTTCTCACAATCTGGAGGCTAGAAGTCCAAGGTCAAGATATCAGCAGAGTTCTCTCCCAATAGGCCTCTCTCCTAAGGCTGGTAGATGGCTGTCTTCTCACTGTGTCCTCACATGGTCCTCCTCTCTGAGGAGGATTTCAAGGATACAAGCAATCAAAAGGCACAGTTGAAGCATGAAAGTTCTGGAACATGTCATAGGGTTCCCCAGGTCCTTCCATCTGTCCAGCCCAGAGTGATAGTGAGGTCTCTAATGAGGTACATAGGACCTCACAGCAGGAAACATTTAGGATATGGAAAACTTTCATTTTATATCTAGCTTAAAAAATATTGTCTTAGGGCTTCCCTGGTGACGCAGTGGTTGACAGTCCGCCTGCCAATGCAGGGGACACGGGTTTGTGCCCCGGTCTGGGAAGATCCCACATGCCACAGAGCGGCTGGGCCTGTGAGCCATGGCCGCTGAGCCTGCACATCCGGAGCCTGTGCTCCGCAATGGGAGAGGCCACAACAGTGAGAGGCCTGCGTACCGCAAAAAAAAATAAATAATACTATCTTAGAACACTCCCTCATACCATACACAAAAATAAACTCAAAATGGCTTAAAGTCTTATAAAACATGACACCATAAAACTCCTAGATGAGAACATAGACAGAACTTTCTCTGACATAAATCGTACCAATGTTTTCTTAGGTCAGTCTCCCAAGGCAATAGAAATAAAAGCAAAAATTAACAAATGAGACATAATCAAACTTAAAAGCTTTTGCACAGCAAAGGAAACTATCAACAAAATGAAAAGACAACCTACGGACTGGGAGAAAATATTTGCAAATGATGCAACCGACAAGGGCTTAATTTCCAAAATATACAAACAGCTCACACAACTCAATAACAAAAAAAACAAACCACCCAATCAAAAAATGGGCAGAAGATCTGAAGAGCCATTTTTCCAAAGAAGACATACAGATGGCCAACAGGCACATGAAAAGACACTCAATGTTGCTAACTGTTAAGAGAAATGAAAATCAAAACTACAAGAAGGTATCACCTCACACCAGTCAGAATGGCTATCATCAAAAAGTCTGAAAATCATAAATGCTGGAGAGCACGTGGAGAAAAGGGAACCCTCCTATACTGTTGGTGAGAATGTAAATTGATGCAGCCACTATGGAAAACAGTATGAAGGTTCCTTAAGAAACTAAAAATAGAGTTACCATGTGATCCAGCAATCCCACTCCTAGGAATATATCTGGAAAAGACAAAAACTCTAATGCAAAAAGATATATGCACCCCAATGTTCATAGCAGCACTATTTATAATAGCCAAGACATGGAAGCAACCTAAATGTTCATCAACAGATGAATGGACAAAGAAGATGTGGTATATATATATACAATGGAATATTACTCAGCCATAAAAAAGAATGAAAGAACGCCATTTGCAGTAACATGGATGGACCTAGAGATTATCATACTAAGTGAAGTAAATCAGACAAAGACAAATATCATATGGTATCACTTATATGTGAAATCTAAAAAAATAGTACAAACGAACTTATTTACAAAACAGAAACAGACTCACAGACATAGAAAACAAACTTATGGCTACCAAAGGGGGAAGGAGGGAGGGATATATTGGGAGTATGTGATTAACAGATGTACACTACCATATATAAAATAAACAACAAGGATTTACTGCATAGCATAGGGAACTATAATCAGTATCTTGTAATAAACTACAGAAGTATCCAAAGAAAAGAATATAGATATATACATATCTATACGTATAACTGAATCACTTTGCTGTATATTTGAAACTAACATGATATTGTAAATCAACTATACTTCAATTCAAAAAAAAAAAAGAAAAGAAAATTTTCTAGGGAGCCATGCCCCAGAAATCCATATATCCTAAATTTGGTCACCATATGCAGTCTTAAACCAGGAAAATAGATAAAGATTCTCTTCCTAGCAGATGTCATTCATTTATCTACCAGAAACCATAAGCTTCAGCTATCAGCATGTTCACAACAAGATTACACCAGGCCACTGCCTTGTTCCTTTCCCCAGGAGCATCCTCTCAGTAACAGGAGAGAAAAAGATCCGGGCCAGATGCTGTAACTTTTTCCCCAGGGATCCAGTGAACTCACACTTCTATTTCCCTACACGGTCTTCAGTATACATTGCTTATTCATGTCAAAAATAATACATTTTGTGGAACATTTTATTGGGAAAAATCAGTTCAGTTATCTTTATGTGAAACAAGTGTGTATTCAGACAGGAAATATGTCTTGCTAAATGGCCATATATAAAGACTGTTGTTATTGGTCTTCATATGCATATATATATTATTATATATTTAAATATGTATTTAGGGTTCGCCCCACTAAAGAAGCTATCTTGCAATGGACAGCTATTGAGTTTTACATCCAACACCTCCAATTTCTGGTAACTCCTTTCCCCTTTCCCAGCTATTTACATGATAACTGCAGTAGCACACCCTGACCCCCACCCCACCCCACCAAAATCTCCCCACTAGAACCCAGGCCCCATCAATCAACCATTCTAAAGGTGGACACGTGATCCTAGCTGATGCTGAACCCCTTCCCTGAGAAAGCAGTTCCAGCTTTAGTCTTTGATGCTCTCTCGAACTCAACAGCTGTCAGCAGCCACTTTTCTGCTATATACAAGAAAACCAGTTCTGCAGCAAGAGAGAAGAAATAATCAGATGCTCTGGGAGGAGTACAGGTGAGAACTGGAGAGAGCGCTGATGATATGCCAATCCCAGCTTCTAGGCCAACCTGGGTGCATGTCTGCCCTTGGGGTCTGTGTAACAACTGTACCTATATCTTAGAAAAAATGTTTTCTCCTCTTAAAAAATATTTTCTGTTGCTTTCAACCAAAAGAATCCTAACATGTATCTACAGATTTATGTTCAAAGTCTAGCACTGCCACTTACTGAGTGTTTGACCTTAAATTATTTATCCTCTCCAAATTGAACTTTGTTTATTCATAAAATAGGGGCAATACTATTTACCTTACAAGTTTGTTGTGTAAATTAAATATTAAAGTTTCATGGATCATAGAATGCTCTCTTTAAATGGCAGGTGTTAATGGAGACTGACACTTCCAGCTGCCACCCTGGGGATCCAGCATGGTGCTCATGCCGAGGCCACACTTCCCCCCCCAGTGCTCCCAGCCAATGACTGAGCTTGACGGGGGCTACTAGAGCTGGACCACTGCTGTCTAATTCAGGACTCTTCCAGTCTGCAGTCTTAGCTCAAGGACTTCACATCAGCCTGGTCAAAACTTCCTCAGAAACACACTGCAATCTGAGACTCTTCCTATTGAATCTTTCCTCTCCTCTTTCCTTTCACAAGTCCCAAACCTGTATCATCACCTAAAGGCTCTACCTGATGCCTACTGTTCCTTCCCTTTTCTTCCTTCACTGGCATTTCCCCCACAAAACAATCTCAATCATATCAACATCTGCTTCTCAAAGGACCTGAATTGACATAGTGAGAACATACTGCAGTACTTAACCTATTGACTAAGTACTCTTGCTGCTGTAAATACACAACACATCCTACACCACAGCAGCCATTCTTAACTGTTCTTGGCTCTCAATCTCTGGTGGAGCCCAGACATGATCTCACACTTCTCTTTAATGCACATTAACCATCAATTGACCTGAATTATATACTGAGTATATAACTCAGTATATTTACAGGGTAGATCTGACAGTAAATTGTAATTTCTACTAACTAAGAAATTTATTAAACACTTGGTGAGGAATGACTAAGGAAAACATCTCTGTCTTGGTTCTTTGAAGATCTTTTTCAGCTTTCCTTGTTATATGGCTGTGTCTTTCACTAAACCCTTCCATTGCCCCAGGCTGTTACAAACCACAAACTAGTCTGTTCTAAACCAGTACAGTACAATTTTTAAACCTTACAGAGTTTGTGGACTTTAATTTATATATGGCATCTGAATTGTATAGCCCAGTGCAACTTCTCCTAACATCCCACTAAAAACACAGATGAAATTACAGAAAAAAAAAAACCTAACAGAGAAAATCTAAGAATATCATATCAATTTACTGCTAATCTGAAAAGAACTTGTACAAACTATAAGACCTACAGAACAAAATTCAGAATCAAAACTGAAGGTAAAATGCATGATTTGATACCGACCCAGAGCATATCACTCCTGACAAAGGCAGGGCGACACTCTTTCCCTCCCACACTCTCTGCCTGCCCCATGGCTCAAGGTCCTGGGGTCCAAACCAGTTGGGGGCAATCCCATGGGGACTGCCATTGAGGTGGCCACTGTACAAGCTACCTCCTTAGTTACTGTCTTAGTTAATATCTCCCTTCCTACATCCATACAAAGAGCACAATTCAGAAATCTACGCATATTATCCATAGAGAGATGACAGATATGTATTATCCATAGATAGATGATACTTTATTCTGTCCTGGAAAGAGAAGCCCCAGCACAGAAACAGAGCAGATCTAGGAAGTGTTAACAGTGGCTTTGCAGCTTTTCACGTCCTACCTTGCTTCCGACTGTCAGAAGTCAGGTACTGACAGCAGGAGACCCTACCTCAACCAGAGTAACTGCGTAAGTTAAATGTCTACTAAACAATATACATGGGACTAAGCATGAGCACAGTAATCTACTTTTCGACCATGATTTCAGAACGATATTTTACAAGACTCAGTTGGACTCTGAGTGGGACCAAGGCTGATACACCTTCTCTGTTGGCAAATAGTGGGCCTGGGAGAGTTTCTTTTGATTCACGCGTAAGGAAACAAAAATCCGTAAGAACTATGGGGAGGAAAAAAACACTAGAAATCAATAGAACACTATCCTGAACAATCAGAAAAAAATGCATACCTCTGAAAATGACACACCAGAAGAAAACAAAGGAAAAATAGTGAAGATTATTGGCATTTTCAATAGAGTATGAAAAGATGTACAATAGGAACAGGCAGTAAGGTTAATTCACCTGACATATAAAATAAACCAAAAAACAAATTAAATAAAAATATAATAAAAAATTAAATTGGATAAAAGGGCAAGTTGTAGGATAACATGCGAGTATAAAAACCTTCATTTAAGATTTAAAACACATGAAATGATAGTACACATTGCTATAAATGCTCACATATGTGTTAAAAATATAAAAGCTTTTATGTCAGCAATATATACACTGGCTTCAGGTCAGTGATCGTCTCGGGGGAGGAGGATGGAATATCCCATCAGAAGCAAAAGAGGGCTTCACCTGTGTCTGAAATAGTATATGTGTGTATGTGTGTATTTGTATGTGTGTGTGTCTAGCAAACAGGGAAAAATGTTAAATTTTGTTAAAACTTCACGGAAGCTGCATGCATGTTCCCTAGATTATCTGTAATTTTCTGTATATTTGAAATGTTTTAAAACATTTAGGGACTTCCCTAGTGACGCAGTGGATAAGAATCTGCCTGCCAATGCAGGGGACATGGGTTCAATTCCTGGTCCAGGAAGATCCCACATGCCACAGAGCAACTTAGCCCGTGTGCTGCAACTACTAAGCCCAGACGCCACAACTACTGAAGCCCATGTGCCTAGAGCCTGTGCTCCGTAGCAAGAAAAGCCACCGCAAGAAGCCCACGCACCACAATGAAGAGTAGTCCCTGCTCGCCACAACTATAGAAAGCCCGCACGCAGCAACAAAGACCTAACACAGCCAAAAATAAATAAAAAATTTTTTTTAATTTTTAAAAATTTAAATTTCATTATTAAACAAATTTAAGAATTAAAAAAGCTAACAAAACAAACTTAAGACTAGTAAAATAAAAGATAAAACACATTAAGACAACATTAGTAAACTCAAAAAATCACAGTTGAATAAATCAAAAAATTAGTTCTTTGGAAAACAATTTAGATAAACATTTCTCTTAAAAATCTAGTATTAAAGAAGGAAAAATATATTCAACCTATTAAAATGAAATATTAGTATAAAAGAGTATATAAAATATTTTTAAGATTTGGTTTTTATGATTTTGAAGAAATGAAATCTCAAATTAAATGAATAGTTTTTTAGTTAATTATCCAAATAGAATCAAAAAGACTTTCCATAAATAACAATGAAATAAACTGAAATTTTTATCAACATAGTACCTTAAAAAAAAAAACCTCTAATGTCTAAAGTTTTACCATTAATGATCTTCAAATATTTAAGAAAATGGTTATTTCTACATTATTAAATTCTCCCAAAGTCTTCGAAATCTATTACAGCTACATAATGCCCCTTATAAAACTAGCATAACCCAGATTTTATAAACTGGCAAAGAAAAAATGTACCCACCCCATAAAGCAATTTTATTTGTAAATATAGAAGTAAAATTTCTAAATAAAATGCTGGTCTACTGTCTAACAGCAAATAGCCACCTGATAATAAAAGATTTTTCTCTCATAAGAGCAAAGATGACTTTATATCATGAAATTTATTTGCATAATATATTAATAGATCTAATAAGAAACTCCAAGTGATGACCTATTGGTTTGCAAACTGGCCCATACACAAAAGGCAAGCGGAGACCAAAGAAGCAGACCACTCCAGATTGGTAGGTGGCAGGTTTAATAAGCAAGTAAACCTACATAGGAGGCTTGTCTTGGGTATCACAAAACAAGATCTCTGCACCAGGCGACCAGCATCTTAAAGGTTTATACAGAGGCCTTAGCTGAGCCATGTGCACCATCTAGATTGTTTCCACACCACATCATCTCACGACTAGTGTCCTTGAGGCAGCTTCTGGGAGCAGTGACGACAAGGGGAACACACTTTCCAAGGACAGGAGGTGGGGAGGGGTCTTTGATTGCCTGGGTCCAGCCTGTGGGTCAACCAGTGGCCATGTCCTTCAAAGACCTCCAACATGACCCAAGCTAGTGCTATTAGGAGATGTTCAATAATATCCAAAATATAATGCTGACATACATTCCTTGTAAGCTGTTACCCAAAGATCCCTTTTTTTTTTTTTTTTTCAGTACGCAGGCTGAATTATTGCAATAAATCAATGATACATCAACTACAATGCTGAACTTAGAAAAAAGAAACCCATTCGTAGTAAATACAAAAATCTATTTAAAAGCTACTGAGCAGGGCTGCCCTGGTGGCGCAGTGGTTGAGAGTCCGCCTGCCGATGCAAGGGACACGGATTCGTGCCCCGGTCCGGGAAGATCCCACATGCCGCGGAGCGGCTGAGCCCGTGATCCATGGCCGCTGAGCCTGCGCGTCCGGAGCCTGTGCTCCGCAACGGGAGAGGCCACAACAGTGAGAGGCCCGTGTACCGCAGAAAAAAAAAAAAAAAGCTACTGAGCATAAACCTGAAACACCATATGCCAACCTAACATACAGATATCTATTAAACCTCATTGAGACATGCACAAGGAAAACTAGAGTAAATAAAAAGATAGTTCCATGTTCTTGAAAAGAAAGGTCACTACAGCAGCTTGGAAGATCTGGAGCACACTCACCACTAACACAGATTAGTCCAGCATTAGTAGTCATGCATTATTATTAGAGTAATATCCATATTTTGGAATTTTTAATTTTTTTTTTTTTTGCGGTACGTGGGCCTCTCACTGTTGCGGCCTCTCCTGTTGCGGAACACAGGCTCCGGATGCACAGGCTCAGCGGCCATGGCTCAAGGGCCCAGCCGCTCCGCGGCATGTGGGATCTTCCCGGACTGGGGCACAAAGCCGTTTCCCCCGCATCGGCAGGTGGACTCTCAACCACTGCGCCACCAGGGAAACCCTTAAGTATAAAGTTTATCATTGCTATATAATATCTGATTTTTCCAGATTTCCCATAATTAGCATGAACCACTTCTCCAATCAGGGTGGATTCATAAAAATGATGATTTTCTTTAAAAACGGATTCTTCATTTTAATCACTCTATGTAACAGACCTGTGTTATTCTGGGATTTAATTTGATTTGCTCTTTGTAAGTTACCTATAGCTGCTTTCAATTACCCAGGAATAGCTATTACCTTTTGAGGCTGCCATGAAGCCACAGAGGTTGGGGGAGAGCAGATTTCACAGATTCTCTAGTTTAAATAAGGAGGAGAAACTCTCATGCTGAGGAAAATCTGAAAAATCCTCCTGTATCGATCATTGCTGCACAAAAAATCACCACCACCCCCAACTGTTAATGCCTTAAAACATCAATAATTTACTTGCTCACATTCTTTGGATCAGCAATGGGGCAGGTCTCAATTGGGAAGGCTCAACTCCGCTCCACCTGGTATTGGCTGGGCTCACTCATGTGCTTGTGATCAGGCAGCTGGTGGGCAGGGGCTGGGTCTTTCTAGAAGACCTCATTGTATGGCAGCTGGGGAGGCTTTTGCCTTGGCACCTCAGCTTGCCACTGAGCGAGCAGGCTAACTGGGCTTCTTCAAGGGAGGATTGGTTCCAAGATGGTGACAACAGAAGCTGCACAAGGCCAGCCAAGACTCAAGGTGTGGAAAGGACAGACTGCACCTCTTGATGCAAAGAGCAGCAAAGTCACATTGCAAAGGGGTGCAAAGAATTGCTACAGCCATCACTGCAAACAATTTACCACGTCCCCCTTACTCTGTTATAAATTCATTCATGGTTAGGTTTAAAAAAAAAAGTTTTTGAATGCCTCCTAAGTGCTAAATACTGCTCTAGCCCAGGAGAATAGCAATGAACAAGATAGACATAATCCTTGCCCTTGTGGGGGTCACAGCTAGCAGGGAAGACAGGCATTGGTCAGTGATGACATGCTGTGAATGCTACAAAAAAGTACCTGGTTGGGGACTTCCCTGGTGGTCCAGTGGTTAAGACTCCATGCTCCCAATGCAGGGGACATGGGTTCGATCCCTGGTCTGGGAACTAAGATCCCACATGCCACACAGAACAGCCAAAAACAAACAAACAAAAAAGTACCTGGTTGGATGGGAGAATAGTGTAGGCTGACCCAACCTAGAGGGGGAGGTAGTACGGTGGACCTAGGGTTGGAGAAGGGAAGTCAGGGAAGATTTATTTCCTTTGTATAAATATCAGAGCTTTTCACTTCTTGTATCTACCTGGTTCCTAATGCCTCATTTTACTATGTCTGTGCTGCACACGTATTTATTTCTCCTGGCCAAATTATTGTATGATTACATGGTGAAAATAGAAGAAAACTTGGGGGGAAATATTCCTTTCAAAGAAAGTCTAGTACAGTCCTGGAAAAAGGGAGAAATAACTTTTGTGAAACAGTAACTTTTTTATCAAGTCAAAATCTTCTCTTAATTTGAGGAATTTATTATAATTAAGAAAGCTGAGTCTTTCAAGCGCATAATTTTCCCTTTGATCTACAGGCCTCCAGGCTGTGAGTTCCCAAATGCCCAAAGCTAGTTTTAACGAAAGTGTTTTCCTAGCAAAGGCATTTTCTGTGGCACAAAATGAAACCACAGTTGCGCGTTTTGTTAGAAGATCCAGATCGATAAGCTGAGATTCCAGGGTTTGAAAACCTGGTGTGCTAAAGGTAGTCAACTTATTAATCTATATATAGCACACTGAGAAGAAGATTTAGGGGTTTTGATGGCTGTTCAAAGAGTATTTGAGACGAAGAATCCTGTGGGAGAAGAGATGGAACACGAGAGCACGTGGCAGATTTGTCATACAGCTGCGTGAAAGCTCTCCACCAGAGTGTTACTCTCTTCCCAGCAGGTTTGTTGGAAATGTGCTTCTTGTGTTAAGTTCAAAGTGTCCCATGACAGGGCTGTGAGGTAGACACTCCGGGGGTGTGGTGTATGCTGTCAAAGAAAATAGAAAATAGCCGCGGGCTCTCTCCATGAGACGTGTGGTCAGAGTTCAGAGCACTGTGGATGCTGTTAAAGATTATGTAACCAATGAGTCAACAGACATTTCTGAATCTCTATTATGTACTAGATACTATGTCAGGTTCCAGGCATACAATGTCAAATAAGACGGACACCCTCCCTGCCCTTACAGAGATTATCATCTGCTGAGGAAGATGGATGGTGATCAAGCCATTCCAACATGATGTGAAAAGAAATGGATAGGGAAATACAGAAAACTCTGGAAACACCTAAGAGCACCTAACTCAGAGTTGAAGACTTCCCAAAAGAAGTGACACCTAAGCTGAGGATTGAAGGATGTGCAGTGATTACTCAAGAGAAGAAGACAAGGACTTCTGGATAAAGGTGGCAGAATTCACTAACATTAAAGTAAAAGAACTTTTTAAATAAAAGACATAAACACATAAGCCTATGAGGGCAAAGAGAATGGGAAATAAGACACCAACAAGAAATTTTGGAATTCGGAAAGCAGATTGACAAAGGGAAAATGACTTAGCTGAATGGAGAAAACGGACTCTCAACCACAAGAGGGAAAAACCAAAAAGCAACACCATTTATGCTGCTGAATGAATCCGTGGTGCCTTGGTACCTGGGGAAGTAGGAGTACAGATGGCTTTAAAACAAGTGCACTGATTCAAACTCTTCTACGAGAGGGATTTGGTCCCCTCCTTCTCTTTGCCTAGCCTGGCACCTGCCCATCACCTACCCTGACAAGACACCCGAGGTTTTTCCTTTGGAAAGAGTAAAACAAGTCTCTAGACTAAAAACACATGTCACAGCCCAAGGCAAGGACAATTACTAGAAGTAGGTCTCCCACTCATTGTTGAGAGACCCACACTTCTTGAACCATTTAAGATCCTAAGCACATATTTACAAGTAACTCTCTGCAACTGAAAGATTCTTTTCTAAGGAATCTCAACAACTGGAGGAAAGACAAAAGTGTCTATAACTAGGATTCCCTAATCAAGCGGCATGACAAGGTCACCCTACCGTGAAGACCACAGTCAACAAGCATTCCCCACCTCCCTTACACACACAGAGCTTCCAAATAGGTTTTTCGTGCCCTACTCTTAAATGTGAACAGTCAAGGATTACTGGACACTGCAGGAAATCACCTAAAATGGAAAGCAGGTATCTATTCTAAAGCAAACAAATCAAACTAGAAGAAACAGAGGCTGCAAAGAGAGAAGGAATCAACTTCACCAAAAAGGTCTTAACATCCTCAGCAAATTAAGAGAAGAAATAACAGACGACACCGTCTCTTCGTTTACTCAAGCCAAAAATCTTTGGAGTCACCCTTGACTCCTCTCTTTTTCACACACGCACTCCTATATCCAATCTGTCTCTGCCTTCCAAACCCACACAGAATTTGATCACTTCTTATCTCATTCACTGCCACTGCCCAAGTGAGGCCCATTTCTCACCTAGATTACTGCGGTAGGCTTTCCTTCTACGCTTGTGCTAATATCAGCAGCCAGAGTGATCCTCTTTAAACACAAATTAGATTATATCACTCCCTCATCCAGAACCCAGATCAGATTCTGCTTTCAGTCAGAGTAAAAGCCAGCGAGCTTTCAGGAGCCTAAGGAGCCCCGTATAAGCTGGATCCCCAACACACCACCCCACCCCACCCCTTGGACTTACCTCTGACTTCCCCCATGCTGACTCCCTTAGTTCTCCTCTAGACCCACGCTGCCTCGGGGACTTGGCTTTGTTCTTCCCTTGCCTGGAACACTGTTTCCCCACATAACCCTTGGATAACTTCTTCGTCAACTTCAAATCTTTGCTCAAATGTCATGTTCTCAGTGAGACCTCCACTGACCCACTCCTCCGCACTTCCAACCCGCTTACTCTTCCATATTTTGTCCTTTTCCACAGCCTATACTACATTCTAACAGATATCTGTGGTTCATGGTCTGTCACTCTCCACTAGAATGTAAATTATTCAGGGGTGGGCATCTTTATTTTGCTAAATGATGTATAATGATATATACCAAGCATCTGAACACTGTGTGGCAAACAGTAGACTGTGTTAGTTTCCTCGGGAGAGCGTAACACAAAGTAGCACAAACTGGGTGGCTTAAATAACAGGGCTGGTGAGCAAGGCACATTCAAGAATATGAAGTAAGTTCAGTCTGACAGGAGCATGGAGTAAGTGCAGGGACTGTCAACGGTAAGAGAGGAGATGATGGAGTTTGGCAGCAAACAAAACATGCAGAGCTTTGTGAGCCATAAAAAGAGAGTTTGACTTTATTTTAAGAGCAATGGTGAAGGCTTTTTAAAGGGGGTTGGAAATGTGATCAGATTTGCCTCTAAATAATCACTATAACTGTAAGCACAAGAGTATGTTCTGGGTATAAATAGGCTGCATTTAACCCAAGTAAGTTCTCACGTAGGCCCCATGACTCTGCAAGCCAGCCTTTACTCAACTAACTGTTGCCTCCGAGCTTCTCTCCTGACCAAGAAGGGTCCCTGGACACCACATCCAGCCAGGTTTCTGGTAACCACGAGCACAGCTGGTCTGGCCTTCAGGCTAAAAAGTATGGGGCCGAAGGACATCCAAAGGCCCAGCATCCCAGGGTGAGGCTGGAGTCATGAATCAAAACGGATACTCCAGAGCCGGAGGAAGATGGCGGAAGAGTAAGACGCGGAGATCACCTTCCTCCCCACAGATACATCAGAAATTCATCTACACGTGGAACAACTCCAACAGAACACCTACTGAACGCTGACAGAAGACCTCAGACCCCCCAAAAGGCAAGAAACTCCCCACATACCTGGGTAGGTCAAAAGAAAAAAAAGAATAAACAGAGACAATAGGATATGGACGGGACCTGCACCAGTGGGAGGGAGCTGTGAAGGAGGGAAGGTTTCTACACACTACAAGCCCCTTCGAGGGCGGAGACTGCAGGTGGCGGAGGGGGAAAGCTTCGGAGTAGCGGAGGAGAGCACAGCAACAGGGGTGTGGAGGGCAAAGCAGAGAGATTTTGGCACAGAGGATCGGTGCCCTCAGGCACACACCAGCCCGAGAGACTTGTCTGCTCGGCCGCCAGGGCGGGCGGGGCTGGGAGCTGAGGCTCGGGTATCGGCTTTCAGTCGGAGCGCAGGGAGAGGTCTGGGGCTGGCGGCAGGAAGAGACCCTGAAGGGGTTAGTGCTAGCCCGGAGGGAGTCCGGGGAAAGGGTCTGGAGCTACCGGAGAGGCAAGAGACTTTTTTACCTTTTGTTGCCTGGTGCGCGAGGAGAGGGCATTCCCCTCCCTCCCCTCTGCCTGAGTGAGCCAGAGCCCCCGAATCAGCGGCTCCTTTAAACCCGTCCTGTCTGAGCGAAGAACGGACGCCCTCCGGCGACCTACGCGCAGAGGCGGGGCCAGGTCCAAGGCTGAGACCCGGGAGCTGTGAGAGCAGAGACAGGGAAATCTCTCTGTGCAGCCTCCGAGGCAGCGGATTAAAGCTCCACGGTCCATTTGATGTGCCCTGCGTCTGTGGAGTGCATGAATGGACAGCGAATCATCCCAAATTGAGGAAGTGGACCTTGAGGACAAGATTTAAGACTTTCCCCCCCCCCTTTTTTTTTTCCTCTTTTTACAACGAATTATCTCAAATTAAGGAGGTGGACTTAGCAAGATTTCAGACTTTTCGCCCTTTTCCTCTTTTTACAACGAATTATCCCAAATCGAGGAGGTGGACTTGGAGAGCAAGATTTTTGATTTTTCCCCCTGCTCTCTTTTTGTGAATGTGTATGTGTAATCTTCTGTGTAAGATTCTCTCTGTATAGCTTTGCTTCCACCATATGTCCCAGGGTTCTTTCGGTCCGTGTTTTTTTTCAATAATTACTTTTTAATTTTAATAACGCTACTATATTTCATACTTTATTCTATTTTACTTTACCTGCTCTTTCTTTTTTTCCTCCCTTCCCTTCCTCCCTCCCTCCCTCCACTCCTCCTTTCCTTCTTTCTTTTTCTTTCCTCCATCCCTCCCTCCCTCCCTTCTTCTTTCCACTTTCTTTTTCTTTCCTTCCTCCCTCCCTCCCTCCCTCCTGTCTTTCTTTCTTTCTTTCCTTCCTCCCTCCCTCCCTCTCTTCTTCCATTCACTCTTCCTTTTGCTTTCATTCCTCCCTCCCTCCCTCCTTTCTTTCCTTTCTTTCCATCCTTCCCCCCTCCCTCCTTTCTTTCTTTCTTCCTTCCTTCCTTCCTTACTTCCCTTCTTCCTTTCTTTCAATCTCTCTTTCTTTCTTCTACTAATTATTTCTTTCTACTTTTTCTCCCTGTTATTCTGAGCCGGGTGGATGAAAGGCTCTTGGTGCTGCAGCCAGGAGTTAGTGCTGTGCCTCTGAAGTGGGAGAGCCAACTTCAGGACACGGGTCCACAAGAGACCTCCCAGCTCCACATAATATCAAGCAGCAAAAATCTCCCAGGGATCTCCATCTCAACACCAGCACCCAGCTTCAGTCAACGACCAGCAAGCTACAGTGCTGGTCACCCTATGCCAAGCAACTAGCAAGGCAGGAACACAACCCCACCCATTAGCAGAGAGGATACCTAAAAACATAATAAGGCCACAGGCACCCCAAAACACACCACCAGACGTGGACCTGTCCACCAGAAAGACAAGATCGAGCTTCAACCACCAGAACACAGGCATTAGTCCCCCCCACCAGGAAGCCTACACAACCTACTGAAACAACCTTAGCCACGGGGGACAGACACCAAAAACAACGGGAACTACGAATCTGCAGCCTGCAAAAAGGAGACCCCAAACACAGTAACATAAGCAAAATGAGAAAGCAGAAAAACACACAGCAGGTGAAGGAGCAAGATAAAAACCTACCAGACCTAACAAATGAAGAGGTAATAGGCAGTCTACCTGAAAAAGAATTCAGAATAATGATAGTAAAGCTGATCCAAGATTCTATTTCCAAGATCCAAAATCTTGGAAATAGAATAGACAATATGCAAGAAACAGTTAACAAGGACCTAGAAGAACTAAAGATGAATCAAGCATCGATTAAAAACACAATAAATGAAATGAAAAATACTCTAGATGGGATCAATAGCAGAATAACTGAGGCAGAAGAACGGATAAGTGAGGTGGAAGATAAAATAGTGGAAATAACTGATGCAGAGAAAAATAAAGAAAAAAGAATGAAAAGAACAGAGGACAGTCTCAGAGACCTCTGGGACAACATTAAACGCACCAACATTCGAATTATAGGGCTTCCAGAAGAAGAAGAGAAAAAGAAAGGGACTGAGAAAATATTTGAAGAGATTATAGTTGAAAACTTCCCTAATATGGGAAAGGAAATAGTTAATCAAGTCCAGGAGGCACAGAGAGTCCCATACAGAATAAATCCAAGGAGAAATACGCCAAGACACATATTAATCAAACTGTCAAAAATTAAACACAAAGAAATCATATTAAAAGCAGCAAGGGAAAAACAACAAATAACACACAAGGGAATCCCCATCAGGTTAACAGCTGATCTCTCAGCAGAAACTCTACAAGCCAGAAGGGAGTGGCAGGACATAATTAAAGTGATGAAGGAGAGAAACCTGCAACCAAGATTACTCTACCCAGCAAGGATCTCATTCAGATTTGATGGAGAAATTAAAACGTTTACAGACAAGCAAAAGCTGAGAGAGTTCAGCACCACCAAACCAGCTTTACAACAAATGCTAAAGGAACTTCTCTAGGCAAGAAACACAACAGAAGGACTATACCTACAATAACGAACCCAAAGCCATTAAGGAAATGGGAATAGGAACATACATATCGATAATTACCTTAAATGTAAATGGACTAAATGCTCCCAACAAAAGACACAGAGTGGCTGAATGGATACAAAAACAAGACCCATATATATGCTGTCTACAAGAGACCCACTTCAGACCTAGAGACACATACAGATTGAAAGTAAGGGGATGGAAAAAGATATTCCATGCAAATGGAAATCAAAAGAAAGCTGGAGTAGCAATTCTTATATCAGACAAAATAGACTTTAAAATAAAGACTATTAGAAGAGACAAAGAAGGACACTACATAACGATAAAGGGATCGATCCAAGAAGAAGATATAACAATTGTAAATATTTATGCACCCAACATAGGAGCACCTCAATACATAAGGCAAATACTAACAGCCATAAAAGGGGAAATCGACAGTAACACAATCATAGTAGGGGACTTTAACACCCCACTTTCACCAATGGACAGATCATCCAAAATGAAAATAAATAAGGAAACACAAGCTTTAAATGATACATTAAACAAGATGGACTTAATTGATATTTATAGGACATTCCACCCAAAAACAACAGAATACACATTTTTCTCAAGTGCTCATGGAACATTCTCCAGGATAGATCATATCTTGGGTCACAAATCAAGCCTTGGTAAATTTAAGAAAATTGAAATTGTATCAAGTATCTTTTCTGACCACAATGCTATGAGACTAGACATCAATTACAGGAAAAGATCGGTAAAAAATACAAACACATGGAGGCTAAACAATACACTACTCAATAATGAAGTGATCACTGAAGAAATCAAAGAGGAAATTAAGAAATACTTAGAAACAAATGACAATGGAGACACGACGACCCAAAACCTATGGGACGCAGCAAAAGCAGTTCTAAGGGGGAAGTTTATAGCAATACAATCCCACCTTAAGAAACAGGAAACATTTCGAGTAAACAACCTGACCCTGCACCTAAAGCAATTAGAGAAAGAAGAACAAAAAACCCCCAAAGTTAGCAGAAGGAAAGAAATCATAAAGATCAGATCAGAAATAAATGAAAAAGAAATGAAGGAAACGATAGCAAAGATCAACCAAACTAAAAGCTGGTTCTTTGAGAAGATAAACAAAATTGACAAACCATTAGCCAGACTCATCAAGAAAAGAAGGGAGAAGACTCAAATCAGTAGAATTAGAAATGAAAAAGGAGAAGTAACAACTGACACTGCAGAAATACAAAAGAACATGAGAGATTACTATAAGCAACTCTATGCCAATAAAATGGACAACCTGGAAGAAATGGACAAATTCTTAGAAATGCACAACCTACCAAGACTGACTCAGGAAGAAATAGAAAATATGAATAGACCAATCACAAGCACTGAAATTGAAACTGTGATTAAAAATCTTCCATCAAACAAAAGCCCAGGACCAGATGGCTTCACAGGCGAATTCTATGAAACATTTAGAGAAGAGCTAACACCCATCCTTCTCAAACTCTTCCAAACAATATCAGAGGAAGGAACACTCCCAAACTCATTCTACGAGGCCACCATCACCTTGATACCAAAACCAGGCAAGGATGTCACAAAGAAAGAAAACTACAGGCCAATATCACTGATGAACATAGATGCAAAAATCCTCAACAAAATACTAGCAAACAGAATCCAACAGCACATTAAAAGGATCATACACCATGATCAAGTGGGGTTTATTCCAGGAATGCAAGGATTCTTCAATATACGCAAATCAATCAATGTGATACACCATATTAACAAGTTGAAGGAGAAAAACCATATGATCATCTCAATAGATGCAGAGAAAGCTTTCGACAAAATTCAACACCCATTTATGATAAAAACCCTGCAGAAAGTAGGCATAGAGGGAACTTTCCTCAACATAATAAAGGCCATATATGACAAACCCACAGCCAACATTGTCCTCAATGGTGAAAAACTGAAACCATTTCCACTAAGATCAGGAACAAGACAAGGCTGCCCACTCTCACCACTCTTATTCAACCTAGTTTTGGAAGTTTTAGCCACAGCAATCAGAGAAGAAAAGGAAATAAAAGGAATCCAAATTGGAAAAGAAGAAGTAAAGCTGTCACTGTTTGCAGATGACATGATACTATACATAGAGAATCCTAAAGATGCTACCGAAAAACTACTAGAGCTAATCAATGAATTTGGTAAAGTAGCAGGATACAAAATTAATGCACAGAAATCTCTGGCATTCCTGTACACTAATGATGAAAAATCTGAAAATGAAATCAAGAAAACACTCCCATTTACCATTGCAACAAAAAGAATAAAATATCTAGGAATAAACCTACCTAAGGAGACAAAAGACCTGTATGCAGAAAATTATAAGACACTGATGAAAGAAATTAAAGATGATATAAATAGATGGAGAGATATACCATGCTCCTGGATTGGAAGAATCAATATTGTGAAAATGACTCTACTACCCAAAGCAATCTACAGATTCAATGCAATCCCTATCAAACTACCACTGGCATTTTTCACAGAAGTAGAACAAAAAATTTCAAAATTTGTTTGGAAAAACAAAAGACCCCGAATAGCCAAAGCAATCTTGAGAACGAAAAACGGAGCTGGAGGAATCAGGCTGCCTGACTTCAGACTATACTACAAAGCTACAGTAATTAAGACAGTGTGGTACTGGCATAAAAACAGAAAGATAGATCAGTGGATCAGGATAGAAAGCCCAGAGATAAACCCACGCACATATGGCCAACTTATCTTTGATAAAGGAGGCAGGAATGTACAGTGGAGAAAGGACAGCCTCTTCAATAAGTGGTGCTGGGAAAACTGGACAGGGACATGTAAAAGTATGAGATTAGATCATTCCCTAACACCATACACAAAAATAAGCTCAAAATGGATTAAAGACCTAAATGTAAGGCCAGAAACTATCAAACTCTTAGAGGAAAACATAGGTAGAACACTCTATGACATAAATCACAGCAAGATCCTTTTGGACCCACCTCCTAGAGAAATGGAAATAAAAACAAAGATAAACAAATGGGACCTAATGAAACTTCAAAGCTTTTGCACAGCAAAGGAAACCATAAACAAGACCAAAAGACAACCCTCAGAATGGGAGAAAATATTTGCAAATGAAGCAACTGACAAAGGATTAATCTCCAAAATTTATAAACAGCTCATGCAGCTCAATAGCAAAAAAACAAACAACCCAATCCAAAAATGGGCAGAAGACTTAAATAGGCATTTCTCCAAAGAAGATATACAGACTGCCAACAAACACATGAAAGAATGCTCAACATCATTAATCATTAGAGAAATGCAAATCAAAACTACAATGAGATATCATCTCACACCAGTCAGAATGGCCATCATCAAGAAATCTAGAAACAATAAATGCTGGAGAGGGTGTGGAGAAAATGGAACACTCTTGCACTGCTGGTGGGAATGTGAATTGGTACAGCCACTATGGAGAACAGTATGGAGGTTCCTTAAAAAACTAAAAATAGAACTACCATATGACCCAGCAATCCCACTACTAGGCATATACCCTGAGAAAACCATAATTCAAAAAGAGACATGTACCAAAATGTTCATTGCAGCTCTATTCACAATAGCCCGGAGCTGGAAACAACCTAAGTGTCCATCATCGGATGAATGGATAAAGAAGATGTGGCACATATATACAATGGAATATTACTCAGCCATAAAAAGAAACGAAACTGAGCTATTTGTAATGAGGTGGATAGACCTAGAGTCTGTCATACAGAGTGAAGTAAGTCAGAAAGAGAAAGACAAATACCGTATGCTAACACATATATATGGAATTTAAAAAAAAAAAAAAATGTCATGAAGAACCTAGGGGTAAAACGGGAATAAAGACACAGACCTACTTGAGAATGGACTTGAGGATATGGGGAAGGGGAAGGGTAAGCTGTGACAAAGGGAAAGAGAGGCATGGACATATATACACTACCAAACGTAAGGTAGATAGATAGTGGGAAGCAGCCGCAGAGCACAGGGAGATCAGCTCGGTGCTTTGTGACCGCCTGGAGGGTTGGGATGGGGAGGGTGGGAGGGAGGGAGATGCATGAGGGAGGGGATGTGGGAACAGATGTATATGTATGACTGATTCACTTTGTTATAAAGCAGAAATTAATAAAAAAAAAAAAGTTACTAAAAAAAAAAATAAAAAAAAAAATAAAATTAGGGTCAAGGAAAAAAAAAAAAAAAAAAAAAAACGGATACTCCAAAGCCATGAGTCTAAAAGAGGCCAGAGACTGAGAGGCACAGACCAAGTGTGAGTCAAAGAGGGCGTAACAAGGGGTGAGGCCAGCAGAGGCAGCAGAGCTGATAAGAAGCAGCCTGAAGAGATACCATGAATTGCCAAAATGAAGAAAAGGGTCCTTTCCACAGGGCGCTGTAATAGTTGTCTATTACCATGTCACAAGTCACCCCAAAAGTTAATGGCTTAAAAATAACAGTGACTGTATTTGCTCTTGATTCTGTGGAAGAGCAACTTGGCCTGGGCTGGGTGGGCAGCTCTTCTGTTGGTTTTGCCTTAGGCCACTCCCTCAGCTGAAGTCCTCTGGCAGCTGAGTGGGACTGGGTGTTTTAAGGTGGCCTCACTCGTGTGCCTGGTGGCTGGCGCTGGCCACTGGCTCGTTGATTTGGGTTGGTCTCTGTTTTATATGACCTCTCATCTTCTTGTTGGTTAGACCACGTTTTGCCATACGGCAATTACAAGGCAACATTCCAAAAGAGTGAGTACTGAAGTTTCAGGCCTGTTTGGAATTCCCACAACATTATTTTTACCACAGTCGATGGGTTAGAGTGAATCCCAAGGCCAGCCCAGACTCAAGGGGGTGGAGCAGATACTTCACCTCTCAATGGGAGGAGCGCCCAAATCACATTGGAAAGGAGCATGCACACAGGGAGGGGAGAAGTTGTTGCAGTCAGCTTGGCAAACACTGTATCCTACGTGCCTATCTATAGGTGGCCAGGTCAGTCCAGAGGCCTCTGGGAGCCCGTGGAGGTGAAAATGGCTAAGTATCACACCAGCTCGTTTCTCAATAAACAACAGCAGGACACCTTTGTTTTCCATAAGGAGTCAAAGCAGTCCAAATCCACAAATGCTATGTCTTAGTGCACGCCATCAGCTATTTGGAAACTAATTTCATCCACAGGTGCTTTTAACAGAGATTTGAATTGTAAATAAAAACTTTGGTGGGTGGGTAATATTACAGTCAGTGAATTTGTTTCTGGATATTTTGTAGCAGAGTATTTATTATAAATTAGTTTAATTCACTCATCTATGTAATATATTTACCTCAAAAATTCCACCTATAAAATCCTATAAGATAGGCACCTTCTAACCAACATATATAGTTACTATCATTCTGATCGGATTAGAGGAAAAGGATCATCTTTCCCTAAGGGATAGGTGACGCACTCTGAGTGTATTCGGAGCTGGAAACAGCTACCCTCCTGACACTCCACCTCAGGTAGCAGCCAAGCCCCACACAGCCTCTGGCTATCCAGCATTCCTTACTTCCAAGGCCTCTGGCGTAAGTCTCTTCTGGGATGCCAGTAGTCTGACTCAGTTTGAAATGCTCATCATAGAAGCAGCATGGAGTGGACTCCACTTTGGCCTGTCACCAGGTATTAGAAGGTTGCTTGTTTCCCATCGCCTCCCTTCTCAGCCTTCGGTCTGTGGGATTCAATTTTTCCTCATATTAAAAAAGTACACAAAGAGCTGAGGAAAGGTGATGTATGAAATTCAGAGATTATAAATAAAAAGTATGTTTTTTTTTAAAAAGTCAAAAATAAATTTGATAGTTTCATACTTGTTCGTGGTTCTATTCTCCGTTTGTTAGTTTAATCCATATATGTCAATCACTTATTCCTCAATAAATGTTTATTGCTCAGTTTTACCCTGTTTGAGGCATGTGGCTACAAGGAAAATATGACCTTCTCTGATCCCAGGTCAAGAGGTGGAGGTATTTGTAGAGTGAAAAGGAGATAACCAAATAATGGAAAAGGGGCTCCTTACACTGGGTTCTAACACCTCACATGAAAAATTCAAGAGTAGATAGTCAAATCAACTTATAATATTGTATCTATGCAACCATAACAGGCCTGGCTTAGAGGGAAATAAATATTTAGTCATGTCAATTTTTTAAATTATTAGGTCAAATGTTTTATGTAAACACAGCCTTGGTGAGCACAAGTCAAGTTCTGTTCTGGTACCATTATTAATCAATTCAACAAATGTATATGGAGCATTTTCCAGATGCAGGAAATGGGCTAAGGGAGATAAACACACCTCCCACCTTAAGAAGCTTTCAAACTAGCAGGGAGATGGACTGTTATATCACTGTGCCACGTTTCACTACAGTGTCCAAGCCAGTGAACCAACAGTCTTGTACTCTTCTCCTTAAGATGGTTATGTGATCTGAGTAAAGGAAATGAGAGGAATTTTTGCATAAAATTAAGGAAAGGAAAGCAAGTGGAAATATCTTTACCGTCTAGGGTAGAAATGTTATGAGAGCAAGACAAATCCATTACCTATAAATTTTTTTAAATGCCAAAAATAAATGTGCTCAGTGGGAAAATAATGAAGATTTGGAGAAATATTATTTTGAAATAAGCCCCTGTAAGTTTTAAGCTGAAATAAATAAGAAGCTCTGAGTTAAATATGCCACAGAGTATCCAAGTTGTTCATGCCTTTAATAAACTGCTTACAATATTCTTAAAATACTGAAAACTGGAAAGAGACCACCAAAGTCTATGAGAAAACGCCAAGACATCTTTTCAAGCCACAAACTTTCTGATTTACGCAGCTTTGTTTTCTTACTAAAAAGTACTAGGCAGGGGATGAGAGGAATTACAGAAGTCTTTTTAAAGCATCTAGAATATAATGGCATCATGAATAATATGCTTCAGGCTTTTACAAAGGGAAAAAAATCAGATTAGACAAACTTGGGAGATGTTTTTGATAGAATGCCAGAATTAATGAATGGAACACAGTAGGTGTTGATTTTATGTCATTATAAGTTAAGCCTTTTACTTTGCAGTCAAGGAATGAAAAATAAATATCAAACTGGTCTGACCCGTTCTCCTGATTTAATAGCTTAATCTCCAGAAATGCCAGTGAAAAACAGCACAATGTTTGCCTAGACCAATTCTTCTTTATTTTAGTTCATCCATTTTCTCTTTTTTCACAAGGAAGGCAGCACCTAACAGAGCTTAATTAAGTTTATGTTTTACAGCATGAGCCACGTTGCCTTACAAAAGAAAACTTGTTAGAGGCAAGTGAGGAGAATGTGTCCTAGAACCCAGTCCATAAAAAAGCATGTGAAGCCCTCCACAGTCTTCTATGGAGCCTTATACCTGGTGGCTAATGCAACAAGGACTCTATTTTTCACACACATTAAGATAACAGACACTGTACACTAAGCCAGGGCAGTATTGGAAATATCCTATATCCATGTCAGGAAAGGAATAGTGTCTCTAGGAAGATCTTATTTAGCCCTAATGTCACTTCTTTACTGCCTAGTTTGTAGCTTCTATATTCTTTCTTTTCCTTAACACTGAGAAAAAGTGTCAGAAGGATTCTCCCCAGCCCCTTTCGAAAGTGTTGAAGGCGCCATGCATTATGAAATTCCCTTAAGGTAAAAAGGTGCTTAACTGTACAGCAGTTTATTCTGGCAGAGGAGCTGATGTGTCATAGCCTAGGGAATCAAGTTGCTATAACAACTTGCTTGCTAATGTTTTTGAGGAGATCGGCTTGACCCCAGCAAACTGACCCATTCCCTGTCAAAGTGAAATATAAATGTTTAAAGGGGGATCTACATCAGGCATATAATTCAAAGGGAAATAAAATCAAATGGCATTGCTGTAACTGTTCTGAGAAAGCTAATGAGAAACATTCATAGAAGTATGAATGTTTCTGTTAGGATAAGGTCAGTTGCATATGAAAATAAAAGCAAAATAAGAGTTGCTTAAGAAAATTACAAGTTTATGATACCTTCACATAAAAGAAATCCAAATATAGATGGTGTAGGTTTGGTATGAAAGCATCACAGGGACATCAGAAATGCAAGTTCATCTCTCTGCTCCACCAACTCAGTAAATAGCTTTCATTTTCAAGGTCATCTCATAGTCCAAGATGGCTGGTGGAGCTCCAGCCATTACAGATGCATTCCATACAATAGCAAGAGAAATGGGAGAAAAGGCAAAAAGGCCTTTTCCCCAGCCCAGTTAGCCCCCATTAAGCACTCTTCCCAGAAATCTCATATAACACTTCTGCTTGCATCTCATTGGCAAAGTCTTAGGTATAGCTAGTGGCAAGGAAGGTTGGGGAAAAAATCTTCTAGAGATATCACTGCCCTCCATGATATAAATCAGGATTCATTTAAAAGGAAAAGAGTGGGAGTGGATGTTTGGGTAAGCAACTACCTTTCCCTGACTGGTTGGATTTTTTTCCCTTGTTTATAAAACCTAACATGTGACTATGTAGTGACAGAAAACATATCAGTGGTTGCCTGGGGATAGGAAAAAGGTACAGCAGGGGAACTACATAAGGACATGAGGTATCTTGTAGGAATGATGGACAAGTTCACTATCTTGATTGTAACGATGTTTCCCAGTTCTACACACATCAAGTGCATGCATAAATATGGGGGATGTACTGTGCTGTAGACCAAATGTTTGTCAAGTGCATGCATAAATATGGGGAATATACCATGCTGTAGACCAAATGTTTATGTCTCCTTAAATTCATATGTTGAAACCTAACCCCCAATGTGGTGGTATTTGGAGGTGGAGGCTTTGGGAGGTGATTAGGTCATGAGGGTGGAGCCTTCAGGAATGAAATTAGTGCCTTCATAAAAGAGACCCCAGAGAGCTCCCTGGCCCCCCTCTGCCATGTGAGGACCCAGCAAGTAGATGGCCATCTCACCAGACAACAAATCTGCTGGAGCCTTGATCTTGGACTTCCAGCCTCCAGAACTGGGAGAAATAAATCTTTGTTGTTTATAAGCTACCTAGTCTAGGGTACTTCTGTTATAGCAGCCTAAACAGACTAAGACAGATTATACCTTATTAGAGCTGTTAAAAATGTAAAGTGAGGCTTCCCTAGTGGCGCAGTGGTTGAGAGTCCGCCTGCCAATGCAGGGGACACGAGTTCGTGCCCCTGTCCAGGAAGATCCCACATGCCGCGGAGCGGCTGGGCCCGTGAGCCATGGCCGCTGAGCCTGCGTGTCCGGAGCCTGTGCTCCGCAACAGGAGAGGCCACAACAGTGAGAGGCCCGCGTACTGCAAAAAAAGAAAAAAAAAAAAAAAGTAAAGTGAAAAACTAAAAAAATAAAGTGAAAATAACAAATGAGAATACACACACATACTTTCAGGAAACCAAGTCCTAGTACTATTAAAAGAACAGTCAGTCCCTCTTCATCATGGAGTTGCTTTTTAAAATACCCCTCCTGAGAGATTGAGAGGTTCTTATAAAAACCTGTGAACAGAGAGATAATAACGATGGTTTTAGATATCTACTGCACTGCCTCATAAGTAAGGACTGCCAAGGAGGCAACAGAAGGTGTCTTTAATTCACCAATTTTTTAAAAGCCAAACATTTTACTTGGAACAGAAACTCATTAAATCTATTTTCTTTGATTCTCCTTTTAGATTGCTGAGCAGGCTTAGGTAGGAACAATTATTTTGTTCACAGTGTGAGTAGCGGTGAACAGACAAGAATTCAAAGATTCTTCTGTCTCCCGTGGATGGGGGTGAGTGGATCTATTTCAGTTATTCACCCATAATCTCAAATCCCTGCTTTGAGCTTCAAATTCGTATGACTGGAAGCCTAGTGGATGCCTGTGAACTCCAGAAGGACAGGACCAGTGTTGGACTGACACAGAAGGTGGGTTATGCACATGCATATATCAGTGAGAGAGAGAGAGAGAGAGAGAGAGAGAGAGAGAGTGTGTGTGTGTGTGTGTGTGTGTAGAAAGAGCACAACACTGTCTAGAAAGGATTCATACAGGTTTGCTGGGGTAATTCTGTGGGAAGTGTGGACCTCCAGTTTTTATTTTATATGCATGCATCATTTGCATTTTCTACAGTGAGCATGATTCGCTTTTATAACTTTTAAAAATATATAGAAATCTAAAGGAATTCCATATCCTTCTCTCTTTTCCAACTGCTACTGATCTTCATCACTTCTTCCATGGCATTGCACCATCCTCCTGTTTTATTTTGTTGCCTCCAATCTCTCTCTTCCTCCGCTCTACCCTCCAAATCGCCACCAGGGTTACTATCCTATTGCTCCTCCTTAAAACCTAAAACGTCCAGGGTTAAGTTCCCTCCTCAGAATGACTCCTAAGGCCATTCACAATCGGGTCTGGGTCCCACTTTCATCCCTACTGCACGTCCTCACCCTCTTTCAGTCACGCTGAACGCACCACTCCACATACCCGTCGTTCCCCTCACACGTTGACACCTTTATCCTCACCGCTTCTGCATCAAATGCCTTTCCCCACCGGCCTGGCTCAGAAAACCTCCTGGGAATCCTTCAAGGTCCATCTCACGTTATCCCCTGCCTCAAGCAGAGCTCCCACACCTCGATACATTGGGTGAACCGCCATGTGAGCACATCTACAGTGAACTGTGATACACCTGTGCTCATGTTTTCACAAGGCTGTGAGCACCACAGGAGTAACAACGCTGCCTCAGCGTGTCCTTGTCACCCCAATCCTGGCTCACTGCCTACCTCACAGTAGATGCTCAATAAACTTTTATTAAAGGAGTAAGAGACAGATGCGTACATGCCCTTGGGAGATTTGTGACAAGTTCTTTTGGTTTCCTTCTACCTCTCCTCTCTTTACCCCACACCCCATTTCCAGGAACCCACTCTGCTGAGTGCCACACCAGCACTGCCAGCAGATGCACCCCAAGGCCCCCATGCCTGACCATGCTCCACTCAGCAACGTGTTCTCCTCCCTGCTGACGCCTCTGCCGAGACACTTGAAGGTTCTACTCTTTGATGATTTGCCAGGGGATATGGCCTTTGACAACTGTTCACCAAAAACCTTCAGTTTCCTTAACCAAAAGCCAACAGCTGGTTGAGTGAACTAAGTGGGACAGCACATGTAAAGCAACTCCAACAGAATCTGGGTCCCTACTACCCTCCCATTTCTCCCAGTATTGCTCCCCTTTTAATAGATTCTTGAAAACAAGAAAGACTTTGCCTTTTTTTTTTTTTTTTTTTTGCGATACACGGGCCTCTCACTGTTGTGGCCTCTCCCGTTGCGGAGCACAGGCTCCGGACGCGCAGGCTCAGCAGCCATGGCTCACGGGCCCAGCTGTTCCACGGCATGTGGGATCTTCCCGGACCGGGGCACGAACCTGTGTCCCCCGCATCAGCAGGTGGACTCCCAGCCACTGCGCCATCAGGGAAGCCCAACTTTGCCATTTTTTAAATGACTATTTAATGAAGGTAACAGCAGATGACAGTAGAGGCAGTAAGGGCAAAGGTTTGGAGAGAGGATCCTGCCTGGTCCCCTCAGGTCATCTCACAAACAGCTACCTACTTTGTCTCCTTAAACAGCCCTACCCTCTGGTTGTCCCTGTCCCCCTCCACCTGCAGTGCTTGTTCTGCCTGTCTTCTCTGCCTAAGTAACTCTTAACCCATCCTTCAAGGCCCCAGTCAAAGCTCACCTCCTCTGTAGAGCCTGTTCTGATACCGCGAGAAGGACTCAGGTCACTTCTTGCTCTGTGTTTCCACAGAAGTTCATGCCTACCTCTTCCACTGGCTTATATCACATTCCACTCAAGGCCCCCAAGGGGTTGCTTCCCCATATCAGAACGAAGAGAGCTTGCCACAAGTGTCAGAGTCTTCCTTCTCCAGGATACCTAAGAGATTTTGCTCCCAAAGATGACCCAACATTTATATCCAAAGCTGCAGACTGAGTAAAGACGAAATTAATTATAACTGACAGAGAATTTTATATATGGAAGTCATTATTTGAGCTTGGAACAAGAAAGAGGCCCTTATCAAATCGTTTTAAAGCACAGAGTGGCAACAGACAGCATTATCACTGGATGATGTGGCGGCAATTCCTGGCTCTCCCCTCTGCACTGGAATTTAATTTCTATCTTAAATAAATCTCACCCTCAATGGGGGTTTTGACAGTACCAGGCCATTAATGAGAAAGAAAACCCTGGAAACCTAATTATCAGCTCGAAAGACATCCAGGGACAGCTATGTCAGGAAAAGGTGTGAAATCTGACTGGTATATCATTCTGGGCCTGTGTGGCATCTCAGTGTTTGTAACTAATGCAATTATTTTTCCTCTAGGGCTGTCTCTAAGAGACATTTTAAAGAATGATATTTAAAGTGACTGCATAGTAGATTAAAGAAAAGGAAGTAACAAATTTTATACAGACATCATCAAAAAGAGGGCCAGGTGTGCTGACAAAGGAGATTGCTCCTTCAAGCAAGATTATACCTATTCTCTGAGGGGCAACCTTTAAACTAAAAGGTGGAGGTAGCCAGTGAGGAATTTTAAAGAAGAGAGTGGGAGGACCACTAGGACAAAAATAGTTCACATTCTATTACATTTTATTTGTCACTCAAAATAAAGGCTTTAACTGGCAAAAGCAAGCTTCTGACCAGATGATGGGAACTTGCTGGGTATGTATTGGCTGCTGTGCTATGTTTTATTGTTTTTAGTGCTATGTTTTATTCATTCTGTCCTTCGAGGGGCCTGAATTCAGTACTTCTATATGTGCACATAACCTTTAACAGCAGACCCTATTGTCTGATTATCACATTGCCTCAGAAATATTCAGAGAATTTCAGAAACATTTCACTCCAAAAAGACATGTGACTGTTCACCTTACTGGAGGAAAATTTAACTGTATATATCAAAGGTCTTAAAAATGTGTCTGCCTTTGAGCCAGAAATTCACCTGGGAATTCATCTTAAGAAAATTATTAAGGATGTGTGCAAATATGTGTATGTAAGGCTGATCATTGTAGTGACAAGTTTGAACCCCTTAAATAGCTGACCATTATAAACAGCTAAAAAAAAAAACTATGATCCATTCATATCATGAAATACGATGGCATCTAAAATTGTATTATAGAAATATATTGATTGACACTGAAAGGTGTTCATTGTATGGTAAATAGGAAAAAATGTTACAAAACAATATGAATAGGATGATCTCATTTTTGTGAGAAAAATACTGTAGTTTTTCGTTTGTTTTTACCTAGTCAGGTCAGGGGATTGGTCAGTTAAAAGAAAAAAAAAGTTAAAGTGGTAAAACATAAGAAATAGATAGAATGAAAGAAAGATGATAGGTAGCTTATATTAAAATGTTTAATGTTAAATGTATAAATATATATATTTTTTGTTTTAACCTAAAACATACATGTACACTCCTCCAGTCATTTGATAAAGGGCCAAGATTCAATTTTTTTGGTTGTGGGTCCACTTTTTATAGTTCCACATCATCTGTCTTTATGTATCACACTGTCTAATATTTCCAGTTTCGATTTCTTTAACTGGTGAGAAAACATAAAGACTCTTGTGAAGCAGTCTAAGTCCAAAAACTGCTTCCATATTTTTATAATTTTTCTCCAACTCTGACAGTTGTCTTGTCCACACAACTAATTTGATAGCAAACATTTAGCAAGTCACCTTTTGAAAATTTTTTCTATACCACTGAAGTTAATTTTCATAGAAATGACTCTTTGCAAAAGCATATCTCATCAGTTTTCACAACTGAAACAACACAACCAGTATAAACAAATTTGGGGGGAAAATACAACTGACTCTTGATCAGTAGATAAAACTGGTGGGAAGGTAAATGCATTCTTGAAAGTAGCCTGCTAGCCACATCAGGCAAAAAAGTTTTTACTGAGCAAATGGAAAGCATTGTTTACCCCAGCGTGTAGCCTGAGTAGAGATCAGAGAAAAGTAGAAAGGCCCTTCTCCCAGTTGTCTGCGTGGCTGGCTCAGCAGCAGTCTTCCAATTTCAGCCTGTGCCACCTCCCTCGGAAGCCTTCCAGGATCGCCCTTACCTTTCCTCTCATCTTCATCATGTCATCTTTTCTTTTATAAAAAATCATCTGTAACTCTTATTTTTTAACCACTTGTCTATTATCTGTCTTCACCAATAGAATAAACCTGATAATAAATCTGATTGGCCACTAGTGCCTAGCACAGTGCTTGATACATAGTTGTCATTTGACATTTATTGAAAGTCTGTATGCATGTATGAATGCTTGTAGTTTAAGTGATCTAGTGGTTTCAGGGGGAAAATATATTATATCTCATCAGAGGCATACATACCCTAATTGCCCACAACATAAGTTGCAACCAAGTTAACACTGAAAAAATAACTGAAATTGTGGCTGATAACACTATCCCGTTGTTGTCAATTATCAAGCAAAACATCCCAGGTCTCTGGTAGGTAGAAACAGCATGGACAGCAAGGGCCCTGACAATTCTCTGGGAACTTCTCCAACAGCATACAATTTCTGAAATATCTGTATTATTAACATTTTGCCCAGACAAATGTAACCTACAGAAGGCTGAGTACCTCTTCTGGTTTGACCTCTCTTTCCATGCAATTCATCAGTGGTAACATATCAAATAAGCCTAATTCTTTCTAGCATCTCTCTTTTTTTTCAAGGGGAAAGAACAAATTGTGATTTTCCAGAGCCCTCTGGAAATCTCAAAGACAGTTTACATGCAAAAGATATCCTTTAGGATTCAATTTTGGGAAGGCAAGAGTCTGACACACACTGAATCCACCCCCTATAAATCGTCAGTCAGAAACTGAGCACAAAGGGCTCTGAGAGGCCATAATACCTGGGTGGAGTGGACAGGTTTCCAAGGGCAAGGGTGCCGCTCCCTCCCCGAGACACAGCCCCAGAACTGGAAAAGACAATCTGCATCAGTCAACTAAGGAGACGATCTTATTTAGGCTATTGCCAGAAGGAGAAGATTCATTAATGAGAAATGCCTCAAAAAAAGGTGGTGGGGGGGATGTGGAGAGGGCCTGGGGTTTCAGAGAGGCAGGTAAACAAAAGAGTCATCTGCCAGTCTTAGAGGAGTCATGAGGTCAGATGGGGTGGATTTTACCTCAGAACAAACAAGAGCAAGATGGTCCTTCGTGGGGACAAGTATTCCCTCCTCAACTGCACTTTAGCCAGGCTCCTCTGGGCCCTCTTCTCAACTAGGCCCCATGCATGGCCTACTAACCCAGTGTAACAAGAACCCTGCCACACCAGTTTAGCAAGAATCTCCCCACCCTTGGTAGCTAACAGAGTTTCTGTTAGTTCTTCATCCACTGACTTGCTAACCCTACCTCTTGTCTATAAATCCACAGCTGCCCCTGTTGTATTGGAGATGAGTTCAATCTCTCCCTGATTGCAGTAGTCTTCAATAAAGTCTTCCTTGACTGTTTAACTCCATCCTGCACAATTTTTTTTTTTTTGACAACCATTAGCCATTTCCAAAACACAAACATGTGGTGGAATTTCTTAACTGTCACTGCTTTCGGGAAGCACAGGCCTGTTATAAAGTTTAACACTGTCAGAGGATATAACAAAATTGATCTCCCACAGCGGCTTCCAACAAATAATTAAGTGCTTTCAAAATTCTGATTAAGTCTAACTTCTTTCTGCCCATGAGGGAAATATCATTTATCAAAATGTATTCTTTGAGCACCTACTCTGCGTCAGACTACCTGAAAGGAACACCAAGATGATCAAGACAGGATATGAGATAAAGATATAGTATAAATGTTTTTAAAGCAAAATAAATGAAAGGGATACTTATCCCCATCTTGCCCTAGCTTAGTTCTATTGTCCACCCTGGTATAGTGTCAGGAAATGATAAATCTTGAAAGTGACAGCTGCTTCAAATCCTTTTTGTCAGATAAAGATGAATAAATCAATAACAGTAAATTTTTTATAAAACTAAAAAAAAAAAAAAGGATATGAGGGGAAATCAGCCCTCCTAAATCGAAAGAATTTCTTGTCTCATCAAAAAGTCAACTATCCAAAAATATCCTTAAGATTTTACTCCCTTGTAGAATCATGACACCTTTATAGAATTTCAATATCATAATCTCCTTTGTTCTCCAGAACAAATACTGCTCCTCCCTTTGTTTTCAAAAGTGTGTTTGACCTCTTTTCAAATGGATATTTGACATCTTTCAAGGACATTATCAGTATCCCTTTTAAATATACCCCTTTCAAATAGATTTTTGGAAGCCTGACAACTCATAAATTCATCCTCCCTTCCCTTTAAATGTCCCTTTGTCTCCTTTCTCTTACCTGAGTGTTATGAAGCCTCTTCTCCCCAGCTGACCACAAGGCAAAACTTGAAGGGTAGATTGAATATAAAGGAAAGCCTGTCACTTTGATGTGCTAAAAAAAACTCGCATGAGGCAGTTCCCAGCCCCTGGCTCGTGAGCCCCCTCTTTCCTTTCTGCAATGCAGGTCCTCTAAGCAGCAACACCTGGTTTTAAAACTGAGTCTGTGGTCTCCCTGGCCATCACCAGATCCCTGCTGAGGTGAAGTTCCCTAAAATCTGGTAACAACTAAACCTAAGGTGATAGAAAACCTATGTCCAAAAAGCAGTCTAGGAATCCTAAATCCTAAATTTCTTCTGAGAAGCCAAGAGTATGATTCTCTGTCAACCAGCTCTGAAGAAGTCACTCTTTTTTAACATGAAAGTTTCTGTACAAGAACCAACTGGAACACAGCCCCAACGGATCCCCCTTTCCCTCCACCACACACACACACAGATGCATTTTTTTATCTTAAATCTGCCAACCCATTACACATCAAACTGGCCCATTCGGACGGTTCTGCACAGCTTCCTGCCTTCTCCCACAGGACTGCGGGGAAAATCTGTCTACAGGCGAAAATACAGACAACAGTGAAGAGGACCTTGGATGGTTCATTTCAAATGAAAGCTTCAATTCTCCTCCTGCCTTTTCTGACATATCTTCCTTGAACTCTTCCACCCTCATGAGATGCACGAAACTGCACAGCAGAATCCCCCTTCACCACGCTTTGTGCAGGGTGTTGTGTGGGTGGAAAAGAACATTTCTTATTGAGAAACCTTTCCCTTGTCAGTAAGCGCATGATAATAGCACCTGCCTATTAAACGACACTCCCTTTCTGAAACTTTTACTCCACCTATAGAGCCATGTTTTTGCATCAAGTTTTGCTATTGAAGGAGCTGCCAGGTTGTTATGGGCCAGTGTGATTGCAATTTACAGTATTTCATAAATCACTGCAAGATTGAAAACACTTGTGACAGATGAGGCTTTAAACTGACATCCTGTCTTTTTATGGGCATTAAAAAGGTTGATATCATGACATACTCCAGAGACACAACCCCCATCCCTCCTCCAGAGTAAGGAAGAGATAACGGGGGAGCAAGCTACAGCTCTCCACGTCGTGCTCTGTAAGATGGGAAAACCAAGAGCGTGAGTCTCAACATCTGTGACTGCTTAACAGACGAGATCCTTGATCCCTGCCAGCAGCACCAAACTGTGAATCTCACGACCACCATAAAATTAAAAAGGAAGAGAAAATTAAATCAATTCTCCTTGGAAGAACCAAGAAAGAAATTTCTTTAATGAACATCACAAGGTCAAGCAATGGTTCCCCTGGGACCTCATGAGAAGGTGACTGGTGCCCACTTTCTATTCCCCCTCGGCCGTGGTTTCTCAACCTTGGCCGTATATTAGCATCTCATGAGGTGCTGCTGAAACTACTCCACGCCAGACCAATACAGTCAAATCTCTGGGGGTGAAGCCAAGGCCAAAGAGTTCCCCAGGTGATTCTAATATGCAGCCAGTTTTGCCAACCACTGGTCCAAAAACAAAAAGGTAGGCAGCAATGCGGGGAAACAGTAGTAGGGCTCCCTGGGGAGCCGGAAACCACACACGTGGGTGTGTATTTAGCTGTTGATACCTTGCCCCAGCCAGGTGTTGCCATGAAGGAATAGGGGCGGGTTGCTGTCACGTTTTCTGATTTGTTAAAAATACCCAGAAATCTGGATATTTTTAACACCAAATCCCCTGAATTTTAAGTGTTGAAAAATAATTCAGAATACTAGGCACCCTAAACAAAGTACATCTTGGAACAACGAGTTTGCCACCTGTGCCCTAGATATGTCGATTTACACCTGAGAATTTTCCATAAATAAAACTACTTCACCACCACCCACACAGATGGCCAGGATGATTCTCTGAGGACCAAAGGCCAGCTTAGTGGAGAAGTTCATTATTCTAATGAAACCCACAAGTACAGTTATACCGGCCCCAAGAGATATAAACATCAGCAACAAACACGGGAGACGTGACTGTCTGATGACCCTCCTATTTTTGTATTTGGATTTAAGTTTCCTCGAGAGAAGAAAGGGCAGCAGCATCTCTGCGGCTCCAGGTGAGGGGACCGGCTGCCACACAACCTCCGTGCCCGGGCAGTCATTGTCTGCTGGGCCTCGAAACGCGGTCACATTAACCCCAGACCTCCACCTGGCCGCCTCTCTCAGAACCGCTGAAACAGCTCTTTTATTTGCCTTTTCAGTGTTTGCTGACACAAGAGTCTGGGAAGTGAGGAAGGGAAGGAGGACAGGAATCGGTAGCAACTTCTTCCAGCGTTAAAGCAGTGACTAACACTAATTAACGTCTCTCTGACCAGCGTTCGAGCCGACCTATTTTCTCTATGAATTAATGTGGAGCGACCTACTTTTCTCCATAGTAGTTATTATTTGTGGGGCTGTTTTATAGACTTTGAGACTGTTACGTTACACAGGAATGGAAAAATCTAACACAATAAAACTCCTCTCATTGAAAATAATACAGCCACATCACGAGATACAAATTTATTTCTTTTCTTTATGAAAAGATAGCATCTGTGAACTACATTTTGGTTGTGGGAATTAGCTAAAGGCTGCTTCAGTGGATTCATAAAAACAAAAAGAAATATAAATACATTAGTGTTTAGATATAAAACCTAAGATAAAATAATAGAGTGCATTTCTAAATTTTAAAACTTGTTTGCTTATAATGTTCCAGAGATATTTCATAAAGGAGCACAGTGTTAGTCTTACAAGACTATATATATATTTTTTCTATTTATATTCCTCTTGTCCCATTTATCATGTGCATTATATCATCTGATTTTATTATGCCTCATATTTTGTTTATTTATTTATGAGGCCCTGGGATTTTATTTCTTGAAATCTTAGTGGAATGTTTACTAAAAAACAGATAATTAAAAATAAAACCACACAGCTCACATGGACATTTTATTTTATATGTAATTATAAATGTATTTTCAAGGCAATTTTAATGCCCAATTTCCACATAGCATCTTCTTCCTGTGCAGCACATACTCTAAGGAAATCTTAAAAAGAGGCTGTTTGCATAACTTTGGTAATTGCAGGCCTCAGAGATTCCACCTACCCAGGAATGCAAAGGAGTGATTTACATTCTGGTGATGAAAGTAACAGTATTTTAGGTACGTGTGTTTCCCAGAAGATATATGATTGCCATGGGGTGTTGGGAGAGGGTGGTTTGGAGACAGGTGGGAGTCACTGAGATAAGGACACAGCCGGGAGGAGCCTTCATACTCCAGCATGGCAGCCATCCTGCTATCAAAATGCTCCCTCTCGGGCTTCCCTGGTGGCTCAGTGGTTGAGAGTCCGCCTGCCGATGCGGGGGACGCGGGTTCGTTCCCCGGTCCGGGAGGATCCCACGTGCCGTGGAGCGGCCGTGCCCGTGAGCCATGGCCTCTGGGCCTGCGCGTCGGGAGCCTGTGCTCCGCAGCAGGAGAGGCCACAGCGGTGAGAGGCCCGCGTACCGCAAAAAAAAGAAAAAAAAAACAAACAAACAAAATGCTCCCTCTCAAGGGCTTCCCTGAAGGCTCAGTGGTTGAGAGTCCGCCTGCCGATGCAGGGGACACGGGTTCGTGCCCCAGTCCGGGAAGATCCCACATGCTGCTCACGGCTGTGCCCGTGAGCCATGGCCGCTGAGCCTGCGTGTCCAGAGCCTGTGCTCCGCAATGGGAGAGGCCACAACAGTGAGAGGCCCGTGTACCACAAAAAAAAAAAAAGCTCCCTCCCTGACAGGAGCATGGGGCACAGTGATCACCAATGCCATGTAATTACTCGGTGATGCACCCACCACACACACATATAAAGCAGTGGGGTAACCACTGCCAAGCTGCCCTGCCCTCCCACTTGCCACCCCCTGTGAAACAGACAGCAAGGCTTCCCCGGGCATGGGAAACGACCAGTACACCACCACCTCCCCAATGACGCCATTTGGAATGGAGAACCTGGGAATCAGAGGCCTACAGTGGTGTGCCCTGCAGTCTTCCCCCACCTCCTCAGATCTTCCTGTGCTGACAGAGGGAGAGAAAGGAAAATGCATGAATTCCACAAAAAAGGAAGATGTTTTCATCCATATAACTTCTACCCCAAACTGAGAAGTTGGACATGACTTCAGGCCCCAGTGGCCTTTTCCCCGCTCTTTCTTCCTTTCTCACTCCTTTACTGAATACATTAAAGTGATTCATACTTGTCCTTCCATATCAGCTCAAGGGTCACTCCCTCCAGGAAGCTCTCCCAGATGGGCCGCCCCTCCTCAGGCTGCCAGGACGCCTGCTGTGCCCCCACTGCATCGTTCCTACTGCATGACACTGTGACGCAGATGCGGGGGCTCGACTTCCCCAGCAGACTGGGACTTCCTTGAGGAGAAGACCTGGGGCTCAACATTTCCGTAGCCTGGCGCTTAGCCCAGAGTCCAACACAAAAAAGGTGCTCAGTAAACAGTAATGCATTGTCCACAAAGGCCACCCATCACTTGTGCAGCATCTTAGCTCAATTAAGGTTGTACCCCTTCATCCACCAACATTTATTGATGACCTGCCTGTGGCAAGACTGGGATGAATACCAAACATACATGATTTAATGTAAACTCACAGCCATCCTTTAAGAAGTGTATATTCACTCATGTTTTACAGGTGAATAAACTGACACTCCAGGTAAGTTTATCTAACCTAGGTCATACAGCCAGTAAATGGCAGAGCTCAGATTTAATCCCAGGTGTGTTTGACTTGAAAACCTGTTTTTCCTTTTCCATCTTAAGGCTACTCAAAGAAAAAGATTTCTACATGTGTTATCATTAGGGAACAAATGATATATTTAAAAACAAATCTGTGAACATGGCCTTCCCACCATTACCAACTTCCTCTCTCGCTAACATCTTCATATGTTTGGAAGGCAATTGTCTTGAAAACAAAGCCAACATCATCATTTGACCTAGAAATATTAAGTATCCCACCAACTGTTTAGTGTTCACATTGTTGTATCATTTTTATCAGAAATATAGCATGTGTTGCCATATAGTTATTCACCTATAGAACAGAATTACACTCTCTACAAACACCTTCACAAACTCTATGTTGTGTCACAACCTGCATTACAACCCTGACAAGCTCCCAAAAAGTGAGAATCCTTGATCTAAAAAACATTACTAATTACAAATTGCTAGTTATCCAACAGAATCTCCAATACTTAAATATATCTCCGGAAAATTCTCTTATAATGAAAACGGAAGTATTTTAAAACATAAAATGGAAAAAATAGGATGGAACCAGTTTCTCGGCTGGGGCCATGGTGCCTATGCCTGGGGGTGTGCAGCACAAACTTGTCTCTAGTTTTGTGTAAACTATACCCTTAAGCTTCACAGCAACCAACCATCAGCCTGATTTATTAAAGTAAAAAAAAAATTGCTTCTTGTTTGTAAGCTAAGTGCAAGAGGATGTAAAAATCCATCTGTAAGGCCAGTGAGAGCTGCCGTAAGTAATCCCAGGAGACCTGTCACATTTAGAATGCTATTGCCTCCACCATCAACTGACAGGACCAGGTTTACGAGGGTTTTCAGCATTCCGAAAAGATGTCCTCCACTCTCACAGAAAGCAATGCTGCTGCTCTTCCAGTGACTCAAAATGGACAAAAACAGAGAGTGTAACAAGCAGCATGTATAGACGCGAAGTACTGGGCCGGATGGTCCTTCCTAACATCTGGAGGAAAGCCAGTCCTAAGATGAAGAGATGCAGGAAAGCTGTACAGCCTAGAACTGAGGTGGCTGCACCATGACACATGCTTACAGAAGGGAAGCAAAGAACACGCTCTCTGTAGCAAGAGTTAAGGTTAAGGTGAGACAGCAAGAAGCACTCATTGTGTCACACGTCTGACCCCCCACTAGACTCTCAGTATATTGAGAGTAGGAGCCACGTCTTCATGCACGCCAGCAGAGGTGGTGACCATTAACAAACATTAAATAAAGGAAGGAAGGAATGCTTGTTTCATTGTCTCCTGGATATTCACCTTTTTAATGCTTCTCTTTTCCACTTATTGACCTGTGTCTCTTTATGAAGTAAGTCATCTTTAGGAGTGAGACGAGGGACCATGGAGACCACTATCTGAAGCGCTACACATCACTCATTTTTGTCTCCAATTCCCAGAGCAATTAGGGCAATGTGATTACAAATGTCCAAAAATCTCTGACATATGTCAAGCATCAGATATTCACTAACATTAGTAGCACATTTATTTAATCTCAAGCATCTTTCTGTATTTGATAGACTGTAAAGAGGAATTTATATGGAATGAGACAGGGTACTTCTTCCCCTATCAAAATGAACATAAAGAGCTTATGAATGATGGTTCACTATAACAATTTGCATATCAAATGCACTTTACAAGAAACTGTATAACAGACACCTAGTGTTTTAAACTCATGAATATTTGGGGTAATCAAGTAGAACACAGAATGCAAATAGAAGGAAAGGGAAAAAGAAATACTTTTTCTAAAGCTTAACTTTGAACAGAAGATTTAAAGTTGCATTTATGTTTTTCTGCTTTTTAATTCTTGGCATGTTGTCTTTAAAATATGTATTTTAAAGGTACATTATGTGTATGTATGTGTACGTATGTACGTATGCGTGTCTGTAGATACATAGGTATAGACATATTTGCCTAAACTTTTAAAGTAGTTTGTAAAATAAACTGATAGCCAACAGAGCATATTTAAACAGGTTATTTAGTATTCTGGTCCTAATGGGTTAAGACCCTCAAAAGGAAGACTCTGATCACATACGTTAATTTCATCCCAGCCATGAGATCTGGCAAAGTTTAGCTCACATATTCTTGCAAATTACTAGAAATACCACATTCCCATGAGACAAAGTGACAGCTATGCTATTAAGTACTGCAAGCCAAAGACTAACAGCTACATTAAACAAACACCTCCAGCAAATTTCTCTGCCCCCACTCATGCAAATGGAATATAATCTTGTCTCAGTGATTCGCAGCCCTCCTCCACATTCAATATTAGAAAATAACCCAAGTCTCTGGCTTTGTTTTACTATTTTTTTCAGGGCCTCCTTTCCTCTTTTCCAGGAAGGTCGAAGATCAGGGACACAGGGTTGGGGAAAGTTCCTCCCAGGTCAGACACTGGTCCAATAATCAAAAAGTCATTGGTCAGATTCAGGTAAATCTGATGTGATTAAAAATAGATAGCTCTGGGTTTTAATCACAACTTAAGACCCCAAAAGAAAATTTATTGTGGTTGCTAAATTATTAACTGAACTAATTATTCTAAAAAATAGAATCCTTCAGTTAAATAAGACAAGTGTGATTTTAGCTTTGACCACTGATTTCTTCTCAGACAGAAAGATCAATCTTCTGTGAACAGGGATAGCTTGGCCGGTGTTTCTATTTTGCTTTTAGTTGTTTTTTGTACATTGCTGAAAAATCGGGGCCCCCCCTCCCTGTCTGGCCTTTGTTGCCCTGGTGGCAAATCTTTACTTGTTCTTATCCTTCCTCCTCTCCATCCTGCACACGTTGCCAGAGTTGTAGCCTTCATGCAACATCCTTGAACCCTGCCACCATTCTTCTCTGCTGGTTCGCATCAGCTCACATCTACTACACATGCTGTCCATATCCAGCCAAAGGCTGAACACCCCTGCTCTCAAGACCCCCAGGCAGATGGGGGCCACAAAATTTTATATCAGAGGGGCTTAAAGCTGGTAATCTGCTATGAATTTGAAGCTGCAATTGCCCCAGGTAGCACCTCTCAAAGGATGGGAGCTAATAGCTAGTATGGGTGTTACCTTACAATCCTACAACCTCCCTGCGGAAACCTCCAGTAACTCTAACCCCCCCACAGAGGGCATACTAGCCACCTGCCTTTTGGAAGGCAGGAACCATCAGTCACATCTTTCCTATCCTCCCTCTCCTAGTGAAGGGACAAGCTATTTATTATCTTCAGCGAACCTGGAGTTCAGGCTGAAAGAATCCCTACTGTAGCTAAGGGGAAAGATTAAGCTTAAGCAGAATCTTTAACTCAGCCAACTTTCAGAATATCTTTGAATTCATTTGTATTCACTCTGTATGAACTCAAACTTTCGGAAGGAATACCTCAGTGGAGTCATCTGTAAAAGGGGAAAAACAAAGATAGCTACTGTGCTGAGCTTTCCTGAGGACCAAATGAGATAACACGTGGGAAGTACCTAGAACAGTCTCTAGCAGAGAGTAAACACTCAAAAACTTATTTTTACTATATTAAAATTGAATCTAGTCATTTCATTTCTCCCACACTTATAAAATGTATCCCCCTAATGAGAGTTTTAGTGAAGTCAACTATATGCAAAGCATATTAGAATTCTTTCCTGGAGGAGTAGGCGGCACTGTGGCAAGAATTTTAACCATTCGTCTGTCATCTGCTGTTTTGAGTAACTTATTTTTACCATGTGAAACCAATAGCAATTATTGGGTAGAAGGGGTTTCTAATGAGATCAGAACCATAACCCAAAGCTTCTAAGTTTCCTGGAAGAAATTACATCTCAAATGTCGTGCTGTAAACATAGGAATGAACATGTTTCATTGGGGAAAAGACGTAAGATAGTGCTGGAACAAAATACCTCAACAATGACACTTATTTTGAAGTGGTTTTATGGCAAAATAAAGGGCATAATTTTCTCATTTTACCTGCTTTCTGGTGGTAAGTAGAGCAGGAATGACATTGATTTTCACATTTGGTCACTATACACTCAAAATTTTTTTGAAAAACCGCCTTTACATACTGCTCATACTTCAACTACATCCAGAGGGTTCAAACTTTTTAAACATATAAAAGCAGCTGCCTGGGATCCAGCAGACAGGCATTAAAGTTGACATTTACAAACATCACTGTTTCACTCCCAGTTCACAGGCATTTTGACAAGAAGAAAATACAAATTTTCACTCATTCCAGGGCAAACATTCTGAAACTAAATGATTTACATGGTAATAGGCAAAGGTTAAATTCACATATTTCATAGCCTTCTTACTAACTTCAGTCAAACCTCTGAAGTTTAACTATGGAAATCCTTGGTCTTTCTATATCCCCTGTGGATATATATGAAATAAGCATTTTAATGATAACCTTTGAGATCATGAGGTTGGGTTTCTGTATATGAGAACACTTATCCAAAAATGTATACATACAATAGGAACCATTTTAAGGGATTAAGTTTAATTTGGAAAAATGAAATACTATGTAAATAATGCCTTGAATGTTCTTTAAATTATGTTTAATATAAATCAAATCTCCTGCCATTGAAAACTGGAATATGGCATTTAAGTTGACCAAAGGAAAAAAAAAACCTAAAAAACACACACAAAAAACTTCACACTCAAATCCTAGAATGGCCAAGGGGAGAGCATACTCAAATAGCACCTTGGGGCGGGGAGATGGAATTGAGAAAATGGAAAACACATCTCTAAGAAAAGTATTAAGGTGACTTTGGTGAGGATTTTTTTAAGAGGTTAGATTTAAACTAATTTTATATTACTTTGTCAGATCAGAATATTTACATTTGCTAAGGGAAGCTACTTATTGTTGAAGTTTACAGCTCTGGTTTCATGGATATCGAAATGTCACTATTAGTTCAAAAGTGTCAACATCAATATTGCAGCGTTTTGACATACCTCCATTTAACACAAGGAGATGTTCCTAGTTCACCCAAGTGAAATGGATTTGAGTTTACATTTTCAGACATGACACTAAGTGACCTTCCATAAACTCCGCAGCTGCAAATAAGGAATTCTTGAGTAATCAATCCCAGGATAGATGGCATCTGAGAACAATTGTGTTCATTGATACGTACACAGCAAAGACCTCACATACAACTCTGAAGATTGGTCTGTTCCCCCAGGAATTCCTTTCTTTGCTTTTCTCAGGCACAAGCCTAAGCAGTTCAAGGGAGGTACAATACAACAGTCTATCTCCTTTTTCTATTTTTGATAGATCAAGAGCTACAACAAGAAAGATTCTTACCCCATGGTGCTTCAGTTGGAATACATTTACAGAATTAACTTGGAAAAAAAATTGTAGCTAAAATTGGATTCGCTACATTAGATATTCTGTCCACAAATCCAGTTCATCTTAATCAGTCATAATTAACACTGACGTCTGATGAGAGGTATAAGTAAAAGTAGCAAGTTGACGGGCAGAGCCGTCCCTCTAGGGAACTGGGTAAAGTCTGCTCATTTTCCTCAGCTTGGAAAAGAAGTATACATGCTGCTTTGGCCATACTGGCAAAAGAAATGTATGCCCAACCTCTAATGGATTTAAGAATGTTTTGTGCATAGTTAGCAAACTTGGCAAGTAGGTTTATCGTTTTCTCCAGGAACAGGATATGCATCCTGCAATGCTGGCACCTCAGCAAAGTCAAATGCCAACCTAATCCGTGCTTTCCATGATAGCTCTTAAGCCCAAGGATGTTAGAGAACATCTCCCAGCAAGGCCAGCAATCATTAAATTGCATGCTTCCATGGCCTAGAATAATCCACTGGATGAGAGAAATGAGGCAGAGCTGGTCACTGTATCACAGCAGACACGTTCCAGTAACCCCAGACTGGCAAGGAGGGAGCTTCTGGAATGCTTTGCTCCTCCATCAGTGTGCAACAAGACCATCTGAGCAGACTGGATTCCCCACAGCTCATTTCCCGACAAGAATAAACGCTGCCTTTTGTATAACCTAGATCTGTCATGACTTTACAAAACAGGGTTTTTTTCTTAACCACTAAATTCCTTGTAGTTGTGCTAAACATAGAGGAGAGAAACAGGATCTAGCATCTGTGGATTCATCCGGGCTTAAGTCTTTCCTTCTACCCATCCCCTTTTCCTGCCTCCCCCAGACGAAGTTCTCCTCTGTCTCGCTTGTATTTTCTCTCCTTCCTTGGAAACTGCTTTGGTCTCATCAGCCTGCAAACATGCAAGTCTTTTCATTCGAAACTCACCTTCCTCTACTTCTTCACTAATCCACTTATTACTCCTTAACCTTGACATCTGATTTCCACTCTCTTTGCTCTGCTGGAATTTCTCTTCCCTCAACCTCCCCTTCTGATCTAAAGATCCTTTCTTCATTCTTGAAGCTTTCTCTGGAACATCTGGCTGAGCTGACCATTCATGTTTTAATCTCCTCCTCCCCCCACGGTGCCAGAAACACAAATTCTCTGAATTTTCTCATCAACCTCTTGGGCTTATCTTCCTCTTTCTCTTAGGTATAGATTTGTCCCCAATGTGTCGCTATAGCCCTTTAGCCTCCTTTCTCTTTTCTCTCCTTTGACCATCTCTTCCGTTACTAAAAGCGACCACTGAAGTCAAATGCTCATTTACATACTCCTTGGGGTCCATGGTAGAGTACAAGCCAATACCCAGAAGTACTGATGCCTCTTGACTGTAACTAATATTAAAACCTATTCTCGTGTTAAAAACAAATATAAATATCAATCTGTACACTTAAGATTTTTTTCATTTAACTACTTGTCAAGCTCAGTTGTAAAGCAATGTTAAGGGAAAAAAACATATATATCGAAGAATAAAATGCAAAATTAAAATGAATTTTTAGATGAAGCATAAACTTTCCAAGAAAATTTGCTTCTTATGCCCTAACTCTCCCCTCCCCAAACAACTCCAGGTCAGGCCTTCATTCATTCCTGTTCCACATTTTCACTGTCTTCATAGATAATTCCATATGGCTCTCCCAGATGTCCCTCCCTCTCCATATTGAAAATGCAATATTCATCTCTTCCCAAACCTGTTTCCACTCCTATTTCTATCAGTAGCGCCACCAGTCGGAGAGTGATCCAGGCTCAAAAGCTCTCTCTCTTTGGTTGCTGTAACCAAGCAGCTGTCAAGCCTACCAGTTCATGATTGTCCTTTCTTCAATTTTCTTATCTCCATTCCTCCGCTTTCTCATCCTTCTTTTAGGTCATAGTTCTCTTAACCCCAAGCATTACAAAAGTATCCTAAATGATCTGCCTCCATTTCACCATCCACATGTAAAATACATGCCTCTTCCATAGTAATCATTTCCACTCTGAAAGATATACTGTGGTTCCCAAGATCTGTTGAATAAAGATGGAATGCCTTAACCCAGCCCAAAGTCTTCTCCAATCTGGTCACATCTTATGTTACCTTTTCCTGCGTTTATCCTCCGAAGTCATTATACTCTCACAAAAACATTTTATTTGAGTTTTAGGTCAACATTAGCATCTTTCCTATGTGTAGGGGGAAAAAGTGAGGGTTGAAGCACTTAACTACATGAACATTTCAATAAGCAAAGTTTAGCTCTTAAATCCATCATGCCCCTTTGTACCCAAGAGGGGTGTGCTCTATCAGAGCGATGACACGTGTAAGGTGGAGTATATCGCCTGCTGCAGAAACAGAGAGGTTTCATATCACTTTCACTGTTACCCTCTTTCCAGCACTGCTGCCAAGCCCCTCGGGCCTATTGGATTTCCATGTATGTGTATTTCTTTGCTTCTGTGTGATCTCAGCAGGGATAAATGAACCTAAGATATTAAAATGTACTTTGTTCAGATCTCTGCCTTTAGGGTGAGCACTAAGATACTGCTATCAGCCAGAAAATTTGTGATCTAATTTAGAAGCAGTGAGCTGTGCTGTTTTTCCTCAGAGGCTTCAGAAAGCTGCCCTGTGTCCCCACTTTTCCATGGTTTCATAAAAGGTTTTCTTTCCAGCTATAAACAATGTTGGTTTTTTTTCCTCCACCTTAGCATTCCAAGAAAGATACATTTAGTAAAGGCAGGGAGTAGAAACTATGCTTTTTGGCTGTCACTCTTGTTGAAATGCCACATCGCACAAGTGACTTACCTTTAATTTCTTGGCTTCTGCTCTATCAAAGGCTCTCCCACCCTGATCCACTTTTTACCGAGGCATTTTGGAGGAAATCTCTCCCTGGCATTTGCGAACAGAGTCCCAGGAACAGCACTGAATTGACTTATGCAAAGAATTCTAAATTGACAGTCCTCATACGCTCTGAGATTTCTTACCCAAGTATCATTAGGTTAAGACCTTCAGGACGATCACTAAGCCAAAATCAAAGAAAGATTTTTTGTTTTTATATAGACATTTTGCCCAGTTTTAATTCATCTCCCACCTTAATTCTAGCTCAAGACAGGTTGTTATTACTAGTTCAGTTGTTTATTTTTTTTTCCTTTGGTTTTGCAGCAAAAGAAAAACAAATTGTGAGGTTTTTAAAAGTCTATCAGGAACAAATTCTGGATTTTTTTTTTAATTCTAAGGCTTAGTTAGGGTAGAAGTGGAAGGCATCAGACATGATTTTGTTTAGACAAATTTGGCATAGTGAACAATTGGACTAAATCCAGCTTAAGAAAGAACCAGAACTACAGACAGATGAGCGGCCAACTTCACAGAAAGGATCTGAGAAAAGAGACGGAGTCCCTCTAGGGATTGAAAACTTCCTTATACTCTCCTGCTAGCCTCCAAGAAAAAAGGTAAAGGACAGGTTTTAACTTCCTAAATGAAATTTAATTCAAGAAGATGCCATTTTATTATTACTGAGATTAATAGGCACACACCCCAGAGAGGGAAAGAAAGTAAACAAAAATAAATATATCCACAGTAATTTCAGAGTAATATAATAGCACAATGCTAGGCTAGCAATTGAAACACATAAGAGGTTGGTATTTCCTTTAAAAAAAAATCTAGCAACTTCCTAAAACACAATTATTTCCAGATTAGATGTAGAAGAGACAACACTAGCATCCTCAGGTCTTCAGCACAAAAACAACTGAGTCACACATTCACTGGCTGCTGCACACACCAGCAAGATGTCTTTTGTGAATACTAATTGACGGATAGCTTCTTAACAATGCAACAAAAGGGGTTTGAGGCTTTTAAAATAAGATGTTTCCTTGCAATTCATACAATAAATCTGACAGAAAGCAAATAACATTCTCAGCAAATGCAGAAGGCTACAGACTAGCAAGTGAGAAGGATGCATTCGAAGGCCCAGTGTCTGCGCCTTTTAACAACACTAGCAAAGCAGCAGGATAGACACCTCCTTTAAAAATCCTTTCACTTCTCCATCTCAGGTTTCATCCAAGACTGGGGCTCAATCACTTACTGCAAAAAGTAGTGTGGCTTGAAAAGACCAAATGATGCCCCTGTGCTACAAATCTACCTGTTTTAACCCCTCAACCTAATTTCGAAAGAAAAATGACAAGGATGATGGTAAGGATAATACCAAAGGTCTTTCATCAAAGCTCAAAATGTGCATGTCTTTTCTTTCTAAATCCAGCAGATTGCAATGTTCACCTTCCTTTAAAGTAGCAAAGATTCTGAGCAGATTATCAGAACGACTTTGCAAGCTTGATTAAAAGGCATATCAATTTCTAGGAATGGGTTTTATTTTTCAATTCCATTTTCCACTGTGAAAACCTTTATTAGATTTTCGACTCTAAGTGTGTTCTGACCATATAATTTAGCGAAATGCTGTACTTCCATAATCCTATTTTCATCATGCAGTGTATTGTTTGTCATGAATATAAATATAATCCATAGGCTTCAACAAAATGTGCTGCACTTTAAGGACTACGTTAAAATAAAAGTTGTATAAATTGTCACAAAATTACACAGCCACATTACCTGTACTTCAAATTGCACTGATTAAGTCTTTCATATACCCAACCCGTTCAACAGAGATAATTAGACAGCATAGAAAGCTCTAGCATTATAAAATCAAAGAACCTAAGTCTCTTTGTAAGCTGGAAGTGCCAATCAGCATCCTGTCTCTAATGTTTATAGGGCATGAATGCCACCTACTGGCAAGCATTAAAGATTGCACCATCCCACCAAGAGCCACAGACTTCATTTTCGCAATCTAACTGTGACAGCATTTTTCCCTAGAACCAAAATGTACCAGTTCTGTTAGGTGTACAGTTTGCCTCACTAGATGTTATAATTTTTGTAAGGAAATCACACAAGAAGTTTCGGCTTTTGTCATTATATTTTACATTGTGTAAGCATTACACACACACAGACACACGTTTGTGCACTTGTTTTTTTAGTGCACCGGCTAATAAACTAAGTTCTAAAAACAAACGAACATAAGTTGAAACTGTGGTTCTCTCTTCTATCTTCCATTGGGCTTTTGTCATATTTCTTAATTTCTCTGAGCCTCAGTTTGCTGATCTATTAAATAAAGATAATAACACCAAAGTAGTTAGACCAACTAAATGGGCAAATAAATGTTTATAAAGTAGTTGGCACAGAGTAAGTGCATAATAATATTATGACCATTATTAGTAAGTTCTAAAACTCAAGTGAGGAGTTTTCGGCAATTTAATAAAGACCTTAAGCACGCTAAGAGCTCTTCCTTCTCTATCATCATTGCCATCAACTCCCAGCCTACAAAATTCTCCACTTCCATCAAGTGCTGGTTCCAAACCGGTGTCCAGTAAGCTTTAGCATTCAAAAGTCGTAGACCTTTAGAGCTGTTAGTTGCAGTGTGATACTTAAGAAGTCACTGTTCTGGAAATCTCTAACAGTACTCTGAAGCACTTAAACAGTTCAAAACTCACTGGAGGGTTTCGCAAGTGTTTTCATTTGTATTACAGCTGACATAATACCTTGTTACCTGACAGGAAACCATTCTGTACTTGCAGGGACACACCTACCCATGAATGCTTTTGTTAGAATGCTAGGCATGCAACAGAACACCCACGGAAATGGACTTAAACATCAAGGAACTTTGTCTTATGTAACATGAAGTCCAGAGCTAATGTTGTTGCTGATTTGCAGCTGGACAGTTATCATGAAGAGCCACAACTACAGAGAACACGTGCCACAACTAAGACCCCAGTGCAACCAAATAAATAAATAAATAAATATTTTTAAAAAAGAACCCATGTTCTTTTCATGCCTTGCTCTGCTGTCCACAATGTTATTTTATCCCGAAGCTGGTTACTCTTGGGATCTTATAATGTTTTCAGTAGAAATCTGGGCCATAATGCATGCTATTCACATTCATTGGGAAAAAGAATGGTTCTCAGGAGGATCCTACGGCAGGCAAAGGATTTTCCCATAAACGCCTGACAAACCATTTCTCTTGGCTCATTGGTCAAGATACTAAAATGTATCCATTCTTGAACTGGCTGCCTCTAAGATTAATCTGATTGGTTTGGAGTCTTAGATCAATCATGATCTGTCCCTGGGGCCGAATAGGGTCAGCTTCCTCTGAGTCCCATGGGCTGTATGAAGCAGGAGAGTAGACCTGCACACAACTCAGGTTCATTAAAAAGGAAAAGGGGGGCTTCCCTGGTGGTGCAGTGGTTGAGAGTCTGCCTGCCGATGCAGGGGACATGGGTTCGTGCCCCAGTCCGGGAGGATCCCACATGCCGCAGAGCGGCTGGGCCTGTGAGCCATGGCCGCTGAGCCTGCGCGTCCGGAGCCTGTGCTCCGCAACGGGAGAGGCCACAACAGTGAGAGGCCCGCGTACCGCAAAAAAAAAAAAAAAAGAACTCTAGGAAAGAGGTATCATAATCCACATCTTACCCTCAACTTATCTTGCCCAAAGCATAAAAAAAATAGTAAATCTGTGATTAGAACACAAGTTCCTACAACTTCACAGACCACATGCCTTTGCCTTTACCACACTTCTCTGCCTCTTTGAAATGCAGGGGCTCCACATCACCTCCAGAGCCTGCCAGTCGGGCTGTACATCAATTTATATATGAGGGTCAATTCAGAAAAACAGGAACGTCTATGACAAGGCTACATCTTCTTTCATACAACAGCTTCACTGATCCCATAGAGAGACCATCTTTGGTTGGAAGAAGATGCAGTTTCACATTTCACATTACCTAGTTATTAAATAGAATTATGACAGTGAAAGTGATGGCATTGCTCATTAGCCACCAAAATGTTAGTGTCTGGACATACGTGAGAAAAAATAACACCGAGGCAGCTTTGAGGCTTTTATCTTGAAATTGGATTGAGGCGCTCTACTGAAAAGTTACACAGTGCCTGGGCTGCTTGCTGCTCTGTGTGATGGTGCCGCTTAGAGAGAGACGACAAGGGAGATGCTTCACAGACCTCCCCCCACCCCCCTGCCACAGGCACTTTGTGTCCACCTCTGTCACCTACAAAACAGCACCACCCCCGGATACTCAACTCAGCATATGTTTGGAGGCATTCTGATAGTTTCTGGGGCCCAGGCATATACTGATCAGGGTCACCCTACAGTCTGACTATGATATACAAGACACAGAAACAAACTCCATCACTAGGCAGCATTGTTCAAATGGAAATGACATTCCCTCCGCTCTGCTCTAATCCCCAAACACACTCCCCAGGAAGCCATGGACCACAACTGCTGAACTCCTTCACCAGCCACTGTTCCCTCCCCTACAATTGTGAAAAATGCCTTTTGATCAGTGACCTGCATTTAAAAACTGACATCTGGCGGTTAGGGTGGTAATTAGACATCATTTAAAAGTTATTTCTGCCTTGTTAACTGGGTTACTCTGTGATCAAATTATGGGATAATTTAGAGGAATTCAGGCACTTTGATTGTATAATCCGTAATGTGTGTAACTAATAACTACCCCCCTAAAAGCTCTGTGTGAGAAACTGTAAGGATTCACATTAGACAAAAAGTCAAGCCCTGAACAGTGCTTTTTCCTCAATGCCTTTTATTAACTACACATAAAAGGGAAAGCTTTCCAAGGAGATGAAATCAAGATTCGATGGCAGAATGTACAGATGCTGTTACACAACTTACATCCCTGATGGCCACAGACTGGTGTCACTTGGGACTGTCCTTGCCCTGTGTGCCTGAAGTGCCATCTCTCTGGGATTGAACATCTTTGGGGGGCACTCTGGCTGCTGGCTCCTAACAGATAGTTTCACTCATTATTTTTGAGTTATAAATGGGGCTCATCCCCAGCCATGGGGATGGCAACAGTGCAGGCTGGTCTATCTCTCAATGAGCTGATGCCAGCAGGTTAGCATAGGCTGTTTCTACTTATGCCTCAACAACAACGTTATATTGGTTGTAGTAAAGGGTCAGTTCTCTGTATTCTTGAATCCTATCCTGCAATTTATAGCCACACCAGGTCCCCAAGAAATATGCACATACACACAGACATTATTATTAACTAAGATTTCTGCTCTGAACTCTCTGTTCTCCTACCCTGTGACCTAGGCTGGACCTTCTGTGAGCCAAAAAGACATCTTGAGCTGTACCACAGGCAAGCAAGACAACTGTTCAGTGGCTCCCTTGTCTCAGCCCGCTCTGCTACTGTCAGGCCTTCAAAGAACCTGCTAGTGCCTGAACCAGAGCCCCGAGTAGAAAGACAGCAGAGCTTGTAAAAGAAGAGATGCACTAATTCAAAGAGAAAGGCCTGACTGGTCCAGTTGTACATCAAAGTCAATGTGACCTTGTTTAGTATTTATACACAGGCTGGTTGGACACCTGCATCAATTTATCATCCTTTTGCTACACCCACTTATGCACCACTTGATGGGACGGCGACATAATAACAGCTTGTATTTGTTGAGCTCAGCACTCTGCTAAGTGCTTTACATGCACTGTTTTATTTAATCATCAAAACAACTGAGGAAAGGTAAGTGCCAAACCTCCAATTTACAGGTAAGTATACTTATGAGTGAAGATCTTCAGTAATCTACACCAAACCCTACAGCTGGGAAGTAGTGGAGCCCAGCAGGAATTGCCAGGCCTCTCTGCCCAAGAACCCCCACTGGCTGTGTGCTTCCCTAAGAAGTCCATTTCTCCTTGCCAAAGTCAGTTCCTCCTCAGAGGTAAAATCAGAGAACGATAAGAGGGGAGCCAAGACATTTTTGAAGTAACGATGGTTACTATTCAACGGTAAATTGTTTCCTGTGCAGTGCTCCGCTCTGAAATAGCCCCCAGGATTCATTGTTCAAGAACTGCCGTAACAAGTCACCACAGACTGGGTGGCTTAAACAACAGGATTTTCTCACAGTTCTGGAGGCTCAAAGTATGAGATCGCTGTGTTGACAAGGTTGGTTTCTTCTGAGTACTCTCTCCTTGGCTGATAGACCACCTCCTTGGTAGATGGTCATCTTCTTCCTGTGTCTTCGTGCATGTGGTCTTTTCTTCTGTATATGCCTGTGTCTAATCTTCGCTTCTCATAAGGACAAAAGTCATGTTGGTTTAGGACCACCACCCCTTTGGACCTCCTTTAAATTTAATTCTCTCTTTAAAAACCTTATCTTCAAATACATTCACCTTCTGAGGTACTGGAGGTTAGGACTTCAACATATGAATTTGGGGGTGCACAATTCAGCCCATGACATGCATGCACCCCACCCATACTCTCTACCTCTAGATTTTCAGTGAAAGTCTCTTAGACACACTGTCTTAGATAAGAGAAATGTGGTGAAAAATTGAAGGCAAAACTGTTTTCCATATATGGAATTGATGAAAAAATAGAAGGGAAAAAACAGACCAGGAGGTCAGATGGAGGGCAGTAAACAACTTAGCATAAATGGGAAGAAACCACAGGAAGACATGCTAGGAACAGTTTAGTTCCCCAGCCCCCCCTTACAGAGATAATAGGATTCCCAATTATACTTGAGATGGGCCTTGAGTATATTTTCTTTTGTTTGCTTGTGAGTAGCAAAGGAATGATAACTCTTCTTTTTATAAATTTATTTATTTATTTATTTATTTATTTTTGGCTGTGTTGGGTCTTCATTTCTGTGCGAGGGCTTTCTCTAGCTGTGGCAAGCAAGGGCCACTCTTCATCACAGTGCATGGGCCTCTCACTGTCACGGCTTCTCTTGTTGCGGAGCACAGGCTCCAGATGCACAGGCTCAGTAGTTGTGGCTCATGGGCCCAGTTGCTCCGCAGCATGTAGGATCTTCCCAGACCAGGGCTCGAACCCGTGTCCCCTGCATTGGCAAGCAGATTCTCAACCACTGCACCACCAGGGAAGCCCCCAAAGGCTGATATCTTTGAATGACACAGTGACAAATGGTATGGCATTTTTTCAGTGAATTACCATCATATCCCAGCCTAACTAAATCACAGGTCACTCAAACCCTTGTGGTAGAAACGTAATCTAAATATTTATCTCTTGATTATATTTATCCCTTGGTTATCTCTCTTGATTCCGAACACAGTTTACCATCCTTCACTTTAAAACAAACTAGAAAGGTTGTCACTTGCTAAAGACAAAAAGAATAGCGGGCACCTTCTTGGATCCAAGGCAGCACAGTAATTCAAAATCAAAAGTGCAGCTGCTGAATCCAAGTGACTCACAAAAGCTCTTTGGCACAATCCTGGGTAATGGAATTTCAATACAGGAATAACATTATTAAAACTCATTTGTGACAATATATTCAATAAAAAATCATTGGGGAGGAGCTTCAAGATGGCAGAAGAGTAAGCTGCGGAGATCACTTTTCTCCCCACAAATACATCAGAAATACATCTACACGTGGAACAACTCCTACAGAACACCTGCTGAATGCTGGCAGAAGACCTCAGACCTCCCAAAAGGCAAGAAACTCCCCACGTACCTGGGAAGGGCAAAAGAAAAAAGGAAAACAGAGACAAAGAACAGGGACGGGACCTGCACCAGTGGGAGGGAGCCGTGAAGGAGGAAAGGTTTCCAGACACTGGAAGCCCCTTCGCGGGCGGAGACTGCGGGTGGCGGAGGGGGGAAGCTTCGGAGCCACGGAGGAGAGCGCAGTAACAGGGGTGCGGAGGGCAGAGTGGAGAGATTCCCGCACAGAGGATCGGTGCCGACCTGCACTCACCAGCCTGAGAGGCTTCTCTGCTCACCCGCCAGGGCGGGCGGGGCCTGGGAGCTGAGGCTCGGGTTTCGGAGGTCGGATCCCAGGGAGAGGACTGGGGTTGGCTGCATGAACATAGCCTGAAGGGGTTAGTGCACCACAGCTAGCTAGGAGGGAGTCCGGGAAAAAGTCTGGAGGTGCCGAAGAGACAAGAGACTTCTAAGCAAAATGAGAAAAGACAGAGACACACAGCAGATGAAGGAGCAACACAAAAACCCACCAGACCTAACAAATGAAGAGGAAATAGGCAGTCTACCTGAAAAAGAATTCAGAGTAATGATAGTAAAGATGATCAAAAATCTTGGGAATAGGATGGAGAAAATACAAAAAACGTTTAACAAGGATCTAGAAGAACTAAAGAGCAAACAAACAGTGATGAACAACACAATAAATGAAATTAAAAATTCTCTAAAAAGGATCAATAGCAGAATAACTGAGGCAGAAGAATGGATAAGTGACCTGGAAGATAAAATAGTGGAAATAACTACTGCAGAGCAGATTAAAGAAAAAAGAATGAAAAGAATTGAGGACAGTCTCAGAGACCTCTGGGACAACATTAAATGCACCAACATTAGAATTATAGAGGTCCCAGAAGAAGAGAAAAAGAAAGGGACTGAGAAAATGTTTGAAGAGATTATAGTTGAAAACTTCCCTAATATGGGAAAGGAAATAGTTAATCAACTTCAGGAATCACAGAAAGTCTCATACAGGATAAATCCAAGGAGAAACATGCCAAGACACATATTAATCAAACTATCAAAAATTAAGAAGTTAACACACAATGGAATCCCCATAAGGTTAACAGATGATCTTTCTGCAGAAGCTCTGCAAGCCAAAGATTTCTCTACCCAGCAAGGATCTCATTCATATTTGACAGAGAAATTAAAACCTTTACAGACAAGCAAAAGCTAAGGGAATTCAGCACCACCAAACCAGCTTTACAACAAATGCTAAAGGAACTTCTCTAGGCAGGAAACACAAGAGAAGGAAAAGACCTACAATAACAAACCCAAACAATTAAGAAAATGGAAATAGGAACATACATATCGATGATTACTTTAAAGGTAAATGGATTAAATGCTCCAACCAAAAGACATAGACTGGGGCTTCCCTGGTGGCACAGTGGTTAAGAGTCAGCCTGCCGATGCAGGGGACGTGGGTTCGTGCCCCAGTCCAGGAGGATCCAACATTCCGCGGAGCGGCTGGGCCCATGGGCCATGGCCGCTGGGCCTGTGTGTCTGGAGCCTGTGCTCCGCGGCAGGAGAGGTCACAACAGTGAGAGGCCCAGGAACGGCAAAAAAAAAAAAAAAAATCTTCCAACAAACAAGCCCAGGACCAGAAGGCTTCACAGGTGAATTCTATCAAACATTTAGAGAACAGCTAACACCTATACTTCTCAAACCCTTCCAAAATATAGCAGAGGGAGGAACACTCCCAAACTCATTCTATGAGGCCACCATCACCCTGATACCAAAACCAGACAAAGATGTCACAAAGAAAGAAAACTACAGGCCAATATCACTGATAAACACAGATGCAAAAATCCGCAATAAAATACTAGCAAATAGAATCCAACAGCACATTAAAAGGATCATACACCATGATCAAGTGGGGTTTATTCCAGGAATGCAAGGATTCTTCAATATATGCAAATCAATGAATGTGATACACCATATTAACAAATTGAAGGAGAAAAACCACATGATCATCTCAATAGATGCAGAGAAAGCTTTTGACAAAATTCAACACCCATTTATGATAAAAACCCTCCAGAAAGTAGGCATACAGGGAACTTATTTCAACATAATAAACACCACATATGACAAACCCACAGCCAACTTCATCCTCAATGGTGAAAAACTGAAACCATTTCCACTAAGATCAAGAATAAGACAAGGTTGCCCACTCTCTCCACTATTATTCAAAAATAGTTTTGGAAGTTTTAGCCACAGCAATCAGAGAAGAAAAAGAAAGAAAAGGAATCCAAATTGGAAAAGAAGAAGTAAAGCTGTCACTGTTTGCAGATGATATGATACTATACATAGAGAATCCTAAAGATGCTAGCAGAAAACTACTACAGCTAATCAATGAATTTGGTAAAGTAGCAGGATACAAAATTAATGCACAGAAATCTCTTGCATTCCTATACACTAATGATGAAAAATCTGAAAGTGAAATTATGAAAACACTCCCATTTACCATTGCAACAAAAAGAATAAAACATCTAGGAATAAACCTACCTAAGGAGACAAAAGACCTGTATGCAGAAAATTATAAGACACTGATGAAAGAAATTAAAGATGATACCAACAGATGGAGAGATATACCATGTACTTGGATTGGAAGAATCAACATTGTGGAAATGACTATACTACCCAAAGCAATCTACAGATTCAATGCAATCCCTATCAAACTACCATTATCACAGAACTAGAACAAAAAAATTCACAATTTGAATGGAAACACTAAAGACCCCGAATAGCCAAAGCAATCTTGAGAAAGAAAAATGGAGCTGGAGGAATCAGGCTCTTTGACTTCAGACTCTACTACAAAGCTACAGTAATCAAGACAGTATGGTACTGACACATAAACAGAAATATAGATCAATGGAACAGGATAGAAAGCCCAGAGATAAACCCACGCACATGTGGTCACCTTAGCTTTGATAAAGGAGGCAAGAATATACAGTGGAGAAAAGACAGCCTCTTCAATAAGTGGTGCTGGGAAAACTGGACAGCTACATGTAAAAGAATGAAATGAGAACACTCCCTAACACCATACACAAAAATAAACTCAAAATGGATTAAAGACCTAAATGTAAGGCCAGACACCATCAAACTCTTAAAGGAAAAGACAGGCAGAACACTCTATGACATAAACCAAAGCAAGATCCTTTTGGACCCACCTCCTAGAGAAATGGAAATAAAAACAGAAATAAACAAATGGGACCTAATGAAACTTCAAAGCTTTTGCACAGCAAAGGAAACCATAAACAAGATGAAAAGACAACCCTCAGAATGGGAGAAAATATTTGCAAATGAAGCAACTGACAAAGGATTAATCTCCAAAATTTACAAGCAGCTCAGGCAGCTCAATATCAAAAAAACAAACAACCCAATCCAAAAATGGGCAGAAGACCTAAATAGACATTTCTCCAAAGAAGATATACAGATTGCCAACAAACACATGAAAGAATGCTCAACATCATTTATCATTAGAGAAATGGACATCAAAACTACAATGAAATACCATCTCACACCGTTCAGAATGGCCATCATCAAAAAATCTATGAACAATGAATTCTGGAGAGGGTATGGAGAAAAGGGAACCCTCTTGCACTGTTGGTGGGAATGTAAATTGATACAGCCACTATGGAGAACAGTATGGAGGTTCCTTACAAAACTAAAAATAGAACTACCATACGACACAACAATCCCACTATACTGGGCATATACACTGAGAAAACCATAATTCAAAAAGAGTCATGTACCACTATGTTCACTGTAGCTCTATTTACAATAACCATGACATGGAAGCAATCTAAGTGTCCATCAACAGATGAATGAATAAAGAAGATGTGGCACATATATACAGTGGAATATTACTCAGCCATAAAAGGAAACGAAATTGAGTTATTTGTAGTGAGGTGGATGGACCTAGAATCTGTCACACAGAGTGAAGTAAGTCAGAAAGAGAAAAACAAATATCATATGCTAACATATATATATGGAATATAAAAAAAAATGGTCATGAAGAACCTAGGGTGAAGGTGGGAATAAAGACGCAGACCTACTAGAGAATGGACTTGAGGATATGGGGAGAGGGAAGGGTAAGTTGGCACAAAGTGAGAGAGTGGCATGGACACATATACACTACCAAACGTAAAATAGATAGTTAGTGGGAAGCAGCCGCATAGCACAGGGAGATCAGCTCGCTGCTTTGTGACCACCTAGAGGGGTGGGATAGGGAGGGTGGGAGGGAGGGAGATGCAAGAGGGAAGAGATATAGGGACATATGTATATGTATAACTGATTCACTTTGTTATAAAGCAGAAACTAACACACCATTGTAAAGCAATTATACTCCAATAAAAATGTTAAAGAAGAAAAAAAAGAAATCATTAGGTTCTCCCAACCCTCATATACTGTTGGTGTTGGTGTAAATTGCTGCAGCCATTATGGAAAACAGTATGGAAGCTCCTCAAAAAACTAAAAATAGCACAGCCATATGATCCAGCAATTCCAATCCTGGGTATTTACCCAAATAAAACAAAAACACTAATGCAAAAAGATATACATGCACTCCAAAGTTCACTGAAGCATTATTTACTATAGCCAAGATATGGAAGCAACTTGTGTTCAACAATAGATGAACAGATAAAGATGATGTGGTATATACACACACACACACACACACACACACACACACACAATGGAGTATTACTCAGCCATAAAAAAAATCTTGCCATTTGTGACAACGTGGATGGGCATAGAGGGTATTATGCTAGGTGAAATAAGTCAGACAGAGAAAGACAAATACCATGTAGTCTCACTTACATGTGAAACCTAAAAAACAGAATAAAAACAGACTCATAGATACAGAAAACAAACAGATGGTTGCCAGAGGGGAGAGGGGTAGAGGGTTGAGTGAAATAGTTGAAGGGGACTAAGAGGTACAAAAGAAAATAAATAAGCCACAGAGATGCAATACACCGCATAAGAAATATGGTCAATAATATTGTAGTTGTTTTGTATGGAGACAGATGGTTATTAGACTTATGGTGATCAGTTTATAATGTATGCAAAGGTTGAACCACTATCTGTACACCTAAAACTGACATAATATTGTAAATCAATTGTACAGCTATATTTCAATTTTTAAAAAACCACTGGGTTCTCTGAACCTTAAGTAAGGCTATGAAGTAAGTTATACTACTAAATGGATCTCCTTCATGCTTACAAAATTATCATAAGCCATTCTGAAAGGACATTTCTGCTGACAGTGCAGAGGCAGAAACGGGCCCTCTGGTTCTATTCTGGGTGGAATGGCATGCTTGTGGGCCGACAGGACCCCTGTGCCAGCATGGTGTCATATGCCAGCTGGTCAGTACAGCTGGGGAGCACACACATACTGAGTCTGGGATCAGAAGTCTCAGCTGGTCACTGGCAAGGCAGCCGTGCCAAAGACATATTTGGCCATTTGATTACACTAAAATTTGACTATGTGTATGTGTGAATCTATGTACGTTTGATGATACAAACCAATATAGTCTATTGGCAATTGTTTTTCAGACTGATAGTAAGCAAGAAAAGGCTCAAATAAATGAAGTTTCTCATCCCTTTGTAATCATGTGAAGCAAATAAGAAAAAAAAAAGCCAGAAAAAGAAGGTAAATGAGGTATTTTACAGTATATTAAGGTGTGAGGACTGGCACTGCAATTTTACTAAAATACACACACATATACTAGCTGTCTATACTTATTGTTCACTCTCAAAAGTTATAGTCTGGCCACTGTGACAAGAATTATACAGACACAAAAATAGGAAGCTAAAATAATGGAATAGAATTAGTGCCTGAAAACCCAAAGGAAACAAAATAGTCATATTCTAGGGGAATATGCATGACTCTTTAAGAAAATATTGGAAATTTTTAAAATAGCAGTTTTTAAAAACCCAGGGCTTCCTTGGTGGTGCAGTGGTTGAGAGTCCGCCTGCCGATGCAGGGGACACGGGTTCGAGCCCCAGTCCGGGAAGATCCCACATGCCGCGGAGCGGCTAGGCCCGTGAGCCATGGCCACTGAGCCTACGCGTCCAGAGCCTGTGCTCCACAATGGGAGAGGCCACAACAGTGAGAGGCCTGCGTACCACAAAACAAAACAAAACAAAACAAACCCAGATGCATAATAGCAAAATAGGAAGTCATGTGGCTTCCATAAACAAAATTCCAAAGATGGTAATTCTGACACTGATATCATCTGTATTAAGTAAGGTTCTTCTAGTAGCAAGAAATAAATACTGACTCTGGCTAGATTCAGAGTCATGGAAGGAGAGAGAGAGAAAAAAATTATTAGACGGACACTAGTAGGATTTTGTGACGCTCCAGGGGCTTCATTGGCAATTTCTTATTTCTTATTATGTAACACTGATTACATAATAGAATCACATGGGTAAATGTGAAAAACAAGCAATGTACTGGCTTTACTAGGACAAATTACATTAAAATCTCTGGGGGTGGGGCCCATGAATAAGTATATTTCAAAAGTTCCCCAGCTGATCTTAATGTATAGCCAGGGTTGAGAACCTCTGGAATGTTGAATTAATATCACATTGATGACTTCCAGGTCCACTGTTTTTAGGTCAAATTCTAAAATTCCCAGGACAGGGACTTCCATGGTAGTCCAGTGGTTGAGACTCCACACTCCCGATGCAGGGGGCCCATGTTCGATCCCTGGTCAGGGAACTAGATCCCGCATGTAGCAACGAAGATCCCGTGTGCTGCAACTAAGACCCGGTGCAGCCAAATAAATAAATATTAAAAAATAAATAAATAAATAAAATAAAATCCCCAGGACAGAGAATTTAAGTGGCTCAGTTTATATTCACTGAAAAAAACATTAGCCATTGCAGAGAAAGCAAGGTCATATTGGACCAGACACGGCAGATGGCAGCTGGGAGTCCTTGCCTATGGATCAGAGCAGGTTGGAGTACTGAGAGCTAGGCAGCCACCCAAAAAAAGTCCATTACACCACCCATGAGTGCAATGGGAAGTTTCATGCTTAAGCAATTCTCCTTTCCTCACTAAGCACATGCACAGATAAAACAGCACCACAGAATCCAGATTCCAGTAGGGCAACCCAGGATGACACCAACGTGAGTGCAGAGACGTGTCATGCACCGTGGCCATGAATGAACCCCCCTGTATTTACTCATTCAAACACCAATGTCACCTGGTAAACATTCTGCATTAGTAAATAAGCATGCTTTGTAAAAACTGTAACAAAGCCAAGTCTCCATTTGCTTCTGCTTTCCTTATAAGTGTATGTGAAATAGTAGCTTAAACAATGAAAGAAAAGCTTCTCTTACTTAGAAAGTATTTCCCAGACAAGACTGTTTATGCCAAACTTAATAGACCCTCTTTACCTAATAGGTAGTGCAAAGATGACTCTAGTCTGCATTTAGCCCTAACACAAACTTGGAATTAAAGAAGTTCAAATGAACTTTTAATAAACAACAATCTCAGCTATGACACAGATATTCAAAGGAAAGCAGACACAGCACACATGGAATAACTTACAAGTCAAAAACAGTATATACACTTCCAAACTCAAGCATATTAGAAGTATCTACGAAGCACTCAGTACCAGGGGAAGTTCAAAATCAGGGTGAGACAGCTGCTGCTTTCAAGATAACCACTGCTTTGAATGGGTGACCAAACCTACACTCAAGAAATCATCAAGCATCTCAAGAGAGCATGTGATTGAGAGAGAGAATGAGTGATACACAGTAAGGGCTACCTGAGTCAATGTAAGAGCCCACAGTGAGTTGGCATGAGCCCAGCCGTATCCCCAGAGGTTCCAAGGAATGGCTGGTCCATCTACTTAACATCCCTCTTGAATTCAAAACACACGAGAGTCTAGGTGTCATGAAAGGAAAACTATATATTCACAATATGACTGGGGAGAGGAGATAAAATAGTGGTGATGTAAAGTGCCAGGTAAAGTACATAATGGTTGTCATCCAAAAACACGGATCTTCCCTGGTGGCACAGTGGTTAAGAATCCACCTGCCAATACAGGGGACCCGGGTTCGAGCCCTGGTCTGGGAAGATCCCACATGCCGTGGAGAAACTAAGCCTGTGCACCACAACTACTGAGCCCGCGCTCTAGAGCCCACGAGCCACAACTACTGAAGCCCATGTGTCTAGAGCCCATGCCCCGCAACAAGAGAAGCCACTGCAATGAGAAGCCCGTGCACCACAAAGAAGAGTAGCCCCCCCAACCCGGCGCAACTAGAGAAGGCCTGTGCACAGCAACAAAGACCCAATGCAGGCAAAAATAAAATAAATTAATTTAAAAAAAAGAATTTTATTTAAAAAAAAAAAAAACGCAGAGCTGTTTTGGTTTGTGTCCCTCCCTAAGCAGAATGTGAGACAAGGAATTCAAGTGCAGGTATTTTATTCGGGGACAGGGAAGAGAAGGCAGGCACTAAAGGATGTGTCCTCAAGCAAATTACCCCTACAAGCAATCATAGCATCACATCACACAGGAGGAAAACCTGGGAGCCTGTGAGGGACACACCCCTCAGAAGCACGCCACCCAGGTGAGGGAGCAAAGGAATTTACACCCCAACTCCCATCAGCCATTGGTTGAGGGAAGCAGAAGGGCATCAACACTGGCAGTTCAGACCTGCTGGGCACATGAGCAGACTTACTCTAGCAGCCAGAAAAGCTCTCAGTGAGGGAGATGTGTCCTGGCATTGAATGCAGCTGACCTACAATACAGTGACATGGTAAGGTCTGAAAGGACAGAGTGGGTACTAGCAGCATCTGTAAGGTAGCGAAGTGGCAGGCGGGGCACAGGGGAAAGAGCACTAGATGTGACCCAAGGATGTCTATGTTTGAGGCAAGATCAGTAACACCTATTCCTGGAGATGCTGTGAGAAGCAGATGCAAATAGACACACACTTTACAAAACAAAGCGTAATATGCACACCAACGACAGTTATTAACTGACGACGGCTTTCAGAACTGAAGTACTGCACCTAGTACTGGAAAAGGACAGTCTTTCCAGTCTCAGGCTTGGGTTCAAGTCCCAGCTCTATCACTTACTGACCACAGGGCCTTGGTTCAGTAACTTAACCTCTGCTTCTCTATCAAATGGGACTAATGAATAATACCTGACCCACAGTGCTGGTGTGAAGATTAAAAGCACTCATGCACATAAACCACCTAAGACAATGTCTAGCAAATAGCCAGAATCCAAAATACTATCATCATTATCATCATTATTAGATAGAAATCTGTGAGCTTGGGCTGCCATAACTATCATAAATTGGGTGGCTTCACAACAGAAATCTATATTCTCACAGTTCTGGAGCCTGGAAAATCCAAGACCAAGGTGCCAGCCAATTCAATTCCTAGTGAGAGCTGTCTTCCTTTCTTGCCGATGGCTGCCTTCTCACTGGATCCTCACAAGGCAGGGAAAAGGAGAAAGAAATATTTCTCTTCCTCTTGTTACAAGTCCACAAATCCTATCCTGAGTCCTCACCATCATGACCTATTTTAACCCTAATTACCTCCTAAAGGCCCCACCTCCAAATACTATTACATTGATGATTAGGACCTCAACATACGAATTTTTTTTTTTTTTTTTTTTTTTGCAGTATGCAGACCTCTCACTGTTGTGGCCTCTCTCGTTGCGGAGCACAGGCTCCAGATGCACAGGCTCAGCGGCCATGGCTCACGGGCCCAGCCGCTCCGCGGCATGTGGGATCCTCCTGGACCGGGGCACGAACCCGTGTCCCCTGCATCAGCAGGCGGACTCTCAACCACTGCTCCACCAGGGAAGCCCATCATATGAATTTTGAAGGACCCAAACATTCAGTTCATAACAAAATGTTTGAATGGCATAAATAAAATGAGCAGTAATACAGCAAATTCTATAACCATTCATGTCCACTGACCCATGTTAAAAGATAGTGCACATAACAATAAATGGATAGACAAATGGAGGATTGTAAAGCTATGACTCAAGATTGTAGAGTGGTTAAACTTTTTTTTTTTATGTTATTCTGTTTCTAGGTCACCCAAAAGCAAATGTTCAACATCTTCTACTTGTTCATGGCATTGTCTGTATTCCTTGCTGGTGGGACTCTAAATTACTCTAGCGAACAAACGCAACCAGGAGAGTACAGTGTCTGAAACTAAAACCAATTCTTATTATGGAAATCCTTTTTTTTGATGTCTGCTTCCCTGCCTTAGTAAATAGAACATAGAGAACATAATTGAATATTTGATGATTGAAAATCTTACAGTGTCTGTGGGTTCTCATGCTGAACATCAGTTCTCATCATAGCAAACAGATTAGACAGAATCTTTAATGGCCTTGAGATACTCCCGTAAGGTTTTTTTGTCTATGCCCTTTAAAAAAATAATAAATATTTGATATCAGTTTGGTATGATTTTTGTTTGTGAATCTTCTCCATATGGTTGAGTCTAAGGGAACTTCGTTTACTGTTCTGTGAGATAAATGCTCTCTCTCTTTCCACACAGAGGGGAGGAGGGTGAGAGGCTCCTTGATTCCCTCCCTGACCACTTGAGAACTAGATACATTCCTCTATATGATCTAGACCTAGGGAGAAGGTTAGTGTGCCCAGCCTATAGGCGTTCATCAAGGGAACTCTTCTCCTACACGTGTTCTGAGTCCTTCAGCAGAATTTTTCTTAAGGAGCCGAGCCAGCCCATGCCGGCCCACCCCACTGTGGTCTGCTCTGGCCTCTCTTCCTTTTCCTGCTTCTGCATTTTCATGGGCCTTTCTAAAGTGATGGGATCTCCAATGATGCAGTTTCTCATGGCCCATCCTCTAAGATTTCCTACCAGCTATGTTGAATCCTGGAAGTCATATTCCTCAAATTGCCCTCATAATGAAAGTCAGAGGGGAAGAGTCATGGAGAGGCAAAGATTTGGGGAACACGGAACAGATGTTGCTGGTTCAGAAGATGATTCATACGCAAATGAAAGCCGGTTCCCGGATTCTTTGGCTGTGGAGGACTCAGAGTCCCAGAGTTAAGGGAGATCATTGGCCTTCATCCAAGTCTTCTCCTCTCTCCACTGTTTTGGCTCAGTGGATGGATATGTGAAGCCATACAATGTTTTTCAAAATCTAAACCCAAGCATGTTGCAGTAAAAGTACGATCTATCTGGACTCAACTATTTTTGTTTTTTTCCTCAGTTTATGGCTTTGGTGCCAATTTTATTTGTCGTTATTTGTGGGTATTTTAAGAGGAAATTTGAAGGAGCCTTATCAGGCATTGCTTATCAGCTACCATAGCAACACAGAAAGAACAGATTAAGCATACTGACATCCCAGTTACAGTGAAAGTTGTACAAAAGTCACCTAACCAACAACCAAAGATACTGAGAATGCAGTAAAATAGTGCCAGCTTCTGTGAATTAAAACTCATACACTTGGCTCACGAAAAGGCCTGAAAACTACCAATTGTCTAATCCAACAGCCATTTGGGTCTTCCTCCTCAGACAGCCCAATTTTTAGTTGCATACATTACAACCCAAAATAAAAGATTCATTATTCAGCCTTCCCTGCTGCTAAGAGTGACCATGTGACTAAACTCTGACCACTAAAACCTAGAAATATTGTACGGGATTCCAGGAAGTTTCCTTGAAAAGAAGTACGCTCTTCTTCTTCTATGCCTCCCTCCTGCTGCTGGGAATACAGATATGATGACTGGAACTCCAGCAGCATCTTGAAACATGAGGATGATAGTTCTGTGCTAGAGATAACAGAGCAGAGAGCTGGAAGGAGCCCAGGTCACTAATAACTTTCTTGGGTCCCTCTTCCAGTCTTATATTTCTGAGTAACAAAACACCAAAAATTTAGTGCCGTAAAACAGCAGCAATTATTTACTATCATTTTCTCTCATGGTTCTAAGGGTTGACTAGGCTCAGTGAGGCAGTTCTTGCTCAGGGTTGCTCATGTGGGGCTGAAGTCATCACGTAGACTTCTTCACTCACATATGAAGGTTCATGTTTACTCTTGGCCGGGTTTCCTACCCATGGCTTCCCAACGTGGCCTGGGCTTCCTCACAGCACGGCAGCAGAAACGAGCAGTCATCGTACAGCCCTTTATGACCTGGCCTCAGAAAATACATGGTGTTGCTTCTGCTGCACTCACTCTACTGGCTGAGGCAAGCCCAAGTTCTGCCCAGGTTCAAGGAGAGGGGTCTCAGATTCACCTCTGGGGGAAGAGGACAGGGAACAGCAAGATCATAATTTAAGAACAGCAGCAGATATCGTTACGGCCATCTTCAAAAATTAAAATCTGCCATAGTGCCATACTAGCCCTGAATTATCTACTTCCTGATTTATATGATGTGACAAACAAACATATCTTGTTTAAGCCAAAGGTATTATGGATTTTTCTATTATGTGCAGTCCAACCTGATCCTAACTGATCCAGCTCCCTAGGCCATCACTCATAGCTGATCTGCATTTGCTTTACACATACCTCTAACCAGCTTGTTTCATCTGCACTCTCCTTCCAAAGAAGATGAATGACCACAGCATAGAAAGGGAAAAAATGCGGCTAGAATCAAACCAGGTATACCCATGGCAACAGAAATTGAAGTAAGAAACTGAAAAGTCATAAAGAGTCAACCCTATTACTTTCAAGAGGCACAGCTATCTGTGGCCATTCAAGCAGCATTATATGAATCAAAAACCCTAGAGATTTTTACCAAATTCAGAACTCAAGAATTAATGAGGTCCCTAAAATATTAAAAAGGATAGAGGCTTATTCATGACGGTCCCATTAAAGATAATTTTTTGTACTTACAATTGCTGAAGACAATCTCTGAGAAAAGCTTTTCTTTTAGGTTTTTGAGACATGATTTCATATTCTTATAGTTTTTCCTTAAGAGAATCCCAGAGAGATCACTTAATTCCCAATTCTATTTTTGAATTAAATAAAGGAACAACTAAAGAAAACACAAAAGTTTTTTTTTTTTAATAAATTTATTTATTTATTTTTGGCTGCATTGGGTCGTCATTGCTGCACGTGGGTTTTTCTCTAGTTGCAGTGAGCAGGGGCTACTCTTCGTTGCGGTGCACAGGCTTCTCATTGTGGTGGCTTCTCTTGTTGCGGAGCACGGGCTCTAGGTGCCCGGGCTTCAGTAGTTGTGGCTCACGGGCTCTAGAGCGCAGGCTCAGTAGTCAGGGCACACGGGCTTAGTTGCTCTGCGGCATGTGGGATCTTCCCGGACCAGGGCTCGAACCCGTGTCCCCTGCATTGGCAGGCAGATTCTTAACCACTGCGCCACCAGGGAAGTCCCCGAAAATATTTTTAATTCTGTCAGAAATGTTGAAATTAAGCTCAATACATTCATTAATTTTGTACCTGGAGGAGTTACTGCATAGCTGCCTCACCACGTCCTAAGGAACCCACCAACATCCCTTCTCTGTGAAGAGCCCTAAAACTCAGAGAAACCATGTAACAGGGGCTGTCATTATGGACATCAACAGCCTGCGGCATCACCCCCAGCCTCCACCTTCTCATTTACGAACTACACTTATTGTCGTCTTCCAGAGTTAGTTATTTTGTTTTGTGTCCTAATATTTTTCTTACTCCTCCTAGTCCTAAAATGCCTTGGGATTAACCAACACTAAATTCAAGAACAAAGTATACTTCAGCTAACATCTTCCTCCTTCTCCCATAAACCACAAAGGGAAAGGAAAAAAAAAAAAAACTTAAGATATAAATCATCTTCCTCCCTAGCAATGTTAAAAAAAAATAATAAAAAAAAAAAGAAATAAGACCCAACTCCTTAGGCACCTTTAAGTCCTTCCCTTCTTGATTCTATTTGGCCTCATGAAATTAAATCCCTATAAACACACCAGTCTTTTATTTCCACTAGCCTTCAGAATTTTCTATGTTTTATTACATTCAGAAATAGAGTGACATTTGCCAAGAAAATGGCTCCTTTTTCATTATTACCCCCCACACACACTGGTCCACACCCAAGCCACAAGGAACTGGTCCTACAGCCCACAGTGCTCTATCCAGCCCTGACTGCTCTGTTCCCACTGCCAGAAACACGCATCCTCTGCTTCCAACTGTCTATTTTCTGCCCACTTCACGTGTCTCCTTCTCTATGAAGTCTTTCCTCATCCTCTAAGTTAGAATTAAGCTCTCTCTCCACATTTAACAAATAAAACATTCACTGGGCACTGTTTTAGGAGCAAGATATACAATAGCGGAAAAAAATACAACATACTTGGAGAGAGAAACATTTCTCAAATCATCAATGGATAAATGTAAAATTGATTGTGTCATATGCCATAAATGAGTGGCACATGATGCCAGGACAGAGGGTATTTGACCAGCCATGTGTTAAGTCAGAAACTGTAAAGGCTCTGAAATGTTATCCAACCCGCAAGCTAACAAGATAGCCTGCCAGTTTTACGTACATATAATGACAGGAGACCCAAGATAAGACTCCTGGGTAAGAAACAGTGATATTAATTGTTGGTTCCTCATAACAAAACAGCATCCAGGGCAGTATCTTGTATCACTTCCCCAGTCTCCACAGAGCAAGAGGCTTCGGCCAGATGTTACCTGCTCCTGTAGTAAGGTACACCACAGGAAAGGAGCCTCGAATTCTAGAACACTGGCTATTAGAAGGCTGTCCATCCAACCCATCCATGCCTCGGGAGAGAAAGTGAGATTAATGTAAATTAAATCTCCTCCAGAGGAGAAGGGGACAAATCATTACTGCTCTGGAATGTAAGCAAATGTCTCCAGGGAGGGGAAGAAGAAAGCTTACTCCCAGGGTGTCTCCAGGCAGTATGTCTCCAAATCTCTCTCTAGGGAAACACTATCTCTAGCTTCCTAGGCTGTTTGCTATTCCAACATGCCCTTTGCTCAGAAGGCTTGGACAAATGAGGCATGAAAGAAATTCATGGAGAACTGTCTCCCCATATTGCAAAGATCTGAGTTCTCCCTGAAGATATGAAGTTTGTACTGAGACCTGAGAAATGGGTAAGAGTTAGTGGATTGGAGCAGGGAGAGAAGCAGCATCCAGGCAGATCAAGTTGCACGTGCAAGGCCCGGCACAGGGAAAAAGTACAGGGTTTTCAAGGAAGTAGCTGCACGGCTGTAGCACACAGAGCTAAATGAATCTGGACAGGTAGACAGGGACCAGGCCATGCCGGGCCTTGTCAGTCCATATTAACAACTTGGTCCCTTAGACCAAGAGCAGTAGGAAGCCAAAAATGTGTCTTAAGCCAAGAAATGCTACGATGAGATTTGCATTCCAACAAAGCCACTCTCTATGTGATAGAGGATGGACCAGAATGGGGTTAAGACCTTGCGTTCCAGCTTCCCACAGAACCTGAGATTAGGGTAAATTCTTTGAGCTTGTCTCTTCCACATCTAACACCTTCTTTTGCATCCCTCACATAACGCAACCCAGGCCCTTGAAATGTGTCATGTGTCATTTATTCCCAATAATGTGCAAAGCACCAATCTGAATCAAATCTGATTCTCACTGTTGAATCAGTAATAAGCCCCTACCTTCCTGTAGCTTCTGTTTCAATGTACTATAAATTTGTTCATTTCAATTAACATCTTTTAAGCCTTTCACTTCTCTGCTTAGGATACCTCAATGCGTCCACCATAGGAAAGATCTAGACAAAGATGGCTTAGATCTGTGGAAAATTCAGTTGCTCTGGAAGATATCACCTAAATTGAATCAGGGTGGCTTTGAATGAGGGCTGTAAGCTGGCTTCGGTGGCCTTGTATATAAGGAAAAAAATATATGAGACGCAGTGCTTAAACTGGAGCTGCGGTAAAAATAAAGCATCTGAAATCTTGACTGGCTTGATGAGAGAAGGCCAAAAATTAAGACAGAGCTGGAAGTATATGATGGGATAAGAAGGGCAGAGGATGTGATGACTGCAAGTAACGACTTCTGCAGAAGTAGCTGATTGGTTTCATATATGAGGTACCGTTAGAGTGTTACCTTTTGCATTTTCCCCTTCACCACAAATTTGATAACTTTATTTTTGCTGCGGCTCCATCAATTTTAGTTTGGTTGTGCTATGATTCACTTCCCCAGAGCGTTTGCATAATACGTATCCTGCAGGTTTCATTTCTGTTAAATCACTGCTTTGTGGGGGGAGAAGGGGGGTGGATTCCAGGCGTGCCCCAGGCTTAGTTAAGTTTTGAGACTAAAAGGAGATTGCATTTCCTGATTGCTAAGTTACCTCTGCTGTTCACTAAGAAATCATTTTCCCTATAACACTTCCATGTGTATACTCGATAAAGTTAATATCTGTGAAATCAGTTGATTCTCACTGTACTAAATTATACCGAAATAGACAGAAGATTGACTTCCTGGTACTGAGGAGAGAAAACTCTCAATGTCTTTTGACTTATTATCTCTGGCAGTTGGAAAGAATTACAATAAAACACAAAATTACTTTACAGGGTATGTTTAGAGAGCAAAGAAAATTAATGGAGGGATGGATTCTTAGGGTATTTTTCCTTTTGACAAAGATTTCTATTTCCTGTCAAACATTTCCTTTGAAATGAACTGGAGGAACACAATGTAAATTGATTTATCTACGCCTTAAGAAATACCTGAGGTTTAATTGCCTCTGCAATATTTACGTTTACATAAATAATTCAATGGCAAATTAATCCAGCTTTTATAATTATCTCCCACAGACGCACATGGCTCAGTCCCAAGGACTTAACTGCAGCTCGATGAAGGTACTTAGGTCACTACAACCCATAAACCATGTAGAAAATTCTAAAGACATAAAGGAAAGAAAGCCATAGCTTTCAAGCCTAAGCTCTTAGGCAGAAATATAGTATTTGCAGTTGATCCTATACACTGTGGGCTTCAGGAAACAGCACTATTAATGAGGAACTTTCTAAAAATACACTGTTTCAACCTCATCCAAGAGCTATAGCACACCAGATCCTTCAGTCCACAGTTGAGTGGCACCTTTCCTGAGATCTCTGTATCTTCCACATAACCTGGTGGGAACAGTTGTCTCCCCCGTATTGTTTCATACACCATCTTCAGCCATTCGTTCTACACTGAGCTCCTACTCTCCTCTCACTCTGCTCACTCCCCTTTAATTCTGCCCAGAGCCAAGGCTGTCATCCCAGACCAGCTTTCAGGTAGAGGAGGGCCAGGTGAGCTTGGTTCCAGCATTTTACTGGACGCTTCTCCAGCCAGAGGACAACGTTCTCTTCTTCCAAGAATTCATATTTTAAAATTCAGGATTCAAAAAATCATACATCCTGTCACTTGCTAGTTGGAACAGTAACTAAAATTTGGCATTGAATTTTATAGCTTATTAAGTAATTCAGTTACCTAAACTGGTTTATTCTACTCCAAACCGAACTGAAGGAATTAGTATAATCCAGTTGTATAGACAAGGAGACTGAGGCTCGAAGAGGTTAAGAAGTGTTCTCCACATAAACAAGATAATTTGTAGAGCCAGGTTTAAATACAAGTCTCATCCTAGCATGAGTGCCCTGGGGACTTGGGTTCACTACTCCATGCCTAGACCCAGAACAGTGCCTGCACATAGTAGGCTCTCACTAAATACTTGTGCAGTGCAAGGATTGTAGCTTCATGCTCTTTGCTCTGCATCACATTGCCTTCCTAGGAAATATATGATTCCTCCATCCTCCATTCTCTTTCCCACATCCAGCCTAGACATCAAATTTAGGTGATTATTACCTGGACTTCAATGCCACACTCACACCTCGCTTTGTTTCAAAGCCTCCCCGTGTGATTCTGCTCATATTCCATTATCACATAATGGAGCATTTGGTCATGCACTATCATATACTGGCTTCTATTGTATGTTGGTCTTGTCTTCAGTTCCTTTCACTCTTCCTTATTTCAACCAAGCCAGGTATGTCTGTTAATCTCCAGGTGGGATCCATTTGTACTGAAATTTAAATAACTCAACAGCAAAGTTTTGGCAAGGCAGCAAGCCGAATCCTTTTAACACTTGATACTACAAGTAGAAAAAAGTAGATAGTAAAAGAGAGGAAGGAGACACAAAGCCACAGAGAAGGATTCTTTTAAGTAATAGTCAATCCTTTCCCTGCTAGAAGCTAGAAGCCTGTGAGACCCCCCTAGCCACAGTAGGAGGGAGAATTCATTTTACTGCATTTTGCACAGTGAATTTATAGTAAGGAGAGCTGCACCTCCTAGAACTTGTGCAGAAATAAGTCATGGCGCCTGGCTGATGGCTTCCACAATATCCTAGAGAGGAGGAATTCATGAGGAACACCAGCACCAGCCAGCAGCTACACCTGTAAATTATTTTAAAATCCTGTACGTATGTATACAGATATGGGTGTGATGTTTAAGTAAACACTTTGGTTTTTTTGATCATATATATTCACTCACTTTTGGTTTTTATTTTCACTACAAAAACTTTTTCAGGTACATTTAACAAGGTAGAAGCCCATGATGGTTGTCGTCACCATAGGGATGCCTAGACTGAGGAGGCAGATGAGTAGGCTGCCTGATAAAGCCAGTTCTTTATAAACTTGAAATCAGTCTGGCCCTGAATGAGAACATGTAAGAACTTCTTGACTCAAGTGCCTTCCTTTTCCTGTTTCTTAGCTGCACACTTTTCCGTATCCTGATCTGGATAGAAGTTTTAGCTGGGCCCCTACCCTTACCTTCCCTCACTATAGGCTGGTTCCTAATACCTTCTGTAGATGATATTTTGGAGTAACTCTGCCTACGTAGACTGACAGTCTCTCTCTACTTCACCATATCCTGTGTCTGCACCTCCGTGTGTTCCCTTGGTCTAGATGAAACTCGAGTTATGTCCAATATTTCTCCTTTCTCTCCTACCGATAAAAGAGCAAATATTCAATAACATGTGTATTGAATTAAAGTTCATGCAAGTCTGAAAATTTTAAAAAGCATAAATACTTTCAGATATTGAAATACAACAGTACGTGGTTTCTGAACCTGTGATCTGTAAATGGATTCCATTGGGCTTCCCTTCAAACTGTATGAAAATTTTCACAGTGGATACAAATGTTCATTTTTCTGGGATGAGCATAATTAACTGTTATCAGTTTCTCAATGGGATCTACTACTAAAAACATAGAGCTCTACTACCAAAAACTCTAAAGATTGCCCCCCCCCCAAAAGCAAAGAGATCTGATCTTTTTAAATAAAATAGGTCATGTTTCTCCAGAGTCACAGTTCTTTTTGTTATGTAAGGCCCCTGTCTGGGATAAGGGGAGGACAAAAAGATGTCACCATAGACCTCAACTCTTCTACATCAATATTTACAGGGTTTATGTTGGAGAACCCACTTTAACAGTCACACTTTGATGGCCATGGGCATAGCAAGATACAACTACAGTGAAGAAATGGAGCCCATGTAGAAAAACTATCTAGCAAAATTAGTTCCTGTCTAAAAAGCAAGATTGAGGAGTCTCTTTTACAGAAATATTTGAGGGCTTCAATTATCCTGAGGGCCTCTCTGAGCCCTTTGATATCCAAATTATTCCCTTTCAAAGGGCCTCTGAGGCCACTATCGCAGCTGATTTTCCATTCTTCAATTGTTAACTGGTCTAACTCTGCCAGATACTCATTGCTCAGTGTAAGTCCCCCAACATCACTTACTCGAAATCCCCCATCTTCTGTAAAATTTGCAGTTTCACATTTCAGTTTGCTTTGTTTTTGCACTGGAACATTGAGCGCTGATACCCTGGGTGGCTGGACACAAGGATTAAGCAGGAAATCTCTAACAGCAGACGTCTTATAATTGGTCAGTTAAATTAGTGAATATTTTTATGCTGCTATATTCTAACAACTTTGTAACTGCTGTTAGTCAAAAAAAAAAAATATTCAGATAATCAGAACCCCCTAAACATCAAAATGTTAGCAGCAGTGATCTCTAAGCAGGGGTATTATGGGTAATAAAAATGATAACTCACACTGAGTGCTCACTGTGCATTGCATGCAAAGCACTCTGCAAGCATGACCTCATCTAGTATTCACAGAAACCCCCTGAGAGAGACCATTATTTCTCTCTTTTCAAATGAAGAACCTGAGGTTTAGAAAGGTTAACACACTTACCCAAGGTCACACTGGTAAGTGGCAGGGCTGGGATTTAACTCGGCTAACTGACTTCAGAGCCCAGGCTCTTAACCTAGCACTTTTTTGTATTTGCTTCTTTCATATAAAAAAAAAATTATTACTAGTGACATAAAGGGGGGAAGGGGGTTATTTTTTAAAACCACTGAGTACAAATATCACCTTGTAGAGCTTTTCAAAGTCATACGCCCTAATCTGTTTATGGTCCATTTGATAAATATCACCTATCAAAGCTTATTTCTCTGGGGTTTTATTAGAACAGGCACTTAAATTTCTTTTAAAAAGTGAACACTTTAGTCACAGGTCTTTAGCCAATATCTCTGGCTAGAAGCCTGTGGCATTTGTTGTTTTCAAAGTCCCTCTTTGGCAAGAATACAAATTCACCTCTCTCTCCTAAGTGCCTCAACATTGAGGGCCACAAAAAAGAGCTGAACGAAAGAGGAAGGACCAGAAACTGAATTCTATCCCACAGGGGACAGTAAAGATTTAGAATTTGTATTTATTCATTTGTTCAGTGGATTTTAAGTATTATCTGTATAGGCTTCCATTCACTTTATGTTATTAATATTAATACTTTATTCATAATATTTATATAGTAATGTGACTGTATTAAAGTTCTCCAGAGAAACAGAACCAGTAGTATATATATAGATATGTATAAGAGGAAACTTATAAGAATTGGCTCATACAGTTATGGAAGCCAAGAATCCCACAATCTGTACAATCTGTGGTCTACCAGCTGCAGAACCAGAAAGGCTGATGTTGCCACTCAGTCCAAGTCAGTAGGCCTGAGAAGCAAGGGGAGTCAATGGTGTAACTCCCAGTCCAGGGGAGGAGTAAAGGGTAAACCCCAGAGTCTGAAGGCCCAAGAACCAAGAGCACCAATGTCCAAGGGCAGGAGAAGATGGATGACCCAACTCACAATGAAAGAGAATTCACCCTTCCTTCACCTTTTTGTTCTATTCAGACCCTCAACAGATTGCCATCACCAATGTGGGTGGGCAGTAACCAATCTTCTTTACTCAGTCTACTGAATCAAACCCATCTCTTCCAGAAACATCCTCATAGACACACCCAGAAATAATGTTTATTCCAGCTATCTGGGCATCTTTAAGCCAAGTTGACACAAAAAATTTAAAATTAACCATCACAGTGACCTTGGAGAACTCTGAACAACCCAGAGCTTAGGGAAACCACTTATGTCAGACTGTTCAAAAATGCCAATAAGGAGCCTTGAGTAGCAAAACTATAGGACCAGAAAGATGTTAAGAGTAGGAATGGAGGTGGGGCACACTTCAAACAGACTTTGGGAATGATAAGACGATGATGGAAAAAATACGGTCTTAGAGGCAGCTGGAAGAGGGCAGTACTCCCAGACCTCCCACCCTGTGTTCCCCCCTCCCCATAACCGTGTTAGCAGCAGCTCTGTGGCAGCATAGGTGGTAGCCAGTACAAAGGGAGCTCGTCCCAGCTCTGGTGCCATCAACACTGAAGCAGCTTGACATATCAGACACCACATGTTATAAAGCTAATAGCAGAATCCCCAGGGCCTCACATAACTCCCTGTAATAGCATCAGGGCTTATTGGAGACTGGTTAGATTTTTCAGTTTTCTTTCAAAGAAGTCAACATATTGTAGACTAATATCTGGACTGAGTAAAAACATCCATAGCAAAAACTATGGATGAAACTATCTGGACTCCAAAGGATAAAAGAAAGAATTTCTTGGGCTTCCCTGGTGGCGCAGTGGTTGAGAGTCCGCCTGCCAATGCAGGGGACATGGGTTCATGCCCAGTACGGGAAGATCCCACATGCCGCAGAGCAGCTAGGCCCGTGAGCCATGGCCGCTGAGCCTGTGCGTCCGGAGCCTGTGCTCTGCAACGGGAGAGGCCACAACAGTGAGAGGCCCGTGTACTGCAAAAAAAAAAAAAAAAAAAAGAATTTCTTCATAGTGAGATATGGCCTTATTAGTACCCAAGGCTGGTGAAGCAATAGTACACTGTATTTACAGAGCTTATGTGTACTCTTTTATATGATTTTCCATTTTACCTTAACTGAGTTTTATTGAGCACATATTTGAGGGATTTTATATTTATATAATTAAGCCCATCAGCTTGTTTATACTACTTTTATATTGCTCTCACATTAATATAGTTCACAGTCCCAGAGCATGTCCTGTGTGCCAAATACTAAGCTGAAGACTTAAATTAGAAGTCTAATTTGTTTAATGTAGTAGACATTAGCCTTAAATTCAACCCAACAATAGCTCTAAACTTATTGCCCTTTATAACCAGAATAACCCTTTCTCATGTCTTATAATTTTGTATTCCTTCTGTAATTTCATTTTTTTTACAGTGTGTGAAATGAGACATGGGTCTAAGTATATTTATCTCCATACCAATAATTAGTATGTCTAAGAGCAGAGTCCACAAACAATGGCTTGTGGGCCAAATCTGGCCTGCTGCCTGTTTTTGTAAACAAAGTTTTATTAAAACAGAGTTACACTCATTTGTTTACATATTTTCTACAGCTGCCTTCACACCACAAAGGCAGAGCTGAGAAGTTGCAAAGCCGAAAATATTTACTATCTAGCCCTTTACCTAAAAACACTGATCACACAGTCTCCCAAGGCAAAAGAAATAAAAGCAAAAATAAACAAATGGGACCTAATCAAACTTGAAAGCACAGCAGAAGAAACCATCAACAAAAAGACAACTTACAGACTGGAAGAAGAAATTTGCAATGATGTGACTGACAAGGGGTTAATATCCAAAATATACAAGCAGCTCATACAACTCAATATCAAGAAAACAAACAACCCAATCAAAAAATGGGCAGGGGCTTCCCTGGCGGTGCAGTGGTTGAGAGTCCGCCTGCCGATGCAGGGGACACGGGTTCGTGCCCCAGTCCGGGAAGATCCCACATGCCGCAGAGCGGCTGGGCCCGTGAGCCATGGCTGCTGAGCCTGCGCGTCCGGAGCCTGTGCTCCGCAACGGGAGAGGCCACAACAGTGAGAGGCCCGCATACAGCAAAAAAAAAAAAAAAAAAAAAAAAAAAATGGGCAGAAGACCTAAATAGACGTTTCTCCAAAGAAGACATACAGATGGTCAACAGGCACATGAAAAAAAGCTCAACATTGCTAATTATTAGAGAAACACAAATCAAAGCCACAAGGAGGTATCACCTTACACCTGTCAGAATGGCTATCATCAAACAGTCTACAAATAATAAATGCTGGAGAGGGTGTGGAGAAAAGGGAATTCTCCTACACTGTTGTTGAAAATATAAATTGGTGCAGCCACTATGGAAAACAGCCTGGAGTTTCCCTAAAAAAACAGAACTATCACATGATCTAGCAATTCTACCCCTGGGTATGTATCTGGAAAAAAAAAATAACTCAAAAAGATACATGTGCTCCAATGTTCATAGCAGCACTATTTACAACAGCCAAGATGAGGAAGCAACACAAGTACCCATCAACAGATGACTGGCTTAAGATGTGGTACATATATACAATGGAATATTACACAGCCATAAAAAAGAATGAAATATTGCCATTTACAACAATATGAATGGACCTAGGGAATATTATGCTTAGTGAAGTAAGTCAGACAAAGACAAATATTTTATGATATCACTTATATGTGGAATCTAAAAAATAATACCAGTGAATCTACATGCAAAACAGAAACAGACTCACAGACATAGAAAACAAACTTATGGTCACCAGAGGGGGAGAAGGAGTAGGGGAGGGACAAATTAGGACTATGGGATTAACAGATACAAACTACTATAAATACAACAGACAAGCAACAAAGATTTACTGTATAGCACAAGGAATTATAACCAATATCTTTAAATAACCTATAGTGGAATATAATCTGGGGAAAAGAACCTCTCAATCACTATGCTCTATACCTGAAACACAATATTCTAAGTCAACCATAGTTCAATTAAAAAAAAAATTTGAAGGGGAAAAACAGTAATGATCACATAATTATTTCTTTCTCCATTTTTTTTTTTTTTTTTTTTTTTTTTTGCAGTACACAGGCCTCTCACTGCTGTGGCCTCTCCCGTTGCGGAGCACAGGCTCCGGACACGCAGGCTCAGCAGCCATGGCTCATGGGCCCAGCCGCTCCACGGCATGTGGGATCTTCCCGGACCGGGGCACGAACCTGTGTCCCCTGCATCAGCAGGCAGACTCCCAACCACTGCGCCACCAGGGAAGCCCTCTTCATTGTTTTTATCTCATCTCATTTGTTATTGCTTTTTAATTCTTTTCTGAGTCACCATATGAAAAGTACCAGACAATGTAAAAAAAAAAAAAAAAAAGTTTTTAATGTTTTTAAAATTTAACCCAAACTTTTCTTTTACTGACATTTACTGTTTTAGATTAATTAAACGTCAAAAGTTGCTCAAATGAAGAGATATAGATGAACAAACTAATTGTAGTTGTTTACTGTTACTATAGCAATAGTCAACAAGCAACAATACCTCACTGCCATACAATAATAGGCATTTATTTAGATCATGCCTCTGCCGAGGGTCTAAGCTACTGGTCTAAGCCGGGCCAACTCGTACCACTCTTCCACATGGTACTAGCTGATAGGAGAGTACCACTCTCCTATCAACCTCTTCCTGGGACCAGGAGGCTACCCTAGGCAGGTTTTCCTCATGATGGCAGAAACCTACAAGGTTTCTCAAAACCTAGACTCAGGACTGGCACAGTGACACACTCACCACATCCCATTGGCCAAAACAATTCACAAGGTCAACCCAGATTCAAGGGGCAGGAAACTATACTGCAAAGTCACATAGCAAAAGGCAAGGCTGCAGGGACAGATGAAGAACTGTGGTCCATGAGACAATCTATCACACGTGTGTACACATTTGAAATTTAAAGTACATTTGTATTTCTACATAATTTTTTTTTTAATATGGAACGCTTCACAAATTTGCGTGTCATCCTTGCACAGGGGCAATGCTAATCTTCTCTGTATTGTTCCAATTTTAGTATATGTGCTGCTGAAGCGAGCACATCTACATGATATAATTTTAATATTTAATCCTGATGAAGGTTCTAGGAATTAGGTATTATCATGGTTGCCATTTAAGAATGATGAAGCTGAGTCAGGGCTTCCTCCTTGCCCAATGTCAAACAGTCTGGAAGTGGCAGAAGAAGGACTTGAATCCAAGCCTATTTCCAAAGGCTTTTCCTCTGGGCCGTATTTGCATTATTAAATTTGTCTAGTGAGGTGGCAGTGGCTATGGCCTGGTAAAATTCAGTCCTTCTTGTCCATAGTATAGGACTCTAGCTACTCAGGTGCTATAGACTGAATATTGGTGTCCCCCCAAAACTCATATGTTGAAATCTAATCCCCAAAGTAATGGCATTTGGCGGTGGAGCCTTTGGGAGGTGATTAGGTGATGGGGACAGAGCTCTCATGAATGGCATTACTGCCCTTATAAAAGAGACCCCAGAGAGCTCTCTCACCCCTTCCACCATGTGAGGATACAGTGAGAAAACAGCTATCTTTTGAAGCCAGAAGTGAGCCCTCACCAGACGTGGGATCTGCTGGCCCCTTAATCTTGAACTTCTCAGACTCCACAATTGTGAGAAACAAATGCTTGTTGTATAAGCCACCCAGTCTCTGGCATTTTTGTTACAGCAGCCCGAATGGACTAAGACACCAGGCCCCAGTGTGTGGGAGTCCAAAAGACTTATTTCCACCGGCCAAAGTGAGCAGAAGTGATGTGTGCCACATCCAGGTCAAGACTTTTTAAAAGAAAGCCTGCCTCCTGCTCACTTGCTTTCCCCTTTGGCCAGGTGGATGAAGACAAGGCTGTCCAATGAGCTATCTGAAATAATGGATGTATGCCACGTCTGCACTATCTCATATGGTATCCCCTAGCCCCAAGTGAACACTCGATGTATGGTTAGTACAACTGAGGACTTGAATCTTTAATTTAACTGGCTCTGATGCCTCTAAGTAAAGTAATTCTAATTAAGTTTGTTATGGAATTCAGTAAGTTGAGGATTGAGATTGAAAACAGATGGAAAGGAATTGGAAAATGTAAATGTTCCCTAAATTGGTAGAACTGTCTGGCAGAGGTCAAATAGTGGCCAATACTTTGGGAAGAAAAATAGGTATCTAAAAGAAACAAACTCTTGATATAGTTACAGTTTGATATTTCCAGTTTCCTTCTGACTGGGTAACAAATTAAGCTACCTTTTACTACAGAATTAATTCACCTCTCTCACTGGTAAATAATTTATCATTTTGAGGCAACCTGACATACAATACGCAGGCATAAAGCCACTTTTTCTAAAATCCACTGGTTCCCTGGAGCAGTTGTATCTCTTATTGATATTTACTGTAACAACCCAATACTCCTAATGGTTGTGAAATTCGGCTTGTCTGAGCACTTTCAAAACAAATAACACCAGCGTAGCTCCCAAACACCGCTGCCATCCATCACTTGCAAGACAGTCACCATGACCAGCACCCTGCTTTAGCGATGGATTTATGCTACAGTTCTAGAAAACAAGCTTTTACCTTTCCAGTGATGTGGTGAAAAAACCTGGAGCATACACCCTCGATTGGCTATTAACATTATTTTTTTGAATTTTATTTTTTATACGGCAGGTTCTTATCAGTTATCTATTTTATACACATCAGTGTATACATGTCAATCCCAATCGCCCAATTCATCACACCACCACCCCCCGCCGCTTTCCCCCTTTGGTGTCCATATATTTGTTCTCTACATCAGTGTCTCTATTTCTGTCCTGCAAACTGGTTCATCTGTACCATTTTTCTAGGTTCCACATATATGCATTAATATACGATATTTGTTCTTCTCTTTCTGACTTACTTCACTCTGTATCACAGTCTCTAGATCCATCCACATCTCTGCAAATGACCCAATTTCGTTCCTTTTTATGGCTAATAGGCCATTGTATATATGTAACACATCTTCTTTATCCATTCATCTGTCGATGGGCATTTAGGTTGCTTCCATGACCTGGCTATTGTAAATAGTGCTGCAATGAACATTGGGGTGCATGTGTCCTTTTGAAATATGGTTTTCCATGGGTATATGCCCAGTAGTGGGATTGCTGGATCACATGGTAATCCTATTTTTAGTTTTTTAAGGAACCTCCATACTGTTCTCCATAATGGCTGTATCAATTTACATTCCCACCAACAGTGCAAGAAGGTTCTCTTTTCTCCACACCCTCTCCAGCATTTGTTTGCAGATTTTCTGATGATGCCCATTCTAACTGGTGTGAGGTGATACCTCACTGTAGTTTTGATTTGAATTTCTCTAATCATTAGTGATGTTGAACAGCTTTTCATGTGCTTCTTGGCCATCTGTATGTCTTCTTTGGAGAAATGTCTAAATAGGTTTTCTGCCCTTTTTTTTTGGATTGGGTTGTTTTTTTAATATTGAGCTGCATGAGCTGTTTATATATTTTGGAGATTAATCCTTTGTCTGTTGATTTGTTTGCAAATATTTTCTCCATTCTGAGGGTTGTCTTTTCATCTTGTTTGTAGTTTCCTTTGCTTTGCAAAAGCTTTTAAGTTCCATTATGTCCCATTTGTTTATTTTTGTTATTTCCATTATTCTAGGAGGTGGATCAAAAAAAATCTTGTGGGTGGAATAGGGAGGGAGACGCAAGAGGGAAGAGATATGGGAACATATGTATATGTATAACTGATTCACTTTGTTATAAAGCAGAAACTAACACACCATTGTAAAGCAATTATACTCCAGTAAAGATGTAAAAAAAAATTTTTTTAATTTAAAAAACATAAGAAAAATAAACATAAATTTAAAAAACCCACAGCATTGTAAATCAACTACACTTGAAAATATTTCTTTAGTGCAAAATATTTTTTAATGTAAGTTTTATTGTGTGTGTACCACAGGTTCAATATATATGAATTATGTCAAATCGATTACATTGTTTTTCAAAATAAAGAATTTTTGATATTTTAAAAAAAAATCTTGCTGTGATTTACATCAAAGAGTGTTCTATGTTTTCCTCTAAGAGTTTTATAGTGTCCAGTCTTACGTGTAGGCCTCTTATCCATTTTGAGTTTATTTTTGTGTATGGTGTTAGGGAGTGTTCTCATTTCATTCTTTTACATGTAGCTGTCCAGTTTTCCCAGCACCACTTATTGAAGAGGTTGTCTTTTCTCCACTGTATACCCTTGCCTCCTTTGTCATAGATTAGTTGACCATAGGTGCGTGCGTTTATCTCTGGGCTTTCTATCCTGTTCCATTGATCTATATTTCTGTTTTTGTGCCAGTACCATATTGTCTTGATTACTGTAGCTTTGTAGTATAGTCTGAAGTCAGGGAGTCTGATTCCCCCAGCTCCGTTTTTTTCTCTCAAGACTGCTTTGGCTATTTGGGGTCTTTTGTGTTTCCATACAAATTTTAAGACTTTTTGTTCTAGTTCTGTAAAAAAATGCCACTGGTAATTTGATAGGGATTGCACTGAATCTGTAGATTGCTTTGGGTAGTATAGTTATTTTCACAATATTGATTCTTCCAATCCAAGAACATGGTATATCTCTCCATCTGTTTGTGTCATCTTTGATTTCTTTCATCGGTTTCTTATAGTTTTCTGAGTACAGGTCTTTTACCTCCTTAGGTAGGTTTATTCCTAGGTACTTTATTCTTTTTGTTGCAATGGTGAATGGGATTGTTTTCTTTATTTCTCTTTCTGATCTTTCATTGTTAGTGTATAGGAACAGCTGTTAACATTTTAATCGTGAAAGCTGGGGAGGATTTGAACCCACTGCTCACTTGTGTAGAAATCAATTACAATTGAAAAGAATATTTAGACATTAGCACCTGAGAAGTGTGATTGCTTTTTAGCTTCTGCTTATTTTCCATACCACCAGAAAAGATCATGGTGATGAATGTGAATGGCAGTGAGCCCTCACTACTGAGGGGATGCCAATTTTGGGGTGGTGGGGAGGCTGATAAAAGGCAAGTCTGTGACTCCGAGGATAATCCATGCTGCTGTATCCACTCTCAGGTTTCTCAGCGCCTCCTTTAGAGGACCCCTTTGCTCCCTGTGGAGCCTGTGACTAGGAGTCAGAGCCAGCTCACATTGTGGCTCCTCCTCTTATTAGCTGAGTGGCCATGAGCAGTCCCCTCTCTGAACCTCATTTTCCTTCTCCATGTGAGGATTAAAGGGACTAGTGCAGATAAAGTGTGTAGCACATAGTAACTGCACATTGCGTAGTATTCCACCCATGTAGCTGTTATTTCTGGAGACTTCTCCATCCTCCCCCTCCCCAGCACCACCCCTTATGCATACAGATTTCAGTGCCACATGGCAATTTACTCATTCTTAAAACCTCAAAACTCGTTCAACCAAAAACAGCCTCATAACATAACTGAGAGACATTTTAGGAAGCAGATGAAAAAGAAGCTGCACTAGCAAAGTACACAGGTCACTCTGGTTATGGATCAGAGCGATGGGAGATTCGTATGTTCTCCAAACTGGTCTTAGCCAGCTAGCTCTCTCTGTCACCTTGGGCAGAGACTGCTACTTTCCTTTCTTATGCTAATGCCCTCAGTAATAAACTGCATACCCTTTTATCTTGTAAAACAAAATCATCATGACCTCAGAATGGATGACGAATCCTGGGCCCTCCCCCTTCTTCCTATTTCTTACCTTGGATGTATGTGATCTGCACTTTTGTCTTATGCTTGAGACATAGATATTGGACATGACTGAAGCCTGCCTGACCTGAAGCTTTCTCCAGGGGGCCCAAATCCAAGGCCTTGATTCCGATCAGGACTTTCAAATATTGAACGCCTGGTGCTTATCAAGGATCTACCCAGACACTGGGTGAGATCATAGAGGACAAATGTGCCCTTCTGCAGCCTCACTTCTCAATTTCCCTGCAAGTCACTCTCCTCCTCCTTGCTTACTTCTGGTTCAAAGTTATGAGGAAGACGTCAAACAGTGAGAGGAGTATTTAAGATGTTACCATGCAGACAGGCTCACAGTACACAAGCATTTATAAAATACTTCTATGAACTGGGTCTCAACGGATTACGTTTGTCTGTGACAAATTTTTCCAGCAAGTTTTCTAAGATTCTTCTATTGTTCTGTCATCACTGCTTTCAGCCAGGGATCCTAAGGACAAGAGTCTCTGAGAGGATGGAACACAAAAATGCCAAGGCATGTGTGGCAAACACAGCTGCCCAGCAGGTATCTGTGCTCCTTTCCCTAAGTGTAGAGTTGCTAATGGAAGCAGCTGCCCAGCCAGGGAACATTTTTCCTCTCCTCCACACATCCCTCACCCCAATCTTTGCATCTAGATGTAGCATGTGACATTTTCCTACTAAGGGGATGTGAACAGAAAGGATGTGTCACTTCCTGGCTAAGATAGTTAAAAGACAGTGTGCCTTCTCCACACTCCTCTGGATGTCGAAGCTCAGGGTGACACTGGAAGGCACATGTCAAATATGGTGGAGCCACCAAATGGAATAATTCTCAATCCCTGAATCACTTCTCAGAGGAGAGGAGACTGCCTTACTGGGTGTTCCCCACACTGAACTATTCAGTGAGTGAGAAATAAACTGAATCTACTGCAGAAGCTGATGTTATCATAACTAATACCATGAGTTTTAAAAAGGAAAATAAACAATACAATCCTATAACTGGCATCTGGCCACGGTTGTAGTGTACATAGGTAAAAGAAACACTTTAATTGCATTAAAAGGTACTTAACTCGCATGTGTTTGGCAAGAATGTAAATTGGTACAATTACTGTGAAACACCGGCAAAATCTATAAAAGCTGAATCTTTAAATATTCTATGACCCCAACTACATATACTCCCATCAGAAATATGTGCATATGCTCAACAGAAACATGTACTAGAATGTGGCCCATACATGCAATGAAATATTGTCTTACAAAAGGAAGGAAATTCTGACACATGTTACAACATGGGTGAACCTTGAGGACATTATGCTAAATGAAATAAGGCAGTCCCAAAAGACAAATACTGTGTAATTCCACTCTAGGTTAGGTAACCAGAGTAGTCTAACTCATAAAAACAGAAAGTAGGAATGGTGGTTGCCAAGGGCATGAGGAATAGGGGGGTGTTGTTTAGTGGAGATAGAGTTTTGGTTTTGCAAGATGAACAGTTCTAGAGATTGGTTTCACGACCATGTAAGTGTACTTAACGCCACTGAATTGTTACTTAAACATGGTTACAATAGTAATTTTTATGTTATATGTATTTTACCATAATTAAGCATAAAAACAAAAACAAAAATATGTATCAGAATGTTCAGAGTAGCACAAATTATAATAGCTGGAAACCGGAAACTAACCAAATGGCCTCCAACAGTAAAATGAATAAATTGTGGGCTGTTCACCCACAGCAATATTACACAGCAATGAGAAATGCATGACCTGTGACATGAAACAATATGAATAAACCTTACAAAGATAATGTTAAGCAGAAGAAGCCAGACAAAAAAGATATATACTATATGAGTCTATTTATATAAAGTACAAAAACAGGCAAAACACTTCAATTATGTTAGAAGTCAGGATAAGAGGGTGGGTAATGACTAAAAAGAAGCCAAGTGGAACGGGGGGGGGGCTGTTTTTGTATTATTATTACATTTTTAAAGATTTTTTAATGATCTTAGTCAATTGCTATAATACATTTCTAAAATTTTCTATGACCTCTCAAAAAAAGAAATTACAAACTCAAGGGGAAAAGATGTCCAAAAGCACATCCTTCTTGCCTGAGGGCAGTAGAACCTCTGAAGCAGCTGAGGCAAATGAATTTAGAATTTGTATGTGAATGATCAACACAAATCAAGACACCTTAGAATTCCTTATTATTCCATAAATGGTCCATTGTATACAAATTACCTACTTCATCATCAAATTATCATTCATCTAGGAGCACCAACAAGAAATGTGTTTAACAAGTAAAATTCTATGGTAATTTCACACTCAACAATGCCTTGTGTTCATAATTTCAATATTAGATCTGATTGAATATGATTAAATATGGTCTGTGCATTCCAAAACGGGTGGCAGGATGGATCTAAATGAACTCATTAGTAGCTGATGCTGTAGAGATCTTTCTAAATGCTAATGTTTAGCTGCCTTTGGCTCATTAATTAATTTAAAGATTGTATAATTATCAAAGCTTTCGATTCAAGTACATCTACCACTTTTTATTATTGGATGATGCTTATTCGCATGTGAGCATAAAAAATTAAATTATGTCACCCAAAGATATGGAACACAATACCAAATGATCATACAGGTTATGTATTTATTTGCAAAGGAAAAAAGCAAAGTCAGAGGGGGATGTTCACTTGAACACATGAGGAGCTGGGACCACAACAAATCCTTGTCTCCAAAACAGGAGTGATGAAAACAAAAGCGGGGATGGACAAGGAGTCAAATGTTGGGAGACCATGAGTAAACCCAGTGCGTGGAGAAGAAAGGGAGCCTGGTGTAACTGAAAGAGACAGCCCCATCCTAAAAACATCCAAGGTGACAGGAATACTCCAAATTCCAATGCTTTTAGAACCTACTTTTGAAAGTTTTAAGATCACAAAGCGTTGTTATAAAATTAGAACTAGAAGCACAGTGAGACACTTTTAGATAATGATTTTCTTTCACACTCAGGGCAAGGATTAAGGTCTAGTTACCAACAAAAGGGTGATTGCATCTAGTATCACCACACATCCAAGGAGAGTCATCCAAGGGAGACTAGTTAAGTCACCCTCTCACACTTAAGAGCAAAGGCAAGAAAGTGCCAGAGGCACTCTGGGGAAAGAAGTGAACTAGGGAGGGGTTCTGGTAGATCCTACACAGGAAGCCCACCTACTTCCCCATGATTTCCATCATCAGGAAACCTCCTTGCAAATAAGGGTAGTAAACCGGGTACAAATTTTTTTTTTTTTTTTTTTTTTTGCGGTACGCGGGCCTCTCACTGTTGTGGCCTCTCCCGTTGCAGAGCACAGGCTCCGGACGCGCAGGCTCGGCGGCCATGGCTCACGGGCCCAGCCGCTCCGCGGCATGTGGGATCTTTTCGGACCGGGGCACGAACCCGTGTCCCCTGCATCGGCAGGCGGACTCTCAACCACTGCGCCACCAGGGAAGCCCGTGTACAAAATTTTAAATAAGTATTTTTAGACTGTAACCTACTGACTTCTCTGTGATTCAGTTTACGGATATCACCACACCGGAATTGTGGAGCTTCCACGGGAAGACGTTTATGAGAGGATTTGAAGCAGAGGGAGCCAGTACAAGCAGGACTTTAAGTGATGTCTTCTCACTAACGTCTGATACATTTTGGAGGGTTTGGGACCTACAGGGGATCTCACACTGATTTGTTCCATTGTGTTTGCAAATTACTTAGACATGCTGGAGGAATCCCTAGGGACTAAATTAAGCTCTCTGAAAGGAAAAAGTCAAGGCTGTAAACGCTGCAGAAATGGCAATGCATGAGAACCATGGCAAGGAGAACTACAGAAGGCTTTTCCTCTTCAACATTCTGTTTTGTCCTAACATTCCCCCCAAATGGGCTTTCAGAATCATGTCTGAGAACAATCACCTACTGCTCTGGTCTTCCTGTTTGTGTCCCCCCAAAATTCACACCGGAAACCTAACTTCAAGGTGACGCCTCTTGCCCTCATGACTGGGACTAGAGCCCTCATACAGAAGGACCACACAGCTCCCTGGGCCCTTCTGCCATGGGAGGACACAACCAGCCTCTGCAACCTGGAAGAGGCCCTTATTCGACCTTGTTGGCTGGCACCCTTCATCTCAGACTTGCAGCTTCCAGAACTATGAGGAATAAATTTCTGTTGTTTATAAGCTACTCATTCTGTTGTATTCTGTTACAGCAGCCTGAACAGACTGACACCTATTTCCTCTGGTCTGTGGCAATGGCCACTCAGGTAACACTGTGAGGAAGGTCCCAGGTCTTAAGCAATCTAGACCTCTAAGTTAGTTAGTTAGTTAGTTATTTTTGGCTGCGTTGGGTCTTCGTTGCTGTGCGTGGGCTTTCTCTAGTTGCAGCGAGCGGGGGCCACCCCTCACTGCAGTGCACAGGCTTCTCACTGCAGTGGCCTCTCCCGTTGTGGAGCGTGGACTCTAGGCACGCGGACCTCAGCAGTTGTGGCGTGTGGGCTCAGTAGTTGTGGCTCACGAGCTCTAGAGCACAGGCTCAGGAGTTGTGGCACACGGGCTTAGTTGCTGCACAGCATGTGGGATCTTCCCAGACCAGGGATCAAACCCGTGTCCCCTGCATTGGCAGGCGGATTCCCAACCACTGAGCCACCAGGGAAGTCCCCAGACCTCTAACTTTAGAAACCAGCCATGTATAATCCAGAACAGTTTTCCTGTGTACATTCAGTAGACAGTTACACAGGAAGCTGTAGAGCAGCAACACTTGCCACCCCAAACTGTCTCTGTGGCACGGCGAGCAATTTAGGCTGATGTTTTAAAATTATTCTTTCTTTATTGAAATATAGTTGACTTACGAAGTTGTGTTAATTTCTGCAGTACAGCAAAATGATTCAATTACACATATGTATTTTATAGTCTACTGTATAGCACAGGGAACGATATTCAATATTCTGTGATAAGCCATGATAGAAAAGAATAGGCTCATTATGTTTAAGAAACTGAAGACTCAGTTTTTCTTGTTACCTCTCCCTTAACTGCCTAAAAGCATTCACATGATGGGCTTGTTCCCACAATACAGCTACCACCTGAGGTATCTGCAGAGAATATGGACTAGGTGTGTCAGGGGAGACTCAACAAGACCTAGAGATCAGAGGCCTCTGTGTCCCATCCTCTCTGCATGGCCCAGCAAACATTTGTCTTACCAAAAATACGCTTTTCCATTTTCATGTGAATTGTTTTCCTCCCCTTCGAAGTCCCAAACCATTACCCCAACATCCTCTTTTGTTAACTTTAGCTGAAGATGTTATTGAAGGTGAGGGTTTTGACCATTTTGGCGAGTTACTCAGTTTTCCTGGGTGTCTCTCATGTATACATGTTATTAAACTTTTGTTTGATTTTCTCTGTTCATCTGTCTCATGTCAATTTAATTCTTAGACCAGCCATAAGAACCTAGATGGGTAGAGGAAAATGTTTTCCTCCCCAGCATGCTCATCTATACCGTCACAGCTAGGTTGCCCCAACATCCATATTACAGCCTATAAGAAGGGGGAGAAAGCCAAAATCCAGAGAAACATGATTGTCTTTAAGTGGCAAATTATGTCCCAATTACACATACCACTTCAGCTCACTTTCTATTTGCCAAAAATTAGTCGCATGTCCGCACCCAGCTGGAAAGAGAACATGGGGATACATAGCAATTTCCCAAAGCCCACCTCTCTGATCACCCAAATATCCATGCATGCCCTTTTCCGCCCTCACACAGAATACATTACCCCTACCCTAAAACAGACAGGTCCCATCCTGCTATGGCACACAGCTTCAAGTCCAAGATATGTGGACAACATGCAGTCTCTTCTACCACATCTGGATGTGTCTCCTAGCCAAGAAGTTACGAGCTCATTCCCTCCCCCATGTCCCACCTACCCATCCCTCAGTAAACAATGGTAGGTAAGACAAGACATGCACAATAGACATTTCTTGTCAGAAAAGAGAAGAAGCAAAACACACAGCAGCCACTGGTCCTTAGCAATTATGGTGTCGCACTGGGCAGTAATTATAAAGGGACCTGCCCGGGCAGTGGAATATTTTCATGGTTAGATCTTGGTTTCTGTTTCTGGGGGCATTCCCTCATCCATTGTCCCCTGAGCCTGTGGCTTTGCCTCGGTGGTTCTTCCTTGCCCATTGTCCCTCATGGCCACATCAGAGTTTGCAGACATTTCTTTCATGAGCCCTCCTTCAAGGATGCTCACTTTTTACACTGCTCCCTACCAGTGCAGTGAGCCTGAGGATTACATTAGGATTGAACATTCACAACCCAGGGGTTCATTTGGCAACAAAGTTTGCTTCAATCAATGGTAGATTTCTGGTCTATTTGATTCTGTTCTGATTTAACATGTCAGTACCCACCCAGAATTTTTACTGGGCATTATTTCTTAAGCCCGCCTTATTTTCTAGCATCTGAGTTTAGCCATGACTCTTTCCTCCCTTAAAAGGCTACTCCCTTGAGGCCATTTGACACAGTAGACTTAATCTGATCTTTGTTGCTAGGACTACCTTTGTTCAGTTGAGAATCTTTTTATGGGAGGACTTTGAAGAGCACCCTTCGTAACAGTTTTCTGCCTTTGTGGGATTAATAACAGTTGATTTTTCCAACCCCATGGGGTTCTATTATCTTCCCACTCTTCCTGCCAGTTGGCCAATTCTTCCCTGGGCTCATTTCTTTCTAATAACCACCTGTGGAAAGCAGCAAAGAGCAGCCCAGGTACAAATAATCTGGTTACTTCCAACTGCTTTCTCTAGGACTAATGATTATACACACATGAGGTTTTTCTTCTAAAAACTGAAGACAATCTTACCAAATGTTGCCTTGACAGTACAAAGTTCATCATCTTCCCAGTATCTGAAATTCCTGTTTTTTCACTGCCCACAGTCTAACATCTAGGGCAACACCACATATTTAAGGTTTTTATAATGATAAGCACCAATATCTGTATTAATTAGAAGAAGAATGACACTGCAAAAACGAGACTCCAAAAGCAAGTGACTTCAACAAGACTGACTTCTATTTCTCTCTCATGAAACAGCCTGGGAGGTCTACGCTAGCGGTCTTCTCCAGGAGCTCACAGTCTTTCCGTCTTGTTGTTCTGCGTTACCCTAGGGCATTGCCCTTCACGGTTGAAGCGGAGTCGACACTATATCCATATACCAGCCGATGGAGAGGCGACGAAGTCCAAGGATAGCAGCTTCTTTTTTAGAAAGAGTACTTAGAAGATATAAATATCAATCCTACTTAAGGCCCACTGGCACAAATTTCACCATATGGCCACTAAATAACCATTGTATGAGTGATGGGAGAGGAAGAGAAAATATCAGGAGGTATCATCTGGCTACTGGTACCAGGGAAAAGAGTTTGGAAATTCGACTAAACCTAGTAGGAAACCTGAACAACCCAACCGATTGCATTGGTCCAAAAAGCCACCTTTACTGGCTTAGGATAAAAAAATCTGTTCTCAAAGTGTGCCAACTTTAAGACCTCGTATACCAGACAAGCAGAAAGTTTGGTCATTCCCAAGCTCCCTTCCCCCATGTCCAAAAATCCCCACAGCTCTTCATGCACATCCCAACTTATTCTTACCGTTACTGATGAAGCCGAAAATCAAACATACCTTCCTGCGACCGGAAGACTTCCCCAGCGTTTCCCCGGGTCCTGGCTTTGTTAGAAGTGCTAACAAACGAGGTTCAGTGGCCGCACAGCAAGCCAAACGCCAAGACGCCAAGGTTCTGAGCCCAGCGCAGAGCTCTGACTGCCTGTAGCGCAGGGCGCTTGTGGGATAAAGCCCAGGTGTGGGGAGCACGAGGAAAGGTAATTGGAGAGAGAAAGGTGAGGTCATCACCATCCTGCGCAGACGCAACTAAGCTCCACGCCCCTCCATGGGATACGTGCTCAGAAAACAGAAGTTAACACGAACCGAGGGTGGGGTTTGGGCCCTCTGACGTCAAAAGGTCACCCAGGGGCCACTCGCACATGCTCAGTTGGATGGTCGGTGGTCTTAACAAGTCTTAACCAGCTGGAGCTCAAACTGGACACAGCTGACTCCAAGCTCCTAGAAAACAACTTGGGCAAACATCTTATTATCTATGATCGGTGAGGGCAAGTTAAAGGTGAAATGCATCTAACTGATGACTAACCTCACTCCCAGAAGCTGACAAGCATCTGCCCTGTCCACAGTGTTAGTGCCGCTGAAAAGCAAAGGCTCGCTCTGGCTGTTGTCCTCCGCTCGCCTCCAGATGGCCAGCAGCAGCTCAGTCCCCTCCTAAAACCATTTAGGCTTCTTCAGGCCTGGGAGGTTGGGTCCAGCTCCCTCCCAGTCCCAGGGAGTAAGAAGTCCTCCCTCACCACTGTCCACCTCTCACTGTGTTAGGATTTACCTCTTCCCACAATAACCAATAGTGACAACATCCATTCAGTTGTCGCCACAGGGTGCAGTCTGGACCCCAGAGCCACAACATGATAAAGACAAAACCACAGCCTGACATTGGGTACATTTCTCAAACTCTGAGGTATTTTATCATGTACATGGTCATTTTGTCACAAAAGCATTTTATTAAGTAAGCTCAGTGCCAGACTGAGGGGAGGGGGAAAGCATTAAGTAAAGGAAATTTCATTGACTTATGAGGTGGATGCTGCATCCTATGAGATCAGCTGCTCAACATTTCAGTCAAATGATACCACTGTACAACGTGCTTCTTTAGCTATCTATTGAGCCCTCAGTAAATAATGTGAGGCTGTTCAAGGAGTTGCTGGATGTTACTCATCTATTATACAATATTTGTTGAATGTCTATTGTAAGCAGCATAATAGAACACCTTCTACTTCCATTTCTAGGCCAGATGAGAAGACACAGAATCCATACAGGGAAAGATTCCTGCCATTTAGTGAAATAAAAATATGAGATAAAGCTAAGCGCAATCAGATTTCTAATGAGTCATTCAACACTGTGGTGGGGAAGCTTCAGAAGAGTGACATTTGATCAGGTTCTAGAAGGATAGGGGTTTGGGGAAGCAGAGATGAGAGAAAACAGCCCCAAATGTAGAGAAATTAACTTGTGAAGAATATCAGGAGGAGCAAAACAAAACAAGACACCATGTTGCACCCCGGGGATGACATGATTTTGGTTTGCAGCGGAGAAGTTATATATCAGTGAGCAGTGGGAAATGAGGCTATGAAAGCAGATGGGGCCAGGCTCTGGAATGATCGCACCTCTATCAAGTTTGAACACTACCCCTATGGTGATGGGACAGGAAAGGCAGAGGGAGACAGAGACCAGTTAGAAAACCAAACATAAGACACTTTAAATAATACGAGTAGATGTATAGTTGTCCTACTCAAACTTAGAGGTACTTCCTTACACTCTAGGGATGAAAAACTGCTCTTTTTCCTTCTAACCTTTTGAGGAGGGTTCTGGGCTGAGTTGTCTAACCAAAGACAGATTAACAAGAGAAAAGCACACAGATATGTTTAATGTAAGTTTTAGGTAACAGGAGAATCTTCATAAGGAAATGAAGACCTGAAGAAGCAGCTACACCTGTGTTGTTATGTTTGGTTTAATGAAGAGTGGAAAGCTGTGGGAAAATGTGTTGGGACAAAAGGCTATGAGCTAAAGATGATAAACTGGGGGAAATAGCAAGGCCTGTTCATTCAGGTTCCTCTGGGCATCCCTCATCTTGGAGATAGAATGCTTTTTCCCTGCAGGTACAGTAAGTGTGCCTCTCCAGTGAGGGTCTTCTGACCTGTTTCAGGGGAGACAAGGGAGGTCAGAGAGTCCTTCCAGCACCTCCCATTTCTCAAATCCCTTCAGCTTGAAACTTCAAATGCCAAGGTACCAAAATTTGGTGTAGCACATTCTGAACCATGTCGATACTGTCAGGATTTTTTTTTTTAATATCTTTATTGGAGTATAATTGCTTTACAATGGTGTGTTAGTTTCTGCTTTATAACAAAGTGAATCAGCTATACATATACATATATCCTCATATCCCCTCCCTCTTGTGCCTCCCTCCCACCCTCCCTATCCCACCCCTCTAGGTGGACACAAAGCACCGAGCTGATCTCCCTGTGCTATGCGACTGCTTCCCATTAGTTATCTATTTTACATTTGGTAGTGTATATGTGTCCATGCCACTCTCTCACTTCGTCCCAGCTTACACTTCCCCCTCCCCATGTCCTCAAGTCCATTCTCTACATCTGGGTCTTTATTCCTGTCCCGCCCCTAGGTTCTTCAGAACCTTTTTTTTTTTTTAGATTCCATATATACGTGTTAGCATACGGTATTTGTTTTTCTCTTTCTGACTTACTTCACTGTGTACGACAGTCTCTATGTCCATCCACCTCACTACAAACAACTCAGTTGCGTTTCTTCTTATGGCTGAGTAATGCTCCATTGTATACATGTGCCACATCTTCTTTATCCATTCATCTGTTGATGGACACTTAGGTTGCTTCCATGTCCTGGCTATTGTAAATAGACCTGCAATGAACATTGTGGTACATGACTGTTTTTGAATTATGGTTTTCTCAGGGTATATGCCCAGGAGTGGAATTGTTAGGTCATATGGTAATTCTATTTTTAGTTTTTTAAGGAACCTCCATACTGTTCTCCATAGTGGCTGTATCAATTTACATTCCCACCAACAGTGCAAGAGGGTTCCCTTTTCTCCACACCCACTCCAGCATTTATTGTTTGTAGATTCTTTGATAGTGGCCATTCTGACTGGTGTGAGGTGATACCTCATTGTAGTTTTGATTTGCATTTCGCTAATGATTACTGATGTTGAGCATCCTTTCGTGTGTTAACTCTGTATATCTTCTTTAGAGAAATGTCTGTTTAGATCTTCTGTCGATTTTTGGGTTGGGTTGTCTGTTTTTTTAATATTGAGCTGCATGAGCTGCTTGTATATTTTGGAGATTAATCCTTTGTCAGTTGCTTCATTTGCAAATATTTTATCCCATTCTGAGAGTTGTCTTTTCAGCTTGTTTATGGTTTCCATTGCTGTGCAAAAACTTTTAAGTTTTATTAGGTCTCCCTTATTTATTTTTGTTTTTATTTCCATTTCTCTAGGAGGTGGGTCAAAAAGGATCTTGCTTTGGTTTATGTCATAGAGTGTTCTGCCTATCTTTTCCTCTAAGAGTTTTATAGTGTGTGACTTAACATTTAGTTCTTTAATCCATTTTGAGTTTATTTTTGTGTATGGTGTTAGGGAGTGTTCTAATTTCATTCTTTTACATGTAGCTGTCCAGTTTATCCAGCACCACTTATTAAAGAGGTTGTCTTTTCTCCATTGTATATTCTTGCCTCCTTTATCAAAGATAAGGTGACCATATGTGCATGAGTTTATCTCTGGGCTTTCTATCCTGTTCCATTGATCTATATTTCTGTTTTTGTGCTGGTACCATATTGTCTTGATTACTATAGCTTTGTAGTATACTCTAAAGTCAGGGAGCCTGTTTCCTCCAGCTCTGCTTTTCTTTCTCAAGATTGCTTTGACTATTTGGGGTCTTTTGTGTTTCCATACAAATTGTGCAATTTTTTGTTCTAGTTATGTGAAAAATGCCATTGGTAGTTTGATAGGGATTGCATTGAATCTGTAGATTGCTTTGGGTAGTATAGTCACTTTCACAATGTTGATTCTTCCAATCCAAGACCATGGTATATCTCTCCATCTGTTTATATCATCTTTAATTCCTTTCATCAGTGTCTTATAGTGTGCTGCATACAGGTCTTTTGTCTCCTTAGGTAGGTTTATTCCTAGGTATTTTAGTCTTTTTGTTACAGTGGTAAAAGGGAGTGTTTCCTTAAATTCTCAATCAGATTCTTCATCATTAGTGTATAGGAATGCAAGAGATTTCTATGCATGAATTTTGTATTCTGCTACTTTACCAAATTCATTAATTAGCTCTAGTAGTTTTCTGGGAACATCTTTGGGATTCTCTGTGTATGGTATCATGTCATCTGCAAACAGTGACAGTTGTACTTCTTTTCCGATTTGGATTCACTTTATTTCTTTTTCTTCTCTGATTGCTGTGGCTAAAGCTTCCAGAACTATGTTGAATAATAGTGGTGAGAGTGGACAACCTTGTCTTCTTCCTCATCTTAGTGGAAATGGTTTCAGTTTCTCACCACTGAAAATGATGTTGGCTGTGGGTCTGTCATGTATGAGCTTTATTATGTTGAAGAAAGTTCCCTCTATGCCTACTTTCTGGGTTTTTTTTTAATCATAAATGGGTATTGAATTTTGTCAAAAGCCTTTTCTGCATCGATTGAGATGATCATATGGTTTTATCCTTCAGTTTGTTAATATGGTTTATCACATTGATTGATTTGCGTATTTTGAAGAATCCTTGCATTCCTGGGATAAACCGCATTTGATCATGGTGTATGATCCTTTTAATGTGCTTTGGATTCTGTTTGCTAGTATTTTTGTGAGGATTTTGCATCTATGTTCATCAGTGATGTTGGCCTGTAGTTTTCTCTTTTTGTGCCATCTTTATCTGGTTTTGGTATCAGGGTGATGGTGGCCTTGTAGAATGAGTTTGGGAGTGTCCTCCCTCTGCTATATTTTAGAAGAGTTTGAGAAGGATAGGTGTTAGCTCTTCTCTAAATGTTTGATAGAATTCCCCCGTGAAGCCATCGGGTGGTGGGCTTTTGTTGGTTGGAAGATTTTTAATCACAGTTTCAATTTCAGTGCTTGTGATTGGTGTATTTATATTTTCTCTTTTTTCCGGGTTCAGTCTCGGAAGGTTGTGCTTTTCTAAGAATTTGTCCATTTCTTCCAGGTTGTCCATTTTTTTGACATATAGTTGTTTGTAGTAATCTCTCATGATCCTTTGTATTTCTGCAGTGTCAGTTGTTACTTCTCCTTTTTCATTTCTAATTCTATTGATTTGAGTGTTCTCCCCGTTTTTCTTGATGAGTCTGGCTAATGGTTTATCAATTTTGTTTACCTTCTCAAAGAACCAGCTTTTAGTTTTATTGACCTTTGCTATCATTTCCTTCATTTCTTTCTCATTAATTTCTGATCTGATCTTTATGAGTTCTTTCCTTCTGCTAACTTTGGGGGTTTTTTTGTTCTTCTTTCTCTAATTGCTTTAGGTGTAAGGTTAGGTTGTTTATTTGAGATGTTTCTTGTTTCTTAAGGTAGGACTGTACTGCTATAAACTTCCCTCTTCCCTCTTTTGCAGCATCCCATAGGTTTTGTGTTGTCATGTTTTCATTGTCATTTATTTCTGTGTATTTTTTTATTTCCTCTTTGATTTCTTCAATGACCTCTTGGTTATTTAGTAGTGTATTGTTTAGTCTCCATGTGTTTCTATTTTCTACAGGTTTTTTCCTGTAATTGATATCTAGTCTCATTGCATTGTGGTTGGAAAAGATACTTGATACGATTTCAATTTTCTTTTATTTACCAAGGCTTGATTTGTGACCCAAGATATGATCTATCCTGGAGACTGTTCCATAAGCACTTGAGAAGAAAGTGTATTCTGTTGTTTTTGGATGGAGTGTCATATAAATATCAGTTAAGTCCATCTAGTTTAATGTATTATTTAAAGCTTGTGTTTCCTTATTTTTTCATTTTGGATGATCTGTCCAGTGGTGAAACTGGGGTGTTAGAGTCCCCTACTATATTGTGTTACTGTTGATTTCCCCTTTTATGGCTGTTAGCATTTGTCTTATATATGAGGTGCTCCTATTTTGGGTGCATAAATATTTGCAATTTTTATATCTTCTTCTTGGATTGATCCCTTGATCATTATGTAGTGTCCTTCTTTGTCTCTTGTAATAGTCTTTGTTTTAAAGTCTATTTTCTCTGATATGAGAATTGCTACTCCACCTTTCTTTTGATTTCCATTTACATGGAATATCTTTTTCCATCCCCTCATTATCAATCTGTATGTATCCCTAGGTCTGAAGTGGGTCTTTTGTAGACAGCATATATACAGGTCCTGTTTTTGTGTCCATTCAGCCAGTCTATGTCTTTTGGTTGGAGCATTTAATCCATTTACATTTAAGGTAGTTATCAGTATGTAGGTTCCTACTGCCATTTTATTAATTGTTTTAGGTTTGTTTTTGTAGGTCTTTTCCTTCTCTTGTGTTTCCTGCCTAGAGAAGTTCCTTTAGCATTTATTGTAAAGCTGGTTTTGTGGTGCTGAATTCTCTTAGATTTGCTTGTCTGTAAAGCTTTTAATTTCTCCATCAAATCTGAATGAGATCCTTGCTGGGTAGAGTAATCTTGGTTGTAGGTTTTTCCCTTTCATCACTTTAAATATGTCCTGTCACTCCCCTCTGGCTTGCAGAGTTTCTGCTGAAAGATCAGCTGTTAACCTCATGGAGATTCCCTTGTATGTTATTTGTTGCTTTTCCCTTGCTGCTTTTAATATTTTTTGTTTGTTTTTAATTTTTGATAGTTTATTAATATGTGTTTTGGCATGTTTGTCATTGGATTTATCCTGTATGGGACTCTCTTTGCTTCCTGGATTTGATTGACTATTTCATTTCCTATAGTAGGGAAGCTTTCAACTATAATCTCTTTAAATATTTTCTCAGATCCTTTCCTTTTCTCTTCTTCTTCTGGGACCCCTTAATTCAAATGTTGGTGTGTTTAATGTTATCCCAGAGATCTCTGAGAGTGTTCTCAATTCTTTTCATTCTTTTTTCTTTATTCTGCTCTGTGGTAGTTATTTCCACTATTTTATCTTCCAGGTCACTTATCCGTTCTTCTGCCTCAGTTATTCTGTTATTAAATCCTTCTAGAGAATTTTTAATTTCATTTATTGTGTTGTTCATGATTGTTTGTTTTCTCTTTAGTTCTTCTAGTTCCTTGTTAAAACTTTCTTGTATTTTCTCCATTCTATTTCCAAGATTTTGGATCATCTTTACTATCATTACTCTGAATTCTTTTTCAGGTAGACTGCCTATATTCTCTTCATTTTTTGGTCTGGTGGATTTTTGCCTTGCTCCTTCATCTGTTGTGTATTTCTCTGTTTTCTCATTTTTTTTAAACTTACTGTGCTTGGGGTCTCCCTTTTGCAGGCTGCAGTTTCGTAGTTCCCATTGTTTTTGGTGTCTGCCCCCAGTGGGTAATGTTGGTTCAGTGGGTTGTGTTGTCTTCCTGGTGGAGGGGACTGGTGCCTGTGTTCTGACGTTTGAGGCTGGATCTTGTCTTTTTGGTGGGCAGAACCGCATCCAGTGGTGTGTTTTGGGGTGTCTGGGAACTTACTCTGATCTTAGGCAGCCTCTCTGCTAATGGGTGGTGTTGTGTTCCTGTCCTGCTAGTTGTTTGGCATAGGGTTTCCAGCACTGTAGCTTTCTGGTTGTTGCGTGGAGCTGGGTCTTAGCGTTGAGATGGAGATCTCTGGTAGAGATTTCACTGTTTGGTATTACATGGAGCCTGGAGGTCTCTGGTGGACCAGTGTCCTGAACTCAGCTCTCCCACCTCAGAGGCTCAGGCCTGACACCCAGTCAGAGAACCAAGACTCTGTCAGCCACACGGCTTAGAAGAAAAGGGTGAGAAAGAAAGAAAATAAATAAAATAAAATAAAGTTAATAAGTAAAATAGTTATTAAAATTAAAAAATATTATTTAAAAAATTTTAAAGTAATAAAAATGAAAGAAAGAAGAGAGCAACCAAACCAAAAAACAAATCCACCAAGAATAACAAGCACTAAAAATTAAATTAAAAAAAAACAAAAACGGACAGACAGAACCCTGGAGAACTGGTAAAAGCAAAGCTATAAAGACAAAAATCACACAAAGAAGCATATACATACGCACTCACAAAAAGAGAAAAAATATATATCTATATATGAAAAAAAAAGGAAGATAGCAACCAAACCAATAAACAAATTTACCAATGATAATAAGCTATGAATACTAAACTAAGATAAACATAAAGCCAGAAACAAATTAGGTGCAGAAAGCAAACTCCAAGTCTACAGTTGCCCCTAAAGTCCACCGTCTCAATTTTGGGATGATTCATTGTCTATTCAGTTGTTCCTTGGATGCAGCGTACATCAAGTTGATTGTGGAGATTTAATCCATTGCTCCTGAGGCTGCTGGGAGAGATTTCCCTTTCTCTTCTTTGTTCGCACAGCTCCTGGGGTTCAGGTTTGGATTTGGACCCGCCTCTGCGTGTAGGTTGCCTGAGGGCCTCTGTTCCTGCTCAGACAGGACGGGGTTAAAGGAGCAGCTGATTAGGGGGCTCTGGCTCACTCAGGCTTGGGGGGAGGGATGGGTATGGAACACGGGGCGAGCCTGCAACAGCAGAGGTTGGCATGACCTTGCACCAGTCTGAGGCACGCCGTGCATTCTCCTGGGGAAGTTCTCCCTGGATCATGGAACCCTGGCAGTGGCGGGCTGCACAGGCTCCCAGGAGGGGAGGTGTGGATAGTGACCTGTGCTTGTACACAGGCTTCTTGGTGGCTGCACCAGCAGCCTTAGCGTTTCATGCCTGTCTCTGGTGTTCACGCTGATAGCCACGGCTCGAGCCCATCTCTGAAGCTCGTTTAGGCGGTGCTCTGAATCTCCTCTCCTCACGCACCGCGAAACAATGGTGTCTTGACTCTTAGGCAGTTCCAGACTTTTTCCAGGACTCCCTCCAGGTTAGCTGTGGCTCACTAGCCCCCTTCAGGCTGTGTTCACGCAGCCAACCCCAGTCCTCTCCCTGGGATCTGACCGCCGAAGCCCGAGCCTCAGCTCCCAGCCCCGCCCACCCCGGCGGGTGAGCAGACAAGCCTCTCGGGCTGGTTAGTGCTGGTCGGCATCAATCCTCTGTGCGGGAATCTCTCCACTTTGCCCTCCGCACCCCTGTTGCTGCGCTCTCCTCCGTGGCTCTGAAGCTCCCCACTTCCGCCACCAGCAGTCTCCGCCCGCGAAGGGGCTGCCTAGTGTGTGGAAACCTTTCCTCCTTCACGGCTCCCCCCCACTGGTGCAGGTCCCATCCCTATCCTTTTGTCTCTGTTTATTCTTTTTTCTTTTGCCCTACCCAGGTACGTGGGGAGTTTCTTGCCTTTTGGGAGGTCTGAGGTCTTCTGCCAGCGTTCAGTAGGAGTTGTTCCACGTGTAGATGTATTTCTGATGTATTTGTGGGGAGGAAGGTGATCTCCACATCTTACTCCTCTGCCATCTCGAAGGTTGCTCAGGATTTTATAATACAAAATTATTTCCCAAATGTCAGTTCTTCTGTAAACATAGGCAAATTTCCAACAGTAGGGTTTTTGTTTTTATGCTGCAACTTTCTGGAGGAACTCTGGGATTTGGTCCTTTACAATTAATATGACACACACAGACACCTTCTAGAAAACTAAGATGCCCAATTTTAAATATTGGAAGTTAGGAAAAAGACTGTAAAAAAAAAGAATGTATATATATATATACATATATACATTCTTTTTTTTTACAGTCATTTTTTAGTCTTTTTTTTACAGTCTTTTATATATATATATATATATATAACAATCACTTAACTGTACAGTAGTAATTAACACATTGTAAATCAACTATACTTCAATTAAAAGTAAATAAATATTGGAAGTTTAAGTAATACGATGTCAGCAAATTAAAATTTCTCAGTTAAAAAATACCAGGTGCCAAAAAATACCAGGTGCCAAGCACAATGTTGGGCTCTGGGGAAGTAAAAACAAGACTACTGGGGCCCCTACACTGAGAGAGCTTCCATCCAGCAGGCAAAAGACCCTGACAGAAGAAATCATTGGCAGGGCCATTAGTGCCATGACACACCAAGTACTGTGTGCTGCCAAACGTATACAAGGGCATCCATCCCCAACTGAGAGGTCAGAGAAGTTGTCTGAAGGAAGCTGGATATGTTTACATCACCATTAAAACAAATCACTACAAACTGGGTGGCTGAAAACACAAAAATGTATTCTCTCACAGTTCCAGAGGCCAGAAGTCCGTAATCAGGCTCACTGGGCTGAAATCAAGGTGTCAGCAGCACTGCATTCCCTCTAGAGCCTCTAAGGGAAAACCCCTTCCCTGCTTCTCCCAGCTTGTGGTGGCTGCCAGCAATCCTTGGCCTGTGGTCACATCACTCCATCCTCCCCCTCCATAGTCACATTGCCTTCCCCTCTTCTGTATTCAATCTCCCTTCTGCCTACCACTTATTATACATGTATTGGCATTTTGTACTCACCTGGATGATCCAGGATCATCTTCCCATCTCAGCATCCTTAATCATATCTGCAAAGTTCTGTGTTCTTGTCATATAAGGTAACGTCCACAGGTACCAAGGGTTAGGACATGGATGTCTTTTGGGGAGTCATTTTTTGGCCTACCACATAAGGTACTTTTCTGGTAGGGCTTCAAAGATAATTAAAATTTAGCCTCTCTCTCTCTCTCCCTCTCTCATAGTAGTCCTAGAGGCTTGGTTTGAGTTAAGACACCTATATTTACAGAACATTTAACTGAGGTCAGGTGCATAGTATGTGAAAACTTGTAAATCCACTGCTTTAAACTAAACGTTTGTGTCTCCCCAAAATGCGTATGTTGAAACCTAATCCCCAATGTGATGGTATTTGGAGGTGGGACCTTTGGGAGGTGATTAGGTCATGAAGGTAGAATCCTCATGAATGGGATTAGTGCCCTTATAAAAGAGACTCCATACAACTCTCTTGCAGCTTCCACCATGGGTGGACACAGCCAGAAGACGGCCATCTGTGAACCAGGAAGCAGGCCCTCACAACACACTGGGTCTGCCAGCATCCTGACTTTGGATATCTCAGCCTCCAAAACTGTGAGAAATAAATGTTGTTTAAGTCACCCTGTCTATGGTATTTTTGCTATAGCACCTGGAACAGACTAAGATAGCCACCTAGCCAGTATAAAAAGGAAACTCATGGGCTTAAATTATTGGTTCAATCCTCTGCTTAGGCAGGACCACAAAGCAAACACAACAAGGAGTGACAATCATGATCACAGTGGTTCCGGCCCCTTAAGCTGCTCCACCACAGTCACTGGGCTCTCACTCTTTTACCACGCAGGGGACTTGATAATTTAATATTCACCTCCACACAAGCATGCCCTGAAAACTCTATTTTCTAGCCAAGCTTTTACAATTATGAGGCCTGACGCTACCTCTTCCCACAGATTTGAAGCTGTCCTCAACATTTTTCTCAGGCTTTGTAAATTTGAATCTTGTCTGTCTAATGAGTTTACATACTTCTTTTTACTGCACAATCTGAATTCAGATCCATCTTTCTGGCTTTTGATAGGAAACATGTTTGTCATCAATGTATTTTGTTTCCACTAAATACAAGATTCACTGTGGCAATTATCCAAAGCCATAATCAGCTGAAGTGGCAGCGAAGTGTTTAAGTTAAAATAGGAAAGTTGTAGAGTTTCATTAATATGCACATAAACACGATACAAGTGCCTCCCCAGGAAGTGCCATGCCTCAGACAGCTGCCAGAGCGAGACTGCATATATGAACAGACAAATGAGCTACATTAAGTGATTATAACATTTTCTAAAAAAAAAAAAAAAACTTTGTATGCTGTAATATTGAACTTGATAATTAAAAACAACAAAACGTATAATTTAAGAAGAAATAAAAACTTTTAATTCATGTATTTATTGCTGTTTATTTTTTCCTTTCTGGAAAACAGTAAAATAATGATACTAAAAAAAGAATGTGTGGAAAAAATATCCTTTTCCCCTAATACCAATTGAAATTATTCCATATCTTGATTTGTAATGGGGACATTTTAAATTTTTTTACAGAAAAGGTAAATCAACATATGCATAGTCTTTAGGAAGAGAGTTTTCGCTTGGTTTCCTTCTCTCCATTATTTTTAATACCCCAATTTGGATATATGCTTTGTCCAAATAGATTAGTCTGGTGTGGGGATATTTAGAGGATCTTGGAGAAGGTAACAAGGGACATGAGCAGCCCCCAAATAAATGCTGGAGTAAAAGTAGTGAAATAATTCTGTTAGTGTGTGATAAATTCTAGGATTTGGGTAAGTATAGGGTATGTTTTAATTGTACATTGACTTAGCCTATGTCTCTATGCTCAGCAGTGAATGGCATACAGCTGTGGCTGGGTAATGTTTGGGGATATTAAGGGCTTTTTCTCCCCTCTGTTTTTTTCTCTGCATTCAACCTTCAGATAGGTAGCCAGGTGTGTACTCATTGCCTCAGAGGAGGAGCCTTTGTTTTCCAAAAGACTTAAATCTGTCAGAGAATTTCCAGAGTTTGCTAAGAAGAAAAATTAAAACAGAATGTCCAAGCTTAAATCACTGGTGTTGGAGAAAGAGTGAGGAAGGAGGATAGGACATCCCTCCAGACCTGCAGGAGCCCATCCTGGGCTGGAGGTGAAGAGATAGAGAGAAGTTCCTTGGTGACTGGAGCAGAAACCCTTGCCCTGTTCCTTGGTGATGCAGGTGGAGTCAGCAGTGTGGAATGTCAAGGCCAGGAAGACCACATCAGCCTTGCAAGGCTCCCATGTCCTTGAGGAGCAGGGAGAAGCTGGACCAGAAGGGACCAGAAAGGCAGGCACAGTAAGCAACTCAAGAACAGCCTATGAGCACCAAGTACCAAGGACTGCATGGCCCTCCTCATGCTTTGGATCCTGGAACTGTAGCTCAACCCTGGGTGGGGGACAGATTCTGGAGGAAAGTTCTGAAAAGTTCTGAGGTTAACTTTTTCCTCTAGTTTGGTGGATATGGAGCGTGAAGCCAGACATGAAGTTGAGTATTAGAAAATAAAGTCTTAGTGTACCTTAGTTGGGGGACAATATTCATACTTACTACACAATGAGACCTAAACAATGATTAGATTAATCAATTATTTAGTTACTACAGTGAAAGCACATGGGAGAGACATCCAGAGAGGAGTGTGGCTTTCCTAGAAATTATGTCAAGAGGTAGTCTGAAAGCTGCTGAAGGCAGAAGTGGGGGTGAAGATGACATCCAAAGGAGAAAAAACAGAACAAAGGACCAAAGAATAAGGCTTGAGATAAAAGGACAGAACTCCTTTCACTGTGGCTGAAGCATAATCTATATGGGAAAGGAGGTGACCCTGGAGTTGTGAACTCTGGCCAGATCCCCATAAGGCAATGAAAAGCCATTGGAAAGAATATGGATATTATCCTGAGGCCAGCGATGAGCTCTGCGCCTGTGCTAAACCTCTGTTGGACCAGATTTCAGGGACATTTCAAAACATGGGCCCCACCCTCACTTTGGCTGGGACGTGAGGGTGACCTATAGCCTGGCTCTGACCTCATGGCCCCCAGCTTGGCCTGAGCTCGCAGCCTCGGGCCCACCCTCCCCTCCCCATCCCACCCCACTCCTGCCCCTGTACCCCAGCCCAGCCCCAGCTGAGGGCACCTTCCACTTGCTCTGGTCTCTAACCTCACTACTCTTGGGAAGACACTGGCACCCCCAAAAAAAGGGAAGCCCAGGAACTCCACACAGGTTACAGCACTCACTGCCCGCAGGCTGGGGAGGGGGACCCTTTCAAATCACCGTCATACACACCCAGGGGGACCACTTCGCTTTAGGAAGGCTTGATCCTGCCCTCCTTTCCCAAAAACAGCCAGGGGGGTTTCAGCCAGTCTGCCATGGAAGGACCAAGGAGGCCCAGTAGGAGCTGTAGTTGCATCTCTGCAGTTTTAAACAAACAGCTGATTCACTGTTCCATTCTCTTCTAAAGCAGGCATCTCTTTTATGGAAAGAAGGAAACAAACATTTATCAAGCTGCTCCTGTGGGCATTAAGCACTTCATATATACCTCATGCTGTTGAATCCTTACAGCAGGCCCTAAAAGGTCAGTATTATTATCCCAACATTATACGTGGGAGAAAAGGGAGCATTCAACAAATGAAGGAACTCGCTGAAGTTACACAGCTGGGGAGAGGTTATATGCACTGCAAAACCAGAGGTAACGTAAAAGCAAAATGCAGACTCTCGCACTGAAGTACATTGTCTCCGTAGAGTGGAACTCAGAAGAGCCCTGGTCTTTAGATTCAGGGCTGCTATGACGGTTCTTCTTCAGAGAAAGGTGCAGCTGCTCCTCTCTGCGGGTGGGGCCATTCCTTCCTGTGTAAGGCTTTCTGGCGCGCTATAGGATGTCAGCAGTAACACACATAGTGTCACCCAGTCACTGTGACAACACCCCATCTTTTCCCCAGCGTCTCCAGGGGACAGTACAAGAGCTCCTCCTCTTGAAACCCACTCCAGTAAAAATTAAAAGGACACAGAGGAAAAGATTCTGAGTTGATTGCTGCTCAAGTATCAGAATCAGTATGTTTTTAAATAGATCTTCCTTATAATCATTCAACTGGCGCTGACCTCCATCTTTGTGGATACTGAACTGTCACTGTAAATTCACCATTGTTGTGCAGGCTTTTTGGGGTGACCCCAGGGAAAGGAAATGCTAACAGTGTCCCAACAACAGGGAGCTATAGGGTACAGGGGGAAGGACCTCAGACAGCTGTCCCCGTGTCACGACGACTACCACCACCACATTAACTCATCATAAGACCAAATGTTAAGATGCATCCTAACATGTGTCAGTCCATTAAGGTCATGGTCACTTGGCCCAACACCTGAGCACCCTTAGAGGCAGGGTGTTGTTAATGGAAAAATTTCATTTGGACATGAGTCAGTTCTTCTTTCCTAAGTGGTTCTGTACATAACCAGGTAGGTGATGCAGATTATTTCCACTATATAGATTAAAAGAAAAAAAAAGCAACAACACAGAATTTTAAAGACCACAAGATTTGCCTGAGGTTATTCAAATCATTACTTTCAGAACCAGATTTCTACTATACCACCACAGTCTCAGGGAATAATTAATTGGAGGAAATATTAACCAGGACCAAATATTACTATGTGGCTCTTTTTCACTGACTCAACTTATGAAGCAACAAAACATTACTACATATACCACAGGTCTAGCCCCTACTCTCTAGAATTCATGTTCTGTCTTGTATCATTACCTCGATGTTTATTAACAGCTGTTATATATTTATTTACTTTCCCCTGTTAAACTTTGGATAGGCCGCTTACCCTCTCCTGGCCTCAGTCTTTCCATCTATTAAAAAAAACAAAAACAAAAAAAAACAGCAGTTAAGTTTAAAGGTTATCTCTATATTCCTTCTGAATTCTGAAATTCCTGTGTCAAGATAGAGTATAATCTGTCATCTTAATCTTCTCAACAAAACACTTCTAATTTTTTAACACTAACTCTTCTTAGGTCTTTAAACTCAATCTTGACGTTCCATGTAGGTTCAAATATTTATGCAAAATGTATTTTCAATTTCATCCTTAATGTATTGTCATTATTTTGTAATTTACTGTTCTCAATGTCTTAGTAAATGCGCAGAGAAGCTACTAATGGAGACTGGTTTGAAGTCCCAGAAGTAATTAGGTTAACCTATCTTGATGATAACCATGCTTCATTTTTTTCCCATTATCAAAGTTTTTAAGAAGTTGGCTAAATGACTTTGAATAAGTGAAAGCTAGGGGTAATAAAGGGAGACTGACAATAACAAAGTTTGATAGGAACACAAAATTCTACTGAATTTGCATAACAGTAACCCGTAGAAAGTATAGTGAATAAATCAACTGATCCAAATTAATTAAACATTAGTTTCAGAAACAAAACCATTAGGTACGCACATACATTTTTTTAAAAAGGTAAGCACTGCTATAATCCCAGAACCTTTGTCTTCCCCTGATAAATAACAATATTTAACATCTGCAGAGTGTGCCAAAACTTTGTATGATTTTTGGTTAATCCTCAGAGCAACCCTGTTAAATCCGCACTGTGGTTCTCATGTTGCAAATGAGGGAGCGGTTTTTGAGAGGTTAGGTGAAATGCACAAGGCTCCACTCACTCACACCCAGACTCTCCTTCCTGTCTGCTCCATTCAAAGACCACAGCCCTGTAAACTAGTCGAGAGTTGGCCGAGCCTAGGCCCTTAGTTGGTGCAAGTGTGAACAGCTGATTGATCAGACAGGAAATCTCTACCGCGTGAAAATAGCAAACATTAGATCTTACTAATGACTAATCATGAGTTGCCATGTTTATTTCATTTATTTATTTGTTCTTTCCTTCATGCAACTAAAGAGTTTTGAGTACCAACCACGTGCCACATCCTCTCCTGTATGTAACTGATACAAACTTAGCCCAAATGACTGATTTTTTCAATTATTCGGGCAGTCATTCATTCAAAACATGTGGTAGGTTCTGGAAATATAAAATGAAAAAGAATGGTCCTTGGTAGGGAGGAGCTTGTGGTTTTTATAATGGCTGCTTCCACAGTCATCAGACTACTGTATGTAATGGGCCAGCATTCAAATGTTTCACTAAGAAGCACCTGTCCCCAGGGAGCACCTTCTTCATGAACTTACTTCCTTAGTACAGAGTGATGATGATGCAAGGATGCTCAAATCATTCCATTCAGATTTACTGAGATGTTTTCTATTTTCCCTCAGTTAAATCTGAGTATTCAAGAAGTAATCTTCATGCTAAAGAACTCTAATTTCATTTGGGAACACAGTATTGAAGGTGAAGCAACATCATTTCAGGCTACTTGTCTAAAATGCTGTCATAACCTGTCAAGAAGCAATTTTAAAGAATTTCTTTTAAGGGAAAGTAAGGAATTTGTAAAAATGTTATCAAATTTCGAGAGACTTTAGAGCAGAAATTTTTAAGCTAGGTGAGATTAAAACCTCCCTGGATCTTTCTGACTACAACTGTTCACCGAAAATGTGTCAAAACCAACTGATTGCCACAGTATAAATTACATTTGGACTTTTATGATATTGTGCAGTTGAAGATTTTTAAGTAAGCTTCATTTGTCTTAGGATTGCTAAGAGAGATACACATTAAAAAAAAAAGACAACTCATTTTTACTCTTTCTCAACACAGCTGAACGCGGAAACAGTTTACTATGTGAACTCAGGCAGAATAAATGACTTTCAGGTAAATTAACTACAAAGCACCAGGCAGGAATGCCATTCGACAAAATTATAAAAAAGTAGAATTTTTAAAAAACAAAACTTAATTTCTGACTCTGAGCCACCCTCCAGTCTACCCCATGCCACAGGGTCAAAGAAAAAAGTACCCTAGTCCTTTATGAAGTTCTCACCACCCTCCTCCTCTGGGTGGTACTACAGTTCCAGGCCCCTCGGATATGCCAAAGCATGGGGAGAGATGTGATTTTCAGATAATCCTTTGTTGGAGCAAAAGATGAGCACTTTTCCTGAAGTTTATAGTCTCTTTAGACCTAGAGAGTCTCTGCTCCTTCTAGGCTCTTCTTGGACAGAAGATGGAAATCTGCTTGGCCACACAGATCCCATGTGCCTAGACATAGCTTAGTGCCGTTCCTCTCAGGATAACGTGGACCACACAGTAGTGTTGTCTGGAAGCAGGAAATGGTCTTCTCTGCTCTTGGAACACACAGACCTTTCATTCTTTTCATCTCTTTCTCTCTGCCCCCATATGCTCCCCAGCCCCCTGCCACTAGCCATGAAGTCTGGAGAAAATCTTTCTTCATGGTTCCTGGTCATACTCTTACTATGACTCCAAATCCACTAAGTTCTCCTAACTCAGAAAGACTTGGAGAAAATTTTTCTGCACTGCCGTATACTTTCCCTGAGGCAATGAACACAGAGCTAGCTGCCTGCTGGAATCAAAGAAAGAGGTGGACATAGCTTAGTACGTCTAAATATTATCCAAAAATAACAATAGCTGCTTAGCAGTAGTAAGAGTGATTTCTAACCCTCTATTCAACATTTCATCTTTGTTAAAATATTTTAAAGAGATACAGTGGGGTGTGGTAGGCAGAGTAATGACACCCAAAACATGTCCACATCCAAATCCCCAGAACCAGTGATGACAGTATGCCACATGGCAAAGAGGAATTAAGGTTGCAGACAGAATCAAAGTTGCTTATCAGCTGATTTTAAAATAGAGAGATTACCCTGGATTTTTCAAGTAGACCCAATGTAAATAAAGGGTCCTTTAAAAGTGGTAGATAAAACTTCTGGTTTCCAGTCCCATGTGTAAGGAGTTCGGAAGTTACTGCTCTGTCCTAACAAGTAAAAAGCTGAACAGACTGAAAAAACAGCTCTTCTTGGGCCCATAAGAGAGATGAGGAGACAGGTAAAATGTTTCCCTCCAAGATGGAGAGACAGATGGGATGAATAAGGTCATCACAGCTTACGGAAGCAGACACAAAGGAACAGAAACAGCCAGGGGATCCAGTGCCAGGGTAGGAAAACCTGAACTGTAATTGATGAATTGCTGGAGACTCAGTGAGGGTAAGTTTGAGGTTTAAAAACTCCAGGGGGACCCAGTCATAGGGGACCCCCCACACTTCTGTGTTTCATCTGAAGGAGCTCAACTAGGTTCTCACAGTAAAAATCTGAGAAAAACTCCCTTGTGCTTCTGTCAGTGGGAGGGGAAAAGGAACCATTTTGAAATATGCCAGAGCACTCTGTGCTTCTTAACAAGGCCTGCCCTCAGGAGAAACTAGTTAACCAGAGCCTAACCTTCTGGGGGAGGGAAAATACCCAACTCAAGTCAGCTCTAGCCAACCTGTCCCACCTAAGTGGGGAGGAAAAAACTGAAAAACGCTTGAGAAGTTCAGAGTCCAGAGGGACATGCTCATTAGAAGTCTGAGACCTAATCATAGGGTTATAGAACATTTCCTCTCCTCCCACACTTCACCCACATTACTAAAGGCCTGTTTACAGCAGTTCCTTTCACCCAGCACATCATGTCTGGCTATGAAGAAAAAATTTCAAGGCATACTAAAAGGCGAAAAACACAATCTGAAGAGATAGAGCAAGCATCACATTCAGACATGGAGGGATTTTGGAACTGTCAGACTTGAGAATTTAAAGTAACTGATTAAAATGGTAAGGAGTCTAATAGATAAAGTAGACAATATGCAAGAACAGATAGGTAATGTAAGGAGAGATGACAGAGATTCTCAAAAAGAAATAAAAAGAAATGCTGGAGATCTAAAACACTGTAACAGAAATAGAGAATGTCTTTGATAGGCTTAGTAGACTGGACATGCCTGAGGAAAGAGTCTCTGAGCTTGAAGGTATCTCAGTAAAAGTAAAAACCTACCAAACTGAAAAGCAAAGAGAACAAAGACTGAAAAAAACAGAATATCCAAGGACTGTAGGACAACCACAAAAAGTGTAACATACATGTAATGGGAGCATCCGAGGAAGAAAGGTAGAAAGAAATAGAAGAAATATTTGAACCAATAATGACTGAGAGCTCCTCAAATTAATATCAGACACCAAACCACAGATTCAGGAAACTCAGAAAACATGAAGCATAATAAATACAAATAAAACAAAACAAAAACAAAATCAAAACTGAAAAAATCCTACATCTAGGTATATAATTTTCAAACAACAGAAAATCAAAGATAAAGAAAAAATCCTGGGAGAAGCCAGAGGAAAATCACACCTTACCTACATAGGAAGAAAGGCAAGAATTAAATGCAACTTCTCAGAAACCATGCAAACAAGAAGAAAGCGGAATGAAATATTTCGTGCTGAGAGAACAAAAAAGACCCTAGAATTCTGTACCCTGCAAAGTAATTTTTCAAAAGTGAAGTAGAAATAAAGACTTTGTCAACCTACGCTCTAAATCCTACGCTTTAGAGCCCACGAGCCACAACTACTGAGTCCATGTGCTGCAACTACTGAAGTCCACACGCCTAGAGCCCGTGCTCTGCAACAAGAGAAGCCACCACAATGAGAAGCCCGTGCACCGCAATAAAGAGTAGCCCCGCTCACTGCAACTAGAGAAAGCCTGCACACCGCAACAAAGACCCAACACAGCCAAATATAAAAATAAATTAATTAAAAAAAAATCTGTGGTACATCAATACAATGCAATTTACCACTAAAAAGAAATGAGTTATAAAGCCATGAAAAGATATGGAGGAAACTTAAATACATATTACTAAGTGAAAGAAGACTATGTGAAAAGGCTACTACATACCATATGATTCCAACTATATGACATTCTTAGATACAACACCAAATAATGACTGCTTAAAAAATGATACAGTAGACACCATCAAAATTAAGAATATGTGCATTTAGAAAGACACTGTTAAAAGAAAAAAAAAGTATCTGATAAAAGACTCATATCCAGGATATGAAAAACTATCAAATCTCAATAAAAAAGGAAACAAGCATCCCAATTAAAAAATGGGCCAGCTTTGAACAGACACTGCCATAGAAGATATATGGCTGGCAAATAAGCACATGAAAAGATAGTCATTAGGGAAATGCAAGTTAAAACCACATTGAGAGGGCTTCCCTGGTGGTGCAGTGGTTGAGAATCTGGGGTTCAAGCCCTGGTCTGGGAGGGTCCCACATGCCGCGGAGCAACTAGGCCCATGAGCCACAACTACTGAGCCTGCGCGTCTGGAGCTTGTGCTCCGCAACAAAGAGAGGCCACAACAGTGAGAGGCCCGTGCACTGCGATGAAGAGTGGACCCCGCTCGCCGCAACTAGAGAAAGCCCTCGCACAGAAACGAAGACACAACACAGCCAAAAATAAATTTTAAAAAAAGAAAAGAAACTTGTTTAAAAAAAAATCACATTGAGATACCATTACACAATTATTAGAATGGCTTTTTTAAAAAGCTTAATGGTTACAAATGCTGACATGGATGTGGAACAACAAGAACTCATTCAATTGTGGTGGGAATTGTGGTGGGAATAAAAAAATGGTACAGCCACTTTGCAAAAACAGTTGACTCTTTCTTCCCACTTCTATGCATTTACCCAAGTGATTTGAAAACTCCTGTTTACACTAAAACCTGTATGTAAGTGTTTATAGCATCTTTAAGCCATAATCACCAAAAACTGAAAATAACCAAAATGTCCAATGGGTGAATGAATTAAAAAACTGTGGTACATCCATACAATGGAACATTAGTCAGCAATAGAAAGGAATAAACTATTGATTCATCTAACAAAATGGATGAATCACATATGCATTTAAAAATTTGAAAGAGGGCAGCCTTAAAAGGCTACATATATTACTGCATTTATATCACATTCTGAAAAAGGCCAAAACTACAGGTATGGAAAACAGATCAGTGATTGCTTGAAGGCTGAGGGAGGGGAGGGCAGCTGACTACAAAGTAGCTGTCCAGGGAAGTTTCAGGGTAATGGAACTGTTTCTCTGTGGTATTTTGGTGGTTGGTATATAAACGACTATGCATTTAACAAAACCCATATTTTATACCATAAAAGTGAATTTTACTGCATGTGAATTAAGAAATAGTTCAAGTAGGATGTCAGTATGAAATCCAGGCTGAAAAATAAATTCAATTATATTACAAATGCATAACTTCACTGAAGGGGTGGGAAAAAAAGGAACTTACCTAACTTTGGATAACACTGCTTTGACTAGACACTGTAAATGTAAAGAATTGTACAAAACAACATTGTATTATGGCTCATAAATTTTTTTTTACACAGGGGCACGGTTTAGTAATTCTGAAACTATATGTATACTAGGGTTAAATCAATATGCAAATAAATTATAGATAATGAGAGGCAGGTTACAAGAGTGAAGTGACATGTAGGCAAGGGGGAAAGACTAGAAGGAACCCAAGTGGTACTAGAAGAAAGTCAGATGTCAGTATAAACTCACATTTATTTTAATACATGTAAAGCTAGAGAAACAAATCAAGATATATAAGTATACATGGGTTAATATACATCCATGTATTTGTGTACTAGCTCTGAGGGGGACTTAGAAGCAGGGACAGTAACAATGAAAACACCTACAGCCTAAATACCATTCTCCAGTAAAGGAAAACGGAGCTCTTTGAAGAAATGGCTTTTTCTATGGTGGGGGCAGGGAAAATACTAGATGAACCTGGAACAAACTTGAAGTGTCAAAAAGTAATAAAGTGCTTATAAAAAAAAAAAAGTGCTGGGGCATGTTGAAAGAGCACAGAAGCCAACCTGAAAGACCTCTCAATGGCCAAATAAGGACTGATGTGATCATCAAAATAGATGATGACAGCATTGGATTCTAACCTGAAGAATAAAATAAATATTTGCAAGTCAATACCAGTTGAGCAGTAAAGGATTAACCTTGCCTAAAGAGATTTGGCCTTTGCCTCTAGCTCCTGGGAGGTGATTTATAAGCTCTTCAGTGTCCTGCCTGATAAAATGCCTTTGTTTACCTGGAGGCATTGGGCCATGCCAGATAATCTATGCTAACAATGTGATTTATGGTTAGGGTGGGGGGAGGGGCTTGGGCCAGACAGTTATCAGCTCAGCCTTCAAAGGGGCTGGAAACTAAGGTCAACCACATGGGTGGTCAACTACGTGTTTGTGACCCAGCCCTCAGGAAGATCTGGACCACTGAAATCGAGCAGGACCCTGTGGGACTCCTGGGCATGGAAGCCTTTCTGTTCCCCGTCTCTGGTTTGTAGGTAACAGGCTTCAGCCTCCATGACCTTCCCTGAGCTCTAAGAGGCAGGTTCAAAGGGTTGTTAATCAGGGAAGGGAGGGGATGTGGAGGCAAGGAAGGAGCAGTCGAGCACAGGCTTGGGGCAGGATCCTGGTTCTGCCTCAAGGGATACACATGATAATATCTTTGAGCTCTTCTGCAGCATGAAACTCCCCAACAAATGGAAGATGTTAGCATTCTTCATTGCAGAGAAGCTGATCATCAGGAGACCACCTGAGGCCAGATTAAAGGGGTGTAGGCCCTGCACGCACCCTGATCCTTATCAGCAACCCCGCCCTTGAACCATGGCTATAAAACTCCTCACCAAATCCTCCCGGGTTGGGACACAGTTTTTGAGGGCACGAGCCTGCTGTGTCCCCCTTTGTCCAGCAAAGCAATAAAACTATTCTTCTCTACTTCACCCCCAAACTCTTGCCTCCAAGATCCAATTCGGCACCAGTGCACAGAGGCCAAGTTTTCGGCATTAACACCAAGGCTTGGACAAGTTTTCCTGGTTGGCGATACTCCATGCATGTTGCCACACATCTTTGCTGGGAGAAGATAACCTGAGAATGGTTGGGGTCAGGAGAGGGATGGCTGAGAGAGAGGGATTCGCAAGGGGCAAAAGCAAACTTTGAAGGGGATAGATAGGTCTATTTTTTAAGTGTGATTGTCACAGGTATATACATAGGTAGAAACACATAAACCTGTACAATTTAAATATGTACTTTGGGACTTCCCTGGTGGCGCAGTGGATAAGAATCCACCTGCCAATGCAGGGGACACGGATTCAATCCCTGGTCTAGAAAGGTCCCACATGCCGCAGAGCAGCTAAGCCCATGAGCCACAACTACTGAAGCCCATGAGCCACAACTACTGAAGCCCGCGCGCCTAGAGCCCATGTTCCGCAACAAGAGAAGCCACCACAAGGAGAAGCCCACGCACAGCCACGAAGAGTAGCCCCTGCTCGCTGCAACTAAAGAAAGCCCGCATGCAGCAACAAAGACTCAACGCAGCCAAAAATAAAATTAAATCTTTAAAAATAAACAAATAAATAAATATGTACTTTATGTCAATTAGAGCTCAATAAAGCTGTTTTGAAAAAGGACATGGAAAGATGTTTTAATATACTAAATGAAATAAAATCAAGCCACAGAAAAACAAGTACAGCATAATCCCCTTTATGTTAAAACAAACCATTGGTTTATGTTTATAAACACGTAGCAAAGTGTGTAGAATATTACATAGCTAACAGAGGCTACTATAGTAGAGAATGCCCAGGTGGGTCAGAGGTAGGGGTAAGAGTGAGTATGCTACAATAACAAACAACTCCAAAATCTCAGTAACCTGAAATAACAATTAATCTTTCTTACTCATGTTATGCATCCCATGGAGGTCAGCAGGACACCCTATTCTTCACTGAAATGGCAGAAAGGCCTATATTTAGCAGTACCTAAGCATCCTGCTCAAAGCTAGATAAAATTTACACTTGTGATTTTTCTCTTTATTTACACATATACCTCAACACTTTTTCTTAAAAGATTTTCTAAAATGAGCACACATTACTACCATAAGGAAAAAAACAATTACGTAGATCAAATGGTCTATGTCTGAAAAATGAAGGTGACCAAACACACAGAAGTAGAGGGCTATTTTGACCTTGATTAATGTTTCGAAATTGAAGTCTAAGTGAGATAAGTGAAATCAAGGCAAAAGAAAGCGAAATGTGAAATGCTACTCCTTTAGAACCTTGGTTCTTAATATTGATGCCATTTCTGATGTTTTTCTATAAATAATAGATCACAAAACAGATGTTTGGCACAGAGTTGCGTTTAAAAGTGCATTCTCCAATTTTTGACAATGCCCCCCCCCACCCAAAAAAAATTTAGTGGAGACTAAGGGCAAGACAGAAAAAAACACAGATGAAGTAACACAAGGGAACTGATTACACAGACACACAGCCATCATCATCATCATGCAACTAGGTTGCATATAAAAAATAATTACATATTTTAAAATGTACCATCATAACAAAATGCAACTGTAAATAACAGCTTGTTCAATAACTACTTCCACATTCATGTCCATAATAGTGCTTTTGTAAATCTAATTACCACTAATTATTTTCAACAAATGATCCTGTCAAACAAATGTTTTCTCTGGCATGTTTATAACCGTAAAAATAGCAACAATAATAATCATGCCATGTATAGAAGCCTAATTTATGCCAGCCACTGTGCTAAACAAGTTACAAGACTGCTAATCCTTAAAACTACCTTGAAAGCAAGATACCTTACATAGATATTTCTCAGACATAAGAAATTGATGCTCAGATATAAAGAAACTTGTTCCAGCTCACATCCATAGGAAAAAGGTAATGCTTTTCTTCACTACAGTATGTGACCTTCTCATTTTCACAATTTACTCTCCACGAGTGCCTTCCACCCCTTATCTCTCGAATTAATCAACCAAACAGCTATTTCCCCCAGGCACTATCCTAGGTTCTGGGAATCCAGAGAGAAATACAATAGACAGGCTTTGCCCTTCGGGAACTCAGTTTAGTAGGGGCAGCCCAGGAAGCCATTCTACCACCAGAGCTGTGGACAGGGCACTGAGAGTGGCAGGGGCACCTACCCCAGAGCAGAAGCAGAGGCAGGAGGAAGGCAGGAGGCAACGGCCAGTCTTCCGAGAAGCACTTGGCTTGACTGAACCTGATAATTAGGAATTAGGCAAGGGAGAAGGCATTCCAGGTACAGGAATTACATGACTATAGGGGAGAAGAAACCTTACAGGAGGTGCATCTATTTCAGTATAGCTAGGTAAGAATGTGACTGAATCCAAGAGACAAAGCTGCCTCAGCCACCTAACTTCACGTTGCTAAACCGACCCTGCTCCCCTGCCCCGCCCCCCACTTAGCCTCTGTTCCACAGTCCCCTTTCCAGGCATTGTCGCGTATTCTCATTGACAGCTCTGAGCAACCATAACCTTCTAACCCATCGGACAAGCTCTTTCATGGCGGCAGAACTTCCACTATCTCCCAGGAAGCATGAACGCCAGGCATACTTAAGCCAGTTATCACCCGTGCCTTTAAGCTGGGTCACGACGGTTCCTTCCAGACACATGGAAACCTTTCCAGTCTCCAGAAACCTGAGGTTTCTCACAAGTGCTACTCACTCTGTCCCGGGCATATCCTGACTAGAGGGCCCCGTGTCCTGGAAGTACTTGGGAGTGCTAACCCTCTGGCCAGGTGTGAACTGTTGAAAGCTCCTTGACCCTGCTAGTCTTAATCACCACCTAAGACATCCTCTTCCCCAGGCCTGTTGAGCACCATGGAGAAAAAGCACACAAGGGTGTGTAGACTGGTGGCACTGCATAGTCATGATTGCTAACTTCAGCTGGGACTGCCGCAAGGCTCAGCAAAATATCATGAAAAGGAAAAACAGATTCAACATTTTAATAAGGTTTTTGGAAGTAAAGAAAAACGTGACTGTGGACTTACTGTGTTTACTAGGTTTTGCTGGGTTCCAGAACAGATTCAGAAGGCAGCAAGACCTAGGCATATCCTGAGCAGTTACAGAATTTCAAGGACAAGGAATCCTTAGGAATCCAGGAGAAAAAAATTACCTGAGACAAAAGTCACGGTGGTCGCGCACTTCAGCACAGCAGCGGTGATTGCCAGAAGACAGGCCAGTAGCACAGTGTGGTTCTCTAGGTTTCCTGTGCATTAGAAACTTCTGGAAACACAGACTGGGGATCCTCATAAAACACAGATTGAGGATCCTCACTCTGCATGCAATCTGATTCAGCAGGTCCTGGGTGAAATACCACTTATTCTCACGTTGGGAGTTCTTGACTTCCACTTTAATGCTGATCAACTGAGATTTAAGAAAATGTGATGCAAGAATAATATACTCTATCAAGTATTCATTTTTGTGTAGGACAGCGCAGCAAGAGCCTCAAATGCACGAGGATTCAAGGAAGACAGAACTCACTAGGACCACACGAAGATGAAATCCATACAACTAAAAACTGGGTCCAAATAAACTCAGGAACAAAGAAGCCACGGTCTCAAAGTGAGTACTGAACTTACTGCAATATAAAACTGAATATAAACAGATGTGTATACAGAAGACAATGCAAATCACATACATCTCAACATAAAGGTATAGGAGCTTCTGCTCCTGGCATCATCCTAGCACCCTCCATTAGCACCACCACCAGAGAACAATGGTTATACTTTTCCTCATGCCTAACTATGAGCTGGGCATGGTACTCAAAACTATATGCATCATCTCGTTTAATCCTTACAACCAAGACAGGTGACTGTCATTTTCGTTTACAGGTAAGGACATAGGCAGAGAGAGGGTATCTTGCCCTTGGTCTCCCAGTTGATTGGTCAGAGCCTGAGATACTGGGATATTATTAAGTTGAGCAGGAGTACTGTGTTTGAGAACCCTTTAAAACAATACCCTAAAATTTTACCACTCCATGTCTTATCAGTAAGCTGTGTTTTAGAGTCCCTTTGGGGACCTCTACCCCTATCATGAACAGCAACTGTTATGGTGTCCCAACATATGCTGCTAGTCTCAAGGACTTCAGGATAGGCATGGGGAGGGGGAAAGTGGTACAAGATCCTCTAGTTTGACTTCGGACCCTACAGTAATTCTAACCTTCATGTGCATGCAATTTACCTGCGTGTGTGTGTCGGGGGGGAATATTGTTACATTGCAGCTTCAGATTCATTAGGTCCTGGGGTGGGACTTGGGATGACTTCTAACAAGTTTCCAGGTGAGGCCTATGGGCTCCAGTTTTGAGTAGCAAAACCCTAAACCACAAACCTCAAAGCAGCTTCCCTCTAGAGCTGAATGGGTTAATACAAGTATAGCTCCTGTAGCTATTAAAAAAGAGGTACTTTGACTCATATACTGTTTATGTGTAACTGCCGTTGGAAACCTGGTAGGGGTGAGGTTTGAGACACAGATTGGCACACATTTCCAACATTTATGAGTTCCTGACTGTAACAGCAAAAATAGGCCTATCACCTTTAATGAGTGAAAATCATAACAGAGCTCTTGAGGTGAGAAGAGATGAAGTGCTTAATTTCTCTGGCTTTCCAGGTAAGGAATCAATGGACACTGTTTTAAGTAATAAATGAGGTAAATACATATTATTTAAAATTTTAATAGCATTAGAAGACTGACACAAAACAAGTAATTACACGTGCAACACAGAGAGGGCCGTACTGGGACATATATAGCCAGATGAGCTCACCTAGTCTAAGGGGTCAACAACCCAAACTGTTAGAAACCCCTTGCCATTTAGAAACAGTACCTCAAATTAAGCTGAACCTTTTAAAATTTCCAGTGTTTAGTAGTTTTTGACTTAGAAAACCAGCTTCAACCTAATTCCCTATTACAGCATTCAATTACAATACTTCACCAAGGCAGAGCCTATCTTCTCCTGCTCACCATTGTACTACTATTGTAGTGGGAAAGGCACTTCCTGGGACATAATAGATTTTCAACAAATAAATATGTGCTGAAAAAGTAACAAAAGAAGACCCACGACTCGAGAAGGTAAAATGTATAACGATAGAATTTTTTTAAGTCCTATAAAAAAAGAAATGTCTGCTATTCTAGCACGTGGACTAGGAATTTGGCTCCCAGCATTATTAGTATATGTCACTAAATATTCGGGTAGTTCTGTAACTTTATAATTGGATTTAACCTATGTATCTTGCTCCGTGGCAGAAATATTCTTCCATGTTTAAACAAAATCTTATTCATATCTTGAACATTTAATGACTAGTAACATAGGCTTAAAACATTAGTGGTTTTCTGCTAACTCCTGCCACATGATTGTCCTTTATTGGTCTAAATTATTTTCTCTCTTGTTCCTGTATGTACATTGAGTAAATATCCAGAGCATTTTCCCCAAGAAATCTCCCTTCCACAAATTCCCAAGTGACTCTTTTCAAAGTAACATATTCAGTTAATGCCAGAAAATGGGTGGGTAGCAAGTTTTTTAGACTCTTTGAAAATGCCTATTAACCAGGAGTGTACATCAGAATCAACTGTTGAGTTTGCCCTACTGATTTGTTTACTGCACCACTGTTTATAACAGGAAACAGTGAAAAAGTAAATATACATTATAGGGGGCTAATTAAATTATGGTATACAATACAACCATTAAAAATCAAAATAAAGGTAGCATATAGTATGCTTTATACAAGCAGGCATGATTCTCTAAGGGCCTTATATACGTTAACAATTTTAATCCTCATGACCAATCTATGAGGTAGGTACTATTGCTAGCCCCATTTTACACATGGGAAAGCCAGGACAGTAACTCCTTAGGTCAAACAACTTAAGAGTGGAGCTGGGATTCAACGCAGACTGTCAGGCAGAATTTATGCCCTAAATCTCTATGGTGGACTCCACATCTACAGTAGAGGGGCCTATGTACACTGATGGCACAAAAGGCCCTGACCAGTTCAGCGAAAAAGCTAGTTTCTCAAATCCGTGAATATTACAACCCTGTCTTTTTCTTTACGCATGTATTAAAAATGTTTGGAAGGACACATAGCAAAGTGGTAACTGTGTAACCACAGAAGAACTGGTTGGATATTTGGAAATGGGAATTTTTCTATTTCTTTATGAGCGTGTACTTATGAATATCTATGGCACACAAACATTAAAAAAAGGCACACATACCTAGCGCTATCATATTAGCAAGGAGGTTAAGGTAGGGCCAGGCATGTTACTTTAAAAAGGGTTTTAAGGGATTCTAAGTCAACATTGTTTTTAAAAAAGTAAAATTTACTTACCTCTAATTTAGTCTTGATTATAGTGAGACTTCACTTGTTTCAACACACTTGTCCAACTTCAAACTTAAGTTTATTTCAACCATTTCACTGGAGACATTTAAAAACATACCACACAGCTATAGTTTTATGTCATATTAAACTCGAGTTATCTGATGACTCTGGGCCTTCAGTATGATACTACCCACGCCAGACGTGTAGGTCGCCATTCCTTGTCCTGAGGTATTCTGTTCCTCAGGTACCGAAGTTGGAAAACAGATAATTCACCTGGTCAAGTAGTGTATATAAATTAAGTCAGTAAAAGCTTATGTGGAGAAGGACCTGACAATATGCAGACTTTTCAAAATCCCCTAAATTTGAATGTGTGAGATTCTGGAAGCTGATGTTTTCAAATGTCTGATCTCAGACTGAGTTCAGTGTGACCGGATTTTTAATGTAAGAAGAGTTGACTACTTGAGGTATCCATGCAGTGTTTAAATCCCTCCACAGCAGTCCAGGAGCCCTCCGACCTATGATTTTGGTATTTCTGGTAGTGCAGTATCTCTTAAAGCAGCCCAATCTGCCACTGGATTGTATAACTTATTAAGATGGCTTGTTTTTTAATAGAATTGTGGTATATTTTTTGTGTAGATTACACCCCACTGGTCCTAGTTTTGAAGTGTGAATTGTTTGCACAATTGATCATACAAACCCAACAACCAAGAAACGTTAATAATTGTCTTCTTACTTTACTAAACACTTTGTGTTTAATATATTTTAAATTATAAAGAAATTACAAGGAACTCCTAAAAAAATTTAATACAAAAATATTACAAGTTAGGACAAGTAAGCATTGAGATATATGACATTTGAAGAGAAGAAACATGCAGAGAAAGTAGCATAGGGTTAACATTTCATTGTTGACAGAGCTTTGGTACAGCAGAGAAAAGCACCGTAAAACTACTGTCCATAGTGTCTTTTCCTCCACTGCATTTGCAAGCGTATATACTAGGGAAACAGTAAACTTTAATTTGACCTGCTATGTATTATAATAGGTAAGAAATCTGATCTACTGTAAAGTGTAAGAACTAGGAAATTTCAAATAACCCCTTCTGCACTTGTTTTACCTCAAACTTATACAGCCTATAATCCTTAGTTGTCCAACACTTTTGGAAAAAGTGTAAAATGCAGAACAGTATTAACAATCTATGCCATGCAATAAAAGTTAACCCTTTGAAAATGAAAGGCTGTCAGAAAGTTCTAGTAACTGCAGTAGCTTATCATTTAATAAAACATGACAAGGCTATATGCCCATAAGTAGTTTATACTTAAGGTAATGGAAGGGAAATGTAGAAGATCTGGAGAATACAAGTTTTTAAAAAAAACAAAAGAAAACAAAAAAATATGCTCAATGATTCTTTTAAAAAGTCTCTAGGTAACTCTAAAGGAGTTGGGATTAATTAAAACTGGAAGGTGCCTAGTATCTTTCCTCACAGATTATAAGGTTTGTTAGCAACATAAGCCGCTAGCTAAGGAAAAAAAATTTTTAATTATAATAGGTTTCTATGAAGAAAAAAGGGCATTAAGGATGTTGAGCACCCTGTCCTAAAAATCTTCAACGCCATGTACACATTGTTTTGTGCTCAAATGGACTCTAAGCAAATGAATCTGTCTCTGCTTATGTGAAACAATGTCTTCTAAGTACAACATTGATTTCTTAAAATAATTCAAAAGTAATTGTTATTCCTTAGCTGATTAAATGCTCTACTAGTCTTTAATAAAAATAGTAAGTAATCCCTTCATTTAAAAAATCTTATCTCCTATGAGAAGTAATAAAATAGTAAAATTTGTAATTTTATCTATGGGCTTAAAGTGTCTATCTTGTAAAACAATATATTTATGAAATACAGAGGTTTGGGTTCTGATGGCAGTTGTTACAACTGGTAACACCAGTATGGGAGAATAGACATGCTATATGTTATGAAGGCTAAGTCAGAGCAAAAAAGTTTATTCTACAAAAGAACACTGGAGGAGTAATTGCAATAAAATGTAAACAAGAAATTGTAAACAAGAAATAGCATCCCTCTCCCTTTACTTGACTAGTAAATAGTCTATACAAACTACATAGATATCAAAGGTTTTATATATGTACACAGCCAACATAATATCAAAATATATTTTATTCTGGACCTCTTTCAGATCTGATTCAAATTACAGTTGTCAAAGCAATACAATGCAAAGGGAAACTGCAACAACAACAACAAAAAAAAATGTGCCTAGAAAGGAGAAAAGGGTCATTGGGGACAAATCATTGTGATGTGGAACCAAAATACATCATAAGTGTAATTAACATGGTCCAGGACAGCATAGAACATCTATATCAGTCTTCCTTACACAATAATCATGAAAACTGAACAATAAAGTTCTTTAACATGTACAAAAAACTGTCATGGGCTGGTTTACACTTGTACAACAGTTTTAAAGTTAACTGGATAACTAAAGAAATGATGCAGACATTTTAATCCAGTGCTATAAGTAGGCTCACAGAATTAGACCCAAAGGATTTGTAAAAATCAAAATTAGAACATTATAACTACAATGTCAAAGTCAGGAAAGAAGAAAATTACTTCTGTATTTAGGGATTACAGAGCTACAGAATGCAGTCTGTCTGTTTTTGTTTTTAATGAGATGGAAAAGTACATTAGACTAGATACAACATGCAGAATGTTTTCTTGAACTTATCCAGAAACTCCAAAGAAAACATCATGAAACAGCTTACTAGAAAAAAAATATGCCCTAGTTATTCACCCTGCTTCAACACTGTCAACGTAAAGGCGGAAATAAAGAATGCTATTAATACTTCAGAACTACTGATATAAGACATCAAATTTCTAAATCAGTGTATTAAAAAAGTGAACACTTTTTTTTTTTTGCTCTCTCTTCTACATTTAGTTAGAATCACGTTTTTAAAAAAAAACTGATATTGAATGTGACACGTCAGAGCTATTACAGGAAGGAGTTATTCATAACTTCCCTAACTCCCCTTCCGTCCCTGCTGATTCAGAAGAAAACAAACAAACAACAAACAAAAAACCAACCAGGGTCTCTTGTAGATTTGCTGCTATTCCCCAAAATGTTGGCATTTGCTGCCATGCCACAATGTTGGTCCACTGAAATAGGATTTCTGTGGAAACTGTCAATAGTAATTCACCAAATGCAAGTACCGTCCTTAGCATGTGAGAATAAATGCGGGTTCTATAGAAATGTACAATGTGCTTAAGAAAACGAAAACTGTTTGAAAAGAGTAAATAGCACTGCATTTGAGATTTATTTTTTCTACTTATCTAGTAAAACAACATTTTTGCTGACATAAGAATGGTCATTTGTGATTCCTTTAAACAGCAAAAATGCATACTCCTCTTCAGGCCTCTACTCAATAATAGTTTACATTACTCTTAACAAAATCATTCTACATAAACAGATAGCTCCTTAAAAATAGTACTCTCTCATTAAATCTAATTTGACAGAAATAAGTTTAAGGAAAAAAGGAGTGCTTTATAAGTTAAGTGAAAAAGTACAAATCTTTGGCCTTTCTCTTGACATTTTTATATGTCAAAAAGCAAAAAACCTTCATGTAATTCAATCTAATGATTACTTTTTGCACCATAATTTGTTTTTTACACCACAAAAGGAGGCACTTTCAGTATCTGTAAAAGGTGTTTAATCCTAAAACATACTTACCTAGAGAATAATTAATTAAAACAGAATTCAATACACTCTAAGACCTATTAGGAAATTAAAAGTTAACCACTTCTAAAAGTCACTTGAAAGTCAATGATGGTACCTGATCAATGACAGGAAATTGGGAATGGAACAAATATAAGAACTTAGGGGACTTCCTACATGGAGAAGAAAAAAGATATTCCTTTACGATGTTTAAGAGTGACAGCTGCTCTTTCCTTATTCTATTTTAATCAATGAGTATTCTATTCATTCAAGTTTCCCTTTCTATTTTTCCTTATAAGTTTCTTACAGTAGCCTATACAACAATGATATATAATGAATACCACAGAAAATCTACTGGAATCAGTAGATCTTCAGATAAGTTCTTAGAGAGAAAAAAAAAAGGAAGGAAAAATAAGCAAGAACCTCAAAAATAGAACTTTACAGGCTGTGAAACTTGGTCTCTTATAATCATGTTACTGCTCAAATTAGAGGCAATCTTATTTATGTCTACTGGAGCAGCATCGTGGCACATCAGCAGGCAATGATGATGGTGAGAACAGCAGCAAAAAGAAATAACTGTATGCTCACAAAGAACCCAAGCCTACAAAATGGATACCTTTCTGATAGTTTATACTTAAAAGACCCAAGACTTCAGGATAATAAAGCTCTGTATTTATAATCTTTTATATGTCCTATTGTGGCTATTATGCTTAAGTAAAATAGCTAAAGATAAAAAAACAAACAAACAACAACAAAAAAAAACCCCCAAAAAACAGAGAAGATGACAACACCATAAACATGTAGCTGTCTATTTTGGCAGCTATACTGCAGAACTTCATGACTATCTTTTAATCAGCTGGGGAAAAAAAGTCAATAACTGTATGCAAATGAATAAACTGTCCATATCAAAATACAAAAAGTACTATCAATAATCACCTCTGACTTTCAGATTTAAATTCAGTGCAATTGACAAATGCATCGCTAAAGGAAAATGCAGCTTAAACATACTCAAAACATTTGTGTCTATTCCTGGGAGCACATTTAAAAATTATTGCACAGATTTTTAAAATTTTATTTACTTTTTTAAAACAACAACAGAGGTCAACCATAGGTGTGGACCTCCAGCAATAAAAGCAGGATTTCAAGTGCCAGATACTCAGCGTATTAGGTTTCCTACGTAAGTCACAGGGTAATAGTTCTAAATATCTATAATGTGATCGAAAACCCTAAAAACAGCTGGCACAAAACCATCGTGAATGACTGCCTCTCTGGATGTAAATTTTAAAAAATATTATTACAGTATCATAGTCCCCACTAACAACAACTGGGGTACACATAACAATGTATTGTGAAATTAAGTGTATTTATTCTCTTTACCAATAGCAAATGCTATCCTACCTTAGTAAAACCAAGACTTGCTTCAATCAATGCTGTTTTGTAAAAATAGCAAAACAACAAATGCTGAAAATCAAAGCTGCATTACTTGGGTTAAATCAGTTTCTACTTAAACTTAAAACATAGGTTAAAATTTTAGCAGTAAAAGCTTCAAAATAATTAGTGACAGTGCTATAAATTTGCCAAGCTTGATAATAAATGATATTCCTTAATTAAAATCTTTGAGACATAAATTTGACAACTATTCTCTTCAAAATCGACACTTCTGGATTATTACATTAATCATGACAAACCCTGTTAATCACACATATAAACACAGCCCCATGCTATCATTTGTAGATTCTGTATATTTTAGCTTTTAGTTGCATGAGCACAGGAGGTTTTTGATCTGATACCTATACCTTTAAGAAAATACGTGATATTATAAACAGAGTAAAAGACATGATATAGTAGTGATTACTGAAAAAACAAAACATAGCAGCTTAAATCTATCTATTATTTGAAAAAATGTAGTCACAAGTACCACAAATGCAGAATTAGAGCAGCAGGGAGGTTAGTGCAATTATACCTTTTAAAAAAAATCTGAATCACTGCTATGTGAAAACACCTTGAAGCAAGTCTTTTGTTTTAAAGATTGTTTTTAAACTAAGGTAGCAAACATTTTGCCATGTAATGGCAGTGTTATATGTTGTTATCTTGCTTTGTAAAAAGAAAAATAACGAGAGATTTTTAATACTGGAGTTTGGTTACATTACATACTTAAGCTTCTACACAGAATGATGGACACTTTGAGAAGCTAATCCTTATCCAGAAACATTTTAATCTCTTAAAAAACAAAGCAAAAGAAACAAATAAACAAACAACAAAAAAACCTCAAACCTACTTTGCTCCTTTTCACAATAGTGCACATTTTAACCATAATTTAGTTATGGCTACAAGACATCAGAAGATTTTTTTTTATGCATCTTCTCTATGGTATTAAAAAAATGTTTGTGCCCTTCTAGTCTTTAATTGGCAGAAATATGTCCCAAAAAAGAAACTATTGCATTTAAGCCACATCACCAAAAAACAAAACAAAAAAACCAAAGAGAAAACAAAACAAAACAAAACAAAAAACCCCTCACAACAAAAAAACAAAGCAAAAGCAAAAACAAAAAACAGAGCATAATACCCTTTTACTGATGTGTCTTACAGATTGACATGACCAAAGTCATATAGTTCCATTTAATTTCCAATTCCCCCTTCTACAACATGCACCAATCGAATATATGCTCTGGGAGCCATAAATGTACCAAACATCTATCTCTTCAAAAGAATGCAGTAAAATATTTTTAAGAATTTTTTGTTTAAAAGGTGAAAAAAATATAAACAAGAAACTGATTCACTCCCTTACTTCATGCATCCATAAACTAAACCAAAAACAAAGTTTAAAAGCAAGAACAAACTACTGCTGCAAGTTTTTGTAAGTCCGTTTTCTCTGTACATACAAACTGCTAAACTACTGAAGGGAAAAAAGAATATAATCCATGGTGTCTGCTGATTCAAAGGGGAGAAACAAGGCTGTCATTAGTATCCAAAAACTCGTACATGTATGGGCTGCTTTTATAACGCTTATTTTTTTCTCTCTTCTGTTTTTCATATCCAAACTTCTAAATGCTATTTTAGGGGCACAGCAGATTAGATTCCAGCACTTGGTGAACAGAATTCACAAGCTGTGACAAAATTCTGTCATCTTCAGGGTGCAATTTTGTTTATATACACTATATGTATATATTTCTCTTAGATTTGGCTGTAGTGGACTGGCCATGGTTCAAGTGGGACTATAGCAGTACTTGGGTCGGGGACAGTCATTTTGGCTATATACACATTCATAGTCGGTCCATGGCTTCCAACTAGTAGCGCTATTTCCGAAGGTCTAATACACAAACCTGTAAGAAATTAAAATAATCAACCAGTGTGTAAAGAATTTCATTGTACATTTTTATACAGTTTGGAATCTATTTCTTAGTTCCAAGTTCACGAAACCGGTAAAACAAAAGTAATTATAGCAATGGGCACCAACAGAAATCAGATAAATTGTCTGAAAGTAGATGGAGTTAACAACCATGGGTTAATACTACAAAGGAAGAACCATGGCTAACATGCTGACAATTTACTCTCTGTTAATTAAAACGTAGAAAAAATATACTCAAAATAGACCATTTTCTATCTCTTGGATCTTAATGAAAGATACTACAGATTACATTAAGCTATTGCTTCAGTAAACAGCTAATAGCTATCCCCTTTCCATCTTCCCTTTGCTTTCAGAACTTTAGAAGCCGTAAGTAGTATTTCTGTGAATACATGGCCAACCTCATCCTGAAAGTCTCTTGGTATCACACATTCCTCAAAGCAGACCCAACTGCCTCTATTTCCCCTTCCCTGGGCCGCCAACACTCTTCTGCAAGGAAGAGAAGGCAAAAATAGGCATTAAAAATTCAAGTCTCTCTCACACTTAATTTCAGTGATGAAGTTTTACACTAAAAATAACTGTCCATTTCTTGATTATGAAGGTACTCTTCTGGCAAAGATAGCCTAAATTCTGTTTACATTATCTGAATGAAATGAACATGAAAAGTATAGAGCCTTCAGTAAAAAAGGTCAATACCCATATCATAAAATTTATTTTTTAAAAAGAACACTTTTGTAGTCACTACCACAACAAGCCACATTTATTCACTATGCTTTCTCTCTTTCTTAGACACACACACACACACACACACACACACACACACACCCCCTTTGGTAACACTTCATTATATACTTACTGAACCATCTGATGCACTGGCTCCAACCTTGTCTCCTGCTGCATTCCAACAAACTTCAAAAATTCCACCTGTTCCCCTATAGCTGTGAACTAGAGCACCTGTCTAAAATAATGAGAAGTGGAATCTTAAAAAATAATATATTATTATATATGTTCAAATACTGAGGTAAAAATATTATATGGCTTTATTTCTAGCAATCCAATGTAGGATTTAGCTTCAACTTCAAAATAAACAAGTTCTGAAATACCAGAAACGTAAAATGATGATCCTTTTAAACAGACAGCACTAGTCTGCTCTCAACAGATCACACACACACACACACACACACACACACACACACACACACACACACACACACACACACACACACACACACACACACACGGCTTCTTAGCTAAGGTATCTTTGGTCGCTTTGACCCTAGAAGTGCCCCTAAGCTAGGAGAACTATCAAAGAAGCTAAAAGAGCATATGTACATTATTATTGAAAGATGTTTTTAAGTTAAAAGTACAACCAGGAACACTACCAATTTCATCATCAGTTTAGCTGACTCATAAATGTAACTCAATTATTTTATTCCTTCGGCAATGGAAACCAAAATCATTCAGCTGCCATTCAATAACTGAAACTTAGTACAAAAATGTATTCTCCTAGGAAACCAGTTATTAAACAGGGCAAAAGTCAGAGGTTCTGCTGTGAGAAATGAAAAATAATGAAAAAATATGCTTCTGGTGTTCTGTCCTGACAAACCAGAAAAGTATCTCTCAGCTTCATGGTGAACTAAAAAACTCAAACTGGAAGTAGCAGAACTACCTAAACACAACATGGCACCAAGACATAACCTCCTGAGACAGCCAGCCCTAAGCTAATCACTAAGCTAGAAGATCACAATGGGAAGTCTCAACTGTTCTTTCCCTCCTACCTAAAATTTCTCACAATTTAAGAGATTAATGAACAAGCACGAGTACAGGAGGCCTTAATTATCTACAGTTAATTAGAAGAGAATGGAGTGGTGCCAATGAGATCTAAGATAGGCTGTTGTATAGAGAGTAAAATCTACAGGATTGTCAACTTTGGGGTTAAAAACCGACACTGTCTTTCAACAGTACTTACCAATTTCTAAGCTTGAATCAGGCTATAATTGAACCGCAACAGCATGGTCAACAAGCCAGAGCTACCACATTAACAAAAGCCAAAGGATCCTCAGCATCTACTCAAACCTGTGTTCTGACCAGACTGTAACAATTTAACTGTCAAATGCTTAGATAACATATCATCCAAGTAATGAAAGAAAAAAATAGATGTACATATTGACAAAAAGACAATTACTTTCTCCTGCACTGAAAACTCACAAGATGCATTTTGCTATTTTCAAACTTAAAAGAAAAAAAGTAAAATGACATTTTGATACACAATAGTGATACAACAAAACAGTATGGTTACTCAAATGCCCTTAGAAGTCTAGCAGTATCTTCCCTTAGAACTCTACAGTTCTATACCCGAATTTTAAGTTAATTTACTCAAAATGGAGTGAATGAGTGATGGAAAATGTATACAACCGGCAGATTATCTATAAAGCCTCTGCTATTCAATCAAAACAGAAAGATTGGGAACTCCCTGATGGCCCAGTGGTTAGGACTCTGTGCTTCCACTACAGGGGGCATGGGTTCAATCCCTGGTCGGGGAACTAAGATCCTGCAAGCTGGGAAGTAATTAGAAGTAATGAGAGAGCTCAGCAGGTTTGATGGAGTCAACATCAACATGCCAAAATTCATAATGTTCCAAACATGAGCAACCACCAGTAAGTAAAAGGAATATTATTTTTTAAAACATGCTATACATGGTAACAATAAAATCCATAAGGCATCTCAGAATACATTTTGTAAAAAAGAAGATCTTTATGAAGAAATTATAAAACTCTACTGAAGGAAAAAGAAAAAAACTTGAGGGGGAATAACAAAGTTACAGTCATTAAAATTAAACTAACAATGCAGGTACATACAAATGTATCAATCAATGGAATACAAGAGAATCTATGAACAAAACATACAAGAACGTAGTATATGAAAGAAGTGACATTCTGAAACTGAAGGGACAGTAAATAGTGCCAAGAAAACTGGCGATCCATAAAGAAAGACAGAATTAGAACTATACCTCACACCATATATAAAAACCAATTCTAAGGGAGTATAATATAAATGAAAAAATAAAATAGTGGGAGTATAAAATGAAAGAATCATAATGCTTTTATTTACAAAAAAACCTCAAGAAGAATGAAAGAGAAACTGATAAAAATAGTTATCTGTAGAGGATCAAGAAAAAAATGGGAGCAAAACTTCTCAGTGTTTACCTTTTTCTAATGGGGGGAGGGTGTTGGAGACCATTTGAATGTATAACTTAATCAAAAGTAATACGGGAAAATGATGATTTATGCAAAATAGGCTGACCAACTATGGTGGTCAGCAACAAACAATCCACAATAACTTATTGTGCATATAATACAAGCAGCAAAGATCCGATTTTCGAACAGGGGGTGGGGCAGGGAGAGTCACGTGTCTGATATTAAAGAAAAAGTATTTGGCATGTAAAAACTAAAACACTGAAAAGATTAAAGTAATGAAAGCAACAAAACTGTTTTCTCCATTTTTAAGAAAGGATCTCTGTAGCATTGTCCCTAAAAAGGTGGTACTTAGTTTTAAGTTTATTTCTGATAAATTATGTGATCAATCATAAAACCTTGTCCTTTAACACATTTTTTTAACTGCTCATATATACCTTCTCTGAAGACAATTCTTTTAGAAAATAAAGAAATGGTATCATTTATCTAAATAAATGCATCTTAAACTCTCACATTTCATGTCTGCAAAACTGTTGGAAAAAATAAAACAGAGACTCTAAATTTTGGTCCATATTATGAAAATCTCACTTCAGCTGGTTTCAATCTTTACTTAGCTGTAAACTCCCCCAAAAAAGTGCTCATATAAAAACGAAGAACTGAATTAATGACACAAAAGGAATGACAACCAAAACTAAAAAAAAAAAATTTTGTTTAGACAAATGCTTCTTATATTCTTATATAAGAATACTTGACTATTTAAATAACTTGGACATACCTGTGTGTTCCAGATGTGCACACATTTGTCAAAAGAACCACTCGCCAGATACCTGCCATCAGGACTGAAAGCTACACTGTACACAGGCTCTTGGTGTTTTGTCAGAGTATGGATGCAAATTCCTCGGTCTACATCCCATAATCTAACAGTAGAATCAAAGGATGCACTAACAAGGGGGAAAAAAAAAGATTTTATAAGTAATGAAATACTCTCAGCCCCACCCCCAATCTACAATATTCAGCCATTCCTAATAGCTAGCCACAAATTCCTCATGAGAAGCAGACTGTGCTGTTAGGAAGAAAGTGTTCTGGAAACAAAGCTAATCGGAGAAATGACAGCTTCATTAAGGGCATCTCCAAGTCTGTAAACTGGAAAACATAAATGAGCTAATTCACTGTATTCCTTTACTCTTTAAATAACTCCTTTATATTGACCCACGGTTTTGAAATGCTACATTAAATATGTTTTTAACTTATTTTTTTTAAATGCTGAAAAAACTTTATTGCATTATGTCTCAATTACTTGGGTTTTAATCAATATTTGATATTATCAGTAAATTATTTGCTATCTCCAGATACAAACATCCATTATGACCTGAAATAATAATAAAACTCTGTGTCTAAAGGTTCCCATTAAAAAAATACATTCCTTGTAGGATACATTCCCATTTCATAGAATTTTTCCTAATTTTCTGTCATATTTATAAGAGGTTTTCTTTGTAAGAGACTCATAAAGGAAAAGCAAAACAGAAATGTTACCTTGCTAACATGAGGTTGGCATTTGGATTATTTGTCCCTGGCCCTGTTGGACTCCACTTGATAGTATAAATTTCTTTATTATGTGCTTGCAAATCATGGACACAGTTGTCTTGTTTCATACTCCATATCTAAGCAAAAAGGAAAAAGGTATGTAATTATTTTTCCATACAAAGGGTACTTTTATAATATTATCTTGCCAATCCAAAATATAGCGGTGTAACCAGAACAATAATTATAGAGATCAAGAGAATACATACAAATAAATTAAAATGTAGAAAATATTTAATATTTATCTTTTAAAAATGACAAATTAGCTTCAAGTCCTTTCTAAATATTCACCATTGTGAGGCTTCAGGATTCAATTAACTGTAGTTCTAAGATTACTTTTGATAGCTTCAGATGGTACAAACTTCAACATTCAGTAAGTTCCTCAGTTCATGATCCTACAATGTTTAAGGCATTAGTTTTTATGCTGTCCTTTAAAATAAAAGATCTACATTATAAATTCCTCTTAGAATTTAGAATCAGGAACTATTTTGCCATCAGGAAGAAAAAATAGATAAGCAACATACAGATAAATATAATATGATTCATGTTGACACCAAAGCATAGGCAACGAAAGCAAAGCAAAAAAAAAAAAAAAACAAAAGCAAGTGCTACTACATACAATTAAAAAGTTTCTGCACAGCAAAGGAAACAATCAATAAAGTAAAAAGGCAAACTAAGGAATGAGAGAAAATACTGCAAACCATATATCCAATAAGGAGTTAACTTCCAAAATATGTAAGGAAACCCTACAACTCAACAGCAAAAAACCCAATAACCCAATTTAGAAATGGACAAAGGACTTGAATAGACATTTCTCCAGAGAAGATACACAAATGGCCAATAGGTAGTGTATGAAGAGATGCCCAATGTCACTGATCATCAGGGAAATGAAAATCAAAACTAAGAGATACCACTTCACAACTGTTAGGATGGCTAGTAAAAATTTCAAAAATGTTGTCAAGGTTGTGGAGAAATTGGAAACCTTGTAAACTGTTGATAAATGAATGCAAAATGGTGTAGCCACTATGAAAAATAGTATGGAGGTGCTCCCCCAAATTTTAACAACTACCACTATATATGATCCAGCAATTCTACTTCTGGATATTTATCCAAAAAAAATCGAAGTCAGGATCTTGAGGAGGCATCTGTATGCCCTTGTTCACTGCAGCATTATTCATAAAAGCCAAGATATGGAAACATCCTAAGTGCCCATCAATGGATGAAGAAAATGCATATATATACAATGGAGTATTATTCAGCCTTAACATATGGGGAAATCCTGCAATATGTGACAACATGGATAAATTTTAAGGACAAATGTTGCATGATTCCATTTACATGATGTATCTAAGAGTCCAACTCATAAAAGCAAAGAAAAGAATGGTGGGGATAAACAGCAAGGTCCTATAGTATAGCACAGGAAACTGTATTCAGTATCCTATAATAAACCATAAAGGACAGAAACTAACACACCATTCATCGTAAAGCAATTATACTCCAATAAAGATGTTTAAAAAATAAATTATTGGTGTAAAAAAGAAAAAAAAAAGAATGGCGGTTGCCAGAGGTGGTGGGGTCACAGGCGGGGGGGCTGCTAATCAACAAGCATAAAATCTCAGCTCTAGAGATCTGCCTCACTGCATTGTGCTTATGGACAATAACACTTGTTTTGTGCACTTAAAAATCTGTTAAGAGTAGATCTCATGTCAAGTATTCTTCCCATATAAAATTCAGAAATTGTAAATGATTCACATACAAGAAACCGTGAAAAGTAACAAAGCAGTTAGTTAAAATGGTGAGTAGAGAATACGCCTTTCTAGAGTTGAAAACATGCCTATGTATACAGGTTAAAAAATAATTCATATTATTTTTGAGCAAAAATTAAGAGAAACCTACACCAACATTATCTCTAACTAAATCATTCCGTAAAGACTTGGGGGGAAACCTTGCCAAATACAAACACACATACACCAAACCCAAGTACCAACAAAGAAACAAAAATTAGCTGTGCTTCACACTTCTGCAATGAAACTAATGAGATAATGAAGCAATAACATCATGTTTTTGTAACCTAGGTATATATAACTCCATGTAAATAAATCCAAAAGGTATGTTTCCAAAACATATTGATATTTCATGTGAGCTTTCGATAGCACTGGTAACACTGACCACTCTCATCCAACACCTCCCTTGAAGTACTCTTCTCTTTACACACTGTTTCCACTGAGGTCATTCCAATTTCCTTTTGGAGTCTCATTCCTCTTGAGCTGCTAAATGCTAGAGTTTCTTAAGACTTTTTTAAGCTTTCCTCTTCCTTTACTCTGTACATTTCTACCTACACAATTTTGTCCATGCCCATGGCTTTGAATGACTATCCGCCTATTGAGAATTCCCAAATTTTTTATGTCAGGCTTAGAATTGTTCTCTGAGCATCAGACCGACCTGGCACCTCCACTTGCAGGACTCAAAGGCACTGTCCAAGCTGGACATAATCTTCTCACTCATCTGCTGTTCCTTGTTCTCAAAAATGGCTTCACTAGACATTATCCATCCTTCTAGCTTCTGCTTTAAAATTCCATGACCTTTTATTATTCTTAGAACTAAAAAAAGCTCTCTAACACTTTCTAATTTAAACTTCTCTCTCTAGCTGCAACTCAGTCCCTGACAGTAGGCTCTCTATAGCCATCAGCCTTCTTTCATTTCGTCGTATGTGCCATACTCTGTTCCAGAAGAAGTTTTTCATTTTATAAGCATAATGCATGTGCACGCAAAGTAATCTCACAAACAAGAGCGTGAAGAAAAGCATTTTTACCAGCAACGTTTACAAAGGAGTCCAGGCTTGAAAAAACTATCTAACTAAAAACACAGCAGGTATTTAAGGAAAAAAACCACCAGGTTACCAAGGTTACATTTAGTCTGTTCATGGGAAGAGGAAAAGCAGTTTTCCTTCATGATTATCCTATCTATAAGGGTCATCACGTCTGCAGTCACTGGCACTGTAAAGTCAAAGATAAATTATTTTCATACAGTTAACATGGTGAAGCAAGGGTGCAAGCTTCATTAATTCTGAAGATTAGTATTATGTTGTTCTTTGTCTCAAAATGCCTTTCTTCTTTAATTTTGGTATGTCATACGTGCAGGTGCTAGGTGTTAGTTTTTGCTTTTAGTTATGCAACAAGAAAAACATAAATTCATATTGAGATGTGAATACTGACATGTCAACTATATTCACTCACCGATTAAGCTATATATCTACTATATATCAGTTTCCCAGAAAGGGTGATATATACTCACACCACAGCAAAATCCAATTAACACAATTCTCAGAATTTCAGTCAAATCCATGAATCCTACAAAGATCTTTGCTACCTATGATCCTTACATGTGCAAATAACCTTTAATTGTACCAATATATGACTCCCTAATAGTGAAGACAATTTATAATAGCACAAACCTCAGTATCATAATTCCCAACTATAAGAGAGACATTCTAAACGATCTTAAAACAGCCAGAGCAGCCACACTGTGTAACTCCTCAACCCCATTTCTCCCCATTATCTGAATTACCTTTAAAGTCATGTCATCAGAACAGGATGCCAGGAGATTGCCAGTTGGGTCCCATTTGATAGCATTTACTTCATTCTAAAAGTAACAGTGAACATTCACATTTTCATTTCATAGACTTGGTTGTTCTTTGGGTATTAAACATGCATACTTCAAAACCACTCTGAAACATTACTTATTCATCATAATCACTTTAAAGGAGGGAAAAAAAGGTTTCTCACCGTGTGTCCCTGGAATGTTTTAATAGGTCTGTCTTGTCCTAACTTACAGACATGAATGCACATATCTGTACTACAAGAAGCAAAGGTGTTGTTACTCTGCCAATCAACATCCAATGCTGGCGCTGAAAAGAAAAACAGGCAAGGTTTGCATTCATTCCACATGTACTGAAATCTAGGAGCTTTAATTTTAAACCATGGTTAGACATGAAGTATGCTAATAGGAACTTAAAATATTTTATTTTATACTTTTTATGGTATTAATAGAATTTTTTAAATTATGGTACTTAAATATTACAAATATTAATACATTCCGTTTGGTTGTCTCCATGTGAGACACAGACTAATAGAAAGTACACTGGTCTGGTCACCAGGAGATGAGGGTTCCTGAGAGCTTGCCCTGTAAATTACTAGCACTGGATTCTTGGTTCCTCATTTGCAAAATGATAAAATTAAATGTGATGCTACACTTCCTTTTGTTTCTGAAATTCTGTGAGTGTTCAATGGATAAGAAGCCTTGTTTTGCTACTCCCTAACTAGTGGGCCCTAAGCAAGTCACCTCGCATGCTATTTTTCTCTTCTAAAAAAAATGGGGGGACTTCCCTGGTGGCACAGTGGTTAAGAATCTGCCTGCCAAGGCAGGGGACAGGGGTTCGATCCCGTCTGGGGAGATCCCACATGCCACGTAGCAACTAAGCCCTTGCGCCACAACTACTGAGCCTGAGCTCTAGAGCCTGTGAGCCACAACTACTGAGCCCGTGCGCCTAGAGCCTGTGCTCCGCAACAAGAGAAGCCACCGCAATGAGAAGCCCGCGCACCACATCAAAGAATAGCCCCCGCCCGCCACAACTAGAAAAAAAAAAAAGCCCATGTGCAGCAACGAAGACTCAACACAGCCATAAATAATAAATAAATAAATAAAAATTAAAAAAATAATTTTAAAATGGGGATAAAACCTTTAAGCTTAGTACCCAAGGATATTGTGAAAATCAAGTGAAATTATGTGTATGGAAAATACTTTGTAAATTACAAGTCAGACAAAGGTTACACTGAATAAGTATCATTTCCACTGTCTACTCAACTGATAAATGGAATATTGCATGATTTGCAAATACATTTTTCTTCTAAGTGATTCTTGTCAAATACCTCTTAAAATCTACATCATTGAATTTAAAACCTCAGAGGCCCAAAAGCTGGCTGGCATTTAATATTTATTTTAGCTCTGATATGATTAAAGATTCTTTCATTTTCCCCTGGTGCAAAGTGCAAAGCCTCTCTATAATTAGCAAGGCAGATTAAGGTAATGTAGCAAGTAACTGGGTTAAGCAACAGAAGCATATCAAAAACACTGGATTTAGAGTAGGCAGTAGGTAGTTGGGGGGAAAGGTGAGATTCAAAAACCAAGCACCCTTGGATCAAGACGAGGAAAACCCTGAGGTGCAACAAACATTCCAGAGCCCTGTCTGGATCAGGTTGAGCCTGAACCTTCTTCACCAGCAACTGCTCCCTTTCTCGGCTCCTTCCCTCTTTCCTATCCTGCTTCTGGGAGAATCCCAACTAAATCAGTCAGTGAACAAAAATACAGGCCCACTGTGATCAGCACTATGTTTGATTTGCTGCTGTTTGTGTGCATCACTACTTCTTAGAGCAATGTAGACGACCATCCTATCAGCTTATCTTCAGTCCATTCTCACCACGCTTTGCCCTGCTATGCTCTGCACGCAGGGGGCTGACTCTTGCAAATTACATATCCCAGGCCTCTGTGCCTGCAGGTTCCAGATGGGCTCATTCAGTGGAAGACACTGTTGAGAGTTCAAGGTCAGGAGAAAGAAGGTAGACAGGCAATTTCTGTGGTCCTCTCTCTTTTTAGACTGGGTCTTTGGCAGTGACTATGATTGCTCCACAGTACCTATTCTTGCCAGGCAGCCTCTCCTTTGAGGTTCCCATCCCCACTGGGTAGTTGGATCCTATCTTCTTCTCTACAGTCTTAGGTTTACTGCAGTTGTTAAACTCTGAGTTACCTCATCCTCCTCTATTTTTCACTCTTCCAGTACTTCCGCAACTGTTTCCTTGTATTATGCTCCCTTTCTTGGATTACCTGGTTTAGATTTTGTTTTTGTGCCTTGGAATTGGATTCAGTGACAACACCTTCATTTTTACAGTAAATACTACTTAACACATTACTGACTAGGGGACTTTTGTAGAAACTAACGCCTGTGGCTGTAATACATCTCTGGTCAAAAATGCATTAAGATATAATTTAAAAAAAACAATTTAAACAAAATGTTCCTTTGATAAATACTTTGTTATAGTGTTAAGAAGTCGGTGGGGGAAAGGCCTGAAAATCTAACTATGCTGTGGCTGTAATACATCCCTGGTCAAAAATGCATTAAGGGCTTCCCTTGTGGTGCAGTGGTTTAGAGTCCGCCTGCCGATGTAGGGGACACAGGTTCGTGCCCCGGTCCGGGAAGATCCCACATGCCGCGGAGCGGCTGGGCCTGTGAGCCATGGCCGCTGAGCCTGCACATCCGGAGCCTGTGCTCCGCAACGGGAGAGGCCACAACAGTGAGAGGCCCGCGTGCCGCGCAAAAAAAAAAAAAAAAAAAAGCATTAAGGTGTAATTAAAAAAAAACAATTTTAACAAAATGTTCCTTTGGTAAATACTTTGTTATAGTGTTAAGAAGTGGGGGGTGGGGGGAAGGCCTGAAAATCTAACTAATTTAAAGAACAATTAAAAGTATAACAAAATGCTATGAAGAAAGCCAAGTATCTGTCATGCTCCACCAGGGTGTTAATTTGGTAGAGTCATCTGCAAAATGTTAAATAGGAGGCTGAGAAAATTTGAAACAGCATTCAAACAAATATACCAAAAGGTTCAGAACAAAACAAAAACAAACTGTATAACCAGGTAAAGATAAGTGGAGGAAGCTGGGGAATGGTGCCATATGAGTTATATGATTAATACTTCTGTGATATGCCTGGCTCATAAGATACAATGATAACAGATTGGTATAATCTAAGAACCCATACCTCCCTTACTTTATATTTATTCCTAAAATTTAAAAATGAGGTATCACCTCACACCAGTTAGAATGGGCACCATCAAAAAATCTACAAACAACAAATGCTGGAGAGGATGTGGAGAAAAGAGAGCCTTCTTGCACTGTTGGTGGGATTGTAAACTGATACTGCCACTATGGAAAACAGTATGGAGGTTCCTTAAAAAACTAAAAATAGAATTTACCATATGACCCAGCAATCCTACTACTGGGCATATACCCACAGAAAACCATAATTCAAAAAGACACATGCACACCAATGTTCACTGCAGCACTATTTACAATAGCCAGGACATGGAAGCAACCTAAATGCCCACTGACAGACAAATGGATAAAGAAGATGTGGTACATATATACAATGGAATATTACTCAGCCGTAAAAAGGAATGAAACTGGGTCATTTGTAGATACGTGGATGGACCTAGATACTGTCATACAGAGTGAAGTAAGTCAGAAAGAGAAAAATAAATATATTTAATGCATGTATGTGGAATCTATAAAAATGGTACAAATGAACCGGTTTGCAAGGCAGAAATAGAGACGCAGATGTAGAGACCAAACGTATGGACACCAAGGGGGGAAAGCGCAGGGGGGCGGGGGCAGGGTGGTGGTGGTGTGATGAATTGGGAGAATGGGATTGACATGTATACATTACTATGTGTAAAATAAATAATAAGAACCTGCTTATAAAAAAATAAAATAAAATTCAAAAAATAAATTAAAATGGGCTTCCCTGGTGGTGCAGTGGTTGAGAGTCCGCCTGTTGATGCAGGGGACATGGGTTTGTGCCCCGGCCTGGGAAGATACCACATGCTGTGGAGCAGCTAGGCACGTGAGCCATGGCCGCTGAGCCTGCATGTCCAGAGCCTGTGCTCCACAACGGGAGAGGCCACAACAGTGAGAGGCCCGCATACCGCATGCATGCATAAATGAATGAATGAATGAATGAATGAATGAGTGAGTGAGTGAGTCTAGGTAATACAAGTTCTTTAGGATAAAAACACATCTTTAACGTAAAATGTATTTTTATGTAGGTAATATGTGAGAGGTGTGTTTACTATTACTAGTCTCATTTTATACATGATGAAAGAGGCTAAGAAAAGTTAATTTGCCTAGGGTTACAAAATCTTTTAAATTCCTGGAGCTGGAATTCCCTGGCGGTTCAGTGGTTAGGACTCCATGCTTCCACTGCAAGGGGCACGGTTCGATCCCTGACTGGGGAACAAGGATCCCACAAGCTGTGCAGTGCAGCAAAAAAAAAAGAAAAAAATTCCTGGAGCTAAGATTCCATTTCTGTGTCCTCCAATTCTGATTTATTTTTTGGTTAACCTATGCATCCTTCACAATTTAGAGAGGTAACAAACCTATGAGGGAAGGGAAAAAAGGCATTTAATATTCATCTGCTTTTTTTTTTTAAAAAGCTTCATTGAGATATAATTCATATACCATAAATTTCATCCATTTAAAGTGTACAATTCAATGGTTTTTAGTACATTACATTAATAATTTTAAAATATTATGGTCATACATAAAACTTGTCATTTAATTAACTGTACAATTCAGTTGTATCAATTACATTCACAATGTTGTACAGTCATCACCACTATTTTCAAAAGTTCTTCATCACCCCAAACAGAAACTCTGTAACCATTAACCATTAACTCTGTAACTCTCCATTTCCCCCTCCTCCCAGCCTCTGTAACCTTGAATCTTTACGTTTGTCTCTATGAATGTGCCTATTCTAGACATTTCATACTCTTGAAATATCTAGAATCATACTCTAGAATGATTCTAGATTCTACTCATGTAGAATCATACTCTTTGTCCTTTTATGTCTGGTTTATTTCACTTAGCTTAACATGTACAAATTCTCTGGTGTTGTAGCATGTATCAGAACTTCATTCTTTTTTATGACTGAATAATAATCCATTGTATATAGAGACCTATTCTGTTTTTCCACTAATCTGCTAATGGACAGTGGGTTGTTCCTACCCTTTGGCTACTGTGAACAATGCTGCTATGAACACTGACGGACATGAATTCGTTCAAGTCCCTGCGTTCAATTCAAATACCTAGGAGTAGAATTGCTGGGTCATATGGTAACTCTATTTAACTTTCTGCGGAACTGTCATACTGTTTTCCACAACGACTGTACTATTTTACATACCTACTAGCAAAGTACAAGGATTCTAATTTCTCCACATCATCGTGAACACTGTTATGTTTTATAGCCATCCTAATGAATATGAAGTGGTTAACTCATCTATAATCATGATTTATGCTTTATGTAAGAGTGTATATGGACAAAAATACAGTACAGGAATTAAAATATGGTAATTTAAAAAGCATGGTAGACTTTCATTCCTGATCAAGATGGAGTAACAGGGACCAAATTTACCTCCTGCCCAAAACAACCCAAAAAATTACAAAATATATGAAAGAATAGTTCAGAACTCTGGGCACCAGGCAATAAAGGGCCGTGGTTCCTGAGAGAAGGGAAATCAACCAACAATGTGCCTCTATAACTGCTCAAACATATGATCTGGAAAAATGTCCAGATTTTGGCACAGGGAAGAGGAATCTCCCTAGGAAGAGATTAATGAAATTCCTGAGCGGAAGAGATAAAGCTCAAAATCTGGAAAACTGAAGGCAGCTAGAATTCACAATACTAGAAGGGACAGAGCTATGCAGACAGAGAAAGAATTCTAAAGACCTGAAGTGGGCCCTATTCATACAATTAGCTGAGTACGAATCAGCACAAGTATCTGAAGATACTAGCTGAGACCTGGGAAAGAACCACTCAAAAGAATTAGAAGAAACAATGCCTGATACTCAAGACTGGGAACAGTGTCTAAATCCACTAGACTAGAAAACCTTTTGATTCATGCAACACTGGTTAGACTACATCTAGGTTCTTGCCTCATTACCAGAAAATAAATAGCCTTACGCTGAGCACTGTTTCACTGCCATTTAACATATCTTACAAGCATGACCCAAAAGGATCAAACCATTTCCAAGTAATTTAACTATGTCCCAGAATTAATTCACAAATACTTAAAAGAATACAGAAATATCCAGCAACCAACGACATAAAATTCAAAATGCCTCACTTCCAATCAAAAGTAACAAGGCATGCGAAGATGCAGGAAAATATGACCAAAATGAAGAGAAAAATCAAATCATAAAAACTGACCTAGACATTAAAGCACTTGCAACTATATATGATTTGTTCAAACAGTTAAGTAGCAACATGGAAGATGTAAAAAAGACCTAAATCAATCTTCTAGAGATTAAAACTGAAACATGTGAGATAAAAAACGTACTGGATGGGCTTCCCTGGTGGCGCAGTGGTTGAGAGTCCGCCTGCCGATGCAGGGGACACGGGTTCGTGCCCCGGTCCGGGAAGATCCCACATGCCGCGGAGCGGCTGGGCCCGTAAGCCATGGCCGCTGAGCCTGCGCGTCCGGAGCCTGTGCTCCGCAACGGGAGAGGCCACAACAGTGAAAGGCCCGCGCACCGCAAAAAAAAAAAAAAAACGTACTGGATGAAATAAACTGTAGATTAGATGCTGCAGAAGAAAAGATGTGTGAACTTGAAAACAGCAGAGATTATGAAAAAAAAAAAAGACTGGATAAAAAAATGAACAGCACATCAGTGTATTACAGGACACCAAGCAGACTAATAAACATAATCAGAACTTCAAGTTAAAAAAAATGTGGGGAGGAGGTAGAATATTTTTTAAAGAATAATGGTCAAAAATTTGAAGAAAACTATGAACGAACAAATCCAAGAAGCTCCAAGGAGAAAAAACATAAAGAAAACTAAACCAAGGCACAACATATGCAAATTGCACAAAATCAGTTATAAGGAGAAAAATCTTAAAAGCAGCCAGAGAAAACAAGACAAGAATAATAAGGATAAAAATGGTAGCAAGTTCAAATTGAAAATAGTGTAAATAAGAAGAGGACAGAGCAACATTTTCTTTAAAGTACTGAAAGGAAAAAACCCTGCCAACCCCAGAATTCTATACCCAACAAAAATATCTTTCAGTAATGAAGGTGAAATGAAGACTTCTTAATACCTACAAAAAGAATTAATCAACATAAGACTTACACTATAAGGAATGTTAAAGCAGTTCAGGCAGGAAATAAATGATACCAGATGAAACTACGTATCTGTGCAAAGGAATGAAGAGTTGGAAATGGTAACTACGGGTAAAAAATTTTATTATCTAACCCCTTTAAAATATCACTTGAAGGTAGATGGTGGTAAGTTAAAGATGTGTACTATAAATCCCAAGGCAACCATTAAAATAAAAGATTTACAGTTAATAACCCACCAAAGGAGGAAAAATGTAATCACACAAATATTCAATGAGTCCAACTGGAAGCGGAAAAATAGCAAAACAAGATGAGATAAATAGAAATATGATTAATTTAAATGCAGTCATTATCAATAATCACATTAAATGTAAACAGCCTAAATATTGCTATTAAAAGGCAGAGGCTGATATTGAATGAACAAGCAATATATGATGCCTATATAAAATATACATCAAATATAACAAAATTAATAGATTAAAAGTAAAAGCATGGAGAAATATATACCATGCCAACACTAACCAAAAGAAAACTGGAAGGGATACATTAATATGAGACAAAGTAGATTTCAGAGCACAAAAAATAAAATGGAAAAAAATAAGAGGGTCGCTAACAAAATGATAAAGGGGTCAATTCAACATGAGGTTGCAACATTCCTAAACATTCATGCCCCTAATAACATTGTTTCAAAACACATAAAGCAAAAATTGACAGAGCTTCAAAGAAAATAGAAATTATTGTATTTTCCAGTTATTGTTAATGATTTCAATACCCCTCTCTCAGTAACAGATGGTCTAAGTACACAGAATAATCAGTAAAGGCCATAAAAGATTTGAACATTATCAAACAACTTGACCTAAATGACATTTATGAGAACAATGGAATTAAATTAGAAAGCAGTATTTCAAAGATCTTTAAAATTTTTCCAAATACTCAGAAATTAACACACTTCTAAATAACCCATGGGTCAAAGAAGGAATCAAAATTACTCCAGAAAGTATTTTGAACTGAATGAAAACACATTTGAAAAATTGTGAGATGTCACTAAGTAGTAGTTAGAAGTAATTTATAGCACTGAATATCCCCATTAGAAAAGCAGAAAGGTCTCAAATCAGTGACCCCAACTTCTACATCAAGCAAAAAGAAAAAGAGCATATTAGATTGATACTGAAAGCACGATACATAAAAGAACAAATTAAAAATTAAGGAATTCATCAACATTGATAATATCTGATCTTTGAGGCACACTGTCAAAACAATGCAGAGACAATCCACAGACTATGAGACAATATTTGTAAATACTTGATAAGTATTTACAAGTATTTACAAGTATTTATAAGTATCCAGAATATATAAAGAGTTCATAAAACTCAATAAGAAAACAACAAAGTTTAATTAAAAATCCAAAGATTTGGGCTTCCCTGGTGGCGCAGTGGCTGAGAGTCCGCCTGCCGATGCAGGGGACGCAGGTTCGTGCCCTGGTCTGCCGCGGAGCAGCTAGGCCCCTGAGTCATGGCCACTGAGCCTGTGCGTCCAGAGCCTGTGCTCCGCAACGGGAGAGGCCACAACAGTGAGAGGCCCACGTACCTCAAAAAAAAAAAAAAAAAAAAAAATCCAAAGATTTGAACAGATACTTCACCAAAGGAGACATACAGATGGTAAATTAAACGATGACAAGATGCTCAACATCATTAGTCATTAGGAAATGAAAATGAAAACCATAGTGAGATACGACTACACGCTTGTTAGGGTGGCTACAATTAAAAAGACTGACCACATACCAAGTGCTGGCAAGGAAATGGAGGGACTGGAATACCCACTGCTGTTGAGAATGTAAACCAGTTTGGAAAACATAAACTTTGGAAAACAGTTGGGCATTAACAAGTTAAACACAGACCTACCATATATCTAGCCATAACTTTCCTAGGTCTTTACACAGAAAAGTGAAAACACAAGTTCATAAAAAGATAAGCACATGAATGTTGATAGCAGTTTTATTTGTAATAGCTAAAACCTGGAAACAACTCAAATTTGCTTCAACAGGTAAATGGATAAACAAACTGGTATATCAACATAATACAATACTACTCATAAATCAAAAGAAATGCAAAATAATTATGCAGAGTGAAAGAAACCAGACACAAAAAGAATACATACTGCGTGATTCTATTTATATAATGTAAACTAGTTTCTGGTGACAGCAAGACTATCAGTGGCTACCTGGGGAAGGGGAAGGGAATGATTTCAAGGGGGTAGGAGGAAACTTCTGAAGCTAACAGATGTACTGTCTTGAGTGTGGTGATGGTTTCAGTGGTGTGCGTGTGTGTGTGTGTGTGTGTGTGTGTGTATATATATATATATATATGTCAAAATATACCACACTGTGCAATGTAAATATGTATAGATGATTTGACACCAATTATACCTCAATAAAGCCATTTAAAAAACCAAAAAAGCATGACAGGAAAGAATACCATGGGTAAAAAGGTTATTTATTTGTAAAATGACTTTAACACCATCTACCTCATTGGGCTGTAGCCAAGACTAAACGGGATCGTGTATATAAAGAGCATCATCTCCAACACAAAGGTGGTACACATTATATAGCAGCTAGTAACAGTGCCACACACACACTTATTTCAATTTTCCATCACTCCTAGGATGTAGGAGAAACTTTAGGCAGAACAGCCAGAGGGCTAAGAGAATTCCGTCTGGGTGAGGACTAGAGGCAAAGGTGAAACGGGATTAAAACAGGTAAACAAAAACTGATGTGTAAATGCTTATTAATGTGCTAAGTGTTAATCAAGCTGAAATGTTTAACATAATACTTGCAAAATTATGTTACTCAGATACTACTGAAAAATCATTTTTGTACCTTATTTGGCTTGCTTAATCACACTAAATAGAGAAATACAAAAAAGCAAAATGCCAGAAGCTATATATTTCGATTTTAATGGTAACACTGTGCCATTGGCTTTTTGTAAAAAGTATGGTACCAAAGATTTGAAAATAACCAGAGTTACTTAAGTCAGCCTCCAATGCAAAACTCTACCCAACCACAACAAAATCTTGCAAAATGCAATTAAATCAGGCACTACTAAAAAACTACTGTTCTAATAGTTATTAAGCATCTTGTTCCAGTTCAACGTCAGTTCCTGTCCTCAGGAACCTCCCTGAAAGTAGGCACAACAGTTCTAGGCTGCACAAGAGTGTAGGTACTAAAATCTAGGTGTCGCTACACATCAGGATGTATGCCCTGTTGCATGGCCGTATATCATGGAGAAAGAAGCACACTATTTTGGGGATCATATTTATTTGGTTTAAGTATCAAATTACTTCTTAAAAGAGAAAAACATCTAAAGCACCAAAGTTCCAACACTACCAGGAAAGCCTAATAATTTTTATTTTAGGTAAGCAGGTGGACTGATTTAGATACATAAATTCAAAATGAAAAATGACTATCTAAATTTGTAGGAGTTTATGCAGTATTTTCATATATATGTCTTATGCTCTTAACAAATGGTATTATTTTTATCCCTCATTTACAGATAGAGAAAGTAAGGCTCAGAAAGGTTCAATGACTTGCTCAATCTTAAAGCTTGTTAAGTGGCGTGGAATCGACATTCACACTTAGACCTCCTGACTCAAAAATCTATGTTCTTACCATTAAATATTACCAACTCTAATTGCACCAGGCTGCAAATGCTTTTTTATGGTACATTTCACAGAAAACGTTTGATGATCCTCTGACAATTAACTATCTGAAAGTCAAAGAACATCAACTCCTCAAAGGACTAGTAACAAGACTAATATTGGATATTTTAAGATTTTAGATGAATTATATGCTATTAAAAGTTTAATTAGAAAAACAGAAGAAAGTTCTAATTCTCATGTAAATTATGAAGATTTACCTGAATGAAAAGGAAACTGTTGTTTGGCTTCACCAGTATGTGCATCCCAAATAATTGTAGTCTGAGATAGAAAAGAAAAATATACTGCTAAGAAGCTAGAAAGCGTTTATCGCAGATGCATAAATCAGATGCCTAATTATATTAAAGCAATATGAAATGTCAGAGTGCATTTAATTTAATAACATTTACCTTTAGTACAACGAGGCTATATTCCACTTCGGGGGAAGGGGAGGAGAGAGATGACTATTAAGCTGTTTAATTTTTCCCTGGTGACTTTTTATCAGTCAACTTACTTCAAATAACAATAACTGTTGTCTAGAAAGTACCAGACATTATATTAGACTGCTTAAGAAACTCCATTGCAATAGTGTATTTAATGTAAGATTTTTATAGCTGCTTAGCTATAAGGAGGCAAATTTTTGGTTAATAAAGTAATCAGTTAATTTCCAATATTAAGATTTTTAACACTCACATTTACCTATAAAGGCAGCTTGAATTCTGATAATAAGTAAAACAATGTCTTTTATATTACATCAAAGTATGACACATAAATCTGAATAGATATATTCACAATTCCTAATACCCTCCCATCACTAATTTTATAACTTTGGGGTCATAAAATATTGTAGAATGGCAGTAACTATTAATAGGGTGCTTCCTTCTCATTCCTGGCCTCCTTCATTTTTCTTCCTTTTTTTTCTACTTCCCTTTTTGACAATATACAGTTAACTTTGAGTGTGTACTTTCCTGTATTAAAATAATCTTAAATCTGTATTCATTTTGGGAGGTGTGGTAAAGGCAGTAACTTAAGGAAATGAAGGAGAAAGAAGGCCATGATTTCAACCTATCCATATTTACCAGTCTTGTTAGGTGAAAAGAGCTGGAAAGATCCAGCATTTCTTACATTTTCAATTAAACATTAAGAGTTCAGCTAACAGACTGGCTCTAAGATTTCCCATGAAATCTCTTCAGAGCCATAATCACTGATGAGATTAACTAGAAACTGTAGAAGGGACGCAAAAAGTATAGGATGTATGACATTCATTATGGCTCAAATTCCCAAAAAATGAGGAGGGGTCACACAGATAAAGAATAAAGGGCATCGAATGAGTAGATTCAGGAATGAGCTGACAGAAAATCTAAGAAAGCATTACTATTCCTATCATAAATTTATATATGAATTTACCAAATATGAATGTTTTCTTGTTTATGTGATTAGTAGAGAAAAACATTATTTTCAATTATACTCTTTAACAAATTAACCTTTACAGAAGTTAAATATTCTTTTTACCTTGTCTACTCCAGCACTTAGGATGAAATTTCCTTTCTTATTCCATTTTAATGCAAATATAGGGCCTTTATGCTGCCCCAAGGTGCTAGCAAGGTTACCTAATATTCAAAAGGAAAAACATTAAAATTACTTTAAGCTTTATAACTTAGATCAACAATAACAACAAATAAAAAAAGAAAAAAAGCTTCATTTACCATCTTTAGTCCATATTCTGGCAAACCCATCATAGGAACCAGTTGCTAGAAGTGTACCTTCACTCTGTCAGAGAAACACATTTCTTTCAATTATATAATCCAGAAAGGGTGTTTAATTTTTATTAAAATATAATATGTTTAAATCCTAAGTACAGCAGATCCGTGACATTCTCCGCTTCAGAATCTTCAGCTTTGTCTATTTGGAAGTGCCATAAAAGGCCTACAAAACACCCTTCATTGCTGTGAAGCTAGTACTTTGGCAGCATTCAGTCAGTGTGCAAGCCTCATACCCAAATCTCAAGAATGGCAGGAACTGCTCTGGAGCAGAATCAACATCACTCTTATGTATGCTAAGGTCTGCTGCATTCTCATAGATGCACATGACTAAAGATGGGGGTGGGGGGGTGGATTGGGAAGGACATCAAAATCATAATCTTATGATGATTTTATAAAAGTAAAAAGCAAAATCTTCCAAAATATTTCATTACGATTAGAAGTTTTTATATGATTCTCCCTCTAAATCTTTTACTGTCTAAACTGTGTATGTGAGTGTGTATATGTATGTTCCAAACAATATTGTTGTTTCAGATGATCAGATTCTTAAGTATCACTAAATGTTTCTTTCTTTTGTTAATTCTTTCCCAATATGAAATCCTTACCAATAAAAATAGCAACACAAGAAAAACAGCCAGAAAAGAGTGTAGGCTGACTTTACAGTTAATGAAGTGAGTACCAACTGTCAGGAACTACTCTACTATGAGAAGAAATCCATACCATTTTCTCTAACCTTATATTCCTCTACTGTGCCTTGAATAATGGTACAACAGAAGGACTTGATAAGATCCAACTTATTCTATGGAAATGCAAGTTACAGAGTTCATTACACAGACTACTGCTGGGATGATTAAACACTACTGGAGAGACAGAATGAAATCCTGCCTTACTCAGTACTTTTTGATGCTTTTTGGTAGGGCACTGAAAACAAGATCACCTTTTTCAGACCTCTCAAGCCATCTAGCTATACAAGTAAGTGACAAACAAATGCTGGTTCTAGGGGTTGTAGACTCAGTTTTGCTAGGATTTGGAAATCCCCTCTAGTTCTATCTCAGGAAGAGGGAGCAATGTCGAAGCCAACAGCAAAAGCTTATTTCCAGACTCTGCACGTTGGAAAGTTTCCTTTCAACTAATGGTCCCCAAATGTTTTACATCACGGACCACTAAGGTAGGAAAAGAATACTTTGAAGATCAGGTATCTCACAGGCTTTTGCTTTATTCATGGAAATGAGCCATTAATCAATAGTAACATTTTCCCCTTTTAGCAGAAGATTTAAGTTCACAGTGAATAATAAATCTTTGAAAAGTCCACACTTTTAAAAACTTTAACTTGCAGTTCAGAACCACCAAGCTCAACAAACCATTTGTTAACCATCCTTTTCAGTGTAAAACTATAAATTTCATTAAATTAACATGGTCTCTGAGCCAAACAGCTTAAGAAGGCTGTAACGCCTTTGACCTACGATACAGTAAGGTCCCATATTAAGAAGATAATTCTTAGCTCTGACCCTACAATCAAATAATACTGAAATGTGCTAAACCTCTTTTCATTTTTAGAATTCTCAACTTTATAGGAGGGGAAGGATAAATACATTGCTGGAAATTTAGAACTAAGAACACTAAAAATCCTTACCTATGAAGTCTGGAAAAATTTCATAGAAACTGAGAACTTTAGCTAGTGTAATCATTTTTAAAGATAGATCTCATTTCCTGGAATGAGATTTGGAAGATTCTTTGGAAAGCCCCACAAAAAGTTGTTAAACAGAGGCCAGAGAAGGAAAGGATGTCCACTTGCTCAGGAAAGGACAGCTGACCCCTAAAATTCTTGGTAACACTGATATAGTCTAAGAGGCTTCTTAGAATTGGGGGGGGGTAGGTGGTGCAGTGGGGGGTTATTAAAAAATGGGTACAAAGTTATAAGGAAGAAAAAAGGCAACATGGAATAAAGGAAAAGGTATAGAAACTTTAAAAATGCTAATTTTCCACAAAGTAATCATGGGAATGGAAACAAAGCTGTTAATCATGTATTTGAAACTGAAAGGGTAAAGCTTTATCAATAATGAAATCAAACTTCCTGGTAAGTCAGAGTAGTCAAAGATGTTGAATCATATATAGAATCAGAGAATTATAAGATTCCTACAGCCAGGATAAAGCTTGTAATCTAGACAAATGGTTCCTAAAAGGCAGCTGGCGATGAAGTTTTCATCAGTTCACAGCAAAATAAGAAAACAAGAATGTTTTTATTATATAGATTTCTCTTATACCCCCAACAAAGGACTTAGTAGTTAAGAACTCAGTATGTGCCTGTTATTGATTTTCATCTATTACTTCATTTACATAGGACCATTACACTTCTACTTTACATGTGATGAAAATGAAGTACAGAGTGACCGACCACCAGTTATACAAAGGTTCTACAGCTAGATAAACTAGGAGCTGGAAGATGAACCTTGGTCTGAGTGCTCAAGGGCCAGTCTTTGTTTTTAACACATTTGGGGGTGGGGACTTCTAGTCTGTTGTTCTTATTGGTGAAATCCAAAAATATCTGAACAAACTGACATGCCCTGCGATTAGTCTGAGGCTCAGAGAGGTTAAGTATATTAGTAACTACATCCATCATGGACAGTACAGTGATACTCACATTCCAATCTAGAGATGTCACATCCTTGTTGCTTGGGACATCTTGCCCTCCTTCTCGTATACAATGTCTAAGTACTAACTGTGTGGAGCCACTAGTGCTATTTTCACTAAGATTCCATATTCTTGCTGTTGAGTCTCCAGACCTATAAAGTATGCAACATATTTTAAATCAACGTATTTTAAATCCTCATGATATTCTCAAGTATTCCAGAATCAAGGCAACAAATTTACATTCTATATTAATAAGGCAAATAAAAACTAGACTATCAGGGATGGATTTCCATTTCCAGTGTTTTTCTCAGTCTCCATTTTGGCGGGGGGGCCCAAACACTCCTGAGGTAGTAACTTTTAAGATTAAAACTTCTAAGATTACTTTATGAAGGAATAAAGGTTTACAGAGGCAAAATGACCACAAATAAGCAACAACAAAAACCTGAAAATGTACGTAATGTATTTATAAAATATGCAATATTTCAGTAAGATACTTTTAGAAATCCATTTTAGTTTCACTTTGAGAAACGTACCCTGATGCCAAGAGATCACTAACGGGGTTCCAGGCACAGATGAAAACTTCAGATTCATGGCCCCGTAACACAACTGCTTTATTAGGAGGGATTTCAACATCCCCATCCACTTCCATCATATCAGTATGATTATCTGCATCATGAGAAATAAATGGAAAATTCCAGTTAGGTAATATTACAACATACTGGAGAAAAAAAAGAATTCTTAACTAGCAAATATCTCCTTCATAATACAGTGTAACTTTTTTTCTTCCACTATGTCAGGTAATGGTGAAAATGACTACACAGTATTTATCACATGAAAAATAAATTCCTATCTTTAGTTAAGTATGAACATACTTTTTTCAAAAAGAGATGTGCATCTAAGTGTGTGTTCAGAGATGGGGTTTGCAGGGAGCAGGAGTAGAGGAAGACTGTGAAAGGAGGTTAGACCCAAACATAGCTAAAATGAGAAAATGTTTTAAATTAAGTATAATCCATGCCAACACTGCTCTGAGTTTCTGCCAGTAGGGGTTGCTGGTATCATTCATATAACATCACAGTTGCCTTTATATCTCCATGTCAAAGCTTCATTGTTTTTGTTAATGACTAGTGTTACAGATTATACTTAGAAATGAAATGCAGATATGACATTCACTTAACAATAGAAAAATGGTTTCTAAATATTTTAAAAAGAAAATAAAATCCATGAAAGTAAATCCAGCCTTATGGAGCTTTAGGCATTAAAAATCTGAATTGTGTGATACAAGTTAGGGGAACAAGTTGCAAAAATGAAATAGATAATGTTATTTCAGCTAAAATGAGGCATCCCCATAAGGCAAATATTTTTTCTGCAAAGGAACTTAAAAAAATTCTTCTCTCAGCTCACTTGCTATAGTATGTGCTCCATTCTCCTCCCCATTTGCCGTGTTTTCTCCATTTTTTGCAGATCCTTGTTGGTTTGTTGCAGCTGCGGCAGCTGCAGCAGCTGCTGCTTGTTGCTGTGCAAGTTTATCTCTGTAAGCTTGTTGTCTTGTTTGTACTACATCAGGCATTACGGCATCTATCAGTGACAGAGACTCTATTGGTCGACCATCAAACAAGGTACCATCCTGGATTTGAAAAATTGTGAGAAGAAAAATCAAAGGTAACACATTTAGAGTAATTTGTATTCATAGAAGTCAACAGCAGAAATGGAAATCTTCATTCCAAGAAAAAATACTTTCAGATAATTTTCTGAATGCATGTAAGAAGGAAAGGAATCAGGAGGGAAGAAGGAACCTACAAGATGCACCACAAACAGCTGCTTAAATCCTCCTCACAGAGTTCATATTGTTAAATGCTGCACAGATTAAAGCTGAAATTTTCAAAGAAATAAAAAAGGAGGCGTGTATGATTTAAAAAAGGCTTATTAATTATATTCCAAAGTTCTGTTAGTCAAAAGCAATATGGAATAGTTCATACAATGATAAGAGATTTGGTGCCACATTTTAGTAATATTCAATACTTCTTTAAAACTAAGAACTTTTAAAATAGCTTCGTTGAACTCAAAAGTTTCTTGTGATTTGATTAAAATATTAAAACAGAAATATACATCAGATATTACGTTATACAAGCATCTCATTTACTAATGTTGAAATATGAGCACCACAAGGTTAAAGACTTGCAGTTCCACAGCTAGTCAACGGCAGCTGGAATCTGTTAACTGGTGCTATTGAAAGTACAATCAAAAGACCAACACCCCCACCATCGCCTGGTAACTTGTTATAAATGTAGATTCAAACCTACAGAATCAAAATCTCTGAAGGGCTCAGGAATCCCTGTTTTAACAAGCTCTCTGGGGGAGTATTATGCACACTAACATTTGAGAAGTACCGCCATAACTCACAGGCTAATGCTCTTTAATTTTATCAAGTTGCTATAATTTTCCAAAGTTCCTCTCATTGATATTCGGAAGTTCAAAATGAGTTCTTCAGCAAGCACAAGAAGAGACACAGATACAGAGCAAGTCAGAAATAGAAACAGTGCATATTAGACAGGAATATGCACATGTGAAGCCTGGCTCACTTAAGCTAGTGAACATGCACTATTGATAATCTACAGCAGTGTGATGGGGTGCTCCGAGTTACAAAACACAGCACATCTTTCTGAACTGCCAATTGTAATGGAGTATTTGAGGAGTAGGAGAAAGTACTTAAACTTATAAGTAACTTAAAAATATTAAAACCAATACAGCTACATTGTGGAGTACTATATTAAATCTACAAAAAATTTTTCAGAAAAAATGAGACTTCATCTCTGGCCACTGGTACAAATTGTTTATCATCCTCTGCAATAAAGGATACTGTTGGGAGAGAAGTGCTAAAAGACAATGAGGACACTTTTAATTTAGTATTAGTGGATTTTTCAGTTATAGAGATGAGGAAACGAAAAAATAATCAATTTAACAGACTATATAATTATAGTAATAAATAGTGATGTAGAAACCATGGATGCTTCAGTTTTTAAAATACCTGCATAAGGAAAGGGGGATATGTTAATCTCTGAAATGAAAATAAGCTTAAAAAAAGCTCCACTTATCATAAATCCTGACCACATATGAAAATTTTCAGCTACACCAGGGTTTGCAAACTCTTTCTGTATAAGACTAGAGAGTAAATATTCTGAGCTTTGCAGACCATAAGGTCTCTGTCACAACCGCTCAATGCTGCCACTGTGGCACAAAAGCAGCCAGATACTATGAAAATGAAGAAGCATGGCTGCGTCCCAGGCAAACTTTACAGAAACGAGCAAGACAGGATTAGGCTCATGGGTTATAGTTGGCTGACGCATGAGTTAAACTGCTTATACCATACAGACCTAGGTAATAGTATCAAGAGTTGTCTTTAATTATAAACTTCCTTCCAAAATCAGTTATAACCAAATAACCTGAGAATTTCTAATTTCTCAATCAATTATGCTCTCAGTATGCCACAGCACAATTTTCTTATTTTAAAGAAAATTATTTCTTACTGTATACTTATAAAAACCGTGTAAAGAGAAGTAAGATAATGGCTCTTACAGTTGGGAGCCAACATGCCTTGGCTGTATGACCTGATCACCACATTAGGAATAATGCCCTTCAATCTTGTTTACCTGGTGAAGCTGAAGTCAGATAATGAATGAGTAAGCAAGATATCAGATACTGAAGGAAACATTTAGGAGTAAGAATCGGTATTTGAACTAAGTCTTCCTTACCTCATTAATACTAACTTCTGCTTCTACATACTGTAGACCTTTCTGGATGATAGAAATCAATGCAGCAGGTGGGACGAGGGCACCATTTATGTTAGACTGACTGATATGGCTTTCTATACCAAAGGTGAACGCTGAATGAGAAAATCCTGAAAGCAAAAGAAAAGGTATAACAATTTATTCTCCAAGTGGCAACATGCTATGTGACACAAATGAAAGACCTCTACAGTCTTTCAGAATCACATTCCACCCATCTGAAATCCCAGACTGTTAGCTAAGGTCAAATATGTTTTTAAACAAAATAAGTATCAAAATCCAAACAAGTTAACCTTTATGTATATTCCTTTTCACCTTAATTACATAATGGTGGCACATAATTTTCCTCAACAAATAGTATCAAACTGTAAAACTGGAAAAAGGTCTTTGTAGACCATGTGACTCAATTGCTTCACTCAAGATAATTTAGCCCAAGGTATACTGACATTTAATATTTCTGTAGTATATTTAAATTTCTACATACAAATCATCACACACCTTATAAATTCAGTATTTTGCAGGTTATTTTTAAAAACTACGTAGGAAATTAAAAGCAAACTACTATAAGGAATGAAAACGAAATTTAATAATGAAAAATAATTTGTATGCTTAAATTTCATTGTATGTATGATTAAGTGTTAAAAAATGTTACTAATTTTTTGCTACTTAGTAATAACCCATCTAAATGAAAGCTTTAGAAAATGAAGAGTTGGCCAGTGAAAATCCAATGTGATTGTCCAACAACAATTCTTTAATTTTAATTTGAAATACTTAAACCAAAACATTCACATAACAAAAATCTCTTTACGTTGGCCTTGATTTTTTTTAACTAAAGTCAAGTCCAAATTCAAAAGTAAAATTCTAGTAAACTGATAGACCCAAGGGTGGTTATTTTCTTTACCAACATTATCATCCTCTGCAGAGCTTATCATTAAATAGTAACTGTCATTAATGTATTTTAAATAATTCAATTCTACATCTGTACAGAATGTTAAGAAACTTTCATACTAAATAAAGTAAATGAACATGGGCTTATTTGGGTCTTGGTTAAACTAATTTAATCCATATAATGTGTTATCTAGCCTGTCTAGCCTAGCTGTTTAGTGCTTAGTCCATGTCTTTTTCCATTTTGTGCTCCCACTCTCAGGCTCCTTGTGGCACTTACGAACAGTCTATAATAAAATACTGTGGGCTCACAAATAGCATGTGCCTAGGAGAAACTTTAATTGGTTAATAGAGAGCCAAAGTACACCAAGGTTGATTTTCCTTAGGGGTGCTCCTTACCTCTTTGGGACACCTAACCATTCCTGTAAATACCCATAGTGAGAAGTAAAAAGATGTTACCTTTAAGACTTGAATTTTGACTTCTTGATTTCGCCCACAGACAAGATCATTATTAAACGCATGTACAGTCTGCAACTTAACCTGAGCTCACAAGGAAGGCTAAGAAACATACAAATAAAAAATGCACCATTTTGCATTGTCCCTGTCAGGAAACCCACAACTACTTGAGCGTGAGTAGACTCCAGATCACCAGGATAGGAAGCTGAGAAAAAAGACTGGGAAGGATGGGGAGAAAGGGTGAGAGATACAGCAGTGAAATCCATGAGCAGTGCGGTTGGAGACTCCTGTTCTCAATTTCATATCCCTCCCCAAATGAATTCTGCAGTAGATCATAAATAGAAAAATAAAGCTAAACAGCCAAGTGGCTTAGGGATTTAAAAAGACTTCAAGATAGATGATACCACTTATAGAGGGCCTATACCATGCACACACATATACTTTTATTACTTTATTATCTGAATTAGCAGATGTGAAAACAGTCACATAGACAATAAGGACTCATTCAGGGACCATGGCCGTCACCACGGCGTTCTCCAGTCCTACTGAACAGTTAGAATATGGTCAAGGATAAAGTTAAGGCAGAGTGAGCTCCTGTTTATTAACAAAAAAATAAAAGACTGCATCATTGTTCTTGTTTCATCTCAGGGTATTAGAAAGTGGCATCGGTAGTGCATGAAACATTAAGACACTTTATTAGCAAGTTATTTTGATCTTCATAAGCCTTCTAAATTGTAACAGTGTCTGTGATTTCTATACTCCAACTCCTAAGTACAATTTAAATAATCATTAATTACATTTAACCCTGTTTAATTAGATGGTAGAGTTCAAACTTATGTCAAAGAATATCCTAAGAGTTGCAGGTAGAACGATGTCAATTTTTGGCTGGAATGTTGCCTATATCCCAAATTTGTTTTGTGAGATCAGGTGCTCACTGCCATCTCAAGTTATTACGTATGTGCTTAGAATGTTCTCAAATAGCAAGAAAATAACCCTAAAGCAGTCATTAGCACTGTTTTGGCACTTATTGCTAATGTTTACCCTAAAGAAGGTCTATACTTAAATGCTCTGCTTAAATACATGCTGAACTCAACTATAACTTTTTATTTCTAGTTACAGCATTACACAACTGCTTAAAATCATTATGTTCAAAACTTCTCTTCTTCTTTCCCTCCCTAAAACTTCTTTTTCCTTAGAAATTTCTCACCTTACTTTGCTATACCTGAAGGTCATCCTAAACTTCCACCTCAGCCCCTGGCATTCCACCATTTTGCCAAATCCTATCAATCCTCCCTCTCTGGTCCCTGTCATCAGCTTTCCTTTTGTGCCAGAATGTGCAATTTAGTCCCCCATCATCCTCTGCCTGGATTACTGCTGTCATAAGTTCCTTTCCTCTCTTCCCCAGTCCAGTACGCTTGCTACACTATAGCCAGACTACTACTTGTAAAACAAAAACTGATCATGCTGGGCTTCCCTGGTGGAGCAGTGGTTAAGAATCCACCTGCCAATGAAGGAGACATGGGTTCGATCCCTGGTCCGGGAAGATCCCACATGCCACGGAGCAACTAAGCCCGTGCACCACAACTACTGAGCCTGCGCTCTAGAGCCTGCGAGCCACAACTACTGAAGCCCGCGTGCCTAGAGCCCATGCTCTGCAACAAGAGAAGCCACCGCAATGAGAAGCCCACGCACCGCAAAGAAGAGTAGACCCCGCTCGCCGCAACTAGAGAAAGCCCGCGCGCTGCAACGAAGACCCAATGCAGCCCAAAATAAATAAATAAAATAAATAAATTTTAAAAAACAAAGTATGTTTAAAAACAAACCAAAAAAACTGATCATACCACTCCTTTCCTGAGTACTTTCAATGATCCTTTTGGCCTTCATAATCAAGGCCAAACTCCTAAGTGTGGCACACAGTTACTTTTGTAATCTTGACCCTACCCATCTCTCCAGGCTCATCTCCCCAATTCCACCCTCCCACTCTTCCCAATGCACATTAAATTCAAGTGACTGCCAACTACAAGGTAACACCCAGAATATATTGTGCTATCTCATGCCTTTGGGACTTATGGGTTCCTGTGCTCTTTTCTCCTATGTGAATAGAGGTGAAGTCCTTCCTTCTGCTGCTCCAGGATTGATCATTCTCTTCTATGCTAATCCTGTAACTTGTATATGTATAGCGTCTACGGGTTGTGTGTATGTATATGACTAACAGATTGGGCTGCCTGAGGATGGGGTTTATGTCTAGTAATCTTTCAATTCTGGGAAACTAGATGTCACCTAATTATACTAGCGCTCAAAAAACATTTGTTAAGTCAGAATGCAATTCTACTATAATTTATCTTAGCACATCAGGAAATCTATGCATCCAGAAAAAACATACGACTTAAATCTCCCTTGAGAAACTAAAACCTGAACCAGGGTTATGCCAAAATATATTTATTTGCATTTATCTGTAAATATATACGCAGGCAATACTTTTTCAGGGACAACTTTTGATCTACATGGTAAAAGGCAAAAAGGATCAACTTAAATCTGTGAAATGCTGAAGTCTAGCCTGCTTGCCTAATACAGCATCCCTTCTTTCCAGGGGTAGAAGCAAATCTGATATAAATAATACTCTGTATAAAGATTTTGTAATCAAATATTCTACACATTCACTAGAGTGATTAAGATTTGGGAGGTAGAAAAGGAATTCCAGAGAGGAGTAAGGCTGAAAACCACAAAGCTCAGTATACAGTACTTCAGTGACATTCAGTGATAAAGACCAGCAGTGGTAGGGGGTCTATGTGGAGTTACCCTTGAGACCATGCACTGTTCCCATGTAAGAAATGAGGTCACAAGACAACCATTTTCTACATATTGCTTGTTTCAGGAGTGCTTTCCCTTGGGATGACAGGGATTATATTCTCAAAGGGAAGTCAAGTCCTCTAGAGCCTGTCTACTTTGCAAATTGAGAATACAGGACCATGAAAAGGGGCCCTGAACACGGTTATGGCGTAGGGTGTCTGAACAAGTGGGTGTCTGGGGGGACGGGGAAATGCAAAGCCTAACTACTATCACAGCACAGTGCCCTGGTCTGGAAGCAAAATCTGATTTATCCAAGGTCCTTTTTAAGCTTCAGGTCAGAAAAGCCCAGAAAGTTATATCCCTGCTTCCATCACCATAACACTCCCTTGCCCCCAAATCTGTTTCCAATTCTGTCCTACAGACCCAGAGCTTTGTTTACTATAAAAAGTTCCCTACTTAAATGCTTAAAGAGGTTTTAGAAAAGGTAAAAAGAAGTAGAGGAAAAAATGCTATAGGGGACCTCATATGTTGAAGAGTTAGACCTAGCACTTTAAAAAAAAGAAGAAGAAAAAAATTACAATACCAAAACCCAAATACAACTGTTAAAAGTTTTTATTTCCGGGCTTCCCTGGTGGCGCAGTGGTTGAGAGTCCGCCTGCCGATGCACGGGACACAGGTTCGTGCCCTGCTCCGGGAAGATCCCACATGCCGCGGAGCGACTGGGCCCGTGAGCCATGGCCACTGAGCCTGCGCGTCCGGAGCCTGTGCTCTGCAACGGGAGAGGCCGCAACAGTGAGAGGCCCGCGTACCGCAAAAAAAAAAAAAAAAGTTTTTATTTCCTTCTTTCCAGCACAATACACTGGCTATACAGTTTTGTGCCCTTAAAAAATATATATCTATATAACTATGAACATTTGATATGAATTATATTTTCTGAAATAATTTTATTATCATAATATTCAGCCAATAAATGAACTTAGCTAGTAAATTATTCATCCTATGGCTGGACATTTGGACTTTCCCAATATTCACTACTGAAAAAGACTCTTACCTCAAATATCTAGGTGTATAGGCTTTTGCCATATCTATCTATCTATCTATCTATCTATCTATCTATCTATCTATATATATACATATCTTTTTCTCCTTAGGATGGAGTCCCTCAAAAGTAGAAGGGGACATCAGCATTTTAAAGGAAGTTCATGATTGCCAAATTCCTTTTCCAAAAAATTGTACAAATTTATAATGCCATCAGCAATTTATGTTTCCTTATACCCTTGCTACGCTGGCTATTCCTAAAAAAACAAAAAGATTACTATTAAGACTGAACAAGTTCTCTGTTTGGCAACTATTAAAGCACTTTTGTCTTTTAACAAGTATGTCAGTAGGAATGTGTAATAGGAATTTCCTTTATCAGCAAAAAATAGTCAGTCAGCTTACAAAAAGAGGAGAAAAACTGATTTGGAAGTATAAAATTATAGTAATTACCAGCATTTATGACAACTGCTTGCTGTTTGTTGCTAAGGAGTCATGTATAAAACAACTCGGTGTGTCAATTCAATGTTACTGCATATTTTATTTTATTATAAAGCAAAACTATATACCTACTTACACTTTTGTAACTGACCATCTACTCATAAAAACTGAAAGAAAGACTCACGGTGGACATACCAGATGCTGAGCTCCCCTCACTCCCATTCTTCACGGCTAGAGGCACATTACTGATAGCCAGTTTAACCTAACTCGATCCAGCCTGCTGTAAAAATCTCTTTATAAATGGCACCAGCAGGGCTTATGTAGGAAGGAATGTTTATCTAGCCCAGTTCTGAGTCAAGAGAAACTACACCGTCATTTTATTGCTGATATTTTACTGTCCGTTGTCTGGGTTAATACAAAGTCACTAAATGAAGAAGACAAATGAATGGGCTCTTTGGTGTTATAAGTCAGAACCTTAATGTTATACATAAACATTCAGATTAGTTTGTGCCCACTATGATCATGTTTAGATTTCCAAATTAAGTGTGTGTTTGATGCGTGATCTTAAAAAAAATATAACATTTTAAGTAAGCATCATGTCAGAAGAAGTGGTGTGGTACAAGGCCTATTTCCTAGGAGACACAATATCCCTTTGAAACGATTAGGAAACAGTGGAGAGAAGTGGGGTGCAGTAGAGACAAGATGATCTTTCATGAAGCAAATGCTTTAAGCCTACATATATCATCACCTTCTCATAAATGGAGACTACATGGCAAGATGAATCTTAGTTCTAAAAACATGAGGATTTTTAAAAATAACAGTACTCAGAATCACAATCTAGAAAATTACTCAGTAACAAGCACATGTTGTTTTTGCATTTTCCAGTTAGTTTTCAAGCATAAGATGCAACCGTTTCATAGCATTCAACATTCAAGTTCACCATAAATATGTTACTGAGTTCCTAAACATGTAACAGATGACAGTTAAATCTAGAATCCAGAATTCTCCCCTAAACCAAATACATAATTTAAGCAAAATAAAATTTCATCTTAAACAAAGTAACAAGAAAGACGGGTGCCACAAAGTTCACAAATAATTGCCAGGAACAGTTTCTTTAGGAAAAAAAACACCTGTGAATAACTACAGGAGAGTCAAGTGATACAAAGGGGGAGCAGATGGGGGGAAGGAAAATTTAACAGATGCAAACCAGCTTAGCTCTTCTAAAATTAACACTGCATCAGGTTCTGTTATATACAACTATCTATAGTATGTACCACTTAGTACTTATTCTGCATATGGTTGCTAGACAGGAGTTGTTAGGGCAATCAAATTATTAATGGCCTTGGGTGAATGCTAATTAAAGGAAGCATACTGAATCAAATCCATCATTACTTACAGTACTACATGTCAAATACACTCAATTTCCAAGTTATCTCAAAAGAAAAAAAGAATAACAAATTTTATTCCCCAGGAAATATGTATTAAATATGAAAAGTCTAATTCATAATAGTGCAAAATGATGATGATAACCAAAGTAATATGTTTAGGGTGAACTTTCTGGAGATAAAAATAAGAAAGACAAAAGCTCCAACACAGTAAAATCATCCCACAATAAATAAAGTTTCCTCTTAATTAATTTTAATGAATAGGGAAGGATGGCTTATTTCAAAGAGAAGTTTATAAAACATTTGAGGCTATCACACTATAGTCCTTTTCCAACAAGTAACAAATTTTATGAATGAGAAAATGGGGAGGAGCTCTGAGAAGTTATGTATCTGGGGGCAGGGGGGTACTTTTAACAGGTAATATTTTCTAGTGCTGATAATATTCGTAATAGAAGATTTAGCACACAGTATAAAGTATTTAAGATTAAAACAATTTAAGTGATTTTATTTCCTCTGCAGATGGATACCACAGTCCAGTCAACATTAAACACTGCAGAGAATATGAGACGCTCTTACTGGAAACATTATTTCTAAATCACACATTTATGAAAAAAGAACAACACTTTCATAAGGTGTTTTTTTTTTTTTTTTTTTTTTTTGTCAAACATGGGCCTCTCACTGTTGTGTCCTCTCCCGTTGCGGAGCACAGGCTCCGGATGCGCAGGCTCAGCGGCCATGGCTCACGGGCCCAGCCGCTCCGCGGCATGGGGGATCTTCCCGGACCGGGACACGAACCCGCGTCCCCTGCATCGGCAGGCGGACTCTCAACCACTGCGCCACCAGGGAAGCCCCTCATAAGGTGTTTTTAGACTTTCTGAGAACTTTTCAGATAATGAGACAAGCAGGAAGGAAATTTTATTTTCCTTTGTGGCAGGTCTTTACAAACAAGCCCTTTGAATGTCTTGGCACAGATACTTTCTTGCTGTAAATACTTCTTTTCTTCCTATCTCCTAATCCGATTCAGCACTCTTTTAGAGGGAAGGTAGCAATATTAAGATTCTACTTTCTTCTGCATTGTTTTAAATCTTTCAAGCGAAATAACTATGGCCTGAAAGTAATTTACATCATTTTTTCTTAGTTATTTAACAACTAATTCTCCGTAAGAGTATGAAATTCTTGTAAGTTACAGTGATAAATAAATACTGAATCCCCAAAACAACCCAGAGAAGGAATTACTGGACTAGGTGATTCCAAAAACTACAATCCACTACAAAAGTGGCCATTTTTATGTATAATTAGAGATCAGAATCATAAGTGGCAAGTGTTAAGATGGGTTAGATTCCGAGCTCTATCTGAAACCTGTCCTGAGTTGACTGATGTTTCTTAAACTCTTTCCTCTTATCTCTGGAATTAATTTCAAATGAATGTCTCATGGTATCCTTTATGTCATAAACATGCCTCATCATTCTTGCTAAACCTTGCCTACAAATAAAAATACACCACTTTAGGGGCACCTCCCTCTTTAGGAGATATTCTCACACTCCAAACCTCAATATGTACATTTCAGGCTTTCTACTTTAGCTCATATACTTACTAAATATAATTTTTCTTTCAAGATATTGTGGACAGGGCTTCCCTGGTGGCGCAGTGGTTGAGAATCTGCCTGCTAATTCAGGGGACACAGGTTCGAACCCTGGTCTGGGAAGATCCCACATGCCACGGAGCAACTAGGCCCGTGTGCCACAACTACTGAGCCTGCGTGTCTGGAGCCTGTGCTCCTCAACAAGAGAGGCCGCGATAGTGAGAGGCCCGCGCACCGCGATGAAGAGTGGCCTCCCCGTTTGCCACAACTAGAGAAAGCCCTCGCATAGAAACGAAGACCCAACACAGCAAAAATAAATAAATAAATAAATAAACTCCTACCCCCAACATCTTCTTTAAAAAAAAAAAAAAAAAGATATTGTGGACATGCAACACTTTCTTGTCAAGTTCTAACTGTCCTACAACTAACACAGACCAGTGGCTTTCAAACTTAATAGAGCCTAAGAACCACCTGGAGCATGTCAACCCACCAGTGGAGCAAAGTCAAAATGTCATCAGTGCTACCAGGTCCCCTTCCCTCTCCCTGGAACACACCCTCTATCTCTGACCTTCTTACTGCGTCCATCCTTTCTGTGACAGGGCCAGAAAAGGAAACTGGAAGTACTACTATGCTGACTTCTCATTCTGTTCCCCAACAGTCTTCAAAACACAAGCTCCTCTGAAAAGTACCTCCTTCCTTTTCAAATGAGCACCAGATTCACCACATTACGCAGTATAAGATAATGTGTAATTTAATAAGGCAAAGTGGGAAATTTATTCAATTATTCCTATCAGAACCTATACGAAGGCTGCGTACTGCCCACATTTACAGCAATTATGTTTTAAAAAATCATAAATCGGACATATCTGGCATGAAAGAATACCACTTATGAGCTATTCACACCTAAAATTAGTCTGAAATAGCTGAGTTAAGGAATTTGGAACCTATCAATTTGAGTGGGCTTTTTTCCTCAGTAGTTTATCATTTTGGTTGTTGCAGTTTCAGAGTCTTTCTGAAGCAGAGATATGAGGGGGTAGGGGTGTCATTTCTCCCTCTGTGTGGAGAAGACAAAAAAATTAAAGACTTTTAAGAAACAACTGCCAGAGCAAATATGATGGAAACCACTGCCTAATACAAAGTTCTGAGTGTTGAGAATAACAAACATGTACTTTTCAAATGTGTGTACTATATATTCAAGCTTATAAAGCAAATTTATGTTGTGACCTTGCCTATAAAAAAATTATTAAAAAAGTTATATTTGAATGAGAAAACTTTGTATTAATAGTTCATGCAGGAGAAAACAATTTCAACATAATCAAAGATTTCAAGATCTAGAATTAGATTTAGGGAAAAATGGCACAATCTTCGATTTTGAGTTTTTAAAGTGAGTTGTAAATAATTAGCAACCATGTACTATTATCAAGTTGTTTTATATTTTAATTTGCTGGAAGACAATGTTATTTTACAATGTAAACCCATAATAAAGTCACTTCTATATTAAAAAAAATGTCATCAGTGTAGTCTGATTTTCCCCTATAAAACATAATGTAAACAGGAAGTTACCAATTTTATAAAGGGACTGGTGTTCACATTTTTAGAGATGTGGCTTAACATCATACTTCATCACCAGTACGACTGTAAAGTATAAAGTTTTCTAAAGAATACACAAAGCACACTAGGAACACAGTTCACAATTACACAGACTTAATAAGATAAATATCAGTCTACCATACAAAGTTTTTTGTAAAAAAAAATATTATTCTTGCTTTATGTTTACTGCAATATAAAATACCTTAAAACATGAAATTTAGAAAGATTTCCTCTGAGAACATAAGCAACTTTAAGACTTTTGATAATATTTAATCACTGGATGACACTCTTTCAGAAATTAATCCAGAGTATTATTTTACTGTCCCTTTCACTTGCTGTATTTTCTTATAGTGACATAAAACATCAATCTGTGGGTTTCTGTTTGGAAATAAGATTTGAGCGTTCATTCATATCTCTAACTTCACCTTCTCCTACTTCACCTCAGCGTAGGCTGAACCACAGGATGCTGCTGAGCATTACAACTGCTTCTCATCTCCAGAAACAGTAGCTTCATACAGTTGAACCTAAATAGCTGCCTCTACAACACATCTACAAGCCATTACAATATACTTCCCATGCACTAATGTTTCACACTGTTTTTTGCTTTAGTGTCTAAGGCCTCAAAGCTCTAGCTTAACTGGTGGTCAGATTCAAAGGCAGAAAAACCAGAGTTCGTTTTGACCCAACAAATTCTTTCCAAATGGTCCAAAGTACTATATAACAATATCCAAACATGAGCATACATGTTACATATGTAACAGTCATTAAATCACTACCTTTTCCACTTTATTAATCATTATATCTTATGCAAAATAGTCTATGGATGTCCTCTTTGGATATGCCTTCAATACCAGTATACCAATTGAAAATAAAACAAAACAAAATAAGATCTATTCATTGCAAAGCTTCATAACAAGTTATTCTGCATTCTTGGTTACTTTACTTTCTTCTCCCTTTTTCTGTCCCTGCCATTGTTGGACATAATTTTCTCAGCTGTTCCAAGCCAGAGAGAAGTGATGGTGCTTGGGAATAGAAAACCCCATGCCCAAGAGAAAAGCTCAGAACTGGAGTGCAGCTGGGAACATCTCAACAAGCAGAGAATCTAAGATCTAAGGCCTTGTTTACATTCCCTGCAAAAGAAAGAACAACTAACTAAGCCCTATAAGAAGAATAACTAGAGTTTCAAACCAAAATTGAAGGCTCAACATTCTACTCTATTCCTTCCATCCCCTCTCAAAAGTGACTACTAGGGCTTCCTTGATGGCACAGTGGTTGAGAGTCTGCCTGCCGATGCAGGGGACACGGGTTCGTGCCCCGGCCCGGGAAGATCCCACATGCCGCAGAGCGGCTAGGCCCGTGAGCCATGGCCGCTAAGCCCGCATGTCCGGAGCCTGTGCTCCGCAACAGGAGAGGCCACAACAGTGAGAGGCCCGCGTACCGCAAAAAAAAAAAAAAAAAAAAAAAAAGTGACTACCAAAATTATCTTTTTATACCAAACCATACCTTACTAAACATCTCAATAACTTTAAACTATAATTTCTAAAATTCTACCTCTCCAGCATTTTTTCAACCACCAAATGATTCAATCTCATGTTAACAACCTAACTTACCACTGCAGTCAATCTTTTCCACCATCCTATATCCCATCCAACCCAAGTTTTTCCCTCTTCTACTTTTACATTTTTTCCCCTAATCCATCCCACATCTTCCCTAGTAGTTTTCCTTCCGTTTTATGACAACACCTCTTAATCTATCTAGAAAACTTGGAGATCACTGACTTAATATTGATTACAAATGACTTTCAATGACTTATATTTACTAATCACCCCCCAATGAAATACATTAGTAAAATTCAGGTCAAAGACACATTTAATCAATTGGGATGACATTTATGAAAGCATTACAAAAAAATATGGCTAATTTACCTTTTGAAATGCTAACTGCAATTAGGACCAGTAACATTAAGCTGAGGATTCTGAATATACATTATCAAATTAATCGTATCTGAGAATTTGTATGTTCCTACCAACCGTGTGCAATAATCTCACTTCATTACAAATTATAAAAATGGTCTTTGAACAGTGAAAGCCAAACCACTTGTTACAAATAATTGCCTGAGATGATTCCAACATATTTGAAAGAGTCAGAGAGTTAAACCATGCAGTAACACATAGCTTTAAAATGGCAGTCCAGACATTAAGGAAACATACAAAGTTCAACAGTTTGGACTGGTACAAATTTCAAATGCATAAAAAGTTATTTTGAGAATATTAAAATAATTTGAGGCCTATTTACTTTATGAAAGTACTCACCTGACTCTTGCAAGTATCTATATACCAAGAAGTTGACCTCATCACTGCTTATACTCATCTTTATTCCCACTTAAACCATGAGGTCACAACACAGGATATAACCCTAAAAATAAAACAAAGTTAATTAAGTATTTTCTCAATAAAATATTTTAAACAAAATGTAAACAATGTTGTAAAAACCATTTTATTTTATTAAATAATGTAAAATGAAGGTTAGATATTGCCTATTAAGAAACCCTAACAAATAAAGTTACTTCCAATAATTAGTAATAGATTATACAACCAAAATACGGCTGAGTCTCTTTTTCTGCAACATATTGGCAAAAATGATTCAAAATTTACAAAAGGGCCTTTGGCATCATATTTTAATGATTATATCAAATAGCATAAAAAAGTCGTTCCTTTTTTCTCCTTAACTGTAAAAGAACAGTATATTTTAAGAATCAGAATATTATTTAGGAAAAGACTGATTTTAGACTACTGGATGAGGGATGAGCCATCCATGCTGGTTTTGTCTACGTAATTCAGTAGAATTTGAAGTCTTTAACTTCTCAACATCTAATCTGCAATGTTCAAGTTTAAAAAAGCTCTAGGAATGTATAAGGCAGAGAGGTTAGAGTTACAGTACAGTTCTGAAAACTCAAATGATATTCTCAGAAGGAGGGAAAGAAGGAAACGGAGACATAACTTAAATATGTCCTAATTATATTTATCCGTTCTCATGTCACAGAAAGGATTTAAAGCAAAGGTCAGCAAACTTTTCCTGTTCAGAGCCCAACAGTAGACCTAAAGGACAGATGGGAGGAGACTGAGAACATGAATATTTGGGGAGGAAGGCAAGGAACAGAGGCAATCCAGTGAGCAGCAACAGTCGGTGGAAGGGCTGGGGAAAGAAAAAGAAAGAAAACATGAAGTAAGGCTCGAGAGGGGCCTTGAAACCATCACTTAAGAGAAAATTAATGCCCTAAAAGGTTTTAAGCAGGGAGGGGGAATGACCACATTTACGTTTTATAAAGATCATCCAGCATTCTAATACGTAGAACAGACTAGAAGGAAAGGTAGCGAAGTTAGGAGGGTGCTGGAGTAACCTAGGAGAAGACCAAAAACCTGGACTGTGGCATTAGAGCTGAAGAGAAATACTAGGATTCCAAAGATATTTAGGAAGCAGACTCAAGGGTGATTGACTGGACACAGAGTTCAGGAAAAGGGAAGAATCTTTTAGGACATCTGGATGAGCGTACTTCATTTACTGAGATGAGAAACCATGGAGGAAAAGTAATGACCACCTTCATGTGAAGAAAAAAGCACCTCACCCCCACCCCGATTTAACTCAAATACTACAATTAATCACCTGAATGTGACACACATATATATCACACTTAACAGAATGATAAAGGTAAATACTCCTATGATAATTGTGGCTCAAGACTCCTTGTCTAGATGTCCCTGTGGCACAGCAGATGATTTGTGCTCTGGAGGATATCTTGCTCAATTCTATCCTGACCCACAGTAATGTGTAATAATGTGCTTGGCACATATAGTAGGTACTCAATAGTCAATTTTGAAAGCCTGTTGACTGAATGATTTAAAAAATAAAACCACACCACCCATATTATCATTATAAGAAATTAAATCACAACTTGACCAATCATAGGTATCTGTCTGTCAGGGGAACAATGAGTCACTGCTTGATGAAGAGGATTTCACAAAATGAGATTGGTTAGGTGGAATTCTAGTAAAAGACTGGTAACGAAAACAGAGTAAGTATTCTTTTTCTCTAATATATCATTCAGTCCAATATTCAAATAATGAATAATGGCACTGAAGTACCTATGTAAAAATTTTCAACAATGCCTGGTTCCAATAAGCAAAGGTCCCAAAATGTTCCAACTTAAAGCAGTGATCATGGGTGTTTCTGCATCACCTAATATATTCCAGGGCAAAGAAAAACACAAGTCAAAATGATATAGATTATTATCTATAAAAATTCCCATAATAAATACATATTATTGGTGGTATATTTTTTAAAGTCAACAAGAAACACTAAACATGAAGAACAGGAAAGTTCTTATCTGTTCAAATTGCTATGAATGGGTTTATTACATTGATCATGGTACCAGATTAGTTTCTGTAACCAAAAATTACAGAACCAAATTTTTTTTAAAGGGAAAAGGGTAAATTGTTCAAGGGTTATTCTAGCTCTAGTCCTACTTCAGCTAGCTCTTATATTCCCGGAGAGAAAGAACATTATTGTTTTCCCTTATACCAAGTATATCCCTAGGATGGACAAAGCACTGTGCTAAGAGCTAGGAATAGATAGACGAAATAAAGTTGTCCCAAGCCTTGCAGAATTGACAGTTTTTCAGTGAAGAGAAACATACAAACAAATGTGCCCTTGAAAAGAAAAAAAAAAAACCCAGCAAAGTCAATGCAATCCTGCATTAAAAGTTTCAGTCACAGTAGCAATAAAATTACATAGACTCTGTAAAGACCTGAGTTTATCCACTTTCAAAGACATTTAATTCTAGAATATGCTTTCGTATGAAACTGGTCTATTTAAATTCTAACATCAAAAGGTCACCTGAAAAGAACAGGAAATTAGACAACATTTCAGAAACTAACACAACCCTGTAAAAAGCAATTATACTCCACTGAACAAATAAACAAACATTAAGACATTCCCTGCTTGAAAACTTCAGTATTCACTTTCAAAACACCTTAAAAACCTGTATGCCAGAGAACAAAATTAGAGAAAATGCCACCACTTTCATTAATGGACTCACTATAGCTTTGCAGAGCTGGTCCATTTTGATTTGTTTGTTTATACATCTATAATATGATGTAGCCTTCATCTGCCTCAGGTGAAGACCAGATACTCATACCAGCTATCACCGATTTTCAAGGTGCACATAAAAACCTTAGCACTGTACTTCCTCCATCGTGGTATCTTTCAGAACAACTACCCTTAAACAAGGTCACAAAACAACAGTGAGACACTCATCCAATCTTTACCCTATGCCAAAGAGGTCCAGGCCTCAATGTCACGCCTGGTAGAGGTTACTATGTGTAAAATAAGTCCTGCCCTCAAGGAGCTGATGGACTCTTAAACAAGATATCCAAAATAAACCAACATGTCCTAAAATCACACAGCATTTTATTTGTATATTCTGCTGGATCATACCTATTCATCCTTAAACAGTAAATGACTGAGTTCTAAAAAAAAAAAAAATTAAATACCTTTGTACTTTCCTAAGTCTCAGAAACAGTTTGTAAAATCATAAAAGCTTTTATTCAAAACTTCCATCAGTTACAGGCAATCAATTACTTAGTTCAAGACCCACAGCTATATTAAAGTAGCCAGAAGTAAAACCAAAAATTACAATCTTAACCAATATTTAGCCAAGTGTTTATATTTAAAAGCACGCTTAATATTTTAAATGTTTAGTATGAAATATTTTACTTCAAGACTTTAGAGACAACAATCTAGCAAATATTACAAAAACAGGACTGCTGATGCAATTCAGCTATGATTCCTTCAACTGAATATGTATGGCATTTTCAGCACCACAAAACTGAGTTCAGCATTCACAAACTGGATAATAACTGCTCCAAATATTAACCATCTCCTCATTTGTTCTTCTATACATCTAGCACTGTATTTCTGCCTTTGGCCTCAAATAGGACACATACCATATTCTTTTCTGATACCATTTCTGGAGCATACCAGGGCCCAACTATGATCCTAAATCACATTATTTTAAATTTACAAGATTGAAAAAACAGTAAAACTTATGGACAGAGAGAAAAAAAATAATAAAGATATTCTTAAATCTCCTGCTTACAACACACTATTTAGAGGTCTGAAAACCCTTTGCATTATCCAAAATCAAATGTACGATCAAAATTTCTTTATCTTACAAAAATAATTTAGTCCAAAATGTATAGTGGTGGCATAGTATCCCATAACAGACACATTAGTTTCACTTTTGCTTTGTTCAACATTTAGATGATTCTAAATTTTCATTATTCTAAGACTCATATAAGAATATTTATGCCTAAAGTTGTTTTTTTCTTCCATTTCTTCTTGGTAGGTGTGCATTTATGAACAGTCCTCAAGATCAGGAAAAGTCCCTACAAGTAAATTACTGGACAAAGGGTATAGCTAAATAGCTATTGTGATTCTTAATGAATACCAACAAATTAGATCCACTCAAAAGACAACCAATTCAGGACCCCTCAAGCTGAAACATTAGGAAAATGTTCAACTTAACCAATAATAAACAACAACAGCAACAACAAAAACATGTTGGCCATAACATCAGCAAACATTTAAAAATAATACTCAATATTATCAAGATTGGTGACAAAAGAGAAACTGTATCTTTAAATACAGTATCTACAACTACTGGCCATAGCTGTTTAATAGTTGAAAAAAAGAGCAACAATATTAAAAGCTGTTAAAAGAACTCTGATGTTAAAATAACAGTTGTTTGAATATTGACAAATAATTATCAAACAATGTAACCCTGGACATGTTGGGATACCCTTCCTAATAAACATTAAGGACCCACAGGGGCCCAAGGTGATTGATATGTTGGGAGTCCATCTAGCAGAAAGAATGACTCAGGCTTCTCTGGAACTCAGTAGCTGAGACATGGGGTGACCATAATTAGCAAGATGAAGAAAACTGTGGCTTGCCTCTTGTAGCATTCACTGACACTATCTGCGAAAGACAGTACTACTTTACTACTACTGCCTTCCATTTGGAGACCTATTCCATTCTCAGCCCTGTGGTTTAAATGGGATGGACCTCCTGGTCCAAAGGAAGGCATTTATTTGCTTAAGCCAACCAGCAAATCATATCTTTGGTTTAGGGCTGACATTCCTCCTCCACAGACTCACACCATACCCCACGTGTCCCAACTCATTCACTCCCAGTAAGTGAAACATTAGAAGACGTGTGCTGGTTTCTATGAAAGTCAACCTACTCCTTTCACAGGAGTGGGCAGGCAACAAGGGCACTCTGTGAAGCCTGGGATGAACGTGCATCACTGAGGTTAGAACAGAGCTATCAGAGAGAAACAGAAGGACGGCAGAGCAGAGACAAGAGAAACTGTGTCCTTGATGACATTAAATATCTATTGTGCAACTGGATCAAATACTATCTGAAGTCAATTTACCACAGTATTCTGAAGAAGTGAAAAATGAATTTTATTGTATAATCCAGTGAAGATTTGTCAGTTGCAACCTAAAGAGAGCAGACAACCCAAGAAATGTTTTAAAACAAGAAAGTGACTAAAGTCAGCGATAGACTATATTTGGAGAGATAAGGAGTGGAGAGGGGGGTGGAATCCAAAAATTCCCAGCTGTTTCCAGACTAGAAAGTGGAGAGACTTACCTATAGAAATGGGCTGCCTAGAGAGCACAGGCCTCTGGGGAGTCACAATTTATATGTGTTAAACTAGAGGTAAAAGAGGACACCCCAGCAAAAATGCTCCAGAGTATAATATTACAATTCACTGCTCATGGAAAGCGGTACCTCTGGTTCTGTTCCCTTCATACAGGAAGGTCAAACTTCCAGTTACTTATATTACTTTGGGGTGACAAACCAACCCAAACAAATGCTGACTAGATACATTTGTGAGGATGGGGCAATGACAAGTGAAAAGTAAACACTACAATGGTGATGAATTAACAAAGCCTATGGGGGGAAAATGCACTAAAGCACTACTTTTCTGACAGATTTATTTTATTCACTCGTTTAAAACTGGATGAGCACTTCCAATGTGTAAGGCACTATGACAGGTGCTAGAGACATGGCTACCCAATGCCAGGACCAGATCTTGCTGGGAAGATAGAGAACAATTAACTCCAACTTAGATAAGAAAAAATACAGAAAATTATGAAAGCATACACCCTGAGGCTGGGGGTGCAGACAGGTGAAGGATGTAAAACGTGGGTGGCTTACAGGTTTCTGTAATAGGCACAGTGTTGGAAGAACTAATTTTCCTTTTAATTCAAAATGTCTGGAGCACACCAAGTTGCCTTTGCTCCCATCTGTGTGTACACTGCTTCTCATTAATTTGATAAGGAAAATGAAACAGGAGACTATTTGCATTTATTGAGTAGCTGCTACATGCTATGTATGGGGCTAGGTCACACACACATTATATAATTTCCTCTTCAGTATTATCTTCCTCATTTTAACGCAAGAGCACCGACACATGAGAATTACATGTCTATACACAGATCTGGGCATTCAGAAATGTTACTCAAATACTATACTGACTCCCCTCAGAGAAGGAAAAAAAAACGTATGGAATGTATAATGTAAAAAAGAATGTAATAACTACAAAAAGAATCAAAATTCTTAGCACTAGGAGGTCCTAGGAAGTTGCTAATTCCAAGCCATGACATATGTTGCCAAGGATAAATGTACAGCACAGGTTATCACTACACAGCTTACATGCACCTTGATATGTCTGGCAGTCCTAAATGGTCAGCCACCACTACAGTCACAAACAAACTGCTTATAATACCCTGCTAAATAACAGCTTCTAAACTCACAAAGAATCATGTATCAAAATTTGTTGGATATAAGTTCTCAATCTGCCTGTGAAGTAAAGTTACAGTTCATCCACTGCCGCGCTATCTCAATGGGTCATCATAGGAAATTGTCAAATTGTCTTGTTAAAACCAGGACACACTGCAAAAATACCAAACTAGGACAACTAACAACAACAAAACAAAGTGTATGGAAGGGAAATGAAATAGAGTGAGGAAAGAAATTAAATCAATGTATCCATTAGCTAAGTCATTGGTGGTTATTACCATCTCACGTCTGAACTGTACCCCTCTAGAATTCATACGTTGAAGGCCAACCTCCAGTATCTTAGAACATGACTTTATTTGGAGATGGGGTCTTTTAAGAGGTGATTATGTTAAAATGAAGCCATTAGGGTAAACTTTTAATTATGTGAATATAACTCAACGTGACTGGTGTCCTTTTAAGAGGAGGAAGAGACATGAGGAATGCATGTGCACCGAGGAAAGGCCCTGTGAGGAGGCAAGGAGAAGGCGGCCGCCTGCAAGTCAAGGAGAGGCTTCAGGAGACACCAAACCTGCCAGCACCTTGATCTTGGACGCCCAGCTTCCAGAACTGCGAGGAAATAAAATTCTGTTGTTTTATAAGCCACCCAGTCTGGGGTATTGTGTTATGGTAGCCCTAGTAAACTGATACATACCCATCATCACAAATTCTGTAAAACTCTGATTATTCATTGGAGAACTTTAAAATTACCAATGTTAAGTTCACGATTGCTAGGCTCTGCCTTTCTGAAAATTTGCCTGTCTTTAGGAACCTATCCTGTCCTGTAACTGTCAAAGACATTAACAGGATGCATTAACACTTCATAATCCTCTTCCCCACAGTACCCGCTTGTCTCCTCCACTCCCCATGCAACACTCTCATGAACAGCACAAAAAAATGCATTATGCTTAATTTCCCACTACATTAAAAACAGTAATTAAAATCCTACTAATGTTAGGTAATAACACTTTTGTGTACATAACATATGGTACAATGAAGGAAGGTGTATTCTGAGACTTAGTTCTGAAGTCTTTGGCAATATAACTTAAAATGTGTATAAAGTACATTCTGAACTTTTGCAATGTTAAATTTAAAAAGATTTCACAAAATTATATTAGACTAAATGAAATCATGTTTACAAAACTTACTTTTGTAAATTATAAAATGCAACAAATCAGGATTTAGAAACACATAATCTCAAGAAAAAAACATTAAGCTCTAATTGAAATATGTATTTCAGCATATTTTAATACTAACCAAATTTAAAACAAAATATAAAACCCAGTACAATAAAACCAAATTATTTGACTGATTTCTTAAAGCATTAATGACAACAACAGCAGACATACATTTTATAGAGCATTAGCCCTGGACTACAACCATGGTTTATTTGTCAGACATTTTAAGGATGTCTCTTCATGGATGTCTGTAACATTAAGCCCAAAGAGAAGCACAGTAGTGCATTTCCTTAAAACAAACAAAAATTCTACCACTCTTGACATTAGGATAAATGCTGAATTTAAACTCTCTCTCTCTCTCTCTCTCTCTCTCTATATATATATATATATATATATATTTTTTTTTTTTTTTTTTTTTTTTGCGGTACACGGGCCCTCTCACTGTTGTGGCCTCTCCCGCTGTGGAGCACAGGCTCCGGACGCGCAGGCTCAGCGGCCATGGCTCACGGGCCCAGCAGCTCCGCGGCATGTGGGATCTCCCTGAACCGGGGAACGAACCTTTCTCCCCTGCATCGGCAGGCACACTCTCAACCATTGCGCCACCAGGGAAGCCCTAAACTATATTTTTAAAGACCCAATCTTATGAGATAATTTTTACTCATACTATTAAAAAGGAGAAAATATCCTTTAAAAATAATTAGCTCTGTATCTCATTTTTTATGTAAGTTTTTTAAGGGTATCTTTAATAATTAGAATATAATGTCCTAGTGAAAAAGTCTATAGTACCCACCCCCATCCAAGAGAAACAAATACAATTAAAAAAAAAAAAAAAGGTAGACAAGACAGTTTGTGAAGGGAAACTAGCAAGCGCTAGCACTGACTTTTACCGTCCAATTTTGGCACATGAGCATCTTTCAGATAATTTTACTAAGAGTGTACCTGGCAATATGTATATTTTACATAAATGTTGATTTCTTATTTTTTTTTAACACAGTCATACCTTGTTTTATTGTCCTTAAGTGTTTTTTTTTCTTTTTTTTTTACAAATGGAAGGTTTGTGGCAACCCTGCATTGTCAAAATGACGGTATTTATTAGCAATAAAGTATTTTTTAAATTAAGGTATATATCTGTTAAGACATAATGCTATTATCACACACTTAATGGACTAAGGTATTGTATAAAGGTAACTTTTATATGCACTGGGAAACCAAAAAATTCATGTGACTTGTTTTATTGTAGTGGTCTGACCGAACCTGCAGTATCTCTGAAGTATGGCTGTAGTTGTAGACAATTTTTGTGCTGTTAGAATTATTTCTTTTGGTTGTTGCTGCTTTGTTTGTTTTGTTACCAGATTAATGGTCAACAAAGTTGGTGAATCTTAAGAATTTAAAGCATAACTGAGAAGGGATAAACTTCTAAATTGCTTTTCCTTTCCTCTTCCATTGGAATCCAGAGCTCTCGTGTAAATTAAAGATAACATGAGAGAGAAATAAGATCTCGGGTATCCTGTATGATTTTAGACAAATCTTCTGGGCCTGTTTCCTCATCTAGAAAATGAGGAAAGTGAAGCAGATGGTAGTCTCTTTCACTTTTAAACTTCAATGATTTGAGTCAGTACAAGTACACAGAGTATTACATGTAAATCTTGCAGGCTAAGAGAGTACCAGATCACGTAGTTATTTTTAATAGAGCACTTTTTAATAGGCTTACAAGTGCATGAGAGGATTTTTAAAACTGTCAGACCTCAGATGGACATCTCCAGGAATTAGGAAAAGGGAAAATAAATGAGTCCACCTCATTAAGAAATATTTAAGAACTTATTATGCATAATGCTTATTAGGACCAGCTATCCTTTATAAATACTGACATATAAAAGCATAGGCAAATGGTATATCAAACCAATTTTTCATTAGCAACTGAGACTTCTAATGTCAATCATTTGATTCAACTGTGATCTATACCAGGGGTTTACGAACTTTGGCCTGTGTGTAAATTCCAACCCATCACCCATTTTTGTTTAGCCCACAATACCTTGTGGTTTTCAAAAAACAATGAACTGTTTTTACAGAACATGTGTCGTTGATTTGATGACAGGGAACACTAACTTTGAATCCCAATTAAGCAATTTTAAGAGTCTCAGCGAAGCTCTCTAGACTGAGAAGAGTAAACTAGCATGCATTATGTGATGAGTCAACTTTAAAGTTCAACCGACATTCGCTACAGCTCTCTTTCTTTTTATACCCAAAAAGCCTCTGATGAGCTGCTTCATAGTCCACAAGTGTGGATTTCAACTTCCCAAACATATAAAAAAGTGGTTGTTCACACAGATGTATTCTAAAATCCCTTTAAAATATAAAACTATATGATTCAAGGATGGACTCAATAAACATGTGTTAAATGATTGAATAAATTATAGTCAAGGTATGCTGACAGGGGAATAAAGAAGGACAAGAAATTAAAACACCAAGGAAACAGAAGATAGGCCATAGTTCTGGTCTATCTTTTTCAACTATTGAGCAGTAATTAGTCATTCCCAGGCAGTCTGGGAAGGAAAAGTCTGGAAATGAAAGTCAGGTAAGAAAATAAAAATCAAGACCCTAGTCCCCTCCCACTAGCAAGAAAAGCTCTGAGTTTGTGGGAATGGGAACCAATATAAGAATGGTAAAAGGATTTTCTCAGCTTAAAAACTTACTATTCTGGCTTTGGAGCAGAAATCTTATAAGGACCCGTAAGACTGGAATGCAGCTAAAACTTTAAGACGACAGTCACCTGAATGAATGGATACTTGGCTTAAAACTGAGATATCGCAGGCAAAATAAACAGAATAAGGTACCAGGTGTAACAAACTCGTGGAGATGTAAACAAATATTACCTATAACAGTATTTATGAAACAATTTATTGAATAAGGAATAGATAGTCTTTGGTTCCTCAAAAGAAAAAAAGACTAAGTAGATAAAAACTAAGACTACTAAGCCCTAAGTGAATCAAAACAAGTGTCCACGGACTGGTTATACTGATACGTGGTAAATTCTTTGGGAGAGCAGTAGTAAAAATGTGCAGAAGACTGTTCTGGTAGCAGAGATGTATGATTAATATAGATCAGGTGTCCAAGTATGGGAAAAAGACGTAAAGAGATCACATTCATCCCAATGGGCAATACATGCTTGTTCAAATCAAGAGAAGATGATGTAAAACCAAGTTTAAAACTCAGGAGACTGATACACACGCACCCCCCACAACACACACACAACCCAGCTATGAGTAAATCTTGAAGACAAAAGGCAAAAGAAAAATGGAGTAGAAATTGCTGATATATATGAATTGAGGTAGGCTTCCAAAGTTTTCTTGAAAAAGGTGGAGTGAGAAGGGATTCCACCATGAAAACCTCATAGGTCAATTTCACAGGGTAAGAGAAAATAGTAGAACTATCCTGTAAGATTTTCTGTTTAAAAAACAGACAGACAAAAAACATAACAGAGAAACAAATCAAGTACATCACTCCATAACCACACGGGGAGAAGGGTCTCCCGTGTCCATCCTTTGTAAGTACTCTACCTAGTCAGGTTATATAGACTTCATAACTGCAAAGACAGACTTTTAATAGTATCTCATTAAAAGATGCTTCTTTCTGTTTCATAGTACATGTACTTCAATGGCTAACACTATTCAAAGTGCTCAAAACTAAAACCCAGATTCATTATCTTTGTCATGCCCATGACAAAGTTTGATTATTTTATTTAGTACAGAAATGAGGTCTGTAGACCCCTGAGGTCCCAAGACTTTTTAAGGGGTCCTAAAGATCAAAATTATTTTTACAGTAATATAAAATACTGTTATAAAATAATATGCCTTTTTCATTGAATTGATATTTACACTGATATTACAAACCAATAGTTGGTAAAACTGCTCACACCTTAGTAGGAATCAAGGCACTAACACCTTACAGTATTAGTAGTCATTATACTATTCACCACTAGGCACTTAAAAAAAAACTCACAAAAATTCTTCACTGAGAGGTTCCTTGATGAAGGAGGAAAAACACTTTATTAAAATCTTAACCCTGAAATACACCTTTTCAGTATCCTCTGTAACAAAAAGTACACATACAGTATTTCTGTTGCATACTAAAATGATGGTTGTCTCAAAGAAAAGCACTGTGAAAATGTTTGAATTGCAAGCTGAACTAGCTATTTTTTTCATGGAACACCATTTTTACTTCAAACAACTCACAAAGTATGGTTTTTCAGATTGAGAATTTGGCAGACATTTTCTTGCAAATAAACAAAGTGAAACTGTCACTTTTAAGAAAACAACTAACAATATTTGTTGGCAAGAATAAAACTTAAGCTTTTAAGAGATAATTAGGATTTGGAAAATTTATCAGCCACCATGAGCTTGAGAGCTTCCTGATACTACTCCAAAATTTCTGTGATGAAATCAGTGGGGATGTTAATGACTCTGGTTTTTTCTATTGTGTAATGAACATTTGGAAGATCTGTATAACTCAGTGAACAAATATTTTCCCAGTGACTAGCATAAGATTATGCATGATGAAAACAATCCATTCAAAGTTCAAGAGAGACTAATGGATTTTAATATAACAGAATACAAAAAGTTCACTGATACAATTTCAGAACTTGCACTGCAACTAACCCTTAAGAAACTATCCACTTGTTGAGATTTGGTGTAGTAGCAAAGAACATCCACATTTATTGGAAAAATGAATTTTTATTTTGATTTAAAAAATTTACATCTCTCTATCCTTGAAAGGTCATTTTTCCCATAAGTTTCCACTGTAACAATGTATCTCAACATGTGAATGCAGAAGCAGATGTGAGAACCCAGATGTCTTCTATTAAACCAGAGATTAAACAGGGACTTAAAAAAATTTAAAACAACGCCACTCTTCTCATGGAAATTTTTTGTCTTGGAAATTATTTTCCATAAAACGTATTATGTGTGTTAACATGTTATAGATGGGTTTGTTACTGTTATGTTAAAATGCATTAGTACTATAAAACTTCACAGTGTTAATTTCTGATGCAGTATATATTGACAGCTATAACCCATTTAAAGAAAATTTTTCTAGAGTCATTAATAAATTAAGAATGTAATGAGGTACTATGTCTAAAATGTTTTAGACCTACTAGTATAAAAACTGATTCCCTCTTGGCAATATTGGTGCTAATGTTTTCTGGAAAAATTCAAGAGTTTCCCTGGGGAAAGAGACCTCTTATGCCACAATATTGTTCATACTATAATGTGACCTAAATCATGACTGGTATGATTTCTGTTATGTTCATATTGGAATTACATTAGGTATCCTGTAAATTTATACCTAATAAACAAAAAAGGTACTTAAAATCCATAAACATCTTCATGTTAAAGTTCTAGTTTTGATAAAACATATGGAATCTATTAACTAAAATATGGAGGAGTGAAAATTATACATTTTCTGAGACTACACCTCTAAGTGACCTTCTTTCCAGATACACCCGCTTGTGTGTAAATTTCAATAACTTGACTGAAATTCAGTTTCTCTCTCCTTCATTCAACAAACATTTACTGAGTGCTAATATAAGCCTGGCACTGTTCTACGCCCTGAATGCTGCAATAATACAGAAATTTATTAATACAAAGAATGATATTGTACAGAATAGTCTTCACAGCCAAATTCCAGGCTGCATCCCATATTTTTATCAAATTCCTTCACAAAACGCTGTGAAACGGTGTGGAGGATGTGGTAAAGGAGCACTGCCCCCGTGACAGTTTCTCCTCCAATGGTGTGGATTCCCACTATCCTGCATGTCCGCCCGGCCTCACATCTGTGTTAAGTGGTAGGTTCCAAAGGGCTTCAATCCCTTCCCCAACAACTGAAACATGAAGGTGGTCTCTGTCTTGCAGCCTTTGTTTCCTAAGGAGAATACATTCAACACTGCAAACAATGGCAGCCTTCTTCACCATATACATGGAAACAAATAATGCAGGGCCTTGGCACTACAGAATCAATTAAATCATATACTCAATCTGTTAGCTACATGAGAAATAAGAGGAGACAGCTAGCTGAGCAACAAATTTGCAATTCTTTATAGTCAGATTTCCAGGCTATACATGGTACAAATTCCATACCTGCCCCTCTGCACTGTGAGGACACAAAAGAAAGATGTAGAGGAGATGTGGGGAGTGGAGATCCAGGGAACAGAGGCACATCTGTGTTTAATAATGGCAAGTAACTATTACACACATTTTGCTACTCCAAACCATATCAATAACTGCCATGGATATATTAGAAGAAATTCAAGCCTAATAAGCTAATCGGGTTTCCCTTCTTTCTGAAATTGTATATAAGCCATTACCACCCTTTTGCCAGGTAGGGAAACCTAGGCCCAGGTAGGGAAACCTAGGCCCAGGCAGAATTGCTGGGTAAACACAGATGTCCCCAGGATCTCCCATCATCCTTTCCCCAGACTAGTCTCCTTTCCGAGCACTCTAATACTTAGCACTACTCTACCAATGAAACTCTCTGCCTTGACAACTCCCTCCAGCTTCCCCCTGAGCCCCACCTCTGACCCCCTACAATCTAAAACCAGCTGAGCCCCTGCCCTCCTCAGTCGGTAGTTGTACTCTAGGTTTTTTACACTACGTCCCCAACCAACACAGCCAACAAATACATTTCATCCCTTAAAGTCAGGTAGATGACAACCTTAACAATCTGATGTAACAAAATGTTAATGAATAATAATGGCTTGATGTCCTGCTTTCCAAGGAACTTATAACAAATGCATAAATTACATTACCTTAACTCAGTGTTTCTCAAATTTGAGTAATACCAAGTACCTTCTATAAGAAAACAAAGTAACACACTAGTCCCAAGAGTTGGTTTGTATATTTTATTATGTTACTAACATATAAATATAAATAAAAACACTAGGCATGGTCCTCATCTTGAAGGCACTTCCAACTATAAAATGAAAAAAAAAACTACCTATCAATACCAAGGTACTGGGCTTCCCTGGTGGCGCAGTGGTTAAGAATCTGCCTGCCAATACAGGGGACACACATTCAAGCCCTGGGGTCTGGGAAGATCCCACATGCCGCAGAGCAACTAAGCCCATGCACCACAACCACTGAGCGCCTGCGCTCTAGAGCCCGTGAGCCACAACTACTGAAGCCCACGCACCTAGAGCCCGTGCTCTGCAACTAAAGAAGCCACTGCAATGAGAAGCCTGAGCACGGCAACGAAGAGTAGCCCCCGCTCGCTGCAACTAGAGAAAGCCCATGCACAGCAACAAAGACCCAACTGAGCCAAAATTAAAAAAGAAAATTAAAAAAAATAAAATACCAAGGTACTTTATGTACAATGTCTACTACAAGATTAAAATAAACACGAATGGTCTTACTTTGTTACAAAGTGGCCACCCAGATGATCTAAAATGTGTTATGTATATTATTTTATTTTTAGACTACCACATGGACAAAAATTTTTTTTAATTTCTCATGGAGAAATTACTAACCCAGAATATATCTATAGATGTTGGATGTTACTCACTTTGTGATCTAACAACATGAAAAAAAATGATATAAAGTGGGAGACCTGAAAACAAAAAGAAACGTTCGAGAAGGTAGATGTTTTCAGGTCCTTCAATTTATCATTCCTAATATAATCTTGTAGGAAATGGTCAATAATGATTTGAATAATTATACTACTTATATAATTCATGAAATGCAAGTCTATTTCAACACAAATTTAAGTTAGTTTTTCATTTACTTGCAACTTATGTAACACTAATATAATTCAACCTTCAAAAGCAGATATACATATATGACTTAGAAATTTTTTAAATGTATTTGGTGTTTTAATACAAATAGACATCTTAGAACAACTTTATAAATAATTCATCATATATGAAGATGAATATAATCACATGCCTAACCAGCTGGCAAGAACAGAATAGAATACAACACTAAAAAAAAAATCATGACAGGCCAAGGCACAAACAAATTTGGTGGGGGGAGGGGGAAGTGTATTACTTAGAGGCCAATCAAAACTAAATGAACACAAAACTGCATGTGTAGAGGGACCTGGGAGAATATCTGACTAAGCTAAAAGGTTTAGCCCCATGGTTCTTCAAAATTTGCTGCACATTAAATCATCTGGGGAACTTTTAAAAAGACTGCTGTCCATGTAGCATCCCATACTAATTAAACCACAATCTCTGGAGGTGGGAGCCAGATAGCAATATTTTTAAAAGATTTCCAGGTGAATACAGGGCAGAGCAAAGTTTGGGAAGTCCTTGTTTACCCAACTGAAAGCACTCTGATAATTTGTACAAAATGTGATGACTTAAGAGAAGCAGATCTTCAGACCACACACAAAGTACTTTCAAAATCCATGTGTCCTTCTGTATGAGTTTCCCAGGGCGGCCATAACAAAGTGCCACAAACTGGGTAGCTTAAAACAACAGAAATTTATTGTCTTAGTTGTAGAGGCTAGAAGTGTGAAATTAAGCTGTTGGCAGGGCCATGCACTCTCCAATGCCTCTAGAGGAAGATCTTCCCTTGCCTCTTCCAGTTTTGGGTAGTAGCCCCAGCCATTCCTTGACCTGTGGCAACCCAATCCCTGTCTCCATCTTTGCATGGCCATCTTCCCACTGTGTCTGTGTCTTCACATACCACACGCCCTTCTCCTAGGTGCATGTTCAAATTTCCCTCTTTTTATAAGAACACCAGTCACAGTGGGAAAAGGACCCACCCTAATGACCTCATCTTAATTACATCTGCAAAAACCTTATTTCCAGATAAGGTCACATTCACAAGTACCAGGGGTTACAACTTCAACATATCTTTGAGGGGACATAATTCAACTCATACACTTAACTTTAAAAACTTCCCTAACAAATCAACTATAAAATTTAGTGGTATGCAGTTAAACAAAGAACTCCAGCTTAGAGAGAACTAACTCAACTATGTTGCACCTTTTCAGAGCTTGAAAGGACAACAGATTTGAAGGTACTTTAAACAGAGCATCCATCCTCTTTCATCTCCTCAGCAGCAAATTACTCCATTATTAAACTATAAAGGTTAAAATAATAAACTACCCTCAAGCTAGTTTCTTCTAGCCTTGACTGCCAAACTTCTATTTTAAGGCACACCTTTAGCAAAGTCCAAAATTCTTTAGCCTGACAATAAAGTCCCTTCTGATATAGTAACCTAAAGGTATAGCTTATATTTCTTCCAATCCCTTACAATCAAGCCAAACTGGACAGCATTGTCAAACTACATCACTGTACTAGTTTCCTAGCGCTGCCATAACAAAGTACCACAGATAAGGTGGCGTACAGCAGAAATTTATTGCCTTTCAGTTTTGGAAGTCAGAAGTCCAAACATCAAGGTGTTGGCAGGGCTCCTTCTGAAGGTGCTGAGTAAGGATCTCTCCTAGCTTCCTTGGCTCCTGGATGCATTACTCTAGCCACCTTGCCGTATCTCCCTGTGGCTCTTCACACTGTTTTTCCTGTGTGTCTGTGTCCAAATTTCCTATTTTTATAAGGACAACAGTCTATTGGATTAGAGCCTACTCTAATAACCTCATTTTAACGTAATTATCTCTGTAAAGACCCTATTTCCAAATAAGGTTATAGTCTGAGGTACTGGGGTTTGCACTTCAACTAATGAATTTCAGAAGACACAATTCAACCTATGTCATTAAGCAGAGAAAGCCCAGGATTAGGAAACACAGATGCCATTATTTTACCCCTCCAAAAGTGTAGATGGCAGCTGTAAACAAAGGCTAACAAAAGCCTTTTCCCCTGACCTTCAGTTATCTCTCTAGCTTGGCTATCAGATAAAATCCCTTTAAAACAAAATTCAGACCAACACTAATTATGTTAACTATGATGGCATCAACATGCATGGAATAATTTAAGTAACTTTATGTCATCAAATGTATTACTGTTCAGAATTTAATCATTCTTCTCTTTTTCTGCAATAGTTATTCATCCCCACCGTACCCTTGGACCCTGGCTATGTGACATAACTTGGCCAATGGAAACTGAGTAGATGAGCTGTCCAATCACAGCTTTAAGAGGTATTAAAAGTATCTGCCAGGGACTTCCCTGGCAGTTCAGTGGTTAAGACTCTGCCTTCCAATGCAGGAGGTGCGGGTTCGATCCCTGGTTGGGGAGCTAAGATCCCACATGCCTCATGGTCAAAACAGCAAAACAGAAACAATATTGTAACAAATTCAATAAAGACTTTAAAAATGGTCCACATCAAAACAATCTTAAAAAAAAAAAAAAAAAAGTATCTGCCAGTGCTCTTACTCTTTTCTTCTGCCACATGAATGAGCATGTTCTACATGGGGCCTGCTCCGAAAGCCTGGATCCCCAAATGAGAAGACACAGAACAGAGGCACAGCCAACCCACATTATCTACATGCAAAATATTTGGAAAATAAATCTTTATTTTTGTAAACCAGTGAAATTATTTATAATCATAAAGAAAACTAATATACTTTAAAGTAGTATTTTGACTGCATATATCCCTAGAGGATACAACCTAGGGACAAAAAAGAATCACAAAGGAAGTTTAAACTTCTGTAGTCTTATTATAGTAATTCTTTAGCATTACTAATTTGAATATTTTTATAAATATATATAAAACAAATAAATTATGTTAAATCCATTACAAATCAAAATTTTCAGAAAAAAAATATATACAAATAGAGAAGCAGTAAAAATCTTTTCATCTTCTCTTCATGGTATAGTACTGTCTGTACGCCTCAAGCTGGCTACACCTGAAAGATATATAGCAATATGCTAGGCAGGATGAGAAGGCGGAGGATGAATGTGTCACATTATCCCAAGGAACAATTTTTCTTGATAATAAATAAGTTTGGGCATTTTACTTTTATAAAAATCTCTTATCTGATGGAACTGCATACAAAAAATTAAAATTATTTTCATGTTTATAATACAGATGTATTTTCAATAAAATTCACAAATCAAGCTTTAAAACCTTATAGTAATCTTAAATTTGAATTGAAATATAAGCAGGAATTTGTGATTTATTTCTCTTACTAAATACACATTTCCTTGTTCTAAAAAGGCCTAGCAGCAATTAATGACAACCTAGTAGTAAAAAGCACTCTATGCTTTCATTGTAGTCTCTAAATAAACACTTCTCATAAAAATAGGAATGCTTTGGAGAAAAGACCAATTTCAGGGCTGAAGCAGAAAACCTGGAATATCTTGCCATGCAAGAAAGCAAGGAAACAACCGAAGGCCACGTGTGTCATGTCAAAAGGAGACAGGAACCGCAATGGATTAAAACACCTCAAAAATAGTTCTTAATCCATGAGATTATAAAAATTAAAAATAAACTTCACATCACTGGTCACCTTGAGAGGGCACCACCAACTCATCAGTCTAAAAACTGACAACTAAAACAACTCAAGCACATACCCTGCTTTTGCTGTGCAAGTTCTATTTCAGTATCCCAATACTTGACAAGGAAGAGTCCTTCTTCACAAAATTCCAGCTAATCAATGCAAAAACAATGATATAATTAAAACAACAATTTTCTATCCCTAAGAAAATAAAGAATCTAGGCAACAATCATTAATGGACACTAAGACCACCAGGGGAATATCTGATGTGGAACTTTATAATGGATAGATCAGACTAACGACAACTGAATCCACTAATCAACATCAACACCACCAAAAGTGATACAACCAGATGGTGTATGCCCCATGGTGTGAGGCAGAAGGAAGAAAAAAGAAGACTTCGTGATCAAAGAATTAAAAGTGAATTTAATCATACCTCAACTAGCACTTTACAGAAGTTACAGGAGGACAGTAGAATGTATTAGTAATACCACAAGGATGTGATTAGCCAAATCCAGAATGTGGGGAATTTGACAGGACAATTTTTTTTCTACCAACAGGTGGAAGAGACTGAAATTTAGCAACCAAAAGCAGTGTGCAGACCTTGTTTGGATTCTGTTTAAAAGTAACCATCTGAAAATGTCATTTGGAAGGCAAAAGAAAAATTTTAATTCTCTTTACCTCTTCCAGTTTCTCATAAGCCTTTCATCTTTTCTAGACCACTGTAACATATGAAGCCTAGCCTTTTCTCCACAGTAATGAATGGGAAGGATAAGGAAATCCATAAGGATGAGGGTAGTGAGTGCAGAGACAATACAATGACTTATTTCATACTCAACATGTATCCTAGTTTTCTGATCCTGATTTGAATATGAAATCCTGGGCTTGACTCTTTCTCTGGATAGTAAACAACTCCAGATAAGATGACTTGGTATAAATTCATCTAGACATATTCCAAGGGTTTCCACCAGACTATCAAATAGCTGATCAATTTCCTGCTTCTCAAGTACAGGTATTAGAATAGCCTTTTTCCTTCAATATGATGCAAAGGCATGCTAGGTGCTCAATAAATAGTTAAAAAAAAAAAAACTGCACACACACACACACAAAACAGAACTGAGAGAGTGAAACTGCTTTTCTTCTCATTGCTCTCAACCTCATCTCTTTTTTGGAGAAGGAAACACATTCAGGGAAAAGAGAATACTGTCTACACCCAGAGACATCAACTTCAGAGTCAGTTTACTTCAAAAACATCAAGGAATTAGTAGTAAGTTTTCTTACTAGTATAGTAAAACCCCTTGATTACCATCAGATATTTAATCCTTTTTTTTTTAGTTTAAATGCATTTTACTTTTAGACAAACTACATGACGTATTTTTCTCAAAAGCAATGCCTCAGCTCCAAATAAATCACCATCAAAACAAACGAAGAGCTCAAGATGACATCAGTCCCATTTGTCTAAGTCCTGGTGTTGTGTGGATGAAAAGCAGCAGCCAGCCAGTTATGATGACAGGTGACAGATCCAAAGTAACTGCCAAATTTGTTAACATTTTTTCATTTCTAGACCATCCTTAAAGAAAATCGTATGTGGGGTCACAGCATCCCCACAATAGTCCAGCAGAGCTACCATGCCATCTAGATTCACGTTTTCACCAATAAAGAACTGACAGTTTTTGAAATTAGCAAGGATGTGTTTGATTTGTTCTGCAGCCCCTGTCATAAAAGGTTATACTCTTTCTGGTCTCTGTTCTCCAAGTTTCCCTTTGGCTGACTTCATGTAATCTTTGATGTACTCCTTGTAGGCTTCCTTTTTGAAGCTGGTTTTCTGCAAGTGATGGTTCATGACAATATGGACACCAGTGATTACTGTGTTCAGTACCTTCGCCCCTGGGTCCTTCAGCAGAGGCATTTCCACCAATAAGCGAGTCATCAATGTCACCCTCTGTCCTACTGACCATCATCCCCCTCCACCTCCATACACAGCCTGTCAGCAACCTGCCGGATCTTGTAGATGTCAGAGAACATCTCATGATGGCTCGTGAGGTCCTGGTAGATAATCATGATGGGGACTGGTGGAGATGACGGCGGCACTAGCTTAGTAGGAGCCTGGAGCTCAGAGTGAGCATGGTGTGCTTCGGGGACAGTGGAAAAGTTAATCTTTGTTTTTAATCTCAATTATGTAACTAAAAACTGCTTTTTGGAGCAGAATTTTCTTATACAATTCTCTGAACAAAAGGAAAAAGAAACATTCTTTCAAAAAAATATGACGTTCTGTTTAGGCCACTGATCTAAAAACACTCAACCTCAATTAAAATACCTATATAGTTATAAAAAGAGTAATTGTTATGATAAAAATGTTACATATAAAATATGTTATAATGAAAATGAATACATAAGTTAGAAACAATAAGCATTTGAACTGTCATATAAATTTTTAAGAATAAAATTGTTCCCACAAATCATACCTATTTTCACTCTACTGAAAGGTTTCTCAGCATTTTATAAGTACTCTACTGACCTAAAAGCCCAAAATATAAATTATAATAAATATAATACAAATCAGGAAAATAGTACTATTTTGGGGGGCCTGCTGGTATAAAATAACTGTTAACTGATACAACCTATAATATATAAAATATTAAGAATCATAGGCTTTAGAGCTGAAGGGAACAAGAGATTTTTTTCTCCTCCTGCTTTAGGTTGCCCCTATTAATTAAAACCTCAAAACATTTACATGTAAATATACAGTCATTTTCTCCTTAAAAAACTGGTTTAAAAAAACCTAAAATGGATGGCTATAGTACTAGATATGAGCAGTATGCAAAACTGAACCCGTGAAAATAGTGATTGCAAAACAGACGTGAGCACAAAGCATCTGCTATTATCAAAACTTATACAGAGATTTGGGTTTGGAGAGGAAGAGTGAGAAGATGAAACAAAGAAGAACCTCCATCACTTTTCTCAGTTTCTGGTTACTCAGTTATCACAGGGTTATCTAATATAGGAAAGGTTTTCAACCTATTCACAGCCAGTAGGTAAGAGTCTGGAATTATTTTCCTTTCAATTGTTCTGTATTTAAGAAGCATATTGTGGGGAAGCTCAAGACTGCCAGAACTGAAAGAATGCTCCTCCTTTCCATTATGTAATGGAAATGGGTTCACCTCTTTTTTCTGTCCCTCTTTATATTAGTGGTAAAGGAAACTTTCAGGGCAATACTTACAACAATAAAAAAGCAGTTAGAGGGAACAGCAGCAAGTGAAAACATTCATTACAAAATTAATTTTTTATTTACATAGACCACTATGCTAAAGAAACCAGACTGGATCATACAATGTGTGGAATAGGTTAGATATTTCAAACACTGTGGTGACGCAATTAAATACTCTAGGAATGACAGCTTATTCATGTTTATTTAAAAATGCAAGCTAAAAAAATGCAAGCTATGGGAAAGGACACATTTAACCCTTAACATTCACTAATTATGCCTGAAATATAGCCCGATTCATAAGAGGCACCCAATTATTATGCTGAAAATAAATGAATAACGTTTTTTCCCCCACTAGTCAGTAGTATTTAAAAAGACCAAAAAATAATCTTCAGTGATGACTACAACTCAATGTTCCTTCTCATCCACTCCTATATTGATCTCTGTTACCCTCTCAACTTCAATAACTTGTATCTCCATTTTTTTTTTTTTTTTTTTTTTGGAGAAAGGGGTGGAAAAAAGAAAAAGGCCACATTCCAGTTTCTAGCCCACTAGTGACTCTTGCTTAGTATGGTATATCAAAATCACCTGTGGCAGCTTCTTCAAAGTAATGTCATAAACTTTGTGACAACTCGGAAAAGAATTAAGTGTCAGCAAGTCAGAAGTACAGCCCAGGCATGTCGATCTTAACAAGTTCCTCAGGTCATACAAACCATGCCAGCATCACACTACACACTTCAAAAACGTCTTTATCTTTAAATCCTGTAACTGTAAACAAAACAGAACACACACACCCTCTTTTTCACTGTTAACTCCTTATATCTTTGATCTACTAATTTTTTTTACTTATTTTTTTGTATTTTTTTAAATTCTTATTAGTTATCTATTTTACACATATCAGTATGTACATGTCTATCCCAATCTCCCAATTCATCCCACCACCACCAACCCCCGCCACGTTTCCCCCATGGTGTCCATACGTTTCTTCTCTACATCTGTGTCTCTATTTCTGTCCTGCAAACTGGTTCATTTGTACCATTTTTCCAGGTTCAACATATATGCGTTAACATACAATATTTGTTTTTCCCTTTCTGACTTACTTCACTCTGTACGACAGTCTCTAGATCCATCCACATCTCTACAAAGGACCCAATTTAGGTCCTTTTTATGGCTAAGTAATACTCCATTGTATATATGTACCACATCTTTATCCATTCAAATGTCAATGGACATTTAGGTTGCTTCCATGACCCGGCTATTGTAAATAGTGCTGCAATGAACACTGGGGTGCATGTGTCTTTTTGAATCATGGTTTTCTCTAGGTATATGCCCAGTAGTGGGATTGCTGGATCTCTATTCTTAGTTTTTTAAGGAACCTCCATACTGTTCTCCATAGTGGCTCTGTATCAATTTGCATTCCCACAAACAGTGCAAGAGGGTTCCCTATTCTCCACACCCTCTCCAGCATTTGTAGATTTTCTGATGATGCCCATTCTAACTGGTGTGAGGTGATACCTCATTGTAGTTTTGATTTGCATTTCTCTAATAATTAGTGATGCTGAACAGCTTTTCATGTGCTTCTTGGCCATCTGTATATCTTCTTTGGAGAAATGTCTATTTAGGTCTTCTGCCCATTTTTGGATTGAGCTGTTTTTTTTTTTTTTTTTTGGCTGTGTTGGGTCTTCGTTTCTGTGCAACGGCTTTTTCCAGTTGCGGCGAGTGGAGGCCACTCTTCATCGCGGTGCGTGGGCCTCTCACTGTCGCGGCCTCTCCCGTTGCGGAGCACAGGCTCTAGATGCGCAGGCTCAGTAGTTGTGGTTCACAGGCTTAGTTGCTCCGTGGCATGTGGGATCTTCCCAGACCAGGGCTCGAACCCATGTCCCCTGCATTGGCAGGCAGATTCTCAACCACTGTGCCACCAGGGAAGCCCCGAGCTGTTTGTTATTTAATGTTCAGCTGCATGTGCTGTTTATATATTTTGCAGATTAATACTTTGTCCATTAATTCATTTGCAAATATTTTCTCCCATTCTGAGGGTTGCCTTTTTGTCTTGTTTGTAGTTTCCTTTGCTTTGCAAAAGCTTTTAAGTTTCATTAGGTCTCAACTGTTTATTTTGTTTTAATTTCCATTACTCTAGGAGGTGGATCAAAAAAGATCTTGCTGTGATTTATGTCAAAGAGTGTTCTTCCTATGTTTTCCTCTAACAGTTTTATAGTGTCTGGTCTTACATTTAGGTCTTTAATCCATTTTGAGTTTATTTTTGTGTATGGTGTTAGGGAGTGTTCTCATTTCATCCTTTTACATGTAGCTGTGCAGTTTTCCCAGCACCACTTACTGAAGAGACTGTCTTTTCTCCACTGTGTATCCTTGCCTCCTTTGTCATAAATTAGTAGACCATAGGTGCATGGGTTTATCTCTGGGCTTTCTATCCTGTTCCATTGATCTATATTTCTGTTTTTGTGCCAGTACCATATTGTCTTGATTCCTGTAGCTTTGTAGTATAGTCCAAAGTCAGGGAGACTGATTCCTCCAGCTCTGTTTTTTTCCCTCAAGACTGCTTTGGCTATTCCAGGTCTTTTGTGGCTCCATACAAATTTTAAGATTTTTTTGTTCCAGTTCTATAAAAAATGCCACTCGTAATTTGACAGGGATTGCACTGAATCTATAGATTGCTTTGGGTATAGTCATTTTCACAATATTGATTCTTCTAACCCAAGAACATGGTATATCTCTCCATCTGTTTGTGTCATCTTTGATTTCTTTCATCAGTGTCTTATAGTTTTCTGAGTACAGGTCTTTTACCTTCTTAGGTAGGTTTATTCCAAGATATTTTCTTCTTTTAGTTGCAGTGGTGAATGGGATTGTTTCCTTAATTTCTCTTTCTGATCTTTTGTTGTCAGCGTATAGGAATGCAAGAGATTTCCATGCATTAATTTTGTATCCTGCGACTTTACCAAATTCACTGATTAGCTCTAGTAGTTTTCTGGTCACATCTTTAGGATTCTCCATGTATAGTATCATGTCATCTGCAAACAGTGACAGTTTTACTTCTTCTTTTCAAATATGTATTCCTTTTCTTTTTCTTCTCTGATTGCCGAAGCTAGGACTTCCAAAACTATATTGAATAATAGTGGCAAGAGTGGACATCCTTGTCTTGTTTTTGATCTTAGAGGAAATGCTTTCAGTTTTTCACCACTGAGAATGACGTTTATTGTGGGTTTGTTGTATATGACCTTTATTATGTTGAGGTAGGTCCCCTCTATGCCCACTTTCTGGAGAGTTTTTATCATAAATGGGTGATGAATTTTGTCAAAAGCTTTTCCTGCATCTATTGAGATGATCATATGGTTTTTATTCTTCTATTTGTTAATACGGTGTATCACACTGATTGATTTGCATACATTGAAGAATCCTTGCATCCCTGGGTTAAACCCCACTTGATCATGGTGTATGATCCTTTTAATGTGTTGTTGGATTCTGTTTGCTAGTATTTTGTGGAGGATTTCTGAATCTATATTCATCAATGATAGTAGTCGGTAATTTTCTTTTTTTGTAGTATCTGTGTCTGATTTTGGTATCAGGGTGATGGTGGCCTCATAGAATGAGTTTGGGAGTGTTCTTTCCTCTGAAATTTTTTGAAAGAGTTTGAGAAGGATGCATGTTAGCTCTTCTCTAAATGTTTGACAGAATTCACCTGTGAAGCCATCTGGTACTGGGCTTTTGTATGTTGGAAGATTTTTAATCACAGTTTCAATTTCAGTACTTGTGATTGGTCTGTTCATATTTTCTATTTCTTTCTGGTTGTGTCTTGGAAGGCTATACCTTTCTAAGAATTTGTCCATTTCTTCCAGGTTGTCCATTTTATTGGCATAGAGTTGCTTGTAGTAATCTCTCAGGATGCTTTGTATTTCTGCATTGTCCTTTGTAACTTCTCCTTTTTCATTTCTAATTTTATTGATTTGAGTCCTCTCCCTCTTTTTCTTGATGATTCTGGCTAATGATTCATCAATTTTGTTTATCTTCTCAAAGAACCAGGTTTTATTTTCATTGATCTTTGCTATTGTTTTGTTTCTATTCCATTTATTTCTGCTCTGATTTTTAGGATTTCTTTCCTTCTACTAACTTTGGGTTTTGTTTGTTCTTCTTTCTCTAGTTCCTTTAGGTGTAGGGTTAGATTGTTTATTTGAGATTTTTCTTGTTTCTTGAGATGGCTTGTATTGCTATAAACTTCCCTCTTAGAACTGTTTTTGCTGCATCCCATAGGTTTTGGATCGTCGTGTTTTCACTGTCATTTGTCTCTAGGTATTTTTTGATTTCCTCTTTGATTTCTTCAGTGATCTCTTGGTTATTTAGTAACATGTTGTTTAGCCTCCATGTGTTTATGTTTTTTACGTTTTTTTCCCCTGTAATTGATTTCTAATCTCATGGTGTTTTGGTCAGAAAAGATGCTTGATTTGATTTTAATTTTCCTTAATTTACTGAGGCTTGATTTGTAACCCAAGATGTGATCTATCCTGGAGAACGTTCCATGTGCATTTGAGAAGAAAGTGTAATCCGCTGTTTTCGTATGGAATATCCTATAAGTATCAATTAAATCTATCTGGTCTGTTGTGTCATTTAAAGCTTGTGTTTCCTTATTAATTTACTGTCTGGATGATCTGTCCATTGGTGTAAGTGAGGTGTTTAAGTCCCTCACTATTACTGTGTTACTGTCGATTTCCTCTTTTATAACTGTTAGCAGTTGCCTTATGTAATGAGGTGCTCCTATGTCAGGTGCATATATATTTATAATTGTTACATCTTCTTCTCGGATTGATCCCTTGATCATTATGTAGTATCCTTCCTTGTCTCTTGTAACATTCTTTATTTTAAAATCTATCTTATCTGATACGAGTATTGCTACTCCAGCTTTCTTTTGATTTCCATTTGCGTGGAATATCTTTTTCCATCCCCTTTCAGTCTTTATGTCTCCCTAGGTCTGAAATGGGTCTCTTGTAGACAGCATATATATGGGTCTTGTTTTTGTATCCATTCTGTGAGCCTGTGTCTTTTGGTTGGAGCATTTAATCCATTCACGTTTAAGGCAATGATCGATATGTATGTTCCTATTACCATTTTCTTGATTGTTTTGGGTTTGTTTTTGTAGGTCCTTTTCTTCTCTTGTGTTTCACACTTAGAGAAGTTCCTTTAGCATTTGTTGTAGAGCTGGTTTGGTGGGGCTGAATTATCTTAGCTTTTGCTTGTCTGTAAAGCTTTTGATTTCTCAGTTGAATCTGAATGTGATCCTTGCTGGGTAGAGTAATCTTGGTGTTAGGTTCTTCCCTTTCATCACTTTAAATATATCGTGACACTCCCTTCTGGCTTGTAGAGTTTCTGCTGAGAAATCAGCTGTTAACCTATGGGAGTCCCCTTGTCTGTTATTTGTCATTTTTCCCTTGTTGCTTTCAATAATTTGTCTTTAATTTTTGTCAATTTGATTATTATGTGTCTCAGCATGTTTCTCCTTGGGTTTATCCTGCCTGGGACTCTCTGTGCTTCCTGGACTTGGGTGGCTATTTGCTTTCCCATTTTAGGGAAGTTTTCAACTCTGATCTCTTCAAATATTTTCTCGGGTCCTTCCTCTCTCTCTTCTCCTTCTGGGACCCCTATAATGTGAATGTTGTTGCATTTAATGTTGTCCCAGAGGTCTCTTAGGCTGTCTTCATTTCTTTTCATTCTTTTTTCTTTACTCTGTTCCACGACAGTGAATTCCACCACTGTGTCTTCCAGGTCACTTATCCATTCTACTGCCTCAGTTATTCTGCTATTGATTCCTTCTAGTGTAGTTTTCATTTCAATTATTGTATTGTTCATCTCTGTTTGTTTGTTCTTTATTTCTTCTAGGTGTTTGTTCCTTAATTCTTCTAGGTCTTTGTAAAACATTTCTTGCATCTTCTCCATCTTTGCCTCCACTCTTTTTCCGAGGTCTTGGATCATCTTCCCTATCATTATTCTGAATTCTTTTTCTATGTCCACTTCATTTAGTTGTTTTTCTGGGGTTTTACCTTGTTCCTTCATCTGGTACAAAGCCCTCTGCCTTTTCATTTTGTCTATCTTTCTGTGAATGTGGTTTTCCTTCCAGAGGCCGAAGAACTGTGGTTCTTCTTGCTTCTGCTGCCTGCCTTCTCTACTCAGTTTCTAATTGAACAGATTTTCAAGATAACGTAACATTACTCATGCTTCTCAGTGTCCTCCAATCCCATATCATTCTCCTGAACTGTATCTGCATTCCCTCCATTTTCATGCAAACCTACTGATCAGACATTTCAAGAACTGTGACATTTAACTCACGTAGTCTTACCAATTCCAACTCAAGCAATGTAACTTATGTAAATCCCAAACCATGTTGTGTCTAAAACCATTCTGCAACCTCTGAGCTATTTGGCAATCATTTTATTAGGTTTTTAACTTCCTTATCAGATTTGCCACCATGGATTTTCAAAAATTTTAACTTCTCTTAGGGACCCTATCTCACTAAAAGCCCCTCAATCTCAGGTGGCTTTACTTCTTTGGTAAAAGTTATTAGAACTTCCTTGATATTTTGCTCAATTCAAAAATCTTTATTTTTATTCATCCTATTATCTTGTGCTACCTCTCTGAGGAAGTAGTAGAAAAAGATACAAAAGAGAAAAAATAGTCTCTAACATTGAATCTGTAATTTGTTGGGTCTCCTACATATACTATATAATTAGTAAAATCACTAGCCCTTTGTAAAGGAATTTAATACAGTGGCTAACAAAAACAATAGCTTTTCTCTGCTCCAGTAGTAAGCACCTATAAATACAGATGAGAAAATAAATATTGCACTTATAAGAGCAAAAAACTATTAAATATTTACAAAAGAAACTAACAAGAAAGGCACAGATTTATGTGACCAAACATAATATTCAATTGAAAAATACAAAGATCTGAACAAAGGAAAAGGCTGCATTATTGTGCAGACTTGAGCTGTCACAAGTAACTATCCATTTGAAAGGAAATAAAAGTGGGACCACATGTTTTACTCTAGACAAAACTTAATTCCAAAATATTTAAAGCACATAAATGTGTATGTTTGTGTATATATGTATATGTGTGTAAATATACACAGATACTTCACATATATCAACACATCTTAATGAAACATCAAGGCTACATGCCCAATCTAGAGAGCAAGAAAAAAATCTTTTTAACCAAGACTGGAAACTCAAATACTATACAAGAAAAGACAGCTATATCTGAGTACATAAAGATCCACTAGATATCAAGAAAATACGTATCAAAGTAACATGGAGTAAAATTATACTCATTAAAATTGGTAAAAATTTAAAAGATCTAGAATGTTTATTTCTGGCAGGAATGTGGGGATAGGTCACATAATGCAAGAGGAAATGTGAAAAAAAATCCCTTTGGAAAACAATCTGGCAACTTTTTAGTAAAAGTAAAAACACTAGACTGGAACATAAGAATTTCCCTTTTTTTGTTTGTTTGTTACAATGGTCACACAGTTGCAATGTCACGTAGTTCAACTAATACATATACTCTACAACATAGAGAAATAAAAGCACAAGTTCCTAAGGATGTTTATTTTAAGAACACTTTTTTAGTGGCAAAGGTTGGGGGGGGGAGAAAATACAGTGGATGCCCATTAAAGGGGAGTATCAAGACAAGATCGTGGTACATTCATAATATTCATGGATTATAAAGTCATCAAAAAACAATAAACTGATGGAGGAGGGAGAAAAAGAAAAAAGTACACAACAAGAAGTATAAGCATATCCACACATTTAAGTAAAAGAATACATGTAGACATATAAAGAAGAAAAACATTTGTTATTGTTAAAATTTTATGGACTCTAAATAACTTTGTTACTAATCAACTCGCAATTCAACAGGTCTTCATACTTTCATTACTTCACACTCCTTGCCATTTCCAGCATTTGAGAAGACTGAAATAAAAAATCTTTAAACTTCCAACATTTGACTTTCTGATTCTGTCCTCTTCTATCTCTTTTACTGATTTTTCTTCCTGCCCTAACATGTGTACAGCTGACTTCTTTTTTAGCCCTCTGATCTTCACTCTACTACCCCAACTAAGGATCTCATCCACTCTGAAGAATTACAAAACCACCATCTCTCCCATTGCGTGCCACTCTCTAACACATCCCCTCATCTTTCCCATTCCAAACATTCCAGTTCCAGCTGACTGATGTGCAAATATCTATGTCCTTTCAGATATCATCGCTCAGCATTACTGGCGGCAACTTATGCCCTATATTCCCAAACGTGTTTCTCCTCTTGCCTGTAACTATCACTAATTCCATCATTCACCAACACTTTAAATTTTAGTATTATTTTGGATTCAATTTTCTATCTCAGCTTTTACCTGCAATCCTTTGGATTCCATCTTCTCTTACCTATACAACGCCACTTTCATCCATGCCTTCCTTTCTACAGTACCTACCACCTGTATTACTACAATAACTTCAATGTCTCCTAGGTTTTTTCATACTGTCTTCTAACATCTATGCATAAAACATAACCCTGATTATGTCATATGTATTCATCGCTATCTATTAGCTTCCACATTCACTCTAAATTGTTTATCGAAGCATTTAAGTTCTCCTTCTCCATATGGTCTCAAAGTATCCATCTACCTGTACAGCACCTTCCTTGAATGTACTCTACCTTCAGGTGAATATATTTGTATCATTCTAACATCCCCCCAATTCCCACATTTCTGCTTTTTAAGCTCTTTGTTCCAACTACAAGTGTTGAAATTTTTCTGTTCTTCAAATGTCATCTCCTTATGAAGCCTATTCAAACGCCAACCTTGAAAAAGATGCTTCCTCCTTTCCACTTGTACCCCAAAGCATAGATTTTCCCACATGCCGTGGAGCAACTAGGGCCGTGAGCCATGACTGCTGAGCCTGCACGTCCGGAGCCTGTGCTCCGCAACGGGAGAGGCCACAACAGTGAGAGGCCCGCGTACCGTAAAAAAAAAAAAAAAAGAGGCAGCCTGTACTTTATATTCTAGCACTCAACACATAATAGCTATATAATATATATATATATATATATACATCTTCATAAGACATAAAATATAGCTCTCATGCGTAAGAAATATAATCAAAGCACAACTGATGTTCTATGACTTTGTCAAAGTAAAACATCCTACAATCCTTCTCCCCACAGATATCTTTTCAGAAAAACTACTGTCATGTAATATTTCTGGACCTCTCATTTAGTTCACCTGAAACACAAAACACAATTAGTTAACTGGCAGGTGGGTAGGGACCCTTTAAAATGGCTGATAAATAGCTAAACAGTCAAAGAATTCCAGTAACACATATATATAATACATATGTAAGTGATTAAGGTGTGACTATGATGGCAGTATTCTACCAATGCAACAAACTTATCCAGCATTCATAGTTGAGCATTAGTGCTTTAGTCTACCCTAAAATTCTAGAGGTTAACATTATGGCTATTTCAGTGACATGAAATGAGATTTTAAAAATATATACAAGAGAAGCATGTTAATTTTGTCTAGGCTGAAAGATTTTGTCTTTTCCTAATTTCATAAAAAGCAAAATTAATGATGGACAGTGTTTATAAAAAACTTTTTTTCGGGGCTTCCCTGGTGGCGCAGTGATTAAGAGTCCGCCTGCCGGTGCGGGGGACGCGGGTTCGAGCAGCTGGGCCCGTGGGCCATGGCCACTGAGCCTGCGCGTCCGGAGCCTGTGCTCCGCAACGGGAGAGGCCACAACAGTGAGAGGCCCGTGTACCGCAAGCAAAAAAAAAAAAAAAAAAAAACTTTTTTTAAAAATGGAAGAGTGGAATGATACTTTGGTCCTAAAGAAACTTATAAATCTTGAACTTAACTACAAGAACTTAGAAGTCCTTGAGTTACCTTTGAAAACCATACAAACCTGTAATACCTTGTCAAACCAAAAAGCAAGACAGCTACCTAAAACCAAGGTCTTATCTAAAGGACAAAGGAACCAACCTGAAGAGGCTCTCACTAGCCAAAAATGGGACAATATGCGCATCAATACAGAAAATAATTCAATAATCTAAAACCCAATTGTGTTTAAATCCATGAGTTCACAGGACAAGGCATTTTACTGCAACCATGCCACACTGCTGGCTAATATTTCTTGGCATTTTGTTATTTCACCAAAAAATTGCTTTCATATTTGGTATCACATCTGCTCTTAGATCTCATATACACACTCTTGTACTTACCTACTTATAATTCACTTTTAAAATCTAAACCTAAGATTCCATAAATCGTTCCTATTATGAATTTTAATCTACTGTTGCTATAGTGCCTGGTAAGGCTACCGTGGTTACTGATAAGAAACCTTGTTACTAAGAGTTTAGCTCTTAAAAATAATGGTCAAATGCCAAGAAGAAGTAGCAGCAAAATAAAGTCATGAGTAATTGGGCTATATTATGGATTAAAATAGGTATGGGTAAAAAAGGAAAATGAAAGTTAAGAATGATGAACAGCAGCTGATAAGTAGCTAATTACTTTGTGCGTTCATTTGGGGGGAAAAAAAAAAAAAAGCTCACCCTGTATGTGATGTTGCCGAGTTCCATAAACAAACATCAGGCAGCATGATGTAATAGAAAGAGTCCTGGACTGAGTCAGGAGACCTCTGTTCTAGTCCAAGGCCTCAGTTTCCTCATCTGTAAAATGAGGGTGCTGAATTAGATAATCTGAAAGGGCTCCTCTAGCTTTAACATTGAGGGATTCTACAGATGAATTTAGGAAGAAGCAATAAAATGCAGGATTTTTGTTAACAGTAAAGTTAACGTTACAAACAGCAGGTGGAACAGGGATGAAAACAATGTTCACAAATATTGAACTGCAGAAAGCAATTATTTCATAACTTTTAACTACCAGAAAGGTTTTTACAATATACCAGCCTTAGTAAGTAACATTATCATCTAAACTAGATTAGCAGTGAGTGACCAAATTATGACCTCAAAAAACCTATTCACCAGCCAGAATGCCCAAGTAAATCTTGGAAACAGTACAGGAACACCTTTGGGCTAGTAATTACTTAAGGTGATAAAATGTCTCATAACTTTCCACAATTAAGTAACTGAACAAAGAGTAAAATGACACAAAAAATTATTAGAGTAAATTAAACAATTACTTTTAGTTGCAATAAAACAATAATTATGCTATGATATCCTTTTTTGTTAATGAGAGTATTTTCCCTATGCATAATAATTTCTTTCCTGGTTAGCTCTCAAAATAGAACCTGGCTTCTTCTGATAACAAGGTAATTTGAAATAAATGACATTTTTTTCCACTGGTGACACACAGAAATATAAAAAGAGAAGAGTATCTTTTGTTTAAGTTTTCTATACTGAAAGAAATCAAGCTTCTACAAGTAACAAATAATAGGCTCTGGTGCCTCAAAAACTTGTGGTTTCCTAACTGCAATTTCCTAAATATAGGTAATTAACTGATTGGTCCTAGCTAATCATCCAGGGTCTAATAAATTCAGTTTTAAGTTCATAGATCAGCTGATGTTATACTTTATTTTTTTATTTATGTGAATGCTATGATTTTCACCTGGCAGGTTTTTAAAACTCTAGGTATATGAGAACCAATAAACATATCTCTACAATCAAGAATCTATCAAAAATCTCTTCTTTTAAAGGATGTAATCTATCTTTTAAAGGATTTAAAGATAAAATGAAACAGTCAATTAAAAAAACTTGTTTTTAAAGCTTACTTTATGCAAATTACATAGTGATTATAAAATAAATTGGCATACACACAATTCCATTAATTATTCACTTGAACATTTCACCCTGGCAATATAATACCTAATATGTTATTCAGAATCACTAATAAAATTTCTCTCTGTCTGGTAGAAACAAAGGCAAAAATAAAGCAGTCTTGATGGTAATGAAATTTGTTCTTGGCTAGTCTTAAAATAGTTGTGATATCCATGTATCTCTGAGACAGAAAATCTGTGAAACAAAATTTTCCCTCACATGAAATATATTTTCGATTTTAATCTGAGTATTTTGATTTACAGCCCTAATGAGTTGATTAAAATAACCTTACACTTAGCTGCACACAGCAGAAATCAGTATGATATGTGAAGCATACTTTAGGATGCTATTTTGAGCCTAAGCTGTTTTCAGCAATTACTCCAACTACCTCACTTCCCCCTCCCCCCATGACTTTTTCAGAAACACTTAAACATTATGCTTATTTACTAATAAAAATACTATTACTAATGATTACTATAAGCAGTATAGTTTTTAGCCAATATCAAACAGATGTAAACCAGCTCCTCAAAAATTCAGGACTGGATGACTGTACTGGGTAAAGTATTATTCTCCTTTGGGAAGGCGTTGGTACCAAGATTAGCAGTTAAAGGAGATTTTGATGTTTAAATAACTAGTTGGTATGTGGCAAGAAGCCCACTGGATTGTTCCTCACTAAATTTCAATTTGTAGAACATAAGCACATTTGTTATTCTTCCTACCACTTACATAAGTCAGCATACAGTAAAATTTTCCCAAAGACCAAAACGCCTCATTTAGAGGTCAATAATACAAAATTGTAGAAACAGTTATAAGTGGCTAGATGCTGCACACAAAACAGCAGCACATTTGCTTTTTGTTTGTTTGGGGGGGTTTTTGCAGCACATTTGCTTTGAGAAAGTTTTAATAGAAATGGTCATTCTTTTTATTATTGCAATATAATTGGAAAAATAAACACACAAAAGACCAAAAATAAGTCCAAACCTGACTAATTTCTGCTCACTAGAAATTATCAAGCCATTTAAACATCAATTAATTACATATAACTTTTTATTTTCTAAAATGTATTTAATAACTGCCTAGTTTTGTTCAAAGTTCTCATTTCAGGATTGGGGAAGAAAAAACTGCCAATAAAAAGAAATTGAGATAATCAAATTAATGGCTAAAAAAATCTCACATTTCATAATTACAATTTATAGTTTAATATTTCAGTTTTCTCTCATCTTTATCCACTTATAATTTATTCTGATATATACATCTAAAAACTCAGTCTATCAGAACAGATTTCTGAAGGGTAAACTGAGGATAAAAAATGAAACAGTATTTTAGAATGGTTATACTTAATACTGGATATTATGTCAATATTTTTTAATAGCACTATACTTATCTCTCAAAACTTTATAAAAGAATTACAAAATTCTGGAACAATGATCATTTGCTTTTTAATAGAACAGCTTATTAACATACAATTACCATATTCCTAAAATACAGATTATTTTTTAAAATAAATTCTCATCATTCAATCTAACCATTTTAGCATAAAAATCATGTAGCATTCCTCTTCTGAAGGATGAATATAACACAGTAAAAAATGTGTCCTAAACCATACTTTATAAACCACAATTGGCCAATTAAAAGAATGGAAAGGGAATCTAATAATTTCCTCTAATAGCATTTTCAAAACTTGTTCAAAATAAGCAACCCCAGGGATTCCATCTCCCACTAATTACATTTAACTCTGATCACACTCTAATTATGTATCCATTCCCTCAGAATTTATGTATTATAAATGATCTTAGTGAGATTTTGCTATATCACTCTGAAGTAATCAAATTATTGTGTGGATATGTTTGTCTTCCCACTTTAGTTGTTTATTTCTACTTCTATATTTTTCTACATCCTAAACAGTTCAGAGCTTAGTGCATAGGCAGAAAAATGTCAATGATAAACTCTTTAACCTATTTTTGAAATTCAAAGAAATATCAATTTTTATGAAAGCCACTAAAAACAACGTACTAACAGCAGGAAACTAGTTTAGAGATATACTGCCTAGTAGTATCTTTTATTCAATATAATGTTTCATTATGCAAATTTCACACATTCAGAAAAACTGAAAGAACTGTACAAAGAATATTCACATAGCTATCACCAAGACTTTAAAATTAACACTTCCTTCTACTTGTTTTACCACATCTATTAATTAATCTTAATTTTTTAAGCATTTCAAAAAAAGTTACAGATATCAGTAAACTTCCCCCATATATAACTTCATTATGCCTATCATTAACTATAATAAAGTATTTAGTATGGTTTTTCTCTTAAAGAAAAAATTTCATGCAAACAAAATACAATGGATACTTACAAGGTGTACCATTCAATGAGTTTTGACAAATGCGTAAACTCAAGTAACTCTAATCCCTAACAGGACACAGGATACTACCATCACCCTAGAAAGTTCCCACACGTCTTTTCCTACGTAATCCTTGTCCCCAGCACCCATTCCTCCATTTCTAAACCCTGCCAATGACTTTGCCCCCCAACATCAACTAGCTTTGCACCCTCCACCCCAATACACAATAGATATTTGCCTGTTTTTTAGTACATCTTATAAACGGAATCATACATTATGTCCTGTTTTATGTAAGGCTACATTCATTCAGCATAATGTCTCAGAGATTAGTCAGAATTGCTTCAGGTACCAATAGTTTGCTCCTTTCTACTGATCAGTAGTACTCTGTGACACAAATACAGCACAGCTTGTGTATCTGTTCTCTTGTTGATAGACACCCGGACTGTTTCCAGTTTAGGGGTCAGCCCCCCTATTTGACAGTTTATACACAGAATTTGGTACTCGACCTCTGTGGTTCTTTCCTTTCTTAGGCTTCCCCCCTCTTCCTCCTGTTGGGCTCCACTGCTCTGCAGCCACTGTGGTAGTTCTGAACGGTGTGGCTCCTCAAGCCAGTAAGACTGCAAACCAGCCCACAGGAGCCTGCCCTCTGACAAAACACCATTGCAATGGGAAGCTCACCCAAAGCCATTCCCTTCTTTTAAGATACCACTCCAGACCAGTTTCTTCTTGTTTCTGTTTGCTCTACAGTGTCCTCACACTTTTTTTTTTTCATATGTTGTCCAGAGATTGCAGTCACTATTTGTGGGAGGATTTGTCCTATAGGAGCCACTACCCTAAATTATAACCCCCTACTATTCTTAAGAACACACTTATTCAAGACTGTAATTGACATACCTCCTTTCTCATGTTTTTTCCCCCGAGACCCTGATTGAGCCAGTCCCCCTGATTCAAAAGAGACAAACTAAACCAGGAAAAAGAGGCCTCTGGGAGCTGGATCCTGTAATTCTGTATACGCATCAACCCAGGTCCCAAGTTCATCCCAGGATGTGGATGCAGAACACACTCAAAAAGGCAAAGGCTTTGAGAACTGAAGATATGAGCCACCGGCAGCATCCCACACTAACACCGAGGGATGCACGTGAGGAGTACACCCAAAGCAGTGGAGCAAAGGCTTTGAACACTGAACTCACAGTGGAACCACTGTCCATGACACAAACACAACTTCCAATGAACCTGTCTGTTTTCAAACAGACAAAAGAATCATCATCATAATCATTATCATCATCATCATCTCCTGAGAGGATACAATAAAAAAATTACTCCACATACAAAGAATCAAGAAAATCTAATTCTCAAAGAAAAAGACAATAACAGATGCCAATCTTGAGATGATCTAGATGTGAGAAATATCAAACAAAGACGTTAAGGCAGCTATTTTATCCATCCTCCATGGGCTAAAGGTAGGCACTTAAAATGATGGTGAAGACAGAACTTCTCAGAAGTAAACCAAACGAAAACTGTATAACTGAAAAATCTAGGGGAAAAGTGATTTGACAAGAAAATAAGTATGGATAAAGGAGAGCAAACATTGAATAACTGATCTTCCTGAATAAGAAATTAACACAAACAGATGAGAATAAAAATCTAATTTTAATAAAAGAAGAATTTCCTCACAGTTTGTACCTTTAACTCTTAACTATAGTGGGAAAAAAAACCTAGAGATGTCTAGCCAAGATGCCTTAATCCTTATTATTCTGTCTCCTCTTGAGGTCCTGTGAAAGCACTCATGATTCACCTTTGAAGAATATTCCAATTCTATACAGTTTGTATAACACAGAATTTAAAAGAAAGCTGGACTACAAATTAGGGGGTCTGGTTCAAGTCCTGGTGCTCCACTATAACAAAGTACGTGATCTGGCATCACTTCTCTAAGCCTTGGGTTCTCATTTTATAAATAATGACAACCTACTTAGCTTTGTAATGTAGTCCCATGATCTATTTTAGGAACTCTGAGGGTCAGTCCAGTTTCCCCAGATCTTAAGTTCTTCACTGCTCTAATTACTTGTTTCTGGCAGACAAGGAGAATCTTTAGGTCTGGTAGCTATGACCAGCAAGGTATAGAACAACACTGTCGACAGACATACAATGCAAGCCACAATGCAAACCACATATTTAGTTTTAAGTTTCTAGTAGCCACATGAAAAACTTAAAAAGAAACAGGTGGCAACTGATTCTAATAATGTATTTTTATTTAATCCAATATATCCAAATATTATCATTTCTTGAAATCTGCATAAGATGGAGATTTCACTTTTTAAAAAAACTGTCTTCAAAATCCAGCATGCATTTTATATTTACAATACATCTGAGTTATAACCAGTCGTTATTTCAAGTGCTCAATAGCTACACATAGAGTGGCCACCACACTACCCAGTGCAGGTGCAGATGTGGGGTGGGAGGGGAGGGGAAAGCGAGGCAATGGCAAACAAGGCCCAAGGTGTCTCGATGGCTTATCTGCCTTATATATACACACACAAAAACTGTATGCCACTGATGGTTATGAGATCTGCCATGGTACAGGCAGGAGGACAAATCAGAGAAAGCCTGGTTTTGAAATAAAGTTCCATCTCTACTATGGGTAGAAACTGAATTAAAAAAAAAATGGCTTATGTATATTTCAAAATAAATGAATTAACAAGTATTGAACATTTACTTTTATGAAAGCCAATGTTTATTCTATCCTATCCACAACTGAGGGGAAAGTATGTAAGAAATACATTAGAAGACTTTATAAAACAAGTACATTTCTCAATCAAATGAATTAAAAGACTGGTGAAAGGGGCTTCCCTGGTGGCGCAGTGGTTGAGAGTCCGCCTGCCGACGCAGGGGACACGGGTTCGTGCCCCGGTGTGGGAAGATCCCACGTGCGGCGGAGCGGCTGGGCCCGTGAGCCATGGCCGCTGAGCCTGCGCGTCCGGAGCCTGTGCTCCGCGGCGGGAGAGGCCACAACAGTGGGAGGCCCGAGTACCGCAAAAAAAAAAAAAAAAAAAAAGACTGGTGAAGGATACACAAAATATATTTTTAAAGTACACAATATTCAATTTAGATGCTTTGCTGTGACTTATTTAGCTTCTGAAATTTCAGCCAAAATACTGAATCCCTCTTCTGAATGAAAGTAACAAAAAGCTTAAGTAAATCTGCAAATACCGAAACCCCTATTTTTTTTCCCATGGATATAATTTTTTTAAAATGGACTCTACAACAGTTTTATTCCTTAATTGTTCCTCAGGTAAAACAAAGGGCAATAACCAATCTCTGTAAGAACCCAGAGTCCCACCCCAGTTCCATCATGTCACAGTTCCTATCATTTGGGCAATAACCCAATCTCTGTAAGAACCCAGAGTCCCACCCCAGTTCCATCATTATCACAGTTCCTATCATTTCCATATTAGAACAGAAATACATACACATTCTCAGAAGAGAGGACAGAACTGTGGAGACGGACCTGATTCAGACTTCAGACTCTACAATTTATTGTCTAGGTGATTATAAACAAGAATGATGGTCTCCTCATCTATAAGAAATATTAACAGCCTCACAGAGTTACAGAGACATTTAAATAAGACATCTACTCTCTCTCTCAGAACACTCACTCATCTTTCCATTTTGGGTCTGATTTTAATTTACTTTTTCATATATCAAAAAACTTTAAACTAATCAAAATGTCTCTTGGTGTCTCCTACACATTTAATATGTTTCTATGTACTCTGTTCTAAACTCATAAACCCTTACGCTCTAAATCATTTTTTTAAAATATCAGATTACAATGAACTCAAAATGATTCCATTAAAATCTGACTGGAAATGAATGTCAAATCAAGATGGTCCTTTATATACATATATATGTAGAAAAATAAGAACGTTAGCATTTTTTTTAAAAAGGATCCTCCTTACAGGAGGAAATAGTAATCGTAGCATAGGAGGAAAAATAGGCATTATGAAGGAACTCTGTTGAAAAGAACCAAGAGAAAAATCAAAAGATATGACTGAAATGAACTGGCTTACAGAAAAGGACAGAACACGAAGAAGCAAACAAACAGTATCTGTTAAATTTGGAAACTCCTGTCTTTTACATACCAAACTTCAGTGTGTTAGTTTTTCTTTGGAGCAAAAACTTAAAACTCAATTTTTTTTAAAAAGCAATACTATCCCCTGGAAAGATGGATGGATTGATGAAAGAAAGCAAGGAGCAGAAGACCCCAGATGGCTTCACTACACCTATGAAATATGGCTGTTGTTTCAAATTTGGCTACACTGCTCATATTAGACAAGGCAGCTCAATCCTAAATGTGTCAGACCCTATTAAGACTGAATTTAACAGAGTGAGGTCAGTGTGAGAACTTGCAAAAACTTAAAAAAATAAAGCCAGAAAATAATCAATGACAGGACACCTTTTGTTTTAACATTGTGCCATTAAATATTCATCCCTCTATGTAGGTGGAAGTTCTTGCTCACTTTATTTTGGGTTCCCTGAGACAAAAAGAGAGGTACATTTTATTTCTGGTTGCATGGTGCCTATACTAAGAACTTGTAGAACAGACACCAAGTTATCTGAAGCATGAAGATCAATTTTTAAATAGCAACATCAACTCACCATAACAAGTTCTATTATCACATTTAATTTAAGGATTAAATTCATGGAAGAATCCACACCTTCTTTGCCTTCCGAATGAAACCACAGTCATTCAGGTTCCATTTTAGACAGTTGTATCAGCCTCACATCACACAACAAACATCCAGTGGTAAAGATGAAGGCATTCAGTTAACTACAACTCCAGTGTGCGTGTGCTCCGCTCTTTTCAGCTTATCATTTGTTTTGTTTTGAATAGAAAATAAACCATACATTTTCAAAGGGATACTTGCTCAGACATACGCAAAGGCATAGACCCCTCTGAAAGAAATTCAGCCTGTAGCTATTTTCAACTCCATCCATTAAAAGGGAAAAAAAAAAATCCCCCAAACTAAGAGAGCTTTTCAATGTAACCCTCTTACTATTGACTTGAAAATTAGTTCTCCAGAGGCATAAATTCTCAACCAAAATAAAATAAATACTTCACACAATCTTGTCTATATGGCAGTGCCATTCATGCTTCACATTTAGTAATAACACTTCAAAAGTACAGGACAGTGAAAGACAGATGATAAATAATGACAATGAACTTCTCTACAGTGAACAGAACAAATTATTTTACAGATGACACGCTTGAGAAGTGGAGAGTAAAAGGGAACAGATCACTAGCTCCTCAGTACACACCACACTGCTTCCTGGGAGTTACCTCTTGGTAGGGTTACAACTCTGGGGTCTTATCCTCAGTCTGGCAATCCGTAATTTACTTTTATCTGTTCTCTTGGGATAATCAAGTTCTAGGAGAACAGATGTTAACAAAATACACTAGAGCAATTTATGAATGAGAAGAATGATTTACTAATTTACACTGAGAAATATAGTTGCCAGCAGACTAGAATATTCATCGATGCAACAGAGGCTGGCAGTGCCCAGCCCATAACCCCTGATCACTCAGTTTTCCCTAGGAACTAGGCAGCTTCTTACTGCAAACACCTGAGGGTCATCTCTGGCCACAGTTAGGTCAGAGGGGAAGTTCTAAGGAGCTGGTGCCCTGCCCTTCCCAAAGCATAACTCCACCAATAAGGAATGGAGTTGGCGGACAAAGTACCCCAGCTTTCTTGACCCATGAGTGGGACAGCTGAGAGGCATGTTCTACATACTGGCTCCCAGAGGTCCCCACAAGATGTGAGTCCCAACAGCCTAAAATATTAACTTACTCAAAGGCATCTTGTACTGGCCTCCTTATCTTCCTTTTCTCATTTCCCCACAGGAACTTCCTGGGTTCAGCTTTCAAATAAAACGGTTATAATCGAGGGTCTGATTCCACGGAAATCAAACCTAAAACAACTGGTCAGCGAGGTTCTATTCTTAGCAGGAAAATCTTGTTGTTAAACCAAATTAAGTTTTAGAAGCTGTGGGATAACTGTAGAATTAGAACAAGAGAAAAGAGGAGGCCTAAAGGGATTGGTCAACAAAGTTGACAGACATTTCTTGAAAATGAGAATCTATCTTTGGAACAGTTTAAAGAAAAAAAACATACAAATTGTTCTAAAACACATAAGATGCAAATTAGAGCTACATCAAGACACCATTTCTCAACTATCAGATTAAATATGCATATATCCAAAAAGTTCTGACTATACACTGTTTACAAGTGGGAAAACAGACACCCTCCTACATTACTGGAAAAAATATAAGATGGCATAAAACCTATAGAAAAGAATTTGGCAAACTGCCTCAAAATTATATGAACATTTATGCTCCTACCTAAAACTGCCATTCGTGAAACAGCTAAGCTACATCTATGTAATGGACTACTCCACAGCTATTAAAAAGAATGAGGGCTAACTCTATACACTACTATAAGGTGATCTCCAAAATGTTCAGTATATATATACACATAGGTTTGCTTATTTTTAAAAATAGCAACCTAGTTAAACTTGGTTACCTATAAGGGGAAGAAGAAACTAAGTACATACTTCACTTTGAAGTAATATCAATGTTTTCTATAAAATGATAAGATTAAATCAATATTTTAAAATCCTAAAAATTAAAAATGAAACAAATGGACCTGATTCTGTACCAAGTTGGTAGAAAAATCATACAAGTGGATTTACTTTGAGTACTTCAAAATACTGTGAATGTAAACCCCCAGTGGGTCATGGGCCAAAGAAAAAGCAGTTTTCAGTAATCATATTGGTGGTATTGGTTTAAATATATAAAAATATATTTATAAAGATACAAGTTATATTATGTACAATGATTTCATATTTATTTTACATATTTACATATTTATATCTTACATATTCTGTACTTTATACCTTTAAATAATATATTGTTTTATACATTTATATGTTAAGTATATATAACATTATACATAATATAAATATACAAAAGAAACAAGTTTATGTAAATACCATTAGAAAAAGAGATTTTTCAGCATGAGAAAGGATGGAAATATTGAAATCAAAGAATTTAAGTTTGAAAAATTAAAATCCAACATTTTTATCAGATATATCACAGACATACCAGACATCCAGAAACAACGAATACCCTTAGCACTAGACTGTGGCTCTACATACTGCTTTCACTAAAAGGAACTGGACTTTCTGGAGACACAGCTGATTTGGGGACTGAGGAAGAACATGTGCAAGATGAGCTCAGGAACATCTTGTTATGTCAAAAAGCAAGGAAGCTATCAGAGACTACTAGGGTTGTGTCGAAAACATTCAGAAGTCAATTTAAAAAGGCTCCTTTGGCCAAGACAATCTGAGTATCCTAAGAATAAGAAAAAAAACTACAATGCAATAACATATCAAATATTTAAATCCCCAAGCTCACAGAGACACTTTTTAAAAAGTCTTTGTTGGTCTACTTTTCCCAGCATTCTAGGGAACAACTTAGCACTTTGAAAATTGGAAAATAAACTTATCTACGAAACAGAAATAGAGTTACAGATGTAGAAAATTGGTAAATAAAGGGAAGAATCAAGAATTTGGTATGCCTTTCCTGTGCAAACTGTGCCACAGAGTAACCAAATATCTGATGAGGGAAGTTTCTCTTTATAGAAATATTACAGATAATAAATAATGAGATGATCTAGGCAATGATCATCAATGGTCACCTAATATCACAAACAGAGACAAGCAAATATCATATGCCTCTTCATAGAATTACTTAGTACCACCTACAAAATATTCTGCCATCCTACCCCCACCCCAAAATAACGCAAAAAAAAAAACCTGAATTACATTAATCTTTTAAATTAAAAAATTCAAGGGAAAGAGAGGCATTTTACTACAGGGATGCAATTAACAAAATACAGAACGAGGAAACCCTGCAAGACAAATAAAAAGGAAAATATAATAAAGAGGTAAAGCATAAGCTGTACGTAGCAACCAAATGTAATGTATGGATTTTGTTGTCAATCTGTAAAAGCTCAAACTAAAAGGATATATGGTGATATTAAGAAATTACTGCCATCACCCCACACCCATTATTAGAGTGCTCACTACCCCAAAATGAAACAAACCAACCCTCCAACCCTCACAACAGCCAAAAACTCTCACAGAAAATAACAGGTACTGGCAAGGATGTAGAGAAATCAGAACCCTGAGCATTAGTGTTGGGAATGTAAAATGGTGCAGCCACTTTGGAAAAGCATATGGAGCTTCCTCAAAAAATTAAAATTAGAATTATCATATGACCCAGCAATCTCAGGTCTAGATATTTATCCAAAAGAATTGAAAGCAGGATCTTAAAGAGATATCTGCACTTTCATGTTCACTGCAGCATTCGTCACCATAGCCAAAGTTGGAAGTAACCCAAATGTTCATTGATAGATGAATAAAGAAAATGATATATACATACAAAAGTTCCACCTTTTAAAAAGTAGAAAATCCTGTCATAAGCTACAACATAGACAAACCTAGAGAACATTAAGTTAAATAAGCCAGTCACAAAAGACAAATACTGTATAATTCCACTTATATAAGATACTTAAAGACGTCAAACTCATGAAAACAAAATGTAAAATGATTGTTGACAGCGGCTGGGGAGAGGAATAAATAGGAGATTTTGTTCAAAGACGACAGAGTCAGTTTTGCAAGATAAAAGATTTTTAGAGATCTGTTGTACAACGTGAATATAGTTAACACTACACTTAAGTGTACTAACTGTACACTTAAAAATGGTTAAGATGGTAAATTTTACATTATGTGTTTTTTACTATAATTTTTTAAAGTATACTTAAATGCCTTTTCAAATAAAAAAATGACTGTCAATTTTTAAAGTGGGATAATGGTACTGTAGTATATACTTTTAAAAAGCCCACATCTTCCATCAATACCTACTGAAATATTTATTAATGTAATCATGTGACATATGTATTGGCTCCAAAATAAATGGGGGTGGGGGTGGGGAAGAACGAGGCATAACAACATGGGAGCAAAGCGGTTACAGGACACAAAGCTGGTGATGCTGCAGCTGGGTGAGAGTGCATCATGCCATTTTCTCTAGTGTACATCTAAAATTTTTCACACTAACTAATAATATACACCTACTAGTCACTGGGTTCTATTAATGCAATAAGATAATTACAGAAAGTAGCATGAAACATTTATACTGAAAAGTAGCTGTAAATCATGGTGACTTAAGGTGCAAAGAGAGTTAAAATAGCTTGCACTTAGGCAAATGAAGAGTGAGGCAAAAAAAGAATATTCATGGTTCTTATATAAAAAACAAAGTTGAAGTGGGTGTGGGGGGTGGCACAGGCGACTTTTCACAAAGCATTCCTTTATGGCATTTCCAGAGAAAACCACGTGAGATAGCACACAGCACAGATTTAACCCCGAACACTACTACATTGCTCAGGCTCATGGGAAAACCACCATTATGAACCCAATATCTATAAACTTACTAGCACATCTTACAAATGTGTAGAAATGGCTTTGATGTCCACAGCTAGACTATAAGCGAATTTGTGTAATCCTGACCTTCTTCATCTTTCACACTAACACATATACAGAATTAACACTAACATAAACATTTGTGATGGCAAATGTGTTTGAGATAATCTGAAATCTGATTTAAAATACAGTCTACAAGCTTCTCCCCAAACAAAACAAAACGACACGCAGGCTATGTGAGTGGCACATTACAAAGTCACCTGAGGACAGGCACTTAGAAGAGAGAGCCAGTAGCATGGCACTTGGCTCTCAGACACCCAATAGGCCTGTGCAACTCACTTCTCAGGGGAAATGTGCCACAAATAGCTAAGACTCCAACAACCAAGAAAAATGCACAGGTTTCAAACGTGAACTTCAAAAAAGCCAGATACTCAAAATGCCTAAGATGAGCTGCTTACGTGAGAAAGTGTAGTGCTCCAGAAGACACAGCAGATTTAATGATGGTTAATGAGTCACCCAGGTACCATAAAGAACCCAGCAAGTATTTTCATATATTAATGAAGAACGGTGTCATCCTTCGTGCTAGGTAAAGCCAGAACAAAAATCCTCATTTTCCCCAACATTCCCCATTAACTACTGGAGGAAAGGAGGAAGGGAGAAGAAAGGGAGGTTGGAGAGGGGGAGAGGTCGTTTTCTTTTCAGCAGTAAGAATTCAGAAGATAGTTTAGGCAGAGGAAATCTTATTGACATACTGACAAGTTCATCTTAAAAATGAATCATTACCTAGGAATATTTTCACAGATAACTTTCACATCTCACTCACTCATCCTCGTTCTGGTTAATTTTTACTACTTTTTATTTCAGACTGATGCATCTATAATTTCCCACCAAATTCTATAAACCTTAATCAGTTTCTATAGCTCCCTGATTTAATATTTAAAATAAAAATTTAAGTAAAAATAATTAAAAGTTTTGATAATGCACTATAGAAAACAGTTGTTAAGCAATTAATTCTTTAAAAAAACAAAAAAAATTAAAATTCATTCTCCTGCTATTTATTGATGCCCCAAATACAGGGCCATACCATCTATATAAGGAATTATTTTTTGTAAGGTAAAAAACCATTCTGAATTCTAATGAACAGTGATGAGATCACTTAGCCTATAGCTAGAATAAACATCAGAAATTTAGTCCAATTTTATCACCAAATTTTACAAGAGTACTTGCCAAAAGTCATCCAAGACATATGCAGCAGAAAGCAACTCCCAATTCCCACAGAGTCCAGTGGTCTTGCTGCTATATAACATGGTGGACATTTTCATTCCACAGAGAAAGGATTCTAAATGACCTTGTTAAATAAATAAGAATGGTTCTCCTGAAAATTATCCACTAACTAAAGACAGGTAGAATTTTAGCCATTTAACTCCCCATTAACTATAAATATTAGGAGAAATCCAATATGATTATTTTAGTAAGATGATGGACAAAAACACAAGAGCCATTACTGTCACTCTAACTTAAGTTTAATGAGAAAATTTTATTCACAAAATATAGTCCACATGTTAAAATATAAGATCTTAACTGTATAGTAACACTTCATTCTGATAACCATAGCCAAGATAATAGAAACCTTCAAATTAGAGGTTTTGCCTTTTTAAAAAAAACACCAAATAATCAAACATTATCTGAGGTACCTTAAAACTTACGTATTTTCAAAAACATTTCTTCAGTTTGAGAACACATGTATTTTGTCAAATTGTGAAAAACTTCCAAAATTCTTAACAGATTCTTAAAAATAAGAGAATAATAAAAACAAATTAAAACAAGCTCTGACAAAAAGAGTAGGAGGAATTCTTACCATTGGCAGTGCATTGATGTGGGGATGTACAACTGAATGTCTGGTACTGCCAATCACAAATTGCTGTTGCTGATGCTAAGAAAAAGGAAAGTAAAATATTCAGTGTGTCTTAAAACAAATCCAGTTTAAAAGATTTCCCATACCAACTTTTACATGTATGAAATACTATTTACGTCTTTAAGGTCCCAACCAGTGAGTATCTTTCTCCTCCTGAACAACTGCTGTCATAAACAGCAGCAACTTTTGAGCGTGCAGTACGTGGCAGGCACTGAATCTTTACAACATTCCTAAAAGGTTGACACAATGAACAGAATGAGACTCAAGAGATGAATTTGCATAAAGGAGGCACTCACTCCCATTCAACTCAACTCATGCAAATACTACTGCAATAGGGCCCAGTATAGCAGGTTCATAATCTATCATCAGGAGCTGTAAAGAATGGTATAAACGTATATGCTATATACTGTTTAATACAATAAAGAGAAATACCTAATTGGTTTTGAAACAATTTCAATCAAAACTTATTAAACCTTATCTCTTCAGAATTTATATTCTACGGAGTTTACCCAGTCTTCTCAATTGCTGAGTCACAGTACATTATTTTCCAAGAACCTTTTTTGCAAATATACAAGTGGTTTTTCACAACGCTGTCAGAGTGGCGACTCTCAGGTGGAACACTGACCAGGGCAGCTCCCGCCGTGTGCAAGCGTAGAGTGCACTTTTCTGCAGGAGTACAGGCTGATGCCAAACAAAGAAATGCAAGAGCTCTTCTTCGTACACCAAAAAGGTGAATTAAGTCAGTAACACTAAAAAGATAACTAAGCAAATACACTGAATAAATACAGAAAGAATTTAATCCCTTGAAATTTGCTCCTCTCTGATTTTATCTTTAATTGACTGGAACCCTCATTTGTGCTCATTACCAACTCCAAGGCCACACTAAATAACTTCAGTGCTTCTATGTAACTTTCAGATAGTTGAGCTGTAGAAATTAAAGTAACAGGAATTAAAATAATTCCAATTTTAATTCTTAGGAATTAAAATAGTATTTATTAAACACGCCACACACTTATAACTGGAATTATAGACAGCTATAAACATACGATATTCCACCAGCCTTTTGGGGTTCAAGACAGGTAAGTGAGCCCCAAGGCTTTCTGGCACAAAACATTTGTGAGCTAGTTAGTAGATATTTTCTAGCACCTATTGGGGAAATGTCCTATAGACATCATGATTGAGTTCAAATAAAAACTAGATTACTGCTAGGCTCTGTCTAACTCAGGGTCATTTGTTATGAACATCCATTATTTTACTATAAACTCTTCATGAATTTTTGAGCTCTAAGCTATGTAGTTTGGCATACATTCAAATTATTTATAAATAATTAACATATGCTACTGAATTTCATACATTTTAAAACACACAAAACCGAAGTAAAAAATAAAGAAATTATTTACATATTTACAGTGATACAATCTTGTTTATAACATTCTAGGTCCTTAACTTTTAAATGTCTTCTTAATCATGATGGTTTTATATCATTATTAACTACTATCACAAGACACAATTTAGTCTTAGAGTAAGGTTCATCAGTACTAATAGTGAACGTATGCCTGTCTGTCAAATACCTTTCTTGAGAATCTCCAATTTTTTCAGCCATCTTCTAAAATAATTAGATCATGGCAGATGAAAAGCTTATTCTAATAGTTTAAGTATCAGCTCTACCATTTTCTTGTTTTCTGTTCTTATTCATGTTTCTTATATTCAGTTTCTTTGCAGGAATATTTACATTATTAGTCTGTTTTGTGGGGTTTGGGTAAAACTGGATAATATAATCCACAAATCTGTATCATCAAACACAAGCAAACATACATTAATAAGCTCATATGCATGGCAATTCCCAGAAATGGAATGAATGAATGGGAATGCCACTGTTGCCCTGCAGAACCCCCAACTCTTTTGAATACCGTTATGTACCACATGTTATACATGACTCTCTGACATCACAGCCAAATGAGGGTGCAAATTAACCGCAATATTAAATACTAATTATATTTAATTTTTAAAATCTCAAATGAACGTATATGGAGTAACTGCGCACTGTATCTCAATGGATATTTGTTTTCACTACTATTGTTGTGTGTACACACACAACACACACAAACTTACACACATGTACCTTGGGGAAATACTAAATCAGATCATTCCAGTTGCTAGTCTTTCTTTTACCTCCTCTCCCTGGTTCTCTCCTCTTACTTTTTTGTGGTGAGTTCTTCTCTCATCACTCTCACAGAGGTCTCTAATCTCAGTTTTCTCTAAACTTATTTTCTCTTCCCTTCTTTTCCTCATTCATTCATTCACTCATTCAGCTTTTCCTATCAGACTACAGCTCCTTATGGGAAAAGGCCACAAAGGTGATTTAATAAATATTAAAGGGGTTAAATATCTGATTCTAGGATCTGAAGGGTGAATAAATCTGTGGAAAATGGTGCATCAACAGGTCTGCCCATTTGCACATACAATAAAATCTGAAAAACTGAGAATTTTTCCCCCCAGCCACACCATGTGGCTTGCAGATCTTAGTTCCCCAACCAAGGATCGAAGCCATGCCCCCCCTGCAGTGGAAACGTGGAGTCCTAACCACTGGACCGCCAGGGAATTCCCAGGAAACTTTAAAAAACGTATGCAGGGCTGTATTTCGGTTTCTGTATTAATGTTTTCCTAGTCGACCCATTTACCTATGCCCTGGCCATTGTGCAGTGCATTTCTAAAGTATACACCACAATTCTTCAGCTTTATAAAATGAGTATCTGAATTTTAAAAGATAAAATTATATATTCTACAAAGGAATTATAAAAATCTAAGGTGATTTAAGATAATCCAATAGAATATATATTAAAGCTATTTGTACTAAAGTGAATCAAATTGTCCAAAAACCAAAACCATGTGTATCCTTAACAAATGCCTTTATAATCTCACTTGGTCAACTTCCTGTACTCTCGCTGCAGCATATCACCCTCTCTGTTCTCTGCACTCTTAGGCTGCCATGACACTGCTCATTCCTCTGCCAGAAATGTCCTTCTACTGTGGCTCCACCCACAAACCCAGTCCACCTCCTCTTTCAAGGTTCAGCCCAAATCAGCTTCCTCCCTTGATTACTTACCCACTGAGAGAGAAATACCAGTCTCTCTTACCACAGCTCTGCAATGCCTTATTCTCTCACCATGCCTCCCCTATCAGACCTCCCCAGGCCAGGGGCTAATCTGCTCATCTTGCTGTCTCACCACAGAAGAATAGTGCCCTGAGCATACACAGTTCTTGAGATGCATTTGTTGATAAAATGATATAGTATCTAAATGTGTGGGAATAGGTACATACATACACGAGAATAAAACACAGTAGATACTGAATTACAACAAAAGTAAATCACAATGATAAGGAGGAACTCAACAGTGAATCGTTTTGTTTTTTTAAAATACTTAGCAGAGCCTGGCTATACCAATAATTTTAGTATCACTTCCAGAAAGTGGCCAATAAAGGTTGATCTTTTGCCATTAAAAAAAAAAACTCTATGATAAGTCACATTATAAAGTGTGTACAGCGACCAACTACTTGGTGTACTACATAAACTAAACCCATGTGCTTTACTTCTTGTGATGAAATAAATGTTTGTAGGCTTTGGTTCTCTCTCCAAACAAAAAGCTTTGCTTTTAGAATCTGTATTTCAGAACATTCTACCTAAAATAAATGAAGTATTAATCTTTCAGTAAAGAAACTGACACTGCTATCTCAGCAGACATCATCTTAAATCTACCACCTATACATAATTAGGATTTTTTTAAGATGCAAAAATCCTATAAAACAGCATAACAGTATATTTCGACTGATCTTCAAACATCCTACCCTGCAGTCTCCAAAGGCAAATTTATTTGATTTATAGATCTCTTTTAAAAGCTAATGGATTGGACTGGAAGAATCAATTTTGTGAAAATCACTATACTACCCAAAGCAATCTACAAATTCAATGCAATCCTTATCAAATTACCAATGGCGTTTTTTACAGAATTAGAACAAAAAAATCTTAAAATTTGTATGGAGATACAAAAGACCCCGAATAGCCAAAGCAATCCTGAGGGGAAAAAAGCAGAGCTGGAGGAATCAGACGCCCTGACTTCAGACTACACTACAAAGCTACAGTAATCAAGACAATATGGTACTGACACAAAAACAGAAATGTAGATCAATGGAAAAGACAGAAAGCCCAGAGACAGAAAGCCCAGAGATAACCCCATGCACCTATGGTCAACTAATCTATGACAAAAGAGACAAGGATATACAATGGAGAAAAGACAGTCTCTTCAATAAGTGGTGCTGGGAAAACTGGACAGCTACATGTAAAAGAATGAAATTAGAACACTCCCTAACACCATACACAAAAATAAACTCAAAATGGATTAAAGACCTAAACATAAGACCGGACACTATAAAACTCTTAGAGCAAAACAAAGGAAGAACACTCTTTGACGTAAATCGCAGCAAGATCTTTCTTGACCCACCTCCTAGAGTCATGGAAATAAAAACAAAAATAAACAAATGGGACCTAATGAAACTTCAAAGCTTTTGCACAGCAAAGGAAACTATAAACAAGACGAAAAGACAACCCTCAGAATGGGAGAAAATGTTTGCAAACGAATCAGTGGACAAAGGATTAATCTCCAAAATATATAAACAGCTCATGCAGCTCAATATTAAAAAAACAAACAACCCAATCAAAAAATGGGCAGAAGACCTAAACAGACATTTATCCAAAGAAGACATACAGATGGCCAAGAGGCACATGAAAAGATGCTCAACATCATTAATTATTAGACGAATGCAAATCAAAACTACAGTGAGGTATCACCTCACACCACTTAGAATGGGCATCATCAGAAAATCTACAAACAACAAATGCTGGAGAGAGTGTGGAGAAAAGGGAACCCTCTTGCACTCTTGGTTGGAATGTAAATTGATCCAGCCACTATGGAGAACGGTATGGAGGTTCATTAAAAAATTAAAAACAGAATCACCCTATGACCCATCAATCCCACTACTGGGCATATACCCAGAGAAAACCATAATTCAAAAAGACACATGCAGCCCAATGTTCACTGCAGCACTATTCACAATAGCCAGGTCATGGAAGCAACCTAAATGTCCATCGACAGACGAATGGATAAAGAAGATGTGGTACATATATACAATGGAATATTACTCAGCCGTAAAAAGGAACGAAATTGGGTCACCTGTAGAGACGTGGATGGACCTAGAGACTGTCATACAGAGTGAATTAAGTCAGAAAGAGAAAAACAAATATTGTATATTAACACATATATGTGGAATCTAGAAAAATGGTACAGACAAACCAGTTTGCAAGGCAGAAATAGACACACAGATGTAGAGAACAAACGTATGGACACCAAGGGGAAAAGCGGGTGGGGGGGGTGTTGGTGGGATGAATTGGGAGATTGGGATTGATGGGTATACATTAATATGTATAAAATAGATACCTAATAAGAACCTGCTGTATAAAAAAATAAAATAAAATTCAAGAGAAAAAAAAAGCTAATGGATTATGAGCCCATCCCCTAGAAAAAAGTACAAACAAAAAAAATTTGCTTATAATTTATAGTAGTGACATAATCTAATCTAGAACCTATTGGTCAGTATCAAAGTCAAGAATGTGTACCTGGTATCCCTAAGGAACAGAAGTTACAAATGAATTTTTTAAATTTGGAAAATTGGGGGAAATCATCTCAAGAATTAAGAGAAAAACATAACAATGCTATCATAATTAACCTGCTTAGAAAGCAGTTTGTTAAGTGAACTTCTGGGCAAAAGAAAAGTCACAGATAAAGTTCAAATTAAATTGCTTAGCACAAGATTCAAAGCACAATAAATAAATGGTGATTACCTCCAACTGGAACTTTTTTAAAAAGAATATGTTTGTAAATCAAAGTTTCAACTGAATCTTCTCAATTCCACTGATCCATTTCACACAGAATGACTTTGTTAGTTGCCTTCTACAACATGGCAATCTCAAGTAACATACTACACATTCATCAAAGCTCTAAAGCATTATATCCTGTACTCTCCTCACCCTATTCTCATTTCCCACGGAATCATATACACAGATAATATTCTGGGCAGCCAAAAGATGAGGTGAGTGAAAAGGGGGAAGGAGTTGGGACAGAGGGTTATCTTAAGAAAACTGACCCTGAGATCAGGCTCAGAGGCAGAACAGTCAAGTCAAACACAACTCTGCCATCACTGACTCTGATTTTCACTTCGCTTTGTTATTTAAGTGATTTCGAGAAAACGAATTTAAAAGTTGTATATTATGATCCCGAATTTTCTAAAACTACAAAATACACAAGACCACAAACACACACAAAGAAAAATTTAAACATGCACTGGTGTCTAGTCATCCAATTATTACTTCAGTTGAGTTAGTTTCACTGGTAGTATCACATGTGGTTGAATTTTATATTAAATTTATACCAGAAAAACACTATTGTGCAGAGAAAGACAAAAAACTATCAAGGACCCCAAAATTTGCCTGTCAGGAAGTAAGCAATGCAATTAAAAACAATAAAAACAATAAACTCTCTCATACAAAGCCACAGAGATTTTTAAATTAAAGGTTGGTTTGAGCAGTTTCAAGTGTTATTAAAAGTAAAATTTATTTTTAGGCACTAACAACCACCCATCAAAGGCTTCCAGTTCACTAACTTTCAATGGTAGAGAACTTGAATATGAGAAAAGGCTCAGACTCAAATTTAAGTTGTGATGCTAGAAAGGTGATATAAAAATGTATGAAATGGAATATTACTCAGCCATAAAAAGGAATGAAATTGGATCATTTGTAGAGATGTGGATGGACCTAGAGTCTGTCATACAGAGTGAAGTCAAAAACAGAAAAACAAATATCGTATATTAACACATACATGTGGAATCTAGAAAAATGGTACAGATGAACCTATTAGCAGGGCAAGAATAGAGACGCAGATGTAGAGAACAGACATGTTGACACAGTGGGGGAAGGGGAAGGTGGGACAAACTGGGAGATTAGGTTTGACATATATACACTACCATGTGTAAAACAGATAGCTAGTGGGAACGTGCTGTATAGCACAGGGAGCTCAGCTCGGTGCTCTGTGATGACCTAGATGGGTGAGGATGGTGGGGTCGGGGGGAGGTTCAAGAGGGAGGGGGTATACGTATACATATAGCTGATTTACTTTGTTGTACAGCAGAAACTAACACAACATTGTAAAGCAACTATACTCCAATTTAAAAAAATTTTTTAGATGAATAAATATATTATTGTCATTTACTTTTTTAAAAGGCGAGAACATCAACATTGTGTAACTGTGGCTAATTTCTTTTTTCCTTCCCCCCCAAAAAACTGTTACTAAATTAATGGTGCAACTTATAATTTCAGACGCCTTAGAAATATGACAGATCTGACATTGTTTTCTTCTTAAGGCAAAGCTGATAGGAGCTAAATCTTTTTTTTTTTTTTTTTTTAAGTAGTTTGGGAGGAAGAAACAAGTAAAAGGTAAAAGGAGGCAATAGAAATAGCATAAGGATTTAAGAAATAATGGGACTGAAAAAAAAAAAACTAAACTTTCCGTATTCCAAATTTGCCTAAGACCACACAGGTAGGTACCTTGGCACTTAACAAGTTAGAAGAAAAAATTGACATAATTCCAAATCTTATTAGATTATTTACTCTTCCCAAGGGTTGAATAATTGATTCAAGATACCAAAAAATTTGAATAGTTAATTAGGCTAAGACAACACAAAAATTCTGCTGAACAATCCATTCCCAGAAGAAACGAGAACAGCTTTGTCAGGGATGTTGGGTCTTTGATTATCTGTCCTACAGAAATACCTTTCCAGATTCTAACGTGTGACATAGTGGGTCCTTCACTTGGATTTAGTTGGTCTAAGGTAGAATCTGCACATCCGTTGAATTTAAAAGCTCCCACAGATGATTCCAATGGGCTAGAGAACCACTGGACTACGTGGCAGGAAGGGGCAGGATGGGGAGTTTTACTAGTCAGAGTCTAATTATTAATCTATGGGGCTGGGGGTGGGAGGGAGAAAGCACAGAGGGATCACTTCTTTCAATAACATTAGCATTGCAAAGTGAGTCCTCTCATTCTCAGAACTAGAGTGGGAAACATACTACACTGAGTATAAGTTTTATTCATTTGATTTTAAGATTAACAAAAGAAACAAAAGATAAATGATAAACTCAATCCTTCTCCCCAAAAATGAATTAGGAAAGGAAGGACAATAATAATGAGGACATCTCAAACAGAAAGAGAGCCAGACAGACCACAAAACAGGAATTATCTTTTAACAAGGCACAAAAGGAACATTACTGATACCTACATTTAGATAAAGACACAAGAAAGACCAAATGAGACTCAGCTTTGTGTCACAAAATGCTAAGTAGTAGATAGAGGTTATAGAAAGATTTTTTTTCTGCTCGCTCTAATGAAAAACTGTTCTACAAATCAATGGAAATTTTTAAACAAAACCTAGATTATTACTCAGCAAGGAAGTTATTACAGTGGGATATGATACGGGGTTGTATGTGTGCCCTGTCCAATTCCTTCCAACTCATTCAAGTATGCTATCAGAGCCACCAATAACCTCTGCAGCACCTTTGTGCAAATTAGACACCAGCAGGACAAATGAGAAAAAAAGAGAAGGCATATTACAGTACAGAGAGTTAAGAGCCTGAACTGTGGAATCACACAGCTCTGAAATTACAGCTAGATGATCTAAGACAAGGTACTTAACCTCTCAGTGCCTCAGTTTCCTCATCTGTAAAATAAACTGTTATGAGAGTTGAAAAACTTAATATTTATAAAATGCTAAACAGTGCCTCGCACAGAATTCAAATCATTTAAAAATAATACATATAAGTAAAGAGGCCTTTCCTCTGAGAAGACACAGTCCCAATACCAGGGAAATGGCTTGGCTGACAGAATGTGGCCTGAATGTCAGCACCCACTTGTCCCCTTGGCTGCGAACTTCTGTGCAGGACACCAACTGCCCATTCATATTCCGCTATACTGTGTGCTATATGACTGTAAAGTCCAGCTTTGTCTTCTGTGAGCTGATATAAGAGCATTACTATATGCACACACAAAAAAGAGTAATGATGGATAAAAGTCTTAAATTACAACAGATTTGCAGTGTGCATGAACATGACAGTTATCTTAACCAGTGTGACCACACAGAGTGACAATGAACACACACTGAAGCAGAGCCTCTTCAAAACTAAGTCTTCAACTTTCAGTTTGTAATACAAAGGAATATGCTTCTTAACTCTTTTTAAAAATTAAGAACATGCCAGCAGATAGTTACTGAAATGAAACTGTCATTCTGAAGTACTCTAGACACAAAAAGAAAAAATATATTTACATTAAATTAGATGTTAGCGTCAGAATTTTAAAATGTTACATTTCTATCTCTTCTCAGATTCAGAAGAGGCACTCTTCTGTGTCTTAAGAGTATTTCCTTACATATAGCTTAAGGTATAATCTAGACAGTACCAACAAATGTTTTGCCTTCAGTAAGTTAAAACAAATTGCTCATTTAACTACCATGTTTCTATCAGAATGGCAGTCAGAAATACACTCCTTTAAGAAATCAGGGCTGTCTTTTAACATAATTCATTCTGAGTATATTATAAAATAAATTACATATTCATAATCCTAAAATATGCCTAATTCTCATCTGATGTTGGTTTGCCAAACTGCTTTCAATTTCACCAAATTTAAAATGAAACATTTAAACCAGCAAATACACTGTGTTGTCTGCTTGATCCACTCAGGACACACAAACACAGGAATAGGGACACACATATACACTTTTCACACTCACTCTCTCCAGGAGGTCATGAAAAGAAAGAAGACCACCTTTCTTAGGTATTCAATTTATTTACTTCAAGGCAAAACACTACTCCTCTCCCTGCCCACCACCCAAATTACAATAAAGCACTAATGGAGACTATATGAATACTACAAAGGTGCCACCTGACTTTCCAGTCACTGTCATGCAATGGTATAGAGGTTGACACTATGGCCAGAAAGTAAATATTTTTGGTTTTGCGGACCACACAGTCTCTCACAACCACTCAACTCTGCTATTACAGTGCAAAGCAGTCACGGGCAATATAGAAATGAATGAGTATTTCTGTTTACACAAAAACTTTACTCAAAACACACATACAAAAAAAAGGGCTACAGGCAACACTTTTTGCCCTTCAAGTAATGCCCAAGACCATCCAAAATTCTACTGATCGAGGACAGAGCATAACACTCTTAGGTTAAACAAAATTTAAAAAAAATTTTTTTTAATCAAATAAAGTAAACAGACCAAGCAAAAATAAATTACTCAAGCATTCTCCACTAAAACTATGTAACCATTCTATGGGAAGGTAATTTTCCAATGCATTCAAACATATTATCTTATATGGCACTATACATAATAATGAAGTTCAATCAGAAAGGAAGAGTATTAAAACTCTAGTATTTCTCTGCCATCTTCAGACTTAAAAGGCAGTGGAGGCAGAATGGAAAGTACAAAAGATTTCTACTCTTGCTGCTTAAAAACACAAGTCCTTCACGTCACACCCTTACAACCATGAGCAAGTCCTCAGTGTCCTCGTCTGCAGAATGAGGCTATTCTACAAGACTACACTCTGCTGAGACTGTGTGAGCACTAGAGAGCTTCACAGCAAGTATGAACATATAGTTTGGGTTTTTGTAAGAAAAAAAAAAACAACAACTATGAATTAAAAACAAGAGAGCACCAATCCTATTAAATCTCTAAAGATGTTTTCACACAGAAATAATACTAATAAATATCAGCTACTTATAACTGCTTGTAGAGTGTAAGAGTGTAAAAGGGTTAAGAATAGTACTGAAAGATTAAAAATTTAGGTTCTAAATAAAAAAACTTTATGACTTTTATGACTTACCATGAGATAAAAATAGCAATGGGAAATATTTTTTAAAAAAACAACAACAACAAAGAAAGAGAACAATGAAGGCACAGAAATATCAAAGTGGTCCTGGAAATGAACTCTCTTCGCCAGAGCAAATGGAAGCAAGAAAAAATGTTGGCCATAAGTTTTGCCAGTACTAGCTAATGTTCACCAAGTAGTAAGAAGAATTATTTTGCATATTTTTAATTAAGAGAAAATGATCTTGTATTTTACTTTTTTGACATGGTTAGTGATAAGTGGACACCAAAAATCACTTCTATAATGTGAACTAAACTGTTACTGCAAAAGATGTTTTCACATTTTCTAACACTCCTAAATCATAATATAATTCACAGATAAATCTGGGAAAGAAACAAGTAAATTGAGTATTTGTAATTATTTTTTTAGAAACAAGTTCATACAATTATCTATAGACAGAATTATATTTAAAACAAAATGTCAATTTTCTTATCTACTCCCACTTCTCTAATATCAAAGCAACTAAAAGTACCGTCAACAACAAAGGATCCGCATGCTATAAATGAACTCTCTCCATTAGAGATGCATCAGTTACTCAAGAAAAGGCAAACTGAGAAGAAAGCCAGATTCTCCTTCAGGAGACCAGGATGCAATGTAATTTAAAACCCATGTTTATCTCTAAACCAAGTTAAACAGTAGGTTTTGGGGTTTTTTGTTGTTTTTTTTTTTAAGCTGACTCTAAGATGTATCCTGCAATAGACAACAGAACTGTGGAGAAAATGGAAAAGGGAGGGGGAGGGGAGAAAGAAGGGGAAGAAAAGTTTTATTAACATCTCTACCAGATATTGTTGACATTAATATTAACATCTCTACTAGATATCCATAATATTAACAATGGAACAAAATTACTATAATACATCAGTAAATAAAGATCCTTGCCCTCACAAAGTTCAAATTCCAGCAGAATTTAAAATTGTTACGTAAAAGGTGATAAATGCTATGAAAAATGAAAAAGGGAATTCCCTGGTGGTCCAGAGGTTAGGACTCTACGCTCCCACTGCAGGGGGCACGGGTTCCATCCCTGGTTGGGGAACTAAGATCCCACATGCCATGGCGCAGCAAAAAAAATTTAAAAATATATAAAATAAATAAAAAACAAAAAGCAAACAACAAAAAAACACAAAACACATATTTAAAGAAATGAAAAAGTCCAAATAGGGTGAAGAGAATTAGGAGTCTTCTGGGGTAAGGAGGAGCTGGTGCCCATACTGCAATAGCAGTAGGATGGTCAGAAATGGTTTGTATTTCAATAGAGAGGTGGCGAGATACTCAGGAAGCTATTGTACGTTCTATGTTTTGTATTCAGGAAATCAAGTATGAAGATGTACCTTATCTTGATGCTGTCAGCTTAGTGCTGGAAACAGAACCTCCATATTCACAAAATAGGTCATTTATATTTCAATTACTCTAATTTTTTCTCTGAAATGTCTGTTCTTACCTATATCTACTATGTATTATGAAGCTATAATTCCTAGGATAGATATTAGGCATTATAAGTGACAGGTTTATTTAAATATTTAGCATTATAATATTATGGAGGCCATCATAAAAGTTATCAAATGCAAAAGAAAAATACGCTAAATAAGAGAACCTTCGTTAACTGTTGCCCAGAGTCTGTTCAGTCAAATTATTTTTCATACAAGCATTCTTACAAAGTTAACATCAAAGAGCTTCAAACTTTTTCAAGGCACAGGATACTGAAAAACAGAAAAATGTCACTGAAACGGAATGCCTGGTCACTTAAGTCCTACTACAGTTTAGAAAAAAGACTCAATTTTTTAATATCCACCAAATGCTTATATTGTGCCTAGTACTTCATACACTTACCTACCCATCATCACCTTAAAATACTTAACTAGAGAAAAAGAACTAAACACAACTGTGGATGTAAACCAAGGTGTCCTCAAATGCTTAAGGGTCTCTGGTCTTGTTCACCCTCCTCCCACTGTGTTCCATATTCTTTAGTAGAACAACAATAATTTCAACTGTAAAATCCTGGAAAAAATAAGAGTATCTCTATAGCTTGTACCCACTATCATACCGAAAATGTAATTCTAGATTCCAGTGACGGGGGTGGTAGTGCTGGTAAGATTTGTGCAGTGCCAACAAGATCTTACCTCTTCCTGGTAAGAAGGGAAATAAGCCAGAAATTGTTTAAAGAATATTTTGAGGAAAATCAAAGAGGATGAAAATCTGTTGTGATTGTTCACGGCCTCTTGATCTGAAGTCAAGGGTAAACAATCAGATGAAAAGAACTACCTTGATGATTCCGACTAGAGGAATTCACAAGACCTAAGCCGGCCACAGCTGTAACCTGTTCACTCAGAAGGCTGTAGGACAGGAAAGCCTATGAGGGTATCAGACAGCAGAACATGCAATCCAGGAGCTGCTGTCTTTGCACTTCTCCCTCCTACCACCACCACGTGACTGCTCAGGTAAAAGGGTGCAAGAATTCATAGAGGGGTGTGGAAGCCACCCTGGCTTGGAAACCTTAAGCTCCACAGAGGAACCAATACCATCTTTTAAGAGTCTCATGGGTATAGCTTCCAGGGGACCCAACCCATCAAGGGATATGCTCAGTTAGAAGAATGTACCACGTCCTCCTACCAGGTATTCACTCCCACTCCAGATGCAACTCACAAGTCAGGGACCATTTTGCCATGCTCCACACTGGCTGGTAATATTGCTGACATTCCACCTTTATGTGTCACATGAAACACAGCTAAAAATTAAACCAAGGTCATTTATCCACAGAAAGAGAAAGGTTCGGTGAACCCTTTCCTCACAACACACCTGGGTCCTTATCCCTACTCTGCCTCTAGGATGTCAGTGGTCTTGGACCTGTAACTTAAAGCTTCTATGGGACTAATTCAGCTCCTATATAAGCAATGACTGGGTTGAACTGTGAAATCCTTTGATGTCTTTTAAAAAGTAAGAACTAGGCTCACAAAAAAACAGGCTCTCTGATTTCTGAAAAATAAAGGCAACACAGACATAAAACCAAACTAACCAAACTAACCAAATCCCAGGGAATAGGGAATTCCCTGGAGGACAAGTAGTTAGGACTCGGCGCTTTCACTACCACAGGCCAGGACAGGAAACTAAGATCCCATAAGCTTCATGGTGCAGCCAAAAAAATTAAAAGTATCTTATAAATAGCATAGAGCATTTGTTTTGATGATATGAAGGTTAAAGAAAGTAAAGCAGTCTAGTTTATAAAGAAATTGAGGCCCAGAGGTTCAATATTTCTTACCAGAAGTAACAAAATGAATACTTAACTCTGCACTGCTTATGCACTCAGTATCATTTAAATGTCATAACCAACTTGTACAGCAGGTATTACTATCTCTGTTTCAGAAACAAGCTAACTGGGGCTCAAAGAAGTTATTAGACCAAGATCGCGACACTAATAAACGGAAGAATAAGGGACATCAGATGAGGGGTTAAACTCTTATCACTCTCCTCCTCTAGGTGTCCCGAGTCCATTTTCAAAACCTTTATTTCCAAAAAGAGTTTTCTTACTCCAACACGACAAATAATTTGTAATGAAAGTATCACTTTACTTAGGAGGAAGAGATCTATATCCAAATTCTTACTGCTGCAGGTAGGATGGAGTCAAGTACAGTATGGACCTCAGGTACCCCCACCATGGGACAGTGTAAGTCCACCCACCAATAAATACAACTTTTTTGCCACCCACACCTACCCAGCTTCCAAATACTTTTGACCTAGAGTATTTCATACAACTAACTAGTTCTTGAAATGCTATGTGTATTTAAAAGTTAAAAAACAGGGGTTGGGGAGGGCAGCCATCAAGGCAAGGGAAGAGGCTAGGGAAGCGTTTGCTTTCCTGAAAATAAACAACAGATGCAGCACTTCCTTCTGCTTTATTATTTAACAGAATGCCTCCTGAAGCAGTAGCCATTTTTCAACTGAGGCAATGAGCCTGATGAAATTCCTTCCTAAGGACAATGGGATAAAAAAATAGCAACTTCTTGCCTATTTTTTAAAAATTTGTTTAAAATAGTACTTTCAGTTACTTGAAACCAACTGGACATCACTCTTTCCCTAGATGTCCCCAAAGCATTTCAAACTTACTATATATAAACTTAATTCATCTCCCACCCCAAACTTGTTCCTCTTCTTATATTCTCTACCTCTGTGTATGGCTCCATCCTCCAGTCACTCAAGGTAGAAATATGGCTCCTCCTCCTCCTTCGTCTCCTATAGCTTAACCAATCAGCAAACACCATTACTTTCTATCTCTAGGGTGTTACTTCACAAATATGCTTTCAGTTCCCCAAACCTCCCACACCCTCATGACTTTGGATATGCTGTATCCTCTAGCTAAATTTTCGATCACCTACATCCCACCTAAGCTCTACCACCACTGTGGATACTTATTTTATATGCCTGTCTCCTTTCCATATAGGGTATGTTATCTTGAAAAATGCCTAGAACAAAGCATGGCAAATATGGTAAAATGTACCCCTCTCACAAAAGGGGGTTGGTGATTAAAATGAAGACCTTATCCGCATAGGTACCATAATCTATGACAATAACATCACTGTATTGTTTTTCACTCCCTCACAAAATCAATTTCAGGAAGAATGAAGTCAAATGTTATTCTAATGAAAACCGTATGTGAAATTCAGAATCCTGGAAGTATAATTTTTGTTCCAAGGCTAAAAAATAAGAACTATGACCACTTATTTAACAACCACACTTTGCCCTAAAATACTGTATTACTCAAACACATGATCATAACTATCACAACTCAGTAAAACCATTTCAATGCAGTGCCACTCTGCTACAAATGCAGATGCAAATTTTAAAATATAATGGCTACTCTTAAAAGGCATTTCCTAGTTTTGTTCTTTTTAGGGTTCACGGTTTGATTTTGATCCCGTTGATCACTTTAGGCCAGATTAGAGCAACTGGGAAGGCAAAAGACAACTGCAGAAAAAGAAAGAATTATCAACAGCTTAAAGTGAATGAATCGCTGACAAAGGTCTAAGGTTTGCTATTTTTCCCTTCATTGTTCTACAGACAAAAACTGGACAGAATAGGCAGGGACTCCTTTCATCATCAGTTTCTAACCCCAAGATCCTGGAAAGAGAGACAAGGAAGGTAGACAAATTTGCTCTACTGGCATTCTAACATTGGAGGAAATAAAATCTGAAAGAATATGGATGTTCTTTACGTGTTTACTATAATGAAGCTGTCTAGGCATTTTCAGAACTTCTAGGTTTATTCGTGGCCACTATGAAATTATATCCGTATCTCATACCTATCATTTTTATTTCTTGCTTTCCCCTCTCAGAGTGATTTGAAAATTTTATGTCCTTGCTCTCTTCTAACCACACCAAATTCCCTACTCCTTCCCAGATGTATTATTTAATAACCCCATGCCAAGCCATTTCTTTACAATACACGATTATAAAAAACAAATGTCTAGTTCTTTACCATTACTCAATTACATTAGTGCATTCATTCAATAAATATTCACACTGTCTTCTATTTCACAGCTTCACCCATTCTTCACCAAATTCTTGGATTTAAGGCAAAAGAAACTACCCACAGAACTAGAATAGAACTGCAAAAACACCGTGACTCTACCACTTACTGAGTATGATATATTAGGCTAGTTATTCAACCCCTCTAAATCTGTCTTCTCACCTGTAAAACTACATAGGGGTGTCGTTATGAGAACTAAAAAAGAGAATGCGTATCAGGCATGTAATAGTACCTGAGATATAAAAAGCACTTAATGAATGACAGCACTGTTACTTGACCAGATTTTGTGTGTGATGAAACACACTGAGCTGTCCTTTAATAGAAGATATTTGCTGGAATAAACTATCAATCAATACACTCAACCTAATTATGCAGAAAACTTCGTGCTTTCATGAATGCTATGCAGAGTTTATTTTATAAAAACAAAAATGGAACTTTTTTTTTTTAAACAGACTGCTATTGGCATTCTGAAAATGGGGTATCACTTCTGGATTAAGTATTGGATATAAAATGAGAGGAAAAAAAAGAGGATTATCAAACAATGAAGCAGGGGTGGTCAAGATTTTGGCCCCTAAGAAACAATAGCCATTTTTAATTAACATCACTATCAATTATCTACAGTGGGTATTGGATTAATCAAATGTCCACATTTTAAAGAAATATCCGTCTAACATTTTTATTCCTGCTCCCTGGCTTCCAAACAGTAGCTGAGAAGCAATGAGGCTACTACCTAAAACAGCAACACTTAATTCCAGGTAATTACAACTTTCAGTGACAGCAAATAATGGGTAAGTTTAATAAGGCTTCCATTAAGCCTTCTCCATAATTAAACAGTATTTTAAAATAGTACCTTTATTTTGTTTTTGAATGTCATATAGATTACTGAATATCTGTGAAGTCTAAACTTATTTTCTTTCTAGATATAACATCAATAATAATTTACAAAAGGAAATAACTTGTAGTTTCCCATTCCAGGAAGTTCCCTACAGGCAGTGTAAGCTCTCAGTTTTCCTGATGTCTGCTACCCTGGCCAATTTAATGCGCTCTATAAATTCCATTTATGTGCATCTTCTCTAGTATAGTAATAATGATGTTAACAGTATGATTCACTCTAACTTCGAACGCCACTAGTAAGAGACTAATTTTCTAAATTGAAAGAAGTCAGCAAATCCCACTTGGAGCTTTAATAAATTCTGCTTGATTTCCATGTCAATGATTGGGAGATATATAGAGCAAAACTGGCTATTTTGTTCAAAGGACAGAAAAGCAGAACTGAAGAGCAGAATGGGTTCGCTAGTATAAGATGAATGTCAACCAAGAACCACTGAACATTATGACCCCATCAATTTGCTTTTTTAGACCATGCAAGGTAGTAAACAAAGTCTACTTTGCTATATAGCAGAAATAAACAAAACATTGTAATCAACTATACTTCAATAAAATAAATTTTAAAAAAATAAGTCGTCTAGGACCAATGGCCTTTTATACATCTCTTAAAGGTATATAAATTTTGACTTTTTTTTTCATTTCCTCACTTACTTTATCCATTGTTCTTGGTCAGAAATTCAGCACATGCTGAACACTCAGGCCATGACTACCATTAAGCCACATTCTAAGAAACGTTTTCCATTCCAAGCCAATATAAAACATCTATTCTTTCAAAATCACTTATCTCTTCAAACTCTCAATGTCCTTCAACATTCATTCATTTATTCAGAGCCTATTTAAGCACCATGGACTTTACATTGTAAAGGGTGAAAGAACAGGCTAGTTATAACCATACTACACATGCAAAAGTAAACTTCTAGAACTGCTTCAAACTCCAAGTCCCCAAGGAATTCTGTGCATAAAGAATGACTTGGCAGACACTGCATCTCCCTGAAGTCCAATTACACCCAGATACGTATTCTTAGACTGGCGTTAAGTATACAAAGAGAACACAGAGAAACACCAGACTTTCGTTCAAAGTATATCTAGAATGACCTTACAGCTAATTTGATCCATTTGATACTGTGAAATAATAGAAAAAAATACATACATATATCTGCCCTCAGTTCCTGGCACAGAACTCCTAAAATCCTTGTAATTTCCTAATGGTAAGAGCACTGGGAATGTCTTTTGTTCTAATATTTGATGTTAGATCTTGATTTCTGACAGAGGTCCTAAATTCCTGGGAATTTGCTGGGTGATAGGAATGTCTTTTGTTCTAATGAGGAGACTCTTGGTGAGCTCCCAGATAACTTCAGGATGGGGCTGGTCAGGAAAAAGACCAAGCCATGATTAGAAGCTTGCAACTTTCCACTCCACCCTGTCATCCTCCAGCAAGGGGAGAGAGACTGGTGACTGAGTTAAGGACTGACCATGCCTGCATGATGAAGCCCCCATAAAATCCTCAAAAGGATGGGATTCAGAGAGCTACTGGACTGCTGAATGCATGAAGGTACTAGGAAGGTGGTGCACCTGTAGAGGGCATGGAAGCTCTTCACCTCTTCCCCCATACCTTGCCCTATGCATCTCTTCCATCTGGATGTTCATCTGTATCCTCTGTCAAATCCTTTTATAATACACCGGTAAACGTCAATAAGTGGTTTCCTAAATTCTATGAGCCATTCTAGCAAATTATCAAACCCAGGAAGGGGGTCATGGGAACCCCAATTTATAGCCAGTTCGTCAGAAGCAACAACCTAGGACTTGTGTCTGGCGTCTGAAATGGGGGCAGTCTGTGGGACTGACCCCTTAACTTGTGAGATGATGCTAACTCCAGGTACACAGTGTCAGAACTAAAATGAATTGTAGGACACTCAGCTGGTGTTGCAGAGAACTGGTGTGGTGATCACGTTTGGTGATCAGCAGTGTCAGAAGTACTGTGTATGTGAGGAAAGAAAACCACAGTAATGCTTTTCCTCGACAGTTCCCAATATTTCTCCTGCCTGATAAACCTCTTATTATTGTACATTCTCATGTTTTCTTTATGTCAGTCTACAACAACTTTCTCTCCCCAAGGCATTATTCAAAGAACACATTTCACTACAACGTTATCAAGGACATTTCATTTAAAAGTTGAAGACAATAAATTGCATATAAAGCTCACAGATCAAGAAAAACAAAAATAAATGTATAGGGGCTTCCCTGGTGGCGCAGTCCACCTGCCGATGCAGGGGACACGGGTTCGTGCCCCGGTCCGGGAAGATCCCACATGCCGCGGAGCGGCTGGGCCCGTGAGCCATGGCCGCGGAGCCTGCGCGTCCGGAGCCTGTGCTCCGCAGCGGGAGAGGCCACAACAGTGAGAGGCCCGCGTACCGCAAAAAAAAATGAATGAATGAATGAATAATGGCAACCAGCAAAAGAACCAAAACAAAAGTTCTTAACATTGTTGTCTCCTGAGGATAGCGCTAATAAAGAAGTCCTCTCCCCCTTTTATTTTTTATTTTATTACATGCATTCATTACTTCCACGGTATTTTTTTTTTTTAAAAAGCACTGAAATTTCTGATTTTCTAGGTCATCCAAAGACAGGAAGTAAAACTTCCTTTATGCAAATAACAAACGTTAACTACTCTTGCCTTTCGCACACCCCTATCACTGGTAATTTGGTAATTTAACGAGATTTAATATAATTTTTAGGTAAAAAACTTTAAGTATGGAGTTTTACCAAATATGTTTTAAATTTTAGATGATCACTAGTATAATATAAACTTTTAAATTGCTGGCTTTATTCTATTAAAGGATGTTAAGTGTCCTTTCCAATTAAGGCTAAAAATCTGGCCAACATATTTTTATCCAAAGGCATGGCTGGATTCCTAGATGAAATTAAAATGTGACCTGTCATATTCCCCTTTCACTGACCAAAGCAAAGCCCATAAACAAAGGCGGAACAAGAAAGGGAGTAAATAGAAAGACTTTAGGGAAACTTTAAAAGAATCCTTTTGTGAATTCTCATTTTTGGGGCTTAATTCATAATTATTATTAGGATTAATTACACATTATGCTGTGAAATACCATATTTCTTCATTCATTTGATTACTATGTATTGAGTGCCTACTATATGCCAGGCATCATTTCAAATGATAAGTACAGAGCAGTAAAGAAAACTCCCTGCAGTTTATATTCTAGTAGAAGAGAACATACACACAAAATGAGTACACTATAATATACGGGGACTGGGATCCACACGTCCACACTGCTGTATTTATTAAAACAGATAACCAACAAGGACCTACTGTATAACACAGGGAGCACTGCTCAATGTTATGTGGCAGCCTGGATGAGAGGGGAGTTTGCGGGAGAATGGACACATGTATATGTATGGACGAAAACCTTTGCTATGCACCTGAAACTATCACAACATTGTTAATCGGCTATACTTCGAAAACCATTCAGTGTTCCTGAAAGATCAACAGAAGCTCCAAAATCAACTGATATGCAGAAACACTCCAAAAACTACTTAGGCCTATATTTCAATGTCCTGCATTTTCTTCAAGGTCATTTTATTTGCAGTGCTGTCGTTGCCCTTTCCTTCCTCTAAATCTTGGTATCTCTAACACCAAATTTCTGGAAGAAGAGAGTTGAGGTATCCTCCTCTCCAACAAAAAGCCCTCAGGCTCCCTCATCAAACTATCCACAAACCATCATTCCAAAATGCTGCATAAAGTGAATCTAGTTATTGCAATACGTGTCTCACCAAACTTTATTCAAATAACTGAGAGGGCCATTTTCCTACTCCACAACTCTAAATGCTACACATAATTATAAAGATCCCACTTATAGAGCCTAGAATTGAACCTTAGTTTCTCACTACTGTCCAACATGCATCCTTTCTTAACCTGTGATAGAGTAGGTTTAATTTCAACAGTGCCTTCTTTAGTATGTTTATTCTAATGGTTTTCCCTTTCCTTCTCATTCTATCCAGAGCCTAACCATTTTCTGAGACTAAGCTCAATTCCTTCCTGCTGAAAATCTTTCCTTAATACTCCAACCTACCAGTGATGTTTCTCCTCTCTGCAGAACTCTGGCAATTTACAATTCATGTTATAGGACTGGAAAATACAGTCCAGAGAGCTTAAGTAATTTACCCCAATTCAAACAACTAGCCAATGACAAAGGCTGGAATATAATCCAGATCTTCATACTCAAAATTCAATGTTTGGACTTACCTGGTGGCGCAGTGGTTAAGAATCTGCCCGCCAACGCAGGGGACACGGGTTCGAGCCCTGGTCCGGGAAGATCCCACATGCCGCGGAGCAACTAAGCCCGTGCGCCACGACTACTGAGCCTGCACTCTAGAGCCGGCGAGCCACAACTACTGAGCCCACATGCTGCAACCACTGAAGCCCGTGTGCCTAGAGCCTGTGCTCCGCAACAAGAGAAGCCACCACAATGAGAAGCCTGCGCACCGCAACAGAGGAGCCCCTGCTCAACACAACCAGAGAAAACCCACACACGGCAACAATGACCCAACACAGCTGAAAATAAATTAAATTTTTTTAAAAATCAAGGTTTATCTGTTCTTGCAATCTCATCTCTCTAATCTTATTTCCCACACTAATCTGACCATATTGCTTTACCTTTAAAAATTTCCAATGGATTCTCCATGATATTTTATCCAAAGTCAACCCATCCTTCAGATCACAGTTCAAGTGCAATCTTCTCTATTCAAGTTTCTTTTTGACAGCTCTAACTCATATTAATTTCCCTCTTTTCCAAACCTACTACATTTAGATCAGTATCACACAATGTAGCACCTTTTTACTTTCCATGTGTTATCTCATTTACTCCCTAAAACAACTTGAAAAGGCAGGAATATATTTGCCACATTTTACAAATGGTCCTAAGATGTTAAGTAATTTGCTTACGTTCAAACAATTATTCATAATAGTTACTCCACAAACAGCTGCTATTAAGAACTATGTCACCACCTCCAAAGTATATGCTCTTCAAATATAGTATACTTCAATTCTTTTTTTTTTCCTTCTCACCACCCCCCCCCAACACACACACACACAACGGATAAGCAATTTTCTTTGTAACTAGAACTCAGGCTCATTCTTGGTTTTTGGTCCAGAATTCTTGCAATTATAATCTACAGCTTTTTCTTCTTATAGGATTCCATCCTTTTCTTTAAAACCACAGTTAACATAATCTGATCCTGTTCCTGAGGAAGCAAACTCAAACTGAGGAACATTCTTCAAAACTGTCAATGTCAATGTAGTAAGACACAAAGAAAGCCTGAGGCCAGATTAAAGATTAGTCAATGTGTGCTCTTGGATTGGATCCTACATCGGGGAAAAACAATTGTTAGCAAGATCATTGGGTCAATTAGCAAAATTTGAATATGAAATACATTAAATAATAGTATTGTATGAATACTGCATCAATATCCCTAAATTAGATCACCGCACTGAGGTTACTTACAAGAGAATGTCCTTGTTCTTAAGAGATACACACAAGGGTTTCCCTGCTGGCGCAGTGGTTAAGAATCCACCTGCCAATGAAGGGGACACGGGTTTCAGCCCTGGTCCAGGAGGATCCCACATGCCGTGGAGCAACTAGGCCCATGCGCCATAACTAGTGAGCCTGCGTGCCACAACTACTGGGCCCGCGTGTCACAACTAGTGCAGCCTGTGCGCCTAGAGTACGTGCTCTACAACAAAAGAAGCCACTGCAATGAGAAGGCTGCACACTACAACCAAGAGCAGCTCCCAGTCCCCGCAACTAGAGAAAGCCGGCGCAGCAACGAAGACCCAACGCAGCCATAAATAAATAAATAAATAAATAAATGAATGAATTTGTTTATTTTTCAAAAAAGAGATACACACAAGTATTGAGAAGTAAAAAATCATGATACTTAGGACTTATTCTCAAATGGCTCAGCTAAAATAAGAATAATGAGATAAATAAAAATGATAAAAGAGATGATGAATAATAATATAAAGCAAATGTGCAAAAATGTCCAAAACTGGTAAATCTATTTGGAAGGTATGCGACAGTTCAAATTTACAGAAAAGTTGAAAAAAGATATTACTGAGAGAGGAATGGGTAGGCATATTCAAACATTTTCTGTGAAGGACCAAATAACACATATTTTAGGCTTTGGAGGCCATACAGTCTCTGTCGCAACTACTCAATGCTGCCATTGTAACACAAAGACAGCCTACAGACAATAATAAAAACAAATGGGCTTGGTTATGTTCCAACAAAACTTCATTTACAAAAAGCTGGCCTTAGTTTGCTGACCCCTGATACGGATGCAAAAGATTGGCCATTAGTCTCTTATGTATTTTGACATTTTTCATAATAAAAGTTTAAAAACAAAGCCCTTCACTGAGAAATCTTCCCATATGTCAATCTCTTCCTTCCCTTCTACAGCCTACCTCCTCCAGAAAAACGTCACAATCTGATGCATTAATTTTCTCTTTAAATTCTAAACTCCTTGATAAAAAGGGTCTTATCTGGTGATTCACATAAATTTCATGGCCTAAAAGGATGATGTAGCACCTTTCATCACTGGCTCTGAACTCAGGTCTCTCTTTGGTACATGGGAGAGGAAACCTTCACAACCTCACTGAACCTGTTTCTGTGAGGTGTAAGGAAGGCAAGCCTGGTTTTGGTACAGAGGCCTTCATATGGGACTACTGTTAGATTTTGCAACATTTTTCTTAGCTAAAGAAGTAAAATCAATGGAAGTTGCAACTAATTAAGAAGCACAGATTACTAGAACCCTAGAATAAGATAGGGTTTGAAGTAATTACAAGAACCACCCTCATCCCCTATCCCATAGATGAAGAAATGAGGTTAATTCCAGCATCCTGATTAATCAATGTGAAGTCAAAACCATGAAGCGTGTTGAAAAACTACAGTAGTGTTAATAAGTGAACGTTTATTATATTAAGAGAAGATACATGTAAATTACAATATATCTATACAATGTTGACATATTCACCCAAATTCTGCTTCTGAGCACTACGGTCAAATTTACGTATTCCACAATATTGTGTCTATTAAGTAAAGTAGATTCTATTAGGTGATACAGGGTATACAACAATTCAAAAATTTCCTCTTCTAAAATAAGACACGTGAAGACATAACTGCTATACAAGACATGTGGTGAACACTGTAAGCTTGTGTCAAAGCACCTACAACTGTAGATAAGAGTATCACTCCAAGTTGGAGCAAAAGAAGAGGTGAGATGACAGAATGGAGAGAAGAACATCAAAAAGTTCAGCATATCCCTTGAAAAGCTCTAAGTACTAATCCAAATCCCTTAATGTTGTCATGAGATCAGCCTCTAACACAGATGTCAAATTTGGCTCTACACATTCTAATTTGAACTCTTGTGCACTTGAAGAAGACATGACCTGAAATATTAGAACCTAAAAGACTGAGCTGAAATGTTAGAACCTAAAATACTGCAAGTCCACCAACAGTGAAGCCGCATTGTTGGAAATTCAATTTTGCTGGGCTAGCTTTCATATCGCTATTACAGTCGAGTTTGAGGAAAAGCAGAGCTTTTGGATCAATGGCTCCTGTCTAACAGAGCTAAATAGGCTGTTGCAAAGAGCAACAGGCTCTTTAAATTAAGTGGTGGTAGCTTGAATCAAAGCACAGATCACATACATGCAGAAAAAACTGGTGGTCAGGTATCAGTCTTTTCAAGCTCTTTTGCAAATACCAAATAATCAGCATCCACAATGTCTTCATCTTCCAATTCCAACAGTGTTTCTTAAATTGCAATACAGCTAATTCTACTTGGATGCAGGGTACTCTTTAATACAGTGAATCCCTCTCTAATAAATTTAGCTAATAGGGCTGTTAAACATTACAAGCAAAAGGCAACCACAGGAAAACATCACGTTGTGTAACACTTCCTCCACATTCTATCCTGTATTGCACATATATGTCTTATATCTATTAACTGAGAAAAAGTGAAGGCTTTTACTAACTTCTGGTGGGGTCACAGAGAGAGACCTGTGAACAGTAGGAACCTTTAGGTGGTCCATTCAAAAGCAGGCAAAGGAAATGAAAATCTTGACAGTATACTTTAACAGGTTTTTTTTTTTTTAATGTGTAAGTAGTTCAGGAGAAAACTCATATATATTAAAAACAGTATTCTTACTTTCTTAAGCATAAAAGAATACACAATTAAGAAAAATTTTTAATTTAAGTCTTAAAAAGTTAGTCATATAAAATCTTTACTTTGAGGCATACGTGTACCAACATCACAGAAAGCAAGCTTTTATTTTAAGCCAATTGTTACCAAGATCCACGCTGTGCTCAAAATGAGATTTTGGCATAGTCTTTCAAATAAGGAAGAGCCTATAAAATGAGCAAACAAGATAAATGTTTAAAACATGGAACAGGCAAAGCTCAAAAGTTTTCCCCTATTTAAAAAACCCTTCCAAAAATCTCACTTCAAAGAAATAAAGACACCTAATTTTTTCAAGTTCCTAGTTCTATTTTGAGTAACACAGTTTGAGAGTTTTATCACTAAAAGGTCCTTAAATCATTCTGCCTAAAAGCCAGGTATTTAAATTCATTTGCGTCAATCCGCTTATATAACGATCAGGTTTCTTCCACACCTTAAAACATAGGATTCAAATACACCTATCACAAAAGTACAATAGGTACTAGTACATGTTCTCCTTTTAACTATATTCTCTTCTAATGGATCATTTACAAAATAACAGCATAAATTCCTGAATCAGGAAAGGTAGCTTTTAGACTTTCCTGAAAGGATAACAATGAAATTCCATTTACACTATCACAATTTACAGTTTCCTGAAATCCGTGCAAACTTTCTTCAACCAACAGTTGACAAATCACAACCATTCACAAATGTGATGTTAGACTAATGCTTTAATTTTTAGTTCTCACCAACTTTTTCCTCTTGCTACAGTGCCTCATCCCCACTGTTTATTGTGTTTTCCAACAGGATTGGAGAAGCCAAAAAAGAAAAGAATTAGCTCAAGAAGGAGACCAGTTTTCAGGATAATGCATAATATCAGCCAATCAAAAACTGGAGTACAGTGCTTCTGTCATTTAATCCTTCAAAACATTAACCTCCTATTTTAACTCACTCTCATTTTGCTATGTGACAGAAGTCTGGAAGAGGATGAACCCTGAAGAGAAAAACCCTTCACAAATATGAAAGCAAAGTAGAATAGAAAAATGGAAACCCTTCAACAACCTTTGTTCCGTGCAGAAATCCACTCTGTCAATTTAATGACAAAATGACTCAACCTCTGCTTGAGCTCCTGGGTGTCCATTTTACTATGTTATTAGACAGATCTAATTGTTTCAAAGCTCTTTCCTCTCTAGCATTCAAATGTATCTACCTGTAACTTCTACTTAGGGCCTGTAGAGCTACATAAAACAATCTTAACTGCTCCAAATGAAAATCTTTAGGTACTGAATGGAAGGACTTTCTCTCAGTCTCATTGCCAAACGTTGTTATTTCCCATTTTAAAAAATTGTGACCTAACAATTACAAAAGCTGCTCCAGTTTGTGTCCTTCTAAAAATATGACTCCTAAGATGGAACACAGTTCTTTTATTCACAGCATTTTTTCCTTAATACTTAGTAAAATTATTCTTATTTTAGACAACAGGGTGGGAATAGTAAAAATCTCTTCAACTGCTAATAAGATCCAGGAAGTATAGATAAAAATTCACAAAAATCTGCTCAATATTCTGTAATAACCTAAATGGGAAAAGAATTTGAATAAGAATAGATACATGTATATGTATAACTGAATCACTCTGCTGTACACCTGAAATTAACACAACATTGTTTATCAACTATACTCCAATATAAAATAAAAAATTTTTTTAATTCATAAAAATCTGTCATTGTAACAAATGGGTGCTGGGACAACTGAATATCTACATGCAAAAAAATGAAGTTGAAACACTACTTCATACCATATAAAAGATTACTTAAAAATGGATGAGAGAGCTTCCCTGGTGGCGCAGTGGTTGGGAGTCCGCCTGCCGATGCAGGGGACACGGGTTCGTGCCCCGGTCCGGGAGGATCCCACATGCCGTGGAGCTGCTGGGCCCGTGAGCCATGGCCGCTGAGCCTGTGCGTCTGGAGCCTGTGCGTCCGGAGCCTGTGCTCCGCAACGGGAGAGGCCACACAGTGAGAGGCCCGCGTACCGCAAAAACAAAAACAACAACAACAACAAAAAAAAAAAAAAACAGGCAAAGTATCTGAATAGATATTCCACCAAAGAAGGTATAAAAATGGCTAATGAAAATATGTTCAACATCATTAGCCATCACGGAAATGCAAATCAAAATCACAGTGAGATACCACTTTACACCCACTAGGATGCTTATCAACATCAACAAAGAAACAATAATGGTTATTGAGGATGTGGAGAAACAGTAACCCTCATACACTGCTGGTGGGAATGTAAAATGCAGCCACTTTAGAAAAATTCTGGCAGTTCCTCAATTGTTACCATTTCATTTGAAAAAATGAATTATTAGAAAATTTCAAAAAATTATTTAGTGTAAAACTGACAGGTGTCATTAAAAGATTTCATAAAAATGAAAAACTTGTATCAGGACATGTTTCTATATGTTTTACCAATGACTACAATAAATCATTTTTAAATTCTACATGGGAATAAAGCAGCCAGTATATCTTGATGTGCCGAGATGTGCTGGCAATTTTCTTTATACTTACCACTGACAGACAATTAAAACAGCTAACTTCTTCAATTTCTAGATTTTCAAATTTTTAAGAAAAAAAATTACCCTTCAAAGTGACAGAGATTTTAAAATCAAATAGTTAAGTTGGAGAGCAATGACTTTTTTTTTTTAATCTATTTATTTATTTAATTTTGGCTGCGTTGGGTCTTCGTTGCTGTGCACAGGCTTTCTCTAGTTGCGGCAAGCAGGGGCTACTCTTCCTTGCGGTGCGCAGGCTTCTCACGGCGGTGGCTTCTCTTGTTGCAGAGCACAGGCTCTAAGCGTGCAGTGTGCAGGCTTCAGCAGTTGTGGGACACAGGCTCAGTAGTTGTGGCACACAGGCTTATTTGCTCCGCGGCATGTGGGATCTTCCCGGACCAGGGCTCGCACCCGTATCCCCTGCACTGGCAGGCGGATTCTTCCACTGAGCCACCAGGGAAGTCCCTGGAGAGCAATGATTTTTTTTTTTTTTTGCGGTACACGGGCCTCTCACTGTTGTGGCCTCTCCCGTTGCGGAGCACAGGCTCCGGACGCGCAGGCTCAGCAGCCATGGCTCACGGGCCTAGCTGCTCCGCGGCATGTGGGATCTTCCCGGACCGGGGCACGAACCCGTGTCCCCTGCATTGGCAGGCGGACTCTCAACCACTGCGCCACCAGGGAAGCCCGAGAGCAATGATTTTTAATCAAAGTTACAGAATGGGTGATTAATCATCATTAATAGCTTCTAAAGGAAAATCATGTACAAAAAAGTAAGCTCTATCAAATAAAGCTGATACAGATACTGCATTTTTTCCAAAGATAATAATGAACTATAAATGCCTGGTTCTCTCAAAACAAGAAAATACTGTTAAAGCACAGACTGCTGGTTCCCCCTTCCTCACTCCAAACTTTCTGCTAGGTCTAGGATGGGACCAAGGATTTACATTTATAACAAGTTATCAAAAGATGTTGATGCTGCCAGGGACCATACTTTGAGACCTACTATACTACATGATCCTGAATCATATTAACAATATTCTACTGAGAACAAAAATTGGTAATATTTATGATCTGATGATCATTTGTCAAACATCATTTACCGAACAATTGGTACATGCTTCTATTAACATGCCCATGAAGTATCTTTGAAGTCTTTGATCAACTATTCTGCATCCATGAAGTCTTTGATTCCCCTGGCTGTAAATAACTGCTTACTCCTTTGAACCCAAGTCCTCACCTGTACCACCCATAAGATAATGACTGCCAGCCTGTATTATATTATTTGGTTTAGCTATTTGTATTCAAGACTTATGTCATCAATTAAACTAAAATTCATGGTAGCCAACAGCTAGACATTTTCATATCCCTCAGTTCTTAGCACAGGCTCTCCAAAAATACTGAATAAAAATGTGTTCAGTAAATAATCAGAATCTGTATCTTTGATTTCATCTCTGGAAAAAAAAGGAAGGTACGGTAGGTCAAGCTTTTACGGAGTAAGGAATTGAGAACCAAACACTTTTCAAATGACTATACATAATGCTAAATTATAATACTTAACAATTTAGGCACAAGAGTAGGAATAAGAACACTGGACCGGAGGCTCAAAACCTAGCTCCAACAGAAACTTACAATATAACCCTCGAGTTGGTCAATTAACCTACTCTGCTCATAAAATGCATGCACAATCCAAAATCAGGATATTTGCTTTCAAGATTAATATGCCAAAGATAGATTACAATCAGTATGTACCTGCTGTCCAAGTACAAGTATTTCTATATTATTTATATAAAAAATACATCAGTTACAGCATATACTAGATATGCCGCCACCCGACCTATATAAAGAGGCTCAACTTGTATACACAGTTCCCACCAATTTCCTTGCAAACAAGAATCGTCCTTGTGGTATCTCCAACATCAGAGAACAACACAGAACACAGCAAAGAATTCAGCAACACTTTTTTTTTTTTTTTTTTTTTTTTTGCGGTTCGCGGGCCTCTCACTGTTGTGGCCTCTCCCGTAGCAGAGCACAGGCTCCGGATGCGCAGGCTCAGCGGCTATGGCTCACGGGCCCAGCTGCTCTGTGGCATGTGGGATCTTCCCAGACCGGGGCACGAACCCGTGTCCCCTGCATCGGCAGGCGGACTCCCAACCACTGCGCCACCAGGGAAGCCCTCAGCAACACTTTTAAAATGTTCTGTTATCTGAATTTTCAGTATCATGAACTATAATTCTCCTACCTTTCTACATAACTCCATTATATTATCCTTCATCTGTTACCCCACTTTAGTAGACTATGAGTTCCTTCAAGAAAAAAAGAGAACCGAACTTTATTCATACCCCAATAACTAACACAGAACCTAGTAAATGACAGGTGCTCAAGAAATACACAAAACCACTGTGTCTTTCATGATCTCACATACTCTTCTTCATATAAGTGCATAAGACTATTAGTATCTACATTTGGCAATTTAGAGAAGAAATGCGAGCCAGAGCAGCTTCAACAACTCAAGTCCTAAGTGCAATTAAAACTAACATACCATATTTGGAATCCTATTTAATCTATGATGGACTCCCAGGTCAGAACAGACAATGAAGGGATCACTTTCTGAAAAATATCAGGTCAATTTAAGGAGTTTTAGGGGGAGAGGAAGAAGCTTTGTTTAAACACACACAGAAGAGGATTCCATGGTGGTGGCACAGTGGTTAAGAATCTGCCTGCCAATGCAGGGGACACGGGTTTGAGCCCTGGTCCGGGAAGATCCCACATGCCGCGGAGCAACTAAGCCCGTGCGCCACGACTACTGAGCCTGAGCTCTAGAGCCTGTGAGCCACAACTACTGAGCCCACGTGCCACAACTACTGAAGCCCACCCGCCTAGAGCCCATGCGCCACAACAAGAGAAGCCACTGCAATGAGAAGCCCGCGCACCGCAATGAAGAGCAGCCCCCGCTCGCCACAACTAAAGAAAGCCCACGCGCAGCAACGAAAACCCAACACAGCCAAAAATAAATAAATAAATTTATTTTAAAAAAGAGAAGCCACCACAATGAGAAGCCTGCTCACCGCAACGAGAAGTAGCCCCCACTCTCCACAACCAGAGAAAGGCCGCACGCAGCAACGAAGACCCAACGCAGCCAAAAGTAAATAAATGCATAAATAATTAATTTTTCAAAACCCCACACACAGGCAGTCCTCATTTTGTACAGTGTTGTGGGACCATAAAAATGACCATGTTAGATGAAACCAAGCCAAGTAAAACTTAATGGGGGAAATTGTTCCATGACCTTAAAAACTGTCAAAAGAGTAAAAACTGTCAGTTACAAATGTATAAGAAGATAAAAATATAGTAAAACTAATATTCATTTAGTACACTGTAATTTAAGAAATGAGAACCACTGTGAACTAAAGTGCTTTATTTGCTTATAAATAAACTTATCCAGTAGTTTGAAGAGCACTTGTCTCATCTAATGGTATAACTTACAGTACAGAGGGAGCATCTTTTATACATCTTGGGTAATTGTCATATTCCTTTCTAAATTGTGACCAGCTTCTAACATTTTATCCATTGCACTTTCAATGTCAAAAGAGTCCCATCAGTGTGAAGTTTTTGCCAGCATCACTTCCTCTGGACATCACCCATTTCAGCACAACCACTTTCCTCATTTAAACATAAGTTTGCTTTCATTAAGTTCCTCTGACTGCAAATCTAGAGTCTCCTGAACAGTGCCAACATTCTATTCTTCAGTAACTCCATTTACATCTGATTCAAATATCACTTTCAGAGTTATCACTTTTCATTTCCTTATTACACTTTCATTTTTATTAATATTAAGGTGTGGCTTAATAAAAGTTCTGTGATGTTCAAATAACAGTGAGTACGCTTACTGAAGAAAACAAGTAAGGAATATTATGGAGGGAAAAGTTTAATGGCAACAAAAATTAATTCAGTTACATAATTTTAAAAAATCTTCACGCAGAAACCATCATATGCAAAATCAAAAGGCATGACTAACTGAAGGAAACAGTTACAACTCATATCCCAGATAAAGAATTAACTTCCTTTACATATAAAGTCATCCATAAGAAAATAATCCTCCACTCAGGATGCAGGAAATAAATAGCTTACAGAAAATAAAAACTTTAAAGCCTGAAACATGAAAAGATGCTCGTAAAAATTTAAAGCTTGAAACATGAAAAGATTCTCTTCTTGTAAGAGAAATGTAATTAAGAGTTCACCAAGAACTTCTGATACAACCTGGTTAAACCTCAGATACAATGCTGAGCAAACCATAAATAAGGACACATACTGTATGATTTAAATGAAGTATCAAAATAATGAATTAATATTAATCAGGATAATGTTTACCTTTCCAGAGGCTGGGGATGGAGCAATGACTGGGGTTAGTGGTTACATAAGTGTGCCCAATTTGTGAAATTCAGCAAGCTATATTTTGTGTCCTTTTATTATGTATTTTATAATAAGAAGCATATCTTTAAAAAAAATACAAGACAGTACTATTCAGCTACCAGTTTGGTAAAGATAAAAAGGGCTATAACACTTTTGTAGCTTTACACGTAAACAATGCTGGTAGTAGTGCCCACTACTACAACCTCCATGAAGACAATGTGGCAGTGAAACTTAAAAATGCACATATCCTTTGACACTAAAATCCCACTGTGGAGAACTTATCATTCAAAATATGCTTGCATATATGCAAAATAACCTATGTACAAAGTTACTCACTGCAGAATTAGCAAAAGAAATGAAACAACGTACTGTCCATCAATAGGAGCTTGGTAATACTGAAATATTATTCAGTCAAAAAAAGAGAATGAAGAAACTCCTCAGGTACTGATAAGGTCCTGATCACCAGGATATACTGTTAGGCAAAAAAGAGGAAGGGGGAAAAAAGGCAAAACAGTGTGTATAATACACAATATTTTAGGGGAAAAAAAGTTGAGAGAAAGCATATTATTTGTTTGTATATAACATCATCTCTGGAAAGATGTATAAGAAAATAACACTGGCTGCTCCAGGGAGGAGAACCAAGTGGTTGAGGGAAGATCTTTCCATGTATATACTTCCGTAAATTTTAAACTTTGAGCCATGTATAAAATGTTTAAATGTTCAGAACAATGAAGCTAAGAAATAATTACCTGAAAGGGAAGCAAAAATAGGAACCCATAAAGAGATTATCAGAGTCTAGATTAAAACAATTATTCATCACTTCTCAGAGAAAGACTATCTAGAAATGTTTTAAAAAGAAAAGGTCACAATATTTTGGATTTAGATGTACTGGGAAATCAAATTACTGTAGCTTATTGCGAGGTCAGTGATACAGTAGCAATGGGAAACTATGTTTCAGAGAATATGATAAAGAGAACTTAGCAAATCAGAGATGTCCAACCCCAACATATCTGACATGAATCCAAATAAGATAGATGAGACAGTTCTAAATACGTAACCATAAAAGGAAACAGAAACAGATGATAGAGCCCCCGGAAATTATGTTTAATATGGAATCAGCAAGCTGAAAGGGGCAGAACTTTGAATTTTTAAAGATCTATATTCCCAGCATATGTTGAAAGGTTATGGTAGTAAGCATTCATTATAAGGTTCTTGCTATCTTCTACTTCCTACTACATCATACAATGAGAAGAACTCTGGTTTTGGAGCCCCAATGATCTAGGTCCAAATCTATCTCTGCCAAGTAATTACCAAGAACAGCCTTGAGCACAGTACTTAACTTTTGAGCCTTATAAAATAGGGATATTACTACCCACGTTGTAGTATTCTCATGAAGATTAGAGATAATGAATGTTTTAAAAAAAAATCAAACAACAACAAACCTTGGTACAATGTCTGGTGAATAAAAGGCATTCCCCCACCCCCAAGAAAAAGGCACCTATTTATTATTGCCTCCCCTGCCTGTAAATATACTGTAATTCTTTTTATAGGAGACAGTTCAAATTTTTTGTATCTAACTCTCTAAGACACATAGCAACAAACAAAGAAGGGAAACTACCTTATTGCTTAGACATGAAGACCCTTAAGGGCATATGGTTAGGGAAAGATGGAAGGAGTAACAGAAGGGGAAGACAATCACACTCACTTCTATACCCATTCCTTCTTATCACTCACTGCTTCCTGACCTCAACACTGCATAAAGTGCCTGGTCCTTGTCAAAACACTAAGGTCCCAAATTTAAAAGTTTAAGGAAAAAAAAAAAAACTAAATGGAAAAGATACTTTTGGTCATTCTGAATATCCACTGTCAAATCTTAAACACTTGAAGGAAATCATTGACATCTTCCAACACAGATTCCTGCTCTACTGGCCTTTATATTCTCGTGGAAGAAAAAGATAAGTAAACATATAAACAAAAAGCATTCTGAGGGTTAATTCCAGCAGGCCTGGAACTGGCCTGAGTATATTCCTCAAATAAGTCTCTTACATGGCACCCATGCCTGGTCAAAGCATAAAACATACTGATTAATAGTGCTGATTTGAAACTATGGGTCCAATGAGCTTTGGACTATTTGTACCAGCTGGTCAGCAATGTTTATTGTTAACAGTGAGACTGATGGTTTACACGTGGTTTTGGTGAGACCTCCAGAGAGCTCTGCCATTGGGGTTACGTAGCACAGACACGCCTTTGTTGCCAGCAGGACATAAGAAGTCCCAGCTAAGACTCCATCGTGGGCTCCCTGGTTGCAGGGTATTTCATGCACACCTCAGTGATCCTGAGCTGAGAGCGAAAGCATGTCCGGTATGATGCTACAGAGGCAGGACACTTGCAGTTCACACTCAGCCTCTTCAGCTCCATTACTGTGAGGCAAGCTGTGGTTGTGATGCATAACCTTACTCCAATGCAGTTGCTGTACTACATCCTTTTTCAGCAATAAACCACAGATTAGCACCATCATTTCAGGTCCCTTGAGTCTTCTTTAGCAATCAAACCTTGACTAACTGCCACTATTAGCCGAACAGGTTAAAAAAAAAAAAAAAAAAGAAAGAAAGTAACAGAATGTAATAACTGTGATGAAAAAAATAAAACAGAATAATCTGATAGTGAAATACCATAAGGGGTGTCGAGATTAGAGACTATAGCCAGGAGAGGAGGAAGGGAAATACAAGCTGAATCCAAGCAAGTGCTAACCAAAGGTGAGAGAATTCCAATAAAGTGTACAGGCTCTGAGGTGAGAACAAGTTTGATTTGAGCAAAAGTATGGCTAGACAGTGGTAAGCAAGGGATAAATGGTGGAAAATTAAATCAGATCACAGAGGGCCTTATAAATGTGCATTTCAACTAACCAGACAGCTTTCTCACTGGTCTTGCTACCTCTATCTGTTTAGACAGCCCTTCGCCCTCACTCCAACCTTTACAAGGCCTCCAGAGTAAACTTTCTAAAAGGTAAATAGAATCATATAATTTGACAGCTTAAAATAAATGAATCTGCAATCCTGGGGATGACATTATCTTGCTTATTCTCTCTCCTCTCGTATCACACAGTTTCAAAATATATGCCCTAAGGCCGAGTCACCTACTTTCCCAAAGTTCTGTTCATTTTTTCAAACCACACAGCATGCCCAGTAAACATACTCCATATAGGATAATGATTAAGAACCGGACACAACTTCTCTCTGGAGGCTAATATATATATATATATATACCCCTCCACAAACACACACACACAGTAACGCTGTATTGGACATCTGTTGTTTTTGACTGCCAACGTCCAGTCTCCTTCTGGAACAACACTCCAATTTTGCTTTTAAAACACAATACATCTACTACACGGAGTCTTGGTTGGATTTTCATTCAGCGCATCTTCTCCTCCCCTGGCCAAAGAATGGAAACAACTTAAGGTAGGTAAATCAGATTCTCTCCTAGATCTCTGAATGTGAAGAGAGAAAAACTACATAGAAAATAATTGCAGATCACTAATTACTGCCAAGCCAGCTCATTGATTCCTATGACCTAGATCTCTTGCTCTTCAGTTTTTCTTTGCTTCATTCAACTACCACATATCTTTCCTCTTTTTTGCTTCAATTATCTAAAATCTATTTCTGTTGCTTACAACCAAAAAAAAAAAAAAAAAAAACAGGAGTCAAGAAACCAAGAGTGTGACAAAGGTCAGAAGTCACACCACAGCAGAAATCGTAAAGAACAGTAGAGGAGAAGCTGATCTAGTGCGAGACAAAACTGAGTCATAATGGTAGAATACTGGACTTGGAGGCCCAGGGTTGCTGCTACTGTAGGGAAACATGAGAATTCAGTCCCTAAGACTGTTATATTCTAAAAGATGTGCCAATTATCCATGAAGTCAGAAAATGAAAATAATCCATTATGGTCAAAACAGCACTGCAAGTCTCTGAAACACCTGGCTTTGCAGCTTTAGAACGACTGTTTTTCCTTACCTCCCTTATGTATCCTTGAAGTAAAAAACCCCATTTACCTGGAACTAATTTTGAGAGACCCTGTTCCTTGGGGGAAAAGGGGTGGTGGTGGGTGGGGAGGCATGCCTGTAATTTCCCAACATTGACTTCGTCCTTTAGTTTACTATACCTCTTTTTTTTCTAAGGTTTGTTTATTTATGTATTTATCTATCTATCGACTTATCTATCTATCTATCTATTTATTTATTTATGGCTGCATTGGGTCTTCATTGCTGCATGCAGGCTTTCTCTAGTTGTGGCGAGCGGGGGCTACTTTTTGTTGTGGTGCACAGGCTTCTCACTGCGGTGGCTTCTCTTGTTGCGGAGCACGGGCTCTAGGTGCGCGGGCACGTGGGTTCAGTAGTCATGGTTCGTGGGCTCTAGAGCGCAGGCTCAGTAGTTGTGGCGCAGGGGCTTAGTTATTCCGCGGTACGTGGGATCCTCCCAGACCAGGGCTCAAACCCGTGTCCCCTGCATTGGCAGGCGGAATCTTAACCACTGCGCCACCAGGGAAGCCCTAGTAACATCCTTCTGACCCTGTAGGACGGTTAGGTCTCTATATCAATAAAATGTTATCTCCCTAAAAGCAAGAACGTTTGAATCTCAGTGCCTACTTAATAAGACAGATAGCATGCAATAAAAATAACAAAGATAATAACAAACCTTCCAATTATTAACTATCTACATCATTCCTAGCACTGCCAGGCACTTTGCATTTATTTCTAATTCTCACAATCAACGTAACAAGATACTATTATTCCCATTTACAGTTGCAAAAACGGATTCAAGGAAGGAAATTACCCAAAACCATTAAGCTAGAACCCCCTAGGTTTACCTGAATCCAAATCCCTCCAGTTTCTCACTATTCCTACAGACCAGGATCTAAATCAGGTGTTTATCAAACTGCAGGTCACAACCATTAGTAGATCATGAAATAAAGTTAATGGGTCATACTCTTTTTGTTAATGAAATAGACAATATGAGTACATCACATCAAGGGTAAATACTGTTTAATGAAACTCTAATTCCAATGTTACACACACATACAAGGCAGCAATGTAAATGTATGTCTTATTGTGGACCACAGACCAAAAAATTCTGAAAGCCGTGGGCATAAGTATTGTCTTTATTACAGTTGTATGCACTGACATATCTTCTCAATTTTTCATCAAAAGCCTGATGTTTAAAAACATTTGGGCAGTAAAATCCGTCACCCAATATCCTAGACACTACCAAAAAAAGGGAGGGTGGGGTAGGGTTACAAGGTGTTAAGTGAAAAGGTAGTATTTGGGACACAAGTACCATATTTTTCCCCTCCAGCAAAGTGTATGCTAAACTACACTGCACATCCATACAAGATGGCAAAGAACAAAAATGTTCTAGTTATTCTTTTACTCTCTTCCTCTAGATTTTTACTAAATCATTTTCAAAAATGTTTCCCTGCTTTGCTATGCTTCACTAGAGGTAACAACATAATTTTATCAGTTTTCTGACCATTTTCATGAGTAACTGGATATTCTCCAATTTATATTGTTTCTTTAAAAAAGATGATGACTTCACTCACACACACACACACACACACACACACACAAGCATTCAGAAGGTGATGGCCAGCAATGTCACTATGGTTATGCATGTTTTCTTCTACAAGAGGCCATATGCCCAAAGAACAGCAATGAACTTAGACTGAAAATTAAAATGTCCTTTATTACTGAGGGAAAAAGATGATTTAGTAAATCTTCTAAGGCACAAAAGTAGTCATGCACATTAAGAGAGACATGTGTTTAAGAACTTACCTACCTTTTAAAAATCAGTCATAAATTAGTCAATTACAGTACAAGGCAGTGGACTGAATAAACGTATCCATCTCTCTTTCCTCCATCCCAAGGTCCCATTGAAATGGCAGGAAAAAGATTTAAATTAAAATGAAATGATAGCATTGTTGTAGAACAAGAAAAGACGTCACTCGATAATCATAAATTTTAAAGAATTCTGGGGGGATAGAAAGTAGAAAGACTGGATTAAAAAAGGAAAAAAGGATGAAACCACATGTAAGACACCAAAGTCTTTTCAAGGACACGCTAGAGAAGTTCAAGTTATAATCAAATTAATCACAACGCCAAAGAGGAGGAAACAATTAGGGTGCTTCAGCAGGGTGCTGCATTACCTTACTCTAGACATACGATCCCCCTACCCCCCTTCACTTTATGAACAGAGATACAGGTGGTGGCAGCTTCTGCCTTTAAGATAAAGCCAGGGAGCTGATCTCTATAAAGCAGGAATTTCTGCCTGGATTAGGCTTCCTATGAGAGCAGCCAGACCTGAGAGAAAAGGAAAGCAGAAAGATGGAGGGAACATCAAACTTCTAACACAAAGAGAGAAATAAAGAGGGAGGGAGGGAAAAAGTGAGGAAAAGAAGGGGGAGAGGGAGCAATCTCAATACCATTTGAGTGACATCTGTCAAAGCACTACCCCCCCTGCAGTACTTAAGGACACCACAGTTACCCAGGTGAGAAGGGCACTGCCTCACCCACTCCTCACCCACCACCCTCCACAGGAGGTCTGGTCTGCTGGTCCATACCTAAGAATCCATCATACCAAAACTACCATTCAAGATAGAGGCCTGGTAGAGAAAGAACTACACACTGAGGCAGACACAATTCAACTGCCAACATTAACCATGATCCATCAAACACTTGGGGAAACCTAACAGCATAAAAGAGGAACAAGATGAACAGAGAGAACAAAAATGCGGGGGTCAGGGTACACACGGACAGGCATGACTAAACATCAAATTATTTACCTATACTATAAGGTTGAAGTGATTTTCCCTTAAAGGGAAGGGAAATTTACCTTATTTTCAAGGTAAACGGAAACACAGATACAGACACACACATACAAACAGACACAGACAGACAGACGGACACACACACACACACACACACACAAAGATGGAAACTGTAAGAAGAAAGAAAATGTGAATTAAGATGTAAGGGGCCCGGTGGGACTTCCTGGTGGTTCAGTGGTTAAGAATCTGCCTGCTAATGCAGGGGACACGGGTTCGAGCCCTGGTCCAGGAAGATCCCAACGTGCCTTGGAGCAACTAAGCCCATGCGCCACAACTACTAAGCCTGCGCTCTAAAGCCCACGAGCCACAACTCCTGAGCCCGCGTGTCACAACTACTGAAGCCCGTGTGCCTAGAGCCCTCCATGCTCTGCAACGAGAGAAGCCACCACAATGAAAAGCCCGCGCATCACAACGAAGAGTAGCCCTTGCTCACCGCAACTAGAGAAAGCCCACACGCAGCAACAAAGACCCAACGCAGCCAATAAAGAAATAAATTTATTTTAAAAAAAGAGATCTAAGGGGCCCAACATCCACTTACATAAGACATCTAAAAGTGGAGGGAAATTAATCCAAAAAGGGGGACATATTAAACTTTCCAAGAACTAAAGAAAGATTTGGTAATCAAACTGAAAAGACATACAACACAACAAAAATAAGTGTTAAAAAAAAAAAAAGGAAAGAAAAAGAAAAAAGACCCATATCCAGGATCATGCTGGAAAAATTTCAGAATGCTAAGAAAGCATCCAGAAACTAGAATCATTCTAACATTCATCTTCTCATCAAAAATACAGGATGCTAGAAGATAACAGAGCAGTATCCTCCAAATTCTAAGGGAAGGATATTTTGAAACCAGATTCCTATAGACCTTTACCAACATGTGTGTTACAAATAAATGGGTTACCAGGTAGCCTGCACAGCCAGAGGCCTCTGCTGCAAACAATTTCACTCACCATACAAATATTATCATTTTCTATATACATATTATGGTATGAAAAAAGTTGGAAAGCACTGCTCTCACACGTCAGGTTCTCCATCAAGAGTCAAAATAAAGACATTTTCAGACATTCAAGAACTTAAATTTTACTTATGAAAAAAATCAAAAGATACAGCACCAAAGCAAAAAAGGAATCCAATAAAACACAACATGAGATGGAAGAAACAGTGCAGCTGAGTATGATCTAGAAATAACAAATGAATAAGAAAATAAAAGAGGATGTGCTTATCACTGACAGTGGGAGATTCTCCTTTAACAGCAAACGTTTAATAAGACAGTATTGTATCTTCCTCCTCATAAATATTACATAGTCAAAAACAGTTAAACAATTTGTAATTCTCTTTCAATTTCTAAAATGATCTTATAGGAAAAAAGGAGGCACAGAACTAAGTAGTTTCAAACTGCAATTTTTACTCTAAAAATATTAGGTTATCCAGTCAACAGAACAGTATGCATTATCATCCCAACTGCTACTAAACTGTATGTAAATGAGTCATAGTAAATATTTTTCTCAATTATATATACATATAGATGATACATATATCAATTTATATATATATATATATATATATAAAATAGTCCTTAACTGTGCACAAAAACACATTTGAAAGAATACACACCAAACTCTTCAGCTGTCTCTAGTGAATAAAATGAGGTCAAACTGAGAACTTTTACCTGTCACTTTATAATATACATCTGTTCTGTTTATCTGGTTCACTCATTTTCATACGTATGCATGATATATCAAAGATAAACTCGTTTTAAAAAGCAGGGTCTTGGGCTTCCCTGGTGGCGCAGTGGTTGGGAGTCCGCCTGCCGATGCAGGGGACACGGGTTCGTGCCCCGGTCCGGGAAGATCCCACATGCCGCGGAGCGGCTGGGCCCGTGAGCCGTGGCCGCTGGGCCTGCGCGTCCGGAGCCTGTGCTCCGCAGCGGGAGAGGCCACAGCAGTGAGAGGCCCGCGTACCACAAAAAAAAAAAAAAAAAAAGCAGGGTCTTAAAGAGATACATGCACACCCATGTTCATAGCAGCATTATTCACAACAGCCAAAAGATGGAAGCAATCAAAGTGTGTGCTGACGAATGAATGGATAATCAAAATGTGTTCTACATACATAAAATGGAATATTATTCAGCCTTAAAAAGGAAGAAAATTCCGACACATACTACAACATGAATGAACCTTGAAGACATTATGCTAAAAGTGAAAGAAGCCAGTCACAAAAAGACAAATATCATATAGTGCCACTTAGGAGAGGTATCTAGTGTAAACACATAGAAACAGAAAGTAGAAGGATAGGGAGCTGTTGTTTAATGGGTATAAAAATGAAAAGCGTGCTGGAGATTAGTTAAGTATCTTCAAGTGCAATCAAACTATTATGTTATGTGTATTTTACCACAATTAAAAAATAAATAAGGTTCATGGGCTTCCCTGGTGGCACAGTGGTTGAGAATCTGCCTGCCAATGCAGGGGACATGGGTTCAAGCCCTGGTCTGGGAAGATCCCACATGCCGTGGAGCAACTAGGCCCGTGAGCCACAACTACTGAGCCTGCGCATCTGGAGCCGGTGCTCCGCAACAAGAGAGGCCACCAACAGTGAGAGGCCCGCGCACCATGATGAACAGTGGCCCCTGCTTGCCGCAACTAAAGAAAGCCCTCGGACAGAAAGGAAGCCCCAACACAGCCAAAAATAAATAAATAAATAGATACATAAATAAATAAATAAGGTTCAAAAGCAAATGATAAAAACCCAAAATTAAAACAAATAAAAGATAAATTGTGACATCTGGGGAGATACAGTCAATCCTCATTATTCACTGATTTCATATTTGTGAGATCTGCCTACTTGCTAAAAGTTATATACAATCCCCAAATTAATACTTGTGACACTTCTGCAATCTTCAGACATGTATAGAAGAGCAAAAATTTTGAGTTGCCTATAGTTCACGTGCCCAGCACTCTGCCTTATTGTTTCAGCTCTCATTCTGTAAACAAATGTCCTCTGTGTGGTCCATTTAGTGCCACATTTTTGTATTTTGGTGCTTTTTGTTGGTGATTTTGCTATTTAAAATATCCCCAGCATAGTGCTGAAAAGCTGTCTAGTGTTCCTAAGCACAAGGCGGCCTGATGTGCCTTATGGAGAAAACATGTGGCAGACGGTCTTCATTCATGCAGGAGTTACAGTGCTGTTGCCCATGAGTGAATGCTAATGAATCAACAATATATATTCAGTAAGGTGTCTTTTAAACACAAAACAAAGTTATTATTGATCCACTGACAAAACTGCTGTGACCAGAGGCTCACAGGAACCTAACTCTGTATTTCCCTTAGGAAGCAACAGTTCAATATTTGCTAATTCAGTGTTCACAGCAACTTTATAAACTTAACTACTGTGAATAATGAGAACTGATTGTATTTATCTACAAGTTTTTTTTTTTTAAGGAGCAATATTATAAGCCAAAAAATTAAGTTAGGTCAATCACTCCAACTTAAACTTAATGTGATTTATAAAAATATTTTAATGGTTAATGAAGTTTCTTATAATACATGAAGTATGGAGGGGGGTAATTTATTTCTAATTAAAAATAAATATCAGCTCGGGACTTCCCTGGTGGTCCAGTGGGTAAGACTCTGCGCTCCCGATGCAGGGAACGCGGGTTCAATCCCTGGTCGGGGAACTAGATCCCACATGCGCGTGCATGCCAAAACTAAGAGCTCGCATGCAGCAACGAAGATCCCGTGTGCCGCAACTAAGGCCCAGCACAGCCGAAATAAATAAATATTTTAAATATATATATGTATCAGCCAACCTTTATTGAATGCTTACATAGCACACAGTTAATTAAGTACTTTACTACTCACGGATAACCTTGCACATGGTAAAAATTCAATAAAATATTGCCTAATATTATTTATAGCATTAAATTCCTATAATCACTCTGTGAGGTAGGTATATGAGCAAACCTTCAAGGTGATGGGAATCTGAGAATGTTATCTGGTTGGGTCTGAATGCAGTGTACACACAACTATATAAGACTGTCTCTGATAGTTCATTCAGGCTATAACAAAATTAAATTATCAACTGTGGTCGTCTGTAACGAAGAAGGCTTTGGGGCCTAAGTGGAAGCAGTAGTACAAAACTATGAAGGGAATGAGGTAGACATACAAGGAAAACAAAGTAGGACTATTGCTTCTAATAGCGTTGGAGAGTTCAAAAAAAAAGAAAGTGACATTCACAGTGTAAATTCTTGACTCAAAGCACTGACAAAAAATAAGGCAGTTACTAAGGACAACATAAAAGAATTCTTCTCCAAACTCTAGAGCTGCAATAAGCAAACATTTTCAATAAAGGGCCAAAGAGTCATTTTTTTAAGGTCATGGAAGGTCTCTGTCACAACTACCAAACTACTGTTGTGAAGTGAGAGCAGCCAGAAACTATACATAAATTAATGTGGCTGTGTTCCAATAAATCCTTATATATGAAATTTTGAATTTCATATAATTTTCACTTGTCACAAAATAGTATCACTCTTTTGATTTTTTTCCCAATTACTTTAAAATGTGAAAAACATTTTTAGCTGTGGGTCATACAAAAACAAGTGTAGGCCACATTTGACCTGCAGACCATAGTCTGCCAACCCCTGCTCCTAGATCTTGCAAGACCAAAATGCATAGTCTGATTTTGTTAACTGCCTAATTATAACATCAAGCAACGTTAAAGAAACAGGAACGTAGTGGTTATCAAACTGATTTATCTGCAAGAATCTTGGAAAGTCCCTAAGATCATGATATTAGGAAATCCCACCATAATCCTATATCATTTGTACCAGAGGTACAGAAACTACAAGCTACAGTCCAAATTTGACCCACAGTGCTTTTGTAAGTCAAGTTTTCTGGGAACACAGACACATCCATTTACTTATGTATTATCTGAGGCTGCTTTAGCACAATAGCTGTGTTAGGTAGTTTTTCCCACAGACTGTCCAGCATACAAAGCCTAAGATACTTAGTATGTGGCCCCCTACAGAAAAGGTATGCTGATCCCTAATCTATACAAACAACTCTAGATACAGCATACAGCTAGGCTTGACCAAGGGAACATAAGCCACAGCCACTCAAAGTTCCCAGACCCAGAGCCTCTCGAATAAGGGTAAGGCAAAGTACCCTTCAAAAAAGGCTCTATGACTGCATCACGAGCCCTGTGATTTTTCTCTTGGCTTTCCACAAAAGATCAACAGCCACTTATCAGAGTAGCCATACACTTGGGAAAGAGAAATACCCCAACCTTTACGGGACTATAAAATCTAACTCTTAAACTAATCCTGAGTACCCAGATAGCACCATCGTGACATACGTGTCAGAATGAAGGATTACAGTAGCCAAATAATATATGAAGTTTTGGCCCAAGTCCATTTATCAGAGAGTGGATCAATCCTCCCATCTTATGCTTATTTCTCCAGGTATTGAACATACAGCTGAAAAGGGTAGTCTCAGCTGACTACCAACTGACAAAAGCCCACACTTATGCCAGAACAGGTGGAGTAGTGGGGTAGTATCATATCAGGAAAAGTCAGAGAGAGACCCCTGGAGCTCTCCCACCAATCAAAAACTGCATTCCTGGGGGAATTATCCAAGAATCAAAAGCAACAAGGGTTGGAATCCCTAGCAGATATTCACTTAGTACAACTGTTCGGCTAATGCAGAACACACAAATGTTCTTAGAGAAGAACAGTATTTTAAACTTAATGACTACAAGCAAAGCTGGTAATCCAAATTTGATCTCTTTAGTGCAGTACCTGGTATAAAGCTAGAGTTCTGGCAAATGGTGTCTCTGTCTCTACAATTTGCTTTCACTTCGCTTGGACAGCAGTACATATTCACTATATTGCCTCAGGTTAAGTCAAGTTTTTACTTTCATATGACCTTAGTTATCTAATGACACCATTCGGCATCACACTGGTCCACTACACTGATAAACTGAAGCCAAAAGGACCTTGTGAGGAAGAAATAGCAATACTCTATATGCCTTAAAAAGACAGATATGCCAGAAGGCAGAAAATAAGTCCCAAGAAAATACGGTGTCCTGCCACCATTATGGAGTTCTAGGAGCCAGTGGAGAGTGGCAACTCTGGATATTCCCTCAAAATAAAAAGCAAGTCATTATCTTGTACCTCCTATAACAAAGAAAGAAGCAGAAAGCTTGCTGGGCCCGCTTTGGATATTGAAAACAACATATACCAATTTGTGTGTGCTGCTCTATTTACTGAATGACCTGAGATCCAGCAGTTTTAAGTTTATCCCAGAGGAAGAGAAAATGTCCTAGCCAATCCAGGTTACAGTTCAAGTAGCTCTGTCACTTGACCATAATGACCCTCTGACTGCAATGGTGTTCCAAGGGTCAACGTATCAATGCCATAAGGAACTATTGGCAAATCCCTCTAGGAAAATCACAGCAAAGACTCCTAAGAGTTCTTAGGGCAAAGTCATACTTTCTTTATCAAACTAAGACTCTCTTTTGAAAATAATTCTTGTACCTTTTGTACTGGTAGAGAATGAACACATGGCCACAGGTAACTATAAAACCTAAGTTGCCCATCGGGAACTGTCATCATCTGATCTACCAAGTCAAAGCTGATGTGACAGAAACACTCCATCATCAAGCGGTTATGATACATGCAGAGCAGGATTCAGGCTGGTTATGAAGCACGAGCATATAGCTCACATTTTCGGTGTGCCCATTCCTGATGCACTGCAACTTCCTCCTCACACAAGGCCTATCATGACATGGAGGATCCTCCAAGACTAGCTAGTTGAGAAAGAAAATATATGACCCTGGATTACATGACTCTGCACGACATGCTGGTATCACCCAGAAATTGATTCTTTCTATCCTACTGCTCCATCTGGAGTAACTGTTAAGGAAAGTTAGAAAGAGAAATCCTCCCACTGGGCAGTACATCTCATGATCCACACTGTCAATAAAGGGAAACAGAGTGAGGTTCATATCCATTCTTAAAAGGGGAGCAATCATGTTGCTAGTAGTGAATTGCATTCACTACTATCACTACCAAGCTCAGGTCCTCAAAAGACACAGGTATGGACAATGATTTAAGGAAGAGATACATGGATGGACCTCTTAGGATTAACAAAGTGTGAAAATATTTCTGTCCCATGCAAAGGCTCACCAAAAGTCCCAGCTGTGGTGGAGACTTCCATAAACATGTGGAATCATGAGGCAAGATAATCCATTCCTTGGAAGTCAGTCAACTTTCACCAGCAACTTCAATGCCTAGTCAATGGCCTCACAAAAAACAGCCACCGTCATAAAAGAGGCTCAAGAAATTGTACCAACTTGCACGTCACAAAAAGGTTGACTTAGCTACCCTGCCAATGTACCATCTTTCGCTAGGTTATGATGTAGTAACAAACAATCTTAAAACCCTTAATAGTTTACAACAGTGGTTCTTAAATATTTGGGGCTGATAACCTCTTTATACTCTTAAAAATCGAGGCTATTTGTCATACAGAGTGAAGTAAGTCAGAAAGAGAAAAGCAAGTATCATATAATAATGCATATATGTGGAATCTAGAAAAATGGTATAGGTGATCTTATATGCAAAGCAGAAATGGAGACAAAGACGTAGAGAACAAATGTATGGATACCAAGGGGGAAAGAGGTAGGGTGGGAGGAATTGGGAGACTGGGATTGACACATATACATTATTGATACTATGTATAAAATAGACAACTGATGGGAACATACTGTATAGCACAGGGACTGTATGTGTATGCCTGATTCATTTTGTTGTACAGTGGAGACTAACAACACTGTAAAGCAACCATACTCCAATAAAAATTAATTAAAAAAAAAAACGAGGCTCTCGAACTTCTGTTTACATGAGCTTTAACAATATTTACTACATTAGAAATTAAACAATCTTTAAAATGTGTATTTATTAATTAATTTTAAAATAATAAACCAACTACATGTTAACACAAATAAAATTATTTTAAAATAAACTACATTTTCAAAAAAAATGAAACAGGGCTTCCCTGGTGGCGCAGTGGTTGAGGTCCGCCGGCCAATGCAGGGAACACGGGTTTGTGCCCCGGTCCGGGAGGATCCCACATGCCGCGGAGCGGCTGGGCCCGTGAGCCATGGCCGCTGAGCCTGCGCATCCGGAGCCTGTGCTCTACAATGGGAGAGGCCACAGCAGTGAGAGGCCCGTGTACCGCAAAAAAAAAAGAAACAATAAAGTTTTAAGAAGTGTTGTATTTTTAAAAATCTCTTTAAGGTCTGCCTTAACAGAAGACATCAGATTACCATATCTGCCTCTGCATCCAGTCAGCTGCAATATGTTGTTTTGGTTGAAATACATGAAAAAAAATACAAATTCACCGATGTGTATTTGGAAAAGGGAGGAATATTTGATGGTTTTTTTGAATATCTATGAATATTATTCTTTGATTCTATATCAAAACTCAACAAGTAATAGTGTCTTAAAGGTTCACTGAAGAAACTAACACATTATAAATCAACAATATGTCAATTAAAAAAATATTTTTAAAAGGTTCAATGAAATATAGAATCTTATCAATTAACTTTCGTACTGTTGCATTAAAATCCATCAGTCTGGCAACGTGAATCAATCTTTTGTCCATGTATAATTTTGCAACATCATTCATCAATCAATCATAAATACTGGTCCACTGAGTTTGGTATAGCTCCCAAATGTTGGCATTCCATTATACAACATCGAATTTTTTAAAAAAATTGCGTTCACTACTATCACTACCAAGCTCAGCAGAAAAAGCCTAAGTACTGGGAAGCTGTCAAGCACACACTGCCTGACAATTTTCTAAAATTTTAATTTACATTTGAAACCTCAGATTTTATCACTGGCAACAAATACTGCCAGTTGCTTTTCTTGAAGTAAAGGCTCACTTCAACTGACAAAATGTCTGTCAAATGCTCATGTCAAAATAACCCTAGTGAATCACTGTTTCAAGCGAAAATTATATTCCATAAAGAGGCTAGTTCAGCTCATAACTCAAATAATCACAAGTGCTTTTCCGTGTGACAACAACCATATTTCAGCATGCAGAAGTGCTTCATGAACACCTCCTGCTTCATGTAAAAAGACCTGTAAAAAGATGCGTACTCACGCTTCCCTGGTGGCACAGTGGTTGAGAGTTCGCCTGCCGATGCAGGGGACATGGGTTCGTGCCCCAGTCCGGGAGGATCCCACATGCCACGGAGCGGCTGGGCCCGTGAGCCATGGCCGCTGAGCCTGCACGTCCGGAGCCTGTGCTCCGCAACGGGAGAGGCCACAACAGTGAGAGGCCCACGTACCGCAAAAAAAAAAAAAAAAAGATGCGTACTCAAGATCAAGATTTTTTTAAATTAGTAAGTTTCACTGCTTCATCAAGTACATTCTCAGGTATAATATTTTTTGTTTACTATAAATATATGGTGACAAAGAGCACAGTTTGAAGTAACTGCACTGATTTTTCCTAAGGCACCAGCAGTTTTCTCCACCACAGCTTATGAACCATAGTGTAATTGTCAACACAATGAAAAAGGAACTCAGTATTATTATTAAAATAGTTTTAACCCTTAAAGGGTCTTGGGCTCAACAGATAGCACTTTGAGCACTACTGTTTTACTAGAACAAAAATATATTTCTCATTTTTGTTATGTTGACTTTGGGTTGGTTACAGGTATCTTCTTCATTCTGGAATCCTGGCAGAAGAAAAAGCCTTTATCTGGCACCTGTTTTTCTTGTGGCAGAGGAAAATGAGCAAAATAAATTCATGCAATGGCTTCCAAAGCTTCTTCTTAAACATGACCTGTATCACTTCTCATCTTCCATTGACTTTGGTCAAGTCCCATGGCCAAGCTTGATGTCAATGGAAAGAAAGAAGTACTCCTCCCATAGGTAGGGACCCTGCAGAGAGAAGCCCAGTAAAGAAGGGAATCAAATTGTTTAGAATAATACAATCTACCATGAGCAGCAACTGAGTCCCTCTCACGTCCACACCAAACAGTACCATATTTCACTGTGGACAAAGAGCCACCTGGTAGCAAGCTGATAACACTCAGGATCTTTCCATCATGAAGGAACTTATCTCTGTGAAATAGACACTTGGCTTTTGTAAACAACCTTATGCTGACTACCCTGGAAACAAGTCCATTATTTATTACCTTCTTATTTTGAAGGGAGAATCCGTTTTAGGTTCTAGAAAACCAATTCACATACCAACTCAGAACACAAACCTTTCATAAATTATAGTTTTTAGGTGAGAGCTTATTATAGTTGTTTGATGTCTAAGTACAAAAAGGAGGTATATATACTAATAGGGACAGTTACGTATCTACTATTGTGGACACCCATCATATTCATCACTACTAAAAATTTCAACAGGCTTTAATTTGTGGGTATTTCTACAAATTTTATGATCTACTGCCTAATATATTAATGTAATTTCTAATTTGCTGATATAATCTCTAATGTAGAAAATAGAAGTTAAAATTTCCAGCCTGCTTTACAGCTAAGGACATCGCACATTATTCTGTATTACATAAACCTCCAAGAGACTTTGATTTGGAAGTAAACAACGAGTAGAACTTCCAGTTTTGCTCAAGCCCAAGGCAACAGATACATTTGACTTTTGATGGTGGTGGCAGCCATTTTCCAGTGGTTACAATATAGAGTTCCTGTCACTGAAAAAGCACCATAGCCAACAGTAGTACCATCTGCAATCAAGTTAAGTACGTGGCACTTAGTGGTCAGCAACAGTAGCTTTCTCAAACCTAGTTCTGCAGTATGGTTTTTCGGAAATGTTCCCAGAGGCTTGGACTAAAGTCCGTATCTCTAGCACTCCCCAATATTCTTTAATAATTCCTTATTCTGTGAGCTACCCAATATTCTTTAATAATTCCCTGTTCTGCTTACAATAGCCAGGGTGAGTTGTGTTTATTATAAAGAACTATGATTTACAGTATTTGTATTATTCCTATTTTACACATAAGAAAACTGTAAGATTAGATTGTTAGATAATCTGCTGATATCTGGTTTCTCAGATTTGAAAGCTGAGACTTTACTCTTTTATATTATACAAATTCTACAATTAATTACTTAAATACTACAGACAGTGACTGAAACAAATTTATCATCATTCTTCTAAAGCAGGAGTTGGCAAGCTACGGCTAATGGGCCAAATCCAACCTGCTTTAGTACAATCCACAAGCTAAGAATAGTTTTTACATTTTTAAATGGGGGTGGGGGAGAATATTAAAAATTACACGAATTTCAAATTTCAGTGTCTATCATAAATAAAATTTTATTGGAACACAGGCCATGCCCATTCATTTACATATTGTCTATGGCTGCCTTCCCAGTACAACAAGCAGACTTGAGTAGCTACCTAAAATATTTACTCCCTGGCTCTTTACAGAAACAGTATGCCGACCTCTGCTCTAAAATTCTTCTAAAATAACTGAGAAAATGCCAATGTAAACTAATGTTAAAGTAGATATATGTGTATTTCTATCATCCTTGACTACCTACTTTGAGAAATAAGACATGGAACACTGCACAATTTAACTCATAGTTAAAGCTGAACCACGAAGTCCAATTTTTTTTTCTGTCACTTACCTGCTTCTACAGCAAGGGCAAACACATCAAATTAAAAGATAGTGTCAAAAAACGTTATTTCCAGGACAATACCAAGTCACCAAGAGCCAAATGTACCTGACTATTCATTTTCTGTAGAAACTGAGAAAGCCAGCAGTAAGGGAGCTTTTTTAAAAAAAATAACTGGCATTAAGGTTTTTATGGGGAGGAGGGGGGAGAACAGGATTCAAGATTACAGAAAAGGAGCAAATAAGTGTAGTGTCCAAAGGGTTGATGCTTTGCAGGGGATAAAAAGTCCTCAATTCCTAAAACTAAGCAAAATGAGCCCAAACAGGACTCCATGACTGGAACATGCAGCTGCTAAAAAATGCTCATAACAGGGTGCCTTCTGTGCATGCCAAAATCCAGAGCCCAAAAGTCACCAGATCAGTACCCATCCCTGATTCTTTTTTCCTCTTTCAGCGTCTACGAACTGAGTTACCTAGCAAAAAAAAAATCATTTGTCCCTTTGAAGTACTCAGATTCAAACACTTTTCCCGTCATGTAGTTTAATAACGTTTTAGAAAAAAAAAAAATATTTCCCATCTGTTGGTAGTATTTCTAGCTCTATCTAACTATCTCCAGGCCCCAAAATGATGTTACTGTGTGGAATAAGTCATGTATAAGCCTTTATTCATATGCGTTCAGAAGGCAACTAACAGAAATCAGTTATCTAAGGATTCTGTGACATAATCCAAATAGGCTCAGAATAAAGTACAGGGAATTACTTCTAAATAAGGAGAAACAGTCACAAAGTTTCATACTTTACCTTCATTTAAAAATTAAGACACAAGTTGGAGCAACTTTTGAGAATCCATGAGATTTGACCTCACCATATACAATAAAATACAAATCTACCATTGATAAAAGGTTTGGAACGTGAGTTGGTTGTTCAGAACTATTCTCTCCAGTGAATAAGGTTATATATAATGTATTATACTTGTTTCTAAGATAGCTCAGGAAAACTAATAACCACCCTCCCAAAAAAAGGATCACAGAATCAGATATAATGCTGACTAAAGATGTTGTTCAACTCCTTTATTTTACAGATATCGCAGCTCTGGTGAAGAGAAAGTTGGGTCACTTGCCCAGTGTCACCGTGGTACATATAAAATCAAAACTGGTAAGAGAGCCAGATCTATGACTCATTAAAGCCATATGTTTTCAGATTTCACCATCTCTACACATCAAGTATTTTTTTAATGTATATACATCCCAATATGGTGTAACTTTATCAGTATGTATCAGAAGCAATATTTAAAAAACATTTGCATTAGACTGTATTAGTTGGTGTTGTTTCACATAGTAAAGTAGTAAATAGGTTGAGTGAGAAACCAGCTGCACTCCAGAACACCTGTGGTATACTCCCTGCCTCACCTATGGTGAAATCTCAGAATAATTTTTCACCACCCAAGAGTAAAGGGAGTTTTCCCACTATATGTAGTCCTAGATACTCTTTCGTCCTAAATACCACTAAATACAATTTGTTCCAAGTTGATTCAAATGGATAACTGTGAGGGAATTTCAGAAATAAATTAAATACAATTATAGCAAATTAAAAATTTTGTTAGATTACTCAAATTGGCCTGGCTGCATTGCAAAACTTCTTCCAAAGATACTCCCAGCAGTCAGACTTTTAAATTGCTATACTCACTCTGGATTAGGCATCTTACTCTGGATTATGCATCTTACTTTTCACTCCCAGACCACTATCCTTCTCTTTCAGGTTTCTCCAGAGCCAAAGGATTGACTAATTTGAGCCCCCCTCTACTCCATATCTCTTTCCCTCACCTACTCAGGCAAAGTTGGCCCCAAGTTCTACGTATTCCTACTTTTTTTCTATGTAGATCTCTCTAGTCCTCATTCACAGAACCTCCTCAGAGTTTGATATCCCATTTACTTTGCTCCCTAAATGAACTAATACTGCTTCCATTTCCCCCTGCTCTTTTTCCGTTTTCCACACAGCTCTCCTCAAAGTTTATTTAGCTCTTGCTCTTCACAATTCCTGCTCTCACATTCCTATTCAGCTGATGCTACCCCCGCTTGAAGACTGGTTTACAACCAACACATGTAACACTACTACCTGCTATGGACCCAGAGAAGGTAAACTGATCTGCCCAGTACCTTGTATCTGAATAATGGCAAGGTCAAAATTTAATACAATAGAGAAACTGTTCACCAACCAAGCATACACCTTACCCAGAATTTTATCAAACATTGTTTCAAAAATAATTCAGGGGACTTCCCTGGCAGTGCAGTGGTTACGACTCGCACTTCCAATGCTGGGGACGTGGGTTCTATCCCTGGTCGCAGAACTAAGATCCTACATGATGCGTGGTGTGGCCACAAAAAAAAAAAAACAGAGGACCATAGAAAAATGAGAGAACAATGTAAAAAAAAAATTTTTAATTTAACACTAATGCATGATACAAATAAGAACAGAAAAATAAATGGAAGTAGTAATGAAGCTATTGCACAAAAACACTTGTTAAATTCTTAAGCTTTCCCAAAGACAATATACAAATGACCAATAAGCACATGAAAAGATGCTTAACATCATTAGGTATTAGGCAATTCCAAGTCAAAACCACAGTGAGATACCACCACATGCCCATTAGGATAGCTATTACCAAATAAACAGAAAACAAATCTGTGCATCAAAGCACACAATCAACAGTTAAAAGGTAACTTAGAGAAAAAAATAATAAAATAGAGAAATTGTTCCTCAAAAAAAAAAAAAAAAAAGGCAACCTAGGGAACGGAAGAAAACATCTGCAAGTTATATATCTGTTAAGAGATTAATATCTATACTATATAAAAACTCCTACAGTTCAACAGTAAAAAAAAACCAAAAAAACTGATTTTAAAATAAGCAAAGGATTTGAATAGACATTACTCCAAACAAGATGTACAAAAGACCAAAGCATATGAAAAGATGTTCAACATCACTGATCACTAGGGAACTGCAAATCAAAACAATGATATCATCTCACATCCATTAGTATGGTTATTATTAAAAAACCCACACCCATAGAAAATATGTGTTGGCAAGGAGATGGAAAAACTGGAACCTTTATGCACTGCTGGAGAGTATGTAAAATGGTGCAGCTTCTATGGAAAACAGTACGGCAGTTCCTCAAAAAATTAAAATTGAATTACTATATGACCCTGCAATTCCACTTCTGGGTATATACCCAAAAAACCTGAAAGCAGGGTCTGGAAGAGACAGCTGCACATCCATGTTCCTAACAGCATAATTCACAACAGCCAAAAGGTGGAAGCAACCCAAGTGTCCATCGATGGATGAATGGATAAACAAACTGTGGTCTATACATACAACGGAGTAATAGTCAACCTTAGAAAGGAAGGAAATTCTGATACATACTATTAAACACTTTAACCTTGAGGAACGTTATGCTAAATGAAAGAAGCCAGTCTCAAAAAGACAAATACCATATGATGCCATTTATGAGGTATCTAGAGTAGTCAAGTTCATAAAGACAACAAGTGGATGTGAGGGACTGGAGGAGGAGGGGGGATTAGTGAGTTGTTCAATGAGTACAGACATTAAGTTTCACAGGATGAAAAGAGTTCTGGAAACTGACTGCACAACCACGTGAATGTACTCAGCATGACCAAAAAGTATACATAAGATGGTTAAGACAGTAAATTTTTTGTTGTGCCTCGCCACAATTAAAAATATTAAAAGTTTAAAAAGACAAAAACTAACAAGTGTTGGAAAGAATTTGTATGAATTAGAACACTTGTACATTGAGAATGTAAAATGGTACAGCCACGGAGGAAACAATACAGAGTTCCTCAAAATATTAAACATAGAATTACCACTTGATCCAGCAATTCTGGGTATCTACTCAAAAGGAATTGAAATCAGTGACTCAACACATTTGTATACCAATGTTCACAGAACTGTACACAATATTCACAATAACCAACAAAAGAAAGCAACCCAAGGGTTCATCAACAAATGAGCGGATAAACAAATTACGGTATATACATAAACAATTGAATATTATTCAGCCATAAAAAGAAATAAAATTCTTTTTTACTGATAGTCAAAGGTACAAGCTTCCAGTTCTAAGATAAATTAAGTTCTGGGGATATAACATAGAACATGATGACTACAGTCAACAACACCATATTCCATATTTAAAAGCTGCTAAGGGGTAAATCTTAAAAAATCTTAAAAAGTTCTCATCACGAGGAAAAGAAAAGTAACATTGTATGAGGAGACAAATGTTAACTAAACTTATTGTAGTAATCATTTCACAATAGATACATATACCAAATCATTATGTTACATACCTTAAGTTTATACTGTCAATTATTTTAATAAAACTGCCGGAGAATTTTTTTTTTAAAGAAGTGAAATTCTGATATATGCTGGAATGCTTAACATTATACTAAGTGAAATAAGCCAGACACAAAAGAAGAAATATTCTGTGATCGAATTTACACGAGATACCTAGAATAGGCAAATTCTTAGATAGTAGAATAAAGGTTACCAGGTGCTGGGAGAAGAGGGGAATGAGGAGGTATTGCTTAATGGGTACAGAGTTTCTGTTTGGGATAATGAAGCTCTAGAAATGGATAATGGTGATGATTCACAACACTGTGAATGTACTTCATGCCACTGAATTCTACACTTAAGATTGGTTAAAATGGTAAATTTTATATTCAGTGCATTTTACCACAGAAAATCCAGGTTTCTAGAAGCAAATGAAAAAGAAAAAAAAGAACATAAAACTGCTAAAAAAAATTCACAACTGTAATTTAAATTTTAAAAAAAGACTGTGTATCAGTCCCTGTTACTGACACCACAAAGATATTTCTATCATAAGTCCTCATGAAAAGGACATTGGTATATAATGAAGAGCGTCTTCAATAATAAAACATTCTAGAGTAACAGGCCCTTAATATACATGAGTAGTGTATCTCAAGACCTTCATAGAACTTGTGAAGATAGCCACAGGCCTACAGTTCCCAAACAGGTCACTGAGGCACCCTAGAGTGCCAGAATGAATTCACAGGTGCAATATAAAAGTTTTTAAATTTGAGGAGAAAACAGTAATACCCAGCATCTATCCGAAGCCACAACTATCCTGTAAGATTTAAATTGAGTTTTTAAAAAAATTTAAGGATTTTTTTTTCCATTAAAAAAAAGGAAAGCCATAGTAATCTGTGTGACAATAGCAAGCAGTCAAACAAAGGTATAACTGAAGTTGCAGAAGTAAGGTGGGAAAGAAAAAAATCTTAAGTTTTTCTGAATTCTATTAAAGTATAAATCTAGAAATCTAAGAAGCTCAGCAGAATCCAAGCAAAATTTAAAAACTACACAATAATAAACAGAAAATTGAACATATTATAATCAAACTGCTAAAAAATCAGTGCTAAAAAGAAAAATCATAAAAGCAGCCAGAAAAAAATAACAAATTAAATACAAAGGAACAAAGAACTGTAGACTGCCCATCAGAAATCAGAAATAATGCAAGGAAGAAGATAATGGATGGACTTCTTTTTTTTTTAGGTACTCAGCTACAACAGTGACAACACATAATTCTATATCCAGTGAAAATACCCTTCAAAAATGAAGGATAGGGGCTTCCCTGGTGGCGCAGTGGTTGAGAGTCCGCCTGCCGATACAAGGGACGCGGGCTCATGCCCCGGTGCGGGAGGATCCCACATGCCGCAGAGCGGCTGGGCCCGTGAGCCATGGCTGCTGAGCCTGCGCGTCCGGAGCCCGTGCTCCGCGACGGAGAGGCCACAACAGTGAGAGGCCCGCGTACCGCAAAAAAAAAAAAAAAAAAGAACATGAAAGGAATGAAAAAGCAAGCCATATACTGGAAAAAAGTATTCTATGTAATTCTGACAAAGGACTTATATCCAGAACATATTAAAAAAAACTTTAACGGGCTTCGCTGGTGGCGCAGTGGTTGAGAGTCCGCCTGCCGATGCAGGGGACACGGGTTTGTGCCCCGGTTGGGGAAGTTCCCACATGCCGCGGAGGGGCTGGGCCCGTGAGCCATGGCCGCTGAGCCTGCATGTCCGGAGCCTGTGCTCTGCAACGGGAGAGGCCACAACAGCGAGAGGCCCGCATACCGCAAAAAAGGAAAAAAAGAAAAAAAAAAAAACTTTAACAATTATGTTAAGACATACAGCCCAAATAAATAATGAGCAAAATATTTAAACAGTTCATAAAAGATATATGAATGTCATCAACGAAATGAAAACTAAAACACAAGGAGATACTACGAAACATCCAATAGAATGGCTAAGATTAAAAAGGCTAAAACTTCCAAGGTGGAGAAACTACTGGCAGGAATGTGAACTGGAACGACTATAGAAAACAATTTGGCAGTTCTTTATAAAATTAAACATACACTTACAACTTGACCTAGCAATCCCCACTCCTAGGTGGAAAGAAGTGAAAACATTATGTCTAAAGACCTGTCCACATATATTCATTCACAGTAGTTTTACTTTTAATAGTTCAAAACTGGAAACAATATAAACGTTCATCAACAGGTGAATGGATAAAAAATTGTGGTTCATCCATAGAATGGAATGGTACTAAGAAATAAAAAGGAACTAATTACTGATAGAGACAATTAGCACTATGAATCTTTGTTTTCTTTCCTGGCCACGCCACGCAGCATGCGGGATCTTAGTTCCCTGACCAGGGATCAAACCCGTGCCCCCTGCAGTGGAAACAGATTCTTAACCACTGGACCACCAGGGAAGTCCCAACATGATGAATCTTAAAACAGAAGAAGAAAAAAAAAAAAAAAAAGCAGGCACAAAAGAAAAGTGTATGTACCACTTTCTATTGCTGCTGTAACAAATTACCCCAAATTTAGTAGCTTAAAACAACACAAAAGTATTACCTTATAGTTCTGTAGGTTAGAAATCTGACACAGGTCTCAGTGGGCTCAAATTAAGATGTAAGAGTAGGGCCACATTCCTCTATGGAGGCTTATAGGGGGAGATTTATTTCTTTGACCTTTCTAGCTTCTAGAGGCAGCCCACATTCCTTGGTTCAAGGGCCCCCTTTCTCAATCTTCAAAGCCTACTTTGCTAAATTGTATCTCTGTGACCATTCTTCAGTAGTCATCTCTCAGACTAGTTTTTAAGGACTCAAGTAATTAGATTATACTCACCTATATAATCCAGGATAATCTCTGCTTCTCAAGGCCCTTAATTACATCTGCAAAATCCCTTTTGCTATGTAAGGTAAAAAATACATAGGTTCTGTGGATTAAAGTATGGACATCTTTTATTATGCCTACCAGGAAACAGAATGGAATTCCATTTATATAAAATTTTAAAAGAAGCAAAAGTAATCTGTAGTGTTAGAAAGCAGATCAGAGTGAAGAGTAGGACTGACTGCAGTTGGGAACTCTGTAATGAACATGAGCCTTGGCCTGAATTGTGGTGGTTATACAGGTATACTTATTTGTCAAAATTCAGTGAACTATATAAATACTTCAAATGGATACCTTTTATTATATCTAAAGTATGCCTCAACTGTTTATTGTAAAAGTCATAAATACTATCTTTACTCGGTATTTTGTTCTAGTTGGCTCATAACCTCAATACTCCAACCTATCTTTCTCATATACTTTAAGTTCCCACTATGGCAGTTTTCAGTAAAACGATTTATATGGCTAGGGAGTAAATAATATTTACCATTGGAGAACTATAAACACTTTTTATAACATTATTTCTAAAGAAAAACCTGATGCAAATTCCAGTTCAAGTATAGGAATTTAGAACAAGTTACAACTCTAGCAGTGGTACATTCCTAAATTCCATATTGTGTATTAAGAAATGAAAATCCTGCATGTTGCTGTGGTGTTGCTTCTAGAAGACAGTTCAGAAGCAGTAACTAAGAGGAGCTAAGAACCCAACAGACCTGGGTGTGGCTGTGACTGGGGAATCATCTGTGGTACCACTCTGCAACCACTAACAACATTAAGGTTATATAAACCCAGAAAATTAACCTCACTTCCCTGCAGTAATACTAAACAAATATTCTTCTACACACATACAATAAGTCAAGAAACAGGAACGTCCATCCTATAGGCCACATTTAAACTACTGAGGCCACTAAGAGGACATCTCTCCTCACCTGCAAAACTAAAGGTATAAAAAAATTTTTAAATCATTAGCATTCAAAAAGCCTCAATGTATAGAGGGGTGGGATAGGGCAGGTGGGAGATGCTAGAGAGAGGGGATATGGGTATATATATATGTAGATGTATAGCTAATTCACTTTGTTATAAAGCAGAAATTAACACACCACTGTAAAGCAATTATACTCCAATAAAGATGTTAAGAATAAATAAATTAGATATTCATAAAAAAAAAGAACAAGTGTACAAGGGAAAAAGGAAAGAACACTTTGAAGTGAATCCACTTAGGGGAAGGCAAAATTTCATGCAAAAAGTAAAAGGGTGTTACTGGCACTGTATGGTGACAAATGAAACAAAATATTGTGGAAGAAAACATTTATCCAATATTTACTAAAATTTAGGTTATAATTGCAAGGATGTAATTGTTTTAGAACAAATATAAATCTTGTGTACTTTTCCATATGCATGTTGTAGTTAAATGAAAAGTTTGCTTAAAAACATTAAATCTAATGTTGACTTTTTGGACATATAATGTTTCCGATAAAACTGTCTGATAGCAAAAAAAAAAAAAAAAAAAAAAAAAGTTGAAAAAAAAACAAATAGCCTCAGTGTAGAGATATCCTGTTAGAATTTTAGACTTCCAGTTCTAAAATGTAAAAAGAACAGGAAGAATTCTTTTTAAATTCCTGTAGTGACAAGAGTATTTTTTACTTATGTGGCACCAGATGAATTTTCTCAATGGGAAAAAAGAAGAAATCCATTTCCATCATGGATTTAAAACATTGGGCCTGATTCCTGCTGCTGAGGAACTGCATGAACAAGCTTCTTGAAATTATATCAATTCTCTAATGCCAAAAAGATTCCTTCAAAAATGGTAAGTAAATTACCACTTACAGCACAATTTAAAGCATCACTTTTGAAAACAAAAACCCTACACTTGAAAACAGAGCACATTTAACACTGTTATGAGAATTGCATGTGTTATTAAAAAGAAAAACTATGTAAAAGTCAATGTATATAATTTACACAAACATAAATGACAAGTCTAATCAAAATTACTTGAAAACACGAAGACAAAAAATCCTCATCACATTTTTAGTAGCATGAGTTTATATCGTCTCTCTTCTTTCTTAATATAAGCATTTATAATACCCCTTCCAAGCACTAAAGGTGTGTCAGTCCTTAACATTCTAGTGGGAAACAGATGGAAGGGAAAAAGTCACCCAAATAAATGTATAATTACTATCAGGAGTAAATACTAAGAGAAGTATTTCTATGACACCAAGAAAGCCCTCTCTAAGCAAATAACATTACTGCAGCCACCTGGTACATGGGGCTTGGTAAAGACTGATGATGACCATTCATGTTTTTAAGACAAGCTATGCTAGCCCCAAACCCAGGTGGCTATGCTGCTGAGTTTCAAAGACACTAGTTACACATCTTCACAAGGACTCAACATTTTATTTCAGTAAAATTTCGCATGTTTTAATTTTAACATGCTAAATTTACCATGTTTAAATTTTTCAACTGAGTCACTTTGCTGTACAGCAGAAATTAACACAATATTGTAAATCAACTATACTTCAATTTAAATAATTTTTTTTCAGAAGTGTAATCAATGGGTCACGGTCACTGATACCACCATGTTCATGTATCTAACCTCAGAATTTATATCTAATTTAACTTAATAACATCAAGTAGTGGTTAAGAGCATGGCTAGAGTCAGATTTCCATGTGATCCAAGAACATTACTTAATCTAAGAAAGAAAAAAGGATTGGGAAGGAACAAAAGTAGGAGTGCTTTTCTCTAGCTTAGCCAAATAATATAAATTAAAGAGCTACTGGAAGCTTTGTTTTGCTGATTTGTGGACCAGATAAGTATCTAGTTTGCAGAAAGAAAGAATCACATGTCCAGAATGTCCACTGAGTCTTTCTCACTCTGTTCCCAATTCCACAATATATCCCCACACCAAATTTCATGAGATACTTTCCAATAAATTCTTTTTCATCAAGCTCTCAGTTATTGGGTTTTGTAATTTTAAACTCAGTCCTAAATCATAAAACAAACCTAGTCTATAACACTCTAGAAGCTTAAAAAATTATAAATGTACAATTAAGTACTAAACAATCAAACCCAGTTAAACAACAATCATATACATAAATGTGCACAAACACACTGGGTTTTAAACTTTGATAAATGTTTAACACCATAATTTTCCATTTCTGTTACTAAGTTATGCTTTGCTACTTTTCTGATAGTTCTGCCACCTACTATCTCAGATACCCAAGCCAGTTCTTGGCCTTTCTCACTTTTCATGTGGTTATTTTAGCTGGTCTATGTGCCCTTTAAGTTTTCTTTTTCCCAAAACCCTTATTAAAGAAAGATTTCTATAAGCAGTAGGTAAACAGATGATTTCCTGCAGCTACCTCACATTTTTATGTACCTTATGAACCACTTAGGTAAATTCCATTTTCAATTAGTAAAATGCAAGTCAGAGACTCTGACCTCAGCACTAAACATGTATAATCCTACATAAAAGGTAATCATGGTAAAATGATCATCAGCACCAGACTGATTCCCCCCAAGCAGCACTGGCCAAGGCTGTGAATATTCAGAAGGCAGTAAATAGTTCAGCAGCATATATAGTAGGGTGTTTGGTGGGTTTTTTGGCCTTCCATGAACTAAATTTTATATATTCACGTATATACACAAAAAATTAGTTACTGAACTAATTTTGATTAGTTCAGTAACAAACATTCTTATTTCTTTAACTTAGGGAAATAATAATTCAAACTGATCAATCTAGAAAAAAATGTATTTCTTTGATTTCATGCTGTACTCATTAAATGTAAGACTTGGAGTCTAAAATAAGGATTTTCTTACAATTAGTGCTGGCCAGCTAGCATCACGTCATATCTGTCCTTGCTTGTAATTACGCAACCAGCATCAACAGTTGCAGAATGGAGCTCAGCAACTTGGGAAGCTGAAACAATAGTTGACCACTCTTTTAAACCCTACATATCAGAGTTAAGGTGAAGAGGTGCAGGAGCTGGAGAATAATAAGAAATGTTTACAACAGTTCCTAAAGCTAAAATAAAAAAATAAACTAGGTCTACCTAATTGCAAAGTCAGCTTAAGAGCAAAGCACCAATGGTTTTTAGTTCTTTTCTGGATTCTTTTAAGAAGTGCTCCTACCACCACCCCCACCAACACTCTTTGTGGCACTGAAGACAATGGAGAAACATTAGTAAGTCAAAAAGTGACTTGGAAGTCCTACTGTAAAAGTGAAAAATTAGGGGAAATACTCTAATCAATTTATTTCATGTATATTTTCCTCTCATTTAACTGGAAGAGTAGTATGTAACACAAAAAAACACTATAAGATACAGATTCTAAGAGGTAAAGAAAAAAATTTTAGTTTAACAGCAATTTTCCTATTTTATGGGGATATGCAAAATAACAAAATATCATACATCTGATGACACATTAAAATCATTAAAATATGGTAACTTCAGAATGAAGAAAGCCTTTCAAAAGTATACCACAAAACTGAGAGGCAATTTTTTTTTTTTTTAGAGAGGCAATTTTGAAACAATGAAAATTTTGATCAAGATAAAGTCTGCTTTATTTAAAGTCTGCCCCCTGTGATTTCTGCCAGGCAAGCAAAAGTAAAAGACGCATTACAAACTAACAAAAAAATGTATTTCCAAACTCAACACAACGGGCTTATCACACTATATACAAAACTCCTGGGCTTCCCTGGTGGCACAGGGGTTAAGAATCCGCCTGCCAACGCAGGGGACACGGGTTTGAGCCCTGGTCCAGGAAGATCCCACATGCCGCAGAGCAGCTAAGCGGGTGCGCCACAACTACTGAGCCTACGCTCTAGAGCCTGCGAGCCACAACTACTGAGCCCGTGCACCTAGAGCCCATGCTCCGCAACAACAGAAGCCCGCGCACTGCAACGAAGGGTAGCCCCCGCTCACCGCAACTAGAGAAAGCCTGCACGCAGCAAAGAAGACCCAACGCAGCCAAAAATAAATAAGTAAAATTAAAAAAAAAAATACTCCTACAAGTCATTCCAAGACCCATCACCCAGTTAAAAAACATGTGTCAACAATAAGCACATGAAAAGACCCTCAACATCATTTGTCACCATGGAAATTCAGATTATAATCACAATAAGATAGCACTGGAATGACTGAAACTAAAAGGACAAATATTAAGTTTTAGCAAAGATACAGGCAACCAGAACTCTCAGACATTGCTACTGGAAATGTAAATGTACAACCATTTTGAGGAGCTGTTTGACAGTATCTACTAAAGTTAAATAGACATATATCTATAACTAACTTATAGCCCACCTATTACATTTCTAATATACCAAGAAAACGTTAAGTACTCAGATCTGCCAAAATACATATTTGTGAATATTCACCGCAGTTTTATTCAAATAGCCCAAAGTTGAAAAAACCAAATATCTGTCCATCCAAAATAAAATTAATAATAGTGTTATATTCCCATACATAGCAATGAGGAAAAAACAAAAACACTGACACGACACAGTGGTGACTCACAGATTTACTAAATGAATCTAGAGTGGACACAGGTCAGTGTAGTGGTTCCCTTTGGTGGGAGAGATAACTGACTACAGGGGGAGTACAAGGGAACCTGCTGGATGGCAGGAAATGTTCTCTATCTTGATCTTAGTAGTTACATGGGTTTATAACATGTTAAAAATTAATGGACACAACTAATTTGATGGTAAGAGAAATTAGAAAGTGACTGCCTGAGGTAGGGAGAAAGGAAAACTGAATGGAAAGGAAGCCTGAAGGAACTTTTTTCTGGGTGATGGAAATGCTCTAAATCTAGGATGGGTTGGTTATATGGTCATATAAAGCTGTCAGAACTCATCAAAACTGTACATTTAAGATCTGTTCATTTTACAGGAAATTATACCTCAACTGAAACAAAGTTTACTGAGTTTAAAATGTGTGTACTCGGGGCTTCCCTGGTGGCGCAGTGGTTGAGAGTCCGCCTGCCGATGCAGGGGACACGGGTTCGTGCCCCGGTCTGGGAGGATCCCACATGCCGCAGAGCGGCTTGGCCCGTGAGCCATGGCCATTGAGCCTGCGTGTCCGGAGCCTGTGCTCCGCAACGGGAGAGGCCACAACAGTGAGAGGCCCACATACCGCAAAAAAAAAAAAAAAAAATGTGTGTACTCTACCTTATGCAAGTTATACCACAATAAAAAAATGAAGAGTCCAAAATACAACAGTTCATCAAAAGAAATGACCCAGATATATAAAAAGATGCTCAACCTCAATCAAAATAAAAAACAAATTAGAAGGACATTAAATACCATCTTTACTATCATATTAGCAAAAAGCGAAACTGTTTTATTTGGTTAACACTATGTTGACAAGAGTGTGGGCAAAGAGACTCACATTGGGAGCACCGGTGTGAACTGAGGCAGCCTCTGGAGTAAGTCTGGCAATAGCTACAGCACTCGCAAACACGCATATCCTTTGACCCAGCAGTTCCAGTTCAAGTAATGCATCACACAGATATCCTCACATACATAAGACAGATACAGCAAGGTTATTTACTGCAACATTGTTTGTAATAGCAGCAGACTGAAGCAACCTAAATATCCATCAACTGTGGGAACAAGTTAAATAAATTAAGGTATATTCATACAATAAAACACCTTACCACCATTAAAAAAGAGGAGGGGAGCTCTTCAGGTGTTGATGAGAGATCTAAAATACATTAGTGAAAAAAGTAAAATACAGTAAAGTGACTAGTATCCTATCATTTGTGTTTAAAACAATACTGAAGAGAATGTAAATTATGCACTTATTGGCTTTTATATATATGGTATTTCTCTGGAAGGATACAGAGGAAACTGATAACACTGCTTGGTTTCAGGAAAGTAACTGGTGGCTTGGAGGACTGGAGAAGCACAGGAGAAAGAACACTTTTGAATTTTGAACAAGGTGAATAAATTACCTGGTCAAATCACTTTCAAAGCAGTTATCAGCTTCATTTCCTATACCCACAGAGATATACTTGTATAAACACATAAAATACATAATGGTCTCAGATTCCCCCTAAATAAGTCTGATTTAAAGTTTTGTTTTATTTTTAATCCTTAAGAACTATCAAGAGTCTGAACTGAACTTATTACAACTGAACAGAAAATAATCAGTACTACTTTGTCCAAGGAAATGTGAATTCTCAGCCCCATCCCAGACCTACTGAATCAGAAACTGCGGGTGGGGCTGAGAGATGTTAAAACATGTTTTAACAAGTTCTCCAGGTGATCCACACCGAAGTCTGAGAACTACCAACACAGTTCTCAGTTAAGACTTTCACCTCACACCTCTACCATGGCAAGACCCTCAAGAAAGCCAACATACCCTCCAAGGTGCCAGCAGGACGATCTGATCACATTACCCTCCAACTCAAACTCCTTGAAAAGGTCCCTCAACTTTCCAAAGCCTGGCTTACCCACAAGACCTTCATGATCAGGATCCTGCCACCACTTGCTCCCATCTTCTCCAACACCACCATCCCACACAGAGATCTCTAGACCTACCTCACGTACCATCATCCCCAGTGGTCTTGGCACTGCTCTTCCTCCTCTTGGAATAGCTTCCCTTGCCCTACTTCTCCACTCAATTCCACATTTGGCTAATATCTAGTCATTTTTCAAGACTTGTTCCACATTCCACCTGGCCCAACACTGGGTTAAGAATCCCTCCCATGTGTTCCTAAAAGAAACCTACACTATCCTGCTCCAGTTCTTAGTATTTCCTGTTCACTTGTAGCACAGTATCTGGCACATAAGAGGCACTCAATAAAATATGTTAGAAGAAAAAAAAAGATCTGCTTTCTCGTATCTAGACTCCTTGGGATCAATGTCCATGTCTTATTTGACCCTGGATCCCCAGTAAGAATACTGGCACATAAACACTTTTTAAAAGTTTGCTGAGTGAATAAACGTGGTTCAGAAACCATAAGAAAAATCTGTTGTAGAATCACAAGCCAATACTGACACTCTGTAAGATCCGTATAAAGACACTACTTCCAGAATTAGAATAAAATTTTGTTGTGATTCCAATAAAAGGTAGCCAGGGTTTCTTGGAAAAATGGCTGATTCCAGGGCTAGGAAAGGGAAAATACAAGATGAACCTGGAACATCTTGTATGTCAGGAAGCAAGTGATTAAAAAAACAAAGGATGGGTCATGTTGAAAGGGTGCAGGAGGCAGCCTGGACGAGTTCCCAGTGGCCAAAGCTGGAACAAGCTGAGCAACAAATTAAGGAGAAATGATATTAATTTATAACCCAAATAACGAAATAAATATCTACGGATCCACATGCACATACTCGATTGAAAAAATACATGAGGGAAAAGGAACACGTTTGTACAGAAAAAGCCTCAGAGTACCCCCCCAAAATATTTCTTAATAACTGTAGTAACTTCAACACATGTCCACAAATTCTTTGATACCTTCCCCTCTAGCAGGTGGAACTTAATGTCCTTCACACTTCAAATGAGGACTGAATTTACTGACTTACTTCTAATGAATGGAGTATGGAAAGCAGAAAAACAGTAATTTCATAATGAATAAACCTGCTGAAATGATAATAATGTAGTTATATTAGGTTTAATAAAACATATTTGTTAAAAATTAATTTCATTTGTTTCTTATCACTTTTTTCAACGTGGTTACTAAAAACTTTAAATTATGTGTGGTACACAGTGTATGTAATTGGATAGTGCCAGTCTAAACAATTCTAGATAAAAGGTTAACGGTCTTGACCAAGTGATCAAGGTTAACATCACCAGTAATAATTACCTTAACCAAGTGATCATGGTTAACATCACCTATAACAATTGATAGTATTATTGTATGTAAACACTGACATGTACCCCTGATATGACAGGTACATCACCTCTGTGGTATTCTTCCCTAAGTATCCATAACCTCAGCCCTGTACTCTTCTGTGCATCTAAAACTATTTCAAAATAATAAGTTTTTTAAAACACAACATTTATGTAATGTTAAACAGTACTTAATTCAGATTAACTTCTAGTTATCAAACTGAGAGTCTAATGACTTTTATACTAATATAAACTCTTTTTAAAAGCTTTGAAAATATATGAAAATGTCACTAACCTAGAATTCAATAAAAATTACACCCACTCGACTCTTCACGAACTAGCAGTACTATACCAATTTATTTTTTTTGTGACTATTCTCAAATAAGTACCTAATTTAGTTATCCCTCAGTTAAGATATCATGATGACAAGGGCAATTTCCCCCTCCTTGCATTGTCCCTATTTTGTCCATTAACCGTTTGGATATCAAATTAATCCCCCATCCCCACAAGCCCCTAGTCTTCATACCCCTGTTCCCCACAAAAAGAAGAGCAGTAACAAGCCAAAGAGAAGAAAACCTGGATGCTCCATTCTCTCCTGAATTTCCAATTGCCTTTTTTTTTTTCCCAGAATTCAGAAATGTGGACGAGTTTGCAAGACTCTCAGAAATATGTGGTGTCACTCTCACCAATAACACCACCAGCTCAACTTTCTCCCTTCAGTCCAGAGCTAGGCCCCTTTCCCACTGAAACCATCATGTTATCGTTCATGCACTATATCCAGGGATAAAATATAATCCTGCAGTTCTGCTTAAAGTCCTTCACTAGTTTCCTGTCACAGAAGAATGTCCAAAATACTTATCACAGCAAAGAAGTCATTTCATGATATGATCCCTACTTACCTATCTTGTGCATTCTCATCACTCTCCAGCTTTCAAATCATGTGCTACACATAAACCAAACCATTTGCCAGAAAAAAATCAACATGTTTGGCATCTTTATGCCCTAACATATGTCTTCCCCTTTTGTTATATCACTCACATATCTATTTTCATTGTAAATTATTTTAATATACATAGATTCTCAGTTAGTAGTTAATATGGGCAACACTTGAAACTTATTTTTTAGTATTTAAAAAATTATGAATGTGAACAGCATTTTCTCATAGTACTTAAGACATATACTTTTGGTACAACTTCTAAAATGTGTAGTACACAGAGCAAAGTAAAACCTGAACTCCTGAAAAATTATTGGCTTTGACAGTCAGCAATCACACAATTAAGGGCATTAAAGAAAAATCATTCTCAAAAATGTGTTTGGTGCTATTTCTTTTAATTTACTCTACAGTGAAATCGGATCTAACAAATGCACCTGAACTCAAAGACTACTGGACTAAACAACAGAAGTTTCTTCTTCAGACGTCTAAAAAAATTTTCTTTATAGCTAACTTTTTCAAAATTGAGAAGGTGTCAGAGAAATGCAAGTATTTTCTTTAGCAAAAATTGTTCAGGTAATGATTAACCTGAAGAGATCCGTATTGTACATTTTCCATTTAATTTGGCTGAACACAGACCTAATTTTTAAATTATATGTGCAATCACAGGGTCAAAGAGCATTAACTCCAGAAGAGACCTCAGAGACCTGGTTCAATGTTTTAAAGATGAAGCAACTGAAGTCCAGGAAGACTACTATCTTTTGGGTCACAAAAGGCTTTTCCTACATGGCTAACCATTTTCTTATTTTAGTGAACTGCTGAAATATTGCCCAAAATAATTGTTGGGAACATGTAACTTGTTAATGTTGTTACACGCTAAAATTATTTAACTACTGATTAGGATGAAGGTGGTTATCTTCCTCAGAAATTAAAATATCCCCTAAATATGTATAATTAACCTGTTGATAATTTTCTAACAGCTGCCCTCAAATATTGGCTTCTATTAGCTGTTAAATTAGCAGAAGTAATGTTAAAAACAAAGCCAACATAAACAGCATCAAGTTGTTTACTATGTAACTCATTTTGAGAAAACAAATTCATTTAAATACCGATATTAGCCAGAGACAGAGTTCATAAAATTACAATTGCTACCACATGAGGGACCTCAATTTTTCGTTAAAAAAAAATGGATCTGTATTTGAAAAGGTTGGAAACCACAGAGCAAAAAAACCCAAAAAAGTGCCAGTTCTGGTTAAAGGAAAATTTCATCTGACAATCCATGGTGGATTAAAGGCACAACCTCCCCAACTATAAATGGACACACATTTTGTGAGGGGTGAAACAGGCGGGGGAGGCAGGAGGGGCAGAGGCTGCCCAGAACTCCCAATCTTCACTCAATTCTCATTCCCCCCACTTCCACCGAGTACGTGGGACAGCCGTAGTTTTTATATGGCCAATGGCCATGGTGGGCCCCTTCCCAAATCAAACTCGCCAGTGCTTCAAGAATTTTCCAAATGAAAAAGAGAACGAGGTAGTCCTTACTCTACAGCAGGAGAAAACAGGATAAACACTGGCAATGGCACGTTATATTTTCCTCCTGGTAAAGAAAGCAAATCTGCTATGAGAAAATGAAACGAATCTACAAACAAACAAAAAAACCAAGGTTGTTAGCAAAGATTTCTGGTAGCTTTCAAATGGGTCTGTCCCCTAAAGCCCGGCTGGCTCAATGTTTTTCCTTATAATTGAGTTATTCAATCCATTTTGGATTCCATATACCAATAAATCTCCCTTTTTGGCTTAAGCTAGTCTGAACTGTGTATCTATCGTACAACTAAAAGAGCTCTGAGTCATCTACCAACCTTGGGAAGCTGACCATGATCACTCAAGACAGAAAATCACAGGTAAATGTAACTAAAGGTAAATTACAAAATCTCCTGAACCTGCACAAAACTTAAACGGGGGTATCTAGCCCTCATCATTTTTCTTGAATGAAATATGTATGTTAAAGTGAAGTACTAACCTACTTAAATCTAACATTTATTATTAACACATGCACATACTCAAACTGGTTCCTCAATTATCCATCTACATTTTTTTTTCCTGATTCAAACACCATCTTTAAGTATGTTCCTCCAAGAAAAGTGGACAGCACTCACATATGTCCCTGGGCTTCCAAACGTAGATAACCAAGGTATCAATAGTAAAGCCTCTTCCAACACTCCTCTAAATGCTGACCTTTTAATGAATTATTTCCAGTATTCTACTAAGGACAAACTAACTTAAGCCTATCAGCTGGTCATGAAAACATTCCTGAGAAAATAATTCACTCAAATATTTACTGAACACGTACCAGGTCCTGTTTTAGGTCCAGAGTGACAAGACAGAACCCATCCCTGTTCTCAGGGAGTTTAAATTATAGAGGTGACTTAAAAAAAAAAAAAATCAACAATTAAGGCTATCAGAGAGAGAGATAAGTGCTATGTGACAGAAAATGGCTAGAGACTGGGCAGCTACTTCACTGTGACCCCTCTATGTGACCTCTCTGAGGTGGTGGCATTGGAAATGAAATCTGAATGACATAAAAGAATTAGCCATATGACAATCTCAGGGCAAAGCCTGAGGCAAAGAGCAAAGCAATTAAGGCACTGAGACAGGAACAAGCTTGTTCTGTGGGTGTGGAGCTTGTATGGCTGGGCACAGTGAATAAGGGGAAGGGTGCCGTGAAATAGGATACGATTTGTGAGGTGGCCAAAGGGCAGAGTGGTGGTGGGACCCTCACAGGCTAAGGAAAAACATTTGTATTTTATACTGAGTGTGATAGAAAACCCAAAGAGAAAAGGGAAGGAAACTAACACTTTTTACATATGCCTACAAAATAGTATGTGCAAATGTTTCTGCCATGCATTCTATAATACCATATATGCATTCCTGTAAATTATACCATGTGTATTTATCACAATATTTATCAAAAGATCATTAGTATGCTGTTATGCACAATCTCAAAAAAAAAAAAAGCCTTTTCCTGTTACTACCAGTTCTCACTTATAGGAAGTCACTTCTACATTTATTTGTCAGACCAAATGAACCAACCAACGTTATCTACTAGCAAAACATGCATGAAGAAAATGCAAGAAAGGCAAATGAGACTAGATAAAATAAGGCAGCCAGCTATTCACAAGAGTATATGATCCCAAAAAAGGAACAAACCAAGTAGAGAAGCAAGAAATTAGAAAACATACTTAATACAACAAGCAAAGAGCATAGGGATATGAAAGATTAGTTATCTATTTAAACAAAAGTACTCTCAGGCAGACAAGTAAGCAAAGGGTAAAAAACCGCAAAAGCTTATTCTATGATAAATTATCTGTTCATTCCATTTAATAGTACCTTGCCAGTTTCAACAACGTTCAGAGGAAAGTGAAAATGTTAATCTTTTAAATGTACTATCCTTAGTAATTTTTTAAATCTGATGAATTTTAAACTTTTACGTATTGACTACAAATATTTCTTGAAACACCACTGTAGTTCAAAGTTTAAAACTGAAAATCTTATCTTCCCTGGTTTCCAGAAAGCAACTCAACTATCTCCTTCTGACAAAAGGATCATCTTTTATACCTCAATAAAGCTGGGGGTGGGGGAGGAAGGGGGGTCACTTTGGAAGGCTCCAAATGATAACAGAATCACAGCTACTAGGACCACTTATCTCCAACCTCCACTCCAAACACCCAATATCTCAGATTATCCTGGATATTTTCAACAGTAGCTAGAAGTAGAGGATGTTGCCTCAGCTCTGACCCTCCTCTATCTTCCACCTCTGTCTCGTCATGACTTAATATCATTAAATGAAAATGTAACGCCACTACCAGCCTACACTCAATAGCAGAAACTCAGAAAGTACAGGATATCCCTATGCTAAAATGGGGGTAGCTACAGATCAGGAAAAGAGGAGGTCAGAATGAAGACCCAATCTGGGCCACAGAATCACTTGTACCGCAATGGCTGGTTTAAAGAGACAAAGGGCATGGAGTGTGCATCTCCTCTAAGCCCTAAGGGAAGGCCACGGTCAAAGGGGAGAGCTCCAGTAGATGCACAGGCTAAACACACATGCTAAGATCAAGAACCAGGAGCCAACCAAGAAAGGCATTATCAGTATCAGGTAATTAGGAAAAAAAAAAAGACCAAAAGGGGGAATACACTAGAAGAAGTGCATGAGTATCAGAAACACACGGACAAGTCCACACAACACCCCAAAATCAAGTTTAATTGCTAACGTCAGGACAAGGTCTTTGTTTCTTTTAACCCAGGTTTTGAACATATTGTCTCTACAGACACCAAAAACAGAATGCTAGGTTATCAAGCAGACCCTCACAAGTCTTACAGTAAGAAGATGAATCCAAGGGTCAATGAATTTGTGAAAATGGAGGGATCCCTTTTCTACTTTTGTATATTTGAATCACCTCAAAGAAGTAAGGGTCTATACTAGGAAAGCTGTACCTCATTCAGAGAGCCTCAAGGATTCAACTCAATATGAATGCAAAGTCTACAGCGTGCCAGGAATTGGACCAGATGCTGAGGATAAAGATGGGTGAAATGCAATGCAACTGTCCTCAAGGAAGGCCCTGCCTATTGAGACAGAGTCAACAAATAACAATCAAGTAGAGGTCTGTGCTAGAAACAGATGACCAGTGGACATAGGATGTTAATTTAAAGATGTCATAGAAAGATGCTTAATATTCAATCAAATCGTGTAACTTCAGGCAGCCAATACGTTAAGATATGTATGTTAGTTCTTAAATAGTACAAAACAACTATCCAAATTTCTTTCCTAATGAGATATAAGAAACTTAGTATGATGGTTATTCCTTTGTTAATAATTACTGCTCTTTATGAAAGACATCCAAGGTTCTTAATCAAGAGCTGTTTGCAAATTGCCCCTCCAAAAAAGTCATTTATATTCAAATTTATTAGCAACCAAATTCCTTATCCTTTGTACATATACTTTACAAAATCTGGGGCATTAGAACTTCAGAATCCTAACAGAGCCTCAGAATACTACCTAAAGACATTAGCACCAATAAATGTAACTTACCCATACTCTATCATTCAGAATAATACTTTGTTTTTAATTTTGAGTACTAATTCTAAATCCATAAAGACCACACTCCTCTGAACCAGTCTTTTCTAAATCCAGTGAATAATGAAATCATTATTACCTGTAAAATAACAGAATCAGTTTACAAGTTTATAGAAGCATGTTTATAAATAAAAGAGTATAGAAAATGAATGTGTACCACATATTAAAATAAGCATAATTTCCTGAAAACTTACTTCAGTATTTTTACACATATACATACCCTGTGTTATGTAATATGTATTTCTTAGTGAAAGTCCAATTCAAAATTTTCAGAATGTGTATTTGCAATGGTCATCCAAGCAGTGTCCACTGAGAGCCAGAACAGTGCTGGATCTCCCAGAAACTGCAGAAAAGGAAGAGCGATTCCATTCCAAAAGGCAAAAAGACTTTTCTTTTTTTTAAAGGTAATAACTTTTTTTTCTTGAAACATCAAGATGTGACCAAATTCAACACAAAACATCACTGTAAAACAACATATGTATCAGAGACACAGCAAAGCTCCATAGTACACAGTACAATTTTGAATTTTAGAGTGAGCAACAAAAGCTCAGTCATCAAATGCAGTTGTAGCCCTCTGAATTGGGAATGTTAACCATCCCATTCTCTGCAGTTGCCACAGAAAGCCATGAGAGTTTGCAGGAGCAGTGTCACTTTTCTGCCTCTCTCCTCAGCTGTTGCTGCTGCAGCTAACAAAAGCACCAAGTACTAGCATTTATTGAGTACTTCCTATGTGCTGGCCCTATGACAACTGCCTTACATGCATTCACATTTCAATCCTCACAACTGCTCTACAGAGAAAAATTCCCATTTGTCAGAGTGGAAACCAACTGGAGTGGTTACACAATTTCCCAAAGCCATACAACTGATAAGCTGGGGGGACAGGATTCAAATTAGGTATGCCTGGCTCCAGAGGCTGAGCTCTTTGCCACAGTAACACCCTACAGGAAGACTTTACTGCCAAAGGTCAGACAGACCCTACTTAGCCCTCTAATCACTGAAGAAAGAGGCACTGCCCTCAGGAAAGGCTAGCGTCAGGTCTGTGCAGCAGAATTGGAAGCACAGAAACAGGCGCTCTCTCTCCCGGAGGTTGTTCTAGCTTAAGTTGAAAACTTACGTTACAAGTGACACAATTACAAGTGACACCAATTGCAACCCAAAATGGAATCAAAATCTAATATATGTCTCCTTGAAGTCAGTAACACATACATCCAAATTCACAAGTCATGTTAGGATGCATGCAATATCAGAATCTACAGTTCCACGAATCCCATTATATCAAAGACTACCATAATTATTGAAATTAACTACTAAACTATGAGAACCCCCATTTTCACCCAATTTCCAAACCCTTGGCAAAACAACACTTTTGAAATCAGGCAATACCTATTTACTTCTGAACAACCAACATCACTTTTTAAAGTTTGCATCGAGTTAATTTCTAATTATCAACCTTGGATAGAACTCGAAAATCAACAGTTCACTATCACTAAATAATTCCACTGGTCTGATGACCCACTCATGACACAGAAACAACACATTTTAATCATATTCAGTGGCTCTAATTCTGCCAACAAATCTGAGAAATAAAAATAAGTGTTTGCAAAAACATACACAGTGCCAGCTCTTTAAGAACTGGCTGGAAAGCATGGGAGAAATTTACATAGTTTTCTCTCTTGACTATCCAAATCAAAAGAACTAGAAAGATTAAGAATTCTTAATGATTGCTCTTTCACAATCATTACTTTTTTTGAAATGGTAATACTAACATAGTAAGATTCAAACAGTTCCAAAGATTATACGGGAAAATAAATTTTTCCCACATCTGGCCACAGGATCTCCCCACCTCAACCCCACCCCCCAAATCACTGTTACTGGTCTCCTGTGTATCTTCCTGGAGTCACCTTGAACACATAAACACACCTAAACATACACACACACTCCATCCCGTGTGTCCTCCTTTCCATTCCTCCCCCTCTTTTTGCGCTAAAATGACAGAAGACTATATAAGATCTTCTACCTCCATTTTTTTTCATTTAAATGTACCTTTGAGAAGATCCTATAAATACTAACAAGAAAGTCATAAACATCAAATCTAAACAAAACCTGTAAAGAAACAAGTCACACAAAACATCTTTCACCAGATGTTAAAACTGGTGACCTCTGCTGGCAGGACATATGGAAGTCCAAGGGCTAAGAAGTAATCCCCTTGAGGGTCTATGAGTTTTTGCACAAGAATAAAAAACTATTTCCCTGATACAGAAACAGACTTCACTCCTAACCCCAGTCTAGGATCTCACAAATGTATATTGCTTACTAAGGAAAACAGAAAGGTGATTTAAGGAAAATCCATCACTTTAGTGGGTGAAAAAATTTTAAGTACATAGGGGTATTACATTTTAAAATAAAGATGCCCCCAAAAACTGCTATAACTACAAACAGCATCTAAAAATTCACACACGTATGATAAATTTTATCCCATAAAAGAACAATTATATGGAAAAAGAAAAAATATTAAGGAAATTCATTATCTATTCCCATTACCTTACTTCAGAAACCCAAAGCAGATGACCCAATTGCCTTACACTGTCAGTTAATGACATCTGATAGCCACAAAACAGAAATAGAACAAAATTAGTATGCAGTCTACCCAATTAGCCCTTTTAAATTAAGGGGAAAGCATAAAACACTTCCTAACCCATAAGCTGTGTTCTATTAACAGTTGAAGGTAACCACCAAAATATGCTATTAACTAAACTTTTCTGACTAGGTGTTTGCTCACGCTAATGTCAAGTAGTTCCTGACTATTATTCTATAAGGTATAGATTTTCAGGCCTTAAAAACGCTAAGAAAATTTAGAACTCTCTCTCCAAAAAAAAAAAACAACAAATCACAAAATTAAATGACAAAAATCTCAGAATTTTAATACAGGAACTGACTGTGTAAGTACTGGTAGAATGAAAGAGCAAACTTTAAGTAGCATTTCATCTGATCCTCTTACACATTTCTAGAAGCTAAATGACTTACCCATGTAACTATGGCTTTGCAAAACATGGCAAAAATTCATTTCCTTAATACTGAATTCACGTTAAAATGCTAGTCACCATTCAAGTAGATAAGCAGTAAGAACAAAAACACAAACATCCACTTAACAATCAAGTCGTTGCCCACTCACCTATGGTCAACTAATCTATGACAAAAGAGGCAAGGATATACAATGGAGAAAAGACAGTCTCTTCAATAAGTGGTGCTGGGAGAACTGGACAGCTAAAAAGGATGAAATTAGAACACTCCCTAACACCATACACAAAAATAAACTCAAAATGGATTACAGACCTAAATGTAAGACCAGACTCTTTAAAACTCTTAGAGAAAAACATAGGAAGAACGCTCTTGGACGTAAATCACAGCAAAATCTCTTTTGATCCACTTCCTAGAGTAATGGAAATAAAAACAAAAAATAAACACATGGGACCTAATGAAACTTAAAAGTTTTTGCACAGCAAAGGAAACTACAAACAAGACAAAAAGACAACCCTCAGAATGGGAGAAAATATTTGCAAACGAATCAACGGACAAAGGATTAATCTCCAAAATATATAAACAGCTCATGCAGCTCAATATTAAAAAACCAAACAACCCAATCCAAAACTGGGCAGAAGACCTAAATAGACATTTCTTCAAAGAAGACATACGGATGGCCAAGAGGCGCATGAAAAGCTGCTCAACATCACTAATTATTAGAGAAATACAAATCAAAACTACAATGAGGTATCACCTCACACCACTTAGAATGGGCATCATCAGAAAATCTACAAACAACAAATGCTGGAGAAGGTGTGGAGAAAAGGGAACCCTCTTGCACTGTTGGTGGGAATGTAAATTGATACAGCCATCATGGAGAACAGTATAGAGGTTCCTTAAGAAACTAAAAATAGAATTACCATATGACCCAGCAATCCCAGTACTGGGCATATACCCAGAGAAAACCACAATTCAAAAAGACACATGTGCCCCGATGTTCACTGCAGCACTATTTACAATAGCCAGGTCATGGAAGCAACCTAAATGCCCATCGACAGAGAAATGGATAAAGAAGATGTGGTACGTATGTACAATGGATTATTACTCAGCCATAAAAAGGAATGAAATTGGGTCATTTGTAGAGACATGGATGGATCTAGAGACTGTCATAGAGTGAAGTAAGTCAGGAAGAGAAAAATATCATATATTAACGTATATATGTGGAATCTAGAAAAATGGTACAGATGAACCAGTTTGCAGGGCAGAAATTGAGACACAGATGCAGAGAACAAATGTATGAACACCAAGGGGGGAAAGTGGCGGGGGGTGGGGGTGGGGGTGTGATGAATTGGGAGATTGGGATTGACGTGTACACACTGATGTGTACAAAACGGATAACTAATAAGAACCTGCTGTATAAAAAAATAAAATTCAAAAAAAAAAACCAATCAAGTCGCTGATCACCTAGTTATGATGCCTATCATTCAGTATGCTAAAAAAGACACAATGCGGGAGGGAGGGAGGGAGGGAGGGAAGAGAGGAAAGCACTGGTACCAACTTTGATCTCAGACAAAATAAAGATACCAAGATGTAAGTTGATATCTAGTTCTTAGAAAGTAAAAATTCTTCACTCTGTTTAAGTAGTTAAAAATTTAAAACATCTCCTTTGTTTAAAAAAAATGTTTGAGAGTCCAGAGTACAATTTCACATAAAGAAGAATATAAAAAAGACACCGAATGACCATCTCTGACCCTTGGCCCCCATGTTTTCTGTATTTTAAATTCTACCTCCTTAAAGAAACTTCCAATAGATAAAAGGAAAACAGGTGGCAAACTTCCCAGTTTAAACATTCAATACTTATGCTTCCTCATTCATTCCTCAAACTGTTCATTTCGCATAAATATCTTACTTAATCTGGACACTCTTTATGCTTACTGAAATTTAATTTTTGATCTTTCAGCATGACCCTTATAGTTTGATTGTATTATTTCTGAGTTATGAATCTAAGCTCTCAAAAAGCAGGGTAACATCCAACTCATTTTGTTTGACACTGAAACCCTCATATTTTAAACTCTAAATATTAAAAATTTCAAAAGGACATAATACCAAAATAGCTGCCTTTAGAATAAATTACCAAGGTTGTTTGGCACATCTTTACCACAGAAAACTATTAAAGAGGGACTTCCCTGGTGGTCCAGTGGTTAAGACTCCCCACTTCCACTGCAGGTTGCACAGGTTCGATCCCTGCTCAGGGAACTAAGATCCCCCGTGCCACGTGCCCCCCCCCCAAAAAAAAAAAAACTATTGAAGAGAGATGGTTACAACAGCATTCTTCTGGTAGACTAAACCCAGTGACACTATATGATAGATACATGTTAATACATTCATAGTAATGGCTCAAATGGGACTCCAATGTGGTCAGAATGCTGTCACACATATTCAGAGCTAAAAACATTATCTTATTTAGACATACTACTAAGAAAATAGCAAGCAAAAAAAGCCTGAAGATTAAAAAAATAAAATCCAAAATCTTAAGTTTCATAACAACTAACACAAATATAACCAGATAAAGCCAACTTAGTGAAACATGATTCCCAACTAGACTAGGTTTTTCACCAGGACTGTGGCTACTATTCCAGGATTAAGAGGATAAAACTATCCATTTCCATTTCACTCTAAAAGTTGACTAGATATTTTTTTCCCCTTCTTTGTCAACACTGCCAACATGAAAATTCAAATTAATGGTTAAATGTGCCTATAGTACAACTAAACTTTGAAGGTCTAACTCAAAAAGAAGCTTCTGCCACATCAACAAGAGTGAAACAGGACTGCCACTGTTCTTATTTTAACATGGGCCCTTGTAGAAGCAATCCATTTTATTACGAAGATAGTATAATACAAAACTCAAGAGTTTTGCTACGTACTATAAGGAAAGTGGCCCTTTCCTTCAAGAAATGTAACATTTGGTTGAGGCGATGTGACACATACTCACAAAACAATAAATAATTATGGAGTTTGTGATACTCATTAAATGCGATGAAATCTCAAAGAAATATCCTGAGTCAGGACGGCCAGAAAAGACTTCACGAAAGTGGGACTGAAACTAGGCTATTAAAAGGATAAAGGGAAGGAAAAGCATGCACAAAGGCAGAGGAGTAATGAGTATGCCAAAACTGCAGTATTTGATAGGCAGGCAAGAATCCCAGGTGGAGAAGAGTGGGAAATACAGCTGAATAGGTTAGAATGGAGCCTTAAAAGCAAGACTTGAAGCATATGAACTACATCCAGTGGGCAAAGGGAAGCCATTATGGGTTCTTCAGCAGGCGAACTGACGTCATGAAACCAATATTTAAATAAATTACACTGTTGGTGATTAGAGAAGATAGAATGGACAAGAAGATACCGAGCAACCTACTTGAAAAGTAATGCAATAACCCAGAAACCTAAAACCATTCATTCATTTTCTCCTTCACTCACTGAGAAAACAGACTGCTAGTTAAGAACACTGGCCTAGGGACTTCCCTGGCGGTCCAGTGGTTAACAATCCTCCTTCCAATGCAGGGCACGTGGGTTCGATCCCTGGTCGGGGAACTAAGATCCCACATGCCGAGGGGCAACTAAGCCCTCATGTGTGCATGCACGCGCTCTAGAGCCTGAGCATGCCACAAGTAGAGAGAAGCCTGTGCGCCGCAACAGAAGAGCCCGCATGCCGCAAATAAGACCCAATGCAGTCAAATAAATAAAAATTTAAATAAATAAGAACACTGGCCTAGAAGCCAGACACACTGGACCTAAACCCCTCTCTGCACCCCTTACTACCTGAGACTTGGTCTCCACGCTGTTAGTAATCAGGATACCAGTCGCTTAGACTGTCACAAGTACCTGTCAAAGCAAACTTCGTAATCCTGACACACAGAACTCTAGTAGTCGTTAACATTACTGCTGAATTAAAAATGATAAAAAATGGGAAGGGAAATAAGACAAGATTCAAAGATATTTCAGAGGAACACACCTCCAAGCAGAACTGTCTTGACAGCAGCTGAAAATGTAGAACAAGAACACAGATGAAGGGTTGAGGCTGGAGAAAACAATAACCTACTTAAAAAGTAATCACTCCAATTTTAAAAAGCAGATCCTAGGTACTGCCAGATCCAGCCTCGAACAATAAAATCACTTTTTATTTAAAAAGAGTTAGAAAGGGCTTCCCTGGTGGCCCAGTGGTTGAGAGTCTGCCTGCCGATGCAGGGGACACAGGTTCGTGCCCCGGTCCGGGAAGATCCCACATGCCGCGGAGCAGCCAGGCCCGTGAGCCATGGCCGCTGAGCCTGCGCGTCCGGAGCCTGTGCTCCGCAACGGGAGAGACCACAACAGTGAGAGACCCGCGTACCGCAAAAAAAAAAAAAAAAAAAAAAAAAAGAGTTAGAAAATGTTTCAAATGCTGCAAGCAGATTTAAAAAGTCCAAGCCCAAGTGACAGAAGAACGGCAACAAAGACACACAAAAGACCCACCACTACCTACACCAACCATGGAACTTGGTATTGTTTCCACTTAGTGTTAAAATTCCAACCTAGGGCTTTCCTGGTGGCGCAGTGGTTAAGAATCCGTCTGCCAATGCTGGGGACACGGGTTTGAGCCCTGGTCCGGGAAGATCCCACATGCCACAGAGCAACTAAGCCCGTCAGCCACAACTACTGAGCCAACATGCCACAACTACTGAAGCCTGCGTGCTTAGAGCCCATGCTCCGCAACAAGACAAGCCACTACGATGAGAAGCCCACACACAATGAAGAGTTACCCCCGCTCTCCACACCTAGAGAAAGCCCACGCGCAGCAACGAAGACCCAATGCAGCCAAAAATAAATAAATTTTTTAAATAAAATGAAATAAAACCCAACCATATTCTTCAAGTAAGCCTTAAGTCACAACTTCAGGAGTAAATAAATTTTGCCAAGCTTATTTCGACTATTTTGCCCAAAAATTCAGGAAACAAAACTGCCAAATACTTTCTATGACATTATGCCCCTACTTAAAAAACAAGCAAATAAAATGTAATACAAAGAAACAAACTTCAAATCCAAACCCATTATCATCCTCAACAACTTACATTTTCATGATGCTTGTTTGTCAGCTACTGTTCTCAGCAACTTACACATACGGTTTTCATTATAGTTTGATTTACAGCGTTGTGCTAATAATTTCTGCTGTACAGCAAGTGACTCAGTTATACATATATATACATTCTTTTTATTTTTTTTTTCCATTATGGTTTACCCCCAGGGGATTGGCTATAGTTCCCTGTGCTATACATTAGGACCTTGCTGTTTACCCATTCTAAATGTAATAGTTTGCATCTACCAACCCCAAACTCCCAGTCCATCCCTCTCCCTCTCCCGCACCACCTTGGCAACCACAAGTCTGTTCTCCATGCCTGTGAGTCTGTTTTGTAGATAGGTTCATTTGTACTGCATTTCAGATTCCACACATAAGTGATATCATATGGTACTTGTCTTTTTCTTTGACTTACTTCACTTAGTATGATAATCTCCAGCTGCATCACACACACAACTCTCTTAATCCTCTCAACTCTTTGAAGCTGACCGTCCCATTACACAGAGGAGAAAACTGAGACATAGCGGAGTTACTCCCCCAAGGTGACATAATTAGTAAGGGATGGTGCCTGAGTTTGAAGCTGGGCAGTTCATCTTGAGAACCCCTGACACAATCAGTATGCTGCACAAAAAGACTTTTATGATTTTTCTTACACAAGTTTTCAGAAATACATGAGATTCTCTTATTTGCTTTTCCTTCTTAATTAATTGTAGGTATGGAACCACATTTCCTTATTTCTGCTGGCAGTTATGTGGAGAGGCTACGTCACCGCTGTGAATCTAAAGGTAGGAAATACAGCAGTTGACAAGAAGATGGCATCTTATTAAACAGTTCTAGAGAGTTAAGCCAATGGTATTTGAGCCCTATGAATTTCATTTATCCATGCAATCACTTGACCCAGTTAGTAGAGATCCCAGCTCCCAAGTACATAATTATAAACTTGATTGGAAACACTAGTTTTTGCAAGGATATCTAAAGACTGACGAAACAGCTGAAACTTTGGCACAGCTACAGTCATCTAGAAAGAACACGGACTAGGGCTCAGACAGACCGAGGTTTAAATCCTAGTGCATCATTTGATCCTTTTGTGGCCCTGAACAAGTGAATTAACTTATCTTGACCTTGCTGTTTTATCATCCACAAAAAGAGCCCAATACTACCCACCTCAGGATTAGCCTGGGATATAAATGACATAGAAAGCACCTCACACCTTTCCTATAGTATAGCCCAAGCAGAGTCCCTTTCCTTGGACTCCTGCAAACAGGGCAGTTAACTGTACTTAGGGAGTCCAATCCCAGAGGAGGTGAACAGCAAACCTCTCCAGCATAAGCTCTCTCACACAGGTTTTTTTTTTAATTCAAGTATCTATTGGTGATAGAGCAGGAGATCCCACCATGGGGTCTCCAAACCAGCCTATACTCTTACCAATTCTTTACTACACAGCCCTGGGGTCCTAGCCCTTCTGTACTATGGGGATGTATAATGTCTCAATGTTAGCTGCTTTCTCTTTTTGCATGTCAATGACTTATACTATAAACATCATTTGAAATGAGTCAAATTCCATGTACTAGAAAAATACAAAGTCCCAAACAGTGCCAATATTTCTGCCACTCTCTCTCCCCGACTTACTACTATTCACATTCTTCTCCATTCTTTTTATACAAATAACACAGAAAATGAACAAACCCAACAAATTATTTCTTCATCAAAATGTGTCAAGTCAGAAATTCTTTGTAGTAGTAACTGCTGTAGTATATTGGAGAAGAACTCCTTTATTAGCTACTCATTTGACAAGGTCGTACTTATGTTTCATTGTTATATATGAACAGATGTATTCGTTCAACAGGTTGTCATTTAAAAGGTCCATTAGTCACATCTCTATTTATCAGTAACCCCTATGTTTATAGTAAGCTCCTGCCCTTTCTGCATATTAGCCTGAAACTCTCCCAGTACAAAGGAAGCAGTTACTTCTCGTTCTTGATAGGCATGTATCATGGTAATCATGATAAATCTTATGGTGTGAACACAGGTAACAAAGATTCCTAAACACGCGTAAAAATGTATTAAAATATTTGCCTCTTTGAAGCAACCAGTGAAAAAATACAACCTTCACAAAGGGCCATTCCATTTACCACGGGTATCTCCCATGTTGATAACCAAAGCTGGTACAAGTTGAAATAAAAACATCTTAGAAACTGATGGTGAGCTCTGCAACAATTTTTATGCCATTAACAAGTACCTTAATTAAGTTCCTTAACAGTAAGAAAAACTTTCTCCACATACATATTGTTTTCATCCCCTATACAGTTTAGTATTTTGCCCTCTAGGTCTGATTATAACAACTCAAGTGACAAAGAATAGTAGTTACTTATAGACTTAATGGTTGTGATTACATATATCACATGGTGCATAACAGCAGAACTGGGAGAAAAAATTCATATTCCAAAGAAGCAGGAAAACCTCGATTTAAGAGCATAACAGCAGAACTGGGAGAAAAAATTCATATTCCAAAGAAGCAGGAAAACCTCGATTTAAGAGCAAAAAGTATAAACACGAATCACTCGCCTAACCACTTTCAGGCATATTTTCTTTCTGCTGTTCCTCCTCCACAGGTAAACGCTAACTATTTCTAGAACGCACTCAAGGATAATTTCTGAGGCTTGCTTGCCATGAATTCCCATGATACAACTCAGCACACACACTGTTTTCATGGAGACAAAGGTGCCCTATTTCCCTAGACTACAAACTTATTAAAATGGTGAGAACATACAGTTCCAGGAAGTCAAGATTACTAAAATACACCAATGCAGCATGGGTCTTATTTAACAAAAAATGAAAATAGACCACACTGGGAAAACCAAAAAGTCACTCACTCTATCTTCAACGTGTAACCAGGATATTTATTACAATTTTTTTTAAGATAAGTAGATGAAAACACCACCAGGGCCTTACATTATCCAACCTGATAAAGAAGTCTTTAGGGAAAAAAAGGGGGGGAAAGAGAAACGATTACTTAATTATATGGGGGAGGGAGAATCAAACCATTCAGACTAAAAATAACCCACATTTCACCCACCAAATTTTATTAACAAGCTTGTTGAGATCAGCATAAGGGTCTTGTTTAGAAAACAAGAAAGCCAAAAGTCAACTTCCCTCTGTCAACTATAATCACATAAGTACTAAAACTCGTCACCTTGGTGCCCACAGAGTCCACGGTTTTAAGTAAACTCCAGACAATGAGGGAAAAACCTAGTTTTTAACTAGGTTCCAACACTTTTATCATTTGTAATCACCAAATTATTTTTGAGAATATTATTAGATAACCTAACAATGGGAGCGTCTTTTAAGAGCCACTACAACCCAAATTTTACATGAAACACACCATTTTCACAACCTAAATTTATTTTCGGTTGCCACTGCAAAGTGCTGCCTGTTCCAGCAAATTAGGAACTTCCAAAAATACTGAACACACTAACACACGCATGTCTTCCCTCGAGCTGCCATTTCAGATTAATATTTCACTTATAAAAGTCTGCTTCTGTTCAAAAAATGACATCGGTTGCAAAGAGGAAGTTACCGATAAACCACTCTCACAACGTGGCCTTTACACTGTCAGAAAATAATGTGACTCTGAGCCACCCAAAACTTACCAGGAAGCTGGCAATAACTTTGCCAATTCTACACTTCTGAACCCAACTTCAAAGAGGCTCTATCAAATACCTCCTCAAGACGATAAAAAGCACTAAGTTACAAATAAACACGTCCCGGAGCGCGGCCGCGCGCCCCTCCCCCGCCCGCGCCCCCGCCCCCGCCCGGGACGCGCGGCCCCAACAGCCGCCCGCAGCCCCCAGCACGCCGGCCAGGGTCGCCGCGCCGGGCCCGGGGCCGCGCCGCGGGAGGGGAGCGGATTTCCATTGCTGCCTGAGGTTTAACAAAATAACGTGCACCGAAGAGATCCCTCTCCCCTGCTAAAAATAGGCTATAAAGGAGTCGGCCTCATGATGGCTCCTTGATTCAATTTGCTGCAAATTCTTTCCTGAAAGCCTCCCGCACATACACACACACACACACACACACACACACACACACAAAATGGGGGTGTAAATGCACGAAGGGTGGAAGGGGGGAGAAGGCCGAGGTGCACATTTTCGGGGACAACAACATAATAAGGGTGAGGATCCCCCGGGACCAGGAAAGGGTAGGGGGTGGGCAGGCACGTGAGCATTTCAAAGAAGCCTGAGAGCAAAAAGGGGGGATGGGGCACCCTAAATGCCTTCCCTCCCCTCCCCCGCCAAACCCCCAGCTCCCCGAAGGGCCAAGTTGAAAAATGCATGTTCCACTTGCGCCCATCCCCCCCCGGCGGCCCGGCGCCCCCCGGCCGCCTCCGCCCGCGCCCCCCGCCCAGGCCCGCGGCCGCCCCCACCCCGGGGTCCGGCCCCCGGCGCTTACCTGGAAACCGTGGCCTCCGACGCCGCTCCCCCCTCCCGGGAATGGAGACACAAGGAAATTCCCCTCCTCGCCGCCGCCGCCACCTCCAACCACCCCCAAAATAACCCCTCCGGGGGGTGAGAGGCAATTATAACCCCGGCGAGCGGAGGGCGCGGGGGATGGGCGCCAGGCGGGCGGGGGCGGGGAGCGCGGCGCGGGTCCCCAGGTGGCGAGCGGAGGTGCTCCCGCCGCGGGGGGAGGGGCGGGGGCGCACGCGGCCGGCGGCGGGGGGAGGCGGCGCGCGGGGGAAGGGCGCGAGCGGGGAGAGGAATTGAGGCAGAAGGTAAAAGCTGTTACTAAGGGAAAGAGCCAAACGGTTCGGAGCAGCCAACGGCTCAGACACTCAACACTGGGGAGAGAGGAATGGGGACCAGCCAGGCACAAATGAGCTCGCGAGGCCCGCGGCGGCGGCGGCGGCGGCGGCGGCCGCGCAGCAAAACAAACCCAAGCGGCCTGCGCCGGGAGGGCGGGTGCGCGGGGGAGGGGCCGGCGGGGGAGGGGCGCCGCGGACGCGGGGAGGAGGTGGCGGCGGCGGCGGCGCGGCGGGGGGATGGGGGGGCACTGCCGGCCCCGCTCCTCTCTCTCCCGCCCGCCGCGGCGGCGCTGGGGGCTGGGTGGGCGCTGCGCAGGCTTTTAAAAAGAAAGACAGACCCGCAGGCTTTTAAAAAGAAAGACAGACCCGCAGGCGCTCCGAGGTGTCGCCCGGCCCCCGGCCGCCCCGCCCCCACCGCCCCCACCGCCGTGCGCGGCCGGGTGCGGGGCAGCCTGGGTGTTGGCTGCGCGGCCCCGGGCCCGGTGGGGGCGGGAAGGCTTGTGCCGCCTCGGGTGGGAAACGCCGGTTAGCTTTTCTGGGTAGGCCGGCGGGGCTCCCGCGTGTTCGGGGACGGCCTGGCCCATCGGGCACCCGGGCTGCGTGGCGTGGCCGGTGGGCCACACGCACGCGGTGAGCATGTGAGGGGAGCGCGGCGCAGGCATCATATGGACGTTTGTGAAAAGATCTGCACACCTTTGTGTACGTAAATACATATGTTTCTCGGAAGTGTACCTGGAAAGGTGCTTTATCTGTAATAAGCGATATTCAAAATGTAATCCAGAGTACGGGATCTGTGGAGAAAACACACTCACAAGAAAAGCGTTTTGATACTAAACACAAAGCTGTAATTGAAGTGTTTATGCCCAAATGTACTGTGAATTAAACATATGGTGGTATTTATCGTCTGGTGGGTCTGTTTGAAAGGTTTGGTCGATCAGTTCGCGTTTCACAAAAATAAAATAATGTAACTAAATGTTTACTAAACATATATACCTCTACGGCAGCAAAGACAGTAGAAGTATATCCACTTTGTGTACTTCTTGCATGTGTGTAGCACATCAAGGCGGTTTATAGAGTACAACTTAGATGAGTGATAATGTGACAATATGATGAGTGCAGCGGGTTGTTTTTTAAAAGGAAGGCACCTCACAGTTTTTGAAACAAATGTGTTCATCTAAGGTCCTCAAAAAGCAGATCTTGGAGCCTTCTCAGACCTTTGTATAAGCCTAGGGTAAAGAAAGCAGCTTACCCTTTTAATTTTAAGATTTGGCCTCAGAGAAACCTTTTTGTTGTTATTTTCAGTTATTGCTGTTTTCAAAGTAAAATAACATTTTTTGCAGCCTTTTTAGGTAAGGGGTTCTGCTTTCTTACTTTCGTACTTTCATAACAATATTTGGAAATCGGTGTAGTCATTATTTTGAAGCAATAGCCTTTTCCTCTCAATATTAGAGACCTAAATTTTCACACCAAAAAAAAAAGTTCATTAGAAGTAACTTTTACACGTCTGGACTCCGGGTGGCCTAATAAGCTCAGTGATGAGACAGGTGCTTTTTTTGGCCAAGGTCAAAGGCTCTTGCCCCTGATGAGCTCTTGGAGGAGGGTGGGGAGGAGCAGCTGAAGGCCTTTCCAGACCTTTGTGGGGGGGGGCGGGAGCGGGGCAGGAGGAGCAGGAAAATCATCAGAGGAAAGGGAGTGAGATTGGAAACTCCCTCTGAACCACCAGAAAGAGAGTTCAAAGCATCTCGGTGGTTTGTCCTTAGAGCTATTTTCATATATGAAAGAGGGAATGTTAGATTTAACAATGTCACCTGATGGGAATTCAGATAACTGCAGGTTTCCAAAACACTTGTGTTGAGTGTACAGGGAAACAGCACAAAGAGAGCTAGTTTTGCATTGCAGTAAGATTCTAAAGCTTAGGCTTATTTACTAGAGAACTAGTACCTTTGCAAAGATGCTTTCCAGAAGCACTGAGAATATATCTTCTTTTTTTTTCAATGTTTTAGTAACATATGTATGTATGTCACTAAGCATAATCCTCTCTTCAATTATTAAGCTATCTCAGTACAGCTAGGGTTCATTATCTGAGCCACCCAATGAAACATATCTACTGGCCTAGCTTGTTTTTGAAGTTTCACATTGTGCCACCACTGTGCGTGGGTCCTGTCCAGGCAGCAGCTACTATAAAACCAAACCACTCATCCAGTGAATGAGGACTTCCCAACTACACCGTTCCTTAATAGGGTCATCTCCAAACCTGGGACCTCAGACTTATCTTCCTTCAAAATGACCTCATTCCCTCCCTCAGGTTCATGGGGTCCCGGGCTTCTAGCCTGAAATTCTTATACCCTACACCAAGCTGCCTCCTTTCCTAACAGAAATTCCTTAATCGTTATTATCACAATGATAATAATAATCCATGCATTTGTTTACAAGGTATTTCTGTGCATAATTGACTTCATTTGAATATCATAATAAAAGTCACCTAAGGGGACCTGTGCCATAAGCTTGTTCCAGTAAAGTGAACTTCCTCCGCTATGTTCACTGAAGACAGACTTGAAGCACCCTTTGGACAAAAACAGTACCAAATGTGGAAAAGCCTTGATTCTCTCAGCGAAGGGGTTTTAAAGGAGGCCATATTTTGATCACTTGGATTTCTATATTCCAGAACCTATCTGATATGACATTGTGGCTTCAACATGAAATACTCAGATAAAAGAGCCACCATACAAAGGTCGCATGTATTGTTACTCCACCCACTAGTCATTCCAACACATCCAGTATACCAGATCAGAGGCCTCACCAAAATGCAAGCAATAATTAGGCACAAGAGTGAGGTAACAACCAATTTCCAGTACTTTGTCCTAATCTAAAAGCCGTCCTTATGTTTTGAATATAAATGTTAATATGTTTCTAGAAAGGAGAAATTACTGTTACTAAGAAATTTTAAAGCAAAGAGGCACATTATGAAGAAAGTTCTCTTCTTTCTAGCTAACTTCTCAAGGAAGAGAAACTTCTTACCAGTAACTGTTACCAGAAGTTACATGTGTATTATAAAATGACTAAACAAATCTTGACTTGTTTTATTTCAGTAATATTACACCCAGGTTATGTGGTATGGCAAGATAGCCTATACATTTGCAACTTTTATCACTCAGGAAATAGAACACTTTAAAATTAAGGTGGTTTAATCCCAGACCTCAGGATCTCATTACTATATTTTTAAAGTCACCATGATGTTTTAAGTTGTATATATTAGCTGATCTATGTAATTAAAATATTCAAAACAAACTTAATAGCATGAAAATGGTATTTGATACCAAAAATATTATCTTGGCACTGTAACTCTTTTTCGTATTGTTACTCACCCATGAAATCAGTGGCTTTATGTCTGCAGCATTTACCCCCAAGCTTCTTGCTGGCACCCTGTGACATGTTTCTGTTTCATTTTGACTCCGTTTGTGCAATTCTTTGTGGTTCTTCCAGCCATCAGCTTTTGCCATCCACACTGATACACATCTCAGCCACACATCTCGATCTCAGCACACAAGCTCCTTTTCTCCATCTGTGCTTAGCATGCGATGTGTGACCTTTCCTCATCAGCGTGAACCTTGTCACAGTTTTCCATGACTCTGTGACCCTATTTCATTACAACAATGAACTTTACTTGGGAGTCTTCATTTAAATTACAAAAGCAACACACAACCATCTTGCAAGTATTTATGCCTCTCAGATAATGGAAATAGCAGGTTGTATCCTGCCTTTGTGATTAGTCAGAATAGAAAACCAGCCACACACAGAGCGTACTGCTGTACCAATCACTTACTTATACTGACCAGCCATGTTCTTCCTCAGGCAGTGCTCAAGGCCTCACATTATGTTGATGGTTTTGCTGTTAATTCATTCAACAAACTTTTCCTGAATGCTTAGCATGCCAGGCACTGTTCAAGAAGCTGTTTACAGTAAACCAAACACAGTCCCTACTCACATGGAATTTATGGTCTAGTCCAGTCAGGTGGGGGTTAGGAAGACAGACTTTCAAAAAATATGTCTGCATTAGGCTATCGTTTGACTTCTGTAACAAAGACAATATAAAAAATGGCTTAAACAAAATAAAAGCTTATTCTCTAACATGGCCGTTCAAATGTAAGCATTCCAGAACGGATAAGGTATCAAGGACCCAGATTGTTCTACTAGCTCGACACGTATCTCCTACCTAGTGGTCTAAGGTGGCTTTTCTAGCTCCCACAATCACATTCAAATTCCAGCCACCGGGCCAGAAAGAAGGAGAAATAGAGGACTTCTGTCTTCTCTTTCAGGACTTGTCCTGGCAGTTGTTCTTATCACATCTACTCGTACTTAACTGGCCAGAACTTGGGCATATGACCATACCTAGCTGCTAGTAAGTCAGGAAAATAACAGGTACAAAGCTTAAGTAAAATAAGGTGGGGAGAGGGTTGGGAGCATATGTTAGTTTAGACAGGGCTTTTAGAAGAGGCTGCTCAGTTAAGGTGACCTGTGAGCAGGAAACGAAATGAAGTTGGGGGATGAGTGGCAAATATCAGAAGAAGGCAGAGGGAATGTCAAATACAAAAGAACAGAGGCAAAAGCAAGCGTGCTGTATTCTAGGAATAAAAATGATGCCAGTTGACTGGCACAAAGGCAGCCAAGGAGTGGTGGGAGAGGGGGCCAGGGACCACATGTGAAGGCCTTTTTCTTTTCATGAGATGGAAAGCCATTGAAAGGTTTCGAGTGGAGAAGTGACTTGACGCGACTTCTGTTCTACTATGCAGAGTGTTAAGTGCAATAGTGCAACAGTGGAAAGGGGACAACCAGTTAGGGGCTAGTGCAGAAATCCCAATGAGAGGTTGGCAGCATGGAGGATGGTGGCAAGAGCTGGTTAAAAGAAGCTAAACTCTGTGTACATTTTAAACAAGGATCAGGAAATATATTTGTGGCATGCGAGAGAAACACAAGACTCAAAGGTGATTCTGAGATTTTAGACCAAGCAAGTAGAAGAATGGAATGTCCATTTATCAAGATGGGAGAGTCTGGGAGAGGAGAAAGTTTATGAGGGAAAAATCAAGAGTTTTGTATTAGAATTTGATGTGACAATCAGACATCCCTGTGAAGATGTCAAATAGGGAGCCAGATATACATATCTAGTGTTCAGAGGAGGTATCAGAGCTGAAAATATAACGTTGGGACTCATCAGTTAAGTAAGGATATTTGAAATCACAGATCTGGATACAAGTGGCTAGAGAGTGAGTGTAGGTAAAGAAGAGTTCTCTATCACCTTCAGCTGTCTCCTGCCCAAAATGTCTCCCCTGCTCTTGATGGGCTCAGAAGCCTAAACATATTTTATCACGGATGAATATAAGGTGACATTCTATCTGTGCAAGGACATTGATGGAAAAAAACCATAGGTCATATTAATGGCTACCAGTTATTGAAACTTGTTGCTTGTTACCAAGTACTTTTATCTTTGCTGTCCCTAATTTTCTCAAAAACCTGTAGAGGTAAATAATACTGTTATCTCAGTTTGACTCATGAGGAACTAAAGTAACAAGACCAAATAGCTTATCTAAGTTCACATGGCAAATGGCAAAACAAGAATTTGCACTCAGGCTGTCTGAGAGCCTTGTCTGCTTTCCCACTGAGTGCAACTAAGCAGGTCAAGGCAAGAAAGTGCAAGTGTTTGCTGCAAAGTCCTTCCATGAACGGAGGAGAGAAATGCAAAGTAGAGAAAAGGAGAAACTGCTTCAGGGGAGGAACCACATCTTAATCTCATTTATATGACCCACATCTGCTAGATCAGAATCTCAAAAAATGCTTATTGAATGCAGTGGTTATAATCAACCAGCTGCATTCAGTCACTTGCACTCTGAGGTATTAGTGCATCTACACAAGGAAGAAACGATTACACGAGGAAGACCTTTGCCCCACTCACTCCCTACCTCTCACCGCCTCCAGTGCTCCCACATGGCAATTTGGGTGTGGCGTGTTCTCGAAGACAGGTTTTGTGGGCAAAGAAGGCAATATGTTGTAATTCAGTTTTATTTATTACAAATTTGAAAACCTAGTTTTCCTTTAAGGTTTCAAGCTCCATATCTCTCTTTTAAGTGAATGCTTACAATCTGGTTAATTAAATTCCTTTGAATTATTAAACTTCATTTGTACATTTAATGTATTCAATCTTCTTTTTAAAATACTTCATTGGACTTCCCTGGTGGCACAGTGGTTAAGAATCCACCTGCCAATGCAGGGGACATGGATTCGATCCCTGGTCCGGGAAGATCCCACATGCCGTGGAGCAACTAAGCCCATGCACCACAACTATGGAGCCTGTGCTCTACAGCCCACGAGCCACAAGAGAAGCCACTGCAATGAGAAGCCCGCGCACTGCAACAAAGAGTAGCCCCCGTTCATGGTACCTAGAGAAAGCTGGCGCACAGCAACAAAGACCCAGTGCAGACAAAAAATATAAATAAATAAAATAAAATAAATGATAAAATACTTCATTGCTCAACAAACAAAAGAATCACAAGTAATGCTCATAAATATGATAAACTAATTATAAAATATGAATCTTAAGTTCTTTTGAATATAACAAAAATACAGATTTAATAAAATTCTCATATCTTTTCACTGGAAATCACAAATCTAAATCAATTACAGAGCTCACATAAATGGTTTAAATTGGCATCACAAGGACAACCTGTCAGGCATTCTAAAACATCAAATTATCTTAAACATTACAAGTGTTTAAAACATCAAATACAAATATGCACAGGTTATTTCTAAGCATAAAATAAAAAATTTACTTTAGTAGACTTAAAAAGTTTAAGTACATAAGCTTTAAGTAAGTATTGATATACTTATCTCTTTATTTAACTTTATGCTTTACTGAGGCTAAAAGAAACATGCTTTAAATAAAAAATTCTACTGGCCCAGGTGAGTTAGGGTAAGTGGCTAATTGTCCTGAGAGGTCTGGCTGGAGATGCAGACATCGGAGTAGTATTTCTCACAGCTGATAAGACATACTGAACCCTCCTTAATGCTGCCAAAGGGAACCCCAAATTCTTGCCTTCAGGTGGGTAGTGGTCTTGCCACCGTTCCTGCTCACAGATTCTGGCTGACCTACTTCTTCCAAGTGATTGGTATTTGTACCCCTACTGCTAGATTGCTGACACACATAGATGAATTCAACCAATTTATAAATTATTTCATTTTATTCTGAATTGTTTGTATTTTTTTCTTCTCTGATGGGACTACAATTCTTACAGAAATTAACTGCACATTCTCATGTCTGTGGCTGGCTCTGCAGTTCTGAACACACACACACACACACACACACACACACACACCCTTATTATGGCCACTAGAAAGTGAGCAGACTTCACTTTATAAGAATACGCCAAATGCCCTTATGTTAAGATTTCTTAAATTGTGTTCCACTCATCATGGGCATATAGCCTGCACTTTGGGGAGTAAAAGGTTCAACATTAAAGAAGTCTGGGATATCTCACATGCTAAATCCACCTTCTAGAGATTTGCAACGTTCGTTAGCATATTAAAGACTGAGAAACCTTGCAGTATGAAAATCTTATAAACCCTTTGAACCCCCTTTTTAAAGACGTACCTTTCAAAATCTTGCAAAGCTAGCATTCTGTGGAACGCATTTGGTAAATTGTGTTCAAATTTGGTAAAATGTCTTTATTTTCATTCTTGATCTTTTATTTTTCTACTTTTTGGAGATCAAAGCTTAGATATACAACTAAATGGGCTTCCTAATACTTCCCTTCCCCTAAACTTATCCCACCCAGCCACAGACAGAACTGAATAGTCACAGCCCTTCCCCACAGGGGAAACTGCTCTCCCAGGGGCAAAGGGCGAGAGAAATTATGTGTCCCGTGGCAAGTCCCCTCCAATAAGAGAGGGGAAGTCACTGAGCACCTGTGCTCACTTCCTTCCGACACTTGAAAGTCACTGTCCTTTGCAGAGACTCAGAGAACTCCTCGTGGGGCACAGGACCTCCCTCCCCTTCTACAGCTTTTGATGTTGTGATCTTCCTTGAGCAACACAAAGTAAAGACTGTGTAGGCCAGTACCCAGGTTATTACTGAATCAAATAAAATTAACTTGATTGTAGACACATTTAGTGATAGGTATAACAACCACAGGGCTAGTGTAGAGGTCAGAGGAACTGGGTTCTAGATGCAGCTCTATCCGAGTTGTGTGTAATCTTAGACAAAGCAACAGGCAGCTCAGAAACTCAGCTTCCTCGTGAATAAAGTAGGGAGCACGTTAACAAGATTGCTCCAAAGTGGCCAGTTCTGCATGGCCACGCCACATCACCCTGGTAACTGGCAGGCTCACAGCCCATCTCCATCACTCAGTCAACGTCTATCGGTGACTACCATGTGCCAGCTATTTCACAGGGCTGTCGCATGCCTCTGATGAAATAATGTTTGTGAAAGCAGATCACAATCTCCTTTCAAAAGCAAGGTATTTTTAGTCATTATTCTGCATAATAAAAGGTATAAAGAATAAGAGCTATGGGAAGCCTCTTAAACACATTTCACCTGTTTGGAAGGCTTGCCTACCCGCCCCCCCCGGGGGTGGCCTGACTAACCTTGAGAGCAGAAGTCACTTTGAGCAACAGCCAGAGGAAGTAGAGACCTGGGCCAAGACCAGCTCATGACACAGCTAACCTCAGAACATCAAATAGTAGTAAGAGCGAGCATGTTATTGAGTACTTACCATGTGTTAGGCCTTTTGTTCAAAACCATTTGATGCAGATTAACATTTAATCCTCGCCACCGCCAGGTGAATGAAGAACTATTATTATCCCCCGTCCACAGATGAGGAAACCAAATCACAGGCTGGTTAAGTGACTTGCCTGAGGTTCCCTAGCTATAAATGTCAGAGCTGGATTTTCATCTAGGCAGGTGAGTTCATATCCTTAACCACTACTCCACACAGCAAGCAGATCTCAGCCTGGCAGGGGCGGGGGTGGGGACAGAACTGCTGCAGCCAGAGAGCATTCTGGGTCACAAGCCAGCCCGGAGGTCCTGGGAGGCCTCTCTTAGGACCACAGGTGTTAGAACCCGAGGAAGTCTCAAGGAGCAGACCTCTTCACTACTCTAGCGGGGGATGCATGAGACCCTCGGTCTCCAGAAGCTCCTGGCTGGCAGAAACCCTTGGCCCCAGGCATTGAGAACTGGGGCACCCACAGCCTGAGGAAGGGTAGCTCCAGACCATAGCACGAGGTGGAAGCCAGGGGAAGAGGGCAGGAGGAAAGGAGGAGTAGAAGCAGACTGCAGTCCTCCCTCCAGCTGGGAAAAGGCAGCCAGGTCAATGGGTTTGCCTTTGGGCAGGAGGATTAGCTCTCTTGAGTAACTACCCCTGGAGCTGAGAGCTGGGCCAGGCTTCCTTCTAACGAGGAGTCAGAGAGGAGCTACAGAGGAGTGAGGGCAGAGAAAGGGACATGGCGGGCTCGGAAGCTGGGGGGTAAACTTTTACTGTAAAGGGCTACATAGTAACTATTTTAGGCTTTGCGGGCCATGTTCTTCTTTGTTTTCTTTGTTTGTTTTTATACCTCCAACCTTTTAAAAAGTATAAACCATTCCTAGCTCCAGGCTGCTGCTGGATTTGGTCTGCGGGTTATAGTTTGCCAACTCCCGATCTAAAGAAATCAGTGGTAAACCTCACCATTTTACCTGAGTCGGACCCTGCCCTCCTCTCCAAAACTGGCCATTTACCTCCAACTAGGGCCCTCCAAGGAGTTGGAGGATCACTGTGATGAGGAAAAGGGCGTAATGTTCTGACCCTGGTGATGCATCTTGAAATCTGAGTGAGGTATGTTCCACTGGGGTGCTACAGGATTAACTCTTTTTGGCAACCCGAAAGTTTGCTCTGGGGATTATCATACCATGCACAGTTGCACACATGAGCAACTCTGCAAGACTTATGTTTCATGCCACATTCCATTTGGGAACTGATGCCCAAGACAATATTGCAGAGCAATGATACTCAGTATTACTCTATTTCAGGGAAAGTGGCGTAGCAAATTTTTCTCTCTGTACCCAAAAATGGAATGTCCCAATGTCTTTGAGAAGAGCCTGACCTCAGCAGGAAGAAACTGTACCTTTAAGTAAACTTGACTTTCAGTCATAATGTCTCCTTTGAAGAGCCCAGATATGCAATAAGGAAGCTCAGTGGTAAAAAAAAAAAAAAAAAGCAGCTTTACATATTTTGCTATTAGAGGGGCAGCTCATTGTCCTACCATCTGCCCCAAATTATCTGTCTCATAGCTAGACACAAAACAGTCCTTCTCTTCCCACCTTGAATTTGAACTGCTATTTACTAAAGCTATTCTTAACACAAAGGCATAGTTTTAAGGCAGGGAGGTGGGAAAAGGGGAGGGAACTTATAACGCTTTTTTTTTTTAACCTAAAAATTTACAGGAGATCATGGCATCCAAATAATTATTAGAACGTTCCAATACACTTCACATGAATTTAAAGTGTCAGAGAGACTATGTATAATGGAATACAGGGAAAGGTTATTGATATGGGGCAAAGGACAGAAAAGTTTTCAGTAGGAACATGAAGTTTGGGAAGAAAAAAATGAGACAGGGAAGGATTCAAGAGAAACATCCAGTTGAGAAGCTTTGGTCCACCATGGCTTAGAGGTCTGAAAGTGGCCACTGGCTGGGGCAGAAAGGTCTTGGAAACAATTTCCCCTAGTTCACAAATCCTGCCTGGGACCTGCTTAAAGGGAACACTAGGAAGCACTTACTGAATTCATTACATTTCCCCTTGCCTGGGTGGCCCATTGTAATCTCCCTGACAACAGTTCCTGTGTTGACCAAGGCAGGCCGACTAGACTGCCTATCAACCAAGAAACAGTAATAAGAGAACTGCCCCACAGTAAATTTTAGGAAAATGTTCTGTGGAGGTTTAAAATTACAAATAATTATCTACTTGGAGTAGTCTAGGTAAATTAATACTTGGAAGCTTTGAAATACATTTTATCTTAGAGATCCCTTTATATCCTATGAATTATATATATCTCTATATATTTGGTACTTAGACCAAGGAGCAGTGACTCTCATCTGCAATAACCTCCTAGTCTTTGCTTCCTTTCCGGCTTTCCTCCAAAACGTTTGCATGAAGCAGCTGAAAACCTCTAATGCCCAAACTTCTCTGAAGCCCCACCTGCATGTGCCCCTCTGCCCCAGGCTGTGTTGCGGTCACACTGAGTTTTTCCAGTTTAGTGCATGGACTGTGCTCCCTCCCACCACAAAGCCTTTGCCATTGCAGTAACAGCTGCCTGGACCACCTGCTCTCCCCGTGCTAACCTCCACACCCTCCCTCTTCCTAGTTAACCCCGCACTTTCACTCCTACCCCCTGGTCTCATTTCAAGCATCACTTCCTTGGGAAGACTTTCCTGACCGCTGACAAGATCAAATGTCCCCATTATTCATATGATCTCTTTATAACAGGACTCTGCTCCTTCACAGTGCTTATCACAGTGGCCATTTCATGTGCATTTGTCTAATTATTTGATTTACAGTCTGTCTCGTCCACTGGACCATGAACTTTTTTTTATTAATTTTTATTGGAGTATAGTTGCTTCACGTTATGTTAGTTTCTTGCTGTACAGCAAAGTGAATCAGTCATATGTATACATATATCCACGCTTTTTCCGATTTCCTTCACATTTAGGTCACCACAGAGCACTGAGTAGAGTTCCCTGTGCTATACAGTAGGTTCTCATTAATTATCTATTTTATACATAGTAGTGTACATATGTCAGTCCCAATCTCCCAATTCATCCCACTCCCTCCTTCCCACCTTGGTAACCATAAATTTGTTCTCTATATCTGTGCCTCTATTTCTGCTTCGCAAATAAGTTCATCTCCACCATTTTTCTACATTTCACATATAAGCAATATTATACGATATTTGTTTTTCTCTTTCTTACTTCACTCTGTATGACAGCCCCTAGGTCCATCCACGTCTCTGCAAATGTCACTATTTCATTTTTTATGGCTGAATAATATTTCATTTTATATATCTACCACATCTTCTTTATCCATTCCTCTGTCAATGGACATTTAGGTTGCTTCCATGTCCTGGCTATTGTAAATGTGCTGCAGTGAACATCAGGGTGTATGTATCTTTTTGAATTATGGTTTTCTCTGGATATATGCCTAGGAGTGGGATTGCTGGGTCATATGGTAGCTCTATTTTTAGTTGTTTTTAAGGAGACTCCGTACTGTTCTCCATAGCGGCTGTACCAATTTACATTCCCACTAACAGTGTAGGAGGGTTCCCTAAACCATGAACTTCTTAATGGCAAAGATTATGCTTGTTTTATTTATTAATGTACAAGGCACAGAGAAAGCACTCAAGGTGAGCTGTTATTATTATATACGTCTATATGAACAGTAGATCAGCTTTTCATTTGGAGTCTTTTAGAACGCTGTGTACAAGTTTACCACTTACAAAATTGACTAGGAACAAAACAAAACAAAACAAAACCTATGCGTAAGCATGATGCCAAACTATTCCATCTGATAAATTAGTAGGAACATAAGAAACAATGCTTTTAGATAAACAGAGTATACTGTTCTGAAGGGTTGGTTTATTCATGGGTGTATTGTGTGTGGGGGGTGTATTTATAGCATAACCAAGAGATATTATGGAGTTTTCAAATAAAAGACATTCTAAAGACCTTTTGATCTGTGGGCGGCAAATGTAGGGCCCCCCCTCAGACTCCCCCAACCCCATCCTTCACCCCAGTCAGCCTACAGGGGCACACATTCTACCATTAAGGGTAGCAGGATGAGAACTTTGAGAAGTGCTTAAATAAGAGGATTACAAAATGCACCCAAAATATAGAAAAAGGATTCCTTTCTCTCTAATCTTTTAAAAATATGAGATCAGGATAGTAGTAATAAGTAAGATCCATACCCACACCCTCACAATTTCTTAAGCCTAGATCAGTTTGTGGTAAAACATTGTTTTCTAAAGCATATAATCTCATATATCTATATCTATAGATATATAGGTATAAATATATCCCTGATTTATAGAGGAAATATTTGAGCTAATATAGTGTTATAGAAATCCCAGTATTGTCTCAGATCAGGTTTGCATTTGGTAAATATGTTAAATGCTCCCGCTTGATTTAATGTAAAACAGGTACATAATAACACATAAGAAAAAATGTACAAAAGGCCCACTATAACCAAAATGTTTAATAAATGGTATTCCATTATTTTTCACAGATATTTGCCAAAGAAATTGGAAAGTGCCAAGAAAAGCAGGAATGGTATTTAGGGCTCTGGCCAGTTTTGGACTTGAATTCAAGTTTTTGACGTGAAAGCTCCTCAAAATGTGTGCTTTAAAGATGATGCTGATATCTAGAACAGATGTTCCAATCAACACACCACACACACACACACACACACACACACACACAAGGGAGGGAAGAAAAGAAGTGTTTAGGGAGCAGATCAGGGATTCTTTTTTTTTTTTTTTTTTTTTTTTTTTTTTTTTTTGCGGTAGGCGGGCCTCTCACTGTTGTGGCCTCTCCCCCTGCGGAGCACAGGCTCCGGAGCACAGGCTCAGTGGCCATGGCTCACGGGCCCAGCCGCTCCGCGGCATGTGGGATCTTCCCAGACCGGGGCATGAACCCGTGTCCCCTGCATCGGCAGGCGGACTCCCAACCACTGCGCCACCAGGGAAGCCCAGGGATTCTTATATGTGAAGATTATTTCCTTTAACCATGGTCCTGTTATTCAGCATTCATAAAATAAATCATTTACAATTTGAGCAAACTAACATCAGGTTCCTGCAGGGCTATGGAAAATGACTTGTGGGAGCTAACAAGAAACAGGGGCTGGAACAAGTGAATGGAGCTTTTGTTCTGTTCCAAGGGGTTGACAGTCCTTAGAAGGCTTACAAGCCACTAGTTATGACTTACCCTTCCACCCACACTTCCTCTCCAAGCTCTTAATACCACTTAGGGCTTCTTGTGTTATCCTAGGGTTTTAATTCCACTGCTTCCTACTGTTCTCCAATCAGCTGCCTTCTCTGTTTGTGGGGACCCTGAGAAGGACTGTCTAAGGCACGGTGGACCAGGGCGCTTTTCACCCAAACTGACTTAGATTCTAAGTGACTGATTACTTGGTTGTCGTTGAGGTACCAGTTCCCTCCACAGGCCTTGTGTGCCCCAACCTTGCCTGGTCTCAGCTACTGCAAAACAAGCTTCTAGCTAGATGCAGGCCTTGTTCTCTCTTCCAGACAATCAGGGCACAACAGAATTTGAAAACTGTCTTGGTTTTTCCCGGTCCAAATACTTTCTCAGATCTAACCAGTGGCACCTACTTCATCTGGTTGCATTTCATCCCAGGCCCCTGGCAGGGAGGCCTGGCCACCAACATGCCTTCCTTCAGCCTAGGTCCTCTGCTCACAGCACTCCTGAGCCCTTCCACTAGCCCAGGACACAGGCACAGGGTGGATGGAAGCCCTGCCATGTATCCCAACCATTGGGCTGAAACTTACTTCTCAACTCCATCTTTCAACCCATTTTCCTGGAGGCTCAGTTCTGTTTCATCCCTTCCAGTGCCAGATATCTCAGCAGGCCTACTTTCTCTGACCTGCACTTCCTCACTTCAATCCTTATTCTGCCTCCAAGTCTGCCCTCCCACTTCCTGTCCTAGGCTTCCACTGAATTTGCAGTTCCTTTGGGCATCTGCTTTGATTTTCAGTCCTGATTTGGACCACTTGCTTGAGTCTGCTTTGGCCTGAGAGGTTGCTAGCGTCCTTCTAATCCTTCTTTTATTCACCTCCTGTCGCTCCAGGTCTGCACCTCCACAAACCCTTTCATCTGCACATGTGTGTGTGCACACACACACACACACTGCAAAGGAAGCATTCATCTCATTTGTAGCATGGCTAGGGTATGCGTATTCCTTTCCTGTTAACAGGAACTAACACTGATGACCATGGAATATTAATGAGGAATACTAATGGCAATTTTATCATCATAGTCAGCTCCAGGGAGGGATGTAAACAGCTGGGTAGCCAGTGGCAGACTTGCCTTCCTCCATCATAGAGCTCTCCCCAGCTCCACAGCTTCCTGACTTCTACCCATCCCAAATCCTTAACACTGGGCAGTTCTACTAGCAAGTGTGAATAATGCCACTTCCTCTGAGCTGCAAAGAAACCTAATCTCTGCCTTTTTTCTTCCTCATATGACTACTTTCCCCACCAGCACCCACCCATTCCCCCAGGATAGTTCTTAGGCATTCAAGTGACTGGCTCCAAGGCCTTAGAAGAAGTTCAGCGTTTACTCTGCAACATTCCCAAATGCCACCTTCTTGGGAAGAATCTTCCAGCAGACGCTAAGCTTTATTAGACACTGAAATGAGTTATGGAAGAAGGTTTAGATTCTCACTCCCTATAGGTCTTTCAAAGCAGGATGGATTCTTGTCTGTCTGGGATGATTATGTGGGACCCTCCTAGGAGGCCAGGGGATAGAGTGGCTCATCGTCAACAAATAACACTTATTATACTCCTAGGCATTCATGATGCTGTGCTAGAATCCATATGTATTAAAAGATCATGTAAAAGACACAGCCCCTACTCTCAAAGAAGTTTTTAACTAAGGAAATAAAAGGTTTGTATGGCATACAAATAATATAATGAATGTCACCGATGCTTTAAATTTTCAAAACATGTAGGTTTCTCATGTTCTTTCTTGCTCTTCTCATACTCCTTAGTTTTGGGTTGAGACTAGGCAGAGCAAGATTTGCAGTAAGCAAATTTTTTAACTCATATTTTCCAAAAGCTGTGAATGATATAAAATATGAGTGGATATCAGAAGAATTAAGTGGGGGCAGAAAGGGCAAAGTGGCTTCAGTTCTATCATGCAGAAAGCAAGAGGTGGCCGGGTTTGGTCTCAAAGGATTCTCAATTTCTAACACCCTGGGATTCTAGGTCAAGGAGTACTTAGGGTCAAGGGGGAAGAAAACAACTATGAGGAGGTGGGAAGAGAGCAAGTTATTGAGTATTTTTCCCATTAGAGCCATAAAGTAGTATTGGCCAGGGGTCTATGGTTTTCAGCAGACAAATAAGGTGATATTCTTTGAGAGCCAGGCCAGTCATATAAACACCTTCTGGCAAAGAATTGCATGTTTTGTGCAGGAATAGGTCCATCCCACTCCCTCTAGCAAAGCACCAAGTATGTGGCCCTATACTCTGCAGCCTCAGATCCGTGCTGTCCAGAATGCACAGAGCTCAGGAGGGCCAGTTGATACAGTTATTCCTATGCCCGCATGAGAAAGTCTCTTTCTGGATTACTTCCTTTGTCCTTCTTACTCATGAGACCAGGGCCATCGAGGGCCTCAGCCAGCAAACCCAGGTCTTTGTATCTCTTCTGGGTGGACCAATTAGAACTAGATACACCTTCCTCCACTGGGACCTACCACTGGCCAGGGCCCAGGGTGTGGCCAGAGGGAGCAGGTTGGATGCTAAGCCCCAATTTTGCCATTTTATTCCAGGCCTTACCTAACAATGAGGGGATTTTGACAATTCTATACATGTATGTCTCTGTACAAAGCAAATAACTGATTAAATGTGCTAAATGATTTTTTCTAATTTCTCTACATATAGAGAGATGTGAATGGACCAAATTGCATCATTATTTACTTCTAAACATAGTCCTTTTTGGCTACTAAAAGAAAAACGTGGACAACTTTCCCCCAACTTTCAGGAAAGCTGGTGTTGTGTACACTAAAAGTGTTATAATGTAATCTCCATGTTCAGTTTATTGGATATTTTCCCCTTCCGGGAATATACAGGAAATAGGGGGTGTGGTTAGTTGTGTGGCTCTTTCACTTCAGTGAAGTTCTTTGGCTGAACCTTCCTCTTGTTGCTGTCCTCTTAAGCAGAGTCAGTGAACCTCTGAAGACATAATTCCTAGACTTCTCACATCTAGTGGCCTCATTAGCTTTCTTATTTTTTTTTTAATTAAAACATGTAAGTTGAATTTCCATAGCTAAATAATAGGAGTGTAAATTTAATTTTTCAATAATTCAGTCAAGAATTAACTGCTAAAGTGAAGAAAGTGAGTGTTTAGCTTGTTTTACTCACATTAAAAAAAAAGATACATGTATATGCCAAATTTGATCAACATACAACTGGTCAAGTCTTCAGTTTTATTTAGTCAACGATGATTTATTATATAATTCATTAAATGTTTAGAGTAAAACTCTTATAATTTTATCCACATCTTAACATTTTAGGCTTCTGAACACATTGCACAATATGTTATTTTCAACATTAAAGAGTCGATTTATTTTTTTTAATATATAACTTCTCTTAGAATGCTAAATCTTTTTTACATATTCTGTCATTAAGCAGTTGTTTTTTAAGTGCTGACTTACCTATGCTCCTGAGAGTTCAGGAGAAAGATTTTCAATATAGAAGGATTGATAATGGTAAGTCTTCGCTCAAGGAATGAATTCTCCCACAAGGGGTTTAGCAGATATTCCAGTTTCAAAGATGGAACTAATTTTATTCCTTTGCAGTCAATTGCTAAAAGCTTCTACTTTTAAGGGCCAAATCCATGCCAATGAACTCTTGGTGTTCTTGAAGATACATGGGAGAAAGTAGAAGGGAAAAGAGTGTCCTTTTGCTCCTTTTGCTTTTCGAGGCCCCTGGGATCAAGCTGATCCAATAAATGCAAGAGGAGGGGGACTGGGCTCATTTCCTCATGAGCTGTGAGGCTTTGAGCAATTTATTCAACCATTCTAAACATTTAGTCTCTTTGTTAACTGAGGATAATATCTATCTTGCAAAGCATTTGTAAATATTTTACATATTATATATAAATTTTTAATCATATTGTTTTTCACAGTAGATGTTCAATAAATGGTAGCTGTGCATTTGAGTGCTTGTCTCCTTTTCCTCCCTCCACCGACAATTAATTCCTTGAGAGTAAGAATTTTATAGCTCCTGGTACAGATTGTCCCATGTTGCTGGTGATCATTAAATATTTGTTGACTTGAAAATTTCTTTTTTTTTTTTTTTTTTTTTGCAATACGCGGGCCGCTCACTGTTGTGGCCTGTCCTGTTGCGGAGCACAGGCTCCGGACGCGCAGGCTCAGCGGCCACGGCTCACGGGCCCAGCCGCTCTGCGGCATGTGGGATCTTCCCGGACCAGGGCACGAACACGTGTCCCCTGCATGGGCAGGCAGACTCTCAACCACTGCGCCACCAGGAAAGCCCAAAAATTTCATTTTTGAAAGACTTTCAAAATAATCTTTCCTTCAGAGTTTTAGGCATTGAATCTGACTCATCTTTCCCTTCAACTTCCTAAAATCTAATTTCCTGGTGTCTAGGAGCACTTTTGACATTGCTGGGTATCATACCATCTAAGATGACCTGTGTGCTTTCTCCTCAGGCTCCATATCCATTCCACAAACAGTTCTCTCTCTCTCTCTTTTTTTTTTTTTTTGGTTAGAATTAAATACAAAGTAGCAGTTCTTCTGGTTGTGTCCTTTACCCTTTACCAGATGAAATTGTCAGAAAAACAAGTTACCAATTGATCAGATGCATTGCTTTTAGCACAATGAGACAGATGCCCTGATAGCTGAATCCCCCTTTACTACTCACTATACATTGCTTGTGCCAATTTTGCATTTTGTTGAGGGAATGTGAAGTTACAACATATCCTTTTAAGGCAAATTAGTTTTGCCTAATCCTGGGCAAATATCCTATTATTAGGATAGCCCAGGCATGATGTATCAAGTTTCTCTATTCTATTCCCTTCTAGAACTCTCCCTCAGACTCAGATTCTAGGGTTCAATCCTTGTACTCTTGTCCTCATCTATCCCCTAATGAGAAGGTGAGCCCACCCTTTCATGCACGTGTGTTTCTAAAGATGAGGGGGTCTTTTCTTGCCTCAGGCCTGGGCTTACCCCACTTCTCCTTTGATTTAGTTAGGAATGTTTCCAGTTGCAAGGAACAGAAAACCAGCTTTTAAAAGGGCTTTTAGAGGAGCTTCCCTGGTGGTGCAGTGGTTGGGAGTCCGCCTGCCGATGCAGGGGACACGGGTTCATGCCCCGGTCCGCGAGGATCCCACGTGCCGCAGAGCGGCTGGCCCGTGAGCCGTGGCCGCTGAGCCTGCGCACCCGGAGCCTGTGCTCCACAACGGGAGAGGCCACAGCAGTGAGAGGCCCGCATACCGCAAAAAACAAACAAACAGACAAACAAAAATGGCTTTTAGAAATAGAAATTCTCTCCGCCCGTCCTTCTTTACCACAACAAGCCATCTGGACCCACAATGTTAGGGTCATTGTCTCTCTTGTCCTTCCTGCTCATTCCTTTCAATCCCAAAATGGCTGCTATGACTACAGAGGCATCATACCTGGATTTGACCAGGAAGAAAGTGTGGGGTGGTACCTCATGTCTGCCTGTTATACCAAGAAAACAAAAGCATTTTCAGAAGCCCCCAGGAAACCTCAACTTATATCTAATTGGCCAATATGAGTCACATGGACCTGCCTAGTAGCAAGGGTACATGGGAAAGTGCATTGCTTTTCCGGACTTTATAGTGAAAATGACAGGGCAGTTGAGAACGACTCTTGGTCGGCCAATCAACAGTATCTACCACAGCTTTCCAGTATAAACTGGCAGAGAGTTGGCATACCAGCTTTGCCAGAATTATCCTAGGCCTAGGCCATTGTTAGTTATGGTTCTTCTCAAAGCTAATGACAACCAAAAAATATTGTAGATAGTAAAATCTGATACCCACTGCCACGGGCTTTGCCAAGCCGTGTTTTCCAAACTTACCAAATCAAATGAATCACTTAGAATACACATTAAACAGAAACATAGTGATTTCTCTGGTAGTGCAGTGATCAGGAATCCACCTGCCAATGCAAGGGACACGGGTTCGAGCCCTGGTCCAGGAAGATCCCACATGCCATGGAGCAACTAAGCCCGTGCGCCACAACTACTGAAGCCTGAGCGCCTAGAGCCTGTGCTACGCAACAAGAGAAGTCACCGCAGTGAGAAGCCCACGCACCACAACGAAGAGGAGCCCGCACTCGCCGCAACTAGAGAAAGCCCACGCGCAACGAAGACCCAATGCAGCCATAAATAAATAAATAAATAAAAATAAACAGAAATGTACATTCCTTGTGATTTCCCTAGAAGAGTCTTAATTCATTTGATCTAGGGATAGAGTTAGGAATTTATAATTTGGAAAAACATGCAGTGGACTTTTCTTATCAGACAAACTTGAAGATTATTGGTCCAGAGGATATCTCTGATTAGCCTTGCTCTGGTTATAAATGTTCAGCTTCTTAGGACATTATCATGAACAGAGTTGTATTAACACATATTTTTCCTTCTGATGCTGCTCCACCTATTCTTTTTCTTTTTTTCTGTTTTAAGATTTATTTATTATTTATTTATTTATTTTATTTATTTTTGGTTGCGTCGGGTCTTAGTTGCAGCATGCAGGATCTTTCACTGTGACGCTTGGACTTCTAGCTGTGGCATGAGGGTTTTCTCTCTCTAGTTGTGGTGCGTGGGTTCCAGAGTGCGTGGGCTCTGTAGTTTGCAGCACGCGGGCTCTAGTTGAGGCTTGAGAGCTCAGTAGTCGTGGCACGCTGGCTTAGTTGCCCCACGGCATGTGGGATCTTAGTTCCCTCACCAGGGATTGAACCCGCATCCCCTGCATTGTAAGGCGGATTCTTTACCACTGGACCACCAGGGAAGTCCCTACCTATTCTTTTTCCATGTCCTCATATTTTTTCTCTTACATATTTCTCTTATAGCGTTCCTCTCAAAATGTTCTACACCAGAAAAATTCCTTCTACCCTTTTTCTTCTGCTGTCCCATGGCTTCACTACAAAGACCTCTTTATTTCTTGTAAATCTATTCCAGTCCAGCCTGGACCCCACCCCTTCCTTTTATTGCCTAACCTCCAATTTCCGACACAGGTCAGTATGTCTTTTTCTTCCAAGTTTTGCTTCATTATTTCAGATGCATCAATTAGTCTCTTATAAAACAGTATCATCTTTCTACAGAAGTCATGCGATCACACTGAACATTTAAAAGAAAAAGTCTCAAGCTCCTATGTTTACATGCAACCACATCTCTTCCTAGAACATGTCTTTCAAAAGTGAGGAGTGTTGTGTGCATGAATAGTACCCAAAGACTTGAGCAGATGATAAGAAGCATTGAACAAGATGAGGCTGTTGTGGGCTGAAAGGGTTAGGCAAGGCACAGAGTAGAAAGAAAATTTACTTTGAAACTTGAAAAGTAGCCTGGGTTTAGAAAGGCAGCAGCAAAAAAAAAAAAAAAAAAAAAGAATTCTATAATGGTGGGCATTGCACTACTTCTCTTCTTTGCACTTAGGTTCTAACATACTCTATACTTCTTGTTTGCCTCTCCCTACTAGGCTGTATGCTCCATAATGCAAGAATTTTTATTGTTGTTGTTATTTTAACTTTTAAATCCTCAGCAGGGCTGACACAGAGTAGCTACTCGATGAAGAGTTGCTGACTGAAGCGCGTGTGCGTGACTGAATGAAGGAATGGTCAGATCAGGTAGGCCTGATAGAAGCAGTGTTCCAGTGGGGTTGGAGTAGAAAGCGCAGTTCATAAGTTGTAAGAATGATGGATTTGAGGCAAGTTCTCCCTTAGGCGATGGGAGAGGGAGGGAACACGATGGAACTCCTCAGCTCAGCTTGCCTCATTTCTATATTTAGTGTAATTACTCCAAAGGCATTCGAAAAGGAGATAAAAATGCAGAAGCAAAGCTGGATTCTTTCTTAGAAAAGGATGACGGCTGATCCGCGGGTTGCTGAGGCTGTTAGGTTGCTGCAGGCTGGCCGTCCCCCAGGAGACAGGTGTTGGAGGCACAGACCAGTCACGTGGTGGGCTGCTGCTGCTGGACACTAGAATATTCTTGGGGACAAGGTTCTCTTTCTGGATACAGGGACCATGTCTCGCACATGTGCCCTTTTGCCTCCATTCCTGCCACTTTTATCCTCATCTGTAGCCTCTGTATTCTCACTTGTGGATTCTTCAAAGTGCCCCTTAGGACAAGTAAGGTTTCCTGACTTCAAGTCTCTCCCTCCCTCCTTTCTTTCCACTCACACACACACACACACACACACACACACAAAGTCCTCTCTAGCATATCAGCAGTATCATCGCCCTAAAGGACTGCTTTCATGATGTAATTTTCCTGGTTAAGGACCACTGCAGATCTCTAGCAAACATCACTTTAACCCATTCCATCTTTTTTTTTAATATAAATTTATTTATTTTTATTTATTTATTATTTTTGGCTGTGTTGGGTCTTCGTTGCTGCACGCGGGCTTTCTCTAGTTGCTGTGATACTCTTTGTTGCGGTGCACGGGCTTCTCATTGCCATGGCTTCTCTTGTTGCGGAGCACAGGCTCTAGAGCACGCGGGCTTTAATAGATGCGGTGCGTGGGCTCAGTAGTTGTGGCTCGCGGGCTTAGTTGCTCTGCGGCATGTGGGATCTTCCCGGACCAGGGCTCGAACCCGTGTCACCTGCATTGGCAGGCGGATTCTTAACCACTGCTCCACCAGGGGAGCCCCCGATTCCATCTTTAGGTCTAGCTTTCTCTCCTTTTCCTTCCTCCTGTCCAACTCTCTCCAACCAGTAATCAGTCTTCTCTATACACATTTAATGCTTCTTCTACTCAAACATGGCTACTCATATTAATGTGGTAATACACAAATGGGTCAGATATTGTCCATGAGTATCTGGCCCCTTTACACGCATATCTCTCCTGTTTTGCAGTGTCTAGAAACCTGAAAACAGCATTTCTCGTATTTCATTGCCAGCGGGGTTTCAGATACCATTTGGGCTCTGCCAATCAGATGCATTGGTGAGAGATTTGGAAGGCAGAAGGGAGAAGGCAGCCATCATTGGCTTTTTCCTCTGTTGATGGTGATGGGCAGCCTTTGTCATCTCACCCCCCTGGGGCTCAAGACTCTGAAGTCAGCAGAGTCCCAGCAGCCTCCAGACTCTAGGAGGCAGAAGCTCTTTGATGCTTTGTGTAAGGATATGGCAGGCACCATCCTGCTGATTAGGGAAGATACAGAGGGAACAAATAATAAGTCAGAGTAGAAATAGCTCTTAGTAACACACTTTTATGCCTCAACTTCCCCGTTCATTTTAACATGAGAGTGGAAGCTACATAGCTCAGGAAATTGGAGGAAAGCAAGGTGTTTTTAAACAGTAAACAGATGTTGACCAGGAGTACATTTTTCTTAATACCACCACTTTTGTCTATGACCCAAGACAGCTGGCATTTCAGTAACGTAATAGTGTATTATAATTGGGGCTTAAGAAATAATTATATTGGATAATTGAATGCTTTTAAAATCATCTTAGGGTGATGTTTCTGCTCTATTTTTCTCATTTGGTATTATATTACTATAATATTAATAGAAATTTCAAATATGTTATTTAATACACATTGACCTGAAAGGTAAAATTAAAGAGGAACACTTTGAATTCCTTCTATGAATATACTAGAAAACATTTTAAAAATGTATTGAATTGTAAGAATGATTCTACTCTGCACACTAAAGTGGAAAATAAAAAGATTTTCCCAGATAATTGGATAAAAAATATACTCACAGATCTATCTAGACATTTAAATTAGATCTTTGAGGGCTTTCAAAAAATTATTCTCACACTTTGTTTTCTTTTTCTTATAAAATTGAATTAAAAATTTAAATTTATTAAGTGCACAAAGAATATATGAGTATATTCGCACTACAAAAATTTGAAACTATTCAGGCCAAGCAAAACTCACCCTGACAGTGTTTCTCCCTCCTCTGAGAGATAAGGATGTTACCAACTTAATAACCTATATAGGAAAAGAATCTGAAAAAGAATGGATATATATATATCAGTTATATATATATATATATATATATAACTAATTCACTCCGCTGTACGCCTGAAACTAACACAACATTGTAAATCAACTCTACTCCAATAAAAATTTTTTAAAAAAGGGGGATGTTAGCACACTGACCCTTGCCATCATGCTTCCCTGCCCCTTCCACCAACCATATTATGCCAGTGTTAACTTTTGTTGTAACATTGTTATGGTTGGTAACAATTTTTGGTAACTTTTTGAATCTTTAATAACCTTAATTAAGTCTTTTGCTTTCTAGGTTAATTCTAAAAGATGAAAAGTAATAAACAGCACTTACATTATCATGACTGTAAATATTGTGCACTGTAGAGATAAACAATGTGATGTATTTCCTTCTCTGCCATTCCAACGTCACACACTCTTGATAGTCAATATTACAATGAATTCTCCCTATTCCAGTCTACTAATTGCTCAAAATCATGCTGTATTAAAAAAACTAACATAACACCTTTTATTATGGAGTTTTGCTTTTATTTTTCCTGCTGTTTCTAATTACTTTCCTCTTACTCTTTTTACTGTGAAGTGTAATAGTCTATGACATAGATACACTATAATTTACTTCATGCTCCAATATTGTTGAACATTTAAGTTGTTTTCTTTTTTTTTCCTACTCTGCATAATGTTTTAACAAATGTCTTGCCCATGCGTTTTTGCATACATACAAATTTCTGTAGGATAAAATTCTAGAGGTGGAATTGCTGGGTTGAACAGAATGTGTATTGTAATAACTACTGCTAAATAGCCTTCAGAAAGGTATCACCATCTACATTCCATTAACATTATAAAGGAAGGTATAACTCTATCAATGTTTCCGAGACTCTTATTAATCATGTTGATTTTTGCCAATCTCATGAGTTAAAAGTATCTCATTGCTGTTTTAATTTGCTTTTTCTTGATTATTAGTGAGGAAAGCATCTTTTCAAAAGATTATTGGTACCTGGTATTTCCTCTTCAATGCATTGTTTTGTTTTTGTTTTTTGGGTTTTTTTATGTTTAGTATTCCTTTTATATTTTGATTGTTAATTCTTTTTCCTGTTGGACTGGTTGAAAATATATTCTCCTACTATGTCGACTTTCTTTCAACTTGGTTTGCAGCGTCTTTTGTCAAAGAGAAGTTTTAGTTTTCCTGTAGTTAAAAATCAGTCTTTTTCCTCCATAGGTTTTATACTGTCTTCCTTAAGATGGGCTTCTCTAGCCTAAGGAAGTAAAGACACTCTCCTATATGTTTGCAAATATGTTTATAGATTTTTTTTTAACATTTAGCTCTTTAACTCATTGAAAATGTTTTGTTTGTATATGGTTAGGTAATTTTCTTCATTCTGTATGTGCATATGACAAACTGTACAAATTCTCCAACTCCTGCGCAGAAAGGAGACATGATAACATCCTTTCCCTGTGCCTTTTTAAAATAACTTTTTAAATTAATTAATTAGTTAATTAATTTTTGGCTGAGTTGGGTCTTTGTTGCTGTGCACCGGCCTTCCCTAGTTGCAGAGAGTGGGGGCTACTCTTCGTTGCGGTGCGCAGGCTTCTCATTGCGGTGGCTTCTCTTGCTGTGGAGCACCACCTCTAGGCGCGCAGGCTGGGGGCTCTAGAGCACAGGCTCAGTAGTTGTGGCGCACGGGCTTAGTTGCTCTGCGGCATATGGGATCTTCCGGACCAGGGCTCGAACCCGTGTCCCCTGCATTGGCAGGCAGACTCTTAACCACTGTGCCACCAGGGAAGTCCCTCCCTGTGCCTTTTTAATTATGCCATCACACTTCTTATTTCTCTCCTACCCCTAAGGCAAAACTGGTCAGTAAGGCACATTTTAACAGATCTTTCTAATGTTATAAGAAATTCCAGCACCTACTAAATGCCCACTCCTTTCTCTCTATGGAAAACATTCCTAGGGCTTACCTATATCCAGTTCTCTGCTTGGAACACAGAAGATACACTGATCAGATCCTATGTGATTAGTTGGGGCTGTGTAACTAGTTTTGGCCAATAAGTTCTGAGTGGAAGTGACAGGTCATTTACATGTCATTTCAGGCTGAGGTGCATACTGCTTGAACTTGCAGCTTCTTTTCTGAGCCCTACATTGGCATGGTGGGGCACATGGAAGCAGCCTGTGTACTGAGGCATTCTATGGAGAACAGATGCCCTGCAACTTTCTCAGCCTACAGTGGACATGTTGTAATGTGTTAGGTCACTGAGATATTTGGGCTAGTTTATTATAATATCAAAAGGCAGTTAGGTCACTGAGATATTTGAGCTTGTTTATTACAATATCAAAAGTCAGATCAGGGAGTTCCCTGGTGGTCCAGTGGTTAAGAATCTGCCTTCCAATGCAGGGGACGTGGGTTCAATCCCTGGCCAGGGAACTAAGATCCCACATGCTGCAGGGCAACTAAGCCCGTATGCTGCAACTAGTGAGCCTGCGTGCTCTAGGGCCTGCACATCACACACTAGAGAGAAGCCTGTGCACCGAAACGAAGAGCCTGCTTACCACAACGAAAGAGCTCACATGCCACAAAGACCCAATGCAGCCAAATAAATAAATAAATAAATAAATAAATAAATAAATAAATTTTAAAAAGTCAGATCAATAAAGAATGATACCACTTCCCAGTCAACCTTGATTCTGCTCTATTTTTTTTTTTTAAGTTGACACATCAAAGTTTTGGTACTTTATCATTCAAAACAAATCATTTGCAAAATACCTTGCAACTGATTTGAAGAATACCAATATCATTTATTCATTATTTAGGTATATTTATTTAATACATACCCAGAACCAGATTCTGTGAATAAAATAAAAATACAAGAGTCCTAGCCTCTGTCCTCATGGAACTTGGCAGTCATCCTATCAAGGAGGCTGTGCAGAGAATTAAGGGTATGATTCTAGCATCAATATTTGAAGTTTGAGTCCTGGCTCTGCCTCTCACTAGCTGAGTAAACTTAGGTAAGTTAATTAACTTTTCAGTGCCTCATTTCCTCATCAATAAAATTAAGAGTAAATGAGTTAATGCATGTAAAATATTTTTTACAAACAATAGCACTGAATGAATAATAGTTATTACCACTATTGGGACCATGAGCCTGGAATACACCAGATACCTTAAGGATATATAGAGCTATACTCTCAAAACACGGAGCCAACATAACCAAATCATATTCCCAGGCCAGCCATTTGCCTTGTGCCTCAGCATGATGTACTCACCACTAGAAAACTAGCAGAAAGGTCCTAAGGCAGTAAGAAGCAGGGATTATGAAAAGTACCTTGTGCTGTCATCCCTGGGTTTTTTTTTTTTTTTTTTTTTTGGCGGTACGCGGGCCTCTCACTGTTGTGGCCTCTCCCGAGGCTCCGGACGCACAGGCTCAGCGGCCATGGCTCATGGGCCCAGCCGCTCCGCGGCATGTGGGATCCTCCCGGACCGGGGCACGAACCCGTGTCCCCTGCATCGTCAGGCGGACTCTCAACCACTGCGCCACCAGGGAAGCCCCATCCCTCTATTTTTAATGCTTAATTTTTAATGTTCCAGGGCATCCAACTTAACAAAAGATATCTATTTTTAGATGGCCTATAAAAGAGTGATAAGTCTAGTTTATGGACTCTGAAATTCTTAGCTTAAGACTATATTATAAGAACTTTGTATATATAGCTTATGGATACATATCACATACATAAACATATACTTACAATTGTGTAGATAGACACACATTTAAGTCGGGCACATTCTATAGAGGGTGTCAGATTTGTTTTGAACCCTGAACTTAACATTTATCTGTTACCCAAGATCACACTAGTCAGTAGCAGAGACAAGATTAGAATCATGAAATCATCTAATGCTCTTTCCATAACAACCCTGTCTTGTAGAGGAAATAACCACCTTTGACTCACTAGAGCTGCAGTCAACACGGAAAGGTAGTAATATATTACGCATGCACACATTTTTATTGCCAGACCGTATAACCTTATCTTCAACTGAGGTTTCAATATTTTCTCTGTAAATACACACCACTTCCTTTGTACACCACTATAGCTAAATTATTAATAAACACAGTAGAAGGCAAGGTCTTTGGTGTGTAACTGTAGATCTAATATTAGGTCAATTACAGAATCTAACTCCTTTCCTGCTATAAAAAAACTGCTATACATGTATTATTATAGCCTCTTCTAAACTACCAATCAAATCCCTAAGGGAAAGGGAAATTAACATTTATTGTGATGCTAACATTTATATGCTAGGAACTATGGAAGAGTCTTAAACACAAACACAGACCATCAACAAATAGTTTATTTAAATATATACATTATGCATAATTTTATTTCAGTTTTATAGGACACACAAAAAAAGAGCCCAGAGAAAAGTGTCTCAAGGAAAAAACCTGCAACCTTCTCATTTTTACTCTAGCTGGTCTGAACTTTGGTTCAACAAAATCATTGAACTATAACATGTTGCCTCCAAAGCCATACAACCTCTGGATTTGTATGTGAGTGTTTTGTGCATATATGTTGATTACAACCAATATGTGATTCTTGTCAAAATATGTGACATGTGATTAGCAAACTTTTGAAAAAATTTCCATGATCTTACTACTACTGTGTGAGAAAACCACTCACTAAGAAAACCACTAACACTTTGAGGTATATCCTTCAGAATTTTTTTCTGTGTATATATATATATATATATATATATATATATATATAGTGAATATATTTCCATGTCCAAAGTATATGTCTACACCACCTTTGTTAAAGGCCACAGATTTTCCCTTGTACCATAACTATCTACTATAATTTATGTATCAAATATCTTATAGTTGGTCAATTAAGTTGTTTCTAATTTTCCACTATCATAATTAGTCTAAGTGGAACTGCTGAATCAAATTCATCTGAACAGATACCAGGACTATCTAAGGTAAAAAGCATGTAGCCAGGCCTTTGGTTCTCAGCGTTCAGCCCATAGTCCCTTCATTCTTCTCTTCCTCAAACACAGTAATATGAAAGGAACATGGATATGGGAATGTATAGGATATGAATTCCAATCTCAATTCTGGTTACTGATTAGAATAATTACTTATTATCCATGGGATATGGATAGTTGGATTTAAATCTCAATTCTAATTACTCGTTAATCTTGTGGAAGCCATGTTCAGATACTCGAAAATGGGAAGCTAGACTAAAATGAGATGCAACAGGTCAACTGATCACCTGAAATACCTGAGAAATTTAACATATATTTCCGGGTCTTGACTTATAAATACTGAATCTAGATCTCTAGGGCAAGACTTGGGAATCTGCGTTTTCAAAAACTCCCTAAGAGCTTCTGATGCATTGCAGGTTGGGACCCACTAGACCGGGTTATCATCTCTCAGGGCCTCTCTCCTTCATCCTTTTTGCCCCCCTTCTCATCACCCCAGGCCCCACGCAGTTTTCACTGCAGTCCAAGAGTTTTGTGTGTAACAGCACAAGGTTAAGCTTAAGTTAGTTAAAATAAGCAAAGCTCTTGAGTCATTTTTTAAAAGCAAATTAAAACCAATCTCACTTCTGTTACTCCTTATTAGCTCACTTCTTATTCAATTTATTTAAATGTTGATTTTGAAAAATAAGATTTTATTATTTTTCCAAGCCTAATTAAGATTTTTCTTGGTGTTCAAACAGATGCCGTCTGACAAATGGCAAGTGGGCTGTTTAGATTCTAATTGAAGAGTCCAAAGTCACTTGAGGTTCTGAAAATCTATGATTTTATTTCAGATAGACTTATAGATCCTAGATAAATATACACGCAGTTGGCAGGTCCAACTCTCTATCTCTGTGGGGAACATGCTAACATAAAAGTTTTATTGAGATTCAGCCTGTTTCTGGGAGAGTAAAACGTAATATACTGATTCAAAGGTACAGCCAGTCGACCAATAATAATTTAGAACACAGGGTTCATCTAAGACCTGTTTTTGAATATCAATTCAATGGAGCTAATATGGAAGGCTTAGAAATCACATGTAGTATTTTCATTTCTCATTCTTTTTTTTTTTTTTTGGCTGCATCTTGCATCTTGTGGGATTTTAGTTCCCCGATCAGAGATCGAACCTGGGCCCTTGGCAGTGGGAATGTGGAGTCCTAACCACTGGACTGCCAGGGAATTCCCTCATTTTTCATTCTTAAATAAATGTAGACAAAATATTTCTAACTCACCTCAATTTCTCATTAAGTTTTACATCTCCTGCATAAAAGGAATAAAGCCAGTGATTCAGAGAAGAAACTTAGAGTCTATGTTATATTTTAAAAGTAAATAGTTAATGGAATTTGACTTTTCCTTAAGACTATAGTAAAATGAAAATTATATCTATTAATGTTTAAAGAACAAAAGAGAAAACAAGTGTTTTGAGACCTAAAAATGTATTATCTTAAGTGAACAAAGTTTTGTTATTTTATCAGTTAAGACAGGTTTAGCCATGAGATTCTAATAATAATACCAGCCTTTTATTCAGGGATCATACTACTATGATAGTACCTATTTCATACTACTATGATATGATAGCATTTTCAGTGGACACTTAACAATGAAAATGAATTAATGCTTTCTATCAAACATCAGCCCTGTAATGGATGATTATAATCGCTCAGTATTTTCTTCTGCACTCCTATTTATATCATTTGATACAATAAACCATTTGGCTCAGAATCAGTAATATGATGAAATCAAGCTATTCCAGAAGACTTTTAAGGTGCTGAGTTGTTTTCTGCATTGTACTTTATTTAAAATGTAATATCCCAGAACTGAAGCACCAAAGCTTACTATTACTGAGAGTCATTTATCTATAGCTTCAATAACAAGACTAGTATCAAATATAAAACCGTTCGTAATATTCTTCAGCAACAAAGTATCATTAAAATAACCCCAGGGCTCCAATTTAAGCTCACACAACAAAAAGAAACCTTGAATTAGAATCGTCTATGTAGCCTCCATTTACTATTTGAGGGGTTAGCACAGAGAGTTAGGATTTAATTCTGTCTCCACAGGAGAGAGAAGACTGTCATGAGGCTAAAAAGCTGTAGACCAAAGGTCTTTCCCCTTTCGTGAGGGAAAACAAATTTTAATTCCCCGAAAGCTGAGAGATGTTTGTTAGTGACAGTGTGGAGAGGAACCATGCCAGATTTGCTCCTTTCCCCCAGAATCCTGTGGGGTGTGAACGAAGTAGCCTGGTTGGTGAGGTGTAATATTATACTCTGATTTATAATCATTTGTATATTTGTCTTATCTTTTCCGCGAGACTATAAATCTCCTGTAGGAGCGATTGTGTATTTTTTGTGTCTCTGTGAAAGGATCCTGAAACACGGAGCACCCTTTTGCACTGAAGATGACCTTAATGGGTTTGGCATCACAAAGATGGGCCTGGAATAAGTTAAGGTTTAGAAGTGAATTTCATTAAATCAAAACTGCTGAAGTACATACGCAGGGGAGAAAAATGTGATGTTCTCAAATTAGGGGCAGGCTAAGGCAGAAGGTTGAGAAGAAAAAAGGATTGCAGTGAGGTGGAAGATTGTCTTGTAGTTTTATGGGGTGGAGTAGAGTTGAAAGACTGAGGAAAAAAGGCCCGCTGTTCTCTCTGAGTTTCCATGGAAGGTGCGAGGTGAATGCCTGCCCTGTCTCACTGTACTCCCACCTTCAGTAAAGTCAACCAAATGACAAAAGTACTGTGAGCGTGGAATTGGCAGGGGGAGGGAGGTGGAAGTTGAGCCAAGGTTGCATTTCATATTTAGTTGATGCTGCTGGGGATAAAGAAAGCGCTTGAGAAATAGCATGAGTAAGGTCTTCTAATTCTGCAGAACCAACAGATCAGTGCCAGAGATGAGCAAAACAATTCAACTTCACAGACATTACAGTAATCTTGGGGAAGACCGTTCCCACCATTCCCAAGGGAAGAAGGCCTCCACCATTCTCAGTAAATATTCGCTAGTTTAAATGAACTACTTCTCGGGCTTTCCTGGTGGCACAGTGGTTGACAGTCCGCCTGCCGATGCAAGGGACATGGGTTCGTGCCCCGGTCCGGGAAGATCCCACATGCCACGGAGCGGCTGGGCCTGCGCGTCCGGAGCCTGTGCTCCGCAACGGGAGAGGCCACAACAGTGAGAGGCCAGCGTACCGTAAAAAAAATAAAAAAATAAATAAATGAACTACTTCTCTCCCACCTCTGTTTATTAAAATGAATCATCTCAGGCCTTGCACTTGGACCTTGCTAAGATGGGCTCTGGTGAAATAGCTCCCTGTTTATATATGACAACTGTATACATTTGAACAGCATATCTGGATTACAATGGACAGGGAAATCTCAATCGAAATTGAGTTACATAATCAGAGTGCCTGGCCCAGTCTTTGGGTGTTGGTCAGAGTAGGCTAACTGCTGTAACAAACGGCCCCCAAGTCTCAGCATTTTATAAATAAAATAAACAATAAAAGTTTATTTTTTGCTCACATAACAGTCTAATAGCAATCTATAGCTTCAATAGCAAGGCTAGTTTTAAATATAAAGCCATTCATCAAGCTTCTCGGTAATGAGCTCCCATTGAAATAACTAAGGCTCCAATTTAAACTCCCATCACAAATAGAAACCTTGGATTGGAATTAGGGTCGGTGTTCTGCCCCACGCAGGAAGTCTGAGTACTCCAGCACATCCCCAGAGAGCGGGTACAGGAGAGTGGAACACCTGCTTTTATTGCCAGGGCCCAAAAGTGCCACCCCTCACTCAGCCCACAGTCTACTGAGGAGAGCTCTTCACGGTCACTTTCTAGGTGCAGTGGGCCTGCACCGTGCAGACTAGCCATGCACCAAGCAGGCCGAGAGCATGCGTAAAGGGGAACAGCTGGCCAGCCTCCACCATTCTCAGTAAATATTCGCTAGTTTAAATGAACTACTTCTCTCCCACCTCTGTTTATTAAAATGAATCATCTCAGGCCTTGCACTTGGACCTTGCTAAGACTGGCTGTGGTGAAATAGCTCCCTGTTTATATATGACAACTGTATACAACAAGAAATGCCTGAGGGGCACAATTCCTTAACCCAAAGCAGTGTGCTGAGGGTGGTGAGAAGGGGGTAGACCTGATCTATATCCTCTGAAGTTGCATTTATTTATACTTGACTGTTGTGACTAGTGACTTGTTTTTACCTATCTGGGAGCAGTATCTCCCATGTAACATGTTTTACTTACAAACACATATACAAACACTTGTCCTCTGTCCTGCTTCTTCTAAGTGCTTTATTAATACTAACTCACTGAATCCTTTTAATCCTATGAGGCACACAATATTTAGTTCCATTTTATAGATGAGAAAACTGAGGCACAGAGAGGACAGAAAACTGCCTATGAGTAATAGATCATAACTGATGGGACAGAGATTCAAAACCAGAGACTCGGGCTGGAAAGTCTGAGCTCCTAAGTACCACACCATGCTACCTCCCCTCCAGCAAGCCTCTCTCTCCCCTTTCCACACTTGAGTTTGCAACCCCAGAACATTATGTACACAGTAGGCGTTTCCACAGGGGCATTGTTCTTTCACACTGCTTCTGGTTGGTAGTTATAGATAGAAATAGAGCCTGATAAGCATATATTTCAGGCTCAACAATCAAATCCTAGAAACCCTTAATCCATGCTAGATTAAAGCAATAAAAAGAATTCCAGGCCCTAATAGCAAGCTGTTAGAAAAGACAGGCAGGAGTGACTTTTACCCTTACCTACAAATCATATCCTATTCATTCATTCATTTTATTCAACCAATATTTATTAAGTCCCCTCAAAAGTCATGAGATATAACCGTGTGCCAAATAGACATGGTACTTGCTCTCATGAATCTTGTAGCCAATAAAGGAGAGATACTTGAATCAAATATGTTTATTTGTGCATCTGAAACTAACATAGCATTGTAAATCAACTATATTTCAATAAAAATTAAAAATAAAAATTAAGGGAATTCCCTGGCCATCCAGTGGTTAGGACTCTGTGCTTCCATTGCAGGAGACACAGGTCTGATCCCTGATCGGGGAACTAGGATCCTGCAAGCCACGTGGCACGACCAAACAGAGAAACAAAAAGCCAAATACGCTTACACATAGATAAATTAATTACAACTGTATAAGTTCTATGAAAAAGTAGACGAGTATACATGTATAGAATGGGGAATGTAAGTCTGAAGATTCAGGCAAGGTTTGCTTCCCCCAAAATGTGACATTTGAGTAGTAGTTAAATAAGTCGAGGGAGGCATGATGGGGGAAAGAATATTTCAAGCAAAAGGAATGTCCAGAGTAGGAGGAAGGAGGCAGGGCTTTGGAGTGAACTGAAGAAAGGCAAATGTGGCTGTCACTCAGAGAGCAGGGGAGAGGGAGGCATGAGAAGAACATAACAGAGGATCCTGAAGAGGCTCGCAAGCCACAGTGGGGATTTTGGTGTTTATCCCAAGACCAATGGAAATCCAAAGAAGGATTTTGAGCAGGGAAAGTGACATGATCAGATTTTCATTTTAGACAGATTGTTTTGACAGACAGATTTGAGGGGTTCATAGTGGAAGCAGGTAGATCAATTAAGAGGCTACTGCAATTGTCCACAGATATTTACCCCTATACAACTGACTGCCACATCTGTGTGAGCTGTCCTTGCCAATGGCCCTTGAAACTCAAGATACAATAAGACCTTTCTACATGGACTTGAATTTTGCTTATTTCGGCATGGATATCCTATCTCTCCTTGAGGTGAGGACACTTTTAGGACTCCAAATACAACTCGTAAGAAGGTATTTTGCAGTTACATCTTCTTTCCCCATTATAATTTAAGATCGATAATGTGGAAGCAGTGGGTCTTATAGAGGGCATCTAGATAACTGGATAATAAAAAATTGAAAGATTATATAAGTAGATCATTGAATATCATAAATATTTATGGCACCTGTGAGTGAAAGGAAAAAGCATATAAGAAATCATAAGTGAAACAAGAGGCAATTTTAGAGTTGTTTCTTTGGCGGAAGGATTTCTCAGGAAGGAGGCTGGGGTCTGACAATTGAATCTGGAGTATCTTTCTTTTTTCATTCATGTGACATTTTAAGAACATTATTCCAGGACTGGTATGAGGTGGCCCTCTTGGAGTCAGGGATACTTGTTTGTGCCTTATTGTTCCTCTGTCCCTAAGGTTTTGACTGTAGTAAGATTTATGATGGCTTACGAGCAAGCAGAAAGGTGAAATGAGGGCATGAGCATCAAACCTGTTTCCTTTAAGAGCACAACCCACAAGTTGTGCTTATACCCAGTAGCCAGAACTTAGCCACACAGCCAGGGGAGACTGGAAAATCTTGTCTGTTACTAGGGAAGTGAAGAACAAATATTAGGGACAGACAGCATTCTCACTCACCGAGTTGTGGGTGGAATGAGACTGTCTATTAGGAAAAAAAGACATTAAGTAATTATACAGATTATACAAAATAATTATACAAATAATTATACAAAGTTATGGCTGTATAATACAATGACTGTAATTATAAGTAAAATTACAGGTGCTGTTAGGGTCAATAACGAAGGAGTCAAACCTAATCTGATGGAAGAACAGGGATGGGAGTGGGGCCCCATGGAACACTTTTCTAAGTAAATGATATCAAGACTAAGAAAGACCTGAAGGAAGATGAGGAATGAGCCAGGGGAAGAGCATTCTCAGTAGAGGCAATCAGAAGGAACATGGTACATTCTAGAGACCCAAGACTTTAGCCCAGGGAGAAATGGGAGAGAAGGCAGGACTCTCAGGAGACCTGGAGTAGCCGGAAGGAAAGGAAAGTGGCTGGAGATGAGTGTGGAGAAGAAATTCAGTGAAGGGCTTTACGATAGGAGTAAATGATGAGATCTGCTTTTTAAACATCACGCCAGTTGCAAAAAGAAACAGGTATGGGATGGCGCAAGGCCAGAGGCAGAGAGAGGAGGTAGTAGTAAGCCAAGCTGAGATGGAAAGAAGTGAAAAGATCCAAGGTATTTCAGGAAAAGTCTCAGGAGGATGAATTTTCTGAGTTCTTGTGCATCTGAAAATATCTTTATTCTACCCTCAGAAGTAAATGCTAGCTTGACTTGCTTCAAAATTTTAGACTATAAATCATTTTTGTTCTCGGAATATGAAAGCCAGTGCTATATTTCCTTCTAACAATCGGTGTTTCCAATGTAAAAATCTGATTCCAGTCAATCCTTGTTCCTTTGTAGATTGTTCTGTATTTAAAATTTTTAGAATTTTCTTGTTTTCCTGAGAATACTAAAATTTTACCAGTATTTGTGTTGGTATTAAAACAATTTTTTTTTCATTTGTCCAGATTTTTCTGCAGCCAGTGGTACTCATAGTGTGAAGACCTTTGACTTTCTTCAGCTCTGGGAAATTGTATTTTTCTTCTAGAAAATTCACCATTCTTCCTATTTCCTCTTTATATAACTCCTGTTAATGATTGCTAGAACTTTTTAATTATCTGAAATATCAAACTATTCTATAATACGTAATATTGCCATGTCCTTTTGGGTTAAGAAACATGGCTTTTGATATTTTAGCTCACTGATTTGATCTTCAATTGAGTATATTACATATTTATCCCACGTTTTGAACTTAATTTCAGAGACACGCTTTTTCATTTATAAATACAGATTTTATTTTTTAAAAATGAATTTTATTTAGAGGTATAATGTACATACAACAAAATAGTCATATTTTGGGTAGTTAGATGGATTTTGACAAATGCATATACTCATGTGTATAGAATATATACTATTACAATCAAGATATAGAACATTTTCATCACCTCCAAATTTCCTTGTGCCTTGGAGCTGTCAATACTCCCCCATTTTCCTCATACCAGGCAACCATTGGTCTGAAATTTATCACCGTAGATTAGTTTTGCATGTTCTATAATTTCACATAAATAGAATCATATAATATATGGTCTTTTATACTTAGTTTTTCTGTTAGCCATAATGTTTGTGTGATTCATTCATGTTGTTACATATGGCTATAGTTTGTTCTTTTTATTTTTGAGTAGTATTCCATTATTTGGGTGTGTTACAATTTGTTTAATTGCCTTACCAGTTGATGGGCATTTGGGTTCTTTCCTGTTTGAGGCTATGAAGCTACTATGAACTTTCACTTGCAAGTCTTTGTGTGGACATATGCTTTTATGTCTCTTAGGTAAATACCAAGGAGTGGTTTATGATAAATATATGTTTAACTTCATCAGAACCTGCCAAATGGTACCCTGAAGTAGATGTACTATTTTGCATTCTTACCAGCAATGTATGAGTGTTCCATTTGCTCTACACTCTCATCAACATTTGTTATTGTCAGGCTTACATTTTAGCCCTTCTAATGGGTGTATAGTAGTATATAATTATGGATTTAATATGCATTTCCCTAATGTGTAATGGTGTTGTGCATCTTTCCATGGACTTTGGGGCCATTCACATATCTTCCTTGGGATACCTTTTACCCATTTTTAAATGGAATCATTTATCTTCTTATTGACTTGTAGACCTTCTGGTTACATGTCCTTCATATGGCTGCATTGGGTCTTTGTTGCTGTGCGTGGGCTTTCTCTAGTTGTGGTGAGCAGGGGCTACTCTTCATTGTGGTGAGTAGGCTTCTCATTGCAGTGGCTTCTCTTGTTGTGAAGCATGGGCTCTAGGTGTGCAGGCTTCAGTAGTTGTGGCACGTGGGCTCAGTAGTTGTGGCTCACAGGCTCTAGAGTGCAGGCTCAGTAGTTGTGGTGCACGGACTTAGTTGTTCCGCGGCATGTGGGATCTTCCTGGACCAGGGCTCGAACCCGTGTCCCTGCATTGGCAGGCAGATTCTTAACCACTGTGCCACCAGGGACGCCCAACATTAAATCTTTTATCACTAAATATAATGCTGCCTGCAGCTTTTTATAAATATCCTTAGCAAATTGAGGAAGTTTCCTTCTCTCTAAACTTCTAAATTCTAGTTTATTGAATTATTATTTTAAAATCATGAATAGGTGTTAGATTATATCAAATTCTTTTTTGCATATATTGGTATGATCATACAGCTTTTCTCAGATATTTTGTAATCACATATTCAATTGTTAAACATATTCATGGTACAAACTCCACATGTATTTCTTTGCAATTATGAAATGTACTTCTTTATGAGTTTTGTATCTATGTTCATGAGGGATATCGGTCTGTTTTCTTTTTGAGTGGTATTCTTTTTTTTAAAATTAATTAATTTATTTAAATTCGCTGCATTGGATCTTCGTTGCTGCACACGGGCTTCCTCTAGTTGTGGCAAGCAGGGGCTAGTCTTCGTTGTGGTGCACAGGCTTCTCACTGTGCTGGCTTCTTTTGTTGCGGAGCACAGGTTCTAGGCGCGAGGGTTTCAGTAGTTGTGGCATGTGGGTTCTAGAGCTCAGGCTCAGTAGTTGTGGTGCACAGGCTTAGTTGCTTCTCAGCATGTGGGATCTTCTCAGACCAGGGATCGAACCCATGTCCCCTGCATTGGCAGGTAGATTCTTTTTTTTTTTTTGAATTTTTGAATTTTATTTTATTTATTTTTTTATACAGCAGGTTCTTATTAGTCATCAATTTTATACACATCAGTGTATACATGTCAATCCCAACCGCCCAATTCATCACACCATCCCCACCCCACCGTGGTTTTCTCCCCTTGGTGTCCATACATCTGTTCTCTACATCTGTGTCTCAACTTCTGCCCTGCAAACCGGTTCATCTGTACCATTTTTCTAGGTTCCACATATATTCGTTAATATACTATATTTGTTTTTCTCTTTATGACTTACTTCACTCTGTATGACAGTCTCTAGATCCACCCACGTCTCAACAAATGACCCAATTTCATTCCTCTTTATGGCTGATTAATATTCCATTGTATATATGTACCATCTTCTTTATCCATTCGTCTGTTTATGGACATGTAGGTTGCTTCCATGATCTAGCTATTGTAAATAGTGCTGCAATGAACATTGGGGTGCATGTGTCTTTTTGAATTATGATTTTCTCTGGGTATATGCCCAGTAGTGGGATTGCTGGATCCTATGGTAATTCTATTTTTAGTTTTTTAAGGAACCTCCATACTGTTCTCCATAGTGGCTGTATCAATTTACATTCCCACTAACAGTGCAAGAGTGTTCCCTTTTCTCCACACCCTCTCCAGCATTTGTTGTTTGCAGATTTTCTGATGATGCCCATTCTAACTGGTGTGAGGTGATACCTCATTGTAGTTTTGATTTGCATTTCTCTAATAATTAGTGATGTAGAGCAGCTTTTCATGTGCTTCTTGGCCATCTGTATGTCTTCTTTGGAGAAATGTCTATTTAGGTCTTCTGCCCATTTTTGGATTGAGTTGTTTGTTTTTTTGATATTGAGCTGCATGAGCTGTTTATATATTTTGGAGATTAATCCTTTGTCTGTTGATTCGTTTGCAAACATTTTCTCCAATTCTGAGGGTTATCTTTTCATCTTGTTTATGGTTTCCTTTGTTGTGCAAAAGCTTTAAAGTTTCATTAGGTCCCATGTGTTTATTTTTGTTTTTATTTCCATTACTCTAGGAGGTGGATCAAAAAAGATCTTGCTGTGATTTATGTCCAAGAGTGTTCTTCCTAAGCGTTCCTCTAAGAGTTTTATAGTGTCCGGTCTTACATTTAGGTTTCTAATCCATTTTGAGTTTATTTTTGTGTATGGTGTTAGGGAGTGTTCTAATTTCATTCTTTTATATGTAGCTGTCCAGTTTTCCCAGCACCACTTATTGAAGAGACGGTCTTTTCTTCATTGTATATCCTTGCCTCCTTTGTCATAGATGAGTTGACCATAGGTGCATGAGTTTATCTCTGGGCTTTCTATCTTGTTCCATTGATCTATGTTTCTGTTTTTGTGCCAGTACCATATTGTCTTGATTACTGTTGCTTTGTAGGATAGTCTGAAGTCAGGGAGTCTGATTCCTCCAGCTCCGTTTTTTTCCCTCAAGGCTGCTTTGGCTATTTGGGGTCTTTTGTGTCTCCATACAAATTTTAAGATTTTTTGTTCTAGTTCTGTAAAAATGCCATTGGTAATTTGTTACAGATTGCATAGGAACCTGTGTCCCCTGCATTGGCAGCTCGATTCTTAACCACTGCACCACCAGGGAAGTCCTTGAGTGATATTCTTATCTGGTTTTGATATCAGCATAATACTTATAAAATGAATGGGAATTTTTGTAGCTTAAAAACAACAATAGACATTAAAAGAAAAATCTCTCACAGTTTCTGTGGGTCAGGAAACTGCAAGTGACTTAACTGAGCATTTCTGCCTTGGGGCCTCTCCTGAGGCTGCAGTCAAAATATCATCTCAGTCTCTGAAGGCTGTTTTAGGGCTGGAGAAGATGCTTCCATGGTGACTCACTCACATAGCTGGCAGGATGATGTTGATCATTGTGGGCAGACTTAGTTGTTTTCCAGAGGGGTTACTCTACATGGCTGACTGAGTGTCCCATGTTATGGGAAACCTTCCCTCAGAACAAGTATAACAAGCTGGAAACCACAATGCCTTCCATCATTTAACTTCAAAAGTGACACAAAATTATTGGTCACCCAGGTCACTTGGTTCAGAGTGAGAGGGTGCCACACAATCACATGAATATCAGAAGGTGAAGACAACTGAGAGGCATCTTGGAAGCTGGCTACCACATATTACACAAATCTTATAACCATACACTTCTATTGCTTCTCTCCTGTCCTTTGTGCTATTGTTGTCAAACATTCTACATGTTTTAAACCCAGAGTACAATGTTTTTATTTTTCCTTTAAATAATCAGTTATCACAGAAATAAACTAGAAACAAGAAGAAAAGAAGAGTTTTACATAGTATCTATCCTCTTATTTATCATTTCTCCCACTCTTCAAGCCTTTCCATCTGGTATTATCTTGTTTCCACTTAAAGAACTTCCTTTGTCATTTTTTTTTGCAGTGTAGGTCTGCTGGTGTACCTCATCTTCTGTTTTTCTGAATAAGTCTTTATTTTGCCTTAATTTTGGAAGGATATTTTCACTGCATATAGAATTTTAGTTTGAACATTTTTTTTTCTTTAAATACTTTAAGGGTGTTGCTCCCTTGTCCTCTGGCTGGCATTTTAAAAATATATATAATTGACATATTAGTTTCAGGTATACAACATAATGATTTGATAGTTGTATGGCTTGCATTTTTTTTTAGTGAGAAGTCAGTAGACTTTTAAAAATTATGTATGTAATGTGTCTTTTATCTGTTTGCTTTTAGGAATCTTTCTTTACCTTTGGATTATAGCCATTTGATTATGATGTGCCTTGACATTTCAGGTTGGATTCTCTGGGAAGCAGATTCTGATGTAGCCTTTAGGGTTCAGACTGTTTATGAGGGAGTGCCCATGGGCTCCACACCTGTGGAAGGATGGCAGGTTAAGTAGGAATTGGGCAGAGAGGGACATCAGGCTATGATGAATGCCCAGCTTTCCTCACCAGGAGCTCTGGACACCTCCGCCTAGGTCAATCATCAAACATGGGCCCCCAGCTGAAGGACATAACCTGGGGTGAGGCAGCTCTCTGCAGCTGAAGCAATCCCTGAAGGGGCTGAAAGCTAAATGCTGTTTGCTGACAGCACTCTCACAGTTGGGACAACAAATCTTTCCTTGAAGGTGGACCTGAGTGGTGTATTTCCATGTGTAAAACACTTGATGTGATTTTCTGTATGTCATTCTGTTTGGTGTTTATTGAGCTTTTTGGATATAAGGGTTTATAGTTTTCATCAAATGTGGAAAAAAAGGTTTGGCCAAATTTTTAAAAATTTATTTTTAATAGTCTTAATTGTGGTATAATTAACATTCAATAATCTGCCTATACTTATGAGTACAGTTTGATAAGTTTTGCAACAAGTATACAGTCATGAAACCATTACCACTATCAAGAAAGTCAGTATATCTATCACTCATAAAGGATTCCTTGTGCACCTTTGAAATCCCTTCTTCCCACTACTTCCAGTTCACATGCAACCACTGATTTTCTTTCTCCAACTATAAATATGTTTAGATTGCATAGACTTTTCTGTAATTTGAATCAATCCATGAACACATTATATCTCTCCATTTACTTAAGTCCTCTTTAATTTGTCTCAAGAATGTTTTGTAGTTTTTAGGTATAATTTCTTCTGCAGTTTCTAATCTTAAAAGCTCATCCAGTGGCACTTTCACTTTTTTTTTGGTGTGAAGTGTGCATTTTTTAAATTAATTAATTAATTAATTTTTGGCTGCATTGGGTCTTCGTTGCTGTGCTCAGGTTTCCTCTAGTTGCGGCGAGTTACTCTTCATTGCAGTGCACAGGCTTCTCATTGCGGTGGCTTCTCTTATCATGGAGCACAGGCTCTAGGCACGTGGGCTTCAGTAGTTGTGGCATGTGGGCTCAGTAGTTGCGGCTCGTGGGCTCTAGAGCGCTGGCTCAGTAGTTGTGGCACACAGGCTTAGTTGGTCCACGGCATGTGGGATCTTCCTGGACCAGGGCTGGAACCCATATCCCCTGCGTTGGCAGGCAGATTCCTAACCACTCACCACCAGGGAAGCCCTGAAGTGTGCATATTGTTCATCCCTTGGGCAACTTGAAATTGCCATCCGCCCTCGGCCCGACCATTGATTTCAAGGTGACAAAGGAACTGGTGATAAGTCTGAACTGTTTTACCTCTTAAATCATCACAGACCACAGTTGCCAAATCATTTAGTGAAGAAAATGGAGGTCCCATCATTCACTGCCTGGTGGATCACTCTTTTCCAGGTAGATGGCTCACTGCCATCCTCCCAGCAGGAAGCTGTCCTCTGTGGGTGCTGGGTTGTCCCCTCCACGACTCTCCCGCGGGACTGTTCTTTCAGCCCGTGCGGCATTGCGTTGGGCGCCCCTCCTTGGTGCTCAGGGTCATTACCAGCTGTCACATATATTTTTGCTCAGAAGTTCAGTTCCGTTCTCTTTCATAGTTTCCATTTCTCTCTTCATTATGTTAATATTTTCCTTAAAGTCCTTGAAAATATTTATGATATTTATAATATCTGCATTAAATTCTCTGTCCATCATCTCTGTAATTTCTGGGTCTGTCATTTCTAGTGACTCTATTCCCCTCCTATTTGTATGGGTTACATTTTCTTGCTTCTTGCATGTTTAGAAAATTTTTAGTTGAATTTGGACATTGTGATTACATTTAAAAATAGGCTGAATTTTCTTGTTTTTCTTTAATTTTGTTGTTTCATTTAAAGACTCTAGAGATCTTTTTTCTGATTGGTAGAATTGATATTGCAATTGGTATTTAATGCCATATCAGCTTCACCAATTTGAAGCTTGTTTTAAAACTTTGTTAGTTCAGGTCTAAAGTAGTCTTACTCTAATCAGGGTTTCTCAGTATCAAGACTATTGGCATTTGGAAACAGATAATTCTTTTTTTTTTTCCTTTTTTAATAGGATTGTCCTGTGCATTGTATCATTTTTAGTAGCACCCTTGGCCTCTCTCCACTGGATGCAAGCTCTCCCAATGGTTTAACAATCAAAACTATCTCTATATATTACTAAATGTCCCCTGGCAGGCAAAATCACCCCCAGTTGAGAACCACTGCTGTAAGGCTAATTTAACCCTACTCATAAGGCATGGCTTCGCAGGGACCTCTACCAAATGCTTTGGGTACTTAAAATTTTTCTTTTGCAACTGGTCAAAGACCTTTCTGCTTTGTACTTGCTCAGTAGTTGTTTATCCTACTGTTGTTGTACTTTTCTCATAATTTTAGTTTGTTCATTATAGTGGATTCCTATCCTCTGAAGTTAGGATTCAGCTAATGTTTCAACGGGCCCTTAAGCATATTTCTGGGACTATTTGTCTGCATTGTTTCCTCCTTTCTTTTGTACTTTGCTCTGCAATTTTCAGTCACCTTGGCCTTCCCGCAATTCAATCTCTGTCTACTCAGCTCATCAACATCACTGTGCTCTGCTAAGGTTTTCTCTCCACAAACTGATTTCTGGGAAGTGCCTCTAGGCAGCAAGCCAGGTGACAGTTGAGGTCACTTCATTTATTTCTCTTTTCTCAAAGATCATACTCTTTCATGCTTTTTGTCCAATACCTGAAAACAGCTGTTTCATACATTTTCCCAATTTTCTAGTTGTTTACTGCAGGAGTTTTCTAGTTGTTTACTGGTACTGTTATTCCATCATGTTCATAAGTGGAAACTGTCTACCTGTGGTAGATTCAACGTGATCACAATATTTTTGCTATTGCTCCCAGTGAGAGAGAGAATCTAATTCTCCACCTTTGAGTCAGGCTTTGCCCTGGTTTTTCTTGATCATTAGAATGTGGGCAGAAGTGATATTCTTGAATTTCCAAGACTAGGTCCTAAGACTCCTTACAGCTTCGACTCGGGTTTCTTGGAATCTTTGCTCTGGGGAAGCCAGCCACCAGGTAAGAAGTTTGACTACCCTGAGACTGTCATGTTTAGAGGCAACTTACAGGTGCTCTGGTTGTCAGTTCCAACTAAGTCCATTCTTGTAGGCTTCCCCACCAAGGCAGCAAGCATGTGAATCAGTCTGTCTTGCAAACTCTAGATGAGTTTATCTGTCAGCTGTGTATAACCAAGAGACCTCAGTCAATGGCATAAAATAGAAAAATCACCCAACTGAGACCTATCCAATTCCTTGACTCCAAAATGGTGAAATATGGTAAAATAGTTCTGTTTAGCTACAAGGTTGGTGATTTGTTATGCAGCAATAGATATCTGGAACATTGCTAAAGACATATTTTCACTTACAAGATTGCTTATTTGTTTGATTAGTAATTTTTCTTAGGTTGATTTTTGCTAATTGTTTTCACAAATGTTTAGTGATTCTCAATGCTCTTTAGGGGTTGAATAGGACACGTAACTAGGTAAAAGTCTGTGAACAGCTTGATTTTGGATGTGGTGGCAGGGTTCCCTATCATTCTTTTGGATCTTAAATTATCTGGCATTCTTCACTGCTTTTCTGGTCCCAATTAGATTTTCTTGTGTCAGAAAACCCACCTTAGAGAACAATATCTTAAAAATTGCCCTGGAGACAAATGCCTGATTTATCTCTTTTCTTTGCTTTTTTCTTTTCTCTCCTATCAATATGGAGGTTTGTAGTTACCTCACTGCTCTTCTTTCTCCAGTTCAAAAACTCATCACATTCATACTGCAAGCAGATTATTTGCTTTTGGGGGGAAACAGCAGTAGCTACCCTTTACTACTTGCAGGGGAAGAGAAAAAGCTCTGACTTATGTAGCTTATCCAAAGATCACAGTTTAATGAATTGCTCTGACAACTGTGCCAAGGCTACTCTACTTTTCATTTTTGTTGCCTTTAACCTTAGAGTATATCTGAAATGGCTCTTATTTTTTGGTAGAGTTATGTTATATTCACACTTAATTTTCCATAATTCAATTACATTATAGGGGAAACGTAAGGAAAAATGAAAGTTTAAATATGGCAGATGACTTTGCCTGTCATTCTGTTCAATCAGTTTTGTCCCAGAAGGAGCAAATCTCAGGTGGGAGATGTAAATCTGCCGTTCTTCCCATCACACTTAGCATCCGTGTGCCTCTTGTAGTAAGAGCATTCACCACATTTAGTATGACAATGATGATTAAAGATATAGCTTTGTACCTTATAGCATGGTTTCTAAACGTAAGCCAAGCATTTTTTCAGGTGTTTAACCAAAGAAATATTAGTTTTTTCCAATGTTTAGGAAAATCACTTGTGCTGGATGCTTAAGAGATACTTTGATTGTCTGCAATGTGGCCTTTTCTCAAGGGCTTTTCAAGGATATTTGTTCTTTTTTTTTTTTTTGCGGTACGCAGGTCTTTCACTGTTGTGGCTTCTCCTGCTGCGGAGCACAGGCTCCGGACGCGCAGGCTCAGCGGCCATGGCTCACGGGCTTAGCCGCTCCGCAGCATGTGGGATCCTCCCGGACTGGGGCACAAACCCGTGTCCCCTGCATCGGCAGGCAGACCTTCAACCACTGTGCCACCAGGGAAGCCCTTATTTATTCATTTTTAAAGAAATAGGTAGCTGTACAGTTTTTATAAGGATGCTTGTGTTGACTGGAAGAGAGTAAAGTTTCAGGTATATAATACAATTTCCTTAAATGGAAATAGAAAAGATGTAAGCTGCTGTATCCAGACAGCTCTGCGGGGCAGAAGGCACAATCGTAATCTCCCTGTTGGAGGGGAAATTTACCTGGCTGTCATCTCCCACAAGGGTTTCTTGCCTGGTAGCCTCATCTGTTGACAGAGAGAACTCAAGTGTTTTTAAGAAGTCTTTCTTGCTATTGCTCAGAGGTTTTTACTCACTCTTGATCACTCTTAACTGTTCTGGAGATTTTGATTATGTTTCTAATGTTCACCAGATGCAAACTAACCCATGACCACCCTGGCACATTCCTGAGCGCTTACTGTAAGAATGGATGAATTGGAGATCAATTGCCCAGGGCTGTTTTCCCAGGTGTCCTACCCTGCTAGTAGACCCTGGCCTCCTGAAACTATTCAACTAATACACGCATAATGCACTACATTATAAATATGTAAAAGGATGCAGTAAAAATATAGCCCCTTTCAATGGTAATTTTGATTATAAACAATTTTTGCTTATAAAATATGAATTTACTCAAGTACTTTTCACCTGTTTGTATTTTAGGCTGGGTGGGGTTTTTATTTGTTCTTATTTTGTTGTCTCTTATTTCCCTTCAATTTCCCATCCACTTTGTTTCTTCCTCAAATTTCTGGTCAGGTGATGGTACATTTTTTGTTTGTTTGTTTTTCAGCACAATTATTCTTTACAAGTAAAAATTGAAAAAAAATTTTGGTAGGCTATGGAATTTGGGAGAGAAAGGATAGGTGAATGTATGTGTTCAATCTGATGTCTTTCTTTCAACATCCCCCTTGTCTTTGGTGCTGATGATTTGGTGTCTGGACTCCTAATTTTTGGCTTTCCCACAAGAACTTTGGCTTGGGTTTCTCTCTTGATATCCTAGCTTTTTACAGTTTCAGGTAGATTTTCTGCACTAGCTATCGTCTAAGAACCCAATTTCTGTTCTTGGTATTCTGTTGCGAGTTGTTACTGACCTGCCAGCTCTCCAGAGTTGGGGAGAGGACTCAGCAAGGCCTCCTTCCGATGCATGTCCACAGGGCCCTGGGGTAGTGCCAGCTACCTCCAACAGTCCACGGTGGTCTCACTCTCCTTGCTGTCAGCTCCAGTTGTACAGGTCTCCTTCCAGTGCTTTGAACTGAAATTCATGCCCAGTTTTGCTTCATAGACCTTTACACGCTTTTCTCTATGTCTAGAACAGCCTCTTCTCCTACACTAACTCCCACCCTTAGTTATTGTTTTGTCATTTTCAGGTGTCCCTTCAAATTCCACCTGATCCAATAGATCTCCCCTGACTCACTGCATAACTTATGGCCCAGAATACTATATGCATTTCCTGCATAGTACTCACTACGGTTTGTAACCATATATTTATTTGTAGTACAGTTTGATGACTGCATTTCCTTTTTGAGACTACTAGACGCCTGCCCCCCGGATCATATCTTTTTTGCTCATCACTGTATTCTTAGCTACCAACCCAGTGCCTATATGAATTGCTGAGTGAATCAGTAAAGTGCCAGTAACTGTTCACTTAGTGATCCACCTGTTTGAATGAAGACACTGGAATGATGAATGAGACTGTATTTGTTTCTTCCTGGGTTTCTGGCCTTAGTAGCATTTAGTGCAAACATTTATAGCATGGAACAAAATGCATATAGCTATATGCGTTAAAGATTTCTTAAAGTATAATCTTAAATTTCTTAAAGAGTTTTTAAAGTATATGTTCTGTCCTAGTAATAATGCATTTAACAACCTTGACTCTCTTGTATGTCAGTGAATCACTATTTATAATAAAAACATCATGACAAGATATAGTTGGCCCTTTGTATTTCCTCGTATCCCTGGATTTGGCATCTGGGGATTCAACCAACCGTGGATTGAAAATATTTGGAAAAAATTTCCAGGAAGTTCCAAAAAGCAAAAATAGAATTAGCCATGTGCACACAACTATTTACACAGTACTTACGTTGTATTAAGTGTTATAATAAGTAGCCCAGCCATGATTTAAAGTATATGGGAGGATGTGCCATAGGTGATATGCAAACCCTAAGCCATTTTATATAAGGGTCGTGAGCATCTGTGGATTTGGTACCTGTGGGGGTCCCTGGAACCAATCCCTTGCAGACACCAAAGGGCGACTGTATTTTGTTTCCATTCCCTAGGCTTCATTAACCACATGTAACATCAGTGTCAGTCATGGCTCTTTAGGCAATAAGCATATGGTTACATTAAGTCAACTAATATTGATATAATAGATTCTATGAATTTGAATTAATCTGAATTTTCTTTATAATAGAATTGTAGAATAGAATATTCTCCCCTGTGTTACAGGCACCATATAGTACAAAGGGTCTACTTATATTGTTAACTAATTTTATAATCCTAAAATTATAATGGTATTTTGGTTAGCGTTCTTAGTAAAAAGCAAGTAAGCCTATTCTAATTTAAGCAGCAAAAGGTATTAAGTAAATCACAGTATTAGAGTTACTATGTGTCCCATCTGTTCAGTACAGTTCTAGTTTATCCTTGACATTATCAATAGCATCCCCTTTTATTCCCAAATGTGTCTTAGTTCAAATGGCACACTATATGATCCCCTATACAGGATCAATGGGAGAGTTGGAGGGCAGATAAAGCTTTCAGGAACGACACCCTGAGGCACACACAGAACTGCACTAAGGAGGGAGCTGTCATTTTTCACCACCACAGACTCTAGAACCACTCCACAGATCTGCCACTGGCACTAACTCCAAAACCATATGTCATGGGTTAGAGAGGAAGCCTCCATCCCTCCCTCTACCTCTGGTGCCATTCACACCACCAAAAAATGAATGACTCATGCAGATCCTATTTTCCCTCATGGCTGAAATCAGAAAGCTGTTTGCACTATTTGTAAGAGAGTCTGTAAAGATGTAGTTTGGGGGATTCCACCTGGGGAAAACACGATGTACAAAATAGGAAACAAAAGCAAGAAGAGTATTTAAAATATTTTGAGCAGCCACAAGAGAGAGATGTCACCCCTTATCTGGACATACATCCGTTTTCTAAACATAAAACAACAATAGCAACAAAAACTATATTCCCACCTAATAAGGTGACTATCTCTGATACAAATAAACTCATTCTCTCCCCAGATGCGGAGACTATTTAGTATAATCTTTTTTTATTTAGTACAATCTTTTAATACAATCTTTTCTAGGTCTAGTGTATGTAGTGATGATTATGTTTCTTCCTCGATCCTACCTTGGTTTTTTTAATATGTGGACTAAATTATAAAGTAAATAGTATCAAAACATACTAAATAAAGCAAGGGTAAAACAGAAAATTAGTTACAATTTCTGCAAATGTTCTTTAGTTGATGTGGATAACTTTCTTCATCAACAACTAACCATTCCATATTACTCTTATCTTTAGGTCAGTAGTGGCTCAGTTAACTGGATTTCTTTATCTATTATTTACCAACTCCCTAACTTCCATTTTTTGGGAGTTGAGCCCTCGTGGTTCTGACTGTATGAGGTTGCTATAGTTTCCTATTAGTATTCACTAGTAGACATGGAAATACCGAGGAATACCCTATTGGAATTCTTGTGTTAAAGAAATATTCTTCTATATTTACATTGCTTAACAGTAATTATTCCTTTTTAATCATGCTCAATCCCAAAGCCAACATAGTAATCCCCTTGTCTGTTCTGTCAAGTGCTTTGAGACACTGTTGTGCTCGTGGTGGAAGTATTCCTCCTTTGAGTACCAAGATCCTTAAACCAAAGCAGTTGAAAGTGGCAAGGATGTGAAGTAAAATTTACATTAGTGAGCCATTAAGGGAATAGTGAGAAGTGCCACTCCCATTTCATTTCTTGGTTCCAAAGCTCATATGTTCCGGCATGGCTGAAAAAACGCTGTGTATTGGATGCTATTTTATAGCATAGGCTGTATTCTACAAGATGTCATCCTAATTTCATAAGGTATCTTCCAGTAGGTACCAAAACTAAATCTTCAATAAGTCATTTCACTTCTTTATACAGCCAACAGCTTCGAGTTAGAAATCTTAATGCCTCCTAAATGCATCAATCTGTTGTCCTAATCATTTTGCTGTAAAATAAGATCTCTAGTCAGAACCAATGTTATGTGAATTACAGTGACAGCCAGTGAGGCATTTGGTGAGTCCACAGATGATGTTGCTCGCAGAAACTTGGTAGGCAAGATAGATAAATCCATGTCTAGAACATATCAATTTCATAGAGCACAGATTCCAACACTCATCATGTTGGAAGAAGCCCTATGTAATTAACCTGCCATCAGGTGGCTGGTTATTCCTTCTGGGGTATGGTACCATATGGCAGGACTCATGTTTGTTCACTGTTGCTTTCAGACTGGACACTCAGCAGAAGTATTACCCAGACATCCGGGGGAGAAGAAGTCTAGGTTGTTAAGCCCATGCATACTCTGTCTGAAACCATGATCACTTTTTTTTTTTCATGAGACCATTTAATAATTACTGGGTGACTGTGGAAAGAGGTTAACAAATCCACATGGTATGTCACCTTGTCCAATCATCTACTGAAGTTCTATATAGTGTCAGTCTTTTTCCGTATTCACATGGGACACAAATGTTCTCAAACTCTAGAAAAGGGGCTTCCCTGGTGGCACAGTGGTTAAGGATCTGCCTGCAAATACAGGGGACACGGGTTCGATCCCTGGTCTGGGAAGATCCCACATGCCGCATAGCAACTAAGCTCATGTGCCACAACTACTGAGCCTGAGCTCTGGAGCCTGCAAGCCACAACTACTGAGCCCACAGACCACAACTGCTGAAGCCCACTCACCCTAGAGCTGGTGCTCCACAACAAGAGAAGCCACCATGATGAGAAGCCCATGTACCGCAACGAAGAGTAGCCCCTGCTCGCCCCAACTAGAGGAAGCCTGCGTGCAGCAGCGAAGACCCAACACAGCCATAAAAAAATAAATAAATAAACAAATAAATAAATAATAAATTTATTTTTAAAAAAACTCTAGAAGAGTTTAAAAGTCTAGATTGGTCTTTGCTCTAATCTTCCTTACCACCAATCCTCCAATCTTATTCCTCCCACATCCCTGACTATCCAATGAAAATATTAGCTATTGCCTATAAATTAACAGAGACCTGTAGCTTATCTTGCTTTCCAGATAAATGGATCATGAGATGTCCTGTTTGAAGCTCTGCCCATTGGGAATATTTATTTTTCTACACAAACTGTCAGGTTACCCCTGAGTGGGATTTACATGATGTAGCAGTCCACTTCTATAGGTGGGGTGATTGAGCTGCATTAAAAGGGACAAAGAGGGGCTTCCCTGGTGGCGCAGTGGTTGAGAGTCCGCCTGCCGATGCAGGGGACACGGGTTCGTGCCCCGGTCCAGGAAGATCCCACATGCCGCGGAGCGGCTGGGCCCGTGAGCCATGGCCACTGAGCCTGCACATCCGGAGCCTGTGCTCCGCAACGGGAGAGGCCACAGCAGTGAGAGGCCCGCGTACCGAAAAAAAAAAAAAAGGGACAAAGAAATACTGCTATGTGACATGGACCAAAAGAATTCTTCTCTAACATCGAGGTTCCTAGAGGGTGCTTCTTAGTATTGTCATTTCCAGCGGAACTAACAGTAAACTGGAATATTTTTTCTCAGTCACCTGGTCCTAGAGATCTCTTATGAGGCTAGAGGTGTGGTTTGAGAGAACAAATGCAGCATGGCAGGAGTAGATGCACTCAGAGTATGAATCATCTGCTTTTGCAACTTGTGTTTTTAGGACCTGCTTGAACCAATTCAAATATAAATGATTTCCCAGGGATGATGGATGCTGCAAGGAATATCTGACTTTATGGCTCAGTAGATGAGATAAAATACACTTCATGGTGGGATGGTTAATTTCCATAGCCACATGGTGTACTGCTCTCGACATTCAGTCTCTGCCAGGATCCAGCAGCAAGGCAAGACTTTCTCGAACGGAGAACACCATAGCTACTTACTGAAAAAGATACTGTACTTTGAAATTTGAAGTTATGCACTGTCATCTAGATCTTCTAGAGAGTCTTCTATTGCTTTGCGCACACTGAAAGCTAGACGACTTTCTGTGACCTGTTAATTATTTGGAGAAGCATAGCCAAATGTCACATATATTTTCTACAAAATACGAAAATTGAGCAAGCATTGTTTGCCTCTCTTATGACAGGGGATGTATAGTGTAATACTTTTTTTTTCATGCTGGAGGAGACATTTTGAGAAGTCTGAGAACAATGGTCTTCAGAAATTTCACTCAACTGACAGGTCTCTATTTTTCATATCTTTTATCTTTTGATATGTATATGTTTATGAACATACCTGGGTACATACTCTTCCTGTGCACTGGGTTGCACTAGCATAAAGTCGTTGGTTTATAGACCACTATGATGTTCTGTGGACTAAATTATAGCACAGTCAGTGAGTTCCTATTGTTCTTTGGCAGTGAAGCCAGTGAAGGTGTGCATATGTCCCTGCCAGGTGGAAACAAACTGCATCCAGTGTTCTCATTTATTGGGACAGAGAAAAAGGCATTGTCCAGACCAAAAGGTACAGTCTAGCTACAATGCAGGGGCTGGATTCATCTTCTCTACTAAGCATCCTTATGACGTGACAGTCCAATTAAGTGTAAAATAATCCTTTGTCATTCTGCAAGACCTGTCTCTCTTCTGCAATGGTCAGATAGGTAAATTAGATGAGAATATGATAATAATCACCAGCTGTGCATCTCTTAAGTCTTTTAAGTCTCCATGATTATGACAGGAATATGGTTCTGTATTTGCTTTAAAATTTTGGGAAGGCAGGTAGCTCTAGGGACTTACATTTGGTCATTTCTACAATAATTTAAGCATTTATTCTAGGGATCAATAGCCAATATGGGGATTTTGCCAGTTACTGAGTATTTTTATTCAAACTCTATTTTGAGAACTGGGAAAATATCAACAAGATGGTTTTGTGGAAGCACTGGGTCCACTTTAAGACTGAGTAGGTCCACACAGTTCACATGTCACCTGGCCCCATTAGCTCACATTCTGAATAGTGGGTAATAGTTCAAGCCTAGGTTCCCATGTATTAACTGTAACTCAGAGTCAGTGCAATAATCCCCCAAAGTGTTTTCCTTTCTCTAGTAGTACACAGTCATCCTTGCAAAATGGTTGCAAATCCCATTGGGAAAGGCCGGAAGAAAGAGTTATACATCACTTACACATGATCTCATCTAGGGTCTTTTCTATTTTTTTCTTTTAAAAAAATTTAAAAACTTTGTTATACAATTTTTTTAAACATCTTTATTGGAGTATAATTGCTTTACATTGGTGTGTTAGTTTCTGCTTTATAACAAAGTGAATCAGCTATACATATATATATATCCCCCTATCTCTTCCCTCTTGCGTCTCCCTCCCTCCCACCCTCCCTATCCCACCCCTCTAGGTGGTCACAAAGCACCGAGCTGATCTCCCTGTGCTATGCGGCTGCTTCCCACTAGTTATTGGTTTTACATTTGGTAGTGTGTATATATATATATATATATATATATATACATGCCACTCTCTCACTTTGTCCCAGCTTACACTTCCCCCTCCCCGTGTCCTCAAGTCCATTCTCTACATCTGCGTCTTTATTCCTGTCCTGCCCTTAGGTTCTTCAGAACCTTTTTTTTTTTTTTTAGATTCCATATATATGTGTTAGCATACGATATTTGTTTTTCTCTTTCTGACTTACTTCACTCTGTATGACAGACTCTAGGTCCATCCACCTCACTACAAATAACTCAGTTTCGTTTCGTTTTATGGCTGAGTAATATTCCATTGTATATATGTGGCACATCTTCTTTATCCATTCATCTGTCGTTGGACACTTAGGTTGCTTCCATGTCCTGGCTATTGTAAGTAGTGCTTCAATGAACATTGTGGTACATGACTCTTGTTGAATTGTGGTTTTCTCAGGGTATATGCCCAGTAGTTGGATTGCTGGGTCATATGGTAGTTCTATTTTGAGTTTTTTAAGGAACTTCCATACTGTTCTCCATAGTGACTGTATCAATTTACATTCCCACCAACAGTGCAAGAGGGTTCCCTTTTCTCCACACCCTCTCCAGCATTAACTGTTTGTAGATTTTTTGATGATGGCCATTCTGACTGGTGTGAGGTGATACCTCATTGTAGTTTTGATTTGCATTTCTCTAATGATTAATGATGTTGAGCATTCTTGCATGTATTTGTTGGCAATCTGTATATCTTCTTAGGAGAAATGTCTATTTAGGTCTTCTGCTCATTTTTGGATTGGGTTTTTTTTTTGATATTTAGCTGCATGAGCTGCTTGTAAATTTTGGAGGTTAACCCTTTGTCAGTTGCTTCATTTGCAAATATTTTCTCCCATTCTAAGGGTTGTCTTTTCGTCTTCTTTATGGTTTCCTTTGCTGTGCAAAAGCTTTGAAGTTTCATTATGTACCATTTGTTTATTTATGTTTTTATTTCCATTTCTCTAGGAGGTGGGTCAAAAAGGACCTTGCTGTGATTTATGTCAAAGAGTGTTCTGCCTATGTTTTCCTCTAACAGTTTTATAGTGTCTGGCCTTGCGTTTAGGTCTTTTATCCATTTTCAGTTTATTTTTGTGTATGATGTTAGGTAGTGTTCTAATTTCATTCTTTTACATGTAGCTGTCCAGTTTTCCCAGCACCACTTATAGAAGAGGCTGCCTTTTCTCCACTGTATATCCTTGCCTCCTTTATGAAAAATAAGGTGACCATATGTGTGTGGGTTTATCTCTGGGCTTTATAAATATTTGACTTCGCATATTGACTCCAGAATCTTTAGTAAATGCATTCTTTTCAATAACTCAGACCAATCTAATTTACATTCACTGGCCTAAGTACTGTCTAAGCTACTAATGCTGTATAACAAGCTATCCCAAAGTCAGTGCCATAAAACTTTTTTTGGTTAAGCTCATGGATTCTGAGAGTCAGGAATTCAGAAAGGGTATAGTGAAGACAGCTTTGCTCCATGATGTTGGAGGCCTCAGCTGGAGAGATTTGGAAGCTGGAGTGTGGTGGGGAGCTGAGTAAAGGCCTACTAACTCACCTGTTGGGTGACTGATGCAAGACTTTGCCTGGGATTTCAGCTGAGGCCATGGGTCCAGAGCCCTGCATGTGACTTCCTCATGTGGTTGCTTGGACTACCACACAGCATGGTGTCTAGATCCTAAGGGTGAGCATTCCAAAGAAAGCCAGGTGGAAACCACTGTCTTTTATGATGCAGCCTCGAAGTCACACAACTTTACAAAATTTCACTTCTGCCACAAGCCCACTCAAATTCAAGAGGAAGGAAAAGAGACCTAAAGTCTTGATGGGAGAAGAGTCAAAGAGGGGCATGTGAAATGGAAGATATTGTTCTGCCATCACTGGAAAATCTATCTACATGAAGCATGCTGAAAACTCATTCCCACATATATTCCCCAGATTTTTGCTGTTATATTTTAGCAAAATCTTGCTTACTTGTGTGTGTGCATGCATGTATACATTCATGTATGTATGCTTTTTCCTTCCTGGTTTGACTTTGTAATTGGCCCCTGGAAATTTCTAATTATAAGTCTGTAGGCAATGAGTATTTTCAGGGGAGGAGAATGAGGAGAAGTAGATTTCCCTTACAAAGGAATTGCCTCTGTCTAGGCCATTACATACATGGAATTCATGAAAGACAGGGGCATCCTCATCAGATAGTTCAGGAAGGGCTGCTTCAGCTGGCACGGGAATGCTCAGTGAAACTAGTCAACTTAGAGTACAGTGAACCACCAGACTCCTCCCGTATGTCTCATTCTAATTGTTAGGGATCTGTGGGGTGATATTACTCTTCCCTAAACAATAGCTTCATTTTCATATAAGAGAAGGAATGAGACTATGAAACCAGCTGATGTAATCCAACAATCCATAGGATAACACTGTGTGTTACGTTTTCAGTTGTAACAGCACTGTGGCCACATAAGGCATTTTTTTAGGGCATATGTAGCTTTATCATCGTAACTTGATACAGGTCATGGTAAACTTTAAGTCTATTTGTATTAGTCAGAGTTCTCCAGAGAAACAGAAGCAATAGGATTGTGTGTGTGTGTGTGTGTGTGTGTGTGTGTGTGGTTATGTATGCATACATTGACCAAATATCTGGGTACCATGACCTAGCCTACCTGACACATAAAATTAACCATCACACTTCCTTTTTGTTCCCATAATAATTAGAAGCATCTAGACTTATCTTCAGTCTTTTCTTCCACATGCCTTCCTACCCTAACAAAACTGCAACTATTTGGTCCCTGAAAGTTTTGCATTGATAGGCTCCTCATTCCATATGACCAAGTGATAATAATATAAGTAACTCTCTCCACTGCTGCCATGGATTCTCGTTGCCTTTTAACCTGACCACATTGAATAAGCAGCCACACATTCTCGTTTCCTGAAAGGTTTCTTGTCCACAAGAGAAGCCACCACAATGAGAAGCTCATGCACCACCACAAAGAATAGCCCCCGCTCGCCACAACTAGAGAAAACCCGCGCACAGCAACAGAGACCCAATGCAGCCAAAAATAAATAAATTAAATAATAAATTTTAAAAAAACCCAAAGCATTATAACCACTTCTCTAAGCAACAAAATGCTCTAGGTTGTTGTGACAGAAAGGATTCTGAGATGACTCCAAGATTCTGTCCCCTGGTGCACATACCTTCTAAAATTCCCTCCCTCAGAGTGTGGATAGGAGCAGTGAATATGATGGGATATCACTCCTATGATTAGGTTACTAACTGACATTGAGTTATTCACAAGGGAGATTATACTGGGTGGGCCTGACTTATCAAATGAGCTCCTTACAAGAAGGTAAAGCATTAGTAAAATGTTTTCCTGCTGGTTTGAGGACAAGCAAACTGCCAGGTTGTGAGAGAAGGAGGCACATGGCTAGAACCTGAAGACCCTGGTTGACAGCCAGCAAGTCATGGGGACCTACACTGCAAAGAGCTGGATTTTACCGACAATCCAAGTGAGCTTGGAAGAGGGTCCCAAGCTCCAGATGAGACTGTGGCTTGACGGACACTTTGATTTCAACCTTGTGAGAGCCTGAGCTGATAACCCAGTATGGCTTACTGGACTTCTGACCTACTGAACGTGTGAGGTGACAGTGGGTATTGTGTAAGTCACTAGTGTGTGATAATTTATTGTACAGCAATAGAAAAGGAATACAGTTGTGGTTAGGAGCAACCACTGAGAGAATTTTTAATCACATAAAATGCCTCTCCAAATCTCTACTTTATTCTTTTCTACAAAAGAAGAATAAACTTGGCAATCCATCAATAAATCCACTGAACACCTCTCTTCTTCAGGCATAGGATCCTTCTGCTCTAATGATTTAGAGAAATAAAACCTAGATTTTGAGGTTAGTCAAAAGGCCTGCTTCTAAGTCCCAAGACCTACTACAGAACTCGGCCCATTAAAAATAGTAGCTATATTGCATGAACAAACCATGCAGTTTGGTCAGCTTCTGACACACTTGGATACCACACAGCAGATGATTGCTTGTTCCCTCAAGGACAATGTTACCCTCTTGACCCAGGTGCAGATAACGATGTGTGAAAACCTGTCCATAGTTGGGGGGAACTTTGCCAACATTGATGAATGGATGAAGAAACTGGAAAAGTGAGCACCTTTGGGAAATGGAGAACAGGGGTAATCCCTACCCCTTTGAACCCCATTAACACCTTACACAGGGTTTCCCCTTAATCATAACTCTCACATCCCATTTGACACTGCGGGCAAGGGGTTCTTCTTGCATGTGGGGCTTACACTCCTCCTCTGAAGAGTAGTGGAAGCTGGGGCATATTAGATGGTGGTCTCCCCTCAGGCCACAGGGATGAGGACATGGGCCCAGCCATATGCCAGCTCCTGTCATCCAGCACAGCTTCTGTGACTGTAACACTGTACAACTGTTTCTGACCATTAAATGTTGTTGTACTCTGAAAAAAACAATAGTAGCGATTATCACTATCGTCAAATGTACATACATATAGGAAAAACTCATTATTATTAGTACTTTTCATACTTTTTTCAATTCTGTAATTTAGAGATTTCTATTGCTTCCATTGTTAAAGCTAAAAGTCCATTTACTTGTGTGACAATACTACAGATATTCCTGAGCACAAGAATTCTTCATGCTGAAAATCCACAGACTTTTTGTACTTCTTGTCAATTTCCACAGGAAAAAGAAAATCATAGTGCATGTCTTCTTTTTTATGTCCAAACTTATTTTACTGAAATAAATGGAGACTGGATGGTTGCATTAGTATTTTCATCTTAATAACTGGATCATATTTTCAAATGATTGATCTGAGTCACCAACAGATGATTTGATTTCAAATATTATTTGAAAATACCTAATGGCTATATAACAGAATGTTTAACCATGCTTTGTAGACCTATCCCAATTTTTAAGCTTCAAGATGTTGAAAACCTTTACATCCTCTGCTGCTCTTTTCTGATCACTTAGAAGTCAGAAACTGTACTTGGCTGCGAGTAATGGAAACCAGAAAAACAGAAGCTTAAACAAATGAAGGCTTTTATTTTCTTCACATTATGTGATGTCTGGAGCTAGACAGTACAGGGCTGGTATGGTGGCTCCCTGCTACCAGTACAATCTAGGTTCCTTCTGTGCTTCCATTCAGCTGTCCTTAATGGATGCTTGTTACTTCATGAGCCCAAACTTATGGCATAACTCCCGGCATCACAGCTACTCTCCAGGAAGGAAGAAGGAAAGGGCAAGGGAAAATATTTTGAGCTGAGTCTGGACTGCTTTTAAAGAGGATTCTTAAAAGTCTCACCCAGTGACATCCACTTATACCTCATTGGTCAGAACACATGGCCACTTCTATGTGTTAAGAAATTTTGTTAGTTTTTGCTTTTATTAGTCAATCACTTTGTTGTCCCAAATAGAAAAAGGTGAGAATGGAGAAAATTATGAATTTTTGCCACATAGAGGAAAATTAGTATTATTTAAAGAAGAAAAGCAATTTGGACTGTCCAACTTTGAATTGTCAAGCAACAACACTATTTCAACATTTGCATGGCAGAATTGGATACTGTAAAACAATGTGATAATACAACATGATAATATTGTCTTGACACTAAAAAGTTGTAAAATCTTTGGAATTATTCTAAGAAAACAGGGAGTTATAAATAAATTCCACTTGAAGAGCTGGCTCATAACTGAAATGATCAAAATCCAATGCAAATTTTGTGGGTTCTTTGTTAATTATTAATTCTCATTAAGTACATATTTTGAAAGATAAGTATTCACTTTTTTCTAAAACAAGGATGAATCTTAGTATTCCAGTCCTTATGGAAATTTATATGGCAATAAACCAGATGTTTTAAGGAAAAAAAAACTGTGGAGTGATAATAAACAGATGAACAAGATGATGAAAATTTTCAACACAGAGATGTGCTTCATAAAACATGAACATACCACTTTCCTGAACAGAACACCTGATACAACTGAAAATAATGTGACTTTTAGGTACAAGCCCAGTAGAGTTGGATAATTTATTTTTACCTGCTGAGGAAGCAGGTTAGTTTCAGTGGAGTATAGTTTCAGGTGGGAGGGAAATGATGAGTGAAATGTGAATGTTTACACTTCATTAATTATCATTCAGCATACCACCAGCAAAAAGATCTCTAGACGGTGGCACTTTTCATGCATACTAAAATATATTTAGTCTACTAACAAGCATGTAAAATATATTTATGCCTTTGGTTTCCTTGCCTGTAACACGGAAAAAACAATTGTACCTAATTCATATAGTTGTAAGAATTTTAGAAGAGTTAATATGTAAAAATCACACAGAATGGTGTTGGAACACAGTAAATGCTATATGAGTTTGCTATTATTCGTTATTAAAGTAAATCCAAAAATAGGGTTAATAACATCCATTCTTTGGATGGAGTTAGCGTAGGTTGTCAAATGGTGATTTATTCTTCCTGGTAAGGATGAGGAATGGTGATTTAAAATTAAATTTCTGCCACCCAGTGTTTTTTTTGTTGGCAATGATAAGGTCATTTCACTTTTATTCACTTGCGGGGCTTAGCAGGACTGTTGGAGAAGGATTCAGAGAGGGAGTTACATTCACTGAGTCAATAAGAATGAGCTCTCATTATCTGGACCCTCATTTCCTCTACTTATTTGTAAAGCCCCTTTTATCCTTGTTGATTCTAAAAGATTTCTGCCTTTAAGTTTCAGGACTATAAATTCCCTTCTGAACCTACTGAAGAGAAAGAAATCATTGCTTCCAGAAAATGTGTTATGCTCTTAAGCTCCCAAGCTAAGTGAAGGCTGCTGTTGTGGTAGATGCTGATGATCATTGGACAGACAGCATTACCTTAACAGAAGTGAAATTAGTAACTATTCTAAAGAAGGAAACTACAAAAGGACATGAAATAAAATGTCACATTTCATACTGTGATATCTCTACTCTCTTATAAAGTATTCAAGTTCTGACAAAGACATCTTTAGGATGGATGAGGAGAGCTGTATGGTTAGAACACTAGATGCAAGGCTCAGCTCTGCTTCTTACTGATTATGTTTCCTTCAAGAAACTTGACGTCTGTGAGGATGGCCACTGTACTCGACAGGGCTCCACCTAAGCTTCTGTAACAGACGGTACCCAACATACGTTGGCTTACACAAAGTAGATGCTTCTCTCTTTCTCTGCAGAAGCCCAGAGATAGGTAGTCCACCTTTGGGTTTAAGGTGCCTGCTTTTGTTCTAGCCATGCTATAGCCATCAGGAAGGAAGTAGAGGGTCAGAAACATACATCAATCTTTTTTAGGGGAAACTGAGAAAAATGACACAAAGCACTTTCTCACATTCCATTGGCCAGAACCAGTGGTCACATGACTGCTTTTAGCTTCAGGAATGGTTTGGTAAGGTAGTGGTCTTTAGCTAAGTAGCTATGTGTACAGGTAAAACTCTATTACTATGGAAGGAGAGGGTGGACATCGAAAGATAACTAGCAATATGCCTTATCTGCTCCACCTACCTCACAGTGTTTGGGAGAGGATAAAATCATAACCAGATACACAAAGCACAGGACTGGCTTTATCCCATTTTTGTGGTGCCGCCAAAATGCTATGTGAGCAATCCACTCAGCCTGATTGCTGTGGGTAAGAAGGCATGGGTTGCAACAAGGACATTGGGCTAAAGGGATCACTAATTCCCCTGCATAATTGTATAAAAGGGTATTTTTCTCTTGGGCTGGGAAAATTTTGCAGGTTAGGATGGCTTTAGGAAAGGGACTTTTTGTTTCTTCTTGAGAGTGTGTGCATGTATGTGCATGTATGCATATTTTAAAAGTGACCCAGAGATTTAAAAAATTATGAATCACTATGTTGTACACCTGAAACTTATATAATATTGCACATCAACTATATACCTCAGTAAAAATAAATACATAAATAAAGTGGCCCAGAGACAAGCAGGAGTAGAGATAGAGAATAAAGAGGTATAGCTTCACCTTATACCTGCAGAGTGACCCTGAAATAGATAGGATATGGAAGTCTGGAATCTGCCCCAAACTGTCTTCATATCCCCTGCTCTCCAATGTGGGTGATACTCTCAGAGTGCTGTTACAGACCATGTATCCTATGGACTGTCTTGAGGTACATGCATGTAGGCTGTGTACATGCATGCATGTGTGTATGTGTGTGTGTGTGTGTGCTGGGGAGCAACGTGGGTGTGGTTGAGACATACTCTAGGGTAAATATAATTAATCTGTGGCATAGAGGGTTCTTATTCATACAGTGAAGGATCATGGAGGGGCTCTCTTTTTTTTTTTTTTTTTTTTTTTTTTTTGCGGTACGCGGGCCTCTCACTGTTGTGGCCTCTCCCGTTGCGGAGCACAGGCTCCGGACGCACAGGCTCAGCGGCCATGGCTCACGGGCCCAGCCGCTCCGCAGCATGTGGGATTTTCCCAGACCGGGGCACGAACCCGTGTCCCCTGCATCGGCAGGCGGACTCTCAACCACTGCGCCACCAGGGAAGCCCTGAGGAGGGGCTCTCTTTGAAGACCTCAAGAGAGATAGAACCAAGGCTAGGAACCGGAATCTGTCCATGAGGAAACCCCTATCCTGTGTTTGAAATCCCCTTTCCTTCAACTTTTATATTTGGCATCCAGTTGTAAACCTATTTCCTCTAATTATCCCCTGATCTTCATACAGCCTATTTACATAGTAGCCTGTGTTAATAGTGATGTAGGGAATTAAGGGATGATGAGGTGCTGAGAAGCCCAGTGTTCTGGGTGACCCCTTCCTTTGAGGCCAGTGTCACCAACAGCAGCATTATTCCAAAGGAAAAGAGTGATCCTCTAGTTCTAAGATCAGCAGAAAAGAAATCAGAGACCAAGGCAGAGGGGTTTGGAGTCAAGTCAGTGGAGAGACAGGTTACAGCTACGTGGTTTTTGGAAAGGAAGTCATGAGACAAACCATGAGATTGTCTGGAGACAATCTCCAGATTTTGAAAGATAAATATTAAAAATTTTTTTGAGACAAAATGGAAGGGGGGTAAATCTCATATACAGGTGGGGAGGATAAGTGTAAATGTTAAAAAAAAAAGGGTGGTACCAGCAGAGTAGAGGGCTGGGATTCTTCCCGGGAGCATACCTGTGAGTTCCACATATAGTTACACGGGCGTGCTGGCAAGTCTAGAGTGGATAAGTAAGTGGGTCTAGCAGATCCTGGAGTCCAGGCCATATGGAGAGGAACAGCACATTGTATGAAGCATACCCATGGTTAGGGAAGGAAACAAGGACCTGAAGGAGGCCCTGTGGGCAAAGAGCAAGTTGCGTGGGAGTGCCTGAGCAAAAGCTGACAGTCGGCGAGGGAGCAGAGATCACGCCGTGGGCTGTGCTTTCCTACCCAGCTAGTCAAACATGACATTACAGATCAATGCACCTTCAAAACCTCGTGGCCTCAAAAGTGAATGGAGGGCTTCCCTGGTGGCACAGTGGTTGAGAGTCCGCCTGCCGATGCAGGGGACATGGGTTCGTGCCCCGGTCTGGGAGGATCCCACATGCTGTGGAGTGGCTGGGCCCGTGAGCCATGGCCGCTGAGCCTGCGCTCTGCAACGGGAGAGGCCACAACAGTGAGAAGCCCACATAACGCAAAAAAAAAAAAAAAAAAGTGAATGGAAATTTAATTTTTGGTTGAAGTTTTTCCGTTATGCCAGAGAACTGACATTCCTTGATTATGATGAAAAGAGAAAACTTTCCTGACAATATTGAGATCTTCTCTGGCATAGGTGATGAATGGCCCACATAGGTTTACTCTTTTTTTAAAAAAATATTTATTTATTTGGCTGTGCTGGGTCTTAGTTGTGGCACGCGGGATCTTCGTTGCGGCATGAGGGAATTTTAGTTGCAGCATGTGGGATCTAGTTCCCTGACCAGGGATCGAACCCAGGCCCCCTGCATTGGGAGTCCGGAGACTTAGCCACTGGACCACCAGGGAAGTCCCTAGGTTTACTCTTTACTGCCCCTGTGAGAGGACATCCTTGGCCCATTCTATCCAGCAAGGGTTTCCCAAACTTCACTAATCACCTGGGTTTCATCCCAAACCAACTGAATCAGAATCTGCAAAGAAGGGAATCTAAGGATCTGCATTTTTAACAAGGGCTTCTGTGAATTCTTGACCAGGTACATTTGGGAAATATGATGTTCTCCAAGCAGTGGTTAGAATGCTAGTGTGGTTCTGGATGCAGTAAGCAGGTGTAAGTCTATGGACTTAGGATGGGATATGAAAGGAGGCTGGAATCCAGGCAGAAATTAAAGCTAAACTGAGACGAGGAATGTAGACATTCTAAAAGTAGCAGAACCACTAAGTGGATTTCCTGGTTCTTGACCTTAGTCATTTTGCTTTCCGGGCCTCATTTCCTCACATGCAAAATGATAGGTTACCCCACTTTTAGAGCCCTGTTGGGAAGGCCCCCTCAGGCTTAATCACAATCTCCTTTTCAACCAAAGCAAATTTGCATGGATTTGCTTTGCTCATCGGGCTTCTATATTAGAGTTCATTTAAATAAATTGTTCAGTACCATTTTTCCAAAGTTTGAAAACTGCTGCACTAAATGATTTCTAAGGTCCTTTCAGCTCTAGGATATAAAGTGTGTCTGCAGCTGCAATGCCAACAACACAGATCATTAGCACAGAAAAGGGCACCAGGGGCCTTAGGAAGCAGGCCACATTTTGAAGCCTAATTTTTTTTTTTTTAATATTGACTCCTGCTGTTCAAGCCTGCTGGCTTCCTTGTTGTGGGCTGACATTTAACTGGAGAGGAAATAATTGTGGTATCTCCATGAATTTAGCAACTCAACTCAAAGACAAAAATCTACCCCAGAAGTTGTTTGTCATTGTGTAGACAAAATAATAACTGGTTAGTTGTCTGAATTTTCCCTCTTTTCACTAGTTATTTTAGTATCAGGTAGCTATAATCAAATGTTGTAAGTCCTATTGAGTGAGCTGGCATAAGACCAGCTATGCATTTAGAAGCAGATGTAGCCAGTGGCAAGCCAGGTGACTGGTGGGAGAGCTCGTCAGCCGTTTAGAGATGCCACTTCCCCTATCTGGACACTACACACCAGTAAATCTTCAGAAACAAGCACCTGTTTAAAATGCTTATAACCTTTGCCTTTCTACTCACCCTTCAACCCAGGAAAGACTGCTAAGTATATGTGGCAAAACTTGGGTTCAAGTCCAGCTCTGTACTTAGTGTACTTTGGATAAATCACCTCTTATCTAACGTGGAGGATAATAATATCTACTTTGCAGCACTGCTGTGAGAATTAAATAAGATGATGCATGTGAAAGCATTTTGCAAATAGCACAAAGTCTTATATAAATGTGCATTTATCATAATGAATAATGGCACCATATTCGAGAAAACAACATTGGGAAAAAATACTACAAATGCTTTTATATATAATGAGACAATATGCATTTATTAACACATCTATTTATTCATTCATTCACTCACTAGTTCCTGCCTGTATAGCACCAGTCCCTGTGGGAGAAAGAAGCAACTGAAGGAGAATGGTTAGATGAAAAACACATTTAGGGTTTGATGATTTGCTTGATGTTTGATGACAATTCAATAGTGTTGGACCGCTGTTACATTCCAGGAATTAGGCTTCTTCCTCTGGGAACCTAAATTGTTAAGGCCCTATTTCCCCAGTGGAGAGGCTCATAGTCACAGAAGAGAGATGGTGGCTCAGTAAGTCTGAAAAATCCAGAGGGCATCCGGAGCTGGCCCCCAGCTTGGCAAATGAATGCTGACTGAACACAGATTTTATCTTAAGAGATTTTAATCTTAGGGTCACATTCCAGAATGTTCATTGCTCTCCCCATTCCCCATTTAACCACATTCAGTCATATCTTGCCTGGATGCCCAAGAGTCTCCCAAATGTCTTGAATAAATTGCACAGTATCTCTTCAGGGCTGAGCCCAGTTTGGCCTTTCACAGTAGAATGATTAGACTCATAGACTAGTAGAGTGATGGTCCTCAGAGCCTCTTTAACCTAGTGCTAAAGGGAAAATGACCTTTTTTTTAAAAAATTAATTAATTAATTATTATTTTTGGCTGCGTTGGGTCTCCGTTGCTGTGCATGGGCTTCTTCTCTAGTTGCCGCGAGCGGGGGCTCCTCATCGCGGTGGTTTCTCTTGTTGCAGAGCACAGGCTCTAGGCGTGCAGGCTTCAGTAGTTGTGGGACACGGGCTCTAGAGCGCAGGCTCAGTAGTTGTGGCACACGGGCTTAGTTGCTGTGCGGCATGTGGGATCTTCCTGGACCAGGGCTCGAACCCATGTCCCCTGCACTGGCAGGCGGATTCCTAACCACTGTGCCACCAGGGAAGCCTGAAAACAACTTTTTAATAAAAAATAAAAGTCAGTGTGCCTCCCATTGAACATGTTCTTTTAAACTGTAGAAGAAAATACTTAAGTGATTTATTACGTACATGTATGATTATGCTGAGAAAATATGCAAAATGAAATAGCAGAAATTAATGGATCTGGGCAGCCTGTTGGCAAGTTAACTGACACTTGGTTTACCTATGTCACATTGCACCAATCCCACCCAGGCATTAGTCACCCACATACTGATTACTGAGCTCAGTGCTTTTACTTACACACGGTTAATTCCAAACTTGCTTTTCTTGCTTTTAATAAATGCAAATAAAAACAAATGTAAGCTTGGCCATATAATGTCTTACAGGAAGGCTGAATTTGAATTTTTTTTTTTTTTTTTTGCGGTACGTGGGCCTCCCACTGTTGTGGCCTCTCCCGTTGCGGAGCACAGGCTCCGGACGCACAGGCCCAGCGGCCATGGCTCACGGGCCCAGCCGCTCCGCGGCATGTGGGATCTTCCCAGACCGGGGCACGAACCCGTTTCCCCTGCATCGGCAGGCGGACTCTCAACCACTGCGCCACCAGGGAAGCCCAGGAAGGCTGAATTTGGATGGTAACTACTAGAGTTTTCCAGTCTAATTGAAACCCTTTCCTTTGATCTCTCTCACTTCTCTCAGAAAACGATGACAATGAAGATTAAAGTTTTCCCCCTATTAAGTACTCCTCTCCTGCCCCATTTCCCTCTTTCTTAAGGGCTCATAGGTCAGAGAAGAGCATGGCATATATTTTGCAATCCCAGGAGGTCAAGCAAGTATACAGGGCAGAGTTTCCTACAGGAGGAGCCCTCCAACGCCGGCAACCTTTTCTGTGAGTCTCTGTAAGATGCTCCTTGACATCCCCTGACATTCTCTGTGTCTTTGACTTTAATTAGGTCCAGTCACTCCTGTTGGGGGAAACACCTGGTGTGTATTTGTCCTCTGCATGTTAGAAAGGCTCTCAGGCACCACGTGGTGTTGAAATGGGGGCCTCGTGGTCCCTTATCGAATGCTTCCTTGGAGAAAGGCCATTTCCTCTTCCACAGTCTTTGGGGGTGAAAGTCCTTTTGCTCTGGACACTGTTTTGCCAGGCCTGTGGTAACGCCTGTGCCTTAGTTCGATGCTACTTTGTAGTCTCCGTTTGTTTATCTAGCTGTTTTTTTTTTTTTTTTTGCGGTACGCGGGCCTCCCACCGCTGTGGCCTCTCCCGTTGCGGAGCACAGGCTCTGGACGCGCAGGCTCAGCGGCCACGGCTCACGGGCCCAGCCGCTCCGCGGCATGTGGGATCTTCCCAGACCAGGGCACGAACCCATGTCCCCTGCATCGGCAGGCGGACTCTCAACCACTGCGCCACCAGGGAAGCCCTATCTAGCTGTTTTTATAGCTCTTGGATATAGACAAAATGTATGTGTCCTTTTCTGCTCTTTAACACTGTACCATTAGTATAACATGTGTGCCACTCTTTAAAATGTTTATTTCTAATAATCTGGGTAATAGCCTTATAGTTGCAGAAAAGTTATATGAAAAATGTTGAAACTTGTTTAGGTCATGCATTTCTTATGACCAAACACCATGACACATTAGTGATCTTATAATAAATCTCATAATAATCCTAAGACTAAGGTTATCCTGAACAAACTGTCACCATGCCTCCCCCCATATCATAATAATAATGGCAACTAACATTTGCCCAAGGTATAGCAGTTTGGAAAGCACTTTCCTATAAATTACCCATGATTTTCCTCCTACTGTTATCAATGTCATTTTACAGACAGAAACCTGAGGCTTAGAGAGGACAAGAGGTTTGCTCAGGTTCACTCAGGGGTGTGTGTGAGGAGGCAGGATTTGAGGCCAGGCTTCTGACTGTACAGCCACAGAGGCTGCCCAACCCATGCAAGTTTCCTATGTTTCTCGAGAGTCAGAGAAGTTGGCCAAGACTGCATGGTGATAAACTTACTGGAGTCGGTGGAAGGACTGTGATTTGGTTATCATTTTGCTGCCTGTACTTATGTGATCCTGAGCAAATCTTTTTTTTTTTTTTACATCTTTATTGGAGTATAATTGCTTTACAATGGTGTGTTAGTTTCTGCTTTATAACAAAGTGAATCAGCTATACATATACATCTGTTCCCATATCCCTTCCCTCTTGCGTCTTCCTCCCTCCCACCCTCCCTATCCCACACCTCCAGGTGGTAAGAAAGCACCGAGCTGATCTCCCTGTGCCATGCAGCTGCTTCCCACTAGCTATCTATTTTACGTTTGGTAGTGTATATATGTCCATGCTACTCTCTCACTTTGACACAGCTTACCCTTCCCCCTCCCCATATCCTCAAGTCCATTCTCTAGTAGGTCTGCATCTTTATTCCTGTCTTACCCCTAGGTTCTTCATGACATTTTTTTTTCTTAAATTCCATATATATGTGTTAGCATACGGTATTTGTCTTTCTCTTTCTGACTTACTTCACTCTGTATGACAGTCTCTAGGTCCATCCACCTCATTACAAATAGCTCAATTTCGTTTCTTTTTATGGCTGAGTAATATTCCATTGTATATATGTGCCACATCTTCTTTATCCATTCATCCGATGATGGACACTTAGGTTGTTTCCATCTCCTGGCTATTGTAAATAGAGCTGCAATGAACATTTTGGTACATGACTCTTTTTGCATTATGGTTTTCTCAGGGTATATGCCCAGTAGTGGGATTGCTGGGTCATATGGTAATCTCTTAACGCATGTAGGCCTTAGTTTCCTCCTTTCTAATAGGAAGAGCTGGGACAGACCAGTGTTTATCAGCGGGGATGGCTTCATGCATGCATTTCTAAGGTTCTGCAAATGTTTACTTGAGTTCATGGAGGTGGAGGCTGACCTTTGACCATTCTTAACTCTTGTTTTCAAATTTCTGAGTTCATTTAAATAGCATCTTAGTTCAAATGTTATAAATGTGAACTTAAACTGTATCATAGGAGAAACCGGATCACTATGTAGAACCAACAAAGAGATGTTGAAACTAGTTTTGCAAGCTTAACCCCTCACCCACTTTGGAATCAAAAAGGATTAAGTTTGAAGAGATCAGGAATGGATGGGAATTGGAAGATTCCTTTAGAGAGTACTGTCAGTATGCTGTTAGTACCCTTTACCCATGGAGAGGGGAAAGAAGGTGCTTTTCACTCACCCCATGACCCATGAGCAGGGCTTCAGGGAGGGTACCTGGACTACTTGATTTGTGCACCCTGCAGTTTGAAGAGACCCTGTGGACCTGCATCTGACTTCACTTTGAGAGATCTAGAGCCAGTGGCTGGCTTCCACCTGGAATGGCAGACTGTGGTTTAGAAAGTAACTGCACTCCCTTTGAGTGAAAGGCCAAAGGTGCATGCTTCTTGTCAACCAGATGCAGGCTCGGAAAGAGAAAGAACTAGCTTGGGGTTGCCTTAGATTCCACCTAAGAGAGCCCCCTAGGGTGAGAAGGAGACCTCAGTAGAAAAGGCTGGAGGTAGGGACTGATGAAAGACTCATTAGAAACCAGTTTGAAGACATTCACTTACCTTTGTCACAGGAACAGCAAGTGTTAAGTCCATCATAGAGAGAGAATCTTCCAAGAACTATAACAACACCCCAGGAAAGAGTCAACTTTAAACAGTTAATAGACCCAGTGAACATCTGTGTCACCCATGACATGAGCGAGAATTTCCTTGCCTCTTTGCCTCCCCTCTTTCTCCTGACCCTTTAATTCTGGAGGTGTCAGAAACTCCATTAATTAGCTGGGGCAAAGCAGGTGGAACAAGAAGGTGGGAAGCTAAAGAATCAGCCAGCCCAAAGCCCCTTCGCCAGACCCAGCTTAAAGCCGTCTTCACTGGGGAGTGGAGAAGCATAAACCTGGAAAGGAGCTCAGAGTTTTGGTTACACTGGAGTCATCCGATTAATAACTGAACTGAAATTGTCTGGAGGAGGACAGTGAGCAAAGGACTTTCTTATTTTCTTGGTTAAGTCTGAGAATGACCAGAAAAGGCTGGCACTGAATTGCATCCAAAGGACAGGGAACACCAGCCCCAAAGAACTGGCATGCAGGGGCAGTGAGGAGAAAGGAATAAAGTATTTTCTGTTACCTCTCCTGGGTCCTGAATACTGAACACAGTGGTAACATCTATACACTAAAAATAATGCTAAATTGATAAATTGATTTGAAAGAGTTCTCAATTTCAAAAGCTTGAAAATCGCAAAAACTCAGTGATAGCGAAAGCCACTTCCAACACTGGCATCAATGTCAGTTAGTACAGAGTGGGGAAAAAAGTGGTGGAACATTATTTTTCCCTTCCCCACTGTGTTCACATCCATGTAGATCTTACGGCATGAAATGAAAGGAACTGAAATTGTTTCCTTCTCTATGAAGAGCTGACACACTTTTGATCCTGGTCCCTCCCAGCTCCCCCCACCTCCCAGCACATAGACAATAATAACCCTTACATCTAAATTAGGGGGAGCGTGGAAGAGGAAATCAAGAGAATGAGTGGAGGGGGCAACAAAAATGAAGTTAAGGAACAGGAAAAAAAAAAGAGGAAGTGGAGGGAAAGGTTACTGTGGCCACAGAGCAGCCCTCCTGCTCAGAAAGGAAAGGGAATTAGAGCCTCCAAGGAAGAGCCGGGCCTGCCTCTTCCCTGAGCGGGTCCCACAGCACCGCTTCCGCAGCTCTGCTCTCACTTGCTGGGGGTGGGGTGAACACTCCACTTGACTGAGCCTGCCCACAGCTACAAACACATGCTTGGCCTCCGTATAATTGCTTTGGTTCTCACCTACCTCCTCTTTCTTTTTTTTTTTTTTTTTTTTTGCGGTACGCAGGCCTCTCACTGTTGTGGCCTCTCCCGTTGCGGAGCACAGGCTCCGGACGCACAGGCTCAGCGGCCATGGCTCACGGGCCCAGCCGCTCGCGGATTGTGGGATCTTCCTGGACCGGGGCACGATCCCGCGTCCCCTGCATCGGCAGGCGGACTCTCAACCACTGCGCCACCAGGGAAGCCCAACCTCCTCTTTCAGACAGTATCTTTTCTCTGTCTGACTTCCTCCTTGGGGTCTAACCAAAGCCCTTCCCCAAGGCTTACTCCTCATCCAGCTGGTCAACATGACACAGGGTCCCCTACAGCCACTATAACGTAGTGCATCTTGTTATAGTATCGATTGTATTTGCTGCCAAGCAATAAAAATTTCCTTTCTTTTTCTGCAAAAATGCTTTATTGTTTCCATTTGGTCCACGGCTCGGGAGAGGGCTCCAAGGTGGTTAAAAAGCTGCCCAGTGGCTGCAGGGAGAGGCTCAGGCCCAAGCCCTGACACCGGGGGGGATGCAGAGGAGCCCCTCCAGAGCCTCTGGGTTCCTGCGGCTCTAGTCATGCTTGAGGGTGAGCCTTTCAAAGAACTACGTGCCCCGCCCCGCCTTGGGGCCGGCAGCCCGCAGGTCAGCCAGGTGGTCGCCATCTTCCTGATGAGTTTCACCTGTTCACCTGGGAGCGGCTCTCGCGGAAGTCAGAAGTGGGAGTCTGCGCGGCAGCGGCCGGGGCGCGCAGGTCCAGAAGGTTCTTCTCTAGGGCCATGGAGGCTTTCAGAGCACCCGGGGTTTCGCCCCCCTCATCTTGGGACGGCGTCTGCACGTCCTGGAAGAGGGTTTCACATCGTCCTGCGCCGCGCTGGTTTTGTATCTTCAAGAGATGCTGGGCGCCCTTGAGCTTCTCCTCGGCCCACTGGACGAGGTGCCGACGGCCAACAGAGCCTGAAGTAGAAGCGCGGGGAGAGGTAAGTGTAGGAGGCCCGCAGATTCAGGTTGACCAAGCGGTTATCCGTGGCCTTCCGCTAGGTGGAATAATTCTGACAAACCTGGGAGCTCGTGGTTGATCCACACTAAGGAGCTAAGCTCAAAAAAAAGAAAAAAAGGGCTTCCCTGGTGGCGCAGTGGTTGAGAGTCCGCCTGCCGATGCAGGGGACTCGGGTTCGTGCCCCGGTCTGGGAGGATCCCACGTGCCGAGGAGTGGCTAGGCCCGTGAGCCATGGCCGCTGAGCTTGCGCGTCCGGAGCCTGTGCTCCACAGCGGGAGAGGCGGGAGAGGCGGGAGAGGCCACGACAGTGAGAGGCCCGCGTACCGCAAAAAAAAAAAAGGTGTTGGCTGGTCCCAGAGGCCGAGCATGGCTAAGTGCTTGGTTCTGAAGGTTGGGAAAGAGGTTGGAGGGTGGTGGGAAGCTGGAAGAAGCAGCATCCCTGGGTCTGTGCGGTCCAAACACTGTTGAAGAAAGAGAGATCAGCTACCGCCGGGCACTCGGTCTAAGACAGTTTTATATTAAAGCAAACTTGGGTGTATTATGGTGTAGAATGTAAAATGTGTATGAATGTCAAATCCAACAGGAGACTTGATTTATCAATGTTGAGCTTTCAGCTGCTTCAAGGTCGGTTCACTCAGATCCTCAGGGTTCTCAGTTCACCCTGCTCTGCTGCTAGAGGTGTTTTCCTACAGGTGCTTGAGGAAATCTGGCCTCATTTGTTTCTCTTCTTAGGAGCATCTGTGTTGGGAATGGCAAAAAGTATTCAAGAACCAAAGAAATGGCACTTTACTGATAGAAATGAAGGTGGTTTGATGGGAGGTGGAAGAGATCCTTTGGTGGGTGTGTGAAGCAACTCTAATTTCACATATTCTGCCAACTGATGGGGCCAGCTCTGTTTATAAATCTCTGTGTGGGCCAGGTAATACAAATAGGAAGGATTTAATGAGAGTTTATTAGATTGGCTTTCCCCAAGGTATGTTTCATGGTATTCTAGTCTGGTAAAATGCCTCAAAAAAGAAGAGTTCCATGGTACTCAGATAAGTTTGGGAGACACCAGCTCGGAAATGCACCAAGTACAAAGATGTTAAAGGCTATGAGAAAGCATGTAGCAAAACAAACAAGTTTGTGTGACCCAGTGTTTCCCAAATATAGATATTTTTTCCTACGTAACTCTTTTTTATAACTCCATTGTAATACCTCAGAATTAGTGTTTGGGGGAACATGCCTAGGGAAACACCTTATAGGTTATATTACAGGCTAGAAGTTACCAATCTTTTCCTCACCTAGGATTCCTTTTTTGGTTTTACCCTTGTATCTCATGTTTTGAATATTTTTCCTAGTAAATAAAACCATACTTATCTCACTCAAATGAAGTTATGTAAGCATAGGAATGTATAAGCAATATTCCCTACTGCAGATTCCTTAGTTTTGGCTACCAACCTGTACCTGTTCCTAGGTCCATTCTGCTGTGGGTATTCAGTTTGGATATTATAACCTGATAACAGTCTGAGCCCTCAGTTTCATCAGAGAAATTCCTATGGTATCATCAACAGCCAATCAGAACTTTTGAGCAACTTGAGCTAGACAGTTGCCAGACTGAACTGATATAATTCTAGCCCCAAACAAAGAAGATGTTATAGTTAACTTGTGTAAATAAATGTATGGTGCATATACAGTTGTCTTTAGAAGTTGAAAAATATTTTAAAAAGCCCCAGGATGTCTTGCTAACTTCACAGATCCCTAAGCATCCAGGTATTACAGATTTAGATGTACAATAGGCCATTTTACAAATGTTATTATCGCACTTCTCTGACATATGTTACTTTTGTATTCAAAGTTCTATTAATGTAAAGATGACTTCATATTATATAGATAAATCTCAAGATCACAAAAAGTGATAACATATTACAAAACGTATAAAAAGTAAGAAGATTGTGAAACATGAAAAACCTTTTGCTCTTTAAGCAGAAATTTTTATTCCAAGTTAATTGAATGTAAAGACTTTAGAAGAACCACATTTTTTTTTTTTTTTTTTGCGGTATGCGGGCCTCTCACTGTTGTGGCCTCTCCCGTTGCGGAGCACAGGCTCCGGACGCGCAGGCTCAGCGGCCATGGCTCACGAGCCTAGCCACTCCGCGGCATATGGGATCCTCCCGGACCGGGGCACGAACCCGTATCCCCTGCATCGGCAGGCTTACTCTCAACCACTGCGCCACCAGGGAGGCCCAAGAACCACATTTATGCATTGTATTTTGCAGATGACGAGGCATTTCTACATTACTCATCTCACTTAATTCTCCCAGTAATCAGGTGATGTTTTTATCAGCACACCATGTGGCATTGGCCACATTGTATAATTTTTAGAACCTTTTGGTTGCAAATGTTAGAAACCCAAAATAAACTACCTTATTCAAGAAAGAATTTGTTGGAAGGTTACTGATGGGTTTTTTTCCATTGACTTCTAGGAAGCATTGAATATCAAAACACAGGAAGAGCAGAGATGCAGCTGGGTTATAAACACTTTGAGCCAGGGACTAGAAGGCTGTCAAGATTTTTCTCAGTCTCACATGCCTCTCTGGATATTGGCTTTACTCTCTCTCATTTCAGACTTCCTTCCTCTACTTGTTGGAAGACTTGCTTACCAGAAGCATCTGAGTTTTATATCAAAGTATGGAGCCACTGGAGAGAGATTAGTTCAACTTGTACCTAATTCCAAGGCCACAGGCCACAAAAAGGACTGTGGCTCAGCTTAAGTCCAGTGCTTGCCTGTAAAGGAATGGGGCCCAATGTACACATACAGTGGCTCATGTAGCAAAAAAATATAGGTGAGGAAGAGTTGTGTCTTAGAAAAGATGTGCTAGGCAGATAATTCCGTAGTTGTGTACTTCATGTCATGAACTAGTGGCCTGTCAGCAAAACCCCCAAGTCCACATTAGCTGAATTTATGCTCAACTACATCAGGGAAGGATCATATAATAATAGAAACTGCATGGGTCATTACCTTCAAGGAGGCCAAATCTTCCCCATTTCACACCAAACGAAATTAAACCATGTTCTGTCCAGGCCTGGGGTAAACATGGCAGAGATTTGTTCTTGAGCTCCCATTTTAGAGGTAAAACTGGTTAGGAAAGAGCTGTGAGAAAATAGCTCATGATCTGAGGAAGAGAGGGCATCTCTGTGCCTGAACTATTACCTTATATGACAATTGACAGTGAGATAAGGAAGAGGGTTTTGGCTGGACTTTAAACTGCAATTACCTAACCTGTTACCTTCCCGGGAAGGTCTCTCTGTCCCCAGATACCTCAAACCCTCTTCCAAGAGGGAGGAGGAGTGAAAAAAGGTGTGGGAAGAAAAGCAACAATTCTAGGAATTAAAAAGAGGAATTGTTTGGTTCTCAGGCAGGTGTCAGATATATACAACTATAAACAAGTATGCAATTGCAAAACCAGAAATCTGTTTTTTAGGAACTTAGCAACTTGTTTGAATTATCTGTAATCATTTCCTTTTATTTCTCTTGGTATTGTTCTTGAAACTGACTGCAAATTTCAGCTGTGCTAAGGGGAACTTCCACCCTCCCCACCCCTCCCCTAAACCCTCTGCTGTTCTGTGCCCAGATTTTCTGGGAGGAGCCTAATATCCCTGGAGCCGGTTTTGGTGATGGCTCTAGAATAAAGAGGCCAAGAGAAACTCCCCCTTTTGTGGTTGGTAGTGGTGGCAGGAGGAGGAGGCTATATTGGAGGGTGTGATGGTTAATTTTATGTGTCAACTTGGCTAGGCTGTGGTGCTCAGATAGTTGGTCAAACATTATACTGGATATTTTTGTGATTTTTTTTTTCGGTTTGGACGACATTAGCATTTAAATTGGTGGACTTTGAGTAAAGCAGATTGCCCTCCATAATGTGGGTGGACCTCATCCAAACAGTTGAAGGCTTGAGTAGAACAAAGACTGACCTCCCTGAACAAGAAGGAATTCTACCAGCAGACTGCCTTTGTACTCTTTCCTGGGTCTTTGGCCTGCCCTGTAGATTTTGGACTTACCAGGCCTCTCCAATTACATGAATACACACACACACACGCATCCTGTTGGATCTGTTTGTGTGGATAGAAGTTTTTCCTACAGCCAGACTTTACACAGAGATTGCCCAGTCAGAGCTCTTCTTAAATCATGGAGGCTAATTCTGAACAATGTGAATGGGCCTAGAGAGTATTATGCTTAATGGAGTAAGTCAGAGAAAGACAAATACCCTATGTTATCACTTACATGTGGAATCTAAGAAATAAAACGAATGTATATAACAAAACAGACTCACAGATATAGAGAACAAACTAGCGGTTATTGGTGGGGAGAAGGAAGGGGAGAGGGGCAAGATGGGGTGGGGGATTAAGAGACACAAACTACTATGTATAAAATAAGTAAGCAACAAGGATATATTGTACAGCACAGGGAAATATAGCCATGGTTTTGTAATAACTTTAAACGGATTATAATCTATAAACATATTGAATCACTATGTTGTATACCTGAAACTAATATAATATTGTAAATCAACTTTAAAAAACAATTGTGGAGGCTGTACATAGCCCTATTCTTGAAAAACTTAACAAGACATAAGAAATTAATTATCCAGATATTAGTGACTGTTTATCATTCATTAAGGGCCTCTTTCTGCTGCGTCTTAAAATCCAGCAAGGTAGAATTTAGCTGTGTAGGGATGAGAGTGAAAGGGGCTCCAGATTAATAGAACAACTTGTATGGGGAGCATGTAGGGATATGAGGGGGGCGTGGATGAGTTTGGTAGGTACCCAGGAAATATGAAGGGATTATAGAAATATTATATTGGAAGAGATTTGTATGGCCTTGATGGCCAGGCTAAAGAGGCCTTTTTCTGTACAGGCAAATAGAAGCCAATGAGAATTTTTTAATGAGGGAGTGAAATATTTGGAGGGGAGGAAACTGCCAATGATGTGACATTGAGTGACTTGGAAGGAAAAGACTGGGATAAGAAATCCATTTGGAAAGTTATTGTAATTATCTCTGTATTAATTCCTTTATTCTTTTATTCACCAAATACTTATAGAGCCCCTGTTGGTGCCAGACATTGTACAGCTTACAGAGAAGTAAGATGGCGACTGTGCCTCTGAAAACTCTACCCTTCTGGAGGGACATATGAGTGGTGGAAGAAATGTAAGCAATGCTTGTGGAAATATTTCCCAGCCTCTAGTATTTAGGCCTGAGGCCTGACCCACATCAGATTTTGACACAGAACTGAGAGTTCAGAGTTTTTTAGGATGCCTTGTAAAGTAGTACATTGTATTTTTGTACCTTGTTTATACGTGGTCTCATAATAAGAGAAGACAAAGGTCTAAATTGAAGGAGGGAAAATAATCCCAGTAATAATGGACCTGAGATATATATATATTTGGTAAACTTGGTGCTCCTGACTCAGATGATGGGCTCCATGAACATAAGAGATAGGACTTGGACCTGCAGCCAGAACACAGGATTTTCTTATCTTTCATTTCCACAAAGCATGTGTTATTCTTCTCTCACAAAAGCCCAGCCTAAGGTGCGCTGCCTATTTTATTAAGGAATGATTCCTTTTGCACAGCTGTGTGACCTGTAAATGCCCTCCTCTGAAGGACCAGGCATGCAGAGCAGGGCTCATGCTCTGGGAAGCTGGCCTGCAGAGCGTTTCTGTGGCCCAGTGATAAAAGCAGAGTCACACTCTGTGATGCCAGGGTTCAGTGAAGGGCTGGGAGGGGTTTTCATCTTGGTCATTCATTCACCCAGAAAGATTCAGCACAATCTCACAAGCCTGTTTTCTGAGAAGTCAGGCAACCTGATTGCACTTTACAGCTTGGTCAATGATATAGTCTAAGGGCTCATAAAAATTAATCTAGACACATGCTACAAAGCTGACACCATGAAATGAAAGAATGAGCAGAAGCCTTTTTTCTACTTGAGTCCAGGGTAGGTGACACTGCGTGAGGGGCCACAGAGTGCCGAGGAGGAAAGAGGCTTCTTTTGCTGCTTTGCCTGGTTACAACTGGCATGTCTAACTCCCCTGAGAAGAGCCCATTCTGCCACCATAGACACAAATAACTGAATAGATGTCATAGGAGTGGCAAAAACTGCCTTTTGAGAGGTTTCTAGAGTGTCCCCCAACTGGGTTCTTCCTCCAGTTCCTCCTTTCAATGAAATGAAATAATTAATTGTTTTGAAAGTATTAATAGCTATCATTTACTGAGGACCTAATATGTGCCAATTTATTTACACGTTGTCTGTTTAATTCCTTCCACCACATATCATGTTCAGTGTTGTTATCCCCTAAGAATCTGATAGAAGACCTTGTCAAGGTCATATAGCTAGAAAATGCGGGAGTCTGTATATTGATACAAACCTAGATCTACCTACTGCCACTGCCCACACTTTTATGAATTCAGTCTTATTTAGGACAGTATCTGGGTCATTTTAATTTATTTACTGTGGAGGTAAAATGCAGGTACTCCAGTCATTTATGTTCAGTGGAAGGAGGTAAGAGGTCTAATTTTCTTCCTTCTAAAGCTTCACAACTCTCTCCATTGAGAGAGAGTGCAGGGGAAGTTATGTGAAAGAATTTTGAGTCATCCTTTTAAAATACTGTGTCAAATTTTTAATAGCAAGACAGTAGCTATGGAGCAACTTGGTATTTTTAGAAATTGAAAATTTGTATGAAAAACAAGTGAAGAATAATTGGATATATTCCCATTCCTGTTAAGATCTTTGCATATTAGCTTCTAGTATTTTTTTAAAAAGAAAAACTACATTAGTGTTTTAAAAATAATTCAAACTATTTAGGAAAGTAAAAATGAACAGTAAGAGTGAATCAACTGGAATGCCACCATCCAGAAATTGCCACAGTTAGTGCTGGATGGACCTGGATTTCTATACATACAGTCAAATAGATATACTTTATAAAAATGGCATTGTGATATGTACTATTTCTCAATTTAAAAAAAAGCCTTTGAATTAAAAAAAAAATTTATTTATTTTTAAAAATTTATTTTTCGCTGCACTGGGTCTTTGTTGCTGTGTGCGGGCTTTCTGTAGTTGCAGCGAGCAGGGGCTACTCTTTGTTGTGGTGAGCAGGCTTCTCATTGCAGTGGCTTCTCTTGTTGTGGAGCACGGGCTCTAGGTGCACGGGCTTCAGTAGTTGTGGCATGTGGGTTCTAGAGCACACGTTCAGTAGTTGTGGCACACGGGCTTAGTTGCTCCGTGACGTGGGATCTTCCCAGACCAGGGCTCGAACCCGTGTCCCCTGCATTGGCAGGCGGATTCTTAACCACTGCCACCAGGGAAGCCCAAAACCTTTGAATTTAATAGAAGAAAAATCAAATGAAACACAGCTGGAGGAATTGTTAAACTTCAAGTAAGTGTTTTTCTTCTTCTCCATTAGGGATATTTCCTAAATATCCCTCTAATGTTACAAAAGAAGTGAAGAACATTTAAATGTATTTTCCCCCAATTTTAGGTGGTATAAAATGAAAACATGAACATCATCACTCTTCCATCTCCCCTTTGCCCATCTCTCAAATGCTGTTATATTATTATTTTCAAATTATCCAGATTGATAATGTTTACTTTCTGCAATTATAATTTCATTGTTTTAGTGTAACTTCTTTATTTAAATGGAAGTGTTGTTCCTCACCAGTCTTTGTACTATATTTCTTTGATCTTTAATTCATCTCTTATTTGTTTGGATTTCATTGTCAGATAATTTTTTCAAAAGGGACACATTGGTACCATATTCCTGGTTCTTTCATGTTTGAAAATACCTGTTGTTTTTATACTAGAAAGTTATGACCGAATGAATGATACTGGTCAGTTTCTTTTCACTAGAATTTTATGGCTATTTCTCTAGTCTTTGGCTGTTATATGTTATTGGAAGACATATGAGATGAGGCCAGTCTGATCTATTTCTTCTTTGTAGGTGTATGAGAGGTCTCCAGAGAAACAGAACTGAAAAGAGAGAGAGAGAGAGATCCTATATATGATATTTATAGAGATTTATTATAAGGAATTGACTCATGTGGTCATGGAGTCTGAGAAGTCCCAAGTGGGAGACCCAGGAGAGCTGATGTATGGTTCCATTCTGTGTCCAAAGGTCTGAGAAGTAGGAGAGCTGATGGTATAAGGTCAAGTCTGAAAGTCGGCAGGCTCAAGACCCAAGCAGTCAGGTAGAAGTTCCCTCTTACTTAGCCTTTTTGTTCTATTCAGGTCTTCAGTTGATTGGATGAGAGGCACCCACATTGGGGAGGGCAATCTGCTTTAGTTAGTCTATGGATTCAAATGTTAATCTCGTCCAGAAACACCCTCACAGACTACCCAGAATAACGTTTAGCCAAACGTCTGGGCAGTCAAGTTGACACGTAAAATTAACCATCACAGTAGTAGTATGCTTTCCAGGACATCTAAAGAATTCTTTCTTTGTTCCTGATGTTCAGTAGCTAACCCAGGTAGTGTCTATATCAAATTTTCTTGGAACTGACTTGCATATCCAGTTTTTTCCTTCACTTGGGGTGATGGTATGGAGGAATTTTTTGCTACTATACCTTTCACCACAGCTTCTCCTTTATTTGTAGTTTCGGTAGCACAGAAACACCAGTTACCATTATTTGAGATTTTAACCTTTTATTTTCTCTATATTTGTTGTGTTGTTCTAATTGAATTTTTATTTATCTTTTAAAATTTCATATTCAGTGGTGACTATTCTTCCTTGTCATCTCTGGTTTATCAATTAGTTTTATGATAATATCATTTCAGTTAAATCTTCCTTTTACTCTTGTGTTGTTGTCAGTTTATCTTTGAGCTCATACTTTATTGAATGCATATTCTCCTTAAGTTATGTTATGGCATGAAGCAAATGTTAATGATTTCCTTCTAGATCTTTTCTGTCTTTTCTTCCTCCCTTCCTTCTTTTCCTGTATTTTGTTTTCAGAGTTTTACATTTATTTTCAGTCTGTTCTTGCCTGGATCAGTTCTCTCCAGGCTTGCCTCTGTTACAGCATGGGAGACTTCTTGACTCAATTCCCACATGACTTCCTCTCTGAGCAAGGGTTCTAAGCTGAGTACCTTTTCTTCTGTTTATTTTATGAAGCGAATATGACTTTGAGGGTCTGATTAATTTAGAGTCTGTAGCTGAGTTAGACCATCTCTCTCTTGTTTCTCTCAGAATCTTCTCTTTCTTTCCCTGGCCATTAATTTTTGATATATGGCATCAGGTTACACCTCTTTCTTTTCTTGGTTGACTTTGGTGAACCTATGCCTAAGAATGTTTTTGAATCTGTATTTTACTGAAATTTAATGTGTTGGGGGAGGGAAATTCTTTCTTTTGTTTCCTTTCATATCTTTTTAGAAGTCTTAACCCAGAAGTTGGAATAACATGAGAGGAAACTAAATGAAAAAACTGACTTGCATATAAGTCAGAGCAACTTTTTTTTTTTTAAATTAAATTGAGGGAGCACCGTCTCATTATGACATTGGAGACTGTATTATACAGGAGAAAGAGAACCGAACTGAGCATCAGGTAACCTTAAATTCTAGCCCTCAGCTCTAGCAGATACAGCTAGAAGAGCATATGCAGCATAAACTGCGGAAAACCCTTGATTTCTTTGACCCTATAAAATGGGATGCCTACTTCATAGAATTGCTGTGAGGCTCAAAAGAGACAATTAAGGGACTTCCCTGGCAGTCTAGTGGTTAAGAATCCGTGCTCCCAATGCAGGGTCCTGGGTTTGATCCCTGATCAGGGAACTAGATCCCGTATGCCTCAACTAAGAGGCCACATGCTGCAACTAAAGATCCCACATGCAGCAATGAAGATCCCACATGTGACAATGAAGGTCCTGCATGCCGCAGCTAAGACCCGGCGCAGCCAAATAAATAAATAAATAAATATTTTTAAAAAGAGAGACAATTAAATAAAAGGACTTTGTAAATAGCAAAGTGACACAATATAAGAATTTGTCATTATTTTATTATCATTATCATTATTATTATTGAATCTTTATTCATAGAGATTATCATGAAGATGGTTAGATGAGAGTTCTTAGGAAGGGGGGGTGGGGGGGTGACCTTCTGATTAAGCTTGGGTATTTTCCCAGCCATTCACATTTCCCCTGATAGGGAGAGGGAATGTGCATAGTTTGAAGGATGTTTTCAGATTATTCCATATTCCATCTCTCGTCTCCATTGAGAAGTAATAGTTTTAGACATTCATCCACCTGAAGACAGGTAACTAAGTCTCTCTTATAGCTCTCTGTTTTTGTAAATATTGATAAAATGTCCAAGCAATCCTTGCATTAAACAATTAATAGTATTAATCCTACTTTAATAAATTTTTATGGTTCATTTTGGATTTCAAGAGATTTGCACTGTCATTTTTAATTTTTATTAAGATTCTTTTCAAAACACACAGGCATGAAAATTATGTTCTCTACTGACTTGAAGGAGAACTGTGAAAGCTTTGATCAAAAGTCAGACTGAGTAATAAACCTTGTTTATAATAAAGCTAAACCTGAATCATGCAAACCAACTGGTTTATTTGCTTATGAGTTTAATTTTGAAAACTAAAATTTTATTTATTCAATCTCAACATTACTGATTTAAAAAAATTTTCCCTTTTAAAAATGCATGTTTAAAAAAAGCAGCTCATACACAGGACTAGGTTTCATATCCTCACACGTGCTGTAAGGTAAAATAAGCTCATTGACATCATTGATTTTGCATTCCACTTTATTCATGCTTTCAAAATAATCTTGGTTTGGGTAGAAGCAATATTGGATTGAAGAGTTTTAAAAGAAACTATTTATCAATATATAGTGATCACAATTTTTAGTTTTAGTTTAAAAAGTTGATAATACTGCTTTTACACTCACTTAGCCTACTCTAACGAAAAAAACCTATAAAATATTTTTTTGCTACGTAACTTTGGAACTCAATGGCAGCCACAGAAATGGAGTAGTGAGATACCAAGGAGGGGACCGAACATTTGTAAGTACTAGCTTGAAGCTGGTCAGAGTCTAAGACTGTTCTTGTACTTGAAGAATGGCAGCTTTACTGTACACAGGTTTGGCTCTGCTGCTATCCGAAGTCACACCTGTGTTAATGAAATGGTCCTCTCAACTAAACACTTAAATGTTTACCATAGAAATAGTATTCCCACTGATATAGTTCAGGGAACCATACACTGAAATTTATAGCCAAGTTCTGCAGTATATCTTGTTGGTGTTTGTTTTTAGGGCTCATATTATATTGAAATAAATATATCACGTTATTTGGAAATATCCCTTATATGTCTATTTTCTTTACTACTTATCAGCATAATCATTTCAAATCTGAAACAGATTGAAATTGGAGCATTGGATTTCAGTTTACAGTAATGAAGGCCATTATCACAGAATTCATTATACCATCTTTCCACCATTAAAATGAAAAGAAAAAGGGGAGAAAGAGGCCTTTCCAGAAGAATAAGATATTTCTTCAGCCTTCAGCTGATTTGGCAGGATATGCAGGGTGTGGTGTTTTTAATTCACTGAAACTAATAAGTTGTTTTTATTTCAAATTCAGCGTATCTGAAGTTTATTCCCTGGGTTGTCTTCATGTATCAGAAGCCCCCAAATGGCCAATGCAGATTGAAGAAAACAAATACTAATGAACATTAGTGGAAATATCAGCTCAAATACCTAATATTTACTTTTATCTTGGGTAAAAAAATAGATTTGTGGTTAGGTTTGTCAAGATACGCTCATTATTCTTTTTTGAATTTCTTCACTCTTTTTCTGATATAACAATTGATAGTTTTTGTATGCTTCCCATATTTTTCTATTCTCAGCAGCATGGTGGAGTTAATATTGAGTAAAACAATCTAGGGTTCAGTCACAGGTCAGTAACTTGTGTGCGTCACTTGGTCTTTTTATCCTCAGTTCTCCACCTGGGAAGGAGGAATTCTGGGCTGGGAGTGGGTCACGCAGAGGTGCCGTGAGCCGCTCTTGCTGCAGGACCTACTCAGGGGGACAGGCAGGGAGGAATCGAGGCTCTCCCACTCCCACTTTAACCAGAGCACTGTTACTTTTATCTATTCATTATATTCAGCTTAACTGTAAGGTTCTCTGTATAAAAGGTTTTTCTGAGAAAACAAATTAACAAAACTTGAAACCCGTTGTTATCTGTTTTTGGTTTGCTTTTTTACTACCTTTTTTGAATTAATTGAGTATTTTAATGACATTTTCATCCCCTTTATTATCTTATTAGCTGTATCTCTATGTTATGGTATTTAAGTGGTTTCTTTATGGTTTATAGTATACATCTTTAAATTATCACCATCTACCTTCAGGTGATATGATTCTACTTCACATATAGTGTACCAACCTTACTGCGCTATACTTTCATTTCTTTCTCCCCAGGCTTTTTTAAATGTCATATATTTAAAGTCTCCATATACTGTATACCCACAATACATGGTTATTAGTTTTGTTTTAAACAGTCAATTGTCTTTTAATGATACTTGAAAAAATGACAAAAATGTTTCGTATTTACCAATGTATTTTCCATTTCTGGTGCTCTTCATTCCTTTGTGTAGACATACTATAGTATCATTTTCCTTCTCATTAAAATGCCTTTTTTTTAACATTTATTGTAGTGCATGTCTGCTGATGATAAAGCTGTTTTGTGTTTGAAAAAGTTTTTATTTTGCCTTCTTTTTTGAAAGATATTTTCACTGGTAAAGTATTCTAGGTTGACCATTTTTTCTTTCAGTACTTTAATGATGATGCCCCAGTATCTTTTAGATCGTGTTGTTTCCAATGAGAAATCTTTCATATATCTATGTATATGTGTATATATATATGAAAATGTATATTTGTTCTTCTGCATGTAATATATCTTTTGTCTCTGGCTGTTTTTATGATTGTCTAATGATCACTGATTTTAAGTAATTTGATTATGATGTGCTTTGGTGCAGTTTTATTCATGCATCTTGTACTTGAGGTTTTTTTTCAGTTTCTGAATCTGTGAGTTAATAGTTTTTATCAAATTTGGAAAAATTTTAGCCATTTTTTTCCCTTCCCCCTTTCCTTTGGGAATTAGTATATTAGTCCTGTTAAAGTTGTCCCACAGCTCACTGTAGCTCTTTTTATTTCATTTTTCAGACTTTTTAATCTCACTGTGTTTCATTTTGGAGTTTCTATTGTTAGGTATTCAAATTCAGTAATGTTTTCTTCTGCAATGTCTAATCTGCCATTAATTCCATCTAGTACATTTTTCATCTCAGGTACTGTAATTTTCATCTCTAGAAATTCAATTTGAGTCTTTATATATTCCATGTCTCTAGTTAACATCTTTAATCATTCCTCTAGCTTCTTGAACACATATAATACAGCTATAATAACTGTTTTAATATCCTTATCCACTAAATATGTCATCTACATGAATTGTTGGTCAATTTTGATTGACTGATTTTTCTAGTCTTCATGGGCCATATTTTCTGCTTCTTTTCTTGCTTTGTAACTTTTGGTTTGTTCTGGGTTGTGCCTGAATTCCTTTGAAACAGTAGCTACTTTTGTGGCTGGCTTTAAAACTTTGTTAAGCAGTACCAAAACAATGTTTAATCTAGGACTAGTTTTTCCCTGTTACTTGGGCAAAGCCCCGTTTAACTATTCTCATTGATGCCCCCATGAATTATGAGGCTTTCTAATTTGGCTGATGGGAACAGGCAATTTTTTTCAGTCCACCTGAGAATAGGGTATTATTATTCCCTTTAATATTTTCAGTTTTGTTTTGTGTTTTTAGCTTGGCCTCACCCGCATGCAGTGATCAGTACTTGGCTGAACATCAAGGGTTACACTCTGCAGATGTCCAGCTCTTTTCCCTCTGGTAATCTGCGCTGTGAATTCTAGATGCTTTGGCTTCCTCACACTCACAATTCTGTCTCCTCAACTCAGGGAGACAGTCAGGCTCCACTTGGATTCCTCTTCCTGTGCCAAGCATGAAAAATTTTTCTAAGTGCAAAGCTAAGGCAATCATAGTGCCAATCTTACTTGTTTCCTGTCTGTCAAAGATCACTGTCCTCTGTTGCCTGATGAACAAAGTTTTGTGAACCGTTGTTTCATATGAAGAAGTGTTTATTTGTATCATGATAAATTCAGTTACAGTCATCCCCAGGAATGGGGGTTGGCGTTGGGATTGATTCCAAGCCCCATCCCCCCTTCCTGTGGATACCACAATCTGTGGATTCTCAAGTCTCCTATATGAAATGGTACATCCTTCCGTATACTTTAAATCATCTCTAGATTACTTTTGATACCTAATACAATGTAAATGCTAGGTAAATAGCTGCAAATACAGTGTAAATGCTATGTAAATAGTTACCTGTGTGCGGCAATTTCAAGTTTTGATTTTGGAACTTTCTGGAATTGTTTTGCTGAATATTTTCTTTTTTTTTAAAACGCCCTTTCATTTATTTGTTTATTTATTTATTTATTTTTGGTTGCGTTGGGTCTTTTTTGCCGTGCACAGGCTTTCTCTAGTTGCGTCAAGCGGGGGTTACTCTTTGTTGCAGCACATGGGCTTCTCATTGCGGTGGCTTTTCTTGTTGCGGAGCACGGGCTCTAGGGCGTGCAGGCTTTAGTAGTTGTGGCACGTGGGCTCAGTAGTTGTGGCATATGGGCTTAGTTGCTCCGCGGCATGTAGGATCTTCCTGGACTAGAGATCGAACCCATGTCCCCTGCATTGGCAAGCGGATCTTAACCACTGCGCCACCGGGGAAGTCCTTGCTGAATATTTTCAGTCTGCAGTTGGTTAAATCTTTGAATGTGGAACTCACACTTACAGGGCACCAACTATACTGTTATTTTGTGTTGGCCAGAAACAGAAGTCTATTCGGAGTCCTTTAAAATATTATTCTTGAAAGGAAAAGATGACCTTAATAGGACAAAGCCATTGGTAATAGAATAGAATATATACATTTGAGGAATGTTTCATAGGCTCTCTGGGACTTGGTATCTAATGAAGCATGGGCAGTAAGGGAAAATTTCCAACCTTCATGATAGTATGACTATGTGGATGGCAGTTGCATTTTCTGAGTTTAGGAGCCCTGAAGGAAGAAGTGGGTTGGATGTAAGGTGGTGAAAATGAGTTCTGTGAGTCATCCAGATGGAGATGAGCAGGAGTCTGGTAGAAATATGGATCTGGAGCTTAGGAAAGAGAGATCGTGGCTAGAACTATAGATTCTGGAGAAATCCTCAGAAAGACTAGCGCCCAACAGAAAAGAACTATTTCAAGTTTTGTGAGTAGAAATTAAATGTGAATAACTTGGTAATGGATAAAATCATTCCACTGTGAAAGGATTTATTTATATCAACACTGGGTTCTATTCACTGCAGTGTGTGTGTGTGTCTGTGTGCATTTTCTTTTTCCCTATTAGGTTGGCGGGAAACAGAAACTCCAACCCTAAAGAATAATGTTTTGTAACATCCTATCATGTAGACTAGCATCTCCAAGTCTACTTTAGAATTTGTAACAATAAGTAAAAAGAGTAGGCTAAATGATCTGATTTTCTCCCAGTTTCTAAAATTCCATGTTTGTAGGCCAATATAACATATATCAAAAATTTTATAAGAATACTGAAAAAAAAAACAGATTGTTAGGTACTTTGATATATCATGTAGCTCTTGAATTCACTGGAATTAAATGAATAAACAATACTATTATTAATATAAGTCTCATGGTATTTCAAAACTTGGCTCAAGTTGAAACTTTCAGTATTATAAATTTTTACTTTCAATATTATGTATTTCTCCAGTCAGTGGTTTGGAACCTGTGTCAAAAGGATGAGAAAAAATAGGGTAAAACCTATTCATTTAAAATAGCAGTTCAACAATTTATATAGAAATTAGATATATTTAATTTAGATTATATGAGAACTTGGATCAGTGTATTTCTTTTATTAGAAGAAAAGTTCAGGACATAGTATCATACAGCTGTCAGGCCACACCAGTCAAGGATCATCTCATGTCAAGTCCACCCTGGTCATTTAGAAAATGAGCATTTTAAAGATAGTTTTGTGTTTTCAGGGATGCGAGAAACTAAATATGGGAGGAAGGTCAGTAGTCAGTGCTACCTAATATTCTTGCATTTTATTTAGCATGCAGTCCAGCTGACCTTCATTAGGCCATGCTCCCTCTCAAGTCACAATAGTCTGGGTGCTAATTAGGCAAGTTTGGTTATTTGAATGAAGATAGTAGCCTGCATATTGTTCCTTCAGCTCAGTGATATCTCCAGAGCTTATTTTTAAAGGTTAATTATACTTTTCTGAGGGAATGCCCTTTTTAAAGCAAGTTCATAATAAAGCTTAATTCTATTTCCTAATAATTCATTTATTATTTGGTTAAGAAAATCATGGGTTTGTCTCTCATACTCTTGCAGCAAAGAAGTATCTCATGAAGTACTACATTGTGTGTGTGTGTGTGAGTGAGAGAGAGAAAGAAAGAGAGAGATAACTGAAGCCTCTTACTGAAATTTTAACAATTTAATTCACTTTGGATACAAATCATTCTAAAATGTACTACATAGTTTCTTGTCCTTTGGAACATCTCAAGGAAAATGAAAAAGGATAAATTCCCAATTTCCTGCTGCATAAAAACTGATTCCATTTTTTCATTTTCTCAAACTTTGTGCCATTTTCATGCAGAGTTGTACAATAGGAATTATTTAAAATACATTTGATATAACCTAATAATCTCAGGGTAGTTCAAGATGTTGAATATGAACACCATGTTTCAATAGGGCTTCTGATTTTTATTTCAATAACATTATTACACAGGAGACACTGCAAACATTGGATTTTAATTCCAACAAGGCATTTGACAAGTCTCTTAAGATATCCTTTTGGGCAAAATGGAGAAGTATTGGTAAGACCAAGGTTAATTTAGGTGTATTTGTGACTGAAGAAATGACCACAGGAGTTTCAAAAAAATTAAAATAACATTGTGTGCTATTCCCTTATTAAAAAAGTAATATGTGTTATCTGTAGACATTTTGGAAAATACAACCAAGTACAAGGAAGAAAATGAAAACCACAAACAACACCAAATCCAAATGCACATTTAGATACTCTCCACACTTTGGTATATATGTTAATATAACATGAAATCATGCCATAATCTTATGGGAAAGTTTTTTTCTACTTAGTACATCTTGAGTATGTTTCCATGTCACTATTCTCTCTTAACATCATTTTAAACAAATGCATGGTATTTTATCAGGTGGAGATACTTAAATACATTTACCAGATCCTCTGTTGTTTCCAATATTTTTGTTGTTAAAGTCAGGACAACATATTGAACTTTTTAAAGACCTTTTTAGGGTCTATTAATTTGATTAAATGACTTTTCTCCGTTAACTTTTTGTCATGGTGAAGTATTTTAACTTTCAAATCATTTTTGCATTTCTGGAAACTCCCTTATTTGGTCATGGTGTTTATTTTTATTTCATTTTAGTTATGAAAATTTTCAAAGAAACTTCAAAGTGTAGAGAATAACATAACGAATCCTCATATAATCTATACCCAAATTCCATAATTATCAACATTCTTGATTCAACTATTCTATCCTTCCCTTTTTGGTGGAATGTTTTAAAGCAAACTCTAGGACAATCTATCATTTTACCCGTAAATACTATAATGTGGCTCTCTAACAGATAAGGACTTAAAAAAAATGCAAGTTCAATGTCATTATGATATCTAACAAAAGTACCAATTAATACTGTTCTCTTAGAGACATCTAATAACCTGTCCAAGTTCAGTTTTCTCCAGTTGCCACAAATATTGAGCTTTTTCTAATCATTGGTTTAAGAAGTCTCTTAATCAACAAGATCTCTCCCTTTCTTTTTATGTTCTTCATGCTTTGTTAAAGAAATGGGGTCATTTGTTGACCTCCTTCATTCAAGATTCAATTGACTGCATCCTGTGGTTGTAAACAGTCTCCTTTCCCTCGCATTTCCTACAACTGGTAGTTAGACCTACAGCCTTGATTAGACTCAAGTTCAAATTTTAAGCAAGAATATGTCAGAGGTGATGCTGTACCCTTGATTTTGTACCACATTAGGAGTCACATGCAACTTGCTTGTCCTATGTTTAGTGATTGATCAATGGTTTCAGGTGTTGCAGTCTGTTCCCTCTATTATAAAGGTCCCCATCATTTGTGGATCCTTTGAATCCAGTGCTACATTTGATTGACCACTATTTTATTTAGGCTTTTTTACTGACAGTTCATAAGTGAGCTAGTTCTCTTGATTTCTTTCTGTGCATTATCTTTGACAGGTACCGGCCACGGATCAAAGAGTAGGTAATCCAGAGAAGATGGTGCTTTGATGTCAGGCACCCTGGTTTCCATCTCAGAAGGCTCTAATCACCTATCTGAGATAGGCCCAGAACTCCAAAGCCTGAGGGAGAAACTGGCAAGAATATATCAGAACCAAATTGGAAGCCTGTCCTGAGAAAAGGGAGCATAATTTAGGGTGATCTCCAGTGTTCAGGCAGCATTTCAGTCTCCTGCTAGTCCCTGGGGTCTTGATTTCCAGACCTAGTTAGTGTTGAGAGACTCTGAGGGGAACCATGCAGGGGAGCCAACTCCAGCCTGGCTAGGATAGCCCTCCTCATATACATAAATATAAAAGGGCATTTCATTCTTTCTAAATAGCAATCATTTTGAATGGGTGTTATTTCAGGACTTCAACTATTCACCATTGTTTTCTCTGTTTTTTGTCTGAGGTTTTGTTTTTGTTTTTTTTTTTCCTTTGCTCGTAATACTTTAAGAAATATTTCTCATTGGGCTTCCCTGGTGGTGCAGTGGTTAAGAATCCGCCTGCCAATGCAGGGGACACGGGTTCGAGCCCTGGTCCGGGAAGATCCCACATGCCGCGTGGCAACTAAGCCTGCGCGCCACCACTACTGAGCCTGCACTCTAGAGCCCGCGAGCCACAACTACTGAGCCCGCGAGCCACAACTACTGAAGTGCCTAGAGCCCGTGCTCCGCAGCAAGAGAAGCCACTGCAAAGAGAAGCCCGCGCACCGCCATGAAGAGTAGCCCCTGCTCGCTGCAACTGGAGAAAGCCTGCACACAGCAACGAAGACCCAACACAGCCAAAAATAAAATAAATAAATTAAAAAAAAAAGAAGTCAGCCTCTGACAATGAGAAATATTTCCTTTTTTTAAAAAATTAATTTTTGGCTGTGTTGGGTCTTTGTTGCTGCCCACGGGCTTTCTCTAGTTGTGGTGAGCGACACTACTCTTCATTGCAGTGTGCGGGTTTCTCACTGCGGTGGCTTCTCTTGTTGTGGAGCACGGGCTCTAGGCATGCAGGCTTCAGTAGTTGTGGCATGCAGGCTCTAGAGCACAGGCTCAGTAGTTGTGGCGCACAGGCTTAGTTCCTCCATGGCATGTGGGGTCTTCCCGGACCGGGGCTCGAACCCGTGTCCCCTGTATTGGCAGGTGGATTCTTAACCACTGCGCCACGAGGGAAGCCTGAAGGCTGACTTCTTGATAGGAAAGACATTATATTTTGCACACACATGTGTGTGTGCACATATAATCATGTACTTGGGGTGATCTTAGCAGTTGATATCCTAAGACTTAAAGGAAGGGAAGTGAGAGATGGCTTTCAGAGGTAAGGTCGTTGGGGCTACAGGACACATCAAGTCAGCAGGAAGCCCTTTTCTCTATGTTCCCCTTCCTTCATCGTGTTCTTGACCTGGGGCCCCTGGCTTCTTTATCATTCCTTTTCCTATTTCTAAAATCCTGAAACTTTAGGTAGTGTGCTTTAACAATGTTCTGAACCAACCTCTGCCAACAATTTCATTCTGAATATCCAGGCAGGTTCATTACTGAGGTAAAGACGTAGTTTCCAAGCATGCCTCCTTTGTTCAATCATTACTTGATCATCATTCATTGAGCCCTCTTGTGCCAGGCACTGGCTAATGCTGGGCATACACCAAGATGAATAGATGTGTTTCCTGCCTTCCAGCAAAGAGACAGATCTAAGCAAGTAATTACAACAGATGTGGAAGTGGAAGTATGGAGAAGGAGAAACTAATTATCTCTGGAGGAGGTGATATTTCTCTTAGGTTCCATTGATTTTTCTGGTCCTCCCAAACCTCAAATCTCCACTCTCAGTGGGACAACCTAATCTGTTCCTCTGGTTTGGAGCAGGAAGAAGATCTAGGTAAAGTACCTCTAGAAAGACTAGCCACCTAGGAAAAGCAGTATCCTTTCTCAATATTCCTGTGTTCTTTCCTCATTAAAAAAAATCTTCCCTCTTAGACCTCATCTGTAGGCCAATGGCCAAAACAGCTGTTCTTATAATAAGTAACAGTTCACATTCAAAATGGTGGCCTTGTCCCTTTTTTAAATATTTAAAAACGGCTAGATTTTTTTTTCTCCTCTTCACTCTTTTTTCTGTAGCCTGACAATTACTAAAGCTGTGTGACTAGTAACATGACAAGTTAGAGAAGGGTCAGAGCCTCCTTTAAAATAAGAGCCCATTGGAAATAAGCTAAGAGGAGGCCCATGATGGCAGTGTGAACGATCATATTATCTTGATCTTGCCCATCTTATTATCTTGCTTTTTACCCATCTGCAGAAGCAAGGATGACACTAAACTCAAGTCCCGGTCTCCCAGTACAATGGAAAGTTGCCATCTCCACCTCTGTGGGATGAACTTAATAAGTAATGGAAAAGAAAGCCTATTACTGAGAAGTTTTCCATTGCTTGTTTATCCACAATAGGAATTCCAATATCCATGGTCGTGGGAGCCCTCACTTTATCCTAGAGGCTCCCTTTCACCTTGCTTTTCAAAGGAGCTTCCACATGGAAACTATGTCATGTCCTTATGTACAGGTGCTGATTGGGGGTGGGTCACAGAAATAAAATGGAAAGCAAAGGAGGAACACCTTAGTGTTCTGCTCACTGTTCTATTTTGAAAATACCTCAGTTGTACAGAACTTTTAGGAAGTCTGTAAATGTTGTCACATTCCCAAGGAAGAGTGTTTTTTCTCAGGAGCCGTATCTCAGGAGCCAGTCCTTCACAAATTTTCTTCCAAGTAGCATTAGCACGCATGTTTGCCCAAATCGCTGTTCTCATCATGACATTTGATAGAACTAGGAAGTTCACATTTCAGTCTAAAGATTGACCCACATGACCCCCACCAAAAGACAGGAAGTGGCTCACTGTGTTTTTATAGCACATGATCTGAGAAGTGGAAAGCATTCTGTGTAATGGGCACATGCTGAGACTGCAATTTTTAAAAAAAGTCATTGTTTTGACTTCCTGACAATCACATCTAAACAGTGGTTTTAGTCTCTGTTCTCAGCACTCTAGGAGGGGATGTGTATCCTGTTTCTGTGTTTGGGGGAAGAAGACTAGAAGCTGGGTAAAATGCCACTTGGTAGACTGACATACAATTATGTGATCCCAAGGGAAATTGAGGTTTCACACTATCCAGGGATAGAAAGAGGTCAAATTCTGGAGGAAGTTTAATTCTTTGAAACTCAGAATAATAAAAGATGTTTATAAATATAAAATATTTTCATTTTGGCTTGTGTTTAAACATTTTTTATTATCAACTTTTAATTTATATTGTAGTATCTGTCAGGGTCTAGTTAGGAAAACAGAAACCACAGTAGGTATTTTAAACAGAGGGGATTCAATACAAGGGATTAATAGCCTGAAAGGAAGGAAAAGGATGGTAACCTAACCCAGAGATCAGTAAATCAGAAGTAGCTACCACCCCTAGGGCTAGGAGAACAAAAAAAACAAAGGTGGAGACAGCAGAAGTGGGGAGCAGAAGTGAGAAGCTGCCTCAGCTCGGAGTGTAGTGGGAGAGGCCATGGCTTAGCTGTGCTGAGTTGGCTGAGAGGGGGCCATGCAGCTGTGGTCAGACCTCTGAGGGGGTGCCTCACAGCTAGTGCTGGGGCTCCTGGGACTTCTGAGAGGGCAGCATGGCTGTGTCTAGCCCCTGCGGGGGTTCTGCATGGCTGTCCTGGGGTGCCAAAAGATGCGAGAGTCTTTGCTGCCTATTTGTGCTGGAGAGATGCTGACAGCTGCTGGAGGTGGGAAAAATCTCCTCTATTCTCCTCCCGTTCAGTCTCCCCACATAATACCTCTCACTGGCAGAATCTAACTGGAACATGCCGCAAAAAGAGTCTTAGAAATGTGGTCCTTATATCACCAGCCCCAGAGTCACAGGGCACAATGTAGAAAGGTGAGAGACAGTACATGAATAAAGGATCACAGATCCCCCCACCCTTTGGCTACCAATTCCCCACACACTCTCTTCTACGCATTTTAAAACTTCTATACGACAATAACAATGTCATGCTTCTGCCTGGTAAGTTAAAACTCCCCTTTGTAAATACATACTTTCACCTTCTTACCCCCCAAAACGGAGACACAAATCTCTAATGCTCTTCATGTCCATCTTCAAGTGATGTTAATTATCTTTTTTTTATTAAAGACTAGTATAAATTTAATTGTCACCAACACTTTTTATATAGAATAATAGGGAGTTAGGAGAAAGAAAACGAATGGAAACAAGTGAGGGAGAAACAATTCACATCTGTTACTTTATTTCTGGAACTGGTTACAAAGCCACAGATGATATTTATAAATTCCTTTTTCTACCACCCATTCTGTATTTCCTTTGCCTTCAGCCAGCTGGTCAGTATTCTTTACCTGATGAGGTGACCCATACCTTCATTCTTCAATGGTCTAAATTATTTTTCAGTCCTGTCTCTTTTTTTTGCACATAATGAATGACTAAGAGATGCCTTAGAGAGTCTTCTCAGTTCTAGACCTCATCAGATCACTGATAACCAGATCACAGTTGGTGATGGGACCTCCGTGTTGTTGGGCCCGTATGCAGCCCCTGTTCCTGATGCTATGTCTTGTGTACGTGAACCTATCGACTAAGTACCTGGGTGTTTGGAGAAAGAAACTGACAGACATCCATTGAATAGGCTTTCTTTTCTACCTGATAATTGAGAGCTTCGTCTATAGCATATGAATTTGTGAGCAGTCACATAACACTTAACGTTCACATAAATATCCTCATGCTCTGTGCCAATTTAAGAGGTCCATCTACATACTGCCTTGCAGACAATCTTTCCATCCTTTCTTTCCAAATCCACGATGATCCAGCCAAACCATTAGTCATTACCCATGAAGCAGTGCAGGTCTGTCCATATTTTGGGCCATCTCTCAGTCCAGTCTAAGTGGGCATTGCGATATATTGCTTAAAGATTTTCCTACTGAGAGCATTTTCCTTCTCCAGTGTTTTTGTTTGTTTGTTTTGTTTTTTTTAAGCACACTCCCAATTGTGGCTATAGTGCTCTATTCCTAGTTTGCCAGTATAATGAGAAAAAAGTCTGTAAACCAGATCCTTCCTCAGTCATTTTCTCACAGGCAGATCTCCATAAAAACCTAGCAGTGGCTGAAAGAAGGATGGCAGTGCAGCAGAAGAATGTGCTATAAAAGCCTGAGCTACCCGCACTTGGGACTTTATTGTTCCTTTGGGATCTCTTTGAGCCTGATTTTACACATACCATTTCCACTGGGGGATGAAGTGTTGCTGTACATGCTTAATTTTGTGACCTAATGAATTAGATAATACCCAGTCAGTTATGGGCAGCTCAAGTCACGTGGCCAGGGGTTCATTCTCTATCAGGTCCAATAGCAAGGCAGAGAAGTTTCTCAAAAGAACAATTATCTGGAAAAGAGGGCACCTCTTTACTTCAAACCCTCAGGGTGTGCACCATGGTTATCCTTTGGGAGTTTGCTGTGGGCTCCATACAGGATCCCTATTTACCATGGAAACATCAAGTGCTACTGGATCTGCTGGGTCATAAGGCCCATGTAGCAGTCTAGCTTGTGCAGGATTAGTCTAAAGTCTACATCCTGGACTAGTTGCAAAGCCTTCTTTTACTTGGTCACCATGCATATCTGGCTGCATTGTGGTTTATACACCAAATTAGTCAGAGGACCACACTCAAATGTGCCATATGTTGTCTCCAAAATACAGAGGGCCATCACATGTTCAAAATTATTCTTGGTTATAGTTGGTGCAAGGTGCAACAACTTTTCTTTCACTTTGGAGGGAATATCCTAGTATGATCCAGAATATTGGACTCCTAGAAACCTCGTCTAGGTGGCTGATTCCTAGCTTTTAAGGGTTGTTACTTCTCCCCTTTGGTAAGTGTGTGTCTTAGGCATCTAGCGTAGTACATGCTACTATTAGTCATCAGTTTCAAACTATGTTCACTATGCCGTGAACCAGTTTGATCTCTTATGGGATCAAGGTCCCTGCAGATGAGATTATGCCCAGAGACTTAACATAGCCCTAAGACAAGATGGTGAAGGCGTTCTTTGGTAGCCCTTTCATTTTTAAATTGATATAAAGTAAAAAGCATTTGTTAGATTAACAGCTGCCCAAATATAGGGCCATCATATAGAAGTTTGGATTTGAGCATGAGAGATAATGGGAAAATAATTGGAATAAAGTTCTTCACAATTAGTAGAATGTAGGAATACGTGATATGCAACGTAGTAGTTGAGGGCAGGCATGGAAGAAAATTTTTTTATTATTTTTTTTGCGGTACGCAGGCCTCTCACCGCTGTGGCCTCTCCCGTTGCGGAGCACAGGCTCCAGACGCGCAGGCTCAGCGGCCGTGGCTCACGGGCCCAGCTGCTCCGTGGCATGTGGGATCTTCCCGGACTGGGCCACGAACCCGTGTCCCCTGCATTGGCAGGTGGACTCTCAACCACTGCGCCACCAGGGAAGCCCGGAAGAAAAATTTAAAAATATATCAAGATATGATTACTGGGTCTTCATTCAAAAAGGACAACATTATATAACTTTTGTGCCATTCTTTGCTCATTGTAAAACACCATCACATCTTTGATAGTGTTTGAGGATGACATAGAAGATATATGAAATAGTAATGGAATACAGACTCTATAAATAATGCAAAGTCATTGCTGTTTACTTTAGTCTTCATAATAGTGTTGTACATAAAATAGTCAGCCTACAGTGTATTCCCATTGTGTAGATAAGGAAACTGAGGCTTTCTGTTTTTAGGTAGCTTATCTGAGTACTCACAGCTGATCAGCAATAGAGTTTCAAATCAAAACCAGCTATATGGCTTGATATGTTGATATAGGTGATACTGTTAGGATATGTGCATATGTTTGCATAATTGAAATGTCAATTGACATATTCTTGTTTTATTTTCTCTCCTCCTTTCCTCCTCCCCAAACCCTATCCTAGGGGGGATAGAAGCAGAGAGCAAGAGAAACTCTTTAGACTGCAAAAGAATGGTGGTCTTCGGTTTGTTCTTCATGTAGCAGAGACCCATGCCCAGCTCCCTTGAAGCACCCTGGGGGAAGAACTTGGAGAGGAAAGACTGTGTGGCGCCCCTGGACAGACTGGACTTTAGACTCTGGGCCTTTCAGCCCTGGCAAAGAGTTCTGTGCAAGCTTGGCAGGAATCAGCAGAGCTGCCTGAACTTAAGGGAGTGCAAGAGCTTGGACAACGAGCACATGGATGGTGATTGGTGTGGACCGAAGACAAGAGGGCTTCATCCAACTGACGTGACCTAGGTAAGTTCTCAAGGGCTTTCTCACAACACTGAGAGGCCCAGTGAGATGAGGACTTATCTTCAGATCTATTTTGATTTAGGAACAAAATGAAGTATTGGGGTATTTCACATAAACCCTTCCGTATGGACTAAAAGTCATACCTCCTACTTGTATATTTGTTTTGGGGGCACAGAAGGCAAAAGCAGGGCAGCAGTAAGGATGGAACTGTGATTCTGGGTATTAGAGAGCTTGAAAATTTGCTTCATATCACCAAGGGATTAAAGGGAAAAGAATGGCCTTCTGTGCACCTTAATATCACTCTCAACCCAACGTGTTTTCAGTTTAATATTTGTATGTGCCAGCGGCTGATTCACTTAGCTGTTTGGAAGAGAGTGCTAATGAGGCCAAGGTCAGGGTTCTCATTTCCATACAGGCAAATATACTTAGTGAAAGAGAGCCTCAGCTCCAGTCACCACAGATTAAATCCCTAACCTGCACCAACTGCTTTACGGATATACGTGCTGGGTTATGGGAGGTCAGGTGAGAGGGTGTGAATGAGTCAGCATAAAGCCTCACCACCTCCAAGGGCAATAACTCAAAACAGATGATGTCTTTTACATATCCCTGAAATCTGTGTGAGTGCTTATGAAGGAGCCGCCTGAACTAATTCACAAAAAAGGAATATATCAAACCAAGTTCCTCTGGTTTCTGAATAGTCTGATAGGGTAAAGGCTCTATCATTAGTTGGTTTAGTGCCATATCTGATCTGCACTAAACATTTTACTTGTATACATATTGTGGTGTAATTTACAAAAATAATACAGATTTTAAGGAACATTAAAAATTCTGTAATATGAAGATGAGGATCTTAAGATTACATTTTAAATAAAAATTCTGTGAAGGAATCCATAATTAGAAGATATGCAGTATTCATAAGGCTTTTTTTTCTGTTATTGTGGTATAACTTACGTACAATGCAGTAACCTTAAGGGCTTAGTGCAGTGAATTTAGACAATTGTATATATCCATGTAATTACCACTGAAAACAAGGTATTAGAACATTTCATCATCCCAGAAAGTTCCTTTCTGCTCTTTCCCAGTCATTTCCTCTTCTACTTTCCAAGGTGACCACCGTTCTGCCCCATATATTACTTTTGCCTTTTCTTGAACTTTGTATAGATGTAGTCAATCAGTATGAACTTTTTTGTGTCCGGCATTTTTCACTCAACATAATGTTCTTGAGGTTCATGCATGTCGTTACATTGTATCAGAAGTTAATTTCTTTTTATTTTAGTCTAAAGTTATTAGAATTCGTCCATCAACCTGTTGATGAATATTTGGGTTGTTTCTTGGGACTAAGGACTAAGTTTCTAGGACTAAGGCTGCTATAAACATTTTTTCCAAAATTATTAAAATTCATGTTTAAATTCCCATTTTTCATGCTAAATCTCTGAGAACAGAAAAAATTCTTTATAGTAACTGCTACAAACTCTTTTCTAGTTCCTTCACTTTGCTTTTATTTTCTTTAATTTTTATCAAGATCCAGGAGTTTAAAAAAGCTAAGTTTTCCCAAGTGACGAATAAGTTATAGGTATAGTACTGAGAAGGACAAAATAAAAAAGCAGGTTCCCTGCACCCAGGTGGGCATCAACTTGAACTTCCTGCCTAGTTAAATCAAACATGTATTTTTTTCCATTCTGCTTTCCAAAGCCTCTCCTGTTTGTCAACATGAATTCATTCAGTTTGTTTGTTTGTTTATTCAACCAAAGTGTGTCAGACTCTTATTATATATTTGTTGGGCTTGTGCTGGGCTCTGCATTCATTACGGCAAGGGTTACGTTTGGATCAGAACCCAGACAATAATGCTTGGTGTGCCTAGCACAATGCCCAAGCACATAATGGAAACTAAATGTGTGTTTTTGAACGAATGAAGGAACTCCCAGTTTAGTGTGGAGATTGACCCAAACACAAATAAACTGGTATAGTGGAAGTATGGAGAGAGTACTGTGGAAATATCAAGATCATAAATATATGTTCTTGTTTTTACCTGAACCCATTTGATCATATTGCTCTATTGACACTTTCTCTGTTGGACTGTAATTTGTCTGTTCATGGCTTTCTCCCCCATTTCAGGGCAGAACAGAGACTGTTTCCTATTAGTCTTGGTATCTCTAGCACTCAGTCCATGGCCTGGCACTCAGAAGGGAGTGACTAACTGTTTAGGTTTGCCAAAAAAAATTAATCAGGAAAAGGGACATTTGAGATGGGCCTTGGAGAGAAGGTCCTGGTGGTAGAGGGTGGTGAGGGATGGTATTCCAAACAATAAGAAACTGTGGTCCTTTGGGTACTAATTTTTTTCTCTCTTGGAAAATGGTCCCATTTAATTTCCTGAATCACCATCATGATTTTGAATCCCTTTTAGCAATTCAGTTTTTATTTAACTTTTTAAAAGCCCTTACTACATACACATCTACATAGCAAAATGGTCCCAAGCCAAGATTTTTTTCTTACTTAAGATTATGTTCTTGTCATTTCTTTGAACAATTATTCTATTGAATGTCTTGAACACAAAAGAATATGACAAAAACAAAATAGTTGCCTAACATTTCAACAAAGGTTTTTATCCTGAACAGAATGAATAAAGGGAATTGTTATTATTATGATTTTTAGCCATTTCAGGTGGAAGAATGATCTATTTTTCAAATAATTTAAAAAATTAAATGGTATCTTCATAATTGATGATCAAATCCAGCTAATGTAATTTATTGTTGAGGTGTATGCATCCCATTTGTTTAAAGAGAATATTAACAAAGAAATTAGAATCTCTTTATTTCATTTATTATACAGGTGGAAGCTGTGCATAAGGATTCAGGAAGAGTATTAGCATTATTTTTTTTTTCCTTTATGCTTACAGGCTTTGAGTAAATTGCATAGGAAACTTCTCTGATTGAATGTTGGAGGTCATCTTTTAGCAAGCATGGCACAAAATGATTCTAGGCATTATGAATTCTAGGATGTAAATTACAGGAGCTTTGAAGATAGGAATGATTCTCCTAGGTAATGCGTTGCACAAGGAGCAGAGTGGAAGTGTCATCATTTATGTTTTATTTTAGAGAAGATCATCCCCTCAATTCTTTCTTTTCCTACTTTGCTTTCCCAGATTTTGACATAAAAGAAATCCTATATTCTATTTAGATATAATGTGGAAGTCTAATATTTCAGAATTTAGAATAAAACTTTCTTTCAATGCTTTTAATATGATCTTAAAGCATTTAAGAAGCATTAATTAAGCTTTAGAAAGCAACTCTAAGATGATTTGATCAATTCAAAAACAGTCATAAAGTCTGTACTCAACTTTCAATTACTGTATGTCCCAGTGGAGAAAAAGCACAGTTAATACAAACCACAGGTAATACCCGAAACACTTCTACTCAATGAACAATGGCACAGATATTTTTAAAAATGCAGCTAGTCCAAAATCCTTTATTTTTGACCTTAGAATGAGTTACATGATTTTTAAATGAAATCATATGAAAATATACTATCATAGTTATGCTTTAATTAAATGAAGTCTACAGTAAATTCAGTCTCCTTGTATATATGCTGATTACTGGAAGGAAGAAATGTCTGTGTGTCAGGCTGTTGGTCAGAAGTGGTCCAGAGATGTGTGTTTTTGCCTGTGTACAGTCTGCAAAGTGAAATCACCTACATAAGGTTGTATTTCATATTACTTTAGAGACAGGAGAGTTCTCCTCTTAGATAAACCACATCAGCATGAGACCAGCTCATTTGATAGGTAAAAATGAGGCCTACTATAGTGACAAATGACTTGCTAGCGATGGTTAATAACATTATTTACGATAGAGGGGAGAGAGAGAGGGAACTAAATTTTTCACAATTAAAGAGCATTTGAGTAAATTACATCCCATCAACCTCATGTCATTCAACTACCACTGAAAAATTATAACTAGATGGCAACAGTCTCAACTGAGACATCTCTTCTTCTAGGCTGTGTCTTTCTCTGTTTCCCATATCTGGGTTCGATGCCTCTTCTGCATTCTACCTTTGAGACTGAATATGACCTATTGTATGCATATGCTCCATTGTATTTCCTCTGAGAGATCCTAGCTCTTTGACAGCTGGGACCATGGCAATATTATTTATCATTTAATTTCCAGATCCTAGCCAAGTATCTGGCCCATGATTATGATTTACTAAATACTAATTTCAGTCAAATAGAATGTTATTCATACAAAAAAGGAAAATCAAAAATAAATGTATTCACAGCTACAGACTCAGTCACCTACTCTCAGGCTTTCTCCTTTTTCTACCCACCCCCTTCAACATTTAGCCCTGACTCTTTCCTAGTTGGTTTCCTCACTTGTTTTCCAAGCACCAGAGTGAATGACTTAAGAGTGGCAAGATGCTGGGCTGTCACAGATAAGGTACAAAGTATACATGGCACTTAGATGTAGTAGTTTTGATGGAGAAGCAACTTTTTTTTTTAAAGCACCTTTATTGGAGTATAATTGCTTTACAGTGGTGTGTTAGTTTCTGCTTTATAACAAAGTGAATCAGCTATACATATACATATATCCCCATATGTCCTCCCTCTTGCGTCTCCCTCCCACCCTCCCTATCCCACCCCTCTAGGTGGTCACAAAGCACCGAGCTGATCTCCCTGTGCTATGTGGCTGCTTCCCACTAGCTATCTATTTTATATTTGGTAGTGTATATATGTCCATGCCACTCTCTCATTTTGTCCCAGCTTACCCTTCCCCCTCCTCGTGTCCTCAAGTGCAGCAACTTTTTTTTTTTTTTAACTAATTTATTTATTCTTGTCTGTGTTGGGTCTTTGTTTCTGTGTGAGGGCTTTCTGTAGTTGTGGCAAGCGGGGGCCACTCTTCATCGCAGTGCGCGGGCCTCTCACTATTGTGGCCTCTCTTGTTGCGGAGCACAGGCTCCAGACGCGCAGGCTCAGTAGTGGTGGCTCACGGGCCCAGTTGCTCCGCAGCATGTGGGATCTTCCCATACCAGGGCTCGAACCCGTGTCCCCTGCATTAGCAGGCAGATTCTCAACCACTGCACCACCAGGGAAGCCCTTTGATATTAAAAAATAAAACACTAAACTTTCAGCTTTCAAAAAGAATCAGTGAATGTGCTCAACAGACACTGTCATCCCACAGCTGAGCCTCACCCCAAACCTAAGCAAATCAAACTTCCTCAGTGACCTTAGAGAGTGACACAGGCAACAAGGTTAGTGGTTCAGCTAGGGACCAAGTTTCCTGACCCCTACAGCAGTGCCTTCTGAGTTCTCCATTGCCTTAATCAGTTCCGGCTGCCACAACACGTGACCGTAGACTGAGTGACTTAAACAACAGACATTTATTGCTCATGTTTTTGACAGTTCTGGAGGCTGAGAAGTCCAAGATCATGGTGCTAGCAGGATCGGTATCTGGTGAGCGTCTGCTTCCTGGATTGCAGACGGACACCTATTCACTGTGTCAGAGAGACAGAGAGAGGGAGAGAGACAGAGACCTCCATCATGGGGACTCCACCCTCATGACCTCATGAAAGCCTAATTGCCTCCTAAGGTTCCATCTCCAAATACCATCACACTGGAGGTTAGTGCTTCAACATATGAATTTGAGAGGGACACATTCAAATTTGGGTGGTTGGCATCTGGAGTATTTATCTTCTGATGCCAGGTCCTCTACCACCTGACAGGGGCTTCAAGGGCTCTTAAAGCATCCTGACTTTCTCCTTCCCAGCTCTTACCACTGGTTGTAATTATACACCTATTTGTGTGATTTTATTTTATTTTTTTTTCCTGTCTCCACATAAGCAGACACCATGCATTTTTGTCTTGTTTTGTTATTGCTACTCTATCCTCAAGCTTAGCACAGTGTTTGGTACATAATATGCGTGCGTATATATTTCTTGACTGGATAAGTTAATTCATTCGAGTTCATTGCATGCATTCCCAGTGGACTGAGTTAGCAGGTAGAGTAATCACACAGAGCTTCATCTATGGGCAAGAAGGCAAAAGCATAGTTATCAAATGAAGATGGGTTGGGGCCAGAAAAGGAAGCCACAGATGCTGAGACTCAGAATCTTTGTCTCTCCTGCCTAAGGTAACATTGTGTCTTGGGGCTTTTGGATTAGGGCTGAGCAGAGGTGTCCATAGGTGTTCTCAGTAGCATGGAAGGGTCTTGGGGCTATGTTGCCTGGAAGCAACAGAGGGCTGACATAGTGTGTTTTGAACATATCTGGTTCAATTCATCACTAAGCTCAGAAGGCTAATATAGATCTCTCTCAGAATTGAGTGTATGCAAGATTGTTTTTCTCCCTTTCCCTACCTAAATTCTTTGGTCTAGCCTGTATTATGATATCTGAAGTCAAGGAAGCACCAGCAATCATCTGAAAACGTTATCAACACCACGCCCATCCCTACTTCTCCAAACAATATTAGCGTTCTTTTGGCCTGCCCTCCCCACCCCCGCTCACTGGGTGGAAACCTATAGGTTTGTGCACAGAAAGCACATCGGGGAAAGCAATACTCAGGGTCCTTCCCCCTTCCTTGAGCAGGTCTTCATAAAAGAGTCGTTTCTGTTCCCCCTGTAGAAAGTTGTGGCGGGAGGCCTAATGGGATTCTTCTACTGTTACCCCTGTACAGAGGTGAATCGTGCATCAGTCAGATCAAGCCTTACATTCAGTGACTAAGGGCTCTCACGTTGTCCTCTGTCCCCTTACCCTGGGCTGATCCTCAGCTGTGGCACTCAGCCTCTCTCATTCACAGGAAGGCAGGTGCTGTCTTCCAATCAAGTTCTGTCTCCAATAAACCACTTTGCTTAGGGCTCACCCTTGTGTGATAAAACTGTGGCGGGCCTAATAATAGAAACCACAAATCCTGCCTGCCAATCCTACATTCTAACCTCTAATCCACTTGCAGCAAGGACAAATGTTTTCAGGAAAATAAAATGACACTGCATAGAACACTGTGACACAACTGCTCCTGTTGTCAGATCTTCCGCTGAAAAGCCTAGAAATAAGGGGCCGGATTCCACCCTCCTCTCCTTGGTCACCATATACCTAGTTTCCATCTTCTTCTAATTTCTAATACAGCCTGAGTTACAAAAGCAATGAAAAAGAAATGAAAAGAGGACACAGGCAGGAGCGGGAAAGAGCCGTACAATTTCATCATTGTTACAACTTACTTAATGATGGGAATTTGATTTTGTGTTTCAGTACAAGGCAAAGAGCCTAACAGAAGTTCAAAGTTAGATTAGTAGGACGCTCTGGTTTGTCAAATGGAAAGTTGGCTAAGTGGGTGAATTCCTTAACTGAGTGACTGGATGGAGGACCCGAGGCAGCCAGCTCAGTGGAAAGTATCCTCAGAAAACCTAAGTGTGAGTCCCAGATCGCCACCTGCCACTCATATCTGGTTCAAAGGAACCAACTCTATCATCCCCCAAGCCTTGGAGCTCTTATCTCTAAAACAGCATTGAAAGTAACAGCCCTTTTTGCTACACAGAGCTGCTTTTGAAGCTCACTGAGAGAGAATGTGTAGGAAATGCTGTGTAAACTGTAAATCTGTCTATAACTAGGAGGAATTATTATCACCGGACTCAAATCCATTTATTGTTTCTGATTGGCTGTACACGTAATTCAAATTCCCCAGAAAATAGCTCAGCTTTCGTTTCCAGCTGTGTGGTACGCAGCTTCTGAACCTTTCTACTCAAACCTTGCCTCTTAACCTTCAGTCTTGAGGGTCTACAGAGAGCTCTGGCTCTTTGTTAATGGTTAATGGTTACATCCACAGCCAGCTGCAGGGCAGGAATTCCTGATTTGATTTGTGTTTTAACCAGCTCAGCCCTTCTGCGCCTTGGCCATCAGCGTGCTTTCACAAAGACACAAACCAGAGTGGAATCAAACACGAACTTTGTTGAGAGAGGAGTTCTGGGAGGAATCCGAGTTAACAAATGATATATGTAAACAGGACTAAGGAAGCTGTGGCTGCAGACTTCTCCTAGGAGCTTTAGCTTTCTTAGTTTTGAAGCACCATGTTTGCTTTCCTGTGTGGTAAATGTCAGTGAATTAACAATGTACATTGAGATTCCTCAGCTGGTAGTGTGATAAAATTTAAAATATTATTCTCATTCAGTATCATTTTGTAATTTTCATAACATTAATGAAATGAATGAGAAACAACTTACGCTGTTGGGGAGGGAGGGTGAGTGTATTTTCAGCCTGAGTTTTGGGGGCGGTTCAGTCTTCTCTAATTAAACGCATGACAATAGATTTATTATTGAAGAAATAAAGAAAGAGGTCGGGCAGAATTAGCACTTGATCCTTGGAAGACGGCCATTTACTTTTTTTTCTTTACAGATTACAATTTAGTAGTTTCTTGTGTATCTTTCCGATATTTTTATACACATATAGGCAAATACAAATACATATTCATATCTCCCCTTCCCCCCACTTCTCAAAAGGTAAGTCATCTAGTCTTTTTATGTCAGAAAGTTTATAGCCCTGTTTAAATAATAATAATAAACAGCTATAAGAGGGTAGATGTTTTAGGCCTGGACTTTTGCTGGTTATAACTTCTGAATGTGAGGGTCTTAGTGGTTACAGATACATGCCTTGCTGTAGTAGCTGCTAATCAGTTTTCCCTTGGTTCCCAGAGGCTACCAAGTAATACACATTTGCCTTCACCCTGCTCTGCAGTGAAAATAAAATCAGAAGAGAAAGAAGAAGATATGAAGTGGAACAATGTGGTTGGGAAATTCCCACACCTTTACCCTAGAAAAAAAAAAAGAAAAAGAAACTCTCTTATAAGTAAGGCCAAAGAGAATGTTAAATGCATACGGTATGAGTCAAAGAAAATCGTATTCACATTTATTTATCAAAGTGGATCGTTGCTCTTGGCTGCATATGTGAAATTTAAGAGTGGCAGCGTGGGCTCTGTGTCAGTGCATTTGTATCAAACCACAGGTGTCTGAGTTCTTATTGCTTAAGTGCCTAGTTTCTAGAGTGTTTTGTTTCTGTTTTTTTTTTTCTTGTTTTTGGCCCTTGAGGATCCAAAGAATGATTTCTTAACAAAAAATAAGACTAGCCAATAAATGAAGAAAAAATAGAAAATTCCTCCATGATTTACGACACAACTTAAATATTTTTTTAGGTTTTACTCTCTCCAAGCAGATTTAATGTAGAAGTATGAACCAAGAAAAATTACAACATTGTACTCTGGCCAGCTTGCCTCACATAATGGCTTGTGTGACCACTGGAAGTCTTGGGGGAAGGGAAATTCAGAGAGCAATGAGGAACTTCTCTGTCATCTCAGGGTTTCACAATATACGCAGGAAACATTTGTAGCTGGCCCTCTGTTAGCCCAAAAGATTAGCTAATCCCTTGTTTCACAATAAATGCATTTTCAGCACAAGGTCCTGAACTGCAAGCAAAGACTGGGTGTGGCAGGCTCACAGTCCTGGATTACAGTTGAAAGATGCTTTACACTGTACATGCAGACTTGGGCAGTCAGGAACTTGGAATGGTTCCCGGGGGTGTGCTAGGTGGACCTGAGCCTTTTCATAGCCCACCAGTGGAGCAAGCTGAGTCCCACGTCCAGGATGCCTTGTGAATTCTGCAACAGTGTTCTCAGAGTATATCAGATTCCTGAAGCCCAGAGATGGATTAACTGTCCAGCTGCTCCAGCCAAATTCTGACCCAAATTAATACATCCTGTCGATACAACCTTTCACCTCTGTATAGTGGAACTGTGACCTCCTGTTGCTCACAGAGGCAAGATAAGCAGCTACATTTTACCATGGTGGTTTCAAAATACCTTTACCACTAGCCATCAGCCTACTTCACCATTTGTGGGTTGTCCACTGGCTCTTTTTTTCTCGACATAGTCATTTATTTCAAAAATGCTTGGTGGAGTTTTTGAAATTATAATTAATTTGTATAAAGAACTCATAACAGATTTATTGTGCTAGAAGAGGCTTTAGAGATCACTTAGTCCCATGGTCCAGTGCCTTTTATTTTAAAGATAAATACATGGGAAGCCCAGAGAAGGTTAGTGCCTTGCTCAAGGTCACTCAGCTAGTTAGCCCCAGTAAATTTGCTGTGTGAACACAAGGTGAATTCCTAAACTATTACCATAGGTTCCACATTTCCACAGCTCGTCATTAAGCAAAGGCCCTAACTAAGAGAGCAGTTTTGTCACTTGTGCTACACCCAGCACTTTTCACCTCTACGACCTGGTGGGGATCCCACCAAGAATGCCACTGGCCCGAGATCAGCTCGGAGGGTCAGCTGCTCACAGAGTTTCCTGTGCCCTGAGGCAGCGTGACAGCTGGGCAGTAGCTATCACATTTGTCTTTCTGAAAAACCCCCATAACCAAGCTGGAATTTAGCATAGATTCCAAATCACAAATACGACCAAATTCATGTGCTTTACCCATCTTGCACCACAAAGTTTTCTCTCTATATATAAAGTACAAAAATATAAAATAAAGTGTGGGAACAATTAGGGTGAAGGGAAAATTGTTTTGTTTTTGATAGGAAAATAATAAAGATAGGTTGAATTTGTACACGGAGATAAATATTATAGAGTCCCTGTTCAGTGTCTGGCGAAGGGTATCAGCTTTGGCTCTGAGTTGCTTAGTGGCCTTAGCAAAGTGGGACAGATGATTTATTGTAAGATTCAGAATATTCATAAGATTAAGAAAAATCAATTCAAGAGAAGCATAGCTTTTACTTAGAGTGTGGGGAAAAGTTCTTCCCTTAATACCATCCTCTCAGTAGATATAACAGTGAATTTCATACAGCTGTGTCTCATTATATTCCTCAATGCAAGCCAAAGGCACAGCTCATGCAAATTAGAAAACATGTTTCCAGGATATTGAATGTGGGTGCAGAACAGTGGATCTAAGTACACACCTAGATGTTTAGAAATCAGTAGATTATATGTCCTTCAAGAAATCTTCTCTAGCTACTATTCCTTAAAACGTTTTTAGAATAATTGGGCAGCAGGGAGAGAAAGAATTAAATAGTGAGTCCAGTGAAAATATTGGTTCCTGAGGCAAAGGCTGCTCATGACCTCTGTATGGTCAGGCCATACAAGATGGCTGTTCTCTCACTCTCTGTCCATCCCCTGCTTGACCAGGGCCTGCTTCACTCACATGACTATCCAATCCTCTTAATTACAGGGCTTAATCAGTAATTGCCTGCGTGCTTGCCCCCTGCCCCAGCCCCTGGTTTCCCTGGTAACCGGTAAGCCCACCTGACATCAATTACCCTTAAAAATGGTAGCCTTCTCCCCTGAGTAGTGAAGACTGCTGCCATGGCCTGCCTGCCGTAGGCTGTACACCATGGGGTTGTCGCTCCAGGACCTTTTGCTTCAGACGCATAAGATCCCCTGTCCAATAAACCACTGATGTGTCTGTCGCTGTATCCGGGCTCTTTCTTTGGTCACAAGACTGGGCAGCTACAAGGCTTGCAGGCCCACAGGGTATGGCCCAACAGTCCCCAATATCCATTTTCCCTGCTTCTTTTTGGACTGCAGCTAGATTGACTACCTTTCTCAGTCACATTTGCAATAGGTGTAACCATGTGACTGAACTGGCCTGGCCCACACTTGCTCCATTCTTTCTCTTTTCCCATATACCCTTTGAATCCAGAGAACTCCAAGGATCTCAAGGAGGCCAGAGCTACAAGATGGAAGGTACCTAACTTCCCCAAACCTCAGATCCCCCATCTACAAAATGGGGATAATAACTGACCTGCTCTCAGAGTTGTTGGAGGGAGAAAGTGCTCAGCCGGGACTTAGCATCTAGCAAGCACATGATTGATGTTAGTTCGTAATATTGCTGTTCTTTAAAAATGTATACTCATTTGTTGGCTTACAGGAGAAAGGCCCAAGGCAGGACAAGATGAATCTGTGCAAAGCTGCCTAAGTTTCTAGCAGAAAAGCAGTTCAGAGCACCCAGGCTCTCCTTCCCACCCCACTTTCTTCTCTGTCACCTGCCCCTGCTTTGTCAAGCCAAGCAATAGCCCATTCAACCTTCAGACTTTGAAGCAGGCTGTCACAATCTGAGACCTGCTCAATCCATCTAAAATTTTTGAACAACTTTCATATGATCCTTCTGGAAAAAGAGGATGAAATAACAGCAATAATAATTCCTGATTATAAGTACAGGCTTTTGAGTGTATATTCTTTCTTTCTTTTTTTTTTTTTCATTTAAAAAGCCTATGATGATTCTATCAGAGAATTTTTTTGGTGTTGGAAAAGTCTTACAATATTCCTTGATAAGGCATGGAAAGATAATTTCTGGATCTTCTGGAAAGATCATTTCACAAAAATAGACATTTTTGTATTGAAACAGAAAATAACTCAATTTCTGCACTAAGTAAATCTTTCTTGAGGTATTTAGTGTCTTTTTTCCTTGTCCCTGACTGGAAATACAAACATAGCTAGAGTCTTGGCTAATAATAACATCACAATGTGTACAGACCTGGCCTTCCTCAACAGCTTGCTGAGTTATTTGTGTCAGAAAGGGTTTTATCATAAGTACATTTCTTCTCTTGCTGTCACATGATGCACCATTGAATTTCCCATCACACAGACGTTCTAATCTCATTTACAGTCACAGAGGTTGAAAATAGATAATTAATCAGCATTCAAGTACCTTACAATCTGTCAAGTAAACCAGATACGGCAAGACTGGAAGCAACGCGGAGCATGGCGGGAGGTCTGGACTGGGGGCTAGTCAGCTGTTAATGAGTCCTGTGACTTTCCATGGCTCCTGGATTTCTCTGTGATCCAGAGAAATTGAGTTTGTTTCTCTCCAATCCTCAGGCAGTAGGATGAGCATCATAGTTATAAGTACTTCAGCCTAATTTATAATACTGTCTTCATTCATGATGCAAAACAGACTAGGGTCACATATAGGATTGCTGTGGCTTTTTCTGAACCTAGGAAATACAAACAGGGAGACCTGCCAGTTTCCTTATTCTTAATCCTCCTCAATCCTTCCAAGTGTTCCCAGAGCAACAAGTTACGCAGGAGTTGACCTGGGCTACTTTACTCCTGTTTCTTCCTCCCTTCCTCCCCCTCCATTCCTCCCTTCCTCTCTCTCTCTCTCTCTCTTCATTCATTCATTCTTTCATTCATTCATTTTTACATTTAATTCCCATGGCACTAAATGAAACTTCTCTTCTGAGAATATCTATTAGGCAAGTAGTAAACTGATCCAGTGACTAAATATGACTTTAAGACCTGACTTTGGGGCTTCCCTGGTGGCGCAGTGGTTGAGAGTCCGCCTGCCGATGCAGGGGACACGGGTTTGTGCCCCAGTCTGGGAAGATCCCACATGCCGCGGAGCGGCTGGGTCCGTGAGCCGTGGCCGCTGAGCCTGCGCGTCCGGAGCCTGTGCTCCGCAACGGGAGAGGCCACAATAGTGAGAGGCCCGCGTACCGAAAAAAAAAAAAAAAGACCTGACTTTGTTTCAGCTTCTCACCAGTTCCTTAACTCTATTTAGAGTCTAGCTCTTTCCTTCATCTGACTGGTTGATAATTGACTCATTAATAGTTATTCTTTGTCATAGGATTCCCCTTCACTCATCAAGTGTACTGTGAGTGTAATTGGAAACAAAGGGGCCCTTGAGGATGGATTTAGAGAACTGGAGGTACCTTTACATTTGCAAGATGCTGACAAACAGAAAAATGCAAATTGAAAAAGAATGGGGGTGATTTAGAAAGCTGAAGTTCTTTGACTCGAAGAAGATGAGGCTTTACCAAGGAAAGTGGAAGGGTGGAGTTGTGTTTCCTGTTTAAGAACTGGCTGAGTCGTGTCGTCTACGTGCCATCTGAGAGAATGTTTCATAACAGGAGGAGCCCTGCGATGCAGGCAGGACCCAGCCTGACCCGACAGTATGTGACATCCTGACTCGAACCCAGGTCCATGCAAACCTCAGTTGTAACTTGGCTCCCAGCCTGTTTGATTTCTGTCATAGTGCTCAGTGTGATGTGCCATTTGCTAGCTTTATTATTTTGGAGGATAGGAAGTGAACTGATAGCCAAGAGCTAATTACAGCTGCACTCCCCCATTCAGGCCCATGTATAGTGGAGGTGCTTGGTGTGCAAAGGTCTGAAGGTCCCTGTACTCTCTAGGTTTTGGTTCTGTTGTTCTTGTTATTGTCCTTCTTTCTGTTTTGCCGTCAATGGTGGCAGAGGTTATTGGATAGGCCTTGGCCAGCTCTCTAGGGCTGCTGCTTTGCCCAGTGACTGTATCTTTCCTGTTAGCATACTGATCATAGTTGGAAATTATGAGTCAGTGAAACATAGCCATGAGCAGTGGGGGTGGATAGATTACCAGGGAAAGTGCAGCCAAAACTTCCTGTACCAACTCAGGGTCATTATCTTTGGGGAAAGATAGGGACTCACTCTGGCAATAGGAACACCCATATTCACCTGGCATTTGCTGTGTACAAAATGGATTTAGGGAGAGTACAGGGGCACACATGAAAAAAGAAACAAAGCTTCTTTTGCAGACATCAGGGTGGAGCTTTGCGAGCCTGTTATAATATCATTGTTATTGATACCTTCTACTTGCTAGTAGTTGGTGACACTCATTAACTATTCACATTTGTCTGCCCTCATTCAACTCCTAGCAACTGCAGTTACAGTCCTATTTAAAATAATAGAGTGAGATTGGTAACATTACTGATTTAACAGGGAATTAGAAGACTTACATTCACAGAGGTTTGGTAACTGACACCAACAGCACTTTTCTTGTAATTTATGCACTCTGATTGATTTCATTCTCCAGCTAGTCCTAAAAGAATCTCTGAAGCATATTCAGCCATCAGATTACTGTGCAAAAGAATTTAATGAGTATTACCCTGCTTGCTGTCTATTAGTTAATTAACCGTGTCTACAAGTTAATTAACCGTGAATAACAGTAGCTATAACAATACTTGACGCAGAATGGTGGTTGCTAAATGCTTCCCAAATGATTTATGAATGTAGAATGCAATTCTTTGCGAGGCCAAGTTTATGTGATGCTACTATTTTCCAGTTAAACCTAAAATTCAGTCCTAAACATTTTTGTTACACACACGCACATGCATGAGAGATTGCAGATGAGCATGCAGTTTTATTAGTGACCATATCTACACTGTCAAGCTGGTTGAAATTCTCTAAGAATTTGTAGGGATGCTCAATGCATCCCAGGTAAAATATAGTCATAGAGTTCTTGGATTCCCAGGAGTGCAGGGACCCTAGGAATACCCTGGGCTTAAGATTTTTCATTGTAAAGACCAGGGAACAAGGTGGACTGGAGGTCTAGCAATGTCTGAAGTTTGGCATGGGGACCCTCAACCTCTCAGCAGGGTGGGCTCAAAACCACTCATCCATTCTCATTCTCATTCTCATCCCTCCCCGCTTCTGGAGACTAGAAAGCTAAGAACTACATTTCTCAGAGTCCCTTGCAGCTAGGCTTCTTCCATCAATCAGATAAACTCAGAATTTAATTGAAAGGTAAGAGATGCAGGTTTGTGGTGGGGATGGCCTGGTTATGGAGCCACTAGCTGAGCTGTGGCCTCCTGATCTGGCAGGAAGTCTCCTGCTTCAGCACCTTCTGCACCAATGGAAACAGACTTCTTCCCATGGGGCAGAGGCAGTTGGATCTAAGGTCTGGGAGTTGTGCCTGAGAGAGCAGCCCGACTAGAGCAATGTTTTTCAAACTATAGGTAATAGAATCTATTTAGTGCTACGGGACAAGCATTAAAAAAGAAAGAAAGAAAGAAAGAACATAGAATAAAATAAAATGGAATAGAGAAAATATCTGAGTACATTGTCCCTAGTAAAGGTTAATTTGTTTTATGCAACTAGTAGTTCAGTTTCATACATGTGTGTACATACATTTATGTATGTGTATTCTGAGTCACAATGTAAAATGTATTTCTAGCTATGCGTTTTAGTCACAGAAGTTCAAGAACATCTGGCCTAGAGCCTTACCTCCAGCATTTTCAGTAATCTTCTTAATCCCTTCCTTTTAAAACTATCCAGAGGGGTCTTTTTTTATTGGTAGAACATCTGTTCTGCTGCCCATCAGGCAGCATAAAGGTGTACAGATTTTCTCTTTTTTTTTTAAAGTTGTTAGTTGCAGAAAGATGTACATGGCATTTTATTTGAACTGACAGTTTCCTCCTATGTTTTTAGGGACACCCCAATAACTTCTTTAATAAGAACAAGATAAAAGTGTAAGATACGAATATATGTTTGGAGATTCTTGATTTTTTCTGGTTTCACAGAATGTTCTTGGGACCACAGGGGGAAATTTATGCTTGAACCATCCTAACAAACTCCTTGAGAACTCCTCTTTTCTCTCTGGTTCCTCCTTGGTGAGAAGGGGCTGGGGCCCAGCCTGAGGAGACCAATCCATACCCACATGCTTTCAGGACTCTGGGGCTCCCTGTACACAGCTCAGAAGGGGATATCCCCAGAGATGACCAGGCTCTAAGCATGCTAGGAGGGACTGACCCAGGGTAACCATCAAGGTAGTAACAGGTGTTGGGTGAAGTGGTCCTGCAAAATGTTTTTAATATGATAAAGAAGCAGAATAAAGATATGACAGCCATCTGTGGAAAAGTAAAATCCTGTGAAGATCAAGACAGGAACAGGTTTAAACCCTCTCCTATTTGCTGCTTTGGGAAAAAAGTCAGCTGATTACCTAGGATCAAAAAATTAGGTACCCCGGGCTTCCCTGGTGGCGCAGTGGTTGAGAGTCCGCCTGCCGATGCAGGGGGCGCGGGTTCGTGCCCCGGTCCGGGAAGATCCCACATGCCGCGGAGCGGCTAGGCCCGTGAGCCATGGCCGCTGAGCCTGCGCGTCCGGAGCCTGTGCTCCGCGGCGGGAGAGGCCACAACAGTGAGAGGCCCGCGTACCGCAAAAAAAAAAAAAAAAAAAAAAATTAGGTACCCCAACAATTCTTCTGATTCTTTTTAATTAACTTAATGCTTCCTTTATGCCAGTCTTTTGCTCAGAGGCCATCCTGACCGGGGGCCTGGTTGTCCCCATGGAGGGGAACTGGATAGCTGGTGGACACAGGTAGAAGAGAGACTCTGTCCTTTCACACTGTTTGTATTTAGTATCGTATACAAGTATTACCTATTTAAAACCAAATTAAATAGCCCCAACACTTATTCTCCAATCCATATTCTCAGCTGATGACCTTGTCTTTTACTTCAGGGAGAAAACAGAGCCTTCAAAAGACTGTCCTCAGAGTCCCATAGTCAACCAGTGCCTAAAACGGTGCCTGAAATGCGGTAGCCAACTCCCTACATATATGCTGAGTGACAACAGGCTTTCTGCAGCCTCCCAGGGTTCTCCCGGAGACTGTCTTGTAAGTCTTTCCTGAACAGTCTCCATGTGCTGTCCTGAGCACATGTTTTCCATTTCTACAGACAGAGACACCCTCGCCCCATTCCAGCCATCCTCATCCTAACCACATTTTTTTTTTTTTTTTTTTTTTTTCCGGCTGTGCCACGTAGCTTGCAGGAGGGATCAAACCCCGGGCCCCAGCAGTGGAAGCGCTGAGTCCTAACCACTGGACTGCCAGGGAATTCCCCCAACCACATTCTCTAATACAGCTCCTTTCTCACCTCTCAGTTAAGCCTTTTGTATCCTTTCCAATTCCTCAACCATTTCTTTGCCTCTTAACACCTAGATATTATTTCGGACCTGTAGTGACCTCAATAAAATAAATGAGAATGGGAATTTTGTTTTATACCATGTTGCGGCTCCCTCAGCACCTACATGGTGCCCTACACGTAGCAGACACTCAAAGGCGTTTTGACTGGCTAAGGACATCTTTATAAATTCATGTAGAATTCAGCAACTGGAAATACTGTGGGAGAAATGGGGCCTAACTTCCCCCTCCCCCAGCCACCCTCATGGAAATCTGAATTTCTTAAATGAAATTTAAGAGAGCCTCAGGCTTACTCTCCTTACTTCTGCCAAGTGTTAATTATGTGTGGAATCTAAGGGGACTTCCACATATGGATTATGTGGGGTATTATGAGAGGACATTTACCAAGACAGCTGTGTGGCAGGAAGATATTTTTTCCTCAACTTTCAAAGACCTACGATTCTCTAATTTGCTTTTGGCGGAAAGATCTTTTCACTCATGTGTTTCATTTGTGCTTATTGAAAAAGGAGAGAATATTTCCAAGAAAAGCAGTTTTTCCGATTAGCTCTTTGCATTATTGGGATTCAAAAAAAAATAATGAAAATTCTCAGTCATTTTCTCTGAACTATAACTGCTAAGATGTTATAGCTCCTGACATTGCTAGATCTTCATCTAGCAAAAAACCAACCACTGAGTGTGTAAAAGTATCTCATTCCAAAATATTTCTAAAAATATTGATTATGTTTTAAAAAAATACCTTAACATGTGGAGTGACCATGATGTAATAGGATAAACCAGACAGACTATATTGTCTGTCCTGTGTAGTCACTTGGGAGACTACTTTCTCCAACTCAAACGTTTATTCCAACTTTGCTGTCATTGCTCAAGAAATGAGACTGGGTTGCCTTTGAAGCCACTTTTCCAGCGATATAAGGAACATCACTCATCCTTTTATAGTCACACCTCAGTTTTTTTTTTACTCTTAATCTAAACTATATTAGCTTGATCATGTACCTCATTCAACAGATCTGGCACCAGATGATTTGGGCTGTTTCCCAAAAATCAAACCAAACAATGAACATTTTCTAACATTAAAACTACTTGGGAAAAGCAAGCAATACAGGTCCTGAAGGTAATTTCAAAAGAAGAGCCACAGACGAGTTTTGAGTAATGGAAGGAGTGTATTGATGCCTGGGGTAGCTTTTATAATTGGGAACACTCATTTTGATGTGGTAGAGTTCATATATTCCTCTAAAATCAGTCTCCTCATTTTATAGTCACATCTGATATTTGAAAACTCACTTTGAACTAAGAATATGGTCTTAGTGGATGAAGACTCTGGGCCATTTCTTAAAATTTGAGGGAGAAATTACATGCTGCCGAATTGAAAGAAAGAAGAGGAGCAGGGGAAACATCATTAAAAAGAGCCAGATGGTGGGAAGAACTGGTACCACATAGACCTAGACTCAAACTTTGCTTTGCTAGAAATTGTTTGCTACTTTGGGCTTGTTATTTAACTTTCTTAAGATTCCGTTTGCTGGTCTATATGATGGTGGTCTATTAAATGGGCACTTATGTTAATCATTTAGTATAGAGCCTGACAAATATTTAAATGTTAGGCACTCAAAAGTTGTTGTTTTCCTTCTTTTCATTGGAGAACAAAACATAATTTTTGTTTTGTTCTTCTTTTGCAGAAAGAAGGCCCTCTAGGAACTTAAAAGTCCCAAGTGCTAGTCCCAGCTTATCAGCTAGGTGACGTTGGCCAAGTCATCCAAACTTTCTCGAGAGCAGTCTTCAAATTATCTTTGTAAAATTATGATATTATCTACTGTGGCGGTTAATTTTATGTGTCAGCTTGGCTGGGCCATGGTGCCCAGTTATTTGGTCAAGCATTATTCTGGATGTTTCTATGAGGATGTTTTTGGATGAGATTAACATTTAAACTGGATGGACTCTGAGTAAAGCAGATGGCCCCCCGTAAATGTAGGTGGGCCCTGAACAGAGAAAAAGATAGACTCCCCCCAAGTGAGAAGGAATTGGGCTAGCAGATGACCTTTGCACTTGAACAGCAACATCAGCTCTTCCCTGAGTCTCCAGTCTCACATCCCATCCTGCAGGGGCCTCCATAATCTCGTGAGCCAATTCTTTAAACTAAGTCTCTCTCTTCATATATACATATCCTATTGGTTCTGTTCCTTGGAGAACTCTAATACATTGACCTTAAAGTTTTGTGTTTTTTTTTCCCAAGGAGAGGAATAAAGGAAGTCATGTATGGAACACTGTCTGCCACAGGTCTAGATTGTGGCATCAGCTTTGAAAGCATCCCTTTTCTTTCCTTTTTCTTTCCCTTTGCTGTTGAGCCTCAGTTTTCTCATCTGGAAAATGAAGAAGTTAGGCTCACTAAATAATGTCTAAAGCTGCTTCCAGCTATGAAAGTCTATGTATCTGTATGAAAGTCCTTGCTTGGGCCATGACATTCAAATACAGTCATGGCCAAACTGGGTTTCTGCCAAGGAAGAAAGGCATGCGGGGTGTACAAAGACTATTTATGTAAAAACGAACCCTTTCAGGGGTGTGCAAAGAGTTCGGAGGACTAATGGGGAACTCCTGGTAGCCCTATAAATATTCTTACAAGCCTGAATGCTTTCTCGGTGGTTGGGGGAAGCTAAGTGCGATCTCTTACTCCATGCAGAAGTAACTGGGGAAAGTGCCTATTTTACCTGTTAGTGCCTTTATGTGAGTCTCTGTGAACATACTCAAGGGACTCAACTGCAGAGAGGAGAGTCATTTGATGGATTCTAAAGAACATGTGGAATCAGGTTGAACAACATCACTCACCTGTGATCTCTGAAATTTTCAGAAGCAATATGGTGTTTGTTAGAAGAAGAAAAGAAGTGCCCCAGATTGTGTTTTAACTATGTTCTTAGCAATTCACCAGGAAAGTTCCCTAGTGAATTTCAGAACATAAGTGTTATTTCCTTTCTTAACCAGTGAAGTGGATAGATACTTAAACATACTGGCTAGAGTACTTTAGGTCTTTGAGTCTTTAGATGAAATAGTTGGAAAAATCCTTTGTAAGCTCTATGGTGCTATGTAAGGGTAAGTGATTATTATTCTTACAATATATACTCCAAGTGATACCCCTAGTTTGAGGCTCAGGTGAAAGAAATCTGGCTAAGAGGGCCTCCTTCCCAACATTTGCATTCCATGTATTCTTTCTGGTACATGTGGGGAGCCCTTGTCAGGTAAGCAATGAGCAAAGTTAGCAGCTGCTCACACAGCTTGAATTGAGAGGCTCAGACAAGGCTTCTTGCTCATCAGTCCAACTGCCCACAGCCTGCCACCCAGGCTCTGGGCCACCAGGCTCTACCCTACTCTTCTCCATGATGCATCCAGAGCCACTTTAGGCACATTCACTGTCATGAGAGTTCACTGCTTTAAAATGTTTAATGCTACTCCACTGCATGTAAAATAAAATCCAAACAACTTAGCATAGCATAAGAGGCCTTTGAAAAATATGGGTTCCACTTATTTCTCCAGTCCTATCTCTGCTGTGATTATTGCCCAGTCTTCTACAGCACAGTTCTAGGCTCCAGTCTATAAACTTTTGTTCTCAAATTCCATATTTATTCAGCAAATATTTAATGCATGCCTACTAACGAGTGTCAGGTCTGTTCTCAGTGCTGGGGATATATCGGTAAATAAACTGAACCTACATTGTAGGGGAAGACATGATAAACACTATATAGCAAGTTGGGAAACATTTGGGAGACATTTGGGAAAACTGGAGCAAGAGAGGGAGCTTTAGTTGTGCTGGGAATGGGAATGGGGGCTACATTTTATGTAGGGAAATGGGGTAGGCCTCTCTGAGAAGGTAAGGGGATGTTTCAGTTATGAGAATGATTGTAACAGTAGCCAGTTGATATAGGAGCAAACCATGCAGACATCTTGGAAAATAGCCTTCCAGGCAGAGGCAGTGGCCATCTCAAAGGTCTCGACACAGGGAATGGCTATTGTGTTGGAGAAACAGTGAAGAGGCTGGTGTGCTGGAATGGCAATGAAAAAGCAAGAGAGTAGAAGGAAACTGGCAGAAGGTGGGTGGTGGGACCAGATGAAGTAGGGTCTTGAATGACACTGTAAGGACTTTGGTTTTGACTCTGAGTGAAACGGAAAGCCATGGGAGGGTTTTGTGCAGGAGAGTGATGTGACCTGACATATTTTCAAGGGACCCCTCTGGCTGCTGTGCTGTGAACAGACTGAAGTGCAGGAGTGGGGAAACCAGCTGGGACGTTGTTGCAATAATCAGGTGAGAGAGGATTATGGTTTAGACCAAGGTAACGGCGGTGGAAGTGGTAAGTGGGATCTATTTTAAAAGTGGATTTGGATGTGGAGTGCTTCAACATTCAGGGAACAGAAGATGGGTAGAGTGGAGGAATCAGCATGGAAGATTGGTATGGTGCAGTCAGTAAGGGGGGAGAAAAAACAGCAGAGGGTAGCATGTCAGTTGCCAAGTGCAGAAAGTATTTCCAGAAGGAGCCAGTGGTCACTTCTATCAGATGCTGCTGATAAGTTTACTAAGATGAGCCTGAAAACTGACAGTTGACTTTAGCAATATGGAGATCATTGGTAACCTTGGGAAAAGCAGTTGTGGTGGAATGGTTTGGGGCAGAAGCATAATTGGCGGTAAATAGGAGAGAATGGGAGAAGAGGCATTGAAGATGGTGAGTCACAGTGACCCTTGGGGCAGAGTATTGAGGCATAGCTGGAGGAGTAAGTGAGGTCAAGAGAGGGTTCTGTGAACACTGGGTAGTTGGATGCCTTCCTGCCTTTCTGAGATGCCCTTCTTCTGGAGTCTACCTGGAGAACTTCCTCTTTTTCTTGAGGAGCTAATTTGGCTACGTCTACACTGAGTTTTCTCTAATGTTCATCATTCATCAAAAAAGACTTACTCTGTGCCTGCTATGAAATAGATAAGGTTCACTGAACTCGTCAGTGAACAATGAATAAGCCTGATAAGAGTTCTGCCTTCCCAGAGGTTATATTGCAATGAGGAGACAGAGAATACAGAGGCATACAAATAAAGATGTAAGGTAATTGATCACCACTGATTATGGTAAGTGTTGTGTAGGTCACAAACTGGGTGATGTGAGATGTGGTGGTCATGAAGGCCTCTCTAGGGAGGTGACAGCTACACTGAAACCTGAAGGATACTGCTATGGACCGAATGTTTGTTTTCCCCCCAAATTCATGTGCTAAAGCCCTAATCCCCAAAATGATGGTATTTGGAGGTAGGGCCTTTGGGATGAAATTAGGTCATGAGTGTGGAGCCCTCAGGAGTGGTATTAGTGCCCTTATAAGAAGAGACATGAGAGAGATGCTCTCTCTCTCCTCTATGTGAGGACGCAACAAGAAGGCTTCTGTCTGCAAACAATGAAGTGGGCCCTCACCAGACACCGAATCTGCTGGCACCTCGACTTGGACTTCCCAGCCTCCTGAACTGTGAGAAATAAATTTCTGGTGTGTAAGCCACCCAATCTATGGTAGTTTGTTATAGTAGCCAGAATGGACTAAGACAGATACAGAGTGGCCAGTCCCAGGAAGTGCCGGAAGAGTCTCCCAGTCAGATGGAATCAAGTCCAAGAGCAGACACCTTAAGGTAGGAAGGGATGAGGTGGTAGAAGAAGAAAAAGAGGGTCTCATGTGGCTGGAGGGTGTGAGCTGGGGAAGGTGGCGTGAATGGGAAAAGGGACCAGATTACAGACGGTCTAGGAGGCCTGAGCAGGGGCATGAGTGAGAGGTAAGCTGTGGCAGTGTAGATGGGGAGAAGCCCGTGGGTGGAGATAGCTTTTGCAGGTAAACAAGCTGATGCACTGAATGTGGCGAATGGAGAAAAGAACAGAGTAAGGATTGCTTCTTTGGTGTGAGCACCAGGTGGATGTGGTACCATTACCAAGAAGAGAAAGATATCTGGAAGAGGGAGACAGGGAGATGATGTGGGGGCAGGGAGCAGAGAACTGGTTGGAAAATGTTCAGAGGGTGACATCCAGGAAGCCTCTTGAGAGTGAGTGTGTCAAGAAGGTGGAAGCAGTCAACCAGGTAAAGTGCTGCTGAGAGATGGTGACTAAAAGATCATTAGTCTTTGCGTGAACTCCTCTGTAGCTCTCAAAGCGTGTCGGACAGTGATTCGTTCCAGCCCTTCTCCTTCATTATCTGACAGATTGTTAGAGGTTTTGGACCTCCTTTTATAAATATAAATTCACCTTTGTATCCCTGGGCTCAACAGGGTGCCTTGAAAACAGAGTAGACTGCATGGAGAGTTCCAGATTGAAAGTAACCCTGGGAGGGAAACACCCCAAGATGCTATCCGTTGAGAGATCGGCTGCCAGATGCCAGAGGGAGTTGGGAGGGCCCAGCACTACTCCCTGGTGTGTAACAGGTTCCACTCAGTGCCTCGTGCTGAAAAGTGTCCTGTCTTCTTGGAGCTAGAAAGGGTTGTTCATGATAAGGCAGGGTGGGGACCTGACACACAATTAGCCGGCTTTTGTCTTTGGATCTGCCTGGAAGTGACTCATAGGCTGGAAAAAAACCTTTTGGAAACAAATGAGGGGGAAAAAAAGAGGTTAAGTCACTACAGCATTTTATTCTCTGATAAAATGTGGATCTGCTGTCCCATAAATGTTGAATACTGTACATTTCTTCAGCCTCTCTCCAACAAAAACCCAGGGGGAATGATTAAGCCTGACAATTCACTCATTTTCCTCCAAGATTTTTATTAAATGCAATTCAGAGGGGATAAAGTTTCTTCTCTTCTTTCTTTCTATTCACTCGAATAAACACTAATTACCACCAGGGCAGAATTAAATGGGCTTCCAGGAGACTGCAGCAATAGGTAATGTCTCCCCTTTAAATGAACCACTGGAAGCCTCCCCTTCCAACAGCCACTTCCTGTCCACTCACACCTTGCTCAATTCAATACGAAGAAGACCGGTGTTAATGGAGCCCCTCCTTATGAGGCACTAACGGCGGGGCTACGGGTGGGGGAGGTAAAAGATACAGTTCTGTCCTCCGGGGGTTTGTGGTAGAGGTGGGGAGCTAGTTTTGAACTCAACTAAGAAATGGTACAAGTTAGGCTAATAAATGCCATGTTGGTGTATTATTAGGGCTTTCTTGGTTGCAAGGACTAAACATGCAAACTGAATTAAACAACAAGAGGAATCTGTTGTAAAAAACTCCTGGGTTGTCACCAAGAACCTGGGCCAGAAGCGATTGTATCAGGGGCATAGGAAGTAGCACGGCCAACATCAGACCTCTCTGGGCCGTTCAGCGGCGCTCTCCCAGCCTGTCTCTATCTCTGGCTCTCTACCTCCACCTCTGTCTTCAGATTGGCCTTTCCTCCACTTGATGGGAAACATGGTCGTAGAGAAGGCTCCCACCTTTATATAACATCTTGCAATTTTACCCCTGGGGAGAAACTGCCTTATTAACTTCCAGTCTCACAATTCTCCAACAAGACTTCTGATTGGACTAAAAGTGTCAGCTTTTCACTTCTGGACCAATCCCACGGGGCAAGGAGGGGGAGGAGAGGATTTGGGAAAAGGCTGCGAATGGTCCACCTTCTGTCAGAGGCACATTCCCCACGCCACCCTGGCAGTAAAATGGCTCTTCTCAGGGTCCCCGTCGGGGTGGGTCGGGGCAGGTAGACAGAGGCAGCGGGCTCCACAAAGCCCGGAGAGTAGGGGAAACAGTGGGCCCAGCACGTCAAGCTGACCGCGTTTTCAGAACCACCACAGGGACTCTGGCCTGACAAGTGACACTACTAATGAGGGCAAAAGACTAGAATATTCTAGGACAGGCGTCTCTTAACGAAATCCGGCTTTCATTTAATCCTCCCAACAGTGCGGGGATTACTGCTACCCCCTTTTCACGGAAGAGGGATACAGAGAGGTTAAGCACTCTGCCACACTCACACAGCTAATAAGGGGCAAAACAGGATGCGGAGCCAGGTGCCTGCACAGCCTGTGTGAGGTTTGCCCAAACACAACTCCGTGAGGTGGGCGATGGGGGAGAGGGAGGCAGGAGCTCCAAGGAGGAGCAGTCCAGCCCTGGGGCTTGGGGCTGAAGTTCTGCGCCGGACCTGGCCTTCCTGGGAGGGTTTCAGAAGGTCTGGAAGAGGGAGTAAGGGAGCTGCGCCAGCGGGCAGAGGTCTGGGCGCCTAGTCCCAAAAGGGCGACCAGCGAAGCCGGGTGGGCCTGAGGGAGGAGGGCGGGCAGGAGATGCGAGTCCTGAAAGGAAGGCCCAGGCCCAGTGGGGAAGGCCACGCCCCAGCTTGGAGTGCTCCTCTTCTCATACCGGCCTCTAAATGCAATTCCATTTAAGGGCAACCTTGCCCAGTTCACACCTAGCCTTGAAGACTACAGAGATCTGTGGTCAATTTGCAGGGTGAGAATGGGAACCTACAACCCTGCACCTGCACTTCCAGCGCCATAAAAGAAGCCAATCACATCCCATAAAAATATCACCACCGCTGAGGTGCAATTTCCAAGGGGGTCTCCCGCAGAGGGAAATACACCACGGCCGGCGACCCCCGGATGGGCGAAATCACCGCAGCCGGGGCGGAAGGCTCTGGTCGGGGAGGGGCAAGGGGCCCCCTTTCTTGCCCTCTTCTCCCCGCTTTGTAATCCGGCTCGGCCACGTGGCGAAAGCTTCCGGGGGGCAGGGGGGCGGCCTGAGTGGTTTCTGCCGGAGGGGTGTTTGACCAAACGTAAACAGCGGAGGAGCGGGAGCCGCGGCGAGGCTGGGATGCAGCGAGCAGCGACCCCGACACCGCCTCGGCGGAGCCTGAGCTCTGAGCAGCTGCCGCCCCTCCCCCGCCCTGCCCGCGAGCCCATTTTCGCTTGGCCGGTCCCCGCGCTGCCGGATGGATCGCGCCCCACCCCCGCTCCTCTGCTCAGTCATTCAGACTTGGAAAGTCAATAACACGCTGACATCATCAGGGGTTTGTGTATTATTACACGGCTACTTTCCAGAGTACCTGGCATTATCTAAGAGAGGAGCACTCCGGCTGCCCAAGGAAGGACCTGGGACGCGGGCCTGGGGAGGAGCGGCTGCCCAAGCCAGGCCTTTTCCTCCCGGGGAGCATTTTCAGGGCACCGATTAGAAACAGATTATGAGCTTTTGCTGCACTAAATGCAGATGCACTTTAGCTATTGATACACGCTTCATTTTGGCTGGGGGCGCACTTATAAATCATTCCTAAGTGACCTCTGTGTCTACCAAAGACATCCACTTGGTCTTTAAGAAGCATTTTTAGTGATGGGGGGGGAAGGCGTATTTTATGACAGGAAGCCAAAGGCTGATTCTTTTGAGACTCTTGGGGTTTTTGTGTGTGTGTGAGAATCTCTATTATGTAATCGCCATCACGGGTGATTAGGTCTTCTCTTTCCCTGCAGGGTTGGTCTGGGTGGTTTGGTTGCTGTGTTTTTCTTAAGCCTCATGCAGAGTAAACACACACACAAAAAAACATGTCCTAGATTTACAGTGCAAAACTGCTCTCCAAGCAAACTGCCTTAGAAGAGTGTCTCATTTTGAAGGAGGGAAATAGATGAATTTATTGTTAATTAAGACTCCTTATCTTACTACTCTGGCATTTCCTTTTCCTAGAATGAGTTTTTAAAAATCATTTTAGATGTTCTCTTCCCTCCCTCCTGCTGCAGTGGTACTCGTAATGGATTAAATAACTAATTGTATAGATTACTGCACTTTTGTTCTGTTGATACACACACCTCTCAGTTAAAATATGTAAAATTCAATAGCTTCCACAACATAGTACCTTTTCTGTTTGGCCAAACAGATTATTTCTTTTTTTTTACACACACAGGGCTGATCTCATTTAAATTTTCTTAGTATTTTAAATTGCAAAAAATGACAACGGGCTGGGAAGTGGCTACCTGGAGAATTACAAGAAAAATGCAGTTCTTCACTGACCTGATCTCATCCATCTGTACCCCAGGCAGGGAGAGATCACCTATTGATATAAAAGTCTTTGGAACTCCTGGGGAGGAAGCAAGGCAGCCATGTTTCTCAGCAATGTAACACTTTCCCTCTGTGTACTTGATCCTTTCAGGAGAACTTGTAGTGGATTATGACCACTTCCCTCTAGACGGTTTGAGGAGAAATTCCCCCACCAGGTTTGCACTTCTAAAATCACCTCCACAAGCCTGCTCTACAGCTCTCCCACTCCCACCTCCAATTTTGCCCCGGAAATTTCCGAGGTGCTGGCAGCTGGCGAGGTCCAGCGCACCAGCCCTCCAAGATGGTTCAGTATGTGTTCATTCTGTGGAGCTTGGGCTGCTGAAGAGGGTTCGGGCCGGAGTTCTCCCCCGACCAGTGCAATATTTACTTAGGAGCTTTCCCTCAGCTCCTGAGAGAGGAGTGTGCAGACCCCAGAGTTTGTCCCTTTGGTTGTCAAGATGAAGAGGCTCTCAAAGCACTTGTGTTTTCTTGCCTACCGGCCCTCTGGCCTTTGCCTAAGCCCCTTCTAGGTGTGACTGACCCAAATAGGGGTCCTTACTAGACAAGGAAATCAACCACCTCATTCTAGGTGTTGAACTCTGATAGCTGGCAACCAACTTCCTATCCTGGAGCTTCTGCCTAAGCAGGGGAGTGCACAGGTCAGAGAACCACTCGGGGACCACTTGGGCAGGAGCTCCAGGACAGGAAGCTGGTTGTCAGCTATCAAAGCTCCAGAACTAGGTGGCTGACACTTTTGCTGAGCAAGGAGCCTATACTGGCTAGGAAGAGGAGAGAATTCAGTGCAATGGAACTAAGCTGGGGAGACCAGGAAGCAGGATTCTTGGTCCTAGAGGAGCTTAGTATGTTCCAAGAGGCAGACACACAAACAACAGCCAGAGAGCACGCCCAGTGCACCAAGGTGAGGGCCTTTCCTGGGTTGGTCCTTGTGTACCGGTTGGGGGAGGAGGAACTCCATGTGACCTGTGGCATCTGGCCACTCCTCCCACAACTGACCCTGGAGGAGATTTGGTGTCCTGATGGGTTCAGGAGCAGTCCTGCAGGAGTGACGTGATAGTTCCCCATTCCTCTAGGGAAAAGAGGTCAGCTTCTAGGCTTTTACTGCCAGACATCTGTCAGCTGGTTAGAACTGGGTGCTTTTTAACTCATAGGCTTTTGTAGTAATATGAAGATTCCAAAGACTAAATTCAGTTATCAAGCCCTGATTTGGTTTAGAAAGTACAGCATCTTCAAATAGACCCTTTACTTTGATAAGATGACAACAGTGGTTAAACTGTGGGCAAGATTTCTAATCCATTGCTCACTGATATTTTTGCTTAAAAACATTCGAGAAATAAATTACAAAATATATAAAAATACAAGGCCAATTTTTTATTACTAGAGAGAGAAAATTATATTCACAAAATCACTCTGTCAAACTACTGTAGATGTTTCTAAATGTTACCCTCAGTTGCTATGCACATCTCATCTGGAATGTAACAAACAGTTCTTGGATCTGGGATGCGCTTTAAGTAGCATGGAACAGAGATTGCATACTGGAGGTCTAAGGGCTAAATTCAGCTCACGTTTGTGTGTAGGTTGGCCCAAACAGTTTTTTTTAAATGGATTAAAAATCCAGAGATTTTGGGCTTCCCTGGTGGTGCAGTGGTTGAGAGTCCATGGTGCAGTGGTTGAGAGTCCCCCTGCCGATGCAGGGGACACGGGTTCGTGCCCCGGTCTGGGAGGATCCCACATGCCGCGGAGCAGCTGGGCCCGTGAGCCATGGCTGCTGAGCCTGCGCGTCCGGAGCCTGTGCTCCGCAACGGGAGAGGCCACAACAGTGAGAGGCCCGTGTACCACAAAAAAAAAAAAAAAAAAAAAAAAAAAAAAAAAATCCAGAGATTTTCACATAAAAATCCAGCTTTTCCTGTAAAGCTTTTATCCTCAAGCCATGTCAACAATTGGGTAGAGCTGTCCCTTTAAGCCCAGGACACAGCCTGCTATTGGCCACAGATCCAACCTACCCCTAGGCAGGGTTACCGATTTGAACTACAGGCTTGGATTGGCTGCAAAAAGCATTTGAATCTGTGTACTCCTTCTAAAGGTTTCCCCTTGAAATAGGCCTCATGGGTATTTCCTAGCCTTCTCCTGGGGAAAGATCACACTGCAAAGGTGATAGGACCCCAACTAGGGCAATGTGGTTCTAAGACTAGAGGCTGTGGTGTTAGTATAGAGTTTCTGTGAATCCTTGTGTGCCTCAAACATTCTCTCTGGATTAGTGGATAATACACCTCAAATCCATATGGGTTAAAGTCTTCAGATGCATGCAGATGCTCTTTTGATGAATATATAATTCATTTAATAATTTATAAATGTTACTGATAAGTTACTACTACTTTTTTGTGACTTAATTTTTCTTGGTTAAGAGAAATAGAAAGTAAAACTATTAATGCCTTACTGCCTTTAAAAAAATGTTCAAGAGGGGATGCTCCCTCATGAAAAAGTTAGGGGACTGCTGTTCTATAATAGTTGTCATCTTCATGGACTTCCCTGGTGGCACAGTGGTTAAGAATCCGCATGCCAATGCAGGGGACATGGGTTCGATCCCTGGTCTGGGAAGATCCCACATGCTGCAGAGCAACTAAGCCCGTGCACCACAACTGCTGAGCCCACGTGCCACAACTACTGAAGCCCTCACGCCTAGAGGCCATGCTCTGAAACAAGAGAAGCCACTGCAGTGAGAAGCCCGCGCACCGGAACGAAGAGTAGCCCTCGCTCACTGCAACTAGAGAAAAAGCCCGTGCACAGCAACAAAGATCCAACGAAGCCAAAAAAAATAAATTGTTGTCATCTTCAGACTCTTGTTCATGTACCCCCTAAAAATGACAGCTACAGTTTTGCAACATAAGTTGAAGTTGTTGCAAAGGGTATAATATCCAGTGTACTGCAGAAATTTAGAATAAAGCTGTTACATCACTTTTAAAAATATATCCAGTGGGATCCAAATACCATAGCAATCAGATACCCATCATCATTTACTTAAAAAATACATGAACAAGCTTTTCTTAAACACCAGCAGGCTTTACATATATTTTTCATTGACTTTATATGGCCATCCTTATAGGGCTAGACAAAATAAATGTAAGTTTTAATTTAAAAAAATTCTATGTGATTACATGGCTTCTAGTGTTAAATTTTATTGATTATATATTCTAATAAGGTGACTATGGCTTTTCTTCCAATTAGCTTATCCATGGATGACTACTGCTTCCTATTACTAGAGTGAGCATTGATTCTCTTCTAGTTTTTGTTCATACACTTGTGTGTGCACAAGAACGGTTATCATATGACCAGGTAGATGGAAATGGAAGCAGTGTTTTTAATAGCAATACCATCTTCACATTTCTCGTTTGCTGCTTTGCATTCTTTATCTCCTTACGAATCATTTGCCAAAGATCTCATCTTGGGCTTGCCGAAAAGCATCTGTGATTAGATACTACTTTGATCCTTTGGGGAGCAAGAAATAAGAAGCCATGTTCTGCAGCCTGAATGTCTGTGTGTCTCCCCCACCCCCCCCCCCCCCCCCCGCAATTCATACGTTGAAACCTAATCTCCAGTGTAATCGTATTTTGAAGTGGTGCCTTTGGGAGGTGATTAGGTCATGAGGCTGGAAGCTTCAGGAATGATATTAGAGTCCTTATAAGAGAGACCCCAAAGAAAACCCTCACTCCTCCTGCCATGTGAGGACATTGTGAAAAGATGGCCGTCTGTGAACCAAAGCAGGCTCACACCAGACACTGTGTTTGCTGGTGCCTTGATCTTGGACTGCCAGCCTCCAGAACTGTAAGAAATGAATTCTGTTGTTTATAAAGCACCTAATCTATGATGCGATATTACAGCAGCCTGAACTAAGACACCACCTGACTAGCAAAGGTATTTATTTCAAGTCATTAAAATTATTTGCTTCCTCTATACCTATTCTAAGACTTAAGTCTTTGCTCTGCATATGTTCGTGCCTCAGGGCAGTGTACCGCAGGATTGGGAACAGGTAAAGGTATGCATTTCTTTCTGCTTTTTTTTTTGAGTAGTGGAAATTTTACTTATTTATTATATTTCTGCTTGTGTATATTGTCTAATTTTAAAGATTGAGATATAATTGATGGATAGCATTATGTTAGTTTCAGGTGCCAATATAATAATGTGATGTTTGTATGTATTATGAGGTGACCACCACAGTAAGTCTGGTTAACATCCACGATCACATATAGTTACAATTGTTTTTCTTGTGATGAGAGCTTTGAAGATCTACTCTCTTAGCAACTTTTAAGTATACAGTATAGTATTATTAACTACAGTCACCATGCTGTACATCCCCAGGATTTATTTATCTTATAATTGGAAGTTTGTACCCTTTGACCACCTTCACTCATTTTCTCCACCCTCACTCCCACCTCTGGCAACCACCAATCTGTTCTCTGTAACTATGAGTTTGGTTTTTTGTTTTGTATATTTTTAGTTTCCACATATAAGTGAGATCATATGGTGTTTGTCTTTCTTTGTCTGACTTATTCACTTAGCATAATGCCCTCAAGGTCTGTCCATGTTGGTGCAAATGGCAAGATTTCCTTCTTTTTTATGGCTGAATAATTCCTTCTTTTTGGGGGGTGTGCATTTCTTTAGTAAAGTAGAAAATAGGGAGATGAAGATGTCATCTTGATATCAAGCTCTTTCTCAGCCAGATAGTACTGATAGAAGTTGACGAAATTGATGATCTTAAAACTTTTCTGTGCACCTCTTGGAAAGTCTCTCTATGTACCTACAGGGATATATGTGTACCCCAGCTTGAAGGTGGCTGCCCTGGAAAAATGTCAGGCCTGGGTTCTTGCAGTGAAGGGGAGATACTGGGAGGTCTACGGTGCCAGTGACTGTACTAAAAACATATTCATTATGTTGGGATTGTAGGCCCAATTGTATCTTGCAGCCTATTCTATGGGAGCTCCCTGTCAGGGCTCCACTAAAGAAATTGTGAAAGGCATCTTTGCCGAGAGCCTCCGGCTCCTTGTGAGGGCTGCTGGTGGCTGGTAGCTGGACTAGCACCAACAACATGGGGTTTCATAAGTTATGCTCAGCTTGGTTCTTCCTTTTTCATGGGGAGTCTAGTGAGGATTGCTCCCCTCCACCTCACCCTTGCCCCCAGCCCCCCGATTTAAAGAACAATGCCTCTTTCTTCCTAGGAGTAGTCAACTGCTTCCCCCAGCCCCAGCCCCTTCCCCATCCCCCATTGCACAAACTTTCTTTCCAGTTTGTTGTTGTTTTGAAAGAAAGCCAGGAATTTTTAGAGGAGATAGCTGATAATATTCAAAGAGTCCTCTTTGTTCTCCACTTCCTTTTTCTTCTCCTTTGTTCTGGGGCTTTGTGAGAATTTCATATATGAGCTAAAGTTACCTCTGGAGGGTAAGCCAGTCCTCACTGCTTCTGGCCATTTAATTTAATTTCACCAATGAGAATTTTGAGGGCCTTAAGCAGTCAGGGCCACTCTTGAGGTACCCTAGGGGTTTGGGTCCATACACCTGAGAACTTCAGTCTAGGACACTTGAAACATGTGAAATAATTTTAAGCCAAATTTAATCTCTTACAGGTCTACTGGAACATTTCTCATCTGGAATCATACTGGATTTTTCTAGATATTTCATTCCGTACCAGAAGGCTTCAGTTGCCTCAAAATTGTGGGGAAAAGAGAGAATGGTAGGAAAAATTTTAAAATAAAAAAATTTTTTTGTTGAAATTTTTGAGCATCCAGCCTATGCCAGGCATTTTGTGCACATTGTCTCATTAAATTCTTCCAACATTCATGTGAGGTAGGTATTACTACCCCATGTTGCAGGTGAAGAAAGTCTCAGAAAGCAGGGAAGCTCAACACTTGTGCCATCCTTTGCTCTGTGTTTGCCTGATTGACCCTGGCAATACTTATTACTCAACCTTAATTGGCCAATATATAAGGAAGAACAGAAATTGGGCATAGATCTACTTTATAAAATACAGTGTATGTGATTACATGTGAGTAAATCTTTCTAGGGTAATGTCAGGGTATCCCAAATTGGGGTCCATCTAATCCTTCTGGTCCCTAAAAGATATTGATTTGGATTTTTAGTGGCACTTCAGCAAGGGATTGAATGTTACCAATATCTCCTGAAGTATTTTGTTGAACGTTTTGTATACCATTTAGGTTTGTTATGTATCTTCCAAAGTAGTTAATGAGACATTTTATTTATCTAACGTGATTGACATTTAAAGTCACACGAATAGTAGGGTGAAAAGAGTGAATCTGCACTAATTAGATCAGAATAGGGATAAATAAGTATACAACTCTTAAGATATTGAACACTTTGCCTACACTGGTGCTGGTGTCCTTTAGAATAACAAAGCTAAGTAGACTTTGGCTTTATCCAACAAGATGGTAAACCCAGGAGAGAGAACAAGTTTGAGCAGAGAGATGAGTCTGGTTTTAGACATGTTGAGCTTAGGTAGCTTCTGGAAGAGCCAGATGGTGATGCTTATTGGATCTAAGGTTCTAAAACTTAGCAGGAGAGCTTGACTATGATAGTCATTCACACATAAATGGTTATTGAATCTATTGGAGAGGATGACATCACTGGGAGAGTGTGTATAAGGAGAAGAGAAGAGAGCCAGAAAACAAACCCTGGGATCATATTAAACTAATAATTAAAAAAAAAAAAAAAAAGCCAGCAAAAGAGATTGAGAAGAAGTAGCCAGAGAAGAGTAAAAACCAAAAAAAAAATTCTTTTTCCTTTTTCTTTTTTTGCAAGGAAGTTAAGGGTAGTGGGAGGGTTGAACAGTATTGAAAGCAGCTAAGAAATCATGGAAATAAAAACCACTCAATTTGGCCTAGGGAGATCACTAGCCATCTTGGCAGGAGTGGTTCCTTGGGAGAAGTAGGAGCAGGTGTGAAACTACCGTGGCTGAGAAGGGAGTAGATGGTGAGGCTGAGGAGGCAGTGATTGGACATAGCTTTTAAAAAAAAATTTTGTATACAATTTTTAAAGGTTACTTTACATTTACAGTTATTACAAAATATTGGCTATATTCCCCATGTGGTACAATACATTTTTGAGCCTATCTTACACCTGATAGTTTGTACCTCCCACTCTCCCACCCCTATACTGCCCCCCCCACCCCGGCTGGTAACCACTAGTTTGTTCTCTATATCTGTGAGTCTGCTTCTTTTTTTGTGATATTCACTAGATTGTATTTTTTAGATTCCACATATAAATGATATCATACAGTTTTTGTCTTTCTCTGTCTGACTTATTTTACTTAGCATAATGCCCTCTAAGTCCATCCATGTTGCTGCAGATGGCAAAATTTTGTTCCTTATGGCTAAGGAGTATTCCATTGTATATACATACCACATCTTCTTTATCCATTCTTCTGTTGATGGACACTTAGCTTGCTTCCATATCTTGGCAATTGTAAATAATGCTGCTATGAACATTTGGGTGCATATATATTTTTGAATTAGTGTTTTTTGGGTTTTTTTTGATACATACGTAGGAGTGGAATTGCTGGATCATATGGTAGTTCTATTTTTAGTTTTTTGAGAAACCTTCATACTGTTTTCCACATTGGCTACGCAAACTTACATTCCCACCAACAGTGTAGGAGCATTCCCTTTTCTCCACATCTCGCCAACATTTGTTACTTGCATTGGACGTAGCTTTTAATGAAGTTTGAGTTGTGAAGGGCAGTGGTTACAAGAGAAATTTACTTTATTTTAGTTTTCTGAAGGAGACTGCATTAGCATGCTTACAATGTGATGATGGCAAAGAGCCAGCAGAGAGCATGAGCTGAAAGATGTAAAGAGAGCCGGGACATGTAATAGATTGAGGTGGGAGAAAATGTCAGAAAGGAAGCACTGGAGGACTCCCCTCTTCTTTTTACATACTGTGAAAGAACTGAATGTGGCATCTTGTACGATGCTGTCACAGGTTGGTGGTCTGTCTAACTTACTCACTAGTTTTGGAGCTGTTGGCAGAAAGGCACTATACATAGTTAGCTCTGTATTTCCACTTCTTAACTCACTTTCTATACTCGGTAGGCATTCTGATTACTAAGTGAAATTTTAGTCCTTACTTATCCCATCAAAAAAGTTAATATATTTTTTTAGACAGAAGGGCAGAGCATCAGGCTGCATTTGTAAGAGAAAAAAATCCCCAAGCCAGGGAATGGAGGATGAAAGAGAGTGGTTCCTACCAAGTTTCAGGCCTGGCTGTATTTAGTCTATCCAGACGTATAGCAGTCGAATCAATCGATCAGGAAACAACCCAGGTGCATCATTAACTGACTTCACTTTCCAGGTCAGCTGTGCTGGTTTGGCTGCATACAGCCGTGATTTTAAATTTCTTATTTCCACAGAGAAATTCAAAGACTGACAGTTGATGTATTCAGAATCCCCGCATTACATACACACAACCCCAAATACACTGTGGAGATATTAAATTATTCTGGCTCACAAGAACAATAAGACACATTTGGATGTTCTTCACAAAATTCTTTTTTTTTTTAAAGTAAATTTATTTTCAGCTGCATTTGTTGCTGTGCGTGGGCTTTCTCTAGTTGCAGCAAGCGGGGGCTAAGCTTCGTTGTGGTGCACGGGCTTCTCATTGCGGTGGCTTCTCTCGTGGAGCACGGGCTCTAGGCGCGTGGGCTTCGGTAGTTGTGGCTCACGGGCTCTAGAGTGCAGGCTCAGTAGTTGTGGCACGTGGGATTCGTTGCTCCGAGGCATGTGGGATCTTCCGAACCAGGGCTCGAACCCATGTCCCCTGCACTGACATGTGGATTCCTAACCACTGTGCCACCAGGGAAGTCCCACAAAATTCTTTAGCTTGTTGTTTTTTGCCAAATGGCTTGACCCTCATAGAACCATTTTGTTATGTGCCTGTTCCTGCAGAATGTGGACTAGTTACCAATCTGCCGCATTAGGAATATGGGCAACTGTGTAAACTGTATAAACTGTCTAAGTGAGAACACCCTGAACCATAGGGCTGTCAGGGATTAACTGAATCCATTTATTAGCCTCTCCTGTCAGCACATGCTCCTGAAATTATGTGCAAGAATATGAATATATATCCAGGGCTAGAAAGTTCATGATTGTGTCGATTAAAAGAAAGTTTACTGTTTTAAACTTTGAAGATAGAATTCCATCCATAAATTTTTGGCTAGAGTTACAGACTGACTGGCAGGATGTGTTCATTCAAATTGGTTTTACTGGTCAAATTTTCAGTTGAAGTCCGTGAGAAATCCACCCAATGAAGGGTAAAGAATCAGGTGCCATCCCAACATGTAATTTGGAAGTATCCTAACTGATTATTATTGTTTGTGGGGCAGCTCTTCATCTGGTAACCAGGCCTGTTCAATTCTATTTTAAACTATCACTTTCATCCACTCATTTTCTCCATCCCTTCTTTACCACCGGCTCCGTGCCTTCCTATCTTACCTGCCAGTTACCGCCACAGCTCTCAGCTGGGCCCTCTGCCTCTAGTATCTCCCAACTTCAATCCGGCTATGTCAAGGGAATATTTTATAAATCACTACTTCTCTCATATCATTTCCATGTTTAAAAATCTAGGTGCTTTGATATTGCTTCCTGAATCAAGTAGGAATTTTTATTTTGAGTAAAAATTATTTATTAGCATAACCAAGATTGTGTGCCTTGATTAAAAGTGACATCAAAAGTAGGAACACTGGGTTCCCTCTAGACATTAAGGAACTGTAAGAAATGAAAAAGATCATGGTTCAAGTTAGGGTCATCCAGGGCCTGAAGCTTATATGACTTGGGGGACTCTAAGAAAACAGAATAGAAAATATCTAATTACAAAATTCGATATAGGCCTTGGAAGGGATCAGTAAAGTGAGGGGCCTCAAAGCTGAGCTTTTTTACCTTCATAGTAAATGTGTTTCTGAGTCAAACAAATGTGGCCTAATAACTAAGTTTGTTTCTCTTGAATGTTCATGTTTGGACCTAAGTAATGCATTCACACGTTATCAACTCAAATAGTGCAGAAGAGCTTAGGATGAGGAGCAGCATTCTCTGATCTCCAGCCCTCTTTATCTTTAGTTTCATTCCCAGAGACAAGCTATTTTAACTTTATCTTTCCTTTGCTATTTACCCTCAAAGGTCTAATAATACATGCTTATATTTTTTTCTCTGATTAAGCAAATTTACATAGTATCTATTGGCTCCTTGCTCTGACAGATGAGAATTTATCTTATTTTATGCCACTTACTCCCAATATTTGGTAGTGATATTATTGTTTTTAGTTCTAGTCTTTAGTAACTTACACTAGTGACTAACTTTTGTTTTAGTCTCATGTAATTTAGAAATCGCTCTGTAATCTCAGTTCACTACCACTCAGTGTGATGCATCTCTTCTCTGCTGGCTTCTTTGTTGTTTCCTTTGTACAATAGGGTCATAGTACCTCTCCCTTCCAGCCCTGCCCCCCTTTGTGATTTCAGTCCTTGCCATCCTTCAAAGCCCAGATCAATTGTTACCTCATCCATAAATCCCAGCTGTTCCAATATACTTTGGTATCTCTCTCTGAATGCTTCTCAATTGTCTTCTGCAACACACAGTTTAGTGCTTAATTATAAAGCTTATTGTTTGTTTTTGAGCCTAGCTCTCTCCTGCTCCCTGGAGCCAATCACTGTATCTCGTGCAAGGTTGGCTCTCAATAACTGTTCATTGAACTGAATCATTCTGTTCTCTAATTGTTTCAGGTTTTTGCATCTTACCTGTCTTACTAGATTAAAAACTTCATATGCTTTTGTATTTTCCTGTAGTTTTAAACACAGAGTAGACACTCAACAATACATAGTAATTCTGCTCTTTTGCTTCACCCACATTATCTTGTAGCATTTTTCCTGCATTTAGTGGAGGATAGTAGAGGGTAGGAGAAAAATCCTGTTTAGTGCTAATTCTGGGCTATATAAACTAAATATTTTTCCTGCCTTTTCTTTGGGAGCATAATTCTTTCTCTCCAATTACTCTCTAAGCTCCCAAGGATGTTGTTAAATGTGGCTTTTTTTTTTTTTTTTAGGTACAAAAGTGAGTACTTATTTAGACTGAGAAAAGAAATCACAATATTATAAATTATTAAAAGTTGAAAAATATTACAAATAATGCAAAATTTGAAAATAAGAAAGTATTTTCATTAATTAACTGCCAAGCATGCCTCTAAATGTGGCTTTAAAAAACATCCTTTAAGGCAATTTTTGTGTGCAGAAAAGATTACTCAGAGGTTTTTTTTAAAAAAAGTTAATAACCCATTAATTGTTATGAATCCACAAATGTAACTTATTTTTTAGCTTTTAAGTTCAGTTTAAAAATCTTATTTTTCTGTTTATATAAGTCCAGCATATTTTAATCACTTTTAAGGGGGTCTTTGACTAATGCTTGGTCCCATTTACATATTTAAATAGCCTGAATTTTTTTTTTTTTTTTTTGCGGTACGTGGGCCTCTCACTGTTGTGGCCTCTCCCGTTGCGGAGCACAGGTTCCGGACGCGCAGGCTCAGCGGCCATGGCTCACGGGCCCAGCTGCTCTGCGGCATGTGGGATCTTCCCGGACCAGGGTACGAACCCGTGTCCCCTGCTTCGGCAGGCGGACTCTCAACCACTGTGCCACCAGGGAAGCCCAGCCTGAAATATTTTAAATTTCATTTATAATTTAAATATGCTTGATTTTCTTTTTATAGACTATGATTTTCTTTTTAACTAACAAAACTCTTCCTAAGTACTTAAATAACTATTATTAATCTCACAAATCAAATTCACAGATATGGGAACACTAAAATCTCTTAAATCTTCCAATATTATAGTATTTTCACAATCACAACTCTAAATCAATAACTCAATTACATATTTTAAATTGGAACTACAAGGTTGAACTTTGTTTGAAGAGGCCAAATTGTCACATGAATATTTAAAATTTCAAATTTGCTTATATCACTTAATATAAAATTATAAATATTACAGGTTTGATTTTATGAAACATTTATTCAATTAAAATTTAAAATTTGTGAAGATTAAAAGATGCTTATCCATTGTGGGAAAAAATGTGTTAGTCAGATGAGTTTTGGGGTTTGACTTCCTTCTTGATTTGGGGACTTGCCTTCTCAGCTTGTTGAAGGTACTTAATGCCTGGAGATGTTGGCTTGGACATAAAAAATCCTCATCTGGGACTAAAATGGTCTGGTGGAGCCCCTTTTCATACTTAACTGGGTGAATGGCCTCCATTTGGAGTGATCTCATAGCCGATGTCCACTGGATTCAACTAAAAATTTTTCTAGCTTTGTCTATATGGGAAGTCTGCTGTTTGACTTTTGTAGATGTAATTCTGTAATATTTAATTGTACCAAGCTAAGGCAAGGGCTCAGGTAGCAACCTTGCTTGATTGGACTTTTCATTTCTTTAGCCCTTAGGATATGTAAATATCTTTGCATCTAACTCTAAAGACCTTTGAACTGGAGAGAATCATGCATTCTTCTAATATATTTCTTATCTAGAAAATCCACAATTTCTACACATATTAAAATATCATCCATTTGAATTAGGGACATGTCTCTTGGCTGACTGGTTTGTGGTCACAATGTCTAAGAATATTTTGTTACCAAATGTGAGCTGGGTATAGATTTATAAAATAAAGTCTAGAAGTGGGCACTTTGTACAAACCAGTGATACTACTTTGCCCAGTTCTTCCATGCTGCAGGGGGGAACAGAAAGCTAATGATGGAGCAGTATGTGGCCCCAACTAAGTTGTTTACAACTGTAAAACGTCTATAAAAGGGCACAGCTGTGCTGCATCTGAAACTTTGTCTAGAGGTCAGGAGAGTGGCTTATGTCCTACAGGGTAGTCTTCATAAAATGGAGTGCATGTCTGCCTTGCTTAGGGTGGTATCCTCAATGCCCAGGACAATGCGATGTAGGCTAGTAATAAAAATATTTTGAATGGATGGATGGATGGATGGATGCCAGGCAGGTTGCACCAGGCAGGTCCTCTCCTGTGCATGTAAAGAACATATGTAGGAGACTGTCCATCTGGTTGCCGTTTGGCATGGAGCTAGAGCCCAGTAAACTGCAAAATTCATAAGTGGAACAGAAGAAGCTGACTCACTTGGGAAAGACTTGAGATGGTTTTATAAAAACTCAAGGTAATGCATCAGAACAATAACAATGACAACAAAGTAAAAGCCTTAGGACCTGGCTGTCATAGGCAAGGAGACCCTTAACTGTGCTTTTGACATAATGAGTATGATGTATGAATTACATTTCAAAAAAGTGATCCTGATTTTCTCCAGTCAGTCTCTGATATTTTCTTGTGAGCACAGATGGGTGTAACCTATGCCTACAACACCAGTGAGGATGGGCACGCAGGCAGGACGCTTTGTCCTTGCTTGTGGTCGCTGAAATAGCAAGTTTTCAGTCTAGTTTTTCTCCCTAGACTCTCTTAAATGCCATACCAAGTAACACTGTAGACAGGAAGCTAAAGCAGCAATGGAGATTCTCTCGAACACAGCAGATGGGCTCCTATTTTCTTACTGTATTTCCTGCTGTATAGTTATGGGGGAAAAACAATTGAAAGAGGAACAAACATAAAATAAAATCTTTGCTATCCATAGGCAAAGAAATACATGAATTTTGTGGGGTGTTGTGTAAAGAGGAATCATAGGAGTTACATGGTAGGGTGTATGTGTAGGGGAGAGAGATTAAAAGGCATTTCTTAGGTGGACATAGGATTTTAGGAGCTGCTAAATCAGAAAGAAGATGGTGCCTTAGTTACAGGGTTGGATCTGAGGGGTTGTGGAAGGATTGAATGAATGGGGCCTTGGAAGGTACGGAGGCGACTGCTGGGCAATGAGAGAACTTATTTTTGTTAAGAGGCATTAGTCTTTAATGTTGAGGGGATTGGAAAAGGCTTGGATCTTAAATCATATCAAAGATCTAACCAACAAGTATTTTTTGGAGCACCAGTTGTGTGTAAGGCACCGGAACACTCTGTATTTTCTCCTTATGTTCACAATTGCTTCTCCCGAAATGAACGTGGGTGAAAAAAGAAGAGTTAGACTATCTCTGCGTGTCTTTGGCCATTTTGGTCAAGGGAGCACAGATAGTCCAAGACCGAGCCAGCCTGGAGAAAACAACGTATTTGCGGCCTCTCCTCCATTACCAGTTTTATTCTTTTAAACTAAAACTTAAGTACTATGACATACCATAACACTCCCCACAGCTCTTCACAGTATGGCAATTACTGAAATGTTTTCTTTCCCATTATGCCGCCGAAAAGCAGGGAGGTCGTGAGGGAGGCAGCAGGAGCAAACAATATTTAATTCGTTTTAGAAGGGTGCCGTGGGAATAAAGATATCTTTCTTTTCCCCTGAGGTTTAAATACACGGACACAACCAAAAAATGCAGGAGTGATACTGCACACCAAACAAGCCCACACTTCCCCACTAATTAAGTCATTTTAATCTAATGAATATAAGCCACAAAATAAATTGGCACAGCAGCGACTCAGGGAGTGATTCCACTGAAGCAACTGCATAGCTGGTGCTGCCTCGCCGGGACAAGCAGAGCCTTTCCGCTTCCTTGCAAGCGATGCGCTGTTTGCACTCTGGCCCTGGCTGAGGAGGCCTGAGATGGCGGCTTTGCCTGGCAGTCTCCCAAAGGCGACTGGACCTCCTGTACAGCGTCACCTTTTCCCTGGAGAAACCTGTGGCTTTTAGCAACCAGAGAATGTTGAGTGGGGTCCCCAGGGTGGTGGGTTTCCCCAGCTGGCCTAGAGTCTGGGGTAACAGACTGTTTATGAAGACGAATGCCAGGTTCCTTGATCTTCATAATGATAGATGGAAAAAGTTCATGGTGTTATTCTGTGTTGTTTTGACATGAGATCAAAGATAACCTGCATTCCATCTCAAGAGAGTGAGGGCTATTTTGGAAATGTTTCGAGAACAGTTTTTCAGCTTTTACCATTTCATTTGAGTTTTCCCTTTAAAACTACCTTTTTTGCTTCCTGCCCTTGTTATAGGAATAAAAGAAAAAAAATAAAGTCAGTTGACCACAACGATAGGCTAGTGCATTTTAATGTGGAAAAAACAAGGATTTTGGAGTAACAGGTTTTCCCCCTCTCCATATGAAATTAGAGCCTGCCTGTGAAAACTTTCGTAAGCCGAAATGGCGTAAAGAGAAGAGGCAAACACCTTAGGACACACCTTGCTAACGGATACACAAAATAAATTGAGATAAAAGCACAGATGCTCACAGACAGAGTTCAAAGCTATGGCGGCTGGATGCCGAGATGCTGAGTGTGGTTCTCTGGGAAGGAGCCCGGCAGTACTGCTCTCCCCACTTGGGTTGCATGCTGCCTCTCTCACAGCTCGCTGCAAAACAAATGCTGGACGCTAATAGCGAAAATCCTCTTCAGATTTCTTTCGGTTAGCAAAAACAGGTACTAATGTAGGTCTTTGTAAAAGCGGAGTGGCATAAAGCAAACTTTCCAAAACTGGGGGATACCTGTTTTCTACCTAGCTGGGCTGACCACTGGGTTCTACCACTGGTCACTGGTTTGGGGACCATGGGCAAGCCCTGTTTCCTCATCTGTACCCTAGAGATAATAATGCGGATTCACTAAGATAGTTTATGAAAAGTGCAGATCGAGTTGAAAAAGATCAAGGAAAGATCAGTTTCCTTGGCTGAGAGGTGCTTACTCCATTTCCAGTGGACATCCCTTACTTTCTAGATGCCTCTGTGGCAGGGGATTCCCATCTTGTCACTTAGGCAGGAAGATTCCTTCTTATTATGTGGGTTGCAGGGGTGTGGGAAGATTTCTCTTCTCACTGCTGTGACAGTGAGGGTTACGGGAGTCCCTTTTCACCCCTTTAATATGGATGGAAAAGGGGGGAAAGAAAACACGTGGAAAGGTACCTCTGGGCAATGTGGTTCAGAGGTTCATGGGACTGGAAACAGACTGTCTTCTTTTTTTTTGCGGCACGCGGGCCTCTCACTGTTGTGGCCTCTACCGCTGCGGAGCACAGGTTCCGGACGCGCAGGCTCAGTGGCCATGGCTCACGGGCCCAGCCGCTCCGCGGCATGTGGGATCTTCCCCGACCAGGGCACGAACCTGCATCCCCTGCATCAGCAGGCGGACTCTCAACCACTGCGCCACCAGGGAAGCCCCAGACTGTCTTCTTGACATCAGTTCTGTGCTTCTGCAGGTGGGAGTGCTGGTCTACTTCTAACACATGCTTTACTAAAGGCTGGTTCCCATTCCTTCTGTACTGTCTCCCCAGAAATCTTTAAATATCAGTAATATCAACGCTGTGCTGGGTTCTTGCTCCTGTACCTCTCCTCTTCTCAGGAGTTATGGGTCTTAAGTTCCACTTGCAGGATATACCAATGATGTGGAAACAATCCTGTTTTTTAGATAAGGGGGATTTAAGAAACTTACCCTCAATCCTCACATACAGCACATGCAGTAGTAACACTCTCCTCCTTGTGGAGCTTGCTGCCTGATGGGAAGAATTGAGTAAGTGGACACGACTGTGATGCAGGAGAAGCTCTGGGCCTTCAGCAGGCTTGGAACTTCTGGGAGGAGATGTAGAGTTGGCTGTTGGGTTTAAAGTGTTCCTATTTAGAAGGTAACTCCAGGCACGATATACAGATTTTGAAGCATTGCCATGTGTTTAGTAATTGAATCTAGGGGAGCTGATGACATCGCCTAGGAAGGAAGGAGAGAGCTGTGGTTCTCAATCTTGGCTACATATAAGAAAACTTTGGGGATCCTACCTCCATAGATTCTCACTTCCCTGCACCACCAGGGAAGCCCTATGCTGAATTTTATCAGATGCTTTTCCCACATCTATTAAAATAGTCTCATGGTTTTCTTTTTAAAATCTGTTAATGTGCTGAATTACATGACAAATTTTCTAATGTTAAACTAGCCCTGTGTTCCTTGGTTACAAGCAACTTGGTCATGGTATATTATCTTTTATTTCCACTGTTCCATTGCTAGTGTTTTATTTAACATTTTTGCATCTTTATTCATGAACTAGAAACGAGAAAGTTACCCTTCTCCTAATGCTGGTGTGGTTTTGGGGTCAGGACTATTCTGGTTCTGTAAAATGACTTGGGGGCGTGTTTCTTCTTTTTATATTTCCTGGAAGAAATTGGAAAAGATAAATGATTTCTTCCTTCAAAGTCTGGGAGAATTTTTGTGTAAAGCCATCTGAGCCTAGTGTTTTCATTGTAGGAATATTTTAAAATGCTGTGTCAATTTCTTTAAGAGTTGTAACACTATTCAGGCTTTGCATTTTTGCTTAAAACAATCTCAGGAAGTTGTGTTTTTCTGGCTCTCAACCTCCCTTATTCCTGCATCTATTTCAAATACCTTTCAACCAGATTTCCTATCTTCATTTCTTTTAATTAACATTGACTCTCAACACACTGAAAGGTGGTTCTACTTCCTCTGAAGCTGCTTTGACAAGGTTGCTAATGGAACTCCAGGATGCCAACTCCAAAGGATTCTTTTTAGTTCTTTTTTTCTTTTGACCTTTATGCTTTGAGACTGGGTCATTGCTTCCAGAAACTTTCTACTCCTTGGCTTCTGTGACAAAATTCTTTTCTGATCTCTGCCTGTCTCTAATCCTATTCTAAAAATCCCATTCATAAACTCCTTCCTCTTTCTCTCCTACCTTGTGAATACTGACACTTTCAGATTTTCATTCTAAGTTCACTGCTCTTTTCATTCTATACAATCTCCTCAGATCATCTTATCTACTCTAATGATTTAAACATTACCCAGGGTAGGCCTAGGTTTTGTGGGGTCTGAAGCTTATACAACTTTGGGGTCTCTCTTTAAGGAAAAGAATGCAAAATTAAGCACAGGGCCTCATCCAGAAAGTAAATTGCCTGAAACTTAAGCTTTATTAAAATTACAGTAAATGTATCTTTGTCTACGTCTATAGATAGATGATTCCCAAGTTGACATACCTTCTTTGACCTCATTCCTAAACTTAAGGTTTGTAAGCTAAATTACTTATTGGACTTACTCCCACAGTGGGACTTAAGTTGTCCCACAGTGTGGAGGTTTTAAAACATGGCCCCCGAATTATTTGACACGTCTCCCATTGAGAATTGGGGTTTATGTCCCTCTCTTTGAGTCTGGGCTTTGCGACTGCCTGACCAATAGAATGTAGTGGAAGTGGCATGCTGCCACGTTCTGCGCCCAGGCCTTAAGAGGATGACAGCTTCTATTTCTCATGTTTTGGAATGTTTGCTTTTGGAACCCAGGCACCCTTTTGTGAAAGTCAGGTAGCCACATGAGAGCCCACCGAGGTCCTGGTAGGCAACCAGCATGGACTTCCCAGGCAAATGAGTGAGCGATCTTGGAAGTGAATCCTCCAGCTCCCATTCAAGCTGCCCTAGTTGACACCACGTGGAGCACAGAAGAGCCCCCCTGAGCTCTGCCCAAACTGCAGATTGGCGAGATAAAAAAAAAGATTGTGATTTCAAAACTTTGAGTTTGGGGATGGTTTGTCACAGAGCAATAGATAGGTAGAACACACAGCTACATCAACTTACTCCTTCCCCTATATGCCCAATCATAATTAGTGACAGCATCAGTGACACTGTCACCCTTACATTATATGAGAATTCATTCTAACTTTTTCCTATTCCTTCTTTCCTCATATTCAATGCATCACTAAGTCATGTAGTTTCAGATTTTACCTCTTAGGTATTTCTTGCATCTACTTCCTTTTCTCTGTCCCTTTGTAATGCTCTCTGTATCTCTTGATGTTTTGCAGAAGACTCCTCGTATATTTTCCAGCATCAATTTTTGTCCTGCTCAAAAGCCATTCTCTGCACTGCCACAGAAATGTTCACAAAATAAATTCCAACCATGCTACTTCTCTGCTTAAATCCTTTTGATGAAATAAATGGAAAATAATAAAGATATGGTGTAATTATATCATTTCTCTACTGAAGAAAGACCTAAGTTTTCAGATTTAAAAATCACAACACTAACATATAGTTAACTTCTTATAAAATTTCCTACAGATGTCCTAACCTTCATTTTGCCCTCACCTCTGCTTCCATCAAACAACCACAACAGTAACAATGTTTTACCTACAATAGATTAAAAAGCATGGTGCCTTGGATTTCCAATCTGCCAGTGGTAGAAAATAAAAAACAATAGAACAATGTCTGTGGGATTTGAGGGGGTATAGTAGTTAGTCAAAATTTTAATACCCAGCTAAATCGTCATTTGTAGGTGAGAGAAATAGAAGTGCAAGAGCTTTAAAAAGAATATCACCCACATATGCTATTTATTTATTTATTTATTTATTTATGGCTGCGTTGGGTCTTTGTTGCTGCATGCAGGCTTTCTCTAGTTGTGGTGAGCAGGGGCTACTCTTTGTTGTGGTGTGTGGGCTTCTCATTGCGGTGGCTTCTCTTGTTGCGGAGAACGGGCTCTAGGGTGCACGGGCTTCAGTAGTTGTGGCTCATGGGCTCTAGAGCACAGGTTCAGTAGTTGTGGTGCACAGGGCATAGTTGCTCTGCGGCATGTGGGATCGTCCCGGACCAGGGCTCGAACCCATGTCCCCTGCACTGGCAGGCGTATTCTTAACCACTGTGCCACCAGGGAAGTCCCACATATGCTTTCTAGAAGTAAAAATGATTCTCTGTGTTATTTTAGTCTATCTTGTCCTATTTACAATGAAACGTTCTGTGCCCAGTTATGTCATGAGATTGGATAATATTGCAATAGCTACTATACTGTAGCAATGATAATTATAGTAGCATTAGTTAACACTTTCCAAATATCTAATAGTTCAGCAACATTGTAAGATAAATTGAGTTCTGAAGGCTAGTTTAGGGGGACTAACTGCTATTTTAAAATCTTATTTCAATGAGAAAATTTATTTCCAACTTCCATACATCTAAGTTAATTTTTGGAGCATAATGTAGAAATATCTGAAGTACTTTGTCTTTCTGTCATACAAATGATATCTTGGGTTTGAAGATATTACAGTATAGCCAAAATTCATATTCTTGGTATTTAAAAGACACATATATTTATGAAAATGTTAAAGAATGTTTTCTTGAAAAACATTCATTTTATTCCTTGCAATTTCTCCAAAACAGTAAAATGTTTTGAGATTAGATTCTGAGTCTGTTTCAAAGTGTGACACCCAAGAATTGGCTTCATTTTGACGTTAACTGGCATTTCTTTTTGTTTCCAGGTTGCCTTGGGTCTGAATTATCATAGCAAATGACTCTCTTAAATCAGTAGGAGGCAGGTATGGAGATTTATAAAGTGATAATATTAATACTTCAACACGATAAAGAATTTAATACTTGGAGTATCAAATAACAGTTATGTATGGTACCAGTGACTTTCCCAGAATCACATTTTAATTACAGGAATATCTGGGTATTACGCATTTGCTTTTTTCTCAGGTTGTTACCACAGAGGTAGTTATGTTAGAGTGTGTGTATGTGTTTGCAGGTGACATAATTCTAAACCAGATTCCACATCCAATCCAGAGATACTTTTACCAGGTAATCTGGTAACAGGTGTAACAGACAGGAACAAATGAAGGTGGGTACAACTACCCCCATGGTGAGGAATGTTGTATGTAAATGGGTCGTATATTGAACCTTGTTTTTTAACTTTTCCTCTTTTAAAATTCTCCTTGTTCATAAGTCTGGGAGAAAGAGGAAAAAAGATAACTAGTTGTTTCTTAGTGTGTACATCCTTTTAAAAAACATGGGAAGTTGTAAAAGCTATTGTATGTTTTTCTAAGGACTTAAGTTACTAGAAATCTTGAGAAAGTTTTGTTTTTGGAGCAGTTAATGTTTGCTCTCCATTAAACAGATGGAAAGAAGAGAAGGGTTGAAGGAACTGTGTCAAATGTCAAATGACCCTATTGTTAGGGTCCTGGGTTGAAGTGGTTGCAAGGACCAGGTATTCAGCAGGCACAGCTCCTGAGTTAGGCATTGGTCTCATATTTTCCTCCCTTTTAGTTGTGAGTCTTAGAAAAAAAAAAAAAAAAAAATCTGGACAAGGAAGAGCCAGGCAGGATGGATCACGCAAAGAAAGGAAGATCTCATCCTACAACTTAATTTGGTTTCAACATAACCTCAGTGAAACCACAAAAGATTTATGTAACCTGAGATTTCTTGTGCCTGGGGTCTGTCAGTTCCTAGTTCTATGCAACCTAGAACAAAATCCTAAAATTCTAACGTTATTTTGGTAAGTCCCCACAGTCATCTCTTAACCATAATGTGACTGCATAAAACATGAATGTTGGAGGGTTTTCCGGGTTTGTCAGCTGCGGCTCGTTTTCTTTCTTCCAATCTTCTCAGTGATCGTCATCATTAGTGTCTAATCGACTCTAAGTCTTCTACTCCCTAGTCGCACGAAAAGTATGTTGTAGGCAGGTTACTTGAAGACTGTGAAGCTTGAAAGTAATTATATGAATCGTACTATCTTTAACCTCACCTTACTGTGTAAGCAGCTAGTTTGCTTAGCTGTTTGTTAATAGTCTAGGGTTATCCATGCGTGCTACTGTTCTGCCAAATTTTAAGCTTAATCCCCATATTATCATATTGATACTTTGGCCAAACTACTAGCCATGACCTTATACTGATTTATTTCTGCCAACACTGGACTTCCTGAGTCCAGACAGTTTAAGTAACTCATTAGAGAGTCTCAAAAACCTTCTTGAGGTATTCCTTAAAAATCTTAAATGGTTCAAGTAAACTTGATTAGATAAAATTCTTGTGGTTGAAATTTTCTTGATATATAGCTCATAATTATCCAGAGAAGTACTAAGCAAATTTGTGTTTCACTGTGTGGCCCTTTAACAAAGAGACTTACCTAAGTCGACTGTGGCTTGACTGCTGAAATGGGGCTCTGCTTGGCTGAGGTAGTGCGTACAATCGCAGGCAAGGCGTTATGGGGTTTAGGCATCCAATTATCAAAGGTGGGAGGAAACCTGTACTTTCTCTATGCTATTCCATGAGCCATTAAAACTTATTTTCCTTGCATAAAAGTGTAACATTTTAAAAATTGGACTACAGGGTGGCAAGAGCATCCTTGATCTAGATCAGGCCGAGGGTAGGTAATAGGTGCTGTTGTCACATCCGGGGCACATACTCTGTGCCTAGTAATTTGAGATTTACAAACATTACCTCTAAAACTTACACCAGTGTAGGTGTAATCAGCACCATCTTATAGGTCAGGAGGATGGTCCCTGGAAAAGAGTGGTGGAGGGACAGAAACCTGAATGCGCAAGTCGTCTCTTGAAATGGCTGTAAAAAAAATTTACTGAATTAACTGGAAGTGATGAGCCAGAGGTGACTAGATCACATTTCCTGCATCAAAAAGTATGGTGTGGGCTTCCCTGATGGCGCAGTGGTTGAGAGTCCGCCTGCCAAAAAAGAAAAAAAAAAAAAAAAAAGTATGGTGCTTGACAAAGAAACAAAGGTGGGCTTTAGGAGGAAAAAAAGATTTTATGTTTTGCACACCAGTGGTTGAGATTTGTGAAATTAGTGTCTACAACATATGTACCTTTATGTGGATCTTTACTGTGACTACGTGGTAAGCTCATTAAATACTTATTGAGTATCTACAATGTGCATGGCACTTTGCTAAAGTAGGGGCTTTCATTAGTTGTTCATGGTCAAATTATTTGAGGGCCTTTCTCTTCCTACCTGTGTGTCTGGGAACTCCTATTCATGCTTTAAGAAGCAGCTCATCCTTTGTCTCCTCTTTGAAGCCCTGCCTGAATGCACCAATCAGACATTAGTCAACCCCTCTGCTGTAAATTTTTGTCTATAGTACACCTTCTGTGTAACTTATCCCGCTGACTATGTTTATTTGTTAACATTCCTGTCTCTTCCTGCTGGATTGTGAATTCTGTGCCACAGGGACTAGTTCCTTCCCCACTCCCTCCCAACAGACACACTAATTCCCCAGTGGTTATGTCAGCCTGGCTCTTAGTAGCAACATAGCAGTTCAATAAAACTTGCTCAATGCATGAGTGACTGTATACCAGTGAAGCAGAAAGTTATTCTCCTTCAAAGGCACTCACAGTTAGAAGAGGTATGACTAACTGAGCCCTTGCTGCCCCATACTTTACCTACATTATCTAATTGAATCTTACTGCAACTCTATTAGGTTGCTATTATTTCATTGGCTCCTTCTACAAGGCTATGCTCATAGATACTAAGTAGTAAGCCCAACATCGCTGAGCTAGTAAGTAGTGGAACAGGAAAGGAACCTAGTCTGCCTGACTCTGAAGCCATGCTTATTCCACTAAGTTACACTGAGTCTCATAAAAAAAGGATGACTGACATCTTAACCTATGACCTATTTACTTCTTTACATTTTTTCAACAACATATAATAGCGTATTGTACAAACACTGACTTTCCCAGCACTGGGAACATGCCACCTATTAGTATGTCATTGGAGAGAGAATATCTCAGTATCCTTCCAGTATAATAATATGCTCAGCATCCACCAAGCTTTCAAGCATGCTAAAGAGGAGGGCACACACAGTGTCTGAAATGTCCTTAGAGCTTCAGATTTTAGGCTCAAGAGATTCCAGGAAAATGCCCAAGTGCCTCGTGGATGTGACAGGTAGATTTGAGTGTGTTTATTCTGATAAACCTTATCCCAGAAAAATCTGAGGTAAGTTCTCAGTTCCTCAATAGGGAGAGGTACGCAGCCTGGAAGATAAACATGGAAGACAGATGCCCTTGCAGGAGACTTCCTTGGGATGGAGGATATTAACTCAGGGAAATTGTGAGCTCTCATTTGGATAAAAGGTTCCCCCAGGGCAGGGATGACATGTCTCTCCATAATTCCTGACTCACAGTGTGAGGTGCTCATCACACCTGCTCCGTAAGTTTTTTGCTGACGAAGCACTATCCGTTGTCATATACGTCAGCTAGAGCCCTATCCCAAAAGGATATCGTCATGAAAAAAAATTGAGTACTCCAGATTTGAAAATAAGGTATAGATTATGCTCAGGAAGCTTAAGGGAGAGGAGATGCTGTGGGAATCAGAATATCTGCATACAAATTTAGACATCATCTTTTAGAGAGATTGTAACAGCTTGGAGGAGAAATCGGCATGGCTCTATTAATAGTTAGTGAAATGGCAGGGCATACACTCTGTAGAATAGCTCCATATGGTGAGAGGGAAGACATCTTTTATTACCACACATTCCCCAACAGCTAAACTGATAGCCTTGTAGTGAAGAGCTACCAAAGGCACACTACAAAATGACAAAAGCCCCACAGCACACTGAACTGCTAGATTGTATTCTTGCTCTGCAGAGAGCAGGGAAATCCCACTTATAATGTAATCACATCCACGTGTTGTCCCGTGTGTGTGACGTTCAGCCTACCGCCTGAGATTCTACAGCTGAAATCAAAGGGAACTGGGCATATGTCTGAAGGCAGGAAAGGAAATACAAGGAGAACCACAATTTCTCATAAACCAGCCATAAAAGGTCCTTTTCCTTACCAAACCTATTAATCTATTTAGCTCTTTGAATTAATCCATTTGATTCTTTGAAATGATAAAAATATTTAAGAATCTTGGAAGCACCAAGGAAAGGATCAACTTTCCTTTTTAAATCAAGAATGCTAATAAGATCATTGCAGATATATGACATTAACATTAAATATTATTTTTGTTTCAAAAGCTATGCATAGTGATTTATAGAAATAATTTAAAAAGACAAGAAGTTTTAAGAAATACTGATATTCCCACCCCTAATAGATAATTACTCTTAAAAATTTGGTGAATATAATTGTGGACCCGTGAAAATGGGCCTATGCTGTGAATATTGTTTTATAACATTTTTTCACTTGTAAATACATTCGGAACAAATCTCCATGACAATATATGTTTTTTAATTAATTAAGATGACATAAGACAAGCACAAATATTGTATCATATCAAGGCATGTATTTTAATGTCATTTTTAATGTCTGTATAGTATTCCATTCTACGGGCATATCATAATGTATGTAACTAGTGTTTTGTTTTTAGAAATACAAGATTTTGCTTTTCTGGTAAGCGGCTTGAGGTGACCTCTAAAAATAGTTTGCTATTCATTTGACCCAGATAACTGCACAAAATCATGCAAATCAAGAGCTTCAAATCTTCGTGTTCACTTTAAAAACACTCGTGAAACTGCCCATGCCATTAAGCATATGCATATCTGAAAAGCCACCAAGGATGAAGGATGTCACTTTACAGAAGCAATGTGTGCCATTCTGTCGCTACAGTGATGGAGTTGACAGGTGTGCCCAGGCCAAACATTGGGGCTAGATGCAGGGTCGGTGGCCCAAATACAGTGCTGAGTTTTTACTGCACATGCTCAAAAATGCAGAGAGTAATGCTGAACTTAAGGGCTTAGATTGAGTACATCCAAGTGAACAATGCCCCCAAGGTGCAACGTGGGACTTAACAGAGTTCATGGTCGGATCAACCCATACACGAGCTCTCCCTGCCACATCGAGATGATCCTTACTGAAAAAGAACAGATTGTTCCTAAATCAGAAGAGGAGGTTGCACAGAAGGAAAAGATATCCCAGAAGAAACTGAAGAAACAAAAACTTATGGCCCGGGAATAAATTCTGCAAAAAAATAAATGCAAATAAAAGTAAAAGAAAAAAAAAAGAAGTACAAAATTTCCCCACATTTTCTCCTACTGTTATAAACAATGGGCAAAAGAATTATCAATGGACATATATCTTTACACTAAATTTATTTATTTATTTATCTCTAATTTATTTCCTTAGGATTAGTTACTACAATTGGCATTACTGGGTTGGTTACGTGAGATGAGCTTTCTGAAGCCTTTCCTCATTGCTTCCAGAGTGGCTATGCCCAGCTGTACTCCCACCCACAGTGCATAAGCGTGTATGAAGGAGGGGTTGGGGTTTCGTATAAAAGTTTCAAAGAGTTTTTTCTCCAGAAATTATGTGTATTTTTTCAAGCGTGAATTGCATGATTCATATCCTTTGATTTTGTTTTTTTCTATTGGGGTGTTTGCATTTTATTTTTAATTTACAAAATCTCTTTGTGTAGTGATTAATACCTCTTTCATCTGACATATATGAAGGAATTCCCATTCTGTCATTTGCTTTTGAAATGTGTGTGTTTATATACAGTCAACCTCATTATTGATGGATTCTGCATTTGCAAATTTGCCTACTCACTAAAATTTCCTTGTAACCCCAAATCAATATCTGTGGTGTTTTCTGTGGTCATTTGTGGACATGTGCAGAGCAGTGAAAAATTTGAATCGCATGACTCGATAATTCCCAGCTAAGGTCCAATAGAGCAACCTTCAACCTTCTTGTTTCACATCTCATACTGTAAATGAGTGTCCTTTTCACAGTCTGTTTAGTGCCATGTTTTTCACATTTTGATGCTTTTTGTTGGTGATTTCACTGTTTAAAATGGCCCCCAAAAGGTAGTGCTGAAGTGCTGTCTAGTGTTCCTCAGTGCAAGAAGGCTGTGATGTGCCTTGCAGAGAAAATACATGTTAGATAAGGTTTGTTCAGGCATGAGTTATAGTAGCTGTTGGCCATGGGTTCAGTATTAATGAATCAACAGTGTATATTAAATAAGATCTCTTTAAACAGTAATATGTATAAGGTTATGTATTAATTGGTTGACAAAAATGTTGGGGTCAGAGGCTTGCAGGAACCTAGGCATATATTTCCCCCAGGAGCAATGCTCCGGTATTTGCTAATTCAGTGTTCGTGGTGACATTATAGAACATTAACTACAGGATATAGCAATAATTGAATACATATATATATATTTCTTCTTCTTCTTCACAGGTAGACACTTATAGTTTTTATCTACTCAAATATTTCAATCTGTTCTTTGTGGACTGTGACTTGGTGTTGTGCTTGTTACTGGGAGAACATTTATTCTCTACTCTTCATATTTTTCATGTGGGAGGGCCTCTACCAGAGTAACACACCTGGCTCCCCTTTGGGCTGACACTTACCTGAGTGGTGAATTTGGGAGAAGAGACAGCTACCTTTGCCCTTGGCCTTGAGTCTGTCCCCTTTCTGCAAACAGCACACATCCTTTGATCCTTGTTTTATAGGGTGTCTGCCCAAAGGTGCAGGCCTGCAGGTGGTCAGCACTGCCTGTAACTGGGAAAGTCAACTTCTGGGGTACAGTATGAGCAGGTCCTTTGTCATTACTGACTTAAATTATGTTCCCTGACATCTGCTATATCAGTGAAAATGTTCATCATCTCTCTGACTCTGGGGTCTATCTCTCAGTTGGTTACAAACTAAAGTAGGGAAATAAGGAGTGTTTTTGTAGTAGCCCTCTTCTCTTAAAACGTTCTTTTTACTTTAAAAATTATATAAGTATTCACATATGGTTTCTTCTAGTTCTTCTTTGGCTCTTCTTTTACTCTGAACTTTTCGTTTCAGAGTAGCTGATATTGCTGTTGGATTTCTCTGTTTCTAAATAAGGCACTGCCATCCAGGTAAAAGGAAGCAGATCCTGTTAACCCCAGTACCTGTAGTGGGGACTGTTCTTCTCTTGTTCCTACCAGCCTTATTTTCTGAGGTCTGAGTCTAGCTCCTATTTACCTTGGCTTGATATCAGACAGGATTTTTAATCTTGATTCTTGAAGTGTTTGACACTCAGCCTGTTTCGACATGGCCACTGTCTCTTATTCCCATTGACTCTGTTCTTTGAAATTCATGTTTCTGCCTCTCCTTTCCTGCATCGGTATCCCTTAGATCTTAGGTGTTTGACTCAGATTTGAGCCAAAGTATAGTGACTCTGTTCAAACTTAGTCTCAAAGTTCCAGATTTCTATTTCCTAAGGTCCTATTAACTTCACATTGATTTTTTTTTCCCTAAATGCCATCACCCATTGCTTTGTGTGCCAGGTGGCAGCAGCTTGTGTACTCTTGCCTTGTAGGATATAAACATAACACATATGCCCAGTTCTGCTCAGGTACTGCGATGGCTTTGTAGATGTCATAGATCTCTTGCATGGGATCCAGCTATGGGGTATGTGGACAGCTGCCCTCTCTAGCTCGTTGGGATTACCATGGTGGGTATCACCACTCCAGGGAGGGGATGGAAGGCACTAAGGCAGTGCATTAAGGGAGACCAAGCTAGGACTAGTACTCAATTCACCTGTCATTATCAATACTGAATCAGAAACCTGGCCTGTGGCACATACTTTCAGTGACACTGGGCATGGATATGCTTTTTCTGTCAATCAAACTATACTGCTGCCCAGAAGGGTCCTAAGAACACCACCATCAGAGCCATGAGTGGCTACACTCAGATTTGGGATGGGTTCATGTGGCTTACTCCAGCTTATGGACATATGAGCACTCGTGCACCCCTGTGTTGGGAACAGAAAAACCAATTCAATGGCATGAGGGATATGGGATGGATATCACCGGAACTGTGCAGTCATTCTGTCCCATTAAAGGATAGTGACTGTTTGGTGCTGACTGGTTGTGCTGTCCAGGTATTTATTAGGTAGCTGTGAAGGGGACCCAGTGGTTGTGTGGCACAAATCTTTGGGCATGGCTTCCACCTGGATGGTTGGACCCCTGTACCCTGGGTTTTCCCTGGGCACAGGGGAGAATCTGCCCCACGGTAATAACAATTGCTGACCTCCCTCTCCTCAAGGCCAGATGGGCATGCTCTGTTTTCTACTGGTGTGATCATTTGGCCACCGTCTTTCTCCCCTCCACTGTCCTGGAGGACATTGTAGCACACATAGAAGCCCTTACTAAATCCACCCAGCAAGACTTAAATGGTAGCCGGCAAAGCTTGTCCTTACTGAATGCTGAAATGTCTCTAGTGAGAAAAGCTGTCCTCCAGAATAAAATGGCCTTGGACATTATCACTGCCTTGCAAGGAGGCACCTGTGCCATTATTCAAGCAGAATGTTGTGTGTTCATGCCTGATGAGTCGGCTAAGGTATCATCTTTATTAAATCACACGAGGACACAGGTAAAAGCCCTGAGTGATCCAACCCCCAGCCTAGGGGACTTAATAAATCAGTGGTTCTGATCATGGGGCTCTTGGTGGGAAAAATTGTTACTGATTTTGGGAATCATCTCAATTTGTGTTTTCTCTTGCATGTGCCTGTATTGTTACTGTTGTATCTGCCTCCACTGAAGCCAGACAGCTGCCAAACAAACCATGTGGCTCAGTAGGGTTGAGAAGGGGCTAGAATGTCGCTGAACCAAAATGCTTCAGCCAAAATTTCAAATGGCTGTTTGTCTTCATAAACAGCTTGGGATAAATAAACCTAATTTGTATAATATACACCGAGCTCTCTGGTGGGGGTCAGAGAGTGGGCGTATAACCTTATGCGTATATTTTCCCCTAGCTATATTAAATGAACATTAAATTTGGTTTTTTGAAAAAGCCCTGGAAACAACATTTCTTTGAAAACTGAAACCCCTAATGTGTTTTCTTTGTGTCTTCTACAGTTAAGATGTTCATCACCTCAACAATCTGTCTTATTTTAAAATTAAGGGAAGCAACTGATTGAATAAATAAATATACTGGGAAGAAGAGACAAGTCTTTCTTACAGTATAATTCCTAGATACTCCCCTCCATAAGTAATATGTGTGGACACTTCCCTCTCCAGGAGTTTCTCACCCGCCACCTCTCTTGAGTGTGGGCTGGGCTTAGTGACTCTCCTGCAAACAATAAATAAAGGAAAGGGAAAGATAGTAAAACCGAGAGTGGGGAAACTTGGCAAACGCTACCTTAACCGAGGATGAAGGCTAATGGCATCGGTGACATCATATGGATATCAGGTACCCCTGGCATGAAGTGATGAGAAGGGCACTTCACCTCTGTGTTATTTTTTCTAAAACCCCATCATCCCAGTCTAATCTCAAGAAAAAAAAATAATGAGAAATTCAGATTGTGGAACATGTGACAGGATATCTGATCGGTATGCAAAACAGCCAAGGTGATGAAAAACAAGGAATGACTGAGAAACTGTCACAGATAGGGGAAGACTGGAGAGACATGTAACTCAATGCAGCATGGTACCAGAGGGTGGGTGGTGGAACAGAGAGATGACAGTAATGCAAAAGCTGGTGACATCTAGATAAAGCCTAGAGTTTAATTAATAGCAATCTATCAATGTCAGTTTCTTAGTTGTGATGAAGGTACCATGCTAATGTAAGATGTAAAAAATCGGAAACTGGGTAAGGGGTATATGGGAACTTCCTGTGTTTACTTTACAGCTTTTCTGTGTATCTAAAATTATTCCAAAATAATTTATTTAAAAATAAGGGAAGCAGATGCCTTAGTCACTTTCTTTTTTAAAGCCATTGTCAAATGATATAAACACCTTCAGAGGTAGAGAGGGGAAGATGAGACTTTGTGAATTGCTTTGTATAGGGAAATTCCTGCTGAATTATAAATTAACTCCTATTGTACCAAAAACTTCCCAAGGGAAAAATCACTAAATTAGGAAAAAAATGGAAAGGAAATATACATATTTTGCAGGTTATGTAATCTATACTGGCATTTTTACAAAATAAAGGTGAATTTCTTTTGTGCAGTAAAGCTCAGCCACACAAGGCTTGGTAGATCTCTCCCTCTTTTAAAAGCACCATTGTCTTGCTTTGGAGAGTGCTTTAGTTGATACTTTCCTGGATTTAACAAGTAAGGCTTTGGTGATCTGTGAGGACAATGGGTTAAATAACTCCTTTATTCGCCAACAAGTGCAATATATTTTTTGGCAAACATTGACTTAAAAAAAAACCAACCTATTTATTTATTTATTTATGTCAGCGTTGGGTCTTTGTTGCTGTGTGCAGGCCTTTTCTAGTTGCGGTTCATTGCGGTGCGGTGCGTGGGATTCTCATTGCGGTGGCTTCTGTTGTTGCGGAGCAGGGGCTCTAGGTGCGTGGGCTCAGTAGTTGTGGCTCGCGGGCTCAGTAGTTGTGGCTCGCGGGCTTCAGTAGTTGTGGCGCACCGGCTTAGTTGCTCCGCGGCATGTGGGATCTTCCCAAACCAGGGCTCGAACCCATGTCCCCTGCATTGGCAGGCGGATTCTTAACCACTGTACCACCAGGGAATTCCCAAACATTGACTTTTTAATATTTAATTTGGAAATTAAAAGTATGGTAGACAATTCTCTGGAAATCTACCAAGGCTCAAGGAGGGAAAAGGTGAATTTTCTTATGTACAGACTAAAAATACTTAGCCCAAATCACCATTCTAGAGATGTGATTAGGCAGAGAAGGAAATTTTACAATGTTTACCTCTTTGGTTTTCTTCATTGGCAGCCCAGCATCAGCTCAGTGTACATATCAGTTTTCATCCTTAAATGCACATGAAACCAAACCGGGGTTTCACAGAGCTCTAATTGCTGTATGATTTGATGTTACTGTGCAGTGAAGCTGTGCTAGTTAATTGTTTTCCTGACTGAATTTCCATCTCTTTTTCTCCCCCCTGCCCCCCATTCTGCCCGAAGGAACCTATAAAGCAAAAAACAAACAAAAATCAGAAGAGCATCTTTCATTTTCAGAACCGTGGTTTGCAGTGGGTAGCAGCCTCATCATAATGTGGGTGATAATGATGACGGATAATTGTACTTCTTAAGTGGTTTCAGCTTATGGTTATTAGGGGAGGGAGCAAAGTGAGGATGGGTATGTGGAAGAGAAATATGGTTTGCTATGTTTGAATTGCTTTTTCCCGTATTTCGAACAATAGAATGAGGAAGTCATCTCTTTGCATCTCTTGCTGATTCTATTCTAGGGTGGGTATGTGGCTGTGGATTACAGCCCATTGGAACATTGTGTGATACACAGCATGATTACTGGAGGAAAACTCATGGAAACAAATTAGATGCTTGATTAACCACTTTAAATAATGATCGATTTATATGGCTTCCTGTACACCACCCTTTTCACACTAATCAATAGCTCAGGCAATATATAAACAATAGCTTTCTGTAATAAATAATTGCATTGTATAATGCTAGTTAAATTTAGAAATTTCTATTTTTATTGCAGTTCTCACTCATAAAAGGGAGTGCCAAAGAGTAATTGAGATTGAGTTAGAGTCTCATAATGCTTTGATTCACAGTCCAATCTAGGAATTGTTTCTCTCTGAAGACCCGTAGAAGGAGACCCCCTGGGTAATGATGGATGGCTGAGGAGGACCAGGATGGGGAGGTGGGGAAGGGGGAGAAAAGAAAAAGGGTCTAAATGAGACTGGAGGGGAGCAGGTGAAGGTGGGGGGGGAAGAAAGTAAAAGGCTTGATGTGGCAGCTTGCTTCTTTTGGATCCTAGTAAACCTTTTTTTTTTTTTTTTCCCCGATACGCGGGCCTCTCACTGTTGTGGCCTCTCCCGTTGCGGAGCACAGGCTCCGGACGCGCAGGCTCAGCGGCCATGGCTCACGGGCCCAGCCACTCCTCAGCATGTGGGATCCTCCCGGACCGGGGCACGAGCCCGTGTCCCCTGCATCGGCAGGCGGATCAACCACTGCGCCACCAGGGAAGCCCCCCCAGTAAACCATTTCAATATAAATGGGCGAGAGGCAAGGAAGAGCCAGTTGGAAAAGCCTGAGAAACAGGCCCTGTGTCCTCAGGAGAGCAAAATGTCTCAGACAATAAGATGGGAGATTTATTATGAAGAAACAGAATGTGCTATTTTCCTCTCCCTGGTTCCTCTAAAGCCCTTAGCCTGACAGGAGAATGTAGGCTCCAGTTAGCTCTAGTCGCTTTGGGAACGTCACTGGTTGCTTTGAGACTAAACGTCTACTGGCTATGAATCAATTAGCTCCTTGCCCCCATCCCCAAGGATAAGTGTATTCCCTTATTCCTCAGATACTTCCATCATCATCTCCAAGAAAAATGAAGATCTCCCACATGGCTAGAAGCAGACAGGAAATTGGAGCTATGTTACATTAATTTTATAATTGGAAAGTGCGCCCTCATCCCAATGCAGAGAGTGAGAAACAGTATTCCTTGTGGCAGAGCCATTTGGAAGGGTAAGACTTCCCACTGAAAAATATATGTAACTGTATTTTGAACATTCTTTACAAACCCCAATAAATGTGCTTTCAAAATTATAGATCAAAATATAACTGGGGAAGTAAGACCCATGTGGAAGGGGAAAGAATCAAATGAAGTCTGGTTGGTAAATAAGGAAAGCAAAACTTTGGAACTGCTTCTGCAACACTATCTAAGTTGTGTGGTCTTGGAAGAATTGTGCTTCCTTTCCTGGAGTATCTGTCAGCGTCTCTTAAGCCAACCAGAGAGACGAAAGAACTCTAATATTAGCTCAGAACGACTATGGGTAGTTCTGTCTACCATCTTCCTTCTCTTCTCCTCAACCTGGAATGAGCTTTCTCAGTTTTTGCTCTTCATTAAATTTTACCTCCTCTTCAAGTTCAGCTCAGATTCTACCTCTGCTTTAACAAACCCCACTCTCAGTGTTCTCTTCCTTTTTGAACTTCTATTAGTCCTGCCAAATATTTGATTATAAGGATTCTTTCATTTTTTATGAGTGTCTTAGCCTTCCAACTAAAGAGTAGGTTCTTTGAGAGCAGCAAACAGGTCTTGGTTTCTTTTGTGGTTTCACCAATAAACTTGTCATATTGATGAACTCATAGGTGATGACTACAAAATGCTTGTTACTTGATTGATTCAAAAACATGAAGGCCTATCTACAAACAATAAATGCTGGAGAGGGTGTGGAGAAAAGGGAACCCTCTTGCACTGTTGGTGGGAATGTAAATTGATACAGCCACTATGGAGAACAGTATGGAGGTTCCTTAAACAACTAAAAATAGAACTACCGTACAACCCATCAATCCCACTACTGGGCATATACCCAGAGAAAACCATAATTCAAAAAGAGTCATGTACCAAAATGTTCATTGCAGCTCTATTTACAATAGCCAGGACATGGAAGCAACCTAAGTGTCCATCAACAGATGAATGGATAAAGAAGATGTGGCACATATATACAATGGAATATTACTCAGCCATAAAAAGAAACGAAATGGAGTTATTTGTAGTGAGATGGATGGACCTAGAGTCTGTCATACAGAGTGAAGTAAGTCAGAAAGAGAAAAACAAATATCGTATGCTAACACATATATATGGAATCTAAGGAAAAAAAGAAAAGAAAAAGGTCATGAAGAACCAAGGGGCAAGATGGAAATAAAGACACAGACCTACTAGAGAATGGACTTGAGGATATGGGGAGGGGGAAGGGCAAGCTGGGACAAAGTGAGAGAGTGGTATGGACATATATACACTACCACGTATAAAATTGATAGCTAGTGGGAAGCAGCCACATAGCACAGGGAGATCAGCTCAGTGCTTTGTGACCACCTAGAGGGGTGGGATAGGGAGGGTGGGAGGGAGGGAGATGCAAGAGGGAAGAGATATGGGGATATATGTATATGTATAACTGATTCACTTTGTTATAAAGCAGAAACTGACACACCATTGTAAAGCAATTATTCTTCAATAAAGATGTTAAAAAAAAAACCAAACAAACCATGAAGGCCTTCTCCACATATTTCCAGTCTAGCACAGGACATTTTCTTACGGCAGGTATAATCATTTAGGAAAAGTATTGGAATGATCATGCATCATTAAGTTCCAGATTACTGCCCAGACATGGGGTGATGTGCTTAATCAGTCTGTCAATCAGGATCCAACCAGGGGAATCTTGAACACAGAATTTAGGGTATGTATATTTGCTTCCACACCCTGAGCAAGGCCCTAATCAGAGCTCCTCAGAGCTCCTCTCATGTGATTCCTCTTCAGGCAAATTTACCTTCCTCTTGGACATCCCTTTCCTCTGCTGACCATTTGGAATAGACCAATCAATCTGGCTTTGCTGGGGCTGTATTATTGAATCAACAATTCAAGATTTAAATGACTTGAATAGGGATACCTTTGGGAGCATTTCGGGGTCCCTCAAAAGTGAAATCACTTAATGATTTGTAGACCTGGGGTAAACTTGGTACCAAAAAGCATAATTATGGTTTGTACTTACAAATTGCAAACCAGAGAGGCAAGCCAATGCAAACACACAGCTCAATCTTGCATGTATATAGTCGTATCTTGTCAAACACTGCGGCCTGGAATGATGGACTCAAGAATGTCTAATAAGGAGTCTCAGGTTCAAGCCTTCATCAGCATCATGAATGGAAACCCAGTCCTCAAAGTTCTCTGTCATTGGCAGGGACCCCAGGATGGTTGAAATGCTTTTCAGGGTAGCATTAATATTCCTTTCTTTGTTAACATGAGGTCATCATTTATCCTGTCCACTTATACCATGGCTTTGCTAGTTAAGATGTTGTTACTACCTCTGTTGGACCCTACTGATCATAGGGCCCCAGGCACTGCCTTGTTGATCAACTCTGGGCTTCCCATTTGGGATTCAGGAATTTTATAGGTGTCACACATCTCTTCCAATTCATTAAAAAAAAATAACTGATTGGCTGTTATTCATTCATGCATTCATTCATTCATTGATTCAGCACCTCATTCTGTAAGAGATTAGAGACAGTGTAATAAATTAAGGAAAGAATAAAATAAATAGCTTTGGAAATAAGAACCAAAGGAGAATATAGGTAGGAAACTAATAAAGCAAGGAGTGAGCATAGTATACAAAAAGACTTATTATGGGTATATGGTCCTGTAGAGTTTCTAGATGTGGGATATAAATTTGGCTTAATAAGTCCTAGCAGCCATAACAAAGATGGAAACCAAACAGGAACAGAATTTACTCTGTTCACATTTGTAAACAAAGTGACTATTTAGAAGAATACAGCTTTTCCTGATACTGAGAGTAACAGGAAATGTTTCCCCATGGGTCTTGGTAAGGAGGATACTGTGTCAAGGTAGTGGATGATGCCTTCAACAGCATCTTTGTGTTAGATTTGTTTTGCCCTTCGATGTTAGATTATAATGTCTTCAGTGTCAAGCTCATAGCTGTACAGCTTGCTAGAGTTCTTCCTTGACCCAAGGCTGAAATTTGAAATATCTGGGGGAATTGACAGACTGTATATTCTCCAAACACCCTTCCATCAATCTTATTTTGGGAAAGTGCTTCCTTCCTGTCTTAACTCCTAAGAGGCAGTATAGTGAGTGGTTAAGCATGCAGGCTGTGGAATCAGACTCCCTGGGTTCAAGTCTCAGCTATACTACCATGACCCCAGTTTCTTTATTATGAAAAAAGGTTAATGTATTCCTCTGAGAGATGTTATCAGTATGAAATGAGATAGTAGAAAGTGCTGAGCACTGGGAGCTCAATAAATATGAGCCTTTATGACTAGACCACAAACAGAGAGGCTTTACAGTCTCAGTGCCTCTCAGGGGGACATAGTTCACTTTTTAAATTTACCTCTCTTTTGTCCCCTCCGGTGTAGGAAGGGAAGCAGAATGCCACCATATGGCCTTGACTCCTCTTGTTGGTATACAGCAGGGTGCCCAGACTGTGCTCATGGCCTGGATCCTTTATCCCCTCTCCATTTGGCACCCAGGGCAGGTGTTTAAGGGACAGCCCTTTTCTCCTTCTTGTAGAATTTTCAGACGTGAGTTTTTTGGTGAACATTTCCCTTCATTCTGCTTAAAGTTTATCAGTTCCTTTTGTAAAGAAAACTCTGGCTAGTGTGCCTTGACCTACCTATATTCCTGAGTGTAAGCCTTCTTCTGAGACACTTGATAATCATGAACTGGTAGCACACAGACCACTCTAGGCCCAGAGACTGCACTGTGGCCCCCCATTCAGGCAGCCCAGTGTCATATAAGGAACACTCTCTAATTTCCGTTGGTCCCAACATGGGTTGCATTCATGCATTTGGAGCTGTCAGAGCCATATTGGAGTTGTGGCAAAAGGAAAAACCAACATAATCCTGATCCTGTCCTTACTGAAGATCTTAATATTTTGTTCAAAATGGATGGATTTTTGCATTAATTTTGCTTTATTAAAACATCATTTATCTTGATTACTGAGTTTTTGGCATCTCTCTAAATTTTGCATCCAAGGCCGATGCCTCATTCTCCTCACCCAAGTCCTGGCCCTATGTGCAGATTCGATAATTTGTTGCTGTCCTGACTCTTAGAGATATTTGACCTCTAGACCCTAGGACAGTTGCTCCAGGAAATTCTACACGTGTGTGAACCTCTGCTCTGGGAGCTTGGTTGTCCCTCCCACCCTAGGACAGATTAGAAGGAGTATGGACAAAAGGAGTGGTGACTGGAAGTCCTTGGCAGGGGTGGGAGGTGAGGATGGTGACCAAGAGGAAACTAGGCACGTGCTAGGGATAACGGATGTGGATGGGTGATACCCTCCTACGTGTTCAACCAGGACAGGCTCTCATGGATGCAGAGGCCCAGAGGCAGCTGCCAGGACACGGAAACAGGTCTAAACCAAGAGCAAATGTTGAGCTGCAGTGGTAGAGGGGAGCCGTGTGCATGTGAATTCTCAAGAGAATTCTGCTAGAGGACCAGTTGTTTCCCAAGTGGCTCATATTCCTGCTCTCTCCTCAGAGGTATTTAAATGCACCAAGCTGCAACCTTGGAGAGATTTTCTTAGGAGAAGAAAGATATTTTCTGGTTTATCTAGTGAAGTTGTAAAACCAAGAAGGATCAGGATGAATATGGAACAATTCCTGGAAAGCTAGAGCCACAGTCTCTCATTATAGTCATTAAAAGAAGCCTAACTTAACATAGCAGGTATCAGACAAACGGTACTCACCAAGGAGAGTGATAGCCTGAGAATGCAAATTAGTACTAAGGCTGGTATTTACATGAAGTTGCAGATGTTTGTCAGAATGATCTCCCTCTTTGAAAAAGTAGAGATTTTATTTTTCTTACTGTTGCTCATTATCTTTATTTTGGGGGGGGGGTGTTGGACATAGTTTGAAGTTGGGATCAGATGACTCGAGCATAAGTTTTGGCTTTTTAATATACTTTGGTAACTGTATTACTTTAAGCAGGTCACAGTATTCCCTGAGGCCTCGTCTTCTTCATCTATAAAAAGGCGGAGTTGAATTTTATTAGATTTTCTTGAATTCCAAAATGTTATGATTTGTTGTGATTTTTATGATGACCTGGAGGGAACATATACACGTTCCTATAAAGCATTTCTTTTTGCCCCCTTTCAAGTTCAGAAAAATGCCCTGGATCAGAGCTGACAGCAGGGGAATTTCCATCTTCAGTTTGGAAATATTTGCTGTGCAATTTCTTATATTATTAAGTTATTTGGGACTATAAGAAGGCTGTTGAATTTCTCTGGGTCTTCAGAAATTTCTCTGGGTCTCGATCTGCTACATCTATAAGACACTGTGTTCTTATTCCTGCATCACCATCTTGATGTCTTCTGGGTGAAAAAATTAACTCTTTGTTTTATATGTTAACATCAATGTTAACAAATAAATAGAGATAGCGACGCTGTGAAGTACGGTTCCCTTAGCAGGCTGTACACAACAGTACTAGCCCCAATACCTCCCCAGGGAAATCTCTTCCATTCCGTGGACCAAAGCACCTAGAATTGCACTATTTATTCTGTGCTTTAGGAATTTCCCCTCTCTCTGGGCTGCCCTTTAACCAGTTATGCCTTGATGTTTTTTTCTCCCTTTGCCAGTCAAGGTGGTCTTAGTCATGAATGTATCCATCACACGTGCATGGCTCTCTTCCAAAGTGCTCCTGTTCTCTGCGTGTCCTACCGATGCTATACTGAACAGAGAGGCCACATTCCGCTCACCCAGAAATCCAGCTCCCAGACCATGGAAATTTTCTATTGAAGAGTCTCAAAAGTTCCAAGGGCCATAAAAGTTTCAAATAAAAACACTCTCAAGAGAGGCAGTTCAGGGGGTAGCTAATTCTTTAACTTGTTATAGAAGAGATCACTAACATTTGACTAGGTCTGCTCCTGTTTCTTTGTGAATGCAGTAAAACTCACTAGATCATAATTGTATAGTCTTTGTCTATCTTAAGCTGACACCGTAGAAAAGATAGAACTCTCAACACTAACTTGATATCTCATTGTTTTTTTCTTTAAAATAAGCTGTCTATTTTAAGAATGTATTTTCTTGACTTAGTCTTTTTCCTGCTGATAAGATGGGGGTGGAAAAAATAGTTACACTTGAACATAATATCTTAGTTCCTAGAGGCAGCTGTTTGCCAATTAAGCAGGAATACTGTAAAATAGCAGGTGGATATTTACCCAAAAGCAGCAGGGAACTGAGGAGACAGAGAAGGGCCTCAGGAAAGAAGTTGTTATTGTCAATAAGAAAATGATCAGCGACTTGGGTTGTCTTCATGAAATGATTTTATCCCCATATTTTGCTGAAAAGTCCTAACCTGCTGTTTTCCACCTCTTCCTATATTTAAAGTAAATCTACTCATATCTTCACTTATACTTACTTTGAAGGCTCGGGAATAGCTTGTGGGTTGGAACATCTCCAGTGTTTACATCCTTCATTGAACCTGTGTTACCCTCTCTCTGAGCCTTCTCTGACTTTCCAGGCAGTTTGTCATTTCCTCTTTGTGCTCCCTCACTCTGTGCCTATTTCTATCATGGCATTGATCGTAGCACGTGGTAATTATTTGTTTAACGTGTCTGTCTCCCTGACTATTAGCTCTTCAGGGGCAAAGAACCTGGCAGATGGAAGTTCTCAACGTTGGATGAATGAATCAATACATGAATGAATGAATGAATGATGGAAGAGTGAGCTATCTCCCTATCAGCAGCTCCCTTTCTGAGCCACTGTCCATCACGATGGAGACCCCTCAAAATTTGGTGTTAGGCTGATCACCTCAGTTCAGCATAGTCAAAGGACTGCCCTGTGCCATGATCTACAGTGAGGCTTTAGTTGCAAATCATAAGCAATCTGTTCTTACAGCTTTTTTCACAAGGGATGAATGGGTGCATTTCCCGGCTCATTTAGCAGTCCATGGGGCATGGCCAGCCGGCTTATCACAGCCACAGCCTGCAGTGAGTCTTGGCCACATCTGCACTGTGACTTGGAAGATGCTGACCCTGAGCTCCACATCCCAAGGAGACCTTGAGCTGTTGGGTCATGGATGAGGGAGGTGTCTTTGGGAGAAGAAAGGGTCAGCTTTTCCAGCTGGCCCCAAAGAAGTTTAAAGTTCATAACTAACATAGTACCTAACATCTAACAGACACTTACTAAATATTTTAGGATGAGTGAATGAATGAATCGCAGTGCCAGACCATTGACTTCATCCTACAGCAAAGCAAACTCATTCTCTCCCACGGAGCACTGAGTCATCATGATGCTTTTGCTGACTTCTTGGCTTTTATTAACTAAAGGAAACTGGTGTCCAATTTGCTCTGATATAATACAGATTCCAATGTGCTTTATGTGGGTAATGATACTGGGTAGGGAGGTGGTCGGGGGAGCCTGACTTTACCATGTAATTTCCCCTAGGGTTTCTCTTGGACTCCACTCTGGACAGGCAGATCTCAGAGCAGACTACTTTGGGCCTCTGAATGGGTTTAGAGAGCGATTGATGCCAAGAGATGCTGGGTTTTGCCTGGTGTCTCACTTAGACAAGGATAATGTGCAGGTCAGTAGGGACACAGAGGGAACATCACTGACACGAGGCAGGCTTAGCCTGGATCCCATGATCATTTTAGACTTTGGAACAGTTCTGCTCAGAGTTCTATTTTCTGCAGAAAATTCCTCCTCTAAACCTGAGTGTCCTCTAGTTGTTTTCAACCCAACGTTTAGGAGTTTTTGTGAAATGTATTATTTTTTTTTAAAAAGGAAGCCTTCTTTATTATTTAATGAGAATGGCATGTTTAACTAAAAATCAGAAACTTGTCTTATTTGTGTTAGGTCTTGAAGACCACCAAATGAGAGGGAGAAAATGGTGCCTTGGGACAAGTAACCATGCAGATTTTCTCATAAGGTTGACTTGTTTGTTGATTGATTGGCTCATTTATTGAGAGCCTTTGTACAAAGCACTAGTCAGGAAATGGGGATACAGAGAGGGGCTGGCTGTGGACTCAGCCCTCAAGGACCTTATTGTTTAGTACAGCAGGTAAGGCATAGATATAGGTTACTTTTTTACAAGACAGGTCATAGTAAGGGCCAAAGACACAAGTATAAGGTACCATGGAATTACAGAGAAAGCAGACAAGACTCTGCTGGGAAAAACAGGGATGAGCCATGGAAGATGTGGCCCTTGAAGGATGAATAGAAATGGTGTGAGGAAGTTCCATGACAAAGTGGGAAAGCAAGAATGTGTGTTTTCATTTGACTTGAGTACAGTATGATTGACCAGAGGGAAGAGACAGAGAGACAGACAGACAGACACACACACACACACACACACACACACACACACACAGACAGAGAGACAGAGAGAAATGAATCAGTCCTAGGGACCTGGGACCAGAACCACTGGATTAAGTCACCACAAAGCCTATCCAACTTCTGTTCACCCAGTTATATGAGAAAATGTTTCCTTCTGTTTAGACCAGTTTGAGTTGGGATTTCTGTTAGTTGTCACAGAAATTATCCAAACTGATGATAAAATTTTATTGGAAGGAGATATTGAAGCCAGACTGTTGAGGAATTTAGACAGTATTTCAAAGGCAATGTGGAGCCATTTAAGCTTTTTCAGCTGAGGAATGAGGTAATTAAAACTTTAAGAAGGTTAATCTGGCAGATGTACATAGGATGGTTTAGAGGAGGGAAGAGAATATCCATGAGGAGGTGGTGCCCTCCCTCCAGTAAAAGTCTCTACATGTGGAATTACAGTGATTAGAGAATCTAGTCTTCATTTTACATCAAGTGAAATTTTGCATATTAAAATGTAAAATGAATCTCTGTATAGCTAAAGAGAAACCCTAGATTATCAAACTTCCATTTGGTCCTTGCATTGATTTGCATGGTGTAGTTGTGGTTTGCCTTGTTCTAATCAGATCTGTGTATTCTTAGTTACCCTATACAAGAAAGAAAGAGCAATCTATGTCAGCAGGCTCCTACCTGCAATAGGCATCCTTTCCTCAACCAGCAGTTTTGGATTTCCAGAGGTTTCTAGATTGACCTCCAATATCAGTGGTATTCATCAATGAACATTCACACAAGTTTTGAAAACAGCAAACAATAAATCACAGAGTACCTGGCACCTGGCATCTGATTCTGCCACTTATTCTGTGACCTTGAAAAAATTAATTCATTCCTTAAGCCTCAGTTTTGTCAACTGTAAAATGGAGATGGTACAACACCCACTCGGAGGGTTGTTGTGAGGATTAATGAAATAATATAAGCAAACTCCAATAAATTTAGTTGTGTTTTTATTTGCTACTTGTTTTCATTACCAAGAGGCATGGAATGGGAGATTAAAACATGTTCCCATAGGAAGCATGAGGTCTACTAGCTTGTGTAGATTGGTGATTTTAGATACCAGTTCAGTGGGCACTGAGGAAACAAACATTTTATATCTGATTCTGAAAGGGCAAACAAAAGAAATGGGCAACAATAAAGACACTTTTGGGGCTATTTAAAATACAGAGGACTTTGATCTTTAATTTTTGTTGACTTACAGATATGACTTGAAAAAAAGAAGATTGTTGAGATAAAAAAAGGAATTGAACCAATGAACTGGAATGGGGAAATTATGGTTTTTGAAGAGTAACAATTCAAAAAAGAAATGTTGAATGTTGGTAATATCTGTGAATGTTCTGTGGCTTTGTGCTGAAAACTGGTATGCTACGTTCCCCTATGTTTGCTTTAATCTAATTTTAGCCTAAAAAGTTGTAAAAGTAATATTTTCTATTCAAATAAGAGAAGGAAATATAGAACTGAGACCTTTCCTGCCTAGGCTGTCTTGGGGACTTCCCAGTAATGCCTAACCTCAAGTACCTAGGCTTGTCCTGTCTTGCTTTATATTTAAACTTTTTATTTTTAAATGATTTTAGATGTATAAGTAAATTGCAAAAATAGTACAGAGTTCCATATACCTTTCACCCAGCTTCTTCTAATGTTACTATCTTATATAACCATGTAACGATGATCAAAACTAAGACATTAATGCTAGGATAATGCTCTTAGTTCAACTACTGACTTTACTTGGATTTCCCCAGTTCCTCCACTAGTTTCCTTTAGCTCCTCTAAGAGCCAAACTAGGATCTCACATTACACTTAGTTGTCATGTCTCCTTTGTCTCTTTCAATCTATGAAAGGTCCTTGGTCTTTCTTTATCTTTCGTGACCTTGATACTCTGAATGGGAACTGGTCACGTAGTCTACAGACTATCTTTCAATTTGAGTTTGTCTGATGTGTTCCCATGGTGAGATGGAAGTTGTGCCTTTTTTGGCAAGAGTACTACAGAAGTCACATGTGCTTCTCATGCAGGACATCACATCAGGGGGTTCATTCATGGTGTTGATGTGTCTCATTGCTGGTCATGTTAACCTTGGTCACATGGTCATGTTGTTAAGCTGCTGTCTGCCAGTCGTTTCCATGGTAAAGCTATTGTTTTCCCCTTGGTAATTAATAGCTATCTTGAGGGAGATCCTTTGAGACAGTGTAACTATTCTACCCCTTGAACTTTCACCCATAAATTTGAGCATCCAGTGGTGGATCTTGCCTGCAGCAATTATTACTGTGTTTTTTTTGATCGTGATTTTCTATTCCCCTCACCCCTTCTACATTATTACTTCGGATTCTTCTGTGAGGGGTCATCTTGATTTTTGATAATTACCTGATAAAATTTACCTGTGACTTCCCAAGGAGCGTTTGCACTAAAAGTGACATCGTGAAAAAATTTTTTTTTTGCTTATTGCAAACACAATACATATTCAATACAAAAAGCCAAAGAAATACAGGTTAAAACAATATCTCACTCACAGACAATGATCTTAATATCGAGTCCATCTTTTCACATATTTTGCTATGCATATATGTGCATGGATAAACAAAAGTAGATTATGCTGTGCATACTAGTTTGTAAGCCTGCTTTTTTCACTTGATGATACATTGTAAATACCTTTCTATAGCAAAATAGATATATTTCCATAACATTTTTAAAGGACAGCTTAATATTCATTATATGGGTTTATCATAATTTGTTTAATGCTTCACTTATTATTAGTTTCATTGCATTTTTAGCTTTTCCCTTGCACAAACAATGGTGTGATGACCGTCCTTGTACCATCATCTTTATGTACCTTGCCAGGTGTACTGGTGTGGAGCATTTCCATACTTTCAGTTTATCTTCATAACAGCCTTGTGCGACAGCTATTCCTGTTACCCCCATTTCACACAGGGTGTTGAAGTTCACCTTCAGTAACTTGTCCAAAATTTCATTCAGCTCATCAGTGGAATCAGGACCTGAATCCAGATTCTACTGACATCAAAGATTGGCTCTTAACCACTACACTATATTGGTCTATTTAATTACTGCCTTAAGCAAATTTCTAGACCTAGAATTTCTGGTTAAGAAGGTATGCACATTTTAAAGGCTTTTCATACAGAATATATAATTGACTTCCAGAAAAGCCACTCACCTCGACATTCTACTCCCAGTGCAATGGTGTGTGTGTGTGCCCATTTCCCTGCCGCAGTGGCAATACTGGCTTTTTTTTTTTTTTTTTGCGGTACGCGGGCCTCTCACTGTTGTGGCCTCTCCCGTTGCGGAGCACAGATTCTGGACGCGCAGGCTCAGCGGCCATGGCTCACGGGCCCAGCTGCTCCGCGGCATGTGGGATCTTCCCAGACCGGGGCACGAACCCATGTCCCCTGCGTCGGCAGGCGGACTCTCAACCACTGTGCCACCAGGGAAGCCCAATACTGGCTTTTATAGTTAAAAAAAAAAAAAAAATCTCGTTGTTAAGGAAGTTTTTTTAAAAGGGGCTGTCTATCTAGAGGAAAGTCTGGTGTGGTTGTTCTTGGCTTCCCAAACTTCCTCTTGGCTCCCTGATTCAGAATTCCAGGGCTTGGGGGTGTGGAGCACAAAGAAGACAGTTGTTGAGTAACTGAATGACAGAATGCATAGATACACCTGCCTCTGCTGGTGGCCTCAGCTTGGCCACTTCCCACTACAGTGGCTTTGGAAGGAGACCTCAGGGAGTGTCCATTGCTCTTGCCCTGGCCTCAATGAAAGAAGGGACCTTGCCCACTTGAGGAGGAGAGAATAAACCAAACCTAAGAGATGGCTTTTTCTTTCCCAGTCACCCACTCAGATGTGCAAAACTGTCTTCTCTTCTTACAATAAATGTACTTTCTGACGCAGCAGAACGTTTTGAATTTAGTCATTTCTGAGTAAACTCAAGCTAATTCAGACACTTCTCAGCAAGTTCAGGTTTATAATTCAGTCACTTTCAAGTTAAAATTACCCCTCAGATTTTCTTCTTCTTCTTCTTCCTCCCCATCCTCCCTGGGGTGCATTCTAATCTCTTAGATGTTGATGCAACTGCCTCGGTGATCTTGGAGAAGGACACTTCTGCCCTTCATTTCGACTTCTTTTGCACTTTCGGGGCCCTTCCTCTCCAGGCACACCCTTGGATGCCCCCGGGCTGTCTGTAGGGTCCCCTGGGCTCCCGAGCTCTTGCTTAGGTGCAGTCTCACATGTGCCTAAGCTCTATGTGATCCAGACCTGCCGCCTTCTTCAGATGAACTTCCCTCCTTCCAGCCTTAGCACTTCCTGTCAGCATCCCTGTTTTTGTAGCTTTTTTGGTCATCCTAGGAGCCCAAGGCAACCTTCTTTATAAATACATTTAAATATTTTCTCAAATCACATGCTCTGATTTTGACTCAGAAAAATCTGTTTATTATACCTATTGCTGACTTTGAAATATAGGGGGCTGTAGAGATATTGTTTCAAAGAGTCAATGGATAGATTTTTATCTATCACGTTTACACATAAATGCAACTGCATGTTTCTCTCACTTGGACTCATGTTGTCGGCACAAATGTTCGTTTTGATATATGAATGCATCCTTGGCATTCATGGATTTAACATTCCCAGTTTCAGCTATTTGCAGACGACCCAGAAGATTTATGACGTATAGCAGTTTGTTCTGCTCAAGCACAGATTTGAATCACATGCTGTCTGGCCGCAGCGGCCCAGGAGTCACTTAGCTGGTGTGTAAACTTAGCTGGCTGCCCAGCATCCCTCTCTTGCAGGTTCAGGCTTTCCATTCCTCCTTACATAGTCCATTATTTTCATTAAGCAACTCATTACAATGTTCTAGTTCCTTTCACTGAATTTAATGGGAAAAATTCTATTATGTGCGATGGTAGAATTCATGGATCTAGGTGTTTGACAAGTACTCACATGTACTCCTGGGCGATACATCTACAAGGGCTGCTGCACTACAGAGTTTGCCCCCATGGCCAGCACAGGTCCCCTCCTGCCAGGAATGAGGGTGTGCTTGTAGAAATGCTCCCAGGAATCCAGGAATGTAGGAATGCAGGAGTGGCCGCCTGAGCACCTGGGAGGGGCCAGACATCACTCAACTCTCTCTGCAAGGTGAGTGGTCAGCCTGGGAACCCTGCAGCCTGGGCTTCTCCCTTCTGAAGCCAATAAAGTGCCCACAAACCTGAGCTGAGAAGGTGAACCGGTCGGGGGTTGGGGGGGCTGGTGGTTGTGGGGGACAGCCTGCAGACTCCAGCCCAGCCAACCAGGAAATTCCGGGTAGCCAGTGGCTAAGGCCAGCTTTCTGTTTACCAGGACTCCACCTGTGACTCTTACCCCTGGCTCCTAGAATCCCAGGAGGAGGTTGTTTAAAAATACAGGTACTCGAGTTTCAGTCTGTCAGAGTCTCTGGGGATTAGAAAGCCCATCTTCGCTTAGAAACATCTTGACTGAAAAATTGGGGAGGATAACAGCAGGGAGAGCTGCCTCCTCCCAGGTGTCTGTGGAGTGCTTTCCAGACCTGAGCCAAGACAGCTGAGAAGAGTTCTAATGGAACATGCCTGTAGAGTGGAGCTGAGTGGCCTGAGTTTGTTCGTGTTCCTCAGTGATTATATTCTACTGAGAGAGCAGCTATTTTAAATACATGGGGGGAGAACAAAAATGTTTTGGCAATTAAAATATATGCCTTAAGGAACTGTTCCAAACCATATTTTAAGTTTCTCCTTTTAAATGAAAATATTAGAAATGGATATGAATTCTCACTAATGTCATCTTTTCGTACTCCTCTCTTGACTGTCTTTTGTTTTAAATTGAATTAGGCAAGCTGCTGGTTCAGAACAACACCTAATTATTTTTGCAGTCCTTTCATTCTACAAACATTTATTAAGCACTTATTAGTTGCAAGTCACTGTGGCAAGTGTAAGTGGGAGAAAACCAAATGAATAAAATGAAGTCTCAGCCCCAGAGAGATTTGTGGTTCAGTAGGAGAGATATAAAATATGATTAAAGATAACAAATATTTAATACTGGGTAGAAACCATATGGGTATGTGTGGATCTTAAATGTAAATCTGCTGAGATACTTGGGCTGTGCAAAGTGAGAAGCCGAGCCAGGATAACACAAACAGAATGAACCTTCGAACCCACAGATAGCGGTGCACCCAGAGAGAGGGGGTTTCTGAGTCAGTGGTCTAAGTCAGTGTTTTTCAAAGTCAGGTTGGAAGAGTGCCCCCAGTCAGAATAACCTGGGACATTTGCTAAAAGGCACACCAGCCTCTCCTCAGCCAGAAAGAGAAACTCCAAGGCAGGACCCAATGCTCTGCCTATGGGTTTTTCCATAAAGTGTACTTTGGTGTCCTCTATAGACCTGTGTCTATGGAGTTCGGCATGGCAAAGGGTCTTCAAGAATCTGGAAACAGTGGCCTGAGCATTCTTATCTGGAAGCAGCCCCTGAACTATGTCTGGTATACAAGGATTTTAAAACATGATATAAGATGCATTCCTTAAATCTGTAAATCGAATATAAATTTCTCTAAACTCACTCTACTTTGACTGGTGGAAGACTCAAACTCTGATTGCCTTTTCTTTGAGATTGCACAGAAACTGAGTTTATTAGGGGCTCATGGGGCACCATGCGGATGGCCAGCATTGATCCATGGTGCTGCCCTTATTACTCCTCCCTGTGTTGAGGCTGATCTCCCGACTATACTGGGAGTTCAGGCAGACATTTTGCTCCCTAGAGACTGCTCAGGGGTTCCACCACCTGCTGTGCTCTCACAGTGTCTCCCTTCTAAAGGCATACTGTGATGTAGGAGTGATGCATAAAGAAGGACCTGTCTCTACACCATGCATGAATTCCCCACCCACTAAAAAACTCACATCCAAAGAAAAAAGCCTTCCCATTCTAAGGCTCCTCAACTCTCACCTCCACAGTGCTGGATCTTGCTGCCTCAGCCTAATAAACATTAACCAATTTTCTCTGTCTCCAAATCTCACCAACCCCTCTATATTCAGGGGAGATCTCAGAGCAGTTTCTCTTGCTGAATGAAGTATAAGAGACCTGAGACATTTAGAAGTACACTTTCCTCTTTGATGGACTAGGACTGAGGTGGGAGGAGCTAGGAAAAGGAGATGCAAATATCAGTGAATTTCTTTCCTAGTAACACACCCATTTGTTTCCTTCTGTACCAGTCCTTGCAAGGAAATGCCCCAGCTGCTTCGTGGTTGACAAGGCTCCGTCCTTCTTTAGAAAGTAGTTTTCTTGCTGAAGACAAAAATTAGGAAGGGATGAGTCCTGCAGAAACAGTGGGTGTCCATACACTATTTGAAGAACTATATTGGAATCCTTAGTCTTTTCAAGTAGAATCTATTTTTTTTTCTTACCCATTGTTCTCCAGAGTGTTATTTGGATATGAAAAGGTAGTTTCAGACCAAATGTTGAAGGGCCTTGTACTAAGGAGTCTGGACTATATTTTTCTAAGCAATGGAGAGCTTTGTGCAGGAGAGCGAAACAAGTAGACTTTTATATTGGGTAACTAACTCAGGCAGCCGTGAGGAGGATGGATTAGAAGAGGAGTCTGGAGGTGGGAGCCTGTTGTTGGCGGCTGCAACAATTTACACAATCCTGTTTCAGATTCTTTATGCACATACCTGCTTATCTCTCTAGATTGTGATCTCCTCAAAAATAGGGATTGTAAGGTTCAATGTTTATTCCCGCTTCCCTCAACCCCCAAATTCTCAAATATATTAGTTTTCACATTTTTGACCCTTAATACATATTGATTAAATTAGATTGGCCCCAAATGAGCTCTTAGAATAAAAACACTGAAAAACAGAGAATCTCCATTTTCACAAGATTTTCACTGTGGTGTACTATTGGGGTGAAAGCAGGGCTCTTTATTTTGGCAGTAAAACTGATGACAGCTGTAAACCTTTCTTCCCCTCCCCTTCCTATTAGCACCCAGAAACTAATTCTCTACTCTGTTTCATAATATCTATTCATGACAATAGAATATTAAATCCACATTCCAAAGTCATAAATATTATAAACCACATTTTTACATGGTATTGCATAGCCACTGTCTTTTGTAACAATTTGGCATGGAATTACAAGTAGCGTGCATTAAATTTCATATGCTCTTTAATTTTCTTATCTCTTCATTTGCATGCATATATTTTATAATCATTCATTCTGGTAATAAACCCCACAGGATTTTAAATTGAAGTCCCAGATGCTTTAAAAGAATTTCTGTTGCATAATTGTACTGGTTTGCTTGAAAACAAACAATAATGTATGGCTCAGGAGAGGAGTCAAACTCTTCCTTAAAATTCTCTGGCTTCTATTGACTGGTGAGAAAAAGATTCCACAAACCAAAGTGAGTATAAAAATGATGGAGCAAGGGAAAGATAGACAGTAGTGGCTTTCTGAAGATTCCACTATCTAGAACCACATACATATTTCTAGTGAAAGTGTTTGTGAATTAGCCTTAGAGCTTACTCCCCCAGCCAGGGAATTAGTGGATTGACACAAATGTTTATGGAAGGCGAAGGAGAAGAATTGTTCTTCCCCCGGTGGGAACACCTGAGTGGGCCAAGGTAGAAGAAATGTTTAGTACTTGGAGAGAATTCTCAGGGCTTGAATTTGTTATCTGTTGCTGCACAACAAATTACACCTAAACATATCAGCTTAAAATAACAATTTTTCTTCCTGTGGATGAGGAATCTGGGAGCAGTTTAGCTAGGTGGTTCTGGTCCTGGGTTTCTCATGAGGTTGCATGCAAGTGTTTGTCAGGGCTGCAGTCTCACCTGAACACTTGCTGGGGGGAAGGAGTCTTTTCTAAGCTCACCTGCATGGTTGTTGACAGACTGTTGGCTGGAGACTTTAGTGCATCTAAAGTCTCTGTAGGCATCTACAGAGCATCTCTGTAGGCTACCCAAGTGTTTTTGTGACATGGCAGCTGGCTTCCCCTGGAGTGTATGATCCAAGACAGAGAGAGAGAGAGAGAGAGGGAGAGAGAGGGAGAGAGAGTGGGTGTGTGTGGGGGGAACGCATTCAAGACAGAAATTGCATTTTTAAAATAACCTACCTAGACCAATGCAGGTACAACAGGAGAGAGTACAAGAGTGTGAATACTAACAGGTGGGGATCATTGGCGGCCACCTTAGCCACTGCCTACCCTAGTACTGGACTTGGTAGGGTCAGTGACTCAGGACCACAACCTGAAGATGGCTCTGAATCATGTGCTTGGTTGATGAAGGCAGAGAAGAAGATGGGAAATGGTTGAGGTGATAAGAGTGCACTCAGCTGCCCTCCCTTCTCATTATCTACCCAGTGCCACATCTCTACAGCTTTTTCTCTGAGCTGTTCCTGCATAAGTGGTGGAGAGGGCACTTGTTTAGGAGTTAGGTGTCATGTGATTTGGGTTTAAATGTGGCTTGACTACTAAAAATTTGGAGGCAGTAAGATATATTTTTAAACAAGTATAGACTTTGGAGTTTAATAAGTTTCACTCAAAGCCAGGACTCAGCTCTCATTGGTAATGTGATCTTTGGTAAACCATAGGCAAGCCTTGTGAGGCTTAGTTTCCTTTTATAGGAAATGGGGATGACATTTTACCTTTTAGGGTAGTTGAAAAGATTAAATGAAATGCTATTTTCCTTGCCCTTGTATGACATTAAATTCTCACTTCACCCCTCTGGATTTTTTCTCAACGGGAAAATGGCAGAGATGAGGAATTTTACCCAGTGGAGTCACTGATGTGCTCTCTGTGGTTCTGAGCTGTGCCTTACCTGGTTCTGAGTCTGAGAAGGGCACCAGGCTGGGGTGGGACACATGATCAAGCCTACATCATGGTGAAGATGGGGGTGGATGGATGCAGGGTGAGGAGAAGGGTTGAGAGCTCTGCTTTTTCTCATGCATGCAAAATATTTTTGCCCAGTGCTTAAAGGGAACATAGAGGAGGAAGTATGACCGATGGTTTGTATATTGTTGGTGCTGCAGAAATAAGGAAGAAAAAATGTCTAGCAAATAAAACCCAACCAAACAAACAAGCACAAAAACTTGGGCAAAAAAGAATGGTAAATCACTCTTGTGAGAACGCATGAATGTTAGTCCGTGTTTTCAATTCTTGACAGTGTTCTTTCAGACATGGAACACATATCCACCAGCTCAAGTACAAAAAGGGAGATGGCGGAAGAAGGGGTTACATAAGGAGCTCATAGAATCCATTTGGAGTTGGGAGTTGGAAATGAAAAATGAAGCTACTGTCATGGTTTCTGAGGAGTCTGTTTCTCTCTGTACATCCACCCTGATGTTTGTCTTGAGCAGCTTGCCCTCCTCACTCACCTTACATGTGGCTCTGTATGACTTCAATAGCCCCAACTTTGTATCCTGGTCTCTTGGGCCCAGTACCCACTACAGACCAGCTTTATGTCCTGTTTGCACAGATTCAAAGAGAGCAGATCTTGTTGGTAATTGGTTAGGAAATGAGTTGGCTGGCCTTGGGGTAGATGTCAATCTTAGAACTGGCTGCATTGCAGTTTTCTAGAAGGGACTATGAGAGAGTCAATGAAATTGCATCTATTACATCATTTCTCCCTGGAATAGATGGTCTACTGTTCCATTGTGATGCAGAAAGTGGTTACCTGGCTACCCCTTTGCATTTAGGGGATTGTGGGGGATGGAAGAGTTTGTGAAAAGAAAAGTTTGAAGTAGAGAAGCAGCTAATAGACTCTCTGTCCTCCCAGGAGCGACAAACCTGGGGATGGGAAAAGAGATAGCTCCTTTTTTCTTGTACCTGAAGTAATGCACATTCTGTAAGTCAGTAGTTTCCAGACTTAGAGCGTTTACAGAGCAATAAAATTAGACAAGAGTGGGGACTGACATAAGATTGTGGACTTTATATTTTGCCAAGTAAAGACCCCAAAAAGCTCCAACAATTAGTACTTTTAAAAATCATTTCATGAAAGAAAAGATATTATCACCTCAATGAAATACAAAGGACATACTCTCAGACTACAGGAGAGTCCTTTAAATTAGGTACATTTAGCTTTATGAGAAACCAGCTATATTGTCCTTCCTTATTTCCTCTCATTGTATGCAAGGTCTTGAAAGTTTCATCACAGGCTGACACTAGTTGATGGGTTGGTATTCATCAGCTGACTTGTGTTTGGGAACTGTTGCTATAGTTTAACAGGAACACATAGGTCATAGAAGGTTAGAGCGAGTCATCAAGTTGACAGGGTGAGAAATCAGCATTATTTGATCATTTATTCATTCATTCATTCATTGAACAAATATTTGGTTAGCAGGACTGTGTGATTCATAGATATCAAACAACTTGTTCAAGATTACTCATTAATTTTAGTTAGTTAATTGCAGAATTGGGTAAACAGTAATCTTTCTACGTATACCCTTTTGACTTTCAATTGGACAAATTGTGGGAGATTAAATAGAATTATTAAACATGTAGAAGCAAGACTGAATTTTTCAAAGAAGGAGTCGTGGCCAAATTAAACCTCTAGGAAAAAAAAAAAAAAGGTTAAACTAGCTATTGCTATTCAAATTAAAAAGAAATTGCTTTTGCCACTGTACTAAAATGTAAAAACCTGAATCATTTCCATTAAATTAAATCTTAAATTTAAAATTTCTTTCATTTTTTTCTTCTTGATAGATATTACTTTTATAAATGCAAATATATGGAAAACATTTTTATTTCAAGGAAGACTGCTTAGATAGCTATATTTTTGTTCATAACAATTTCCCCCTCATTCTTCAAGGCATTATATCATTTCTGCGGGTGTTTGGAAAACTTCTAATTCTCAGGATTTCTGATCATGACCAAATTTCATTCAGGTGCTGCTCTTCTTCAAATAAAAAAGTTTGAATAAAACCTTTATCTTGGTTTGACAGAGAGAAAAAGTAAAGGGAGAGGTGTCCCAATTCTCTCAGTTTCCATTAACTTGAAGCAGAAGCTTTGCCTGTGGAAAAGAAGATATTCCGATGGCAAAAAGACTGGGGAGATTAAGTGGCTTTCACACCACCATGTAGGATGTCAGTCACTGAATATCTAGATAACCTGATTTCCAGATCCACCCTTCCCTACATTACAGGTAACTTACAGTGCCAGTGATTTGCACTTTAATGGAGTTGCAAAGTCTGTGAACTTCATTCCTCTGCGTTCCATGCCCATTGCCTATAGCTTATATTTAATGTTGTTAATGTGCTCTGGGTCACTTCCCCTTCTTAGATGCATTTATAGGATTGAAGGATTTACATGAAATTATGTTTGGCTTTAAATTATGAAAAATTTGGTAAATACAGGAAAGAACATAAATACAAATTAAAATTACCAGAAATTCCATTTCCCAAAGAAAACCACTGTTAGCATTTCGGCATATGGCCCTCTCCCTACCCCCCTGCAAAATGGAAAGAAAAAAATGCTATTTAGAATAGCAGTGACTACAGAAGCTTCTGCATTCTATAGGAGTGGCATAATTCATCTCACGTGAGGGTTTTTTTTTGTTTGTTTGTTTGTTTTCATTCTGATTCTGGACATTAGAATCCAAATCAGTCCCATATTTAAGACTTGATACATACATGAAAAACTTGGTATTAGTCTACAAACAACTTGCAAGAAGTAAAAATTCACACTGCATACAAGGGACAAAAAAGGAGAAGTGTAATTCATTCAAATTGCAGTATTGTGTCTGTGTAGATACACTATCCTATAGCAGCTACCTCTGATTATTGTCATGCCCATTCAGGCTATAACAATGTTATTGCTTTTTGGCTTGCATATTGATATACAGTGTTTTTCACTGTGATCAAGAACTGGGGTAGGGGGGGGTGGAAGGAGAGAGATTTAGCGAGCTGTGACACAACTGAGATTTTACATTGCAATGGCTCTCTGGTTTGTTGTGTTTTGTCAAAGATGTGTCTGGTATCTATTGCTTTTATTATTTCCAGCTGTCCTAATTATTTCTCTCATTTGATTTTAATTCCGTTTTCAAAGAGGAGCTGGCTTGCCAGGTGGTTATTATTTTTTCTAAAGTCTTTCAGCTCTAATTAAAAAAATGTCCAAAGAAAGTCCTTATTTCAGCATTTACTTGTAACATGTTTATGTCCTCCTTGAAGAGGGAAGTCACGTGTTCCTAATGCTGATTTCTGTTGTTGGCACTGCCACCCACGCCCAAGGAGAGAAGAAATAGTACAACCTTTCAGAATGTGTGTGTCTTTTTTCTTAAAAGAAAAGAAAAAGCATTGTGTTCTTAACTGGAAATAAAATGTTGAAGTAAGACAAATGTTGCATATGAATACCCTTAAAAAAATAATCCTAACTAACATCCACTGCTTGTTAGTAGTTTTAGTTTTCACAAGCCAGGTTTTTTTGTGTTACATTTTAATAACCCACAATTTAATGTTAGTAAAAAAGGAATAAAAGATTGGATCTTGAGGCAAAGGGAAATGTGAAGCCAAGGTCAGCTCCATAGGCTTTGATGGGTCAGTTATTTACTTTTCTGTGAGAGGTGAAGCAAATAAATGGCTGTTCTTCATGTTTTAGTGAGAGAAAAATTAAAATGCTCTTGGCAGTTTTCCTTTGGAAAACTTTGCTCCATCAACCTTTTCCCCAAGCTCGACTCATTGGCAGAAGGGACCTGGGTGATCTCAGTCCCATTTGGAGCCAGGGCCCCCGACCTTTGCCCTGTGCCCTGGATACCCCTTCACCAGCTTCGTCCAGACACTCTGTCTCAATCAAGGTCATGTCGCCTTTCACTCTTCCTCCAAGGGATTTCTGAAGCTGGCTGCTCAGCGGTGGGTGGTACCCTGAGACACGGGTGTTGCTGCTTTGAAAGTCAGCCTGCAGCCTCTCTGTGTACGCAGACACTTCACAGTGTAGTCCACAGCCGGGCTACCCCAGATGGGCAGAGTCTGCAGATCGCATCTGCACTGCTTCTGATAACGTTATCAGATGCACCTAAAATCTGTGCCGAGCACACAGAAGTGCTGATCACATTCCTGATGCTCTCTGCCTGCCTTTCTCAAGGCACACATAGTAAAATCATTTTGCAAGAGGGGGTCATGTGAAGGTGGAGGCCCTGAGCCTTGGTGTCCTCCTCCGAACATTGGGTTCCTTTTGCTGGGTGGATGCGAAGACTCAGTGTATTTGCCAAAGTGCCAGTTACAGAGCTGTTGTCAATAAATACGAGTTTGCTACCCTTCCTCCCCCAGGTAAATATTCCAGGCCCGGATCCTTTCTCTAAGGTAGGCCAGTGGAGAGTATGTGTAGAGTCTTTACGTATGACTATTGTTACATGACGCCTGCTCCATGAGGTCCCTGCTAGATGCATCACTGGAAATGGAAGTCAGGATTAAACAGCAAGTGGTGGGGCTTCCCTGGTGGCACAGTGGTTGAGAGTCCACCTGCCAATGCAGGGGACACGGGTTCGTGCCCCGGTCCGGGAGGATCCCACATGCCGCGGAGTGGCTGGGCCCATGAGCCATGGCCGCTGAGCCTGTGCATCCGGAGCCTGTGCTCCGCAACGGGAGAGGCCACAACAGTGAGAGGCCCGTGTACCGCAAAAAAAAAACCAACCACCACCAACAACAACAACAACAAAAAAAACCAAACCAAGTGGTGGTAGGAACAGTTTTCTAGGAATGCTTGGGCTATCATGGCCATTTTATCCTTTTTAAAAAGAAACCTAAGGCTAGAATTATGTACATGGCCTTTTTCCTTTCTGAGGAATAGGAGCATAGTTTCTGGAAGAAGCAGCACAAAGCATAAAAACTCTCCTAGACCCAGAATTGTAAAATATATTTTAGAACTGGTCTAGATCTAGCTTTCAGTATATGCCTCCTGGCACAAAAGGAGTGCCGCCTTTGTCCCTTCACTTCATACCTCCCAGACACAGCATAGCCGCGTGCATCCACGGGCACCCATGACTCCCACCATTTGTAGCCTGCTGCGGGCTGCTCCCCGCAGCAGCAGTGGCCAAAGCAGACTGTCTTATCTGCTCCCTTTGCTGCACTGTGACCAGGAACAGCTCCATCCTGAACCACAGAAGCTCTTCTTAACCCTAGGACTGAGAATCCTGCCTTCCCTCCCTCAGTGAGCACCCAGCTAGTGGATGGAGAGAAGGTCAGAGGTGGGTGGGTTCCAGTTATTCTTCATTTATAGAACTTGGACCCTCTCTATACTGAATTTTCTAAAATGAATTTTAGAATAGCCAAGCACCTTGAAAACCCTATCTCCTCAACTTCCCCGCTCTCATCATTTGGAAGTGAGGGCTTCATTACCAGAATCTTCAGGTTCCTGGCACTGTGATCCAAGAATGATTCTTAGAGACTATTTCTATAGCACAGCCTAGAGAGAAATGGTTGTCTAATCCTGAATTCACATAAAAAGATAATTCTGTACGCCGTTGGGATTACTAAAATAATTTTTAAAAAGTGTACTTAAAGCTATTTTAGGCATCTCTATGTGCTAATGGTACAACGGCCTTTGTGAATAAAAGTGAAGTGTAATTATTTGATAATCACTTGGAGCAGCTTTCCCCTCTATGCCTGCTTAACTCCTGCTCATCTTCAGGTCTCAGCTCTAATGTCCCCTTCTCAGGGAGGCCTTCCCCGACCCCCTGGGCCAGGCTACTTCCCTTTGCAGCATTTATCTTAATTAATATTAAAGACTTAACGGGTGTCAAAGAAGCAGCAAAGAGGCTCCAGAATCATATGGCTCATGTTGGAAGCTTGGCTCCGCCTCTTACTTGCTTTGTGACATTGGGCAATTTATTTAACTTTTCTGTGTCTCTGTCTTATTCCATTCGGGCTGCTAGAACAACCCACAGACTGGGTGGCTTATAAACAGCAAACATTTATTTCTTATAGTTCTGGAGGCTGGAAGTGCAGGAACAGAATGACAGCATGGGGGTGGTTCTGGTGGAGGTGCTCTTCTGGGCCCTCCTCTTGCTGTGTCCTCCCACGGTGGAAACAGCAAGACAGCACTCTGGGGCCTCTTTTATAAGGGCACTAATCCCATTCATGAAGGGTCCACCGTATGACCTAAACACCTCCCAGAAGCCTCACCTCCTAATGCCATCACATTGGGGGTTAGGATTTCAACATATAAATTTTAGAGGGACACAAACACTCAGTCTATAGCAATAGGCAGTGTTTCATCTTGTCACTTCACTATGTAATGGGGATTCCCTGTTACATGTCATATAAGACCATGCTCCCCAGCCTGGCTCAAACCATAGACAAATAGACACATGAAGGATGATACACATTTACATTTTTTAAAAAAATGCGTGTTTACCACTAGGTATAGATTTCCTTTTTAAGAATTTGGCAGTATGAATATATGATGACCTGAATTCTCACTAGACATTTTTTTTCTTTTTCTGCTCATCTTAATGAGCAACATTTAAATTTTTGCCATGCTCTTTTCCTCATACATCTTTGTCTTGTTTGCCAATTTTTCTTCCCATACCTTTGGAAATGGACTTTGCTATCAGCTATTACCTTCTTTAGTTACTTTTCCAGGTGTGTTCAAATTTTTTACTTGTTTTAAATAGAATTGTGTCTGCTTTTCTTTTTCCACTTCTTGACTCCTATTACTCTTCCTAGTCAGAGCTCTTGAGCCCAATATACCATCTGCCTCCTTCTCCTATTTTAGCCATCTCAAATCTTATATGGGCTCATAACTTCAACATATTAGGGTTGAATGGGACCTTAGGGAACAAGGACCAGCTCCATCATTTTACAGATGAGAAATCTGAGCCTCAGAAAAAGAAGTAATTTGCCCAACATGGTGGAGCTAGTTAGTGGAGGGGCTGGGATCAGACCTCTGGACTCTGAGTCTGACACTCCTGCAATGGGCCACATCCCTGCCACTTTGCATTCACATCACTCAATTCTTTCATTTTCTTTAACACATTATAAACTCTCTTTTACTAGAGAACCTTAACATTTCCTTTAAGAAACCTAAGACTAGCTAGGTTTTTCTGCTTTCTTTTCTCTTCTTTTCCCTTTCTTAAGGAATGTATTTAGGTTGCTCTTTGGGTCTGAACTGGGTCTAGACTGAATTGTTTGGTGAAGTTAGACTAATATTTGGCTAGAAAATAACCAAAGCATATTGTGCAATGCTCTGCTCAGATAGTTAGCAATGATGACCCAAATTCCCAGACTAGACAGAAACACTGAGATCCAACATTTGGCCTTTCTGAAATGAATTTTAGATAGTTTTTCCCAAAATGAATTTTAGACAGTCTTTCCCTGGGTCATTCTCTCAAGGATTACTTTTATAGTTACATGGAAAAAGAAAAGGTACAATGTTACTGATTTTAAATAAAAGCTGGATTAAAAATCTGAAGCATCACCATATATTTTAGTAGGCAATTCACAAGTGGAGTAAATTTGCAAATAGAATTAACTAACTGAATGGATAAGAAACATTTATGGCTTTTGTATCAAGCATGCTATGGTATAAAGGACTAGGCTGGCTGCCTTTTAGAGAAGTTATATAAATATATGGATGAGCAGGGTCATCCATCCTCCCCGATGGCCACATAGGAACAGGCCATTGAGAAGGAACAAGTCATCCTCAACTTATTTATAAAATGTACCAGGAAGATATTACATTTATTAATCAACCAAAAAAAATCACTAATAGCATGCCATTAAAAAACCTAATGAATGAAACCCCAAAGATGTAAAGAAAAAGAGAACTTTATGGTCAAAGCATAAAATATGGTATAAGTAAGAGGTTGCTAAATTTATGTAGTAGCCATTTTTTAAACTCATCTAAATGTCACAACAGAAACACTATATCACAGCAGAAACTAATCTTTCCCCGTGCAAAATGTGACATTATCTAAGGCCCCTTTATTAGGGTACCTACTATTAGAGGCACTTGCCAATATTGTGGGTGTATTCTTAACGGCTAATTAAAGGGCAAATTCCAAGCTCTCTTATAATCCAGTTGACACATGCAATATTTATTACAGAGCAGTGGGAGTTCATTATTTCATCAATAGGCTGAAAGATTGGAAGATTTTTTTTTTAATTTAACAACTGGTTTACAAGAATGGAATTCAATATCAGGTATGGAGCAACCCAGTGGACCCCTCTCTTTTTATAATTCCAGTTAGTTCAGTAAACAAGGTGTCAAGCTTATGTGATGAACGGGATGGAAAGAGCCTGCCCTTTTAATGGCTTCCAACAGTGGTTTACCAAGTTACTTGAGACTATAAAGCAAACATTGAAAAGGCTACCCTTGTCAGATTTCTTGTTCTTATGTGGCCAGAATTTATAGCAATGAGAAAAGAAAATTAAGGCAGCTAAAAGTAGGTGTCTCCGTTGCTTTTTTCGGAGTAATTTTAACATTTTCCCCATATTACATGAATAATTTGCACTTAACAGCTGCAAATGTTGCCTCCTGCAAGTATAACTGAAGTGGTGTTGTGGATAAGCACAGTGATGCTCTGATACCTGCAGGAGCTCCCAGAAAGCAGGGGTGATAGTCAAAATATCTAACAACTAGTAGGATATAGGTTCTGACCAATTCATTTGGACCCCGGCTGGGATGCTTTACCTGCTGGCTAAACAGAAGCCCTGTTGGAAGTGTCCTCTGTTGAGGTATCTTGGAATTCGTGGGGCGACTATCCATGACTAATGGATTGGAGTCCTCCTCTCTGGGTCCACCAACTTTATAAAGATGCTCAGATGATTCAGAATCTGGGGAGTACCCAAGAGTTGCATATTCACTCCTGTATAGTTTTGTGTTGTGGTTAAAAAAAAAAAAAAGGGACAGGGGCTTCCCTGGTGGTCCAGTGGCTAAGACTCTGAGCTCCCAATGCAGGGGGCCCAGGTTCAACCCCTGGTCAGGGAACTAGATCCCACATGCTGCAACTACAAATTCACATGCCACAACTAAAGATCCTGCATGCTGCAACTAAGACCCAGTGCAGCCAAATAAATAAATAAATAAATAATTTAGAAGACAACAACAACAAAAAAACAAAACAGGGACAGCATGACACGTTGGCAAGGGCTCTGGACTGAATGACCAAAAGATTCTGAATTCATGTCCCAACTCTGCTGCTTACCAGCTGCGTGACCGTGGATGATACCCATGGTCTCCCACTTAACTATAGAATGAAGGTACTGGACTCAATTTCCTTTCTGTTCCATGATTCATTTCAACTTAACACTCATGCCTGCTCATAGGTGATTAATAAAACCTTCCAGCTTTCTGAATTGTGAAAGTGCACAGTCTCCTTTCAGTGGAAATTTGAGTTTGCTCTGCAAGTCACTCCACCTTCATGAGATTCATAGTGTTGGTTATTGAGTACTATTAAGTAAAAAGTGTTGTCAGGTCAGGCATTTAGTATTCTCTTACATCTTATAGACTTCAGTATCATGTTACATGAAATTGACACAGTTTCTTAAATGCAAAACAGTGCATGTCTGGGGTTCAGACTATATCTCTAAAGAAGAAATGCCACATGGGCAGAAAGTTTTGAAGCCGAGGGCTGGAGTTAGTTATCTTCTTTATGTGCTGCCAGTCTTATTCTGCAGATTGCGAAAGAGGAATACGTAGACTCATTTTATAATGTTTCATGTGTCTCTTAAAAACACCATGTTTATCCATGACTATAAGGAGGGGGAAGTAAAGACTTCTGTTGTTAATGCCTCTGGCCTAGCTGCTGTGCAGGCGGCCAACAAGCACCTCCCTTGCCCCTTCCTGCCACTACATTTTACTGAGAGTTAAAAATGCCCATTTCCTAAAAATTGTGGCAAGGAAGAAGCATTGTCTCTGCCTTGTTCACATGTGGGTAGGTAGACAGGGCTTGCTTGCCAAGTCAAAATCTTTGTGTGGGGTAAATTCCTCCTTACACCGATCGTAAAGTAAGCATCTGACATTTCCTGCAAATGCTCTATTTCTTCATACAGAATTAACCTGCCAAAAACATTGTGTTTACAATCTAAATATTTGGATCATAAGCCAAAAGGGTGGGGGAGTCTGTCTTCCTCAATATTTTGCACAGTAATGTGTCCAGTAAATGTTATTTATGACAATAATAAATAATCAAGAAAGAGCATGTTGAGGGGGAAACTGTGAGGAGTCAGGAATGGTAAATTGCATTAGTTATGAGAATTATTACAAGGAAAAAATGAAAAAATACCTCCTGACTGCCTGTCCCGCTGCAGACATTTTCCTAGTTTTGGAGCCCAGAGGACACGCTTCATTCTGAGACAGGTGTGGATTGTAAAGACGACTGGAGGGTTTAGGCTGGAACTACAGTCGGGGGTGTGAAGCTTCCTAAAGGTCTAATGGGCATTATGTTTGGTCCAGGAGCAAATTCAAATCCCAGAGCACTGTCTCTGGAATTGGGAAAACTTGGGTTCTGGTCCAGGTTCTAATAATTCTAAGTGATCTCTCTCCATGCCCATTTCCTCATCTGTAAAACAGGGTTAACAAAGGCTTCTGTCGAGGCTTTTATGAATGTTAAGTGAGGTTGTGCACATAAAGTACTTGGCATGACACCTGAACATAGTAAGCACTGCAGAAATGTAGCTATGATGGTGATGATCACTGGAATTCCCCTCCTTTCATTGACGCTACACTGGGCCTGCCCTGATGCCCTGGGCAAGCCTTCTGTCATGCCTTCGCTCCTGCAGAGGAATGCCTGCTTCATTCCTGGACCATATGTCTTTTTTTCTGAGACAGCCTCAGTTTCAAATATTCTGACCCATTGTCTCCACAAATCAATAAAATACTGAGAAATCCCAGTATTTGATAAATAGTAACTGAATGACTCAGGGCAAGTAATATAATAACAACATATGTGTCATAAAACTTGAGTCATAGGCTGAAGAAACTCAGGGATTAATGAAGATACATGTGCATGCTAGCCCACATTTAATACAGTTATGAGTATACGTGTGCTGGTGTTTTAGTTGTAAAGTTGGGGAATACTGTACTTAATAAAATCCTGTCAAACTGGGGGCCAGGTGATGGACTACAGTGGGGGTAGGAGACAGTGACTCTTCCCAGGTGCTATTGAATGTAGTTAGGAAATTTAAAATCAGTTCAAAATTGTTTCAGAGGGTCAGAACTATTGTCTTTTAAATTTATATTTTATTTTAACATCAAAATGTGAAGCGATGGCCACAATTTGATTGGATAAGACATTTTATAAGAAATCATAAAATCAGGCCAAATTTAATCTCAGAAACTATGTCTAGAGTTTTGTTTTGAAAATTATGGTTAACATATTGATAATCAAAATTCCTGAGGCAGAAGACTGTCAATACTGAAGACATACAAAGAAAGGGGCAATGTATTTATTCCTGCACTGATGGCCACAAAGCATGTGTGACTCATGTTCAATAGAATGATAATGGAGTTGCCTTCTTAAGCCAGTGACTAATTGCAACAAGCCTTAGAAAGCCACTTAAAAAGCTGTGCTTTGTTGAGAGTGTTTATTTCTTTGATTTAAAAATTGTTCTAATTGCAAAACTCTCCCAGGGCAAATGTTCAAATCATTAATACATCATTTATATGGAAAGTAACCTAGAATAGCAAGTAAATAATACTAACAGCAAATAGTTACCTTCATACCAACCCCCTGTACAAGACCAACTAGAATAAGAAGATGTTGAACTTGAGGATTTCCTTCTTGGCATTGTGTTCACACATGGTGATAAAGTAAGGTATCCTCAGAGCTTTGTACTATAGCACCCCTCTGGGGGTTGAGATAGAAATTTCACTAATAATGATTGAGACTAACCATCTTCAGTAGTAATAGAAAGGACTGGCTGGTCTATACGTAGATGGCTGCAATTTGGAAACCTGCGAGGACAGCCAAAGTGGTTTGAGTGTGGTCTCAGTGTAGGACAATGGAATCTGGTAGCTTAACCCAAGCTGACCATGTTTCATCATCTGAAGAACTATATGTTAATAGGTGTGTGGTGAGCTAAGGAGACAAGAAGAGGGAGAAAGGGCCTGGGCTGCAACCTGAGCATTTGGGGCTGTTTTGTACCATCAGACTGTGATTGCTTGGAGAACCAATAGGTAATATCCTCCCACTAGTTCCCCTTGCTCTAATTTCATGTTTGTTGAGCACTACTGATTATATAAAAAGTTTCCCATTTAAATTTTCAAACAGGGGAACCTGTAGCGACCCATGTTTGGAGTGTCTGATGACCCATGTTTGGAGTGTCTGATCATCCGGGCCATTAATGTTCTCGATGTAAATTAATTACCTGCCTGGGTGAAGGGGAGAATGAAGTGACTTATTCATGCCAAGGAGAAGCAGAGTGAAAAACAGGCTTCAGAGGATTTGGAATCCCAGGCCTGCTCTGCAACTGACCCATAACATACTTCCATTGGCCTCTAGAAGCTTGACAGATACACAGATACGTCATACATCTTCTGGCTTCTTGGTGTGCACTTGTGTGAGTGTGTGAGCTCGTGCATGTGAACATGCTGGGAGAGGATCCCCCTTCCCCTCTACCCCAGCAGTTTTCCTCCTCTCTTCAGGTCTTCATAGGCAGGCCCAAGTTCCCATGGATGGAATACTGTGTACAAAAGTGAGCTGCTGAGTCGAGAGAGTAGATCATGGAGTCCAAAGCATGCTTCAAACACCAGTCACTGTGTTTACTTTATACCATAATCTAACTCCCAAAAGATGTCCCATCTTCCTGGGGGATTGATTGCAGATCCTATTTATATTCTTTTAACACATTTATTTACTGGTGAGGAGACAATTTATTTTCTTATTGGAAAATAAATAGACTAACCCAATAAAACCAAAGCCTCCAAACTACTGCCATTTTATTTTTAAATTGATTTTTATTTATTTTTTTTAAAGGACTTCAAAGAGTGTTTAATCAAAATATTTAGAGGATATATCTTCTCCAATAATTTTAGAATCACCATTTAAAAACATTTTTCTAAAGGATTAATTGCCAAAATATACAAGTAGCTCATGCAGCTCAATATTAAAAAAAAAAAAACCCAATCCAAAAATGGGCAGAAGACCTAAAAAGACATTTCTCCAAAGAAGATATACAGATTGCCAACAAACACATGAAAGGATGCTCAACATCACTAATCATTAGAGAAATGCAAAGCAAAACTACAGTGAAATATCACCTCACACCGGTCAGAATGGCCATCATCAAAAAGTGTACAAACAGTAAATGCTGGAGAGGGTGTGGAGAAAAGGGAACCCTCTTGCACTGTTGGTGGGAATGTAAATTGATACAGCCACTATGGAGAACAGTATGGAGATTCCTTAAAAAACTAAAAATAGAGCTACCATATGACCCAGCAATGCCAGTACTGGGCATATACCCTGAGAAAACCATAATTCAAAAAGAGTCATGTACCACATGCTGGGAAAACTGGACAGCTACATGTAAAAGAAAAATTAGAACACTCCCTAACACCATACACAAAAATAAACTCAAAATGGATTCGAGACCTAAATGTAAACCCGGACACTATAAAACTCTTAGAGAAAAACATAGGAAGAACACTCTTTGACATAAATCACAGCAAGATCTTTTTTGATCCACCTCCTAGAGTAATGGAAATAAAAACAAAAATAAACAAATGGGACCTAATGAAACTTAAAAGCTTTTACACAGCAAAGGAAACCATAAACGATGAAAAGACAACCTTCAGAATGGGAGAAAATATTCGCAAACGAATCAACAGACAAAGGATTAATCTCCAAAATATATAAACAGCTCATGCAGCTCAATATTAAAGAAACAAACAACCCAATCCAAAAATGGGCAGAAGACCTACATAGACATTTCTCCAAAGAAGACATACAGATGGCCAAGAAGCACATGAAAAGCTGCTCCACATCACTAATTATTAGAGAAATGCACATCAAAAATACAGTGAGGTATCACCTCACACCAGTTAGAATGGGCATCATCAGAAAATCTGCAAACAACAAATGCTGGAGAGGGTGTGGAGAAAAGGGAACGCTCTTGCACTGTTGGTGGGAATGTAAATTGATACAGCCACTATGGAGAACAGTATGGAGGTTCCTTAAAAAACTAAAAATAGAATTACCATAGGATCCAGCAATCCCGCTACTGGGCATATACCCAGAGAAAACCATAATTCAAAAAGACACATGCACCCCAATGTTCATTGCAGCACTATTTACAATAGCCAGGTCATGGAAGCAACCTAAATGCCCATCGACAGACGAATGGATAAAGAAGATGGTACATATATACAATGGAATATTACTCAGCCATAAAAAGGAACGAAATTGAGTCATTTGTTGAGATGTGGATGGATCTAGAGACTGTCATACAGAGTGACGTAAGTCAGAAAGAGAAAAACACATATCGTGTATTAACGCATGTATGTGGAACCTAGAAAAATGGTACCGATGAACCGGTTTGCAGGACAGAAGTTGAGACACAGATGTAGAGAACAAACGTATGGACACCAAGGGGGGAAAACCGTGGTGAGGTGGGGATGGTGGTGTGCTGAATTGGGCGATTGGTATTGACATGTATACACTGATGTGTATAAAATTGATGACTAATAAGAACCTGCAGTATAAACAAACAAACAAAAAAAGCATGTAACCATAATAGCACTATCACAAAAAATATTAAAAGCAATTGTTCTATTTAAAAGAAAGAAATAAATAAAAAGAGTCATGTACCACAATGTTCACTGCAGCACTATTTACAATAGCCAGGACATGGAAGCAACCTAAATGTCCATTGACAGATGAATGGATAAAGAAGATGTGGCACATATATATACAATGGAATATTAGCCATAAAAAGAAACGAAATTGAGTTATTTGCAATGAGATGGATGGATCTAGAGTCTGTCATACAGAGTGAAGTAAGTCAGAAAGAGAAAAACAAATACCGTATGCTAACATATATATATGGAATCTTAAAAACAAAAAATGGTTCTGAAGAGCCTAGGGGAAGGACAGGAATAAAGACGCAGGCGTAGAGAATGGACTTGAGGACATGGGGAGGGGGAAGGGTAAGCTGGGATGAAATGAGAGAGTGACATGGACATATATACACTACCAAATGTAAAATAGATAACTAGTGGGAAGCAGCCGAATAGCACAGGGAGATCAGCTCCGTGCTTTTTGACCACCTAGAGGGGTGGGATAGGGAGAGTGGGAGGGAGACACAAGAGGGAGGGGATATGGGGATATATGTATATGTATAGCTGATTCACTTTGTTATAAAGCAGAAACTAACACAACATTGTAAAGCAATTATACTCTAATAAAGATGACAAAAACAAAAAACAAAAAAAACATTTTTCTATGCTTACTTTACCTATTCACTAAAGTAAATAAATTTCTGTAGCTTAATCCAAACTAATAACTACTGGCATTTTAAATCCCAGTTCTACAGACTTTGGAGACTTATTGAACTATAGGCTTTCTAGTTAAAAGGGACCTTAAAAGTCTTCTATTCCAAATGAGAACAAAAAGAAATACATTTTATATTGCAACCCAGTTTACACACATATGTACACAGACAGAGATAGATATATACACATAGCTGAAATAAAGTTTAATGAAATAATAGTTTGCTTACTGATATTTTCTCTTGTATTTCATGAAAAATATTACTGGTCACTAACACGCTAAATTGATTTTACAAACGGGGTGTGTGTGTGTGACTTGCTGAGTTCAACCCTTATCTTCTGCTTGAGTCCCATCTCCAATCCCTCCCTTCCACCAATTGTAGGAGCAGTGACCTGATGGGAGTTATCCAACTTATCTGTCACTGAACTGGGGTGTTGTGACGATGATGCAGGAGGGACACAAAGAAAGTTAGGAAGGCTGGTTTGGAAGCAGAGAAATGAAGTGAGTGCCTGAGGGCAGAAACAAGCTTGGTAGGCAGTAATGCAGCCTCAGGCAGGCATAGGAAGAATGTTTTGAACATCCTTAGAGGTCTTCAAGGCTGTCAGCTTTCTGCGTGTCTTTGAGCTCCAATTCCATCACTCTGGGCACAGCAAGACTCTCTAAGGGAAACTAATGCTGCTGCCTGAATGTCATGGCTGAAACCATGGTGTGCGCTCACCCCCAGGGTCACATTCTTTGTGATGTAGTAATTATAATAGAAATAGCAATGATAATAAAAATAACAATAACTTCCATGATTTCTTGGGTGATTATGATATACAGTATGTTATGTACATAATCTAATTTAAGTTTTGCACACATTCTATGAATTAGGCAGTATTTCCTCTATTTTACAAACAAAGACATGGAGGTGTGTAAAGAATAAACTAGTAAGTGGCAGAGCGAGAATGTGAACTTCAGTCTGTATGATCCGATGTGTCTACTCAACCCCAGTACATTTGTCTTAAGGAACGGGCCAGATGACCTTTTGATCTGAGGGAGTGCTTTCCCTAGGAGGTTGTGTCTCCCTCTCATTTCAGAATTTCCTGTGTTTTCTGGACTACTGCTTCTGAAACTGATTTAGATATCCTGTTATTCCAGAGACATGAAGAGAAACCAGCCTAAAGATAGTAACCTTTCTTTCAAAGAATGCTTTTTGAAGATAATAGGGAAAGTACAAAATTTTCTACATTGAAAGCATCAATCTTTCTATTTGCATGCCACCAGCAAAGACTGGATACAAGCTAATGTTTATGGGAGGCAAAAATCCATGCATTATACGTTTGCACTTCAATTTTCAGAAGATATTACTTAAGAAGACTTTTTTTTTTGTAAATTAAAGTGTAAACAAAACTGAGCTTTTATATTGAAAATGAAAAATGGGAGATAAAAACATAAATTATGAAAGGCAGACATACTTTTATTTACTTAGTGCCATATTATAATCACTGTGATTTAGGCCATGGGCTTTACTTAAATGAAAGACCTTGGGAATATAAGTTCAACTCTTTAATTTGCTAATTATGCTTCCCCTTGATAGAAAGAGGCTTATCATTCGTGTGGGTGGTGTTTTATTATGTTACTTTACTAATACGATAAGAAGAGACTATAAAATGGTGTAATATTCCTGCTTAATATACAGATATTTTAAGCCTGAAGTTAGTAATTATGAATAAAATTAAAATCCATTGCATATTAGTTGTAGAAAATAATATACAAACTTAATTATATCTTCTAGGTAGCAGTTTATTCTGTTCCATACTATTCATCATTAGAAAAATGAAATACTTGGCAAAGCAGTAAATTTGAAAAAGATAGTGGTAGAATTTTAGGCCTTTAGAGCTGGGACAGATTATTTTAAAGGTAACCTAGTTTTTGTTGTTTTGTGACAGGGAGTAGAGGCTGAGAGAGCTCTGGTAATTCACACAGCTCACACAGCGAGGCAGCAGAAAGATGGGAGGGCCAGTGTGTCCTTATGTCCAGGCTGGTGGGCACTGCAGGGAGCTGTTATTCAACCAGTTAGCTTTGGCAGACTATGGACCATAAAGCAAAAAGGGGCTTTGATAATAGCAATCAAGAGACCAAAAAGCAAAATCACACAAAAATGGAATCACACAAAAATATTTTCTGCAGTGTTTCAGTTTACATGTCCTGTGGCACTACATAAATACAATATATTTGGGGAACCAAGAGGAGTTTCCTATGCAACACATCACAAGAATGCCTGCTAATCCCATGAGTTCATGGTGAAAGGATCACTGACCTCAGGATGGCTTGACAATAAGCACCATTAAACACCCCAACTCTTTGTAGTTATGCACACCAACCTGGAGGAAAAATAATGTTCTCTCCAAGTTGATGACCTTTTTGTGAGTAAACAGAATCTCTGACAGTGAGCCTCAGCACATGGTTTTCTAGACATGTGAGCCACTAGTTTTTGAAATAGAGTGACATGCTGAAAGCCTCAGGGAAAAATAGCACTTAAAACATAAAAACACAGCACTTCCTATTGAGCAATCCATCCCTATTCGTGTATCAGATCCAGAACCACATGTGTTAATGGCCTACAATGTGCACATGGGGTTATGATGGATGACATACTGAATGCAAGTACCTCTGAAAGAAATTAAAGATGAAAATACCAAGCCAATCCTGTCCTCCCAAGAAACTCAAACCTTAACCCCCCATTGACTTTTCTCTCTTTCATAAAGCCTAGGAATTAATAGCTACCCTTTACTGAATAGGCTTCACTGTGTACCAGGCATTGTACTACTTGTAGTGTAAGTGAGCCTCTGAGAGAGTCTTGATTACCCCAATTTTACAGATGAGGCTTGGAGAGGTTAAGTAATTTGCTACAATGTTATACAGCTGACATACAAACCCAGATGTATTGAAAAACATAATCATCCTTTTAACTACACAACAAATGAAAAGTAGCATTTTTGCTTTTATTATTATTACCTTTTAGAAATAATTAACTTTAAAACGGAGTTAGTGTTTTCCCTGACATTAGATCACCAGCCTAGTCAGTAGCAGAGGAATTGATGGGCCCTGGAAACCTGATAATTAATTCCATACCTCTTTCTGAACTGAACAATATTGAGACTCAGGCAGCAATCTCTATTTAGCCATTTGGATGAATGTACTGTTATTTTATAATAAAAAGTTTATATGCTTTTTTATGTCAGAAATGTGCTTAGTTATTTGGTGGCTTCCTGACTACTGGATGATGTAGTAGCTCTTCAGCTGGTTCAGACTGATTATCTCCGGTTTATAGCTCTAGAGCTTAATTAATTTGCACATTCCGTATGGAATTTGGAGAAGAAAATTCTTAAAAGTTAATGGGCTAGGGGCTTCCCTGGTGGCGCAGTGGTTGAGAGTCCGCCTGCCGATGCAGGGGACGTGCGTTCGTGCCCCTGTCTGGGAAGATCCCACATGCCGCGGAGCGGCTGGGCCCGTAAGCCATGGCCGCTGAGCCTGCGCGTCCGGAGCCTGTGCTCCGCAACAGGAGACGCCACAACAGTGAGAGGCCCACGTACAGCAAAAAAAAAAAAAAAAAAAAAAAAAAGTTAATGGGCTAGTTTTATATTTAGTCAATATATCTTTAGTACAATGCTGGGCAACGTTTCATGTTATATAGCTTAGTGCAATAATAATAGTAAAAGAGAGGTTGTTGATAGCTATAACTAAGGTTTACATTCTAACTCAAAGCTTTTTCTTTCTGTTTCTTAATAATGAGCCTGATCTTCCTGGGTGGAGGGATTTTTGAGGCACAGACAAAGGTGGAGGTGGGAGGTAAAGATACTGGTAAAGTAGGTGATTAGAAACTGATTGAGAAGTTTGGTGTTGGTGTTAGTCCTGGGTTCACATTCTTGCTTTGCCAATTTTTAGAGCTGTTTAACCTAGAACAGTTTGAATTGTCTGTGCCAAATTTTCCACATCTGTAAAATGGAAATCATAATTACTACTTTATCAGGTTGTTGCAAAGACTGAATGTGCTCAGCTTGCCCTAAAGCAAGGGCTCAGTAAATGGTAGTTACTATTGGGAGGTGCTTATGTAAAAGATTTGGAAACTGCCTCCTGAAAGTGAGGGAGGCTCCAGCATCTGAAAGGAAGAAGTCTGTTCCCCTCCCCCATTGTCCATAGAGCTCATTGCTTGGGCTGCACTTACCAGGGGCGCAAAGAAATATGATGTAGATTAGAAGTCTTATGATTTGGGCACAGATCTTTTCATTTTCAGATCAACTTGTGTTGTATCGAGTACACCACGGTTGCAGGGTAAATATGTACTGATTTTATTTAGCTATAATACAAGGCAGAGTTTCTCTTTCCTGGCTATGGGTTGGGGATGGTAATAGGTAGTTGAGTCTGCATGGTAGAGAATACGGGGCATATGGAAAGGGAAAAAGGAGTGAACCTTCCCAAGAGCAAGCTTGTGAAATAAGATTTTCCTATAAACCTAATGCTGTTATAAAATAAAGAAGTAAACCCAACAAACATCTTATTAACTAACATGAATTTGAAACTTGTGGAAATTTGATATGAATTGAACTATATTGTACTTCGATAACATTTAGCCTCTTCAACAGAACCAAGCATTTCTGAAGCAATTATTTTCATAATAAAGCTCGGCTAATTGCACATGATTTTTATTCATTTCTCTCTACTTGGCAACACTCAACTAAGCTAATTTGAGTTAGTGGATGCAGGATGTTAAAAACTTCTAAAGCTAGGTTTCTTTAAAATCCTAAAAATTTTAGGTTCACATAGCTTACAGTTTCACTGTCAAAAATGAATAGAAACTAAAATATTTCTTTCTTTCTTTTCTTTTCTTTTTTTTTTAAAAAAAACACTGATGGGTAAAAACAAAGCTACAAACACCTATAGGGGAAAGCCAACTGATTGGGTAGAGGCCAGTGGATTTTTCAAGTTTTTGTAAAGATTTCTTCTGGTGACAAACTTTATCAGAAACATGTTTTTTTCTGATTAACAGTAGTGATAGGTTTGTAGATAAACTGTAATTCAGGTGCTTACTCATACTTTAATACAACCTCTTGAAATGTTATGACTGTCTTGAGAATAAATTTCCTCACTATGTCATACTGAGCACTTCCTGTTTTAGGTTAAATTATAACTACCTTGAAATGATCTACTAGAAAAATTGGGGTTTTTCTAGTGCCAGGGGAAAGGACTGAATAAATTAAACATATACACAGATGTAGAAGGCAACTTGGGAAAAAGGAAAAAAGAGCAAATAAAGAAGAACCTGATGGTCCTCTGTTTTTGAAGTATAAGAGAATGATGTTTTAGATTTAATGTGGTTTTGCCTGAGCTCAATCAAAGAGTTCATTTATTCTACTTAAATGTAATCATTAGTTTTGTTTCTGCTGATGTTATTGCCACACACATGGCTAAGAGTTTACAGAAGGAAATCATAGGGATTTCCAGGAAAGGTGACCTCACCACAGAAGCAAGGAGGCTGAGGAAGACTTCAGGGCTGGGACACTAAGTTCATGGCATGAATTCCTGTAGATATCCTCAATACTTTGTAAACAGGGCCAGACTTGCAACAGAATGGAAGCAATGAACAAAGGCAAATGGGAGACTGTGGTTGAGTCCTGTTCATTGCAACTTTGGACAAATCATTTTACTTCTCAAGGCCTCAATTTCCTTCTGACACAATGTGGCAGTTGGACTTAATGGATGTCTTAAGTTTTCCCTCTCAATGTTATGCTCTGGGTGACTAGGCCAATAGTGACCCCATCACTATTATGCAAGATCAAAGCTGAGGACCTTGCACCACCGCCTGCTGGGGCAGCCCCTTTGGCTGTTAACCCTGTCTGAAAAGAGAGGATATGGTGGGAAAATTGCATAGCAATGAGGAAAATTGAAGATTAGACCTCACCCCTCCTCAGTAAATTGGAGAATTTTAATTTTATCTCCTTGTATACTTGTATCAGCGAAAAAAATTAAGTTCTTTATTATTCATAATAAAAAGTCAACATCTCTTGAGTGGTTACTGTGAGCTAGGAGAGATGCTATGGATTTTATGTGCTCCATCTCATTTAGTTCTCACAATAATACTTTAAAGGAGATGCTAGCTTGTCCCCATTTTTATAGACAGAGAAAGCTTAGAGACAGAGTAATCAACCAGAGTTCCCTGGACCAGTAATGGCAGAACTCAAGTTGAAACCCAATTTATTTGCTGAGCCTGGGCTAGTAACCACTTCTTTATGCTGCCTTTTAAACTTTCATGGTCCAACCAGATGCGAGTGAAATAAATGTAGGCACAAATCACCTGATGCAATTCCATCCCTTGGCAAATAGGAAGGTTATGTGTGCAACAGAGAAAATGCCTTTGTTAAGTGAAAAAAACAGTGACAAGAAAGTGTATCTCAGCCCCATCAGGTCCTGTGGAAAAATAATGCATGGGCACAGGCAAATGGAAATATTTTAATTCATTCGATGGCAGGATTATGGTTGATGACCCTTTCCTCTTCCACTTGGCATCCCATTAATGTTGTTCATGTACTAAGATAAAAAGTAAATAATGATTTTTTTAAAAATGAAAGAAATGGAGTTCTTGATCATTATACTCCTTGTACAAATTGGGTTTTCTGTTGCTAAGGAAGAGCAGAGAAGTTAGAGTTACCTGTAACACACACCATGGCACTCATGTCAGAGAGGAGCTCATTCACGTTTCTCAGCAACCCCTGTGTGCCAAGCTTTGTACATATAAGAGAAGGACATGCAGTTTTGGGTCACTTTGGCCGGTTACACCTTGGGTGAGCAGTATGGGTTTTTTTTTTTTTTTTTTTCGGTACGCGGGCCTCTCACTGTTGTGGCCTCTCCTGTTGCGGAGCACAGGCTCCAGACGCGCAGGCTCAGCGGCCATGGCTCACAGGCCCAGCCGCTCCGTGGCATGTGGGATCTTCCCGGACCGGGGCACGAACCCGCGTCCCCTGCATCGGCAGGCAGACTCACAACCACTGCGCCACCAGGGAAGCCCCAGTATGGGTATTTTGACCGTCCTTTGGATTCTGGTTGAGACTGCCTGCCACCGGCAGCTCTTAGTAGATTGCTTTGTGGCTTATGCAGGTCTAAAGGGGACCAAGGATCATTTATCTTCAAACCAGGAAAGAGATGAAAGCAGCTAGGTAGTAAAATTTCCTGTGGAGTTAGATGAGAGCATCAAAGGGAAAAAATGTCATTGTTTCATGAAAAACTAGGAAACGTGAGTCAGTTTCTAATGTCCCAAGTATTTTCCTGTGAAGAGTTCATGTTTTTGAAAATTCTCCACTAAAGGATAAAAACAACTGAAGCAGTGAATTAGCATGATTCAAAAGCTTTACCACAAAACATGGCCTTTTCCAGAAGGTTAAAATGAAAATAAAGGATAAAGAAGTGGTGAAAGTCGTAAGCTGACTTAAGCCATTTGTAATTATTTTTCCCACGATTAAATCTATTTTTCTGCCCTTGCTTAAATATTTGAGTACTCTTCTTACTTGAAGAGGAAAAAAATATTCCTCAAAATGGATGCTTCGGTAGCTTGCACATCCTTTGTTCTTTCACATTCCTCATACTCCATGGCTTTGTGTTCATTGTTCCTCCAGCTGGTTCATGCTGTCTGCTAATGTGTACCATGGTCTCTGGGTCTGTGGTATGTTGAGTCCTACTCCTACTCTCTTTAAATGTGTTCCACAGATTCAGAGATATTTAAAACACTATGATGCCTGGAGAAAAAAATTGTTGTGATCAGGCCATTCGTTACTGTGCATAGGAATATAAGATTCCCACCAGACAGAAAAGATATTATGGGTTTCTCTCTGGCTACTGTACATGCCATAAGTAAAACAATGATGCATGAAGTTGAAGTGACTGCCAAAAATAGATCAGGAAGAAAAATTTCTCCCATGACAATTGGCTGTGATCCTAGGGATTTTCCCTTTTACTCTGAAACCTTGAATAACAATATTTTTTTGCTCTCTCTCTTTTTCTCTTCCTTCCTTTCTTCTTTTCTTCTTTCCTTCCCCATTCTTTTCCTCCCTCCCTCCCTCTCTCTCTCACTTTCTTTTCTTTCTTTCCCTCCCTCCCTTCCTCCCTCCCTTTCTTTCTTTCTTTCTTTCTCTCTCTCTCTTTCTCTTTTTCTCTCTTTCTTTCTTCCAACACACTGTGACTTTTGCTTTGAAATCCTCAGCAAACTATATAGCAAAACTGGTGTGTGGATCTTATCCACTTAGTCTGAATGAAGAGCCACTGCACTGGCTTTCCAGTGAAATATGTTCTTCTCACTCCTAGTACTCAGACCTCCATTTCTGACTCAGAAGAGCCTGGCAGCCTTGGGGTGATGTCATTTTTTAAAGAAATATTATTAAATAACCGGGATGAGAAAGGAGTCCTTCTAAATGTATATGCTCTAGCAAGAAATTTCATTATTACACAGCCAGAGGTTTACAGCTAAACTCAGACATCAAGAACACTGAGAAAATACCACCACTGTCATAACCAAAACCTCAAAACCAAAAATTCTACAACTCCTCAGGGCATCAATATAGGTCACTAAACTGTGCTGTCTGCGAAACTGTCATTCATAAATATATGGAGGGTCTGGAAGTTGACACCATCTGGAATTGTCCCAACTACAGTAGAAACGTAGGAGTTTGGGGACACTATGTTATGTGGGCTCTGGCAACCAATGGAATTGGGCTAGAATCTTAATTTTGACACTCACTGCATGTTAACTTTTTTTTTTTTTTTTTTTTTTTTTTTTTTTTGTGGTATGCGGGCCTCTCACTGTTGTGGCCTCTCCCGTTGCGGAGCACAGGCTCCGGATGCGCAGGCTCAGCAGCCATGGCTCACGGGCCCAGCCGCTCCGCGGCATATGGGATCCTCCCAGACCGGGGCACGAACCCGTATCCCCTGCATCGGCAGGCGGACTCTCAACCACTGCGCCACCAGGGAGGCCCTGCATGTTAACTTTTAAGCAAGTTACTCAGCTTTGTTTTTAGTCTCAAATTCCTCATCTGTGAAATCCCTCATCCCCATTCTGAAGCCCTAGAGGAGCTGTGATTTGTGTTATCCCATTGGCTCTCTTTTCCTGCTGGTTACCTTTCTTTGCATTTATGCCTTGTCGTCCTACTAAGATCGTGGGAGCCTGTGTCTTTGTGTTCCTTAAAGTGCCCACCATGGTCCTTTTTATTTAGATTCACAGAGTGACAGCATCAGATGAGATCTAGGAGAGAAGGGTTTTTAGTAGTTTTAAATTGGGTTTGAAACTTGTCAAACTGATTAAAAGGTGGGGATAGAATGTGAGAGAGTCTATTTGTGCTACTCCCCCACTGTGACAACCCCAAGTGTGCCTGGAGTGGTAGAAATGATGGAAAGAAAGACAGAGACATCAATGAAGTAGCAGGAGAACTGATAGGTTTGAGTAAGGGGCATGAAGGAAGAAAGAGGGAAAGAGGTCTGCCTGTTTAGATCTAGACAGGAAAGACGGTGGTACCTTGAGCAGAAATAAGGAACAAGCGGGCACACAGGTTCTGGATTTGCAGTTCTCAGCTTGGGGTTCAAGGAAGTGTGTGGGTGTTGCTGGTTGGCAGACAGCTAAGAATGCAGATTAGGAGCTGGGGAAGAGGTCATGGTTAGAGAGACTTAGGAATCACATGTATTAGGTGAGTGTTGAAGCTGTGGAATTAGATGAGATCATCTAGAGGGAGAGTAGTGAGAGAAGAGAGGTCAGAGAAAAGAACTTTGGGTGAAGCTTTTATTTAGCCAGCAAGAAGGAAAATAGAAGCCAGGAGAGAAAGTGGTTTTTGTATAACACCTCGGAGAGATTCTTCACTGTCTCTCTGGAAGGAAACAATAAATCCTTGGAGAAATGGTTTCTGTAAATGGTTGTGTACCTCACTTATACACATGTATGTATGCATTTGCCAAAAAGACCGTTTTGCAGGATGCAAATGTGAAAAGTGGAGAGATTGGGAGAGGCCTTGTGGTTAACTTGCAGAAACAAAGATAGTGCTGAATGATTTTTCAGAAATGCAAGAAACAGCCAAAGGTAAAGCAGACCACTATAATGGCACAAGAGACTTCCTACAAGATCTATGTGTAGTTGGCAAGCAGAGTTAGCCATGGAACATTATCAGGCATTTAAGTCCAGTTGGAGGACACGTATATTTTTTGCCATTCCAAAACTACCCCCTCTTTTTTTGGTGAAGGGGCTTAAATTTAGAACACTCTAAATTGTTCAAATGTTACATTTTTTAGTACTTTGTATCTGGATTGTTTTTATTGATACCTATGCTATTCTCTTTAATTTGGTTAAATGTCACATCATCCATGTGAGATCGGTGTCACCACTCATTTTTACAGGTAAAGAAACTGAAGTTTGGACACCTGCCTAAAGTCACACGGAGCTCGCAAGTGGCTGGGCTAGGTTTAGGACACAGGTCTCCTGATAACAAATCTCAGGTCCTTCCCACCACACCTCACTGAGATTCATTAGCGATGGCCCTTGGACTTGAGCATCCATTCAGGGTATTGCTAAGGTGCAGACTTCAGTGCCAGTGAGAGCTGGTTGGAAGCCCAGCTCTCTCACTTATCAGCTGTGTGCATCACTTGACCTCTCCAGGTTTCATTTTTCCATGTGTGTCAAATAGAGATAATGATACCTATTTTGTAAGGCTGTTGTGAGAATTAGAGGTTATGTATATAAAGCATGAACAGCATAGGCGCTTGTTTAATGAAACAGAACCGATTGGAAGGCTCAGTTATGGTTTTCAGGGCAGGGAGCACTCTTTCCAATGTTTTACTCCCCCTGTACTGTCTTCCCATTTTCCTCGTGTGCCAACCATGAGCACACTGCTGAGGGCATAGTAGGTGCTCAGTAAATAATTAAATTCCATTAAGCTCTAATTTGATGCCATGGACTCGGGCAGGTTTTGCCAGCCATGGCCTTGAGTGTGGAAATTTCATTGTGGCACAGGGTGGGACAAGGGGAGGGAGGGGGCGGAGGGGGAGGAGGAGCGAGCTTTGTGTACATTTGCAGCAGAGGCGACTCTGAAGAGGGAAGCACTTTTTTTTTCTTTTTTTTTTTTGCGGGCCTCTCACTGTTGTGGCCTCTCCCGCTGCGGAGCACAAGCTCCGGATGCGCAGGCTCAGCAGCCGTGGCTCACGGCCCAGCCGCTCCTCGGCATGTGGGATCCTCCCGGACCGGGGCACGAACCCGTGTTCCCTGCGTCGGCAGGCGGACTCTCAACCACTGCGCCACCAGGGAAGCCCCGGAAGCACTTTTATTTCCCCTGTGAACTGGCCGTTCATTTTGCTGGAGCAGCTGCTAATGGAATATAATAGAACCCATTTTCGTCAGGCAGTATCTGGAACACTTACAGGTCAATTCAATGCTCAAAATAGATCGTTACAGAGCACATTAGTTCGTCGTCAAAATCCACTTTGGTCAGGGGATTTTTTGCCATTGGAAATTGAATTTATAGGTCATGGCCTGTTATGATTCCTGAAAATCATTGAATTTTTGTAAGTTAGCAGAAGCATATAGCCAATTATAAATGACCACAAATAATCCTTCCATTTGTTAAAGTCACAAAGGTAGCACATTAAGCTGCGGAAGAATTGAGAACTAGGGCAGCTGCAAAAATATGACGTCACTAATATTAAACCTATGTTCTGCCTGTTAATTAAAGAATTTGGTCTCAGTTCCATAATAAATCCCATCCTGTAATACAGCACCAGAAGGGAATGTCAGCAGTATTTTTTTAAAGCGCTAAAGCCAATGCATGAGATGAAATTCAAGGTGTGTTTGTTTGCTGCTGCTCCCATACTTAAGTGCACTTGTGTTTGGACAATTGTTTCCAAATGCAGAGTTAAATGAAGTCAGCTGGAATTTTCAAACACAATGCCCATAATGTGGTTGCCTGGTCTGGTGGAAAGAACTCTGTCTGGGCATGGGGTACTAATTTTTCTAACTGTAGGACCTTGGGCAAGCCACTTAACTTCTCTGGGCCTTTGTTCCCTCCCCTGCAATGTAAGGATTTTGGATTGGATGTTCTCTAAGAACATTTTCCTGTATATTTAAAAAATTGTTCTTGTTTTCTTCTAATTACCTAAAAATATATATGTATTCATGGTGAACTCCCAAAATAAAGATAAGCAAAAAAAGAGAAAGTCAAACTCACATATAATGCTACAATCCAGAGATACATACAGTTAATATTTCAATGTATATTCTTCCAGCCTTTATATGTTCACACATACATATATATACATATACTTGTGTACATTTAAATATACACACAAAAATGGAACCATTCTACATAATACTATTTTGATACCCACTCTTTTTCATTTAACAATGTGAACATCTTTTTTTCATGATTTTTTAAGATGGAATCCCAATGTATGAATAAGCCATTAAGTTCTTTACCAATCCCCTATGAATAGGTAACTCAGTATTTTCAATCCCTTGCAATTTTTCACCATGTTATGATGAAAATCTTCATGGCTAAATCTCTGTAAATACTTCTTGTCTTAGAGTAAGTTGCCCAAAACAGAAGTGGTGGCTCAAAAGGTACACATGTTTCTTAGGTGTTGAATATATTGCTGAATTCAGGTAAAGTTTTAATTATATGGTGTGCTTTGTCTTTGGAGACAATGAGTTACAGCTGGACGCAGGCATCCTCTGAGCATGAACACTCCTTTATAGTAAGGCATGTCTGGATGCACTTATACATATACATACTTACATGTGGGCAGTTTTGATATTATTCCATTTTGTGATTACTTGGGAAGAATTGCAGTATACATTTATATGACCATCTTCTTGCTTCCTCCCAGGGGTTATTATAAAAGAAAAAAAGTCACTATACATTTCTGAGTTTCCAAAGACTTTCCAACTGATTCTCTCTCTTTTTTTTTTTATAGATCTTTATTGGAGTATAATTGCTTCACAATGCTGTGTTAGTTTCTGTTGTACAACAAAGTAAATCACCCATGTGCATACATATATCCCCATATCCCCTTCCTCTTGAGCCTCCCTCCCCCCTCCCCCAACTGATTCTCTAAGACCCTTTCTCGCTCTAATAGTTTGAGAGTACTCAGTTTATCTTAACACATTTATTGAGCACCTACTATGTGCTTAGTCACGAAGCCTTTGGCATTAAGAAGCACAAAGTTTGGGAAAAAGAGAATCACACAACAATGGCAGACATAAGGTGTCAGTGGCTAGTTGTGTAGGATTGGCAGCCATGCTGTAGGCACTGAGAGAAGTCAGGATGTCCCGTAGAGCAGGGAGAAAGGGAATTGAGTGATGTCGCCAAAGATGCTGTGTTAACCAGAACTCTCTGATAGCACCTGGGAGAGAAGAACCACCTCAAGTCAGCGTAGCACATAGGGTTACATTTACTGACTACTATAATCAGCTCCCAGGAAGACCAGCGATTCTTTCTCTTTCTTTCTTTTGTTTTATTCCCTCTGTGGGTTGGCTTCATTCTCAAAATTCTCTAAGTTAGCGGCTGGAATTAGGGCTGCTACGTTCTTATGCTTACATCTTTAAACTCTTAAATTCAGAGGGAAAAAAGCATCTTTTCGAGCTCTAGTTTGAAAAATCTTAAGCAGCACTCTGATTGGCTTAGCTGGAGTGATGGGCCTGTACGTGGAGCAGCATTGGGCCAAGAGGAGAAATCATGATTGGCCAACTTGTGTCAAATGTCCACAGGGGTTTGCGCTCTTACCTTAAGAAAAGGGAAGAAGCTCACATGTGTAGAATCTGAAAAAGCTGAATTCATAGAAGCAGATGTTTCTATGAAGTTACAGGGGCTGGGGGTTGGGGAGATGGGGACAAGTGGTGTACAAACTTCCAGTTATAAGAGGAATACATTCTAGGGATCTAATGTACAGCATGGTGGCTATAGTTAACAATACTGTACTATATACCTGAAAGTTGCTGAGAGTAGATTTTAAATGTTCTCACCATAGCAGTTATATGGTTATGTAGTTATGTGAGGTGAAGGATGTTAACCTTATTGTGTAAACACTTTGCGATATATACATGTATCAAATCACATTATAGACCTTAAACATATACAATATTGTGTCAATTATATGTCAGTAAAGCTGGGGGGGAAAGAGGGAAAACAGTACTGGGCAGACTAAAAGATGAACAGCATTTTAAAATGGGCAGGCTTTATATGGACAAAATGTTTAATAGACCATGTCAGTAGCAAGTGACCAAAATATATGAATTGAATGAATAAACAGTTGAATGAAAGGGAGTGCATAGGAGTATAAGAGAAAGTTTCCTCTTTGATTAGCAGAATTTTACATTAATTATTCATTTCATCTTCATAAAATATTTCAGATGTATGTTCACATTTTGCAAATAAGGAAAGTAAAGAGGTTAAATCCAAGCACTTCCTTAATAGCTAGTATGATTCTAATATAGCTGATAAGATTCTTCTAAAGCCATGACCCATGTGCCCTGTCTTAGGCAGAGTTAGGTTAAAAATCAAAGGAAACCAAAACAAGCAAACAACAATAAACTAATGTATAAGCAGAAAAAAAAAAGTTTCACAGTAACTGAATCTTCTTGGGTTTCTAGAATGCCATGAAGATGAATCCCTATAAATTTCTGTGATTTCATCATGCACTAGTTTTGAGCCTCGTTTATCTCAGTGCTCCTGACCTAGTTTGTGGGCCTCTAGTCTTTCTCTTCCCTGCCCCCATGCTGAGTCTGCATTCTAAAGTCCCAAATAACTAGTCTTGAAGAGTAAGACTTTCCTTGGACTTATGGGAAGACAAGCTAGAATCTGTTTTAATGGGTGAGCTGGGGAAAGGCTGTGAAAATTTCTGCATTTCTAATTGGGCTACAACACACTTTTTAGTGGAGCTGTGATTCTGACTAGGATCTCTTTCCAAGATTTGTGTGTGTGTGTGTGTGTGTGTGTGTGTGTGTGTGTGTGACTCCCCTCCTCCATTCTATCTGGGGAGAGCAGTGGAATAACATGAGCAAAGTCTGATTACCCCAGGTCCTGCCTTCTTGATCTCTGCTGTACTAAAATATGTAATCTCTAGCACTTAATAAAATACCAAATGATACATAGTAGTCTGCATTTCTCATTGTTTTCTGTTTTACTTAGGTCAACACAGCATACGGTGTTCCTTCAGCCTGGGTACCCTTTCCCTGCTTGTCATCTGGTAAATGTCTACTCATCCCTGAAAGCCCGGCTGATGTGTTGTCTTCTCTGTGATGCCTTTGCTTAGGATTCACCAAATTCCGTGCATGTATCTTTAGTGTTGACTTATCACAGTGTGTTGTAATTACTGTTTACTCATTTGGCAACTCCGGCAAGCTGCTTCTCTAGGGTGGGGACTGCATCTTATTCATCTGTGCATCCTCCAGTGTCCAACATGGCTTCTGCCACTTAGTCGGTATGCAAACATTTTTTAAATCAATAAAAAATACTCAGTTATTCCTATGTGTAGTGGAGGGCTGTGTACCAAATGGGATGTTCAGTAACACTAGCTTATTGATGGATCTTAGAGCAGGAGAGAGATGCTGTATGTCCTTGAGCAGAGGATGACATGGTAAAATTCATGTTTCAGAAGAATGGATGTGGCAGCAAGATCCGTTATTTGAGATTTTCAGGCCTTGAAGGTAATTGCCAGTGTTTTGATGTTCTTCTGTAGCTTTGGGGAAACAAATGAAACTAATGGGAAAGAAACTCTTCTGGGAACTTCTCAGAAGTGGTACTGATTCAGCAAAACGAGGCTTCAGAAAGGATCCTAGCATTTTATCTCGCTCCCCCAGGCTCTGAGAGTATGAAGGAAGGAGCTCTTTCTTCCTGAGTTAAGTGCCAGGAATTCTGAACCAACAGATCCTCTCCTTTTGTTTCCTTGTGCTCTGTCTCCCTTCTGCTTCAAGTGTTCACTGGCGTACACTCCACAACTGAAGGTACTATTGACACTAGGTTCTGATCTATCTTATATTTACAATTCTACTAATTTTTCTTAATAGCAAACTGGTTCTTTTACAGCTGGCTCCATTTGACACGATAATTTCAACCATCCCGTGAGGACTCTTTAGAGTCTCCGGAGCTGGGTTACTATTGCCTGGATCATTGCACATGAGTCCGGCCAGCCTGTCTTGGCACGCTCTAGAGTTCTGTGCCTTCTCACGTGAAACCACCAAGGCAGAGTTTATAGATGGTGAAACAGAGAAAACTGAGGTTCAGTGCTGTTAAATGATCGCCTAAGGTCATACAGCTCTAGGAGCCCCAGATTTAAAAAACACATTTCAGGAGAAACTGGAAAAAGGGAGACTAGCTGAAAAATGGTGAGCTTAGAATTACCTAGGGTCATTTAAAGCTCAGGAAAGAGTCCACATCTCTACTGCTCAGTATGTGCTGAATGACGCCAACCACTGAAATCACTTGAGAATCTTCTAGGACTTAAGAGTTTTGGTTTGACATACAGAAAGGCAACAGAATCAACTTTCTCTTGGGCAGGAATTATAGTTTGTTCAATACTAATGGCCTTAATTTACACAATTTGGGGTTGGGCTCTTCTGGTGGTTTTTAGCTGGGTATTGTTATCTGCAGATGTGTAGTTTTCTTCAGATTAAAACATTAACTTGACATAATATGATCTTATGCCCCAATTTACATATCATTTATCTGAGCATTTATTTATAATGATGAAAACATTCAATTTGGGTAATCAAGCTTTTACTGGGTGTCATTATGTGTTAGATGTGTGCCAGGGGATAAAGAGACATCAGAGACCTAGGCCCTGTCCTCAAGGAGCTCGCGGTTCAGATAAAGGGTCAGAAACTTCAGTGGTCACAGCAGTGACATGGTTATGCACAGGGAGATAGAGAAGGGTGGAGGCGGTGAAAATAGCCCAATGTGGAAATCTGGGAGGTCACTGAGTTATGTCTTGAAGAATGTGTAAGAGTTATTTGGGTAAAGGAAGGTAGAAAGAATGTTGCACGGACAAGAACAGTGAGACAGATGTAAACAGATGGATGCCATTTTAACATGAGTCGTCAACCAAATTAACAGCAGAGGTGTTTTATTTATTTTTGGAGAAGTTTTCATTCACTTCTAGTCATATATTTTATATGTTCATGAAAACCACTTTTTCCTACTTCTTCGATCTGGTTGCCTTTGCTGTTGCCCTTTCATTTCTTCTATTCATATTAAATGTGCCTCATCAATTTTCATCAGTAGGGAAGATAGTATTACAACCAGGAAAAAAAAATAAAGACAACATTGATTAACATTTTGCGCTGAAAAAGACTTAAGGAGGCATTTTATTTCAGATTCGTGTAAATCTAATGCATGGAAATGATGTACCACAGTCTCCAATGTGAAAAGTCAACTGGAAAATGCTTAGGTTTAGGTTTTGCCTCTGGCATTTAGTTATTTGTGTTTTGTGGCTTGCCCACTTCCCAAGGCTCATATTCCATAATAAGTTGACTATGGCTATTTTAATATTGGCAGCTACAATTTTAGGGAGGCTCATGGATTTTGGGGTTCACATAGATGTGAATTTTAATCAGTTTTAACTCACTGCTGTTTTAAATTTGAACTTATAACTTCTCTGAACTTCAGTTTCCGTATTCATAGAATGGGAGAGGAATACCTAAGTCTACTTTGGGATTAAATGAAATAACGTTTAGTAATGCTAAGTACAGTACTGGAAACATAATAGGTGCTAAATGAATTTATTATTTACTACTCTGATTCCCTCAACAGTATCGTATTGCTTAGGGAATAAATACATGACCTCCAGAGTGTTCTACTTCATAGTCTGAAGTACAAATTAGTCACCAGGGTGAGAAGCTCAATTGCTCTGTTGGTCAGTAAGAGCAGAAAGTCTAGAAGTCCAGTCTGCCCTCTCCAATGACTCAATTCCTTCCCAGTTATGTATCCCAATATTTTCTGGGTTTGTCAGTGTCTCGGGGACCACCTGGTCCGGCTTTGCCCTGTTGTGATATGCTTGCCTGGTGATTGTGGATGTTGGTTAAAGCTAGCACCAGTGAGTTGAATGTGAAGTGGAGGAGACCTGTGAGGTTGTCAGCTGGTCAGGTGGCAGCAGGTATGAGGGAAGCATTACCCTGCAGCAGCTGCAGTACTTCCATGGGGAAGGGGTGACTACCAGCTCCCCAGTGCTCCTGGCACTTCTCTCACCGAAGCGGAGAGAACAACCAACCAACCAAACTCAATCTTCCTCCTCACTAAATAAACAATAAATCGTTAAAACATTTTGTTGGGCAAACAAGATGCTGTAGCAGGTGCTCGGCCCCACCATGGCCCATGGCATTCCAGGAGAGCATTCTTCCATTTAGCAAGGCTGGGAATCCATCTCTCTTCTCTCAGAGGGGAGCCAGGTTCTGGGACTGTAGGGCTTTTCAGTTACATGAATAGGAAGCACCAGCCCCTCTCTTGGCGTGTTGAAGGCTTGGGATTCAATTGCAAAATGGCCTGGCAGGACCTTGACTCCATCTTTATCCTACCAGTCCAGGGGTTATAACTGGAGAAGCATTAGCTCCTCCCTTGGCAGAACTGGGGCTGGGGTCCAATCCTGGAGGGTCGTGGCTGGTATGACATGGTGGGCTTAAACTCTAACTCACCAGTGTTGATGGTTGGGGAAGCTTTTGCCCCTCCTATGGTGCAGTTGGTGAGGGTGGGGTCCAAGCCTTGTAGGTGGCTGAAATTGATTGCTTTAGGTGCTCAGCAGCGACTGGTTTCCATGGCTACATGCTGGTGGCCTGCTCCTCTTCTAAGAGGCCAGCTTGCAGGTAACCACAGACAGGGTAACCCCTACCACTCTCACGCACATAAAATACTGACAGACTATTGGTGTTACAATCTTATATTAAAACTGGAATTGCTTGCTTCCATTTTGTTAGCCATTAAATATAAAATTTATTTTCCCCCTTTAAGCAAAATATAATTGGGGGCTGTAGGAGTTTCCTTGGCATCCTGATTTTGATCCCTGGGCTTGTAGTAGGACCTTGGTAGCTGCCATGGTAATCGATCTGATACTAATTCATAACACCCTTGTTAAAGATATAGAGGCAAGTCCCAGTGGACTTCAAGGTAGTCCATTCATTCATTCACTGATAAAACCTACATTTACTCAAGATCTGCTGAATACTTGGAGCAGACTTATGGACAAACACTATTTGAGGAATTAATAGTCTGCTTGGAGAGAAAGGAAGGTCAGCTCACAACTGTAACTAAGGTAAAACATGCTACAACAGAAGCAACTGCAAAGTTCTCCTGGAACATACAGGTAGGAGTAACTAATGTGCTCTGAATAACGGGGGAACATTTCTCAGTGGATATACTATTCAAGTTAGGTCTTGAAATGTGAATAAGAGTTTCCCTGGTGGAGAAGAGGTGGAAGAACTCTCTGGGCAGGCAGCATAATTTGTGCAAAGGCCCGGAGGTGGGAGAAGCCTGGCTTGGTTAGGGAGTGGTAACAGGCTGGTGGGGCTAGAAGGTTTGAGGCTCAGGGGGTGTGAGAAGAAAAGTTGAGTAAGGGTCAGTGTGGGGCTGGGAATATGGGAAAATCTATAGGGTGAAGAGAATGTTTAACAATGTGGGGCGAAGATGTCCAACTATGGGAGGGAAGTCAGAAGTCTGTTTTTCTAAGACAGAATTTCCCAAAGTATATCCCATAAAGCACCAGCCCTTGAGATATTCATGGACTAATTTGCAGACAAACAAATGAACAAGTGGGCAAAACACTACAAAATACTGCACTGTGTGTGTGTATATGACACTATTATAGAAGCTCTGACAAGTCATATAGGAAAGAAACCTGTTTAACTGTTAAACCTAATGCTCTTCTGATTTTTTTGACCATGATAATATTGTTTTATGAGTTATTAATAGTATCTTGAGTAATTTCCATATTACACATGTGGGAAATGCTATTCTACAAATATGTAAACTCTGAAAGTAGGTCTGGAATGGGGAGAAGACAGACCAGTCAGATCTGTTACCCAAGGACCCCAAAGACCACTTTCTATGAAGCTCTGGGCTGATGATTAATGAGGGTGCCCAAGGTAGGTACTCAGGAGAAGTAAGAGACTGTCTTTAGCACTTAGGAGCAATGTTGAGGACCTGGCCAGAGGGGAAGTGACTTTAAGGGGGAGGCACTGGCCACTACTGCACAAGACAGTGATGTTGGACATTGATATATCTAAGTAAGAGCTGGGAACACTTTACATGAGACTTCTTGTGTTCTTATAAAGCACAGATTCTGAAGCACATCTGACCCTGAGGAGTAGGGGTAGGGCGGGGGCATTGAGGGACAAGGGGATTTGATCTCCAGGAGCCCAGAGAACCAGGAGAACATTAAGCACCATCCAGTCTCATTCTCTTTTCTCGACAGGCTCCATGTCCATTGCTCTCACGATGGATTTCTGTCCTTAACTTGGCCTACAAGTTGCCTTCTATTCTGTTCCCTACTTTCTCCTTCAGTGCCTAGTTCCAGATTCTCACCTGATGCTCCAAAACTCCTTGTCACTCACCAGCACATCACACCCTCTCTAGTGCTATTAAAAGCGATCACTTTATTTTTTGAATTTTTATTTATTTTTTTATACAGCAGATTCTTATTAGTTACCTATTTTATACACATTCGTGTATATATGTCAATCCCAATCTCCCAATTCATCCCACCACCACCACCACCACCCGCCACTTTCCCCCCTTGGTGTCCATATGTTTGTTCTCTACATCTGTGTTTCAATTTCTGCCTTACAAATCGGTGCATGGGTACCATTTTTCTAAGGTTCCACATATATGCGTTAATACACGATATTTCTTTTTCTCCTTCTGATTTACTTAACTCTGTATGACAATCTCTAGATCCATCCACATCTCTACAAATGACCCAATTTTGTTCCTTTTTATGGCTGAGCAATATTCCATTGTATATATGTACCACATCTTCTTTATCCATTCGTCTGTCGATGGGCATTTAGGTTGCTTCTGTGACCTGGCTATTGTAAATAGTGCTGCAATGAACATCGGGGTGCATGTGTCTTTTTTGAATTATGGCTTTCTCTGGGTACGTGCCCAGTAGTGGGATTGCTGGGTCATATGGTAATTCTATTTTTAGTTTTATAAGGAACCTCCATACTGTTCTCCATAGTGGCTGTATTAATTTACATTCCCACCAACAGTGCAAGAGGGTTCCCTTTTCTCCACACCCTCTCCAGCATTTGTTGTTTGTAGATTTTCTGATGATGCCCGTTCTAACTGGTGTGAGGTGATACCTCATTGTAGTTTTGATTTGCATTTCTCTAATAATTAGTGATGTGGAGCAGCTTTTCATGTGCTTCTTGGCCATCTGTATGTCTTCTTTGAAGAAATGTCTATTTAGGTCTTCTGCCCATTTTTGGATTAGGTTGTTTGTTTTTTTGATATTGAGCTGCATGAGCTGTTTATATATTTTGGAGATTAATCCTTTGTCCGTTGACTCGTTTGCAAATATTTTCTCCCATTCTGAGGGTTGTCTTTTTGTCTTCTTTGTAGTTTCATTTGCTGTGTAAAAGCTTTTAAGTTTCATTAGGTCCCATTTGTTGATTTTTGTTTTTATTTCCATTACTCTAGGAGGTGGATCAAAAAAGATCTTGCTGTGACTTATGTCAAAGAGTGTTCTTCCTATGTTTTCCTCTAAGAGTTTTATACTGTCCAGTCTTACATTTAGGTCTCGAATCCACTTTGAGTTTATTTTTGTGTATGGTGTTAGGGAGTGTTCTAATTTCATTCTTTTATGTGTAGCTGTCCAGTTCTCCCAGCACCACTTATTGAAGAGACTGTCTTTTCTCCATTGTATATCCTTGTCTCTTTTGTCATAGATTAGTTGACCATAGGTGCATGGGTTTATCTCTGGGCTTTCTAACCTGTTCCATTGATCTATGTTTCTGTTTTTGTGCCAGTACCATATTGTCTTGATTACTGTAGCTTTGTATTATAGTCTCAAGTCAGGGAGTGTGATTCCTCTAGTTCAGTTTTTTTTTTTTCCCCTCAAGACCGCTTTGGCTATTTGGGGTCTTTTGTATCTCCATACAAATTTTAAGATTTTTTGTTCTAGTTCTGTAAAAAATGCCACTGGTAATTTGATAGAGATTGTATTGAATCTGTAGATTGCTTTGGGTAGTATAGTCATTTTCACAATATTGATGCTTCTGATCCAAAAACATGGTATATCTCTCCATCTGTTGGTATCATCTTTAATTTATTTCATCAGTGTCTTATAGTTTTCTGCATACAGGTCTTTTGTCTCCCTAGGTAGGTTTATTCCTAGGTATTTTATTCTTTTTGTTGCACTGGTAAATGGGAGTGTTACCTTAATTTCTCTTTCAGATTTGTCATCATTAGTGTATAGGAATGCAAGAGATTTCTGTGCATTAATTCTGTATGCAGCAACTTTACCAAATTCTTGATTAGCTCTCGTAGTTTTCTGGTGGCATCTTTAGGGTTCTCTATGTTTAGTATCATGTCATCTGCAAACAGTGACAGCTTTACTTCTTCTTTTCCAATTTGTATCCCTTTTATTTCTTTTTCTTCTCTGATTGCCATGGCTAGGACTTCCAAAACTATGTTGAATAATAGTGGTGAGAATGGACTTCCTTGTCTGGTTCCTGATCTTAGAGGAAATGCTTTCAGTTTTTCACCATTGAGAATGATGTTTGCTATGGGTTTGTCATATATGGCCTTTATTATGTTGAGGTAGGTTCCCTCTATGCCCACTTTCTGGAGAGTTTTTATCGTAAATGGCTGTTGAATTTTGTCAAAAGCCTTTTCTGCATCTATTGAGAGGATCGTATGGTTTTTCTTTTTCAATTTGTTAATATGGTGTATCACATTGATTGATATGCGTATATTAAAGAATCCTTGCATCCCTGGGATAAATCCCACTTTATCGTGGTGTACGATCCTTTTAATGTGTTGTTGGATTCTGTTTGCTAGTATTTTGTTGAGGAATTTTGCATCTATATTCATCAGTGATATTGGCCTGTAATTTTCTTTTTTTGTAGTATCTTTGTCTGGTTTTGGTATCAGGGTGATGGTGGCCTCAGAGAATGAGTTTGGGAGTGTTCCTTCCTCTGCAATTTTTTGGAAGAGTTTGAGAAGGATGGGTGTTAGCTCTTCTCTAAATGTTTGATAGAATTCACCTGTGAAGCCATCTGGTCCTGAACTTTTGTTTGTTGGAAGATTTTTAATCACAGTTTCAATTTCATTACTTGTGATTGGTCTGTTCATATTTTTTATTTCTTCCTGGCTCAGTCTTGGAAGGTTATACCTTTCTAAGAACTTGTCCATTTCTTCCAGGTTGTCCATTTTATTGGCAAAAGGTTGCTTGTAGTAGTCTCTTAGGATGCTTTGTATTTCTGCAGTGTCTGTTGTAACTTGTCCTTTTTCATTTCTAATTTTATTGATTTGAGTCCTCTCCCTCTCTCTTGATGAGTCTGGCTAATGGTTTATCAATTTTGTTTATCTTCTCAAGGAACCAGCTTTTAGCTTTATTGATCTTTGCTATTGTTTTCTTTGTTTCTATTTCATTTATTTCTGATCTGATCTTTATGATTTCTCTCCTTCTGCTAATGTTGGGTTTTGTTTGTTCTTCCTTCTCTAGTTTCTTTAGGTGTAAGTTTATATTGTTTATTTGAGATTTTTCTTGTTTCTTGAGGTCGGCTTGTATAGCTATAAGCTTCCCTCTTAGAACTGTTTTTTCTGCATCCCATAGGTTTTGGATCATTGTGTTTTCATTGTCATTTGTCTCTAGGTAGTTTTTGATTTCCTCTTTGATTTCTTCAGGGATCTCTTGGTTTTTTAGTAATGTATTGTCTAGCCTCCATGTGTTTGTGTTTTTTACTATTTTTCCCTGTGATTCATTTCTAATCTCATAGCGTTGTGGTCAGAAAAGATGCTTGATATGATTTCAATTTTTTTTTAATTTACTGAGGCTTGATTTGTGACCCAAGATGTGATCTATCCTGGAGAATGTTCCGTGTGCCCTTGAGAAGAAAGTGTAATTTGCTGTTTTTGGATGGAATGTCCTATAAATATCAATTAAATCTATCTGGTCTATTGTGTCATTTAAAGCTTCTGTTTCCTTATTTATTTTCATTTTGGATGATATGTCTGTTGGTGTAAGTGAGGTGTTAAAGTCCCCCACTATTATGGTGTTACTGTCGATTTCCTCTTTTATAGCTGTTAGCAGTTGCCTTATGTATTGAGGTGCTCCTATATTGGGTGCATATATGTTTATAATTGTTATATCTTCTTCTTGGATTGATCCCTTGATCATTATGTAGTGTCCTTCCTTGTGTATTGTAACATTCTTTATTTTAAAGTCTATTTTATCTGATATGAGTATTGCTACTCCAGCTTTCTTTTGATTTCCATTTGCATGGAATATCTTTTTCCATCCTCTCACTTTCAGTCTGTATGTATCCCTAGGTCTGAAGTGGGTCTCTTGTAGACAGCATATATATGGGTCTTGTTTTTGTATCCATTCAGCAAGCCTGTGTCTTTTGGTTGGAGCATTTAATCCACTCACGTTTTAAGGTAATTATCGATATGTGTGTCCCTATTACCATTTTCTTAATTGTTTTGGGTTTGTTTTTGTAGGTCCTTTTCTTCTCTTGTGTTTCCCACTTAGAGAAGTTCCTTTAGCATTTGTTGTAGAGGTGGTTTGGTGGGGCTGAATTCTCTTAGCTTTTGCTTGTCTGTAAAGCTTTTGATTTCTCCATCAGATCTGAATGAGATCCTTGCTAGGGAGAGTAATCTTGGTTGTAGGTTCTTCCCTTTCATCACTTTAAATATGTCATGCCACTCCTTTCTGGCCTGTAGAGTTTCTGCTGAGAAATCAGCTTTAACCTCATGGGAGTTCCCTTGTATGTTATGTGTCATTTTTCCCTTGCTGCTTTCAATAATTTTTCTTTGTCTTTAATTTTTGCCAGTTTGATTACTATGTGTCTCGGTGTGTTTCTCCTTGGGTTTATCCTGTATGGGACTCTCTGTGCTTCCTGGACTTGGATGGCTATTTCCTTTCCCATGTTAGGGAAGTTTTTGACTATAATCTCTTCAAATATTTTCTCGGGTCCTTTCACTCTGTCTTCTCCTTCTGGGACCCCTATCATGAGAATGTTGTTGCGTTTAATGTTGTCCCAGAGGTCTCTTAGGCTGTCTTCATTTCTTTTCATTCTTTTTTATTTATTCTGTTCTGCAGCAGTGAATTCCACCATTCTGTCTTCCAGGTCACTTATCCATTCTTCTGCCTCAGTTATTCTGCTATTGATTCCTTCTAGTGTATTTTCATTTCAGTTATTGTATTGTTCATCTCTGTTTGTTTGTTCTTTAATTCTTCTATGTCTTTGTTAAACATTTCTTGCATCTTCTCGATCTTTGTCTCCATTCTTTTCCCGAGGTCCTGGATCATCTTCACTATCATTAGTCTCAATTCTTTTTCTGGAAGGTTGCCTATATCTTTATTTAGTTGCCTTTACTTTATTTAGTTGTTTTTCTGGGGTTTTATCTTGTTCCTTCATCTGGTACATAGCCCTCTGCCTTTTCATCTGTTCTATCTTTCTGTGAATGTGGTTTGTTCCACAGGCTGCAGGATTGTAGTTCTTCTTGCTTCTGCTGTCTGCCCTCTATTGGATGAGGCTATCTGCAATCACTTATTGAATCCTTACAATGTATTAAGTCCTTTGACAGATGTGATTTATCTTTATTATTTACAGTAATCCTATAAGGTAGCGTCACTTCAAAATGTATTTGGTGGTAAATAATAGAACACCCGATAACAGTGGCTTAAACATATATGGATAGTTTCTTCCATATACAAAGTCCAGAGAATGGCAGTTGTTGAATTGGGTCCCAGTCAGGCCACTAAAGTCTCTAGACTCTTTCTAGCTTCCCAGTCCATCTTCCTCAGTCTTTGGCAACTGCCTTCATGTTTTGGCCTCATGGTTGCAAAGTGGCAGTGTATCTGTAGGCATCATGTTGACATTCGCTTTGTCTAGGGTGTACAAGCTGCTTTATCTAGAATGCAAAGAGTTCCTAGAAACTTTTCAGCTGTTTCTGTCTTTGTCTCACTGGCAAGAAGTGTGGCCCAGACCTTTTCAGCAGGGAGGAAGCTGGGAAATTGAGGATTTAGCTTTCTAGTCATTACAGCTGAGGAAGGCAAGAGTGAAACTGGGTTAGCCAACTTAGAGGGCCTGCCACGGTAGGCATTGTTATCCCTGTATAGATGACAAAGTAGCTCAGGAGGCTAAGTTAACTTGCGTGGGGTCTCATAGTTGGTGTCACAGCCAGATTCTGAGCTGACAATCTGACTCAAAGCCCTGCATGGATTCCACTGTTCCACATAGTCCCCTTCTCAAAATTTTAAAGTTCAGTTCAATTCAGTCTGTTTACTGAGCATGTACTATACTCAAAGCACTGTATTGGGATCACAGATGGACACCCAGATAAACAAAACATTGTTCCTGCTTTCCAGAAATTAATCACCTTGATGGAGTGAGATGTACACATATCACCAATTCAAGGTAGATCTTAATGACTAATGGCACTGGGGCATATGCAGTAAGTTGTGGGTATGCTGGGGAGGGAGAGAGGAATTCTGCCTAGGGGATTCTGAGAAGGCTCCCTGGAGGAGGAGAGATTTTATTTGGGCTGCCTGTTTGTAGATGTTTCTTTTATGAAAATTGTGGTTTTTGTTTTTTTAAACCTTGGTTAACTTTAACATCATGTCCAAGGTCATCTCAGGTATAGTTTATATATGGAAATTCACACAGAGACACAATCTTTGAAAATAAATCAACTGACCATGTTTTCTGTTTTTATTTTAATATCTCAAAAAACCCCATAATCTTGTACTTTAAACCAAAATGATTTTTAGTCTACCAAACTAAAATCCATGAAGTAAAACATTCCAAAACAGTAATAAACACAAGGTAATGTAATATAAGCATAACCTATTATATACTTTCCTAAACAAGTTAAAGTGTCAGGTTGCATTCCATAAAGAAAAGTTTTTATATTCTAATTACACAGGAATAAAATGACAGATGAACCATTTTTTATCCCGACACCTAAGGTAATGTAATGTACTGTTCTTTCAGTGGGAGAAAAATTAGTTCTAATGAACTTGAATGGAAGTGAAGTGAGAATATTTTAATTATAGATCTTACCAAAAGAAATCAAAAGATAAAAGAGCAAAGGACATGATCAGAATGTTGACAAAAGAGCAAAACAAATGGCTAAAGGCACGTAAAAAATTGAGCAATAGAGAAAGGCACAGTAAAACAAGAAGCCATTAGTTTCTTTTTGTCTGTTAAATTAGCAAAGAATTAAAAAGGAGAAATCCTCTGGCAAGAATTTGGTAAGGCTGGGGTCTCATGCTTGTTGTAGGACTGCAAAGTGTTTTTATCTTTCCAGGAGCAATCGAATAGTACACATCAAGAACCGAAAAACAAACAATTTAACCCAGTAATTCCATACCTAGAAATAGAAATTCTCCTAAGGAAATAATTTGAAATGTGGATAAAGATGCATACACAAAGATCTTTATTACAGAATTAATTATAATAAAAATGAAAATGCAAACACCCACTAATAGGGGATTGGTTAAGCACATCACAGTATACTTATATGATGCAATGATCTGGCCATTATGGAAAACATCAGAATGGGGAATTTCTGATGCAATGTTAAATATATAAATAGTTCCATTACAACTGTACAAAAAAATTCCTAATTCTGGAAGGAAATATCAAAATGTTAATACTTCTTACTGAGTTGTGGCATTTGGGAAATTTTTTTAATATATTTTCTAAATTTTCTACATTGAGTACATGTGATGTTTATGATAGAAAAGAAGAATGATAACAAGCACGGGCCCTGAGTCCGCCAGGTGAGACTGGATGCTCTTAGTTTTCTCTGAGGCATCAGCCTTGCTGCCAAGCCTCGTAGGCAGATGACAATCTGGGCTTGAAGGTGCCTGTTCAGAGCTTTCTGCCGAGGATGCAATGGCTGCTTCCATTTATCTGCCAGCACAGGGTTCTTGAAGAAATCCTCCCAGGATCGCCTGTTTCAAAGGCAAGGCAAGACAGCCTACGGCAGCCATTACTGAGACCTCTCCTGTTTCTCACTGTGGTCAGGATGCCGGCTGTCCCTGGTCTGGCCTCGCAATGAAGCAGAGTTGTGCGCAGTGTGCTCGGGATACAAATGTGCTGTGAGGCCTCCAAGCTGCTGGAGAAGACAGCTTTAAAGAACGTCAGCACGCACACCTGGAGGAGGGCGTTAGCACGACGGTGTGACAGCTACGCCCGGAAAGAGCTCTGCCTCCCACCAGCTAGTGAACTGTGGCTCGCTCGGAGCAGATGGTGCTACCAGGGAGGTCACGACAGCCCTGGAGCTGTGACAGGGTAGCAGGCCTAGCATGGGCAGCACTGACTTCCCTATGTTACCGAACCCTCCAAGTCAGTCCCCAGCATGGGTCCTCCCGCCTGGTGTCCTTCAAGCCAGTAGAAGGAGACCAAGTTCAGTTCAGAAGCAAAGGAAAGCTTCCTTCTTTGATCAGATAATAGCGAAGTTCGCTCTCCCGCTCTAGAGCACACGCTCTCCCCGTAGGCGGGGGGCGGGGCTGCTTTATGCGGTCTCCATGGGGGGAGGGACGGAGATCTCGCGGGGCTGGCCCAGCCGTGCGGCTCATCGCGCCAGATGGCAGTGCCGGTGCGCACGGCCTACGTAGCCGTCCTGAATTTCAGTGGCTTGTGCGTAGCACTTCTGCACAAGGCCCCTGAGCTGAGGTGAACCACGCGCAGCCATTTCGCACGAGGAACTCTGGTCTGAAGTAGCTGGTGCCTGAGGTACCCTGTGAGCCAGCAAAACTAGACAAAGCCCAAAGGAAAAAAAAAAAAAGGTTAGACTTTATTTTGTTACTCACATTCTATTTTTATTCTCCGGGAATTGTTAATGGGCTTTGCTGGTGACAGCTAGTCTAGAGTCTGAGTGTGACTCCTCTCTAAATGGCATCAGCCAAGTTTGCTTGATAGGACTGGTTTTATTCAGTCTATTGAATCTATCCAGGCAGTTATAATAATAATGATAGTCAGCAGATATGCCAGGCCCTTTACCTATAGTATTTCATTTAATTGAAACTTTGCTTCTTTGAGGTCAGTGTCATTATCCTCACCTCATAGGTGAGGAAACAGACCTAAGTCTCACTCAATTACAAGGATTACAGGATTCAAGGTCAAGTCCTTTCAGCTCCAAAGCCTATCATGCTTGTAACCAGTACACTGATGTTTCCCAAACTGGAGTCATTTTAAATGTGTCACTATTTTTACCAAAGCCATGAACCATCAATTTTTCTTTATGTCAATTTACTTTTTTCCAATTAAATTTAGCTTCATCTTAATCAATAATAGGCAGGGAATCATGAGTTTAATGTGCTGTGTGTATGTGTGTGTTTCAAATGCATACACTTGAAAAAAAACCCCACATAATTTAAACAGAGGTTTATCCCTGAACCTTTTTTTTTTTTTTAAATGAAAGCTTCTTTCTTTCTTTCTTTCTTCCTTCCTTCCTTCCTTTCTTTCTTTTTGGCTGTGTTGGGTCTTCGTTTCTGTGCGAGGGCTTTCTCTAGTTGTGGCGAGCGGGGACCTCTCACTGTCGCGGCCTCTCCCTTTGCGGAGCACAGGCTCCAGATGCGCAGGCTCAGTAATTGTGGCTCACGGGCCTAGTTGCTCCGCGGCACGTGGGATCTTCCCAGACCAGGGCTCGAACCCGTGTCCCCCGCATTAGCAGGCAGATTCTCAACCACTGCGCCACCAGGGAAGCCCCCCTGAACCTTTTAAAATATTTGCAACATCAGAGGACATGTACCATTTTGGGAAAATACATTCATGCTGCTTTCCTTAGACTGGACCAAAAGTGTTAATAGGCCACTAACCAGTTGCTATTCACTAGTGGTCTTATCTTCCTGCCTTTGGTAGAATCTGACTGGCACTAATTGCTTTTTGATGTATTTATCCCAAGGCAAATGGTGGCTCAAAGGAACGCCGCCGTCTCCTCTGGTCTTCCTTTCGGAGCCGGGGTATCCAACGTGTGCTGCACCCAGGCCCTTGCAGCATTGCATGGGGCTGCCCAGCCTGTGCACCAAGCGTGTCAGGCTTTTAGGGACAATAACAGTGGGTTTGGCTTGTTCACAAGCGGTTCACAGAATTCCTTTTAATACTGTAATTTGCAGTGTCAGTGTTGGGGAGGAGACTGGGAACCTCCTAGGACCACTTTATTTTACTTTACAATGTGGGACCTGCTAGATTGCTGAATGCTCTCAGTCATGCACTCAGCCATAAAACATTTATCTGCAAGAAAGTCTCTCAGGAAAAAATGAATATCACTTCACCTCTGTGCTATAAACGGATGGCACTTTCACTATGGTGGTGCTATATGCAGACAGTCTGAGAAAAACCTGGAAAGCTGCAAACGTGCTTCCTATGTCGAGCACTGAACTAGGAATCAGCAGGCCTTAGTTCTCATCCCACTTCTGCCAGCTGTGTGACTTCAGCAGAGTTCCATCTTTTCTAGGCTTCTGTTTACTCCTCTGTAACAATACCTCCCCATAGGGCTGCTGAGGGTGCTACCTTGAGGGTGCGAAAGCGAACAGTCATTTAGAGTCTTTCTGCTGAGGTAGTTAATGTGACTCATGTATAAAATAAGGGAATCAGAGCTGTGAATTTTATACTTTTCCCGGCCCTAGGATGCCGACTCTGGGAAGGAGGGAAAGGGACAGAGGGTTCTGAGCACATCACCTGGGCTTGTTTGGTTAGCTGAGTAAATAAGACTGATGGCGGCATATTCCGTTTCAGAACCTTGTCTGCGAGATATGGATTTGGTAGCCGCACTGAGGCAGAACTAGGAGAGGAGTGAAGGAACATCAAGAATAGGCCAGTCATCTTTACCCTGAGGAAAATGGAAGGAAACCAGTGTGGCCAGGAAGGGTAATAGCACCAGGGAGAACCACCAAGTATCTTGGTCATTGGTCCAAAAAAACTCAAAATGTGCTGAAAAATAGGGTGGTGAGACCCAATCATTGCAAGACTGTATTCTGATGAGATGGCAGTAAGGAGTCATTTGAACTTTATTTGTGGTCATCCTGTCTGGAGAAATTTAACTTTGGTATCATGTTAACCCTGAATAGCCCCCCGATTTAGGCCATGATTTTAATGATAGTTACTATGCTTTTTCTGGGAATAGCTATGTGCAAAGCACTGTAACGGAGAAATTAGTTCTCTCAAATCCTCATTACCATGCTGTGGGTGGGTAGCATCACTGCCATTTTACTGACGAGAAGACAAAGGGGGAAAAGGTTCAGCCCCATTCCTGAGGCTGGCTGCTTAATACATGGCACAGCCAGGATGCAGATGTTGGTCTGTTTGACTCCACACTCAAGCTTGTTGTATGCTACTTTTCTCTACACTCAGTAATTCTTCTGGAGGTGTTAAGGTTTAAAAAACTGTTTTTTACGGACCCGAGTGCCAAGCCTTGACAGACCATTAAGAGAAGTAGGAAGAAACATGTCACTGAACAAGGAGTTTGAAGTTTATTACATTAGTTATCATCCAAATAGGTTTTGGAAATCACTTATCTAATTAGCCATTATGATTATTAGTCAGCTGTTTCTATGGAAACAACTCTGTCTTATTACTCAGAATAGACAATTGTTTATGTGCTTATTTCTGTACAGTCTAAACGTCAGCATCACAGTTCTGGCAACAGGAGGAAGGATTCCTATTCTTTCGGTGTGACGTCTGTAGGTTACCCTGAGCCCTGTCTTGTTAATACTCATATTGGACCACCTCCAGCTCAGCCCTCATCAATTTCATAGGTGGAGAGCAGTGGCTCTCAAACTTGGCTACACATTGGAGTCATTTGGAAGTGATTGTCCACTCCCAGAATATCAGAATCCTGGAAGGTGAGATGCAGGTATCAGCATTCTTAAAATTCCCCAGGTGTCTCCAATGAATATGTAAGTTTGAATGCCAAGGGCTCTTAGTGTAATCAGTTGCAAGTATTTCTAGGCAAATACGCACAAAATTCTCTCTCCACAGGCATGCCAGAACATGAAACAGTGAATCTCAAACCAGGTTGTACACTAGAAGTACCTATGGAGGAGGGGCTCGAAAACCCAATTGTGCCTGGGCCCCATTCTCACCAGATGTTTTATTAAATGCCCCCTGGAGGGGGCTGCTTAAACATCAGTATTTTAAAAAAGGCTTTCCAGCCATGCTAGTATGCAACCAGGTTTTGAACCACTGATTCACACCTACTAATCTTGGGAGGAGGCCTCCGGCCCAAGTTTATTATGTTTCCGCTACATTAATTTTCAGTAAGGCTTGACGCTTTTCACCAGACATCTTCCAGGTTCTGACATTAAGAGCTGAATAGGGAAAAATTCAATTTAAATAAGATTTTCCAGCAGCATAGGGCTGAACATCTTGCCAGCCTGAGTTATTGAATACCGATGCTAGCAATTATTGAAGAAGCAGCATAGGGGTATCTGTGAGGGGTGGGGAAGTCTAGTTTGGCTGATCTATTTGGCCTGTTTCCTACAATTTGAAGCCTTATTTCCTCATAGGAATGAAGGGTTTAAAACAACAAAACAGTGACCATATCACTTTATATTAGAACATTAAAAATAAGCTGCTTAATAATGTAAAATAACCATGCTTGTATTAACTATTCAATAGTAAGCAGCTATCTCTAATTTGAATTTCTTCCCATTATTTCAGCCCAGTGGTAATTCTCTCTGCTTTTAGTGTGTGTAGCTTGCTTGTTTATTCCCTTTCCCTCTTTAGATTGTAACAGTGCTGAGTCCACAGTGGCCCCTTCATCATAATGAGAGAGAAGTTTTCTAATGACTCAGATTTCTAAATTAAACCTAAAATGTTTACTGTAAAGATGCCAGGCACACATTATGCATCACTGTTGCTATACAGTAATATAATTCAGATAGAAATTACCTTTGCAAATGGCAATCAATTTTTGCTACTACTTCTTGTTTTCTTGACAGTCTGGTCAGTGGGCTGTGGAAAAGTGCTTTTACTTGATTACTTACACTGTTGATAATCATTGTGGGTTTTGGCAGAGCTAAGGCATTATTTCACAGACCTGCACTGCAATGGGGAATGGGTGTAACTTTAAAATACAGCCAAAGTTCCTGTGGCTTTAGCCGACACCAAGGAATGTACAAACTCAAGCACATTTCTTATGAGACTTCATTTTTTTATGGTGGTTTGCCATGGGCCAGTCCACACATGGGGACAGGGTAAGCAAATATGGAACCATGGAGGTCTGAGGTTCCCCTGCACCTCAAAGAGTCTCTTGCTGTGGAGGCCTCTGGGAACACCCTGTATCTCATGTAATGCCCAGGACACATATCCTTCCACTTGGAACTTTGGGTTTGAAAGGAAGGACACATGTTTTATATATATATGTGTATATATATATATATATATACACACACACACACACACACACACACACACACACACACACACACACACACACACACATATAAAATCCAAAAACCTGTGGTGACACTGTGTTATCTTCCAAAGGCAGAGAGATCCACTACTGAAGGCTGAATGCTTTATCTAGATCTAAATTTTGACAGCGAAATGAAAGAAACAGAGACACGAAATGTGGCGGATACCTTTTTGGAAGTGACATTATGAGAATAAAGAAGGATGTATGGAAGCAGAAAGAGCTATATTAAATGATTGCTTTATCACTTTTGCCAACTCCTGTCTTTGACTTTAAAAAATTTTAAACATTTCAAACAAATCAGCTACGCCTGATTTGTTGAATGGTTGAATGCTTTTGGAAGAAAATGACTCTGATTAGTCCAAAACCACCTCAGAAGGCAACTCAAGGGCGAGAACTGGTTTAATTTCATAAAAAATCAACAAGAGTATCATTTATAAAGAGGAACACCTGTCTTGCTAGAACCTAAACTAAGACCTCTAATTCCTTTTACATAAGTCATTGAACAGCTGTCAGATATGTGAACAAATTTTGGACATTTGAGAACTGTGACTTTGAACTAGTGACCTGGAGGTCCTTTGTCCTTATTATCACTCCCCTGAGCCATCTGCTCTGGCAGACCACACAGTCATTTTAGAAAATGGCATCACCCAGTTTTGAGAATCCATCAACGTGTTTTCAGAATTTTCAGTATTTTTCTAGTTCAAGTGGTACTTACTTTTGATTGCTTTTGGTCTTGATGTCCCCATCCTATTTAGTGACACCACCATCCACCAAGTCGTTAAAATCAGAAATCGTCATTATCTTTCAGTTGGTAAGCCTCGGTAATCTACCTCTGTGCCTCATGAATCCTTCATCTTGTCTGTTACCATCACCTGACTTCGGGCTTCTTCTTGAATAGCTCAGGAGCCTTTTAGCTCATCCCCCCCCCATATCTGTTCTTCACTTTGCTGCCAGATTTTCATCTTAAACTAGAGATCAAATCTCATTGCGATGCTAAGTTTTTCTGTGGCTCCTCAATTACGTTCTGATTCCTTATGTTATCCCTCACCCCCGTCATCTAAGGCTGCTCTGGCAGCTCTGCCTCCCGTCCCACATATCTGCTTTTCTCAGCTCTAGCTCTGCTGGGTTGCCCTTCCTTCTAATAGCATATGTAGGATCCTTCCATGTTTACAGCCAGTTGCTCCTGCTGTTTGTTCTGCCTTTCTCTTTTTCTTTCTTTTTTTTTTTTTTTTTTGCGGTACGTGGGCCTCTCACCGCTGTGGCCTCTCCCGCCGCGGAGCACAGGCTCCGGACGTGCAGGCTCAGCGGCCATGGCTCACGGGCCCAGCCGCTCCGCGGCATGTGGGATCTTCCCGGACCGGGGCACGAACCCGTGTTCCCTGCATCGGCAGGTGGACTCTCAGCCACTGCGCCACCAGGGAAGCCCGCCATTCAAGTTTTTTTTTTTTTTTTTTTGCGGTACGCAGGCTTCTCACTGTTGTGGCCTCTCCCGTTGCAGAGCACAGGCTCCGGACGCGCAGGCTCAGTAGTTGTGGCTCACGGGCCCAGCCGCTCCGCGGCATGTGGGATCTTCCCAGACCGAGGCACGAACCCGTGTTCCCTGCATCGGCAGGCGGACTCTCAACCACTGCGCCACCAGGGAAGCCCCTTTCTCTTTTTCTTGAGTGATCATAGTTCACTCCTCTTGCAAGGCCCATATCAAATGTCCCTGCTCAGAAGTCTTTCCTGTCTCAAGAGAGATGGGATACTCCTTCCTTTGTTCCTTTAACACTTAGTGTATCTATTGTCACATTCCTCCCCAGGCCAACTCATTCCACAAATATTTGTGTACTTACGTGGTTTTAACATGAGCTCCCTGGGGACCCGACATCTTTTTCACTCTTATCTTCCCAATAATTAACACTGTATCTGTCCAAGGCAGGGGCTCAATCAACATTAGATTGAATTAGGATTATGGAGTACAGCCTTTCTGTGTGGTAGCTCATGGGAAGCACTGTAGACTGGGTAACGGAGATTACAGCGCAATTCCTTATCAGGTCTGCTGTTACGTATTACATGGGTTGTTCTGTATGCCCCTTGAGTTCTTTGTGAGCTTAAAAATTGGGAATAAGCCTAAAAGTGGACAACTATTTCTCTCCTGTACCGTTTGCTCAGTCTGGCCTCTTCATAACTCCCATACCTTCTGACCTCTTCCTCCTGTTGTTCTCACCTTTGCTCTTGTATCTGTACTGTCACAGCCATTCCAAAGGCCAGCTCACAGTGCACCTTCTACTGCCAACCTTGCTTGTGTCTTCCAGTCTGGATTTTCTCTTTTGCTGAACCTCTCTAGGACTTTAGAATCTCTTTTCCACTATTCAGCATTTTATTACATACAGTTCTGCACTGTTTGCTAGTTTTTTGACTTGGTAAGTTTTTTTCTGCTCAATTCAACTGAGAACTACTTTAGTGTAGCTTGAAGTTGTTGCCAGCAGAGGCATTCCAGTGTCTTTCCTGGAGGCCCGGCTCTGCCATACCAGATATGTAACCGTGGGCAAGTTTTAAAAACTGCCTAAACTTCAAATATAAAATGGAAAAAATAATAGTGCCTATTACTGTGCCTGACAAATGTCTCCGTATGTGATAGTTACTATTATTAAGGACAGTTTTAATCAGAACCTGTTGAAACTGATTTTATCTTCTTCTCAAAGCCTACATAAGTAATGACTGATACTTTGAAGTCTTTATTATGTTGCTGGACAATTATGATGATTAGTTTGGCAAAAGTCCCACCCTGCATGGTTCTTGGAACCATTCTTCCACAAGGAGTGCAGAACAGCCGATGCAGGCACTGACACTGTGGTTTGTTCAGTGATGTCTTGTGGACCAAATGAACCACAAGAGCTTATGAATTGTCCTACAACACACAAAATGTGATTCATTAGACATTAACTAATAAACTGAGTATATTTTTGGTGCCATCATACCCAGACTATAAGGTCATTGAAATAAATCTGAGGCATATCTCCTGAAAGATGTCTAATCACTCCTCTGCCAGAAGAAAAAAAATACAACCCTATCTCCTCAACACAATAACATAGGAAGTATTTGTTTTATAACCATTCCATTTTGCTTTCTTAATTTCTTGTATCTCATCTCAGAAACTCAGAATTAACATGGCAAAAGTCCACTGTTTTGAGTTTAGGAAAAACAATATAATTCTTCTATATCTTTCATAGACTTTGCTTGTTGGGCCAGAAGCCTGACTCATTTTGACACAGCTGTACTCTGAACTTACATCACTAGTTAACATTTCCACTTCTAGGCATTCATTTGGCTTATTTGTTCCAGAAAGTTTTCTGTTCCCTGATTAAATGTTTGGCCGTGCTGTGCCCACAGATTCATAAACTATTTCAGTGGCTGATTTTTCAAGACTGTAACTTAAAGAGCCCGTGACCTATTGAAAAAGCTTCATCTTTTTTCACCATTGGAAATTAGGCTTACCCTGTACACAATCTCAGTGTAAGTTAGGTTTTGTCTTTGGCTCTAAACTTCCTCTTGTGGGGCTGTTTCCACCCCTAGGGAGCTAAATCTGCAGGATGCATCTGGTGTCCCATTCTTAATCTGGGTAGCTGTATCCTAATCCTTATTAAGGCATTAATAGTTCATTATGAGTTGACTATTTGCACCTGAAGCTTGTGTGACTGAAATTTGTAAATATTTTAAGACAGCCCCCCCCTCAAGAATAAAATTATAATGACAGGGTGAGCTGGGTGAATCAGGTTTTATGATAGTAACAATTTTATCAGTTATAGTATTTGGGGCAACAGGCCTAGATCCTTATTTCCCAAATTGAATTTGTCTTGTTGGGATCTATACTTACTATAGACTTCTGTTGGTATGTTCCCCATGAAGAATGACCAAGAGTCAACTAGTTGGTCATTGATTTGGAGTTGTTCATTGACTAAAACATGGGCAGTACAGAAGAAATAAGTCTGTCCACAGGAGAAGAGTTAAAAGCTGGTAGTGCTCACTGCAGGGTGGTGTGAGGAACTGAGGGCTGGGACAGGACAGGAGCATGATGCTGGTGACTATAGTTGTGCTGGTGAGACAGGACATCTCTGTGTGGAAACATCCTTCTATTTCACAGATGCAGAAACAGATTACCCTGGTTCTGGTGACCTCATGTCTCTCACTTCTCTCTGTGCTTCTGTGAGATTCAGGGTGTGGGAAGGATGATTTCCAAGTTTCCTTCCTTTTCACTTTGATCCATACTGTCTGCTGGGACGGTTTTTGTCCAGTATACTAGAGATGCTTCTAGTATACTAGAGAGAAGCTTGCCTGTAATGGATAAGCAGGATGGGGCTGTGTGGGGCAGTGAGATTGGCTGGAAAACTCTCTGAGCTGCGTGCCAGGTTGCCCTGCTGACATCTAGTTGAGGCCAAACAGCTCTGTTCAAGGCCAGGACCCTGACTTAGGAAGGATGGGTCCTGAGAGCTCACTGCTATGACACATAGCCATCCAGGTCACTGGTTCCTTGAGTCATGTTGCCACTTGCTGCTCCACATCCAGTCCTCCTGTTCTCAGGCACACCCAACGAATGACTGGGTCAACAGTTGAGGTCTATAAATCTGGCAGACCTTTTTCAGGGATTAAAGGGCAGCCCATTCTATGGCTACTGTGGTGCCTGGCATGTTCCCTAGGATGGTGGTGCACAGTAAATACACTTCTACAATAGAGACTATCCAGTATTTTATGTTAACTCTGGTGTGTGGTTCCTATGGAATATTGGTAAGATGAGGAAAATAGAAGGCATGACATTTTAATACCTATCATAACATCTTTAAAGGATGAGAGAAGCCTCTAATTAGCTAGCACCTATTTGGAATGATTCCAGAAGTCATGTGTTACCTCTCATAAGACATTGTTAGAGAGCCTGGCCAGAGTTATACTCGTGCATTTTTAGAGTACTTATAAAGTAGAGTGTTTTCTCTATGAGAATGTGAGTTACTCTGGGAGACTTGGTTATTTCTTCTTAAGAGTCTAATAGCATTGTTCAGTAGAACTTTTTGTTATAATGGAAATGTTCTATAATTAGCCACTAGCCTCATTTGGCTATTGGGTGCCTTGAAATGTGGCTAGTGTGACTAGGAACTGGATTTTTAGTTTTTAAAATTTTAATTAAATAGCCATATGTGAATATTGGCTACCATGCTGTACAGCACAGGTCTAGAATACTACTGCCTGGCTTATGGGAGGCAGACTCAATCAGTGTCTGTTAAATTGAATTGAACTTACCATACTTCAGGGCACTTGCCATGTGTTTTTCAAATTTCTAACATAATTTATTCTCAGTAATTCTAGATTTTCTATTCATATGACACTTCAACTAAAAACTTATTCTACATCTGGACCTAAACTGTCATTATTACTAGAGCAGTGTTTCAGAGACCCCAGAGCTTAGGGAAAGAAAAATCCCCACAATGATGCATAACAGTTCTGCTGTTTCCATAAATATACTTTATAGATCTTCTCTGCCTTCCACAGTGCTTCCTAGATCATTTCCCAGTGAAAGTAGGCAACTGGATAGTTCATGAATATTTCCACTTTCTCTCTGCTGCTGGGGAGGAAAGAGAGTAAGTAGCACTTGCCATTTGGAGATGTCTGGGTTTGAATCCCAGATCTGTGACTTTGGAAAAATCATTTAAATGTTTATAACTTCAATTTTTCATATCAAATGAGAATGAAAAGAATTCTTTCAGCCCTAGGTGTCTTTCAGAGTTGAAGTGTCAGAATCTTTGATTTAAAGTGTGTGCAAATCTTTCTGAGCTGTGAAACACTGTACAAATATTTATGGCTATGGCTATTGTTGTTATCTCAATTGAAACGGAAGCATTTGTATTGGCCTCCATGGCATATTTTTCCACGCCCGAAACTAATCATTCAGCCACTGCCTCTGATTGAGCCTTATTACTGAAAATACTCAGGATCTTAATATACTACATTTATGCCTCATAATCATGAAGCTGCTTTTGTTAAATGCTAGTCTGCATGGTATAGGGCTGATCTCTGTGTAGTAGACTGGCTAAATGAAGCCAATTTTCCTGTGACAGGAGAAAATTTGAAGAGTTCCCACTCGTATTCAATATTGGCTTTATGATATACTTGCTTCCTGAGATAGGGAGATATTTTGGTTCTGGTCCTATCTACAAGACAGATTCGTTGCCTGACTTACAAAATTTATTTAATCTACTTATAGAGTGTCTAGAAAAGAAACTAAGTTTGTGATAGCAGTTTTTGATCTGTCAGGTGATTGTGCCTGGATTTCTTAATCTGCTTTTAAACTTGAAGATCAGGGGCATACCTAGTTCTTTCTTTCTGAAAACTGTGCTCCTGGAATCAACTGTTTAGAAGTATAGTACATTTATAGTGAGTTGCTCATTTAACTCACACTACATGCAGATGCACAAGGAAAAATGCAGCTTCTTTATTTTTCTATAGCTGACCTGATCTTTCTCTTGAACTTTCAATTTGTTTGGTAATGAGGAATGTATTAGTTATCAATTGCTGCATAACTAATTACCCTAAAGTGCAGCAGTTTAAAACAACACACTTTTATTATCTCATGATTTCTAGGTCACAAATCTGGGTGTGGTTTTGCTTGGTCATCTGGTTCAGGGTCTTTCAGAAGGCTACATTCAGGGTGTCATCTAGGGCTAGATCTAGGGTGACCAACTGTGTGGGATTGCTCAAGACTGAGTGGTTTCCTGGGATGTGGAACTTTCAGTGCTCACACTAGGAAAGTCTTGGGAAAACTGAAATGAATTGGTGACTTTAGCTGGGTTCCATCTGAAGTCTAGACTGAGGGACAATCTGTCAAGCTCGTCCATGTCAGGTGGCAGGATTTAGTTCCTTGTGAACTGTAGGACTGAGGGCCTCAGTTCTTTTCTGGCTATTGTTCAGAAGCTTCCCGAGTTCCTTGCCACATGGGCCTCTCCATTGTGCAGCTTACAACATGGTATCTTGTTTAATCAGAACAAGCAGAGGAGAGAGGAAGAGAGGTGAGCAAATTGGAAACCAAATCATCTTTCAAGCCAAATCTTCAAAGTCACAACCCAACAGTTTTGCTGTATTGTTTGTGAGAAGCAAGTCATTAGGTCTATACCATACTCAAGCACAAGTACAAGGCCATGAATGCTAGGAAGTGGGGATCCCTGGGAGAAATCTTTAGAAGCTGCCTACTACAAAGGGAAAAAAGTAAAATTTAGCCCGGTTTGGCAAATGTGGGTAACAGTAACTTTCGGGTAGTCATTCAGAATTAAAAAATTTTTTCTCTTTCTTTTCTGAGATGGTTTCTCAGTATAGGGCAAGAATAAGGCCTTCTGACCTGATGGCAGTGGGAAAGAGACACCTCAGACCCATCTGTACTATCCTGGCACCTCTGTTCTCTGCAATGATGTCCTTTTTATGCTTCGTGACTGCCGCTCAACAGCTGAAGTTAGCAGCTGGTGGACACATGCTCTGTAATCTTGTGGTTCACTTGGGGGCTTGACTGTCCTCTCTGCTGATTTGGTATCACTTCCATTCTTGTCCCTTCCATCTGACCCTCTAGCCTAGCAGACTCCCCTGTGGCCCCTTACATTGACCCTCTGGTAAGCTCTCCACCCAGTATCATCACATATAGCCTGCTTCATTTCTCAGGGCATCTGGAAACTTCTAGACACTTTTCATGTCATATGAGGGCTAAGGGAGTCTCTGAAGGGTTAAACTGAGCCTCCCCCCGCCCCACCGCGTTCTCCGCACAATCATGTTGTACAACCAGCATTCCTCTGCTGCAGCCATTCTGTGGCAAGTTGCTCTGAGTCCCAAATGGGAAAGGAGGCAAAAGCACCTCTCTGTCTATGTAAATCCCATTCTAGGCTCACATCCCAGTTTTGGGGGGAGGGGTAAGCATGGGGTAGGGAGGAGGCTATGATGCTCAGTCACATTTGCAGCCTCCTGTGTTCTGTCCTGAGTTCTCTCTACCCTAGGCCCATGGTGAGACCCCCCTGGTGGGCCAGGTCTGGCTCTTACTATGTTAAATGAGGTCAGGGCAACGTGGAGTGGTTTTCTTTTCTTTCTTTTTTTTCTCTCTACCCAAAGCTTGGCTTTCATAACTGTTGTCTTGATGTGGATTTGTAAACGTCAGATTTATGACTCAAAGATGATCAATGGCCTGTTATTCCTTGGAGCAATAAGCTTTTTGGCTAAGCTGGGGTGCCAGAGCTGCAGAGGAGCATAATTTAAGGGGGAATACATATTCAAAATGCAAAAAATACTATCCTCATTATATGCATTGGTTTTTACAGCTGAAGGTGACTTCCTGGAGTGACCAACAGCCCTGGCTTAGGGGTTCAAGGGCCTACTCATTCTAAAAACAGGACTTAAGAGGACTTATTTAAAAAAAAATGTTTTTCTAGTGGCACTGCTATGAATCCAGTATTTTACTACCAAAAAGATAGGTTTTCTGGGGTTAAGTGAGTAACCCCACACATTGAGAGAGCTGAAAAAAAGCGTGTGTGTATGGAGATGGGGGTGCTTAAAAAGGGAACAAGGACAGAAAGTGAAATGCAGTGTGTAAGGAAAAGAGAAAGCATAAAACGTATGTTGTGGGAACAAAATGGTTAATAACTTCTCTTCCCAACCCTCCCAAGCAGCTGCATCCAGGGGAGGGAAGTTTGCCATGGAAACACAGGAAGTATCAGAGATCTGGGCAACAAGGGAGCTTTTCTTTTACTATACAAACTGGAAGTAGCTCTCTTCCTACCAAAATGCCTGGGGCTATACAACACTTCTCTTTGCTGTGGCACAGGATGTAGAGACTGAGTGCTATTTATGGCAGCAGGCAGCCAGAGATAGCAGTTTGTAGAACATACTTGGAGAAAGCAACCTCTGAAAAACAGAGTTGATGAGGAATTTGAATTAAAAGTGAGCTTTGAGTAGTTACAGATAGAGAGATGGCATTAAATAATTGGCATTAAGTCTTGACACGGGAGAGTGGCCACTTAAACCCAGACAGAGTGAGACGCAGACACATACAGAAAGGGGCTCAGCATGGGGCAATGGATCTAAAAGAAGAAGGACATGTAAATAGGACCATGGCAGAGATACTCCCCTCAGCCACAACTGGCCAAGGGTTATGAAAAATTTCTTAGTGATGAGGGATTGTAAGTTATCATCAGCCCTACATTGAATTAAATATACACTAAACTGCAAATAACATTCAGCTTAAGTTATTCAAGTGTGAATTGTTTATAGTTCTCTTTCCACAATGGGGTTTGAGTCATTCTCAATGCATTCTTTTTTATTTAATTTTTAAATGAAATCTGCAGTTAAAGACCCCTCCTGATAATGTTACATCTGATTGCTTCACGGGGAGGATCTAAATAATAAAATTTGGGTACACAGTATGGGCCAACCAGGCCAACACCTCCTCTTACAGAAAGCAGCTAATGGAAGCTAACCCCCACCTGGATATACCATGCTTTACAAACGCAGAGGACAAAGGGAAAGGCAAGAGATGAGAGAGACTGACCAGGATATAAAATCAGAGTAGGAAGGGCAGAAAAGAGTGAGCATGTAAAGGGTAGCGTGACTGTTGCAAGTCAGGAGAGTCTGTAAAGCCATGGATGGATCTGAGAAGAAGGAACTTGCCTAAGTTGTATGTATTTTTGCTTTCGGTTGAAGAAAGAGGAAGGAATGTTTGGGTGAGGGAGGAGGGGTGGTTATGGTAGTGGGCAGTGTTCTATCCTGGCTCCAAAGACTGATGGTACAAGCCCCCTGGAGAGAGAAATTACTAGCAAAAGCAGAAGAAACTGTTTTCCTATGTGACCCAAGTAGAATGGCGGAGGACTTGAATATTGTTCCTCTCGGGCATCCTGAAGGATTGCTGCTACTGTCTCATTAGAAGACAGTCTTCTCCTGGGGGAGCACCTATAACTGAAGTACTGATGAGGCACAGCTCTCAGGTGACTTCTGGAGGCATCTGCCAAGGGGGGCGGGGCATCTGGATCAGAAGAGGAAGCTAAGGGGGGCATCCATGGTGATGTATCTGTAAGAGCTCATGTGGCACCACTTGAAAACATCTAGTTATAATTAGACCAAAGTTCCTAGGATGCTGCTTAAAAATATGGAGTCAGGTATCAGTGGTACTTTGTGTATTTCTATTAATATGCCACTTCTGTACCAGGTTCTAGAAGCATACTATTGTCTCCATTTCAGTAGTTAAGAAACTGAGGCTTTGCAGTTAAGTAATGCATTTACTGTATTAAGACAAGAAGTGTTAAAGCCAGGATTTAAACCCTGTTTATCTGCCTCCAGAGCTTACTCATGTTGCCACCACGCTGTAGGAGACCCTCTAGGCTCCTCTACCAAGCCAGTACAGTCCCAGAAGCTGTTAAAATAAGAACTTTAAAAGGGCAGGTCATGTGCCAGATGTTACACATTGAAACTTGGGATAATGGCCAGATCAATTCGAAAGGTCAACAGAATCCTGAAAGCAGTGGCTCTGGGTACAGACCCAAATCATCTCTGGTTATGGGAGGAGGAATTCTTAGTCTAAGCAAAACTCAAATATGGGTAAGTTTACTAATGGTTGTTCTTATGATCAAGTGTTTAGGCATTATGTGTGTTAAGGGTGGGCACTGGTTCACCAATGGTTGTTATCTTGGTCAAGTTGCTTCACTTGCCTAAAATCCATTTTCCATCTATAAGGTGAAGAATATGAAAGCATCTGTTTTGTAAGATTATTGTGAGAATTCACCACAAATAAATACTGTGGCAGATCGTATTTTCCAAAGATGACCACACCAATATACATACCGCAATCCCACATGAATTTCTTAAATGTGACTGACATCCTCTCACTAAAAGTTGAGGTGTATATTCTCTGTTTGAATCTGGGCAGACTTGAGTTCTCTGATCAATAGATGTGGCAGGAGAGATGCTATGTGACTTCCAGGGCTCAGTCATGAAAATGATACAGCTTCCATCTGTTCCCTTTCTTAGGACACTTGCCCTTAGAACTCAGCTACCATGCTGTGAGGAAGCACAGACTAACTCACATGGAGAGGTCAATGTGGAGTGCAAACACGGCCCCCAGTAGACAGCCACCACCAAACACCAGACATCAGTGAAGAAGCTTTCAGACAGTTTCAGCTCCTAGCCTTTGAGTTTTCCATCGGCAGCTCCAGACACCAGAGCAGAGACCAGCTGGGCCTGTTGTGCCCCCATCCAAATTCCTGACCCACAGTATCAGTGAGCACGACTTGTTACTGTTCTGTGCCACTGAATTTGGGGGTAATTTGTTATGCATCTGTAGTAACTGGAACAGATTTTGACACCATGTACATAATACAAAAGAAAAATAAGATAGCCAGGGAATTTAAGTTAACTCATTTCCTGTTCATTAATTTAATATGCATTGCCAGACCAAGTGGACTCAATCAAGAGTCAATTCTGGAATCTAACAACTTAGTAACCAAATTGTCAGGGAAATACAACCAAAATAGAGAGGCACAGTGATACTTTCTATCTACAGATTAAACATGGTCCCTGGTCCCTTTTAGCCTTTGACAGAGGAAACACACTTCTGTTTACTGATCTCTAACAAATGTTTTAGGTGAGTGCTCACTGATTTCCTTTTAACTAAAGCTCTATTCAGGAATGAGGAAATTCTAATAAGTAGCTCAGGGGTGGCTAACCTTAGCTCTTGTAATAATAATAAAACTTTATATTTATAGATGGTCTTACATGGGGTTTTTACATCCTTAATGTCAAGTGGGGTTTATTAATGCATTTGTATAGGCTTAGCGTAGATGTGTACAGTAGCCATAGAATGTAATCTGTTTGTGTTTGCTTCTGCTTGCAGCTGTTGAGATATATGAGTTTATGCATATCAAAGAGAAATATGTGTAACTGAGGATGAAACAAAGAAACCAGTGACCACTTTTGGCACCTATGTACTTGTATTAAGAAACACAGTTCTGGGATAGAACCTGGAGAGGACCTGTAAACTGGCCCTTGCCCAGTTGCTATGTGGATACATGGCAACCATCACCCTTGGAGAAATAAATACCATGGAAGCATTGGGCAGGCATAGAAAGACATTATATAACTGCCAAGGACTCTGACGGTCCAAGATTTTACTCTACTTGCAAGCTAACAGGTTAGCCTGCCATGATTTCAAGGATGCTAGTAGAGTTGAGACTGAGCCAGAGGCAAAGGACAGTATGTTACTCACAGCAGTAGCAGATGCCAGAGAATCAGCATTTTTGCACCAGCTCCCAAGCCCAAGTTCTCATGGGATGTCTTGAAGAGGGCAGACAATACCTGTGAATGCAGTGTGTTTGTTACAGAAGAACAGGGTTTGTTAGGGAACCTGAATCTTGTATAATATGCAGTCAGCATGCTTGACCTTTGCTTCAGGGAGAGACATTTTCTTTATTATACTAACTGGACAGTAAGCATGCCTGCCCTTTGCTTCATGGGAAACACTACCTCTATCTTCCAAGGCAGTAAGCAAACCTCATCTTTTCTCTAGAGGAAGATACATGTACATTTCAAGGCTGTTTGCTATATGAATATCCTTGAAAAAATAGTTCAGAACAAAGGGAAGTCAATATCTCTGCAAACAAGATCTGCAGAAATATTGAGATTCAAGGAAAATTGTCTCCCAATAATAACCCCCAGTCTTGAAAGATCCAAAAAAATTGCAAAACAACTTATGGTTTGACCAGTGATTAAAGGTCAATGACATCTCTATGCATCCGGGAAAGTAGAGATAAATGTGCACCATAATTTGGATTTGCTTATTTTTTTCCCTCTGGACTGTACTTCATGGTGGTCCGCATCACTGGGATAGCAAAGATAACCTTAAAAAATTCAGTTTCCCTTCAGTTCAAATCTGTCTTTTCATACTGGTTTTGGGACTATTTGGCTGTTGACACTCTGAGCATCGTAATTCACAATGACACTGTGAAATAAACAGAGTAGGTGTTTATTCTCTCCAGCTGATGGAAGAGGAAATTAGTCCATGGCTGGTATGAGGGAAGAGAACACAGAGTGACAGGTTGGTAGTGGCAAATGCAGAAAGATAGTAAGAAAAGCTGAGTTTCTGAGACTTGCCTAAAAGAATCAAGGGGCCTTACTGGGGCTCAGCTGCTTTGGGTTATAGAGGATGTTAATCACTCACTGCTTTCAAATCTATTCTCCACCTTTTCACTGCTATGGTCTGCTAATTGGCTGCATCTTTGTGAAAAAGAAACTAGACAAACTGCTTATTGGCTCAGGGAGATGTCAAGAAGGATTGCTTTTTGCCTGAGCTCTTGCTGGAAACGAAAACAAAATCTCCTTGGCAAACTAACATCCAAACTATACCTTCTTTGTGGTCTAGAAATCATGATACTGAGAAATTTCATATAAATTATCTCTGGCTAGTGAGTTACCAGGGACCTCTGGAGAAGCAAATACAAAGCCATTCTGAGAGACTACTTTCACAGCCCAGTTTGCAAAGGATTCCAAAAGATTTTGACTCAAGATGAGCTCACAATACAAAATTATGAAATAGGCAGGGTAAGAATTCACCATAAGCAGTAACCTGAGATCATAGAACATTGTGATAGAGAAAATAAAACAATTTTGCTTCAAATAATTAGATAAAAAGAAGAAATAGAACCTGTAAGAAAAGAATAAGATAAAATGAAAAATATGTAGGAAAAGTTGAAAAAACAGTCAAATAGTTGAATTCTGCTGCTGGTCAAGATGGTATAGCCTATTTCTTAGTGATTACAGCTAACGCTCTGTACAAAGCACAAAAAACAAGTACCTGAAAACCTGAAAACTTAGCAAAAGCAGACAGATTGGGGAAGGGAGTCAAAATTTGAAGAAGTGACCTATGCAGATGTAAATTTCCGATTGTTTCCTCTTAAGTTCTCCATCTTGCGTTGAGATGGGACCCCAGTTGAAGATCTGTAGCTGCTTCTTAAACGGTAAGATAAACCACATATTTCTGGCCAGCAGTTCAGAAAAGGGGGCACCAGAGAGTGTGTAGGGAATGTCAAAGGAGAGAGCTGAAGAAAGGGACCCCCAAATATGTGTTTGAACCAGAACAAATTCCAGGCTCATGCTGGACCTACGCAAATATGAGGCAGACCCAAAGCAGTATGGCAACAGCTTTGAAAACTGAGCTGATAGTGGAGCCATTGTCCAGGGACAGTGAGACAGACTTGCATTCTAAACCTAACTGGGTTGATTGCCTGCAAAACAAACAAATACTCCAGGAGTTTAGCAGGACCTAATGTCTTACAACATAACTCATTATGTCCCACATACAATTAAAAATTACACAACACACCAAAAACGAATAAAAAAGGCCCCAGGAAAATGTGACGAATTCTCAAGGGAAGAAGACAATAAAGATAAAACCCCAAGATGACCCAGAGTTTAGAGGTCAAAGACTCTAAATCAGCTATTACTATGCTCCATATCAAGATAGAAATACTCAATGAATGGAAATATAGAAGTTCTATGCAGGTAAATAGGAAAATATAAAATAGAACCAAGCAGAAATTTTAGAACTGAAGTACAATATCAGAAATTAAAAAAAAAAATCTATGATGGGCTCAGTAGCAGAATGCAGATGACCAAAGAATCAGTGAACTTAAAGATAGATCAATAATAATTATCCAAACAGACCTATATGGTTGTAAGGTTTCTATATTTTACTTGCAGTGATAAAATATTAAATCAAAATAGACTAAAAATTAGATATGCCATTTTGTTTGTAGGGCAGCCATGAAAAATTATGCAAAGGGCTATAGTCCAAACACCGACACAAGTTTAATTGGAATACTAAAAATATTTAAAAATAACCAAATACGTTTTATAGAATTGTAAAACAGTCATTGAAATAGAAACTCAGAACATGGTTTAATCATCTGATTAAAGACAACTAAAGAAAAAAAATAATAAATTGAAAACTAGATATAAGAAAATTGTCCAAGATACAGCACAGAGAGATAAAGCAATCAGTTTTATTGATAAGGAGAGACAAATGTCTTTTGAAAGGTTTAAAATTATATCTAAAGTGAAGTAATTGAATAATGTAATCATTCATCAGTCTATTCAATTTCATCAGTTCACTGTCATATTTTTAAAAAGATTATAAAATATTTGTTAATGCCTATGAATTTGGACCATCTGCTTGGGATAGGATTTTTCTTTTTATGCACTTGTATATTTGTGTACACTAGAAGGTGATAAAATGACATTGGTGTTTTGGGGTCTGCTCTGAAGTATGAAGAAAACTTGACTATGGTGTTTTATCCAAGGTGTCCTCATTTTGATGGGCACAAATATCCATTGTTACTAATTCGAGGAAACTGATTCTATAATTTCTGCATCTACCTGCTGTGAATTGCAAAATTCCTTGGCAACACTTTAAATTCATTCAGCAGCTCAAAAAGACGTGAGTCACCAGGCAGAATGTGGAGACCAGCCAAATCTTGGTGGGATCACAGAAAATGCGCTCACCTCTTGCTTTGAGGGAGCTGCCTGCTAGGAAGAGCAGAGGAGCCCCTGGGCAGGACAGCTCCCTTTGGATCTGGAGAGGGAGGCTGAGCTTAAAATGCACTGGAAACAGAATTTGTCAGTGATGAGATACTTGGTGACTTTTAGAGAATAAGAATTAAGGTTGTCCAATGTTAGCAGGTTACATGGTAGTCAAACAAGAGCAAACCTTGTAATAAGAAATATAACAAATTTACCATTTATCTAGCCAAGCACTGTTCTTCTCTTTAATCCTCTCAACAACCCTGAATGGCAGGCAATATCATCAACATTTTACTGATGAGGAAACTGAGGTTCAGGGAAAGATGAACTCACAATTCTGTGACAGAACTTCCCTGGTGGCACAGTGGTTAAGAATCCGCCTGCCAATGCAGGGCACACAGGTTTGAGCCTGGTCCGGGAAGATCCCACATGCCGTGGAGCAACTAAGCCCGTGCGCCACAACTACTGAGCCTGCGCTCTAGAGCCCACGAACCACAACTACTGAACCCACGTGCCACAACTACTGAAGCCTGTGCACCTAGAGCCCGTGCTCCACAGCAAGAGAAGCCACCGCATTGAGAAGCACGCGCACCGCCAGGAAGAGTAGTCCCTGCTCACCACAACTAGAGAAAACCCGTGCGCAGCAACGAAGACCCAAGGCAACCAAAACAAACAAACAAAAAATTTATATATATAAAAAAGTATATATATATACTCAACTGTAAATGATAGAATAAAGAAAAATTCTGTGACAGATCTGTCTGGCGCCAAGGCCTGTCTATTACAACCTATATAATTCTCAGCATTATTGATGTCAATGGACATCTTAATAGCTAACATTTGTTTTCTATTCAGGTGTTGATAATATATACATATATGCACACCTATAGGAACCCTTGAATTATATCCATAATGAAAAACATTCTTATTTGAATGAGACATAATGCAATGTGGAGTCCTACCATTGTATATGTCATAGATTCACTTTGAAGGAGCATCTTTATACTTAAGGCTAGCTTATCTAGTGAAGGGGTCTGTGGTCAGCTTTAGGGAATAGGGTTAGGTTACATTCATTACCCTATCTGTTAGTCAGGCTTTGTGTGTGGTCCTGTTGTTAGCTTATTCATCAGAGTTCATTTTACACGTGTGTGCATACACACACACATACACTATCACTGTCTCAGGTTCTATGAAGTTAAATAAGTCACTAGACAGCTGAGGTTAATTATCTATTTACCCTAGAGCCCAAGTAAGGACAAGCCAATAGGTCATCATAAACCTATGTCCTTCAGAGAACACCAGGCCCTGCTGAGCTCCGCAGCTGGTGGATCAGTCCTGTGTTTGTGCCTTATGCACAAACACAGAAAAGGGAGATGCCTAAAAGGTGTGTTTCAGGAGATACTAAAAGGCCATCTTTATAATACAACACATTCTATTGGACAAATATTTACCTAACGAGCCCTGTGTGTTAGGTAATGCATCAGGCTCTGGGTGCAACAAAGATGAAGAAGTCAAAGTCCATGACTTCTCAGCTCTCCCCATCCGGTCACAAAGAAGGACCAGAAACAAAATAATGGAGCTGTAACCATCAGGGTTGTAGGCTGCACAAGGACCCAGATCAGCACATACTTAATGCTGTGGCATGAGGTGGGAGGGGAAAGCCATGGAAAGCTGTAGGAAGATATTAGAGTTGGATTTAATGTTGAGTTAGAATTCATCAGGGTTACGAGAGCACAGGGCACTGCACAGGGAAGTGTGAGGGTAGAGCAGTGCCTGTGAACTTTGCTCCTGGCCAGCGAGAAGGAGTGTGTGGCTTGAGCTTGGGAGGGTTTGGAGAGGATGGGGTAGAAATGAGGAAGCAGAGGCTGGAAAGGGTCAAAGGCCACATTGCAAGGAATGTGGCTTTGTCCTGTTGGCTACAGTCAGGGTGATGATGAAATTTATTGTTTAAACTGGGACTTTTTTGAGAGTAAAAGGGAGATGCTAAAAATCATTGGAATTTAAATTTTTTGAATATTCATTGGTCATCAAATTGCTTCTATTAAACTTTCTGAAGAGAAAATTCTTTCTAAAAATATAAAAAAATTATCTTGTATATTAAAGCAAAAATTAAAAATCTCTATATGAACAATAAAAATAACGAGCGAAAATTATTCTTGCTATAGCCGTATATTTTAATCTGCTTGTTTATAACTGTCTCTAACAACATGCCATTAGTATTTTTCTTAGAATATATTTTTCAATATAATCTTATTTTTAATGTTTTAATAAAAGAGCAAAAAGCTGCTTAAAGCTCTGTTTTATGGTATGTAAATTAGAATGTTTGATAACTCCAGTGAACACTTCTCTTTTCTTAATTGAAAAAATACTCTCCCTTCAGGCACTGAGAAATGTTCAAACAAATTATGCTAAATGGAGGATAGTCTCAATTTAATTTTTTTCATATTAAAGTGTGTAAACATCTCTGGCTGTTTTCTTCTTCTATTCAGTGTACCTTTCTTCAATTTTTTTTTTTTTTTTTTTTTTGCGGTACGCAGGCCTCTCACTGTTGTGGCCTCTCCCGTTGTGGAGCACAGGCTCCGGACGCACAGGCTCAGCGGCCATGGCTCACAGGCCCAGCCGCTCCGTGGCATGTGGGATCTTCCCGGACCGGGGCACGAACCCGTGTCCCCTGCATCGGCAGGCGGATTCTCATCCACTGCGCCACCAGGGAAGCCCAATAATTTTTTTTTTTAATAAAATAAAACTGATCAAATAAGTTGTCTCTGTTTATGATGTTTTAGAATTTTTGCCAAATATAAATGTTGCAAATTATAGGCTTTCTCAATTTCATTCCATTTCAGAACAGAATAAAATTTATCCAATGAAAAATAGTAACTCTACCAAATGACACTCCCTAAAGTAATATATTTTAAAGGACAATTATAGAATTTTAAAAACTGAAACTTATGTACCCTTTAAGCCCTTGTCATTTAATTAATTCAGTTTTTCCTTTACTTTTGGAGGGTAAGTTTCAATGACTTCCTTGTTGTAAGCTTTGTTTTTAGTAATCAAAATTCACTTAAAGCTTCAAAAACTGAAGTTTTTGGAAATTTTCTTTATTTCCAACTAATCTTGAACAAAATGCAAACAAAAATTAGAGCACATGTTTATAAAAAAGTTCAATTCCATTGTACACTTAGGTTGACATAAAAAACCCCACAACTATTCAAAGGCTCAAACATTTCTACCATCCAATTGAATGTAGGCAGCAAAACAAGAAAGTATGTATTGCCATGTGAAAATTTTTTTGTCTTCAGTACCTGTCATTACAAGTTTTTATGCAGTTAAATCATTTAAACTATGTATATAAGTATGCATGTGTAAAATTTGAGAACTACAGTTCTCAAATACTATTGTATTTTAAAGAGTAGGATATCATAGCTTATTTTGACAAACTTATGAACTATATGTGTACCACAATCCTGAGTTCTGCGTAGTTCTAATCTTTTTAATATGTTTCTTTAGATCTTTGTTTTTAACATGATACAGGATTCCATCAGTTTCTAATTGTTTTACCACAACAAAAACAAATAATTACTTTTAATATTGAAAATTTTAACTCAATTTACAACAGCATCTGCAAAAATCAGTTGTTTCAACTATGCCTGAATGAACTACTTTATTTCATAAGTCAATGAAAACAGTTGAACCACTTTTGAATTAACTGATTTTTCTGTTTGAAGCTGAAGACTCTGATGCAAAACTTGTACTATTGAACTATTTGAGGTTTTTCTTCTAATGGAGATAGCACATTGACAGTTATCACTTTATTTTTATACTTGCACAAGGAAACTTGGAATAAAAAGTGAACAATATTAATTTAGAAGAGCCATTGTGATCTAAATGATAAGTGATGCTTTACAGTGTGTTATGGAAACTCACCTTCTATGGCTGCATGTATTAAATCACCATGTTTGGGAAAACTCTTTTATTAACTTTGGGAAGAGTTGCTAATGTTTACTCAGAAGTTTTGTGTCTTCTGGTTTATATGTGGCCAGTGATACCAGTAGCTTACACATGGATGGTAATTCTCAACAAATATTTGGTGTGAGTTACTTTTTAATCATCAACTTTCTTAAGAAATGGAAATTTAGTCTTAATTTTTCATTAAGCTTGAATTTTCTTTTTTTAGCTATTGCCACCAAAAAGGTTTATTGCAAAATAAAAATACATTAACAAACAATAAAATATATATTTCTATATTATACAATAAATGACAAACTTTTGTAGTAAGAATATTCAGACTATTCTCTAGTTGCTCAGTCTCTAATTCTTGCACATATTTTCATTTTTATTTAACTTATTTTCATGTTTCCCACTTGACTAGCCAACTGTTAGCCCAGTGACTTCCTATACCTTGAAGGCAGTGCCCCTGAACTAGAAGGAGTTAACTGACTCCCAAATATATCAAAGTGCAGTTCAATTTATGAATGAATTATGAATGAATAGCCCTATATGCTGTCCTTGGAAGGGAGATACAACTTAAGTTGGATCTTGACGGGATTGGGAAGGGCAAGTTGGATTGTCACTGGTTATCTTTCAGATTTAACCAAATGTCAAAGTAAATCTATTCATTGCACATGCTTCTCACATAGTACTATAAGAAGTACTATGTGTACTTATAAGTACTATAAGAAGTACTATACTTCTCTAGAAGTATAAAGTAGAGGTCCATTAAACACATTATGGCTTATTTTAATACAAATATTAAGATCATTTTGGCAAAAAGTTAAAATCCAAGACAAGTGCTAAACATGGTGGGACGCTAAGCAAGAGGCAGAAATCAAGACTGTCTTCAGCCAATGGAAACATAGTTTCTCTAGCCAGAGAGTACTGCTACTCCCTTAAGCAAGGAAATTCTGTAATTAGATTTGTGCTTTATAGGATAAATTTGGAATTCAGGCAATGAGCAGTATAATTATGGTAGAAAGAATTTATAGAATATAATTTCAGAGATTTTTGGCAATAGTAAACAATTTTCTCCTTCTGAATACTTTTCTATAGTTTATTGTGTGGTCAGTGTCACCTAGAAACTAGAGAATAGTATTCAACAGAAATGTAACCTAGACAGGAAAGCTTTAACAGGCATTCAAGGTGAGGTGGCACTAGAGTATGCAGCAGTCTTACAGAAGTCAGAAAAAAAAGATCTCTGGGCTTCCCTGGTGGTGGAGTGGTTGAGAGTCCACCTGCGGATGCAGGGGACACGGGTTCGTGCCCCAGTCTGGGAAGATCCCACATGCCGTGGAGCAGCTGGGCCTGTGAGCCATGGCCGCTGGGCCTGCGCGCCATGGCCGCTGGGCCTGCGCGTCCGGAGCCTGTGCTCTGCGGCGGGAGAGGCCACAACAGTGAGAGGCCCGCGTACCGCAAAAAAAAACCAAAAAAACCCCCAAAAAAACCCCAACTCTGTCAGAGATTGCTAGTTGATCCCCAATAACCACTACCCCCTTCCTCTGTAATAGAATTCCTGGTTTTCAGCTGCAATGTGTCTTCTCAACATCTCTTGCAACTAGGTAACGTCATATATCTAACCTCTGGCTAATACATGTCACCAGGAGTGCAGTACAATTCCTGGAAGTATTTTGAAAGGGAGGGTAAATGCCCCCTCCCATCCTCTTTCCCACTGGGATGCAGAGATGAGCGCAGAGCTCAGGTAGCCAACCTGGATCGTGAGTAGGGGAAGGTGGGTGCTAAGAATGGCAGAGCATCAAGAGAAAAAACGTCAAAAGAGTTTGGGTCCTTGCATTCTGTGGCCATCATGGTGACCCTGGAAAGCTTCCTCCCGAATTTGTTTCACATGAGAAGGAAATGAAATTCTGACTGTGTCATAGGTAGTGTTTAAGCCATTATCATTTTGGGCTGTCCTTTACATCTGCTGAACTTAATTCTAACTGGCACAAGGAGATCGCATAATGTGCATTTAAGAAAAGTATTATATGACTTTTTAAATTTGATCTTTATAAAACTTTTAAGCAAGTAGGGCAGGTGAACCTCCTCTTACCAGAGAGAGGAAACTGATGTTCATACATGATAATTTGCTTAGGGTCACATAGCTAGATAGGAATAGGTCCAATATGTAATTGGAGGCCACTTACTTCAAATTCAGTTGCCTTGTTAAGTGTGGAGTTGACACAACACTGATAAGAGAGGAGATTTGTAAGGGGGGGAGACCATGAAATATTAATTTTATCTAGGACTAGCGTAAAAGAGGGGCAACATATCAAATATATGAGTTAAAAAGTGATATAGTTAATGTCTTAACTGCTTAATAAATACTGAATAAAAATGTCTTTGTTGGTATTGTCATGACTTATTTCAATCCTTTGAGATCCTAAAGCAGAGCATCCTGTCAGGTCAATGTAGGCAAGTGGGTATCTTATCATTTAGAATTCTTGAGGGTGATAAACTTCATGTTCTTGGAGAGTTTTGTTTTTAGGTGATCTTTTATTAATATGTACCTGTTTGAGTAGCAGTAACATTAATTTTTTACCTTGAGAGATTAAAAGTAGGTGAGGGGATATGAGTCATTTATCTGTACCAACATCAAACCTCAGCTGTGCTAAAACATGTTAATCTAATGGTAGACTGGAGGATCTAAAAATCCAGTACATTATTGGTTGGAAGAAATTTTAGTGATCCCTTTTATAGGCTCCAGTAACCTGAAAATATGCTCTGGTTTATATTTACATATCATTTTTAAACCAATTTGATTGAATTATGGAGCTAATTCTCTACAACGTGAAGGCAGTTATTTTCATTGCCAGTAAAATTTACTTTGAAGAATCTGTAAGTTCAAACTGAAAGGTTTGTTTAGAGGCAAAGTTCTCATCAACTCTAAGATAATTATTACATGTTTTTAATGTTCTGGAAGCCAAAGGGTGGAAAGGGACAAGAAGAGATCTAATGTTAGTCTTCTCAGTATTTTATGGAATATTCCATGGTTTCTTCAAGGTCCCCTCAACATGCAGTTTCAAAATGTGGTAACTGTGTAAACTCAACAGTCAGTGGCCTAGAAAATACTCAATTAATCAGTCCAGAGACTCTTGGGATGGCAGGTCATGAATCGATCTTCTAGGATTCTGTCAGTGCTTAACCATGCCAGCAGATCATGCAAACCCACTGAGAATTGAAGGAGAGAAGGGAAAATAAAAAGTTTCTAACCTTGCAAAATAACTATGTTGTATTATCTATCTTAAAATTATGTTTAATATGTTATATGTTTATATTTATGTTAATCGTTATGTATTGTAACAAAATTTTCAACATGTTGGAAAGAATATTTAAGTGGGTTGTACCATTATTTCTCTTTCGAAATATATCATGCTGAATATGTCCCCTATGCTTTATAAAACTATCACATGTCCATGCTATAAGGTAGTTTTGAAAGAGTTAAAAGCTCCTCCAGATAAGTCCAGTGGCTATAGTTAATTATTAGCAAGCTCTCTTCTTATCAGATGCTTTTTTAACATTAAGAAAAATCACTTCTCCTATTTTCCTGTGATCAAAAGGCATAAAGGTTTGATGCCTCCAAATGCTGATGGTGGCCTGTGGGGAAATACAATGCCAGGAGTTGCAATTTTATCATGTATTTTTGATGTATGCTCAAAGGTTACATTGTGAGCTTTAACGTCTGTTAGTATTTGCAACACAGGGGACTGCTAAGTCACACCACTACCTAATTCTAAGCTTTCCTTCTGTTATAAACAACTCTGAGAACGTAATGCTTCTCTGCTGTTGGCCGAGGAAGTTACTGCTAGCCCTTTGCTGACATTTTCCAGTGATAGCAATGAATGACAACAATCGGAAATAGGCTATTTTTAAATTTTAGAGCAAAATGTTTAAATGATCCTCAGAGACAAAAACTTGTACATGAAGTGGTTTGAGGAAGCTAATTCCCAGAGGAGAAAAACCCTGAACTTATAATAGAGATATGGAATTGGTCACTTTCTAGATGAAGCCGTTGGACCCAGTCAGTAACTTTATTGGAAATATCACAGATATTCAAGGCTTACTTGTGTTCTGTGGAAACCTTCAAGTCTATCTATGGAGCACCTGCTTCTCTTAGAGCAGAGGGTGTGCACACACAGGGCTGTGATGATGCTCTTTGTCACTCAATGAGGGCCTTCTGGAGATGTGTCTGGTTACTTGGCTGTGCCCAAAATGTGGCTGAAGTGCCTTGACCCTTGGCTCTGATGAAGCCAAGGGGACTCTAGTGGCATGGTCAGGGATAGTCTCAGCCCTCATTCTAAAACAACATGATGGCATCTGGGACCATCTTGGGGGTGGGGGGAGGATGGTGCTTTGAAAGAGTGCTGGCTTACTTAGGAGGGAAGAAAGTCCCAGTTTGAGTGTTTTTTTCTGTGAAGTTGAGGGGAAGCAGCAATTTCTGTTCTCTGCCTTTTCTTCTCTTGCGACATGATACACATATGTTTGTTCAAACAGTTACAAAATGAGCATGAAGAGTTCTAATAGGGGGGCTTTCTTGACTGTCTTCTTTACTGCCTCCCCTCACAAAAAGCAGAGAAAACAGCTAGATAGGTAGTTGTAGGCTGTTGGAAGATTCAAGGCAATTGTGCGCTGTGATAGTGTGCTGTGGTCCTAACAAGGCAGAGGTGACAAGGACGGGGAATCGGGTGGTGACATGGGGATTGCTTTGAGATCTTCTCCAAATAGTCCCAGAGACGTGAAGTTAGTTGAGAGGCTGATCATCTCCACTGAGCCTTGTGAATTGGAGTTGGGGTTTCTCTGATGGTTCTTTCAATCACTCAAGGGGCTGAGGGTTGTAATCTATGAGTGTGATGCTAGGAATATCTCTAGTCATCACAGAAAACAGTATTTTTCCCCTTTATTTTCATGAAGTGGTCATCTTAAACATGCTGATAAAAATATTTCAGGAAGTGCTGATGTCAGAGGGGAATGTTCTGCCTGGATGCTATTGCCTGACTAACCCTGTAAGCCCCTGCTCACTGACTCATCTCTGTTCAGCTTTTCCTAACACCCATCTTGTCCTTTGGAGTTAGTTATGCCCTCCTCTGTGCTCCAGAAGCACTTACCATGTTGAACACTAACTCTGTTTTTTATCTTTCCCCTATTGGATTGTGAGCTGCTTGAGATCAGAGACTTTTGTTTTATTTATATTTGTATAAATTATAAATATGTGGGAGTGCCTAGCAGTGCTTAACACATAGTTGGTATCAATAAGTGAACGTTCCAGAGTAACCTTTTGATATAGGTTATAATTTACTTATAAAGGAAAGGGCTTACCATAGAAAATTTGGAAAATGTAGATAAAAAGAATAAAATAAAATAACTTACTATCCTATGACTCAGGGTGAGCACTGTAAACATTGATATGTATCCTGCCAAGCTTTATTCCAGGTTTGTGACTGTAAATTGAAAAGAAAAAGAAAAAGAAAAAAAAATGGCATTATATAATACATACTCTCTTATAAGCTGCTTAAAATGCCATTATATTGTGAATATTTTTCCATATCACATATTCTTCTACTTACAGTGTTCTTAATGATTCTTGAGTTCCTTTGTATGAATGTACCATAACTTACGTGACCATCCTTCTATTTTTGGAAATTTATGTGGGTTCCAATATTTCCCATGGATAAAGACTACTACAGTGAGCACTCTATGTGCATCCCTAGTGACTTCCTTAGGATAAATTCTTGGTAGTGGAATTGCAGACAAAAATACCCAAATGGCAGATAAATACCCCAAAGTGGGATTGCTGGAATACATAGGATAGTTCTATTACTAATTTTTTGAGGAACCTCCATACTGTTTTCTATAATGGCTGCATTCCCATTAACATTCCCATCAACAGTGCATAAACATTCCCTTTTCTCCACCTCCTTGCCAATGCTTGCTATTTCTTGTTTTTTTGGTAATAGCTATTCTAACACTATGCATGTCAGGCGCTATCCCATTGTGGTTTTGGTTTCCATTGCTGATGGTTAATAATGTTGAGCATCTTTTTATGACCCTGTTGGCCATCTGTGTGTCTTCTTTGGAAAAATGGCTATTCATATCTTTTGCCCATTTTTAAATTGGATTGTTTTTTTAGCTTTGAGTTTTATGAGTTCTTTATATATTTTGGAGATTAACCTTTTATCAGATATATGATTTGCAAATATATTATCCTATTCAGTAGGTTGCCTTTTCATTTCATTGATGTTTCCTTTGCTGTGTAGAAGCTTTTTATTTTGATATAGTCCTACTTATTTATTTTTGCTTTTTTTTTGCTTCTGCTTTTGGTGTCAGATTTAAAAAATCATTGCCAAGTCCAACATCAGGAGCTTACTGCTTGTTTTCTTCTAGGAGACTTATGATTTCAGTTCTTACATTCAAATATTTTATTTATTTTGAGTTATTTTTTGTTTATAATAAAATGTATAAGATAGTGGTTGAGTTTCATTCTTTTACATGTGGCTGTCCAGTTTTTCCAGCACCATTTATTGAAGAGACTGTCCTTTCCCCATAATATGTTCTTGCCTCCTTTGTTGTTTTTATGCCAGCACCATAATGTTTTGTAATAGTACCATACTATAGCTTTGTAATATAGTTTGAAATCAGGGTGCATAATGTCTCCAGATGTTTTCTTCTTAAGATTGCTTTGGCTCTTTGGGTTTTTTTTGTGGTTCCATGCAAATTTTAGAATTACTTGTTCTATTCCTTTGAAAAATGCCATTGGAATTTTGATAGGGATCAAATTAAATCTGTAGAGTACTTTAGGTAGTATGGATCATTTTAACAATATTGATTCTTCCAATCTATGAGGACAGAATATCTTTCCATTTATTTATGGCCTCTTCAATTTCTTTTGTTAATGTCATAGTTTTCAGTATACAGATCTTTCACCTCCTTGGTTAAATTTATTCCTAGGTATTTTATTCTTTTTGATGCAATTGTACACGGGATTGTTTTCTTTATTTCTCTTCCTGAGAGTTTGTTATTAGTTTATAGAAATGCAATAGATTTTTGTGTATTGATTTGTATCCTACAACTTTACTGAGTTCATTTATTCTAAAAGTTTTTTGATGGAGTCTTTAGGGTTTTCTATATATATAATATCATGTCATCTGCAAATCATGATAGTTTTACTACTTCCTTTCCAATTTCAATGCCATTTCTTCCTTCCTTCCTTCCTTCCTTTGTCTGAATATTCTGGCTAGGACTTACTATGTTGAATGGAAGTTGCAAGAGTGGGCATCCTTGTCTTGTTCCTGATTTTAGAGGAAAGGCTTCAGCTTTTTACTGGTGAGTATGATGTTAGCATTGGGTTTGTCATATGTGGCCTTTATTATGTTGAAATATATTCCCTCTATCCCACTTTGTTGAGAGTTTTTATCATAAATGGATGATGAATTTTGTCATATGCTTTTCCTGCATCTATTGAGATGATCATATGATTTTTATCCTACATTTTGTCAGTGTGTGGTACATCATGTTGACTGATTTGTGGGTATTGAACCATCCTTGGATCCCTGGAATAAGTCACACTTGGTCATGAAGTATGATCCTTTTAATGTATTGTTGAATTCAATTTGCTGATATTGAATATTTTGTTGAGGAGTTTTGCATCTTTGTTCAACAGGGATATTGGCCTGTAATTTTCTTTTCTTGTGACATCCTTGTCTAGTTTTGTTATCAGGGTAATGCTGGGGGTACATGCATTTTAAAGGTATTTGGATTACATTACAAAATTGTAATAACTTACATTCTTATCAGTAGCATATGACAATTTCCCTTTTTCTGAATGCTTGCTATCACCAGGTGTTGTTATATATACATGTAAAAAACTGTCAATTTAAAGGTCTAAAACCACATAAAAATCAAGATGACAAAATGCTGTATCACTGAAATCACCCACAAAGGCTTACCATTGCTGGAACCCATGAGTGTATCTGGGGGTAACAGGGGTCAGCTTAAAATCTGCTGCTGGTATAGCTACTGGCAACAAAGAAGAAGGGTTTTCTAGTCAAGGGCTGATGTAGCAGGGGAAGAGAGGTTTGGGGGAGAAGGAGAAGACAGGGGACACCTCTGGGAAGTCTAGAACCTAAATAGGCCAGGTGGTGACCACTGTAATGGCCATCTCGGAGCCCAAGGAAGAGATGCTGAGTCAGTTCAGAGAACAATCTGGGCCAGAACTGAGGAAACAAAGAAAAGACATGTTATGCCAAATACTGAGAAGTCAGGAGGAAGACTGGAAATACATGAATGGATTTTAAGTCTGGGAGAGAAGGTTTTAGAAGCCCACACTTGAGCTGAAAGTGTAAGTTGGATCAGGATTCATGAGCAGGTGGAATGTTGATGTTGTTCTGGAGACAAAGGAGAGATGACCTTTCAGAATCAGTCAGGGCTGGCTTAGAGTTTTGGCTTTGCCACCCACTGGGTGACTTTGAGCATGGCATTGAGGCTCAGGGGTCTCAAGTTTCCCCTCTGTTTAAAAAAAGGAGGACTTAGCAGTATGTTTAAAATGATCTCTAAGAGTCCTTCCAGCCCAGAAATTCTCTGCCTCTATCTCAAATGAAAATATTGCCGGGGCAGAGGGGTGTGGTGTGGTGGTGAGAACATTGCGCAACCATGGATTTAGCTTATATTTAGATTTATGCTTTGGGGTTATTACTTCTGACAACAAATCATCGCCCAGAAGTCCACTAATATGTTGAAATAACTACTCTGTTTTGAAATTCTAAACTGTGATGCCACTTCAGTTTACTTGAATGAACAGTGGTGATATAATCAGCTGCAAATATTTCTTTTCTACCCAAGACATCTGTCATGTTCGACTCCTAACAGTAATCCATAAATGTAGAAAGCTGTGCTGTTAAGCATTTTCATTTCTCTGTCACTAATGAGAACTTTGAGTTGAAAGGGACTGGAAATCTGAGGAAAGTATGGGACCAAAACCCCAGCAAATGTAAAGCGACAACTGCTTAATTTGAAGTGATGGTTTTCCGTGTTTGGCTTTTCCAGCACTGCAAGTTGGCATGTTTGCCACTGGAAAGTTAAAAATGCCTGCAAAAACAAATACCCTGTTTTCAAATATCTGGTCTGTATCATTTATTTTTAATACTAAATGTGACATAGTGTAATGTTCTATTGATTAAATTAAACTGCATGGGTGAGGGAGATAAAATTTCAATCGAATTCTTAGATGAAAAATGAGCTGCTTGTCGCAGGGTTTTCCTGGCAATCATCTAACATCCTGCTAGATATTGGCTGGCTCCACTTAAACAGCTGGAACCTTGCAGCCATCAAGCTATGTCTATATGAGGGGCACCCCCCCACTCAGGGAAAAAAGTCCTGGGCCTTTAAAGAAGAGGGAAAGAATTGCTTGGCTAGTTGGGAGCTTTAATAATTGTTTTTTTTCCCCCCATGTGATTGACATCGTTTTGGAAATTTTGCATGCTTTTTTTGTGAGGTCATTATGATATGCTGCAGAGCTACAATGTATGTTTAGAAGAGGCATTTTGCACTCAATTCTTCTACCACCAACTGCCTAGGAAACAAGGAAGCTTATTCATATTGCTATCTGCTGTTTAAATAATGTTAATATGTTTGGGGCTGGTATCATCCAAATATGATGCTGTGGGAAGGTGTTAACAAAATTTAAGATCCTAAGGAGACTTTTCTGGTGGGATAGCAGCAGTTCAAAGGGGAATTATACTTTCTGTGTTTGTGTAATTTATTTTGTTCTTTGTCCCAAGAATGTGGCATAAGAATAATGTTTTCCACAGACCTAGATTTCTGCACAAGGAGGGGTGGGGTAGGGTGAGAACCTCCTTAGTAACTCTTAGCTCAGAAAGTCTTCCTTCTTGGAAACTTAGGACAAAATGAATAAAGTTCCTCTGGAACGTGATGACACCTGGGAGGCAGAGACTTTAAGAGAAATAGTATGAGGCCATTCTGGGTCCAGCAGTTATGGTCAATTGAACTAGAATATTATAACCAGTGAGGTCTCTGACTTTGTAGCAACGCAGCTAGGGTGCAGTCCCTAGAGAATGCGCAAGGCCTACTGCCTATCCTTTAGGGATAGATGGTCAAAGATGAAATGCAGCCTGGAGAATCCAAACCAAGAGCATCATGGGAAGGGAGCATGGTCAGCAAAGCCAAGTGATGGTGCATGTCTCTGGAAGCAGAGCCTGGCACAGGGGGATTAATGCATGAAGTACAGGAGACAATCAGAGGAGAAATGAGTTTCCCTGGGAGGACAGTAAGGAGGGCCCTTTCAGCTGTGTAAAGCAATGCATGAAGTGCAAAGTCAGAAAGACAGAGATAGACTGAATATACGAAAGTATAACCAGTAAAGAGCAATGGTAGTGGTAGGAACAACTAGAGCAGTCCGATCTATGCATTGGAAACTGAGCTTAAATAAATTCAGAAGGAGTAAACCATGATAAACTTGGACTCCAAAGAAAAGATGGTGGAAAGAGAGAAACACAGAATAGAGTATGATACAGTTGTACAGAGAATACCATGCAGTCATTTAAAAGAAGATATATATGATAAACAAAATGAAAAGATAACCTGTGAACTGGGAGAAAATATTTGTAAACAATGTGACCAACATGGGCTTAGTTTCCAAAATATACAAGCAGCGCATAAAACTCAATATATATATATGAATAAAAAACCCAATCAAAAAATGGACAGAAGACCTAAATAGACCTAAATTTCTCCAAAGAAGACATACAGATGGCCAACAGACACATGAAAAGATGCTCAACATCACTAATTATTAGAAAAATGCAAATCAAGACTACAGTGAGGTATCACCTCATACCAGTCAGAAGGCCATCATCAAAAAGTCTATAAATAATCAATGCTGGAAAGGGTGTAAGAAATGGGAACCCTCTTACACTGTTGGTGGGAATGTAGTTGGTACGGCCACTATGGAGAACAGTGTGGAGGTTCCTCAAAAAACTAAAAATAGAGCTACCATATGATTGAGCAATCCCACTCCTGGGCATATACCCAGAGAGAACTCTAACTTGAAAAGATACATGCACCCCAGTGTTCATAGCAGCACTATTTACAATAGCCAAGGCATGGAAGCAAACTAAATGTCTATTGACAGATGAATAAAGAAGATATGCTATATATATATATATATATATATATATATATGTATATGTATGTGTATATATATAATATATATATGTATATGTGTATGTGTATATATATATATATATATATACATACACACACACACACACACACACAATGAAATATTACTCAGGCATAAAAACATGAAATAATACCATTTGCAGCAACATAGATGGACCTAGGGATTATCATACTAAGTGAAATAAGTCAAAGACAAATATATGATATCACTTATATGTGGAATCTTAAAAAATGATACAAATGAACTTATTTACAAAACAGTAACAGACTCACAGACACAGAAAGCAAATTTATGGTTACCAAAAGGGAAAGGTGGGGGGCAGAGGAGGAATAAATTAGGAGTTTGGGATTAACAGATACACACTACTATATATAAAATAGATAAAAAACAAGGATCTACTGTATAGCACAGGGAACTGTGTTCAATATCTTGTAATAACCTATAATGGAAAATAATCTGAAAAAGAAATATATATAATGTGTATATATACATATACATATATATGTGTATATATATACATATATATGTATATATGTATAACTGAATCACTTTGCTGTACACCTGAAACTAACAAAACTTGTAAATCAACTATACTTCAATTAAAAAAACAAGATAACAGCAAAAAAAAATGTTTGTTTTCATATAAATGTCAGACATATCTCAATTGAAAACATGTTGCAGATGGTATACTATTATCAATTTGTGAAAATATGTATATAAGTTTGTGTATATGTGTTTATGAATACATGTGTGATTATATGCATTTATGTGTGTAATATTTTTCTATGCATATATATTTTTAAGTGATATAGGGAACATTTTTGAAGTTTCCACAAACCTACTAATAGTGATTTCCTCTAGGAAGCAGATCAGGGAAGGTCAAACTGGGGCTGGGGAAAGGATAGGAAAGAATAAGAAAATGTTGCTTTTAACTTTATCTCCTTATATTGTTTGCATTTATTTTGTTACCATTAGCATGTATTACTTTAGTAGTGATAACAATATTAATGGTGATGATAATGGCAACAATAAATTACAAAGAAAGAGAACTATATAGAACATAAGTTGAAATTGTTTCTAGTCTAGTAAAAGGAAGCTAGAAGAATTTAACAATCGCTTAGTGACAAGTAATTCATCTAGCTGGGTGTTGCTCATTAGAAAGTGCTAGAGAGTAGACTAAATTATGTTTTGAAGGTACTTGGAAATCATATTCAGTGTTTTCATCTGTCAGTAAATTTTTTTTCTTTTTCCCGAAGTCCTGACTGGACCTCATATGCCACCAGGGGAAATACTTTGGCAGAGTCGACCCTGGACAGCCTCGCTGCATCAATGCATGAGTCCAGATAGGGCCTCGTTGATTCTGGCTGGGGTGTTTGTAGTCACATAGATTCCAGCCACACAGCTGGTGCCTGAGCGGGGTCTGCCTCTGGTCTGGCTCTCCAGTTAAGTCAGTACTATATAGGGAAGAGGGGGTGCTACCAGCTCAGCAGATCACTGAAATGGGACGTGAACACAATGGAACTCTGTGGCTGGCCTCTTATCCTTTTGATGCAGGAATATCTCACTGATACATCAATGGACTTGAGTCTCCCCTTCAAGTGTGGGAGCACATGAACTACTTACGTAGCTTCTTCAGCAGGAAGGAGGGAGGCACTTCTTCAAAACTATTCCTGAATGTCTTCCTCTTGTGATTAGAAGGGAGGAGGCTGGCTGGGGATGGAGGCGGATAACATTCTTCAGCTTCTGGCTGGGCTGCTAGCCCAAAAATCTTTTTTTTTTCTCCTGCACCATATGGATACAGGAAAAATATAAAGGATATTTATATTGCCCTTGAGGAATTTATAATCTGGTTGGGGGGCAGCCAAACTGCTGCTGGGTAGGCTTGGATCAGCTGCACCATGAGCTGGTGTGATGCAGCTTGTGCTGTCCCAGCAAGCCCCAAGCTGTTCCCCTTTCTAGAGGTCCAGGCCTGAGCCAGGCCATAGGTCAGTGGGCTGCAGCGAGAGGCACTATCCTCATTTCTTTTGTTTTGTACATAGCATTGGTTTTGGCCACCAGTTACAGGAATTTCTCAAACGAAAAGCTTCTGGTGAACTGTCTCTGGTTCGTTAGCAAGCCACATCATTAATAAATGGTTGTTTTTCTTGTCAGGGAAAATACAGAGAGATATAAACATATAAACAAATAAACACACACATATGCATGTACACACTAGCGAGTATAAAATCGATCCCTTTGGGGGTCCTAGCATTTTAGAATTGGAAAAGGCTGTAGAAATCACCAGGTTAAACCTTAAAGCTTCAGGATGAGAAGCAAAGTCACGCATTCTGTTGACGATGGACATGTAGTAAATAGGTCGTATTTTCTAATTCCTAAAACAGTATTCTTTCCCATCGTGGAATTTGGGAATGCCTGCTAATGTGGACCAAGTTCGTGTTATTTCAATGTATTTCCAATGAGAAGAGATGAATTTCCAAGTGATTTCTTCATTTTTACTTGTGTGACTACCTAATGTCCACACGGGCAGTTGGCAAAAGAAACTTAATCTCATCTGTGTTTTCATATCTGTCAGGTATGAGAACAGAGATGAGATTGGCTAGACCAGGGATGGGGAAGGAGAAGGGCCTGGATCTGGAGATTAGATGACCAGTCAGAACAAATTAGGGGCTGGCATAGGCTTATAATTGGGAAGGAGGCAGATAACAGTAAGTGGAGGGGGAAGAGGGCAGGCGCTGATGCCCAAGAGGTCTGACAGAGGCAGCAGGGAGCAGGGATCTGTTGTGAAGACAACCAGCAAGACTCCAGTTCAAAGGGACTGTGCCCAAGACAGGGACTCAGCAATGGGGAATGAGGCCCAGATCCTAAAGTTGTTGGTGACATCAGGGCTTAGTTATGAGAGGTCAAACAAGCATAGAGGCCTACCTGCATCAACAGTAAGACTGACTTGATGTGGAATCTCGAATCCGTCAGCCTAAGATTCTTTAATTTCCTTCAGACCATTAAAAAATTCTGGTCTAAGGTTTAAGTTAGCAGGGGATTCCAGGCTGGTCAGTGTAGGAGGCAGTGGGGGTAATGCCCAGAATTTGGAAATGGGTAAATTAAGGCAACCTGACAGTTCAATAAAGAAGGGACTAGAGGAGAGCAGGTCCAAGGTCAGCAAGACTTGACTTTGCAACCTGGTTCTCTAACTTAAAATTTTTCTTTAAAAAGTTATTAATTTGAATGGTTATTGGTCAGTGTATAGAAAATAGAACAAACTTTGGAGGTCAGTAAAATTTTCATAAGTGCTATAGGAAGTCAGAGTGCTTAACTTGGTGGGGGGATTGGTGAAGGCATCTCAAAAAAAGGCAAATTCCAAATAGGGACCCAAAGGACTTGTTAGGAGTTGAGGAGGGTGTTGTGGAGAGATAAGAATGAAGGAATTTCAATGAGAAGGCTGAGCAGGGAGGTGCGGGTGTTTGTAACCCCTTCTTGGGGAGTGACCTCTGGTGGTTTACCCAGTGAAGGGGGAAAGGGACTATGTTTTCTCAGGCTATTTTCAAATCCTTGAAAGCCCAGAGATTTGGCCTTTGCTTCTTTCTACCTAACACTTTCTTCATCACTGAAGAATACATCTGCATTTATTAGATAAAATAGGTGACTATCCGGTTGCTTAGTTTGTAGAAAATACATGTTTTTTTTTTCTCCTTGAATCAGAAAAAAAAACTGAAATGAAGGATCTAGGAGGGACTTAGAAAAAGGGGTTTCTTTTCCATGACTTCGGAGTTTATGAAGTCTGTGAGTGGTTCATTGTCAATTCATGCTGTTTGCTTAAAGAGGTGAGTTGGTGAAGGATATGGGGTGGAAATATAGGTAAAGAAAAATCAGCAAATGCCTGAAAGTAAATCTCACCACGTCCATAGCTAGGAAGGTCTTGAAACTGTATCAGAACATGTACATGTTTGTATTTGGCTCAGCACACTTTCAATTATTAGTACTCACATACAGATTGTGTTGTATGATACAGCCGGATGATAGAGAGAGGCCGATTGGCCCTAGAGAATCAATCACCTGAGGAAGATCACAGGATGAGCTTTCCTTGTCATGGAGCTTGGTGGTAAAGAATGCTACACCTTTTTTTTTTTTGGAACTACATTGACAGATATCCCCTCAAATACATTAACATTCTCCTCTCTGACTCATCTGATGGGAACAATCAGTTCACAAACCAATGTGTGGGCTACCCCACATGGCCAAAAATTGCAGAGAATATCTTTTTTCCCCATACGCTAACAAGTGATGGGGAGAAGGGAGTCATTCCACCTACCCCACCCCCTGCCTTTTAGACATCAATTGCCCAACATTCATTGATGTTCTGGTAATCATAAATGTGCTACATATGTACTGAAATAGTAGCAGGTAAAGAACAGGGATAGAGGGGCTAGGAAGAGGAAAGGAGTGGGGAGACATTTCATTATTCAACATATTTTGCCAAAGATCACGGAATAAGTCAAAGCAGAACATTTTCTATCACAATTATTGGACACCTTACATTCAATACAAAATAGAAAAAAATTAATATTTTGAACACATTTGCACAAGGATAAATGTTGAAATGGTGAATTATTTATTCACATCCACCTATCTGTCCCTTTCCATGAAGAGCATTTTGGAGCCCATTAGAGATTATTTCTCTGTACCATAAGAAATTCACCAGGTAAAGACAGTAAGTCTGGGCCAACTTGTATCATTAACTAGGGAAGAAATAATGCTTATACAAGGCATTTAATTTATGAAATTTTAAATCTTTTGCTTTACAGCTTTTATTAACTGTTATTGTCCAACAAAACAAATCAATTGACTTTAGCTGTAGGTGGCTTGTTTACCAACTGCCTCTTTCTTCTTGTGACTTAAGAGACAAATGTAACTTAAAATGAGGATTAGAAATAACTGCCCTGAAATCCATGTAATTCTGGCTTTGCTTCTGGTAAAGGTTATTGTATAATTAGCTGATTCATAACGCACTGTAAGTATCATATGGGAAAATAGAACCCTTTAGAAACAAATGACAGATGATGTACAAATAGATAGCCTAGCAATGTAAACATTAGTAGGGGGAATTCATTAAGTGTCTGCTAAAAGCATTTGATTTAATTTTGCCTATCTTTTATCAGACTTTTTTCATGTGTAAACCAAAATGACAAATGATAATTATCCTGAAGGCATGTGGCATGATAAATCTGAAAATACATGACGTGTTTTCTCATTTTTTTACAGAATCTTTTTTTTTTGGTTAGATTGTTGTATTATAAAAAGATATGATTTTTTTCACCCATAGTTTATCTCCTGGGAAGCACCGTAATTAAGGTCTTAAGAATTAAATAGGCTGACACAATCATCAAATGACAATGAGCCATTCATGGTGTTGGGACATCAATCTAATAACATAAAAACTATTGGTTTTGAAAATCTTCCTCTCTTTCAATATAATTGTCATTTCCACTTGTATAAAACTGAGGTTAATTTACGGTGTGTTTATTTCTAGCCAATCCCGCTAATGTTCCAGGACTGTCCATATTCTGTATCATTTGATATGTATTGTCATAAAGCTTTTATATTTTTCAAACACTTCAGCAATCTTATGCATTGAGTTTGTTATTAAACAACATTGTGCCACTTTATGGGATCCTATTTAAAGAAAGTTAGTAGCTAGGGAAAGAGATGAGTAACATTTATAATTTGACCCCAACTAAACTCAAGGGCAATATGGGACTTAGTAAAGAGAATTTATAAATTTCTCAGGTGCTCTTCATAAAAAATAAAGCCAAAATACAAGAATACAAAAAGAAAACCTAAGATGAAAACAAACCAAATAAAAATTTTACTTGGTAATCACTTAGTACCAGTTACTGGGTTTTATGAGTATGAAATTCTAGACAAGGTGTCATGTTCTGGAACAACCCTTCCTGTATTTCACAGTCATTTAAAGTCTAGCTCAAATGTCCATTTCTCATCTCCAAGGCAGAATTAGGGACATCTATACCCATAATATCATAGAATTTTGTACATAATGTTTTTCCTCACATGGTCATTTGGCTAGTTTTGTATATGATTGACATCCACTCGGACTGGAATCCATGAAGAACAAGGACTTTGCTTTACCCGTCCTTGTTTTTCAGCATCTAAGACCTGGTGCATGGAAAGAGCTCAAACATCATTTTTGAAATAACAGTTTTTGCAACTTTAGGTCTTATGCAATGATGACACAGTTCTTAATAACATGAGAAGGGAAAGATCTAATTGGATCCTTCCCTCCCAATAACTCCCTAAATGGTTTAGTGGCAGGATGGCTGTGTATACATAGCAGAAATGAAGTAGAGATTTGTCATTAACTTAGTGTTTTATAAATAATGCAAACCAAGGAATTTACACAATACAGATATGTGAAGCCTTTTCCATTTGAGCCTTTCCAGGATCAAAAAGATTTGTGTAAAATTATTTTTTTTTTTTACTGGAAATCCCTCTGTTTCCCCAATTGTTTCAGCTACCTTTTTTCGAAGCAGTTGTAGTTGGTGTCTTCCCTGAGAAAAGGTAAGATGGACCCTCTTTCAAGTTGGTCCTCAGCAGAAGCTGTGTAGGCAGTCACTATTGTGGTAAACAATCTGAGAAATATCAAAATACTCTTGTCCCAAAATATTTCCTGGAACTCATCCCTCTGTGATGACATGCTCCTCTCTGAGGATAGAAATAGCAAGTTTTTGGATATTTTTTACTGGTCTTCAGAGTTGGTTCCCCAGCACTTGCTTGGCTCTGGTTTCTGGGTATGGCCCCTTCTGGCACAAGATTGAATTACTGATCTGAAAGCACCCATCTGACCTTGGAGACTCCCTGTTCATCTGATCCTAACTTTAGACTTCTAAGAAGGAAGGTCTCTTGTTCACGCTTGGCCACTATCACCTGTCACCTGGGGGTGGGAATGCACACTCTAGTTCCTCCCAGTGCTGTGTCTTCCTGTCATTTTCCCCTCGGTTTGCCTCACTCTTTAAACTACTTGTTGGGCTCCTACAGGCATCTGGATTAGCACTCTGTGCGTTGTATCTCTGACTTGTAAATCTGTTCTTTAGGACAGTCATGCTTTCCATATTACGGTTGCTGCCATTCATAAAATAATATTTAGACCCCAAATGGTCATACTGAAAGTGAGATAATCAACTGTTATGTTCATAGTTGAGCTTAACAGGAAAGTATATTCTTTTAATGTTTTTCTTTTTCGAAGGAATGGTTAAGATAAAGATGAGGCTACAGTCGGCAACTGTATGTGAAGATTATGCGGTTTCCGCACAATGTTGGGTGAAGCCAAAACTGCAGATAGAAATAAACACAACAGGTTGGGAGAAGATGGAACTTCACACAGTGTTTGGGGAGGATGTCTGGAGAAATCGTGTCAGTGGCACCCTGGACCTTCTTCTGGTGGCTTTAATTCCCCCAGCCCTGTTCCTGAGCCAGAGAGCATCTTGAATCGATGCCTAGCAGCTCCTTTTCACCCCCTTCTCCAACAAAGAAGATACAGAGGAGAATTAGGAGGGGCATATATGCTGGTTTTCTTTTTCTTTTTAAAATCTCATTGCAATCCTAAAAGGTATGCTTTCTGTCTGTGTGATATACAAATCATTTTGCTCTCTTTTAGGAATGGCCTATTATGAGGAAAAAATTATGGTTCAATATTCTACTTTTTATTTAAGTTGTAATAATTACTCTCGGTAATTAAGGAGAATAGTTAAAAAAAAACAGTTTTAAATGGGCATACAGGTTAAAGAGGTGCTTTAGCAATGAAAATGGACAAAATGATTTAACTCTCTGCAAAATCACATTCTGACCTCATTCTTTTTTTTTTTTTTTTAAAGAAGATGTTGGGGGTAGGAGTTTTTTTATTAATTTATTTTTGCTGTGTTGCATCTTCGTTTGTGTGCGCGGGCTTTCTCTAGTTGTGGCAAGTGGGGGCCACTCTTCATTGCGGTGCGTGGGCCTCTCACTATGGCGGCCTCTCTTGTTGCGGAGCGCATGCTCCAGACGCGCAGGCTCAGTAGTTGTGGCTCACGGGCCTAGTTGCTCCGCGGCATGTGGGATCCTCCCAGACCAGGGCTCGAACCCGTGTCCCCTGCATTAGCAGGCAGATTCTCAACCACTGCGCCACCAGGGAAGCCCTGACCGCATTCTTATACATGCCATCAGTAAATTAAGTTTGAGATGCATTCTATTTATGACTGATTTGCTCACAAGGGACATTAGAGCCTTGAAAGAAATTTTGTTTTTTGGTTCCTTTCTTTGCAGTTGAACCAGAGGGGTGAGCACAAGGAGGAGAAAGACAGTTCAGGTGTGGTTTGATCATGTCCTTTTCACTGCCTTGTTCTTACATGTGGCATTTATAAATTATATGAGGAAGGTAATATTTAGACTGATTATTGGAAGACAGATAAGCGTGACCTTAGGAAAGTTTGCTTCTAAAAAACTTTGTAACTTGAAAGCAAAGGTCCAGTAGGACTTCAGACATCTTAGAGATGAGGAAGTGGCCTCTGTGGTTACCAGCATGGGCATACTTTTGATGGGTGATCGTGGTGAATGTTGTCTGGCTTCCAGAAATCCTGGACAGAAGAGGGCAAATGTATTGGGAGAAAAGAGGGTCAAGGCCGTCTTTCTGTTTTTCCTGCCTTTCCTGCTAACAGAAATTGGGTGTCTGTTGGGGAGCCCATGTGTCATATTTGTGTACAAAGATGGTGGTAGAGAAGAATGGGTGGCATCAGGAGTGGGGAGCCTTGAGCCAGGGGAAGTGCTCCAGACAGTAGCGGCTGTGTGTCAGCATTGCCTTTTGGTAAACCATGGCATTGCCGCAAAAGCGTTATGCCGTAAAACCTTGAGAATCCTCAGCTGTGTCAATATATTTTTTATAGTTAGTTTTACAGTTTTTAAAATTAAAAATTTTTCCTGTTGCAAGAACAGTTTTATTTTATTCTTTGAATTATAAATGTGAAAGTACAGAAAAAGAAAAAGAAGGCTATAAACACCTGTAATCCCACTCAGAAGAGTTAAGCACCGTTAATACTTCGGGGTGGATATATACTTCCCTGCTCCAAGATTGCTTTGTAATATTCTTCATTTAATAATACATTGTGGACATAATTCCTATGGATCAGTGCTCATCTAAGTTAGATCTCAGTGCTCTATAGTTTGTTTTTCTTTTTTCTACAGAATTCAGAGAATGTTATCAACACTCTTAGACTTAGACAAGGGTAGGTGGTTCTGTGGCCAGGGCAGAAAGTTGGAATAGATGATCATGGATCTATGAAATGTTAGTTTGGTGTTAATTTGAAGGCGGAGATCTTGGCTTTATCTATCCAACCCAAAAACCCTGAGCAAAAAGCAAGCAAACAAACAAACAACAAAAAACCCAGTCCAAAATGGGGTTGTTTGGTCTTTATTGTCCTAAATCTTAGCTCTACCAGCTTATATGCTGCATGATCCTAGGTAAGTTACTCACTCACCTGTTTCCCCATCTGTAAAATGGGAATAATAGTTGCTCAGAGATTTTCTTATAAGAATTAAATAAGATAATCTGTGCACAGTGATGAACATTGTTCCTGACACAAAAGTCTTGGTAAACTTTGCATCATTGGCCCTCAGTGTATATTTGCTAAAAGACTCAATTACCAATTGATCTCTTAGGTAGCTCAGAATAAGTACTCGTTGTATACTCAAATGTATCTTTCTGTATTCATCTTTGTTTATAAAGTATTGTTTGGAAAGTTGAATTATATGAAATCTTGTTTCTTCATTTTTACCTTCTGTAAATAGACTGTCTGACTATATCCCTTCTCACATGTTCCCTTTGTGTTTGGATATTAATAGTAAAACCAGTGCTAAGTGGTGACTACAAAATGAATATAAGCAGCCAGCATCTCCATAGAATTTTTTAAAAGATCATCTGATAGCAGTGCTTTTGCCTACCTTTCCCCTGGGAAGAGAACTCAGCCTGAGGAAGGACAAGGCTCTTCTCTGAAGCCCCAGAGACGTAACAGCTCAGGCAGAAATAGACACAGGTCTTCTGGTGCAACCTAGTTCCACCATGAAGCAGAACAAAAACACCTTCTAATTTGTTTTCTTTTGAAAGGCAAGAGGGCCGTGTTACAAATATTCAGCCATTTTCACCAATGGGGAAAAAGGTCTGTTTCTGTGTTCTGTGAACACAGGAGAAGGCTGCGGTGTTGAAATGATGACAATGGGAGTTTCTGCATTAAGTTAATAGAGATAACGATGTGCCTAAAACCTGGAGGTGTCAGAGTGGGAACAGGTTGGATGATGATGTAATCCAGTTCCTCAGTTTAAAATGAGGAGAGGTTAAGGGATCAATGAAAGGTTAAGGGAGAGGTTAAGGGATCAATCACATGCTGCCAGCAAAGGGCAGTACAATGTGGCAGGGTGGTTGTCGAGGGCACACAGCTAGAAGCCAGGCTCTTGGGACAGATGAGCCCTGCCATCTGTCAGCTGTGGACTCCTGGGTAGTGACTTACCTTCTTTGTGTCTTGGTTTCCTTCCATGTAAAACAGGGGTAATAGTACTTACTTCACAAGTGTGGAATGAGGATGAAATCACTTAATGTGTGCAAAGCATTTAGAACTTAGGCTGATCCATGGTGATTATTCAGTATATATTAGCCGTTAGTGGTGGAAGAGGGGAAAGAGCCTGGCATTATTCCCCTCTGAAGGGAGGAGATAGGTTATCACTGGTACACAGAGAATTGCTGTGAGGGGCCAAGGTAGGGTGGGGGTGGGAGGGATGGGCTGGAGGTGGTCCTTTAAAAGGGTAGGAGCTATGCACACTGTGTGTTTTTGAAGACTGGGGGAGATGTTCTCCCATTAGAAACTTTCTGGTGTAACAGTCCCTGAAATCCCACCTTTGAACAACTTCTTTGGGCCTATCGTGACCTCTTTTGTCAGTTGTCATTTATAATGAAGACATTTGGCAATGGGGTTAAGGATGACCTCAAGTTATTAACATATTAGCACAAAGCTTGAACTAGTTTATTCAAGGCTTTCAAACATTGAGACCTCTGAGGGAGGCGTTGGATGCTAGAAGAATACAAAAAAGGAGGTGCCAAAGTCAACATTTACCTCCATCTCAATTTTGTTTTCCTGAACTTGCAGGGCTGAGAAGGGCAAGGGTAGGGCATGACAGGCCTCCAGGGCCCGGGGCTTGGCCTTTCTTCATGCTGACAGAGACAGCTTAGAGTGGGCTCCCCAGACTCAAGCCCTGGCCGCCACCATGCAGCTGAGGCCGTGATGATGGCTCCTAAAGCCTGGAGCACCCGAGATTCTTGGTGGTAAAAGAAATGTCCTAGAATTTGGGGGGTGGGGGATGTATAGTTCTGCTCTTACAACTTGCTTGCCACCACTATATTTATCTGTGAATAAATTCACATAGCTGCTGTATGGTGCACAAAATGGTATTTTAGCTGCCACAAAGGATTAGAAACTGAGAATCTTCTTATTTATTCTTACAGTACATTTAAAAATTGCTAAGTCAATGCATATTCTAAATAAAGACTAGAAAGAAAAGGCTCTTTGGGTGAAATTCTGTATGTCAGGCTTGATCAAGAATTGAAATTGTATACAGAGATTTAGAAACATCTGGTAATGTGTTATTAATAAGTTAGCAGAAATGAATCAACAGTTTCAACTGAGAAACATTAATTTGCATAAAACACTCAATTAGAAAGAATCCATAATATACATTTTTCATCATATACAATAATTGTGCAATCCAAACATTTAAAAACATACCAACCAACCAGGAAATTTATACATTGTTGAAAACTAGATTAGGTTTATAAATGAAGAGAAAAATCTGTGTTTTTTAAACATTATGTTTATTAGAGCTTGCAAATAAATTACCATATTAACTGTGGTACAGAATCAGATAACAGAAATAAATCAGTTCTAAGTCCTTTTGAAGTGAAACAATTGTTCCTTCCACGAATAAAAAGGACATGAATGCATAGTTAAAAACATAGCTCAGACTCTTATTCAGACTTACACACTGAAACACAAGCAAAATCTGAGTTTGAGTTTTATAATCTGAGTTAGATGTTTTATAAGGAGTATGTGTATCCTTTGGTTTGCATTCTAAAGCAGTGCTCAGCTTCAGGAGTCGAATGACATGAACATGCTGTGAAGAGGTCAACTGAGTGGCTCTGGAATGGGCCGCTCACTTCACAGCATTCTAACTGTATCCAGGTGTGTGGAGCAGCGCAGGAGAGCCAGCTGTGCTCATCTCTTCCCAGCTCTGCATTCAGCGATGCCACACTGGGAGCTTGTAACTGGCTGTGGTGGAAGGATTTACGCCAAGGAAAATGGCATCATGCTATGAATTGGGCTTTTGTTCCTGAAGAGCTAATTGTGAAATATTTTAAAAAATGTATTCTGTGTGACCATGAGCAAGTTGCTAAGCCTCTTTGGTCCTTTGTTTCTTCATCTCTGAAATGGAAGAAAATAATATTTCAACCTGGTATGATTTTGATGTGGTTTAAATGAGATAATTTATATAATTCCTTAATATCTAGCACATGGTTCTTAATAAGTGTTAGTGTGATTATATTTGGGGCCACCAATATTTTATGTCTTCTACTGGGGAAATCAACCTGGCAAGTTCTTTTTTGGTAAATGAGGATGAATCACAACAGTTAAATATTTATTTGTCCCAGGCACAATTCTAAGTACATTCTAAATATTATATCATTAAATCACCACCCCAACCCAGTGAGAGAGGTACTCATTTTGTCCCCATTTCACAAATGATGAAACTGAAGTTCATCAAGGAACATACTCAAAGATGTAAATAGTAAGTGGTAAATCTGGGATATGAACCCTGGTAATTTGGCTCTGGACCCCATGCTCTTAAGACTATACTCTTGTGCTTCTAGTAAAGTCTCATAGGACATTAGAAAAGGACAGGACCTTAGATCAACCTGGTCCAGGCCGCTGTGTTTACAGATGAGGGGGGAGAGACAGACAGACAGACAGACTTATCCAGGGTCACATACAAGCTTTTGTGTTTCCTGATTCCAGTTAAGCCTGCTTTTTGCTTAAAAAGGAGATAGCAAGACAATGCCTACACTCAAATATAAGTGGGAAAAACACTCACACTGGAAGGGGATCTGAAAACTAAGGAATACGTGAAAAAATGTCTGGTGTTCGTAGAGAATGGACTTGAGGACATGGGGAGGGGGAACGGTAAGCTGGGACGAAATGAGAGAGTGACATGAACATATATACACTACCAAACGTAAAATAGATAGCTAGTGGGAAGCAGCCGCATAGCACAGGGAGATCAGCTTGGTGCTTTGTGACCACCTAGAGGGGTGGGATAGGGAGGGTGGGAGGGAGGAGACGCAAGAGGGAAGAGATATGGGAACATATGTATATGTATAACTGATTCACTTTGTTATAAAGCAGAAACTAACACACCACTGTAAAGCAATTATACTCCAATAAAGATGTTAAAAAAAAAAAATCTGCCTGCCAATGCAGGGGACACGGGTTCGAGCCCTGTTCCAGGAAGATCCCACATGCTGTGGAGCAACTAAGCCCGTGTGCCACAACTACTGAGCCTGTGCTCTAGAACCCGCCAGCTACAACTACTGAAGCCTGTGCACCTAGAGCCCGTGCTCCTCAGCAAGAGAAGCCACCACAATGAGAAGCCCGTGCACTGCAAGGAAGAGTAGCCCCTACTCACCGCAACTAGAGAAAGCCCACTGCGCAGCAATGGATACCCAGCACAGCCAAAAATAAAATAAATAAATAAATTTATTTTTAAAAAATGTCTGGTGTTTTGGGGTCTGTTTCATCTGAGGATTAATTTCCCTTCCCTGGGCTAGACAATGAGTCTTTTTTTTTTTTCAGTACGCAGGCCTCTCACTGTTGTGGCCTCTCCCGTTGTGGAGCACAGGCTCTGGATGCGTAGGCTCAGCGGCCATGGCTCACGGGCCCAGCTGCTCCGTGGCATGTGGGATCTTCCCGGACTGGGGCACGAACCCGTGTCCCCTGCATCGGCAGGCGGACTCTCAACCACTGCGCCACCAGGGAAGCCCAGACAACGAGTCTTTTAATAGCTCCAATGAGATGGGGTTGTCATTGCAGCAAGAGTCGGAAGCTGGTCAAAGGGCTTCATAGAAACTTTTAAAGATCTTTCAATGGAATCAGTGGAAATACTCAAACCTTATGTAGAAAGGAAAGTGCAATGCTTTTCAGCCCTTCTGCTTGAAGGAGGAAAATTTCTCAGTGTCCAAGCATCCTCCCCTGCCAGCCCTTGATCTTTCCTAGGCTGGAACTACTTGTTTATGTTGGGCCTGAGGGTGTGTGTGTGTGTGTGTTCGTATGTGCACATGTATGCATGCAGGCATACATGTGCACCTACACTTAACCTCTGAAAGAAGTGTCCAGTCTCCATGTTCCCACATCTGGATGGGTGGCCTGTTTTCAGGGCCAAGAAAGCAGAGTAATCTTCACTAGGCAATTGTCCTGGCCCAGGTCATCTTATTAGATGTTAAACCATGGGTAGGCCTGCTCTTCAATGCCCTAAGGGAAGAGAGTGATGCAGGAGGCCTCGTAAACTAAGGCATATTCATTCTTTTTTTAAAAAAATAGATCTTTATTGGAGTATAATTGCTTCACAATACTGTGTTAGTTTCTGTTGCACAACAAAGTGAATCAGCCATATGCACACACATGTCCCCATATCCCCTCCCTCTTGAGCCTCCCTCCCATCCTCCCTATCCCACCCGTCTAGGTCATCGCAAAGCACCCAGCAGATCTCCCTGTGCTATGCTGCTGCTTCCCACCAGCCAACTATTTTACATTCGGTAGTGTATATATGTTGATGCTAATCTCACTTTGCCCCAGGTTCGCACTCCCACCCCATGTCCTCAAGTCCATTTTCTATGTCTACCTCTTTATTCCTACCCTGCAACTAGGTTCATCAGTACCATTTTTTTTTTTTTAGATTCCATATATATGCGTTAGCATATGGTATTTGTTTTTCTCTTTCTGACTTACTTCACTCTGTATGACAGACTCTAGGTCCATCCACCTCACTACACATAACTCAATTTCATTTCTTTTTATGGCTGAGTATTATTCTATTGTATATATGTGCCACATCTTCTTTATCCATTCATCTGTTGATGGACATTTAGGTTGGTCCCATGTCCAGGCTATTGTAGGTAGAGCTGCAATGAACATTGTGGTACATGTCTCTTTTTGAGTTATAGTTTCTTCAGGGTATATGCCCAGTAGTGGGATTTCTGGGTCAAATGATAGTTCTATTTTTAGTTTTTTAAGGAACCTCCATACTGTTTTCCATAGTAGTTGTATCAATTTACATTCCCACCAACAGTTCAGGAGGTTTCCCTTTTCACCACACCCTTTCCAGCATTTATTGTTTCTAGATATTTTGATGATGGCCATTCTGACCGGTATGAGGTGATACCTCATTGTAGTTTTGATTTGCATTTCTCTAATAATTAGTGATGTTGAGCATCTTTTCATGTGCCTCTTGGCCATCTGTATGTCTTCCATGGTTAAATGTCTGTTTCGGTCTTCTGCCCATTTTTTAACTGGATTGTTTGTTATTTTTGATATTGAGCTCTGTGAGCTGTTTGTATATTTTGGAGATTAATACTTCGTCTGTGGTTTCATTTGCAAACATTTTCTCCCATGCTGAGGGTTGTCTTTTTGTCTTGTTTATGGTTTCCTTTGCTGTGCAAAAGCTTTTAAGTTTAATTAAGTCTCATTTGTTTATTTTTGCTTTTATTTCCGTTACTCTAGGAGGTGGGTCAAAAAAGATCTTGTTGTGGTTTATGTCAAAGAGTGTTTTTCCTGTGTTTTCCTCTAAAGAGTTTTATAGTGTCTGGTCTTACATTTAAGTCTTTAGTCCATTTGGAGTTTATTTTTGTGTATGGTGTTAAGGAGTGTTCTAATTTCATTCTTTTACATGTAGCTGTCCAGTTTTCCCAGCACCACTTATTGAAGAGGCTGTCTTTTCTCCATTGTATATTCTTGCCTCCTTTGTTGTAAATTAGGTGCCCATATGTGTGTGGGTTTATCTCTGGGCATTCTATCTTGTACCATTGATCTATATTTCTGTTTTTGTGCCAGTACCATACTGTCTTGATTACTATAGCTTTGTGGAATAGTTTGAAGCCAGGGCGCCTGATTCCTCCAACTCCATTTTTCTTTCTCAAGGTTGCTTTGGCTATCCGGGGTCTTTTGTGTTTCCATACAGATTGTAAAATTTTTTGTTCTAACTCTGTGAAGAATGCCACTGGTAGTTTGATAGGGATTGCATTGAATCTGTAGATAGCTTTGGGTAGTATAGTCATTTTCACAATGTTGATTCTTCCAATCCAAGGACATGGTATATTTCTCCATCTGTTTATGTCATCTTTGATTTCTTTCATCAGTGTTTCATAGTTTTCTGAGTACAAGTCTTTCACCTCCTTAGGCAGGTTTATTCCTAGGTATTTTATTCTTTTTGTTGCAATGGTAAATGGGAGTGTTTCCTTAATTTCTCCTTCTGACTTTTTGTTGTTGGTGTAGGAATGTCAGAGATTTCTGTGCATTAATTTTGTATCCTGCAACCTTACGAAATTCATTGATTAGTCCTAGTAGTTTTCTGATAGCATCTTTAGGATTTTCTATGTGTAGTATCATGTCATCGGCAAACAGTGACAGTTTTACTTCTTCTTTTCCAATTTATATTCCTTTTATTTCTTTTTCTTCTCTGATTACTGTGGCTAGTACTTCCAAAACTCTTTTGAATAAGAGTGGTGAGAGTGGACATCCTTGTCCTGTTCTTGATCTTAGTGGAAATGCTTTCAGTTTTTCACCTTTGAGTATGATGTTTGCTGTGGGTTTGTCATATATGGCCTTTATTATGCCGAGGTAGGTTCCTTCTCTGCCCATTTTCTGGAGAGTTTTTATCATAAATAGTTGTTGAATTTTGTCAGAAGTTTTTCTGCATCTATTGAGATGATCATATGGTTTTTATTCCTTAATTTGTTTATGTGGTGTATCACGTTGATTGATTTGCATATATTGAAGAATCCTTGCATCGCTGGGATAAATCCCACTTGATCATGGTGTATGATCCTTTTAATGTGCTGTTGGATTCTGTTTGGTAGTATTTTGTTCACGATTTTTACATTTATGTTCATCAGCAATATTGGTCTATAATTTTCTTTTTTTGTGATATCTTTGTCTGGTTTTGGTATCAGGGTGATGGTGGCCTCGTAGAACGAGTTTGGGAGTGTTCCTCCCTCTGCTCTATTTTGGAACAGTTTGAGAAGGATAGGTGTTAGCTCGTCTCTAAATGTTTGGTAGAATTCACCTGTGAAGCCATCTGGTCCTGGGCTTTTGTTTGTTGGAAGATTTTTCTATTTTTTTAATTATTATTTTTTTTTTGCGGTACGCGGGCCTCTTATTGTTGTGGCCTCTCCCGTTGCGGAGCACAGGCTCCGGACGCACAGGTTCAGTGGCCATGGCTCACGGGCCCAGCCACTCCGTGGCATGTGGGATCTTCCCTGACCGGGGCACGAAGCCGTGTCCCCTGCATCGGCAGGCGGACTCTCAACCACTGCGCCACCAGGGAAGCCCCTTGTTGGAAGATTTTTAATCACAGTTTCAATTTCAGTGCTTGTGATTGGTCTGTTTATATTTTCTATTTCTTCCTGGTTCAGTCTCAGAATGTTGTGTTTTTCTAAGACTTTGTCCATTTCTTCCAGGTTGTCCATTTTATTGGCATGTAGTTGCTTGTAGTAATCTCTCATGATCCTCTGTATTTCTGCATTATCAGTTGTTACTTCTTTTTCATTTCTAATACTGTCAATTTGAGTCTTCTCCCTTTTTTTCTTGATGAGTCTGGCTAATGTTTTATCAATTTTGTTTATCTTCTCAAAGAACCAGCTTTTAATTTTATTGATCTTTGCTATTGTTTCCTTCATTTCTTTTTCATTTATTTCTGATCTGATCTTTATGATTTCTTTCCTTCTGCTAACTTGGGTTGTTTTTGTTCTTCTTTCTCTAATTGCTTTAGGTGTATGGTTAGGTTGTTTATTTGAGCTTTTTCTTGTTTCTTCAGGTAGGATTGTATTGCTATAAACTTCCCTCTTAGAACTGCTTTTGCTGCATCCCTTAGGTTTTGGGTCATTGTGTTTTCATTGTCATTTGTTTCTAGGTATTTTTTAAATTTCCTCTTCGAGTCCTTCAGTGATCGCTTGGTCATTTAGTAGTGTATTGTTTAGCCTCCATGTGTTTGTATTTTTTACATATTTTTTCCTGTAATTGATATCTAGTCTCATAGTCTTGTGGTCGGAAAAGATACTTGATACGATTTCAATTTTCTTAAATTTTCCAAGGCTTGGTTGGTGACCCAAGATATGATCTATCCTGGAGAATGTTCTATGAGCACTTGAGAAGAAAGTGTATTCTGTTGTTTTTGGATGGAATGTCCTATAAATATCAGTTAAGTCCATCTTGTTTAATGTGTCATTTAAAGCTTGCGTTTCCTTATTTATTTTCATTTTGGATGAGCTGTCCGTTGGCGAAAGTGGGGTGTTAAAGTCCCCTACTATGATTGTGTTACTGTCGATTTCCCCTTTTATGGCTGTTAGTATTTGCCTTATGTATTGAGGTGCTCCTATGTTGGGTGCATAAATATTTACAATTGTCATATCTTTTTCTTGGATTGATCCCTTGATCATTATGTAGTGTCCTTCTTTGTCTCTTGTAATAGTCTTTATTTTAAAGTCTATTTTGTCTGATATAAGAATTGCTACTCCAGCTTTCTTTTGATTTCCATTTGCATGGAATATCTTTTTCCATCCCCTCAGTTTCAGTCTGTATGTGTGTCTATGTATGAAGTGGGTCTCTTGTAGACAGCATATATACAGATCTTATTTTTGTATCCATTCAGCCAGTCTATGTGTTTTGGTTGGAGCATTTAATCCATTTACATTTAAGGTAGTCATCAATATGTATGTTCCTATTACCATTTTCTTAATTGTTTGGGTTTGTTATTGTAGGTGTTTTCCTTCTCTTGTGTTTCCTGCCTAAAGAAGTTCCTTTAGCATTTGTTGTAAAGCTGGTTAGGTGGTGCTGAATTCTCTTAGCTTTTGCTTGTCTGTAAAGGTTTTAATTTCTCCATTGAATCTGAATGAGATCCTTGCTAGGTAGAGTAATCTTGGTTATAAGTTTTTCCCTTTCATCACTTTAAATATGTCCTGCCACTCCCTTCTGGCTTGCAGAATTTCTGCTTAAAGATCAGCTGTTACCATTATGGGGATTCCTTTGTATGTTATTTGTTGCTTTTCCCTTGCTGCTTTTAATGTGTTTTCTTTGAACTTAATTTTTGTTAGTCTCATTAATATGTGTCTTGGTGGGTTTTTCCTAGGGTTTATATTGTTTGGGACTCTCTGTGCTTCCTGGACTGGGGTGACTTTTTCCTTTCCCATGTTAGGGATGTTTTCAACCATAATCTCTTCAAATATTTTCTCAGACCCTTTCTATCTCTCTTCTTCTTCTGGGACCCCTATAATTCAAATGTTGGTGCATTTAGTGTTGTCCCAGAGGTCTCTGAGATTGTCTTCAATTCTTTTTTTTTTTTTTTTTTGCAGTACACGGGCCTCTCACTGTTGTGGCCTCTCCCGTTGTGGAGCACAGGCTCTGGATGCGCAGGCTCAGCAGCCATGGCTCACGGGCCTAGCCGCTCCGCGGCATGTGGGATCTTCCCAGACCGGGGCACGAACCCGTTTCCCCTGCATTGGCAGGCAGACTCTCAACCACTGCGCCACCAGGGAAGCCCTGTCTTCAATTCTTTTCATTCTTCTTTCTTTATTCTGCTCCTTGGCAGTTATTTCTACCATTTTGTCTTCCAGTTCACTTATTAGTTCTTCTGCCTCTGTTATTCTGTTATTGATTCCTTCTAGTGTATTTTTCATTTCAGTTGTTGTGTTATTCTTCTCTGTTTGTTTGTTCTTTTGTTCTTCTAGATCTTCGTTAAACATTTATTGTATTATTTCAATCTGTGCCTCCATTCTATTTCTGCGATTCTGGATCATCTTTACTATCATTACTCTGAATTGTTTTTCAGGTAAATTGCTTATTTCCTCTTCATTTATTTGATCTTGTAGGTTTTTACCTAGGTCCTTCATCTGTGACATATTTTTTTGCCATCTCATTTATTTTTATTTTTATTTTTTATGAGTGGGATTGTGTTCCTGTCTTACTGCTTGTTTGGCCTGAGGCTTCCAACACTGGGGTTTGTAGGCTATTGGATAGAGCTGAGTCTTGGTGCTGAGATGAGGAACTCTGTGAGACTTCACTCTGATGAATATTCCCTGGGTTCTGAGATTCTCTGTTAGTCTGGTGGTCTGGACTCGGAGCTCCCACTGCAGGAGCTTCAGCCTGACCCCGGGCTTGTGAACCAAGATACCACAAGCCTCCTGGGGTAGCAAAAAAAATTTTTTTTTAAGTAAAAAATAAAATTTGACTAGGAAAGTAACAGATATGTTAGGAAGAATATAAAAATAAAAATATAGATTAACCAGCAACTGGAAAGTACATCAGTACCACAATAGTAAAAAAGAGGAGGGAAAAGAAATAAAAAAGAAAAAGGTGGGGGAAGTACTTGGCTGTGGAGGGCGGGGCCTAAGCAAGGGTGAGGTTTGGGTGGTGGCGGGGCCAATGCTTAGGACCCACAGGGCTGGAAAAGGCCCTGGGGACTTTGGGGGGTGGGGCTTAGGCACAAGGAACAGAAGGGGCCCAGGTGTGCCCCCCACCACTGGTCTCAGAGGGAAGGAGACCTCACTTGGGAGCCCAGCAGGCTTCCTGGGCTCGAGTGGGCAGGGCAAACACCCTCCTCTCCTCTCCTGTTCCTTGGGTCTGGGGTCTGGGAGGGCCCCTCCTGCCTGCCTCTCCTGATCTCCCCGGCCTCAGGGGTGTGGATCCTGTCTGGTCTCCACTTCTCCTCCCACCTCAGTCCCCCTCCGAGCTACCAGTTCACTTTGGGGTTCATCCCGTCTCCTTGGGCATCAGAGTCCCCCACCAGCGGCCGGCAGGTGCACTAGCTGTGGGGAGACGCTAAGTCCGCGTCTTCCCACACTGCCATCTTGACTCTCACTACTACATATTTGTTCTTCCTAGTGCACAATCTGCAGCTATGTTGGCAGAACAAAATCCAGTAAACTTTTGGTATAACTTGCTCAGAAATTAAGTTATGAATATTTTCTATTCTTATAGGTAGGTAAAATGTTATATGGTGATTGAAAATAACACCTGGCACCTTGCATAGAAGTTTGGAGTGGGTCAGGCTGAGGAGTCTTATGCAGGGGAAGTCTAGAGGCAGAGAGTGGGATGAGGTGAATGAAAAGAGTCCTGGCTCTGGGAGAGCAGCTAATATCATTGTCTTAGTTTCTAGAAGCAGAGCCTGAAACAGGGATTCTTGTGTACATGATTTATTGAGGTGATGCTTTCAGGAGAAGGGGAAGAAAGCTAGGAAGGATGTTTTCAGCTGGAGCCTAGCTTCACAGGGACCTATGGTGAGCTGTGGGTAACAAATTGCACCCCAGAGATGGATGCCCCTCAAAGCAAAGGGCCAACCTTTTGTGCCCTAGGTAGTCAGTCACTGGCCACTGGCATAACTTCCATAACCTCCAAGGTGAGGCAGCTCCCTTTGGCCTAGGGCAGTTCTCTGAGATGGGCATAGCTATGCATCTTTTGCAGCCAACAGCCACTACAACTGGGGCTGGGTACATCAGCCTGGTGCAAGGAATAGGTAAGCAGCAAAGCATACACAGATGTGTGGTATTGGGAATTTATGTCCAATCAAAATCGTGTTGGGGAAAAGTGTTATGAGGGCCCCACTAGAAATCCTAAGTAGTGGAACAGACAAGTTTCAGAACAGAATGCAGCCACTGGAGTCTACTAGCCCCTGATGAGGTTCGAGTTACCTGGGTGTTGGCAGTGAGTGGCCTGAGGGCCACATAGGACTCCAGCTTCAGGGGTTGCCCACTTCTGTTCAAGTGCTGGCTAGAAAACCATCTTGGAGTTTACTGTTTTAGGATTTGGGAATTCTCTAATGTTTTGTGGGAAGGGAAATTGAGGACTGAAAGGGGTTCAGTTTTTCCATGGGGCTGTGATGGTGGCCTCGGGGTAGTGATGGTGCTGGTGCTGTGAGGGTAGAGTGGAAGGGGGAGGAAAGAAGATGGAGTTCCACTTCTGGACTTAAGAAGCTTCATCGTTGTCCTCCTAAACAGAGGCCTAAGTTCCTGTCCTGGCTGAGTCCAAGTCCTGGCCACTTAACAACGTCATGGCCTGGGGCAAGTTGCTTAACCTTTCTGTGCCTCTCTTTCTCCACCACCAAAATGAGGTCGAAAATACTTAAGTCGTGGTTACTGTGAGGACTCTATAAGCTAATATATTTAAAGTTCATTGCATGTAGTCAGTGCCAATAAATTGTATCATTATATGAGATATTATTATTAGATGTTAATGGATTTTGTTACTAGTGAAAAATTGAATCTCTCTCTCCTTCCCTCCCTCTCCTTCCTATAAATCATATACTCTGAATGTGTTCAGATTATTGTTTAATATCTAAACATAAGGGAATTCTTAAAAAAGAAAGAGAATTTGGAATGTCACAAAAGAACAGATATTTAACATGCATTTTTCTGCATATGTTATTGCCATCCAGTGTGGTAATTTTCTTTTACTCTGCACGCTTGCATTTGTGAAACCAATTTGGGGGTCGGGAGAGCCCGGGAGATGAAACAGAGAGGGTTAAGAGCTCCTTAGTTACCATGTAAGGGGCTGGCAAAAATTGACTTTGAATTAGCCAGGTTAAAATGAGCTTGTATTTTAATAAAATAACAGTAAGACAGTCTAGGCAGCTGGGGAGTGGGAATTGTTTTGAATTACATACTATTTGGAGAAAAATGAGCTGTGATCAGAATAACAAGGTTTTACTGTACATCACATATTGTACAAATTCTGCTGTCTCTTAGAAATACTCTTTGTGTCTTCAGTCTTTTATGATTGTCGTGCCATTCTGGGAGCCACTCAGTCCTTTGTGTTATTCTATTGTCAGCCATAATGAAATAATTGGGATGACAATTATTTGCTTGTTTGGTTTCAAAAGTTTTCTGTGTTCAATTCCTTCTATTGTCTGCCTCATGGTACCATGGTGCGATATATCATGCCTGCCTAGTTTCCAAGAACAAAAAATCATGCTTTCCCCGCCCCCCCCAAGAAGAAGTACCTGTTTAAACAGACTTTAATGGAGATATATTAAAAGTACTACAGTGAACATTAAAAATAATTGCAGGGCTCCCCTGGTGGCGCAGTGGTTGGGAGTCTGCCTGCCGATGCAGGGGACGTGGGTTCATGCCCCGGTCCGGGAGGATCCCACATGCCGCGGAGCGGCTAGGCCCGTGAGCCATGGCCGCTGAGCCTGCGCGTCCGGAGCCTGGGCTCTGCAACGGGAGAGGCCACAGCAGTGAGAGGCCCACGTATAGCAAAAAAAATAATAATAATAAAATAATTGCAGCCATCCATGACTCAAATAGTTTAAACATACCAAGATGGTAGATGATGTCACAGTCTTCCATGGAGTTTAGCAGTCTAATTTTATAAACCTCAAATCAAATAGATAGACTGACAATGAGAGATAGGATTTGAGATTAGACTTGTTAAAAAACTCAGGAAATATGGCAGCTTGAAACACAATAATACAGGTTGTGTTCAGCCCACCCTAGCCATTCAAGTGACGTGTGCTGATGGTTGTGAAAGCAGGGTAACATCGGCTCCTTCTTCTCTCACCCTGCCCAGAGATGTTAGGGAATTAACTAAGGTTCTAGCAGTGTAGGTTTGGATCAGCACAGGGATGGTTGCCACTGTCACACCAGCCTGGATGACATGCACTGCGAGTGCTCCAGTGCCATTTGGAGGAGGATGGCCAGATGCGACCCAGACAAGACCAGGGTAGTGGCTTTATTATGAGGCATGTTTTGAAGCCAGAGTTGTCTTCAAATACAAACATTACCACTTACCAGTTACTTAACATTTCTGAGTCTCCTTATTTATGTAAATAAAAAAAAACCAACCCAAGAAACAAAAAGAGGGATTAGGAAATAATAGTTTTTGCCTCATGGAGTTATTTTGAGGTTCAAATGAGATGATGCAGGTAAAAACACTAAGCCTGGTGCATAATAAGTGCTCCTTAAATAGTAACGTTGTATTTCATGATTCTTCCAGCCCAGGCTGCATTCTCCTAGGTGTGCCTATCTACCAGCATTTGCTCAGGGTCAGAACTCTTGACTGGATTGCAGGCAATGGGACTGCCAGTCCCATTCCTTGGCTTTACCGGGCTGACCTCTCAGTTTTGCTCCCTAGCCTGACTCTGAGGGTTGCATGGGCACAGATGGAAAAGAGCTGTAGATTGTTACAAATGTCCAGCAGGAGGTGAAGGAAGAGTCTGACCCTGCATTTTTTATTTGAAACAGTTGCTTAAATCTGTCATTTTAGAAACACATGTGCTTATGTAAACACGTGCATATACTATGCACATCCACGTGTAAAGCTCAGATATTGTCCATAGGAGAACAAAATATCTTGATGAAAATGAGAATTCAGCTAATCACCCAGATGTGTTAGCTATGGTGCCACACAGCTGGGTGATCTAAAACAGCTAGCTGTTTGGTGATTTGCAAATAAAGCATCTAGACAATGGAATCTCCCTTTTTTCCTCCAGATTTTTGGCATCATTTAGACATAATCTAAATGATATGGCAACATATGGTAAAATCTCTCACATTCAAAGGCATGCAAGCAGCAAGCTAACACTTTCTACTAAAAGAATTTGCTCATAGGTATTTTGATGAATCTAAAATTCTTACAAAGCACATCGTTTGAAAGAAATATGGCAGCAAAACAAACTGCTGCATTCAAAGCAGGGGTATTGAAAAGTGTCAGGCAAACATTTTTAACCTCATGTTTGTGTGCAGTCTGGTCAAAATAGAATAGATTTTCTTTTATGGAAGTAATTTAAAAAAGGGGCTAAAAGACAAAGATTTAGTGTTTGCATGTCCTTCAGGTTTGCCTGAGCTTCAAGAATTCCATCTTTGGCATCTAGCTATTCTCATTAAATAAGCATTTTCAGTTTCTGATGTGTCCGGTTCGAAGGAACCAGTTTAATGTCATGCTTTGAAATTAATTACTGTGGAAAGTCTATGTAAATGTACTGTAAAACAGAAATCAAGTTGGACAGGAAGCAAAGTGGATGAGTGGGAAGCTAAAATAAACACCACAGCAACATGTAAGAGGTGGAAGGTTTAAAGAGTTTTTAGACCATCAGTATGTTAGTTTTGATTTCTGGATTCAAATCTGTAAGTGCTTTTCTCCAACTAATGGGATGATTGAAATTAGAGGGCAAGAAGAGAATCAGTGTGCTGGATTTTTCATTCTAGGTGCAGAGTTTTAAAGAATTATGGAGTCTGAGAACTGAATGGGATGGTAGAGAACAGCTATCCAGGGTCACAAGTGTAAATGCTCAAGAACCCATGCAGGTAATTCATGGGAATGAAGCAGGGCAGAGAGTAGGCACATAGCACACACTGGGCAGCTCCAGGCATCTCTAGGGAGAGGTGAGAGTATCCTGGTGCAAATAATCAGCTCTAGCCTATTGCTGCCATGCAGGAAGCTGACCCAACATTAGGGGCTGCTCCAACTTTTCAAGAAAATCTGGAATTCTAGATTTTATGTAATGTTTCCAAAATATTTAAGATTTGACTTATTCAGTGATCAGCCTACTGATCTCTACCTTGCTACTTTTCATCTAGTCTAACCACATATCTTATAGATGTGGAAACCAGACCCAGAGAAGTGAGTGCCATGATGAAAGTGCAAAGGCTAGGTGGCAGCACTGGAACTCTAACCCAGATCATCTGCCTTTTCTCCTGCATTACTTCCACAGTGAACACAGTGTCCTACCCATAATAGGGTTCAACAAGGGCTTGTTAGATGAATTCCATGGATTCTTAAAGGTTTTAATAGATAAGCTCTAGTACACCCCTGGCAATACCCCTAAGATAATTATTATTATTATTATTTTTTAATGTTGAGCCTTCTTTTAATTTATTTATTTTTACTTTTGGCTGTGTTGGGTCTTCATTTCTGTGCAAGGGCTTTCTCTAGTTGCGGCAAGTGGGGGCCACTCTTCATCGCGGTGCGCGGGCCTCTCATTGTTGCGGCCTCTCTTGTTGCGGAGCACAGGCTCCAGACGCACAGGCTCAGTAGTTGTGGCTCACGGGCCCAGCCGCTCCGCGGCATGTGGGATCCTCCCAGACCAGGGCTCGAACCCGTGTCCCCTGCATTAGCAGGCAGATTCTCAACCACTGCGCCAACAGGGAAGCCCCCCTAAGATAATTACTTACTCAACAAATTTTTGTCATTTGTCTTTCTTTTTCTTTTTTTTTTTAAACTTTTAATTTTATATTGGACTATATCTGATTAACAATGTTGTGATAGTTTCAGGTGCACAACAAAGCAACTCAGCCATACATACACATGTATCCATTCTCCCCCAAACTCCCCTCCCATCCAGGCTGCCATATAACATTGAGCAGAGTTTCCTGTGCTATATACAGTAAGTCCTTGTTTTTCTTTGTTTTACTTCATTCAGCTCGTTTTTTCTTTACCTATATTTAACATATTTTCTTTGTTGAGCAATGCTTCCACATTCTCTATATTTCACATATATCATCTAAGTTTCTATATTTGACTCTTATTCCTTGCGACTCAGTCTCTCAAGGTCTGAAAGTATCTTTAATTGATTATATCTCTACTATGTATTGCCATGCATTCATCAGAGGGGATAAAATATAAATTTGTAAATTGGAACATTATATTACTGGAGTCAGTTAAGAGAATCCATTTTCCATGAAGGATGCCACTACGTATTCCCCACAGAATATAAGGAGAATGTCCACCTGTCTTCAAGCCTTCAGATCTTGAATTCAGTGCTTATAAGAGAAGAAACACTTATACAGAGAAGCAGATACATACTCTGGCTGGGACTTCTTTCTGTGACTTCAAATAATATTTGGAAGAGTTTATTTCCAAAGGCATAAGGTGTAGGGAAAGGAAAACTGCTCTTGTGAGGACAAGGGGTGAAACACAGTAAAGGGTCTATTTCTATGGGATTCTTAGCCACACCCACACCATAGCACCAGACTAGGGATTCTGTTGCTCACACTTCTATTTAGGCTTGATGGGAAACTATGCCCTGATTCTGTTACTGATAGTCTCCTACGCTTGAATGGCACATTAGTTCCCAAAGGACTTCCACATGGTGCATTTCTTATTTTATAGTGGGAAAACTGAGGCTCAGGGAGGGTGAGTAACTTGCTCAATGCCTCACAGCCAGGTTAAAGAAGAGATAGTCTAGAACTTGATCAACTCCAGTGCTCTTTCTCTGAGCACTCTTTTAGCTTTAGGGTTGTTCTAACTAGCCTCCAGGTCATGATGACCCATGTTAGATGACCTGCTGGAATAATTTTGCACATTTCCCTACCCTAGGTAGTGCTGCTATGAAGGCAATGGCTATACATAGAAGCAATTAAAAACATTAATAGAAGATCTCTAACTCTCAGACTCAATTATTTGTGCATGAGGGCTGTTATGGTAGAAAAGGAAGGAACGTTTTCCTGGCTGGGATTCTCTTACTAGCAAATTGGCTATTCTGACTTAAATTCATATTGTTACTAATTGGTGTTCTAATTTGTGTTCTGAGATGTGCATATGCTAAGTAGCGATTTTCCCTACTTGTTTGATTATGGAATAGTGCACACAGTGTACCTTATGAAAGAAGGAAACAGCTTGTGCTGCCTCAGGAGGAGATATCTCATCTAATAATTACGCTTTGAGACATTGGCATAGCTAAATGCTGACCCATGAGCAGGCCATGGAAAGAACCACAGAAAAAAGTAGCTTTGTTCCAGGCTTTTTCCTCAACTGGATTTAAAAAACAAATGTCTTTAGAGCAAAGCGCTGAAGGGTGAGAGGCAGCAAAGAGGCAGATTATTAAAGCATTCATCATGAAGTTACAGGCGGGCCTAGGAAGGGTGCCAGTCCTGCTGGCAAGGCTGTCTGGCCGAAAATTTCTTGTAAATTTTCAAGAGTTCCCAAAAGAAATCTCTAGGCAGGAAAAAGGAAAGGGCAGAGTGACTCTCTTACAACTCTACTTCAATAGTTGCTGAACTGTAGCTTCAGAAACCTGTCAAGGAAAGGGTCGGTTACATGTGGGAGGCTGAATTTTGGGGATTGGAAGACTAGATATTTAGGATTATTGCAGTGATGGTGCCCTGAGCATGGATTTTTATAGACTTGTTTGTTTATATGAATGAGAACTAAGTGTTTACAATGTCAGGTTCTTTTTCTTGTCTGATGAAATGATAAGAGTATGTCTTTTTGTATTTATAGATTCACTTTTTGTTTTCAGTCTGTAATTCAGTTCAGTTCCTATAGGAATACAGTAAATTTTTGCTTCAACCTTAGTACAGTGTTTGGCCAAATTGTCTATTTGGCTTTAGCTTTGGCCTTGACCCCATGACCTTTAAGGCTGAGTAACCACAGTCCTACTTCAACGTTGTTGATGACGTCTCTGAACTTGGAATGATCAATGATTGAGTGATTATGTTAGTCATCATCACGTATAATCAGCATAATAAAATCAGTAATAGGTATAAAGCATGTCTATCTGAATAATCTCATTAAGATACAGGTAAATATTCTACATGTAATATGCTTTATATATTGAAATCCCCATTTAAAATACAAACGTATTTATTATCATAAAAGTAGAGTATTTCAATTATTGATGATAAATATTGATAATTTCATGAACAAAACAGTTAAGAACCTTCAAATAAATAGGGATATGAGTTGACAGTTAATAGATAGTAGATTATCTCCCTGGCTTTAAGGATTCATATCCTATTTGAACCAGCAAATGTTTATACACAAAAAATAATTCAAAAAAACCCCATAAGAATAGAGATTGCATTATATCATGGTTATCTTCTTTGTAGAACTGTTTGTTTGCATTGGAAAAACTGAACAAAATAAAACTTTAAGAATTACATTTGATTTTTAGTTATTTAATTCTATTTAAATGTGCATTTTTCAAAAATAGTCCTACTTAGGAAATTCTTCAAAGAGATATCGTTATTCCTGCCAAACTTTAAAAATCGGATTAGTAGCATTTTTAAAGTCAGGCTTATTAAGGTATGATCTATGTACAGTGAAAGCCACCCTCTGTAAGTATATAATTAGATGAGTTTTGACAAATGTAAAATAGTCATGTAATCACCATCACAATAAAAATATAGACTATATCTGTATTAGTTTCCTAAGGCTGCCACTACAAAGTACCGCAGACTAGGTGACTTAAACAGCAGAAATTTGTTTTCTCAGTTCTGGAGGCTGGAGGTCCAAGATCAAGACGTCAGCAGGTTTGGTTCTTCTCAGGCCTTGCTTGTTAGCTTACAGGTGGCACCTTCTTGCTGTGTCCTCACATGGTCTTTCCTCTGTGTAGGTATATCCCTGGTGTCTCCAGTGACCAAGTTTCCTCCTCTTATGAGGACACCAATCATATCGGGTTAGGGCCTTCCCTGATTGCCTCTTTTTAGCTTAATCATCTCTTTAAAGGCTCTATCTTCTAATACAGTCACATTCTGAGGTACTGAAAGGTTAGGACTTCAACATATTTGTGGAAGGACAGTTCAGCTCATGGTATTTCCATCACCCCAGAAAGTTCCCTTGTGCCCCTTTCCAGTCAGTCCCCTTCCCTGACCCCAGCCCTTGGCAACATTGATATTTCCCATCCCTATAGTTTGCCTTTTCCAGAATGTCATGTAAATGAAATCTCCAGAGCTGTCCTGAGGGATACTTGCTTGCCACATGGAACTGGTGACATCATCCTGGTGTAGGGATCTCCCTAGTGCAGGACCACTCACATGGAGATGGTAGGTCCAGATCCCAGCGCTGTCAGTGTCCTCAGAGTTGGTTGGATTGCTGAAACGGACACACACACACTCTCACCAGGAGCAACTGTGTCAACCATGTGCCCCCTCCTGGGTTACCCGGTGCCGGGCATCCCTCCTAGAAAGAAAGGGTGATGACATTTAGGTTGCTGGGTGAGGTGGATTAGCTGATTCTGGTCGAGACAAGAAAAACCTAATGGGCAGCCCTTCTCAAAAGGGTGCACATTTCCAGTGTCCTGAGAGCCGGATGATCCTTGTTGGCTGCCCCTTTCCTAGAGGCTAGGTATGTCATCCTCCTTATACAAGGCTTTTCTTCAGATAGTTTACAAGGTGATTGATGAAACTATATCTTAAATAATACTAACAGCCGTTGCCATTTGCAGACCACTCATAATATGACAGTTATTGGTTTAAATGATTTTAGGTAACCTATAGTGAATTCCCATGATAGTACAATTCTTTCTCATTCATCTAGGCCTTATTCACATGTTTCTGTCTAACTTTGTATGTATGTGTTTCTCTAATTTTGGAGATACATAAATGGAAATATAAAGTGCTTAAGGTATTTGCCAAACTCTTACATCCTTTTTACATTCAAACTTATTTCCTGATACCAACAACCTAATGTGTAGATTGGACTTCCCAAATTTTCTCACTGTTTATTTTAAGAGGTGTAATGAAAATCATCTTCATGAACTCCCCCCATCCTCACCTTCAACAGAGGTCAAGCTGTCCTGGGCCTATGATGAGGAAAAAGATGGAGGATGAGGTGTTAATGATGATAAATAATAAACATAAAGTCATTTCCTGTCTCTTTTCTAGAACATACTACAACAAACAAGGTATTCAAAAATTTGTGGTCTCATTTTATCCTCTCAGCAGAGTTTGTATTGATCTTTCTAAAGGAAACCCTTCGATATGGGTCCTGTATAACTGGAAGACACCAGAGAAATTCATTTTCTTTAATGTCATAACATTTTAGAGAGAAACATCTTAGCCTGAAGGCCATGGAATTAATAAAATTCTTTTTAAAAAAAAAAACAAAAACAAATGAAGAAGCTGAAGCCAGGAAAATTTCCATAACTTGATCAGAGTCACGGAAATAGCTTCCTGACTGACTGATTCTTGATTTACTGCCTGCTGTATGCCTCCACCCCTCCTCTTAGAAGTAGAGTGTCAGGTGAAATTCCCACCATTAGAGTCACATTTTTTTCTGGCCTAAGGCAGGGTTGACATATGGGATTCATTTTATGTTCCAACTTGAATATATTTGAAATGGTTACCAAAAGTACTATGTTGAGCAGGATTTCGAATGCACATCTGGGCTTAATGGGAAAGGGTGTCATAATTGATTTCTGATGTCTGCCATGGGTATAGGTTGGGGATAATGGCAACACCTGTATCTGCCAACCCTGGGTTAAGGCATTGCCACTCTGGGAGTTTTTTTTTTTTTTTAAGAAACATCTTTTACAATAATACATCCATGTTAACAACTTGTGGTAAATATATCTTACCAGAATTAGTAACTACTGGAGATAGGTGAGATTGAAGAAAAACAAGACCTATGGATCTGGCACTTGGGGTTGCTCATAGAGGGCAGGCTCAGCTGGGGAGCTGCAGAAGTGGTGGGTGGGAGTCTGGGCCAGCAAGAACTGTCAGGGCAGGATGAGGGCCTTTGATGTCTATAGCAGAGCTATGGCTAGCACCAACCAGCAGAAAGCATTCAGAAGCTGGAGGTGGGAAAGCACTAGAATGACCAGTTGTCCCAGTTTTAAAACAGAGGTAGTCCTGGGCAGACTAGGAGGATTGGTCACCTTAGAAGGCACTAAGAAAAATTTTGCATATGTCATAGTTTAGGGTGAACCGTTGGTCAGTGTATTATTAAGCTATTGCTGCAATAATGCTACACAACAAACACCCCCCCCCCCCAATTCTTAGGGACTTACAACCACAAACATTTCTCTTTTGTGGCTCTGTAGATCTGCTATGGTTTGGCTAATCAAGCCTGGGCTCAGGTGGACTACAAGTCTCCCCTGTGTGATTGTCATTCTGTTTGAACCTGTGGTTTTCAGAGCAATTTCTTCCTACAGAAATGGAGAAGACAAGAGGTCAAGGCAAATTTTGCAAATACACTTAAAGCCTTGGCTTGTGTCAAATGCACTAAGGTTCCATTGTATTAAGCAAAGTCATGTGGCCAAGCCCAGTATCAGTGGGGTAGAGAAATACACTCCACACTTTCTCTAACACCATATTCCTGAAGGTCATGTGGCAAAGTTCATGGATGGATATTCCTTCTATAAGGAGGGAGTGAGGAGTAGGAACAACATTCAGTCTCTGAAGTCAGTAAGTAATTTGTGTCCAGATCCAAACAAATGTATCTGTCTTTCTCCAGTGCTGGCATATTAGGTGCCCCATAACTGTTTGACAAATGAATGAATACCTCTAAAATAGCATTTTCTATAATAAAGTGGTGCATGTTCCCATTTTTTAAAAAGTCACCTGGCCCCTTTATTATTAGATATTAGGAGCCTCCTGAGGGCTGCTATAGATCAGATGTCCTAAATGGCTGTTAGGAAATCTTTCCTTACTCTGACCTACAATTACCCCTTGTCTGTGAGGTTTTTTTTCTCTCAGCGTTTCTCATCCTCCAGCTAGACAGCAGGGTCCTGGAAGACAGGGGAAGTATGAGAGCTGTCCTTGGCCCTTCCCATACCAGGAAGACATAGTGCCCTGCGTATTCCAGGGACTGGTGTTAATTGTCTTTGATCTCTCTTGTCCCCTCCAGCTCTCTTCCGCAGCACCTCTCACCCCCCAGTGGTTGGCACATGACTGGCTGGTGTTCCAAAAATATTTCTTGACTTGAAAATGAGGCATGTGATTTTTAAACTTCTTTATATTTCAGAACTAAATGCAGACATTATTACCACCCTCCCTTCCCCCACCCTCTGTCCCCATAGTCAGTGTGTGTGTGTATGTATGTGTGTAGTGGATTTGATGAAATCATTCTAAATGTTTGCTATGATCCTAGCATTACATTTCCAATTTTGGATACGTTTGAATTTTTTTTTTTTTTTTTACTAAGCAATGAAAAGAAGAGCTAGATGTGGGGAAAAAAAGTACATGAAAAGTTAGCCTAATATTAGATGATCCTGCACGGAAGCCGAGCCTTCTCTGGCACACAAAGGAATTCAGAAGCCCCTGTTTCCCTTACCAAACACTCAGGTGGTGTTCTTTTATACTTAGCGTTCAAAGTACCCAGGAAAGAGTCACAGAGCACCTCTGGTCAAACCTGGCTTTCAGCTCTGAAGACTTCCAACAAAAAAGTCTGAGCTCGTTGCACAGCAGAAGCCACAGTTTCCTTTCAAGCTAGAAAATTTATTCAGAGGCTCAAAGTGAAGCCAGCTGTGCTCCCTGTATAGGCACAGGGTACCAGTGTTTACTCCTCTTTACACAAAGTTGAAGGAATGCAACCAAACACAGGTGTCTCTCCCTATTTAAAGTAGACATGTTCCTGAAGAGTTGGCTGTGTCAGCATTCACTCTGAAATTTTGAAATTTTATTTGGAATTAATTGTTGCTGTGTACTAAGAAGTTGGCCTAAATAAAATCCTCCAAAGTATAAAAAAAAAAAAAAAGAGTTGGCTGTGTCATAAATTTCATCACGTAGAAATTGTACTTTTTCCACTGACTTCAATAAAACAATGGAAAAGACTTTCCAAAAACATGTGGCCTCTAAATGCTGTAATACCACATGACAGAATGAGAGACTGAGAGGAAATAGGAAGTTAATTGCACTTAAAGAGAATTACAGATTATAAAGGCTTTACCTGGATGCTGATCCATAGAAGTTGTTTTGTGATGTATTGCTGACACATACTAAAATCCCAAGGATGAAATTGGGGTGGGGTCAGCTCAGGGATTTGCTTTCCTTCTATTGAGGTGTTTCAGAGTTGTAATTTTTCCCTCCCCATGCTGCCTTCCTCTCCCCTTTACCTCCTATTGTTCTAGCCAGGTTCATTGAGAGAAAATTTGAGTTCTTTTCAGCACTTTTGACCTTTTTTCTATCTTCAAACCTTGAGGAATATAACACATTCCTGTCATTATCAGTAACCCATGGTGACTGATTTTTCACTGGGTGAATGTGTACTGGGGGTTCCTGGGAAGTTAGAAAAAAGTAACTTCCCTTCCCCCACCCCATGTGACCACTGTTTGTGACATACATAAATCAGTTCCTATTTGTTTCTACTGTCTCTGTTCTCTGATTAACTTGGTCAGTCACTCTTTATACCTTTATACCATTGTAGAGTGGACATAGGGATACTTGCTCTACCAAAAAGTGGGGTAGTTCTGTCTCCTACATGGGAATTAGAAATGTGTGGGATGTTGTTTGGGTGTTACAAGGACTGGGTAGCTCCTGGTATTAGCAGGAGGGGGCCAGAGATGCTAAATATCCTGCAATGCACAGGACAGTCTACATAATAACTGGTTGCAAAATGAGCAACATTGCAAACAGATATGAACATTCTGTGAGAAGTCTAAAATTGCATATGAATACAGAGGAGTCCATAGCTCATGTCACTGTGACAGTATTCCTGAGAGTACTGATGCCTTGTGATGAGACTGGCTTCACCTATGCTCTTACCCATCTTCAAGAGGGAAAATCTTTCTTGCTGCTTGTTGTGAGACGAGTGGGTTCATTTTCTATTCATCTAAGCCCATTTAAGAAAATAATACTGCTAGTAATCACTATGATAAGAATAACTATTCTTAAATGAGCACTTACGATTCTCTACGTACAGAACCATGAAATTTTCATGCTTTAAGCCATTTATTCTTCAGGACAAACCTTGGAGCAGATGATAAGATTATCTAGCACAGAGATAAGGAAGTTTTGGCTACCAAACCCTGCATACTTGAGTTTGAATTAAGAACCAGATCTTCAAGGGGAGGAGAGGGTGGCTCATTGCTTGGGTAACAAAGTGTGCTTCCTCTCCTCTTTTTGCTACCCCTAGCCCCTCCAAACAATATTAAGCAAATAAACAAAAAAAACAAAGTGTGAACTCTTTAATAAAAGCATTCAGGGCTACCAGTTTAGTTTGCACACATAGGGTTCTTCCCATCTCTGGAGATCACCCAACACGTAAGGCCTAGGTGTGATTGATGCTCCCAGACGCAGAGCAGTGTGGCATTCCCGAGACTCCTCGACGACGGTATCACTTGTCTGAAATGTATATGGTCTCCAACTCCCACAGCCCCCTTTGATGTGCCACGATGATGCTTTGGGACGCTCCCAGCCGTACTGTGGAGGTTGCTTTCTGCTCCGTCCTGGTTTGGCAGGTGGGGTCAAAATGGCACCTAGAATTTTCATGTGTTAAAGATAACATGTATCTGTAAACACTCCTTTTGAGTGTTTCTACTCTAATTTGTGAACTGGGAGATGTCTGTAAGATGACTTATTTAACATTACAAATATTCTTTCTCTGTGAAGACAAACCGCCTTATATAAAGATCAAATTTAATTCTAAGAATCTATGATGTCATTATGGTATGGGTTTGTTGAAAGCCTAATAACTGGATTATCACTGTGGGCTGTCATTAAGTAGAACATCGCTGTAGATTACAGGAGTGGCTTAACTTGAGTCATGGAGCATTTTCTGGGTTTGTTTTCCCCAGAGAGTCAGGCCACCCTCTTGTGTGCGGTAATTTTTTTTCACAGATTGTGTACTGGGATGTGCCATGTCCGCATTTGTCCATTTTTATTCTAACAAATAAGAAAAGCTGCGTTTTAATCTGTTTAATTCATTTTCACAGATCAGTGCATTTGCAAAAGTAGAGAGCAGAGACATGAGGTGAAATGGGGAGTCTTGACAAAAGCAATTGGCAAAGGTGCAATTTATAATAAATGAGAATCTTGGAATTCTATTGCCAAATTATGCAGACCTTTCCAGAAAGAGCAAGTCAAAGCAGATCAGATAACCGGCTCACAATTAACAGTGACAAAGAGCAGCATTGCTCCCGTCCTGCCCTCTCTATTGGTTTTCCATGGGTGTCCACGTGGAGAAGCCTCTGGGTCTTTGGAGGGGCTTAGTGTGACTGGAAAGGAGGGGCTGGGTGTGAAGGGAGGGGGTCTGTTGTTGAGCCCCCTTTGAGGACTTCATTCCTGTTGCCTGGCTGCCCAAGGTCTGCTGGATGTGCCAAAGCCAGAAGGTGCTGCAAAATTCCTTAGTTGGACCCAAGTGAATTAAAATGACTAGTTCAGTCATTATCAGGACTTCTGACAACAAAAGAGGCACTCAGGGCCACACAAGGAAAAATACTCTGTGGTAAAAGGAAGAAAACCTCTGTAGTATAATCCCTATGATTTTGCACCTGAGAGTTCAAACAGTAATGCAATTGAGACCTGAATGACTCAAAGATGTTCCTGTAACCACACAAATGTGTACTCTGGGGGCCTGGTCATAACCTTGATATGTGAGACTGTGGCCAGTCCAGTGTTCCAACCCTGGCCTGGATCTCTGCCTCTGTGTCCTGTTGGGCTTCCGCCTGGATCCATTCTGCCTCCTTTCATTTCTGGCACAATGCTGTTGTTTTCCAGTCCAGAACCCGATGTGGTCTTTGCAAATCGGAGTGCCATATGGATAGGGAAGGAGGTAACATTGAGCCATCTCATTTGTCCTCACAGCATTCGCTTGAGGTAGGGAAGGACAGGGATTAAAAATGACATTTTAGAGAGACACAGTGAAGCAGGAGGAAATCAAGGATGAAGATCAGGAGATGGTGGTGATGGGGGACAAAAACCCGACTTCTAACAGCCAATCTAGACCCTTGGACTGGATGAAGCTGCTAGCATACGACAGGGAAACAGAAAAGCTTTGTTTGTTTGTTTGTTTGTTTTTAATAATCAATAGACCACATCCCAGCTAAAATTAATGGGTAAATAGAACCTATTTCTCTCTTTGTAACATTTGTCAAGTCAGATTTTTTTTTAAAGTGCCCTGCTTGGTCAAAAGCATCTGGAAAAGCAGCCAAGCCATTTCCCGCTGTTTCCCTTTAGTTCTGACAAAATAGAATTGCAAACTGAGAATGTACATGCCACCTCGGAGAGCATCACTGCTCTAGTCCCCAGGCCCTCAGAGCTGCCTTGTAGCACTGAGCTAGCCCTGTCTGCTCAAGATCAGTGGTCACCTGGGTGCTACCAGGCTCTGCCAGGGAAGGGTCTCAATACAAATGTTAGGCAACACAGCCCACCAACCCAGGCTCCATACCCAAGTGCTCAGCCCAGGTGTTCTATAAGATTCCTAGGGAGGGAGCAGAAATATTGTTGGTGCAAAAGAGCCCGTGCCAAGATTTTAGGATCCTTATATCGTTCATGTCTGTTACAATGGTCTTGGATCGCTTCCTCTTAATTGCCATTCATTGTCTCTCCCTAGAAACCTCTTACATTGACCCTCTTGATGGCAGAACATTGTAATGGAAAGAAAAAATCTTTGGACTGAGAGCTCTGAGACCTGTATTCTTTTTGATGGATTTAATATATTTTTTCATTGTTAAGCCATTGGTCTGGTAGGATGAGAGGTGTCTCCTGATTTTATTATGGGAAGTGTCATTTTTAATTAAAAACATTGGTCCTAGCCTCAAGGAACTTCCAATCTAACTTAAGGAAAAAAGACATACATCATTATTCTTTAGTTACTTAAGAAATTAATATTTGCAGAATGACTTTTGGGTGGTCAGTGGAAGGGTTGCTTTTGCTTGCCAAGTTAATCCAATTTCAGTGCCTTATTTTTTTTAAACCCTATTGAAACACCTTGTTTTATCTTTGTGGCACAGCCATTGCTAATTGTAGACTTTCAGAGCTAAGGGGACTTGGAGTTTAGTTCTTTTTGTAGATAAGGACATTCAGACTCAGACACATCACTGCATTTGCAGGTGTATAAGAGACATCCTTCCCCAATGTATCAAAAACTTATTTGCATCTTATGAGTCATGGTTGCTGACTGAAGGAAGATGTAAATATTGAATTTTCTTTAGAGCAGTTATGTCATCAAAAGAGAAAATACATTATTTTGTTCATATACGTATAGTATAATGCATTTTCATTAGAAAATTAGAAGTGAATATATAGTAATATGTAATCTGAAAAAGGTAAATTTTGAAAAACAGTTGTGTTCACACAAGCAGTATTGCTTATCACTTCCCATAAATATGTAATGAAAGTATAGAAAATGACCCCTCCCCAAAATTCTTCAGTGAAATTATACATGCATTATGCACATGAGCAAATATGTTCAATAACCTTTTAAAGTCTCACATAACCCGACTGTGCTTTGTAAACACTGGGAGCCCCTTCAGAAAGAATCACTTGTAAACAATTTTCAGAACTGCTAAAAGGATTTCAAAGGTTTTTTTCTCCTTTACCAAAGAAAGCCATGTGAGAGGAAGAGGAGCAGGCAGGGGTGGGGAGTGTCAGAGATAAGAGCTACTGCTGCTAGAACCCCACGCCCAGTGGCTGGTTAGTGACTCAGTGTGGAGGGCAATTGACAGAGAAGCTCAGCTGGTGCCTTAAAAAAAAAAAGGGAGTGCAGATCTGCTCTCAGCAAGTAACAGCCTCCATCACTTTAACCTGGGCCCAGTGGGAGGAACTGCCCTCCCTCACAGCTGCCCGCAGTCCTCTGGCTACCCTTGACTTTCTGATTTTATCAACACAAAACAAAGAAAGGGCACTGGGAGGAATGGTGGGAACTGCCCCAGGCTGCACCCTAGGCCCGGATCTGAATGGGAAGTGGGCTATTAGTCCCTGAAATTGCTCTCTGGGTTTGCCTTGGACTGTACAGTTCTTTTTTGTACTTATATACTTTTTTCTTTTTTTTTTAATAACTTGGTTTTGAATTGGCCAGTGGACCTGTCTGTTTGCTCAGCTTGATCTAAATTGGCTTTTGGTTCAAACTTCAGGTGGTTTTTCAGTTTGACTATGCTCCTCTCTCTCCAGGAAGACAAGTTTGCCCCTATTTAGCATTTTTGCTGACAGAGAACCAGCAGGCTTGCTCTTTGAATCTACATCTGAATGTACTATTGGCCAAAAAAATAAAATAAAATACAAAATCACTCTTTTAGATTCGTGGAATTTGGTTGCTTTATTTTTGGCCCCAATGCTTCTCTGTCATGTTGTTTTATGTTTCTCTGGAATTCACTCTTCTGTGGCTCTTTCAGCAAATTTTCTCTGCGATGCCAGCTTTTATGAACAAATGGGAGGCAGTTTGAGTTTTGAATAGGGTGTTCATCCATCCCAGTACAGTGACAGGAAACACCTATGTAGGAAGCACCACACATAGATACTACCTCTGGAGGATTGCAGAAATTGTCTTGAAAACAAACTTATCCCTTAATCTCCTAAATCAATCAAACCTCCACACTTAGTAGTGTGTCAGTGATGAACCTATGAATGCTCCTAATAAAGTAATAATTAATCATTACCTTGCAGATGCAGTATTACATATTAAGCCGGGGTAGTTCAGAACAATCCACAGAACATTAAGGATAAAAGCTAGTAGCTCTCCTTCCCATAAGACAATTTCAAGCAACATTTTTCTGTAAACTTAATTTTGGGATCCTATATTTGATTTCATATTGATAAACAAATTTGGGAGAAAGAGGTTCACAAAAATTGTGCTTTACAGCATTGCCAGGTAATTGTGGTTATGTATCGATCTAGCTTAGAAGTTGTAAGTGAAACCAGGTGGCACGAGTGGATGGACAAAGAGAGACAGTATAAAGAATTACTGCTGTTAAAGAAAAAACACAGCTTGACAGTAAAATGGCCAAAACAGATTTTATTCAGGAACTACTGCAATAAGGGTAAGGAGACCTCAGTATAGAACCGGACTCAATTCTAAATACACCATGGACAAGTGGGGATTTATAGCCAAGGAGCAGGATGGGGTCAGTGGATGGAAAATTACTAAGAGAAAGCATGGGATGGGGAAGGATATTGGTTAAACAGACCTAACAGGATTCTTGAAGGCAGGCCAGGGTGATCAGATATCACCTGGGGAATGGTGTGGGATGAAAATTTGATCAGATATGGAGGGTGATCAGATATGAGGATGAGGGATTTTCTCTAAATTGACTTAGCAGGATTCCTGCTAAAACTGGGCCATAGAGGCCCAAGAAAGAGGTATACTAAGGCCAAGGCCCGGAGGTCTCCAAGCCTGATTAAAGTTTAGTCAAGGACAGAGTTTTGTCACTGCAAAGATGTCTGATTATTGCTTTAACTGGGCTGGGCTAGGTATACTGTGGTTAAAAAAAAACAAAATTTCTTTCTTGCTGACCTTTGTATGTGGGCGGGAAAGGAAAAAGTTTGTTTATACAATCACTCAAAGAACCTAGCTGATACAATCTTTTTTTTTTTTTAATTGAAAAAAAAATTTTTTTTTTTTGGCCACACCATGAGGCTTATGGGATCTTAGTTCCCAGACCAGGGATTGAACCTGGGCCACGGCAGTGAAAGTGCCGAGTCCTAATCACTGGACTGCCAGGGAACTCCCTACAATCTTATGATTGGATTTTCTGAAACCATCTGCCCCCTTTGCTTACCAGGGCAGGGAAAGAGACTAGAGAGCTGTGCAAAGGCTTTGCGTTGTCTCACCCAGAAGGGACACTGCCACGTCCTCTCACAGCCCATTGGTCAGAACCAGTCACATGGTCCCATCTAATTTTAGACCCTGGGGCTGGAAAAAGTATGTGATAGAAGGATACTTAATGAGGATTGCTGTGTGTTCTACATTTACACTTATATGTATATGCTTTCCATTTCTTTTAGGAGCAAGGGCAAGAGAAATATTGCAAATATGGAGTACAAATACAGGGAAACTCTTAAATTGCCTGGGATGTTTCTTGTTGTAGTTTCAATTCAGCACAATTATTAGAACATATTTAAAGCATCAAGCAAAATAGTTACATGGACTTTCCTTACTCCAGGCACAAAAATTCTCAAATAATGGATATTGAGATATCCTATTTCCAGGAGTTAGTATCCTTTGGACTTTAGTTCCAAAAACATTTTGAGGGCTTCCCTGGTGGCGCAGTGGTAGCGAGTCCGCCTGCCGATGCAGGGGACACGGGTTCGTGCCCCAGTCCGGGAAGATCCCACATGCCGCGGAGCTGCTGGGCCCGTGAGCCATGGCCGCTGAGCCTGCACGTCCGGAGCCTGTGCTCCGCAACGGGAGAGACCACAACAGTGAGAGGCCCGCGTACCGCAAAAAAAAAAAAAAAAAAAAGAAAAAAAAAAAAAAAAAAAAAAAAAAAAAAAAAACATTTTGAAAGGGGACAACTTAGGAATATTCTTTTTAGAGTATCCCCATTTTGGGGAAGTGCTATAGGGAGGGGTTATGAACTGTACCTGGAGCTGCAATAGACTAGCAGTAGTGGTGCTTTTAGCCAAATTGATGTATATATATATATATATATATATATATATATATACATGTATGTGTATATATGTATGTATATATGTGTATACAGTTGACCTTGAACAATGCAGGGGTTCGGGGCACTGATCCTCCATGCAGTAAAAATCCCCTGTATAATTTACAGTCAGCCTTTCACACCCCAGTTCCTGTGCACCTGAAAATTCAACCATCCCCAGATCATGTAGTACTGTATTATTTTCTATTTAAAAAAATTCACATATAAGTGGACCCATGCAGTTCAAACCTGTGTTGTTCAACAGTCAACGGTATATGTGTATACATATTATATATATGTGTATGTGTGTGTGTGTGTGTGTGTATAAAATTGAATGTTTGTAGGTGGGTCGTGCTTCCTGCAGGATGGCATAGGCCCAGTGACTCCCTGTTGTATACCCCAGTTCATTTCCTAATTTTGTTATCTGATGGGACTCCTGGACTTGTTTACCCCTGTGGAAATGGTTTAAGAAAGCCCCTCTGTGGGGCTCTTTCTCTAGCACTTGTTGCAAGTATGTAAAAGAAACTGGTTGCCTTTTACTAGTTTCTTAGCAAACAATAGGGAGATTTACAAGTTATTTCAGAGAAATGAGTGAATAAATTGGACATGTGGTACGAACCATGCTAACTCTGGCAGTATTGGACATTTAAAAGGTCAAAAAAGCCTCTATTATGGCAAAAGGAAAATTGCAATTATGTAAATAAAGGGTTTCACTGTATTACTTGTGTTAATCTCTTATCCCCAAAGGGGTAAATGGTTTTAGTGTATGGTGTACAACACAGAGCCATTAAGTCCATAAAAGCAGTATTTACTGGGAGAAATAGAAGAGTCTAATTTAATTGAAAACTGATGCATCATGGGGAGCGTCTGGCTTTTCAATATCATGCTTCAGAGCCATGAAGTGGAGCAGATAAGGTTCCCCTGCTGCATGTGAGGCACTGAGGCCCACTCATACCGTGAGCCCTCAAGGACCCACAGGGCAGCGTCCACGTTATGATGTGTCTGGAGCCAGACCATTTCTCTTTAACCAAAACACACGATTGGGAACAGAAAATTTTTGATATCCACATGTCAAGTCGATTAGAATTAACTAGTTTGCTGAGCAGCTGAACCAAATTTTACAAACTTGAGCTCGTTTGGGGTCCTAGATTCCTTTCCGGCATGCTGATTTTCAAGCTGGTGCCCATTATGCTGCTCGTATTAAAATGCTATGAAAGCAAAGCATTTTGTGTTGAGTAGTTGAGCAAACTCTATTATACAGTAATTATACTATCAGTATAGAATCTAATTTTATATGGAGGAGGGGGTTTTAACCAAATGAAAGAGGAAAACTAACGAACAGAATTTTTTCATTATCACTATGGGATGGTAAAATTGCAGAACTATGCTCACTTGGGAGGGTATTTTTAAGCCTATTTCTACTAAATAAAATTAACTCCAATTTTGCTGGATTTTAACAAAACTTAGCCACTATAACAATGAATGTAAATTCCAAGGGGTTGCCTCCATGTGATGCTTATTGAGCAGGCAAAAATGTCTCCGTCAATGACCAGTCATAGGCACCATGCTATTTTAAGCATCATTGAGACTCTAGGCCTCAGGTCACAAGTGAGTAGGACCATCTCAGATGTAATTCATGCTGACTCTGGGGATGTTGGAAGATGAGGGAGGGGGAGGGGAAGACCTAGTTAGCTGTAGTATCAACGGATATACTCAAGTTACTTATGAAGTAATAAGATTGGTTATATCATTTACTGGATTTAATTAAATACTTATTATTAAAAGCCCACCATGTGCCGGGCATTCTGTTAGGGACTGTAAGTGAGTAAGAGTAGGGAATATATAATCTACTGTATGTCATTTTATTCGTTTATTGGTTGCTATATAAATATTAGGAATTAAAGTAATTACAGAGAAAAGGATTATCCAGTATGTGGATTATCCAGGCTCTTTACTGCTCCTTTTCCTCTACTTTACAATTCAAATCTACCTCTTCAGGGAGAAAGATGAAAAAATAAATGGAAACAAAACACAAAAGCTCATTTCCTGCTTGTTAGCAAACCTGGAAAACTGGGTAGTTTGGAACAAGAGAATGTGCCAGTTAAGAGTTATAGACTAAGCAATTTTTGTTTGATGCTTATTGACAGATAAATAATGTATGTATTCATTTGCTATACACACAATATATGTGCAAAGACATTCATATATACAAATATATGGATATTAAGAATATACGGTACATATCCTGCACATGCTTAGGGTTGTGTGTTGCATAATGTCTATGGTCTGTTACAGCTAATCAGGTTTCAGTCTGCATTTCCACAGTAAAGGGCTATTATTTGTTTGAAGCTCTACACTTGGATGCAGGGTCAACACTATGAGTCTGTGAGCCTTCTCTGAAATGTGTGGTTTGCACAATAAAACATACTTGTGGAAAGCAGATTTTCATTTATTTAATGAGTATTAATGCATTAATATACATTGGGGAACTTAACCAAAAAAATCTTCATAATAAAATAAAATCAGAAACTAGGTGAACTCATGTGCTGCATTGTCCTTCTCTGACACACTTCGTGGTGGTGAGTCTTCTGCCAAGAAATATGCCATTTTTTGCTGGTGTCCTTCACACTGGGTTCTACTTTTCTTTTTCAAACTTGAAGAGAAGCTCTACTTCCAGCAGGAGTTCTGAAGGCTTCCCAGTTGCCCGGAATCTCAGGAGAGGAGGGGCTACCCCTGGGGAGAGGGTCAAGACAAAAAGGGGAGGTTGCTATTACCTACCCTTTCCTTTTACATCAAATGGCCACATCCCCTCAGAGGGAACTTGGCAAGTCTTGCAGCCAAGGGCTCTTTCTGTCAAAATTTTATCCTCTTATCTTAAGCCAGTAGTTTCCAATCTTTTGAGATATGAATGATAGCACTTTTCAACCTAAAAATGTTCGTGAACTCCTATATGATAGCAGGTTTCAAGTTTTTATCATCCTTTGAAGTCATGATCCTAGAGAAAGAGCTTCCTCCTCCCCATACTCAGGAAAGCTATGGAAACGATTCGTAGTAATTTGTGTCACATATCCATTCTTTCTCAAACATCAAGTCCAGCTCTCTGATGGATCAGCCCCCATCTAAACCACATGGAATGGGCCCCTGACAAAAAAAGAGCAGTTTTTAAACCAGAATAAAGGAGATGGGATGATGAGCTGGCAAAAAATGTGTATGTTTACCCACATTTACAAAAGTACTTTGAAAAATCATGTAACAATATACAAATGTATAGCATTGATTTCCTCCTTTTGTTCTGCTATATATTTAAAATAATGCTAAAAAAATCGAGCAGTTATGTTAAATGTAGCATACATGTGAGCATTGTGTTGTACTTTACCAGTTTTTAATGTGTTGTAGAGTCACATCTCTTACTTTTCTATTTAGTAGCTCAAATGCCCACCTGCTTTTAACAACAGAAATCCCAAAACATCTCTCTTGGACTTCCTATTAACCCTGACTGGTCCAGAATGTTCCCAAATTGATTCTATTCCAAAGAGAGTCAATCCCTGATGTCCTTAGGTATTCTTTCTTGCTTTTGCTCTTACTGCCATGTAGTGTTACTGTGGAAAACCAGTCCTGCATGTCCTAATGATGTTTGTCTCTTCCTTGTGTTGGATCTGCTGCTTCACCCCTGCTGGAGCTTCAGTGGGCTGTGTCTTGGACTCCAGGGCTCCAGCTCACATGCACAAATACTATTTACCAACACTTAGGATAGAAAGGACTGATTTCCAACTTCAGTTTAATGCTGTGCAGGAGCTGGCCATTTCCCGTGGGTCTTTTGGCCAACAGGATAGATTGCAAGACCATAAGCCCCTGTTTCTGGTAAGTTTTTTCCTCTGGGAATCTTGGGGTCCTATCTTGATACTAGACCTTGGCCATGCCCTGCAGTTCTTGCCCAGTAGTGTCTATACCTTTGAGTCATCGTAGGAACCTGAGTAATTTTCTCTCAGAAGCCATATGGGCTCCTTAAGCAAATTGGTTTATCTTCTCATATACTAAAGAGAGGAACTGCTTTTCCTCCCAAGTCTTTGGGAGGGGGAAATTTTTTTCTCAGGGCAACGGGATACTTTTTAACTTAAATTTTTACAGAACAGCCAGACTACTCTTCCAAGAACAACAAAATCTTCCCCAAGGAGACTTTCTCTTTCCAGATGGTAAAAGGCTGGCATAATTATTAAAAAATCTCCCTCCCTGGGAATTCTCTTAGCACAAATGTAAACCTGGATTTCTGCCTCAAGTTTGCCCCTCCTGATGTGTTCCCCATTTATGAATGAATGGCATCTCTTTCTACCCAGTTGACCAAGGCAGAAAGCTGAAAGTCAGGTTTGGCTCTTTCTCTCTTTTCTTTTTTTTTTTTTCCTTTCTTTCCTTTCCTTTTCTTTTCCTTCCCTACTCCATTCAAGTAATTAGCAAGTGTTGTCATTTCTACTTCCTAAATATCAATTGATTCTATCCCTTCCATCCTCTTTCTTAATCTCTCCTCTGGATTTCTACAACAGGTCCTTCTGACCTAGTGTCCATACTGCAGCCTGGGCTTTCACTAAAATGCAAATGTGATCATGTGATTCCCCTACGTACAATTTACAGGTGGCCTCCCATTGTCTTTAGGCAGGATTCCAGAAACAGTCCAGCATCTTTCTCATCTCTCCAGCCTGTCTCTCACTATTTCCTTTATCACAATCTTTGTTCTGCTTATACCAAGTCCTCACTCTTATGGGGGGCTCCAGTCTCTCTGACTTCTGGACCCATTGCTGCGTAGTTCCCACTCTCTGGAATCTTCACTGTCCAGTTCCCTGTCTTCCGTGTTATGTGTGTTTCTACCTAAGTTCAGATTGTCAACATCCCCCAGCCTGGTTGAGATGCCCCTACCATGGATCCTGTATATTCTCTACCATGTCACCCTATGCACCAGTGCTCTTTAAAGTGCCTTTCCTGTCAAGAAGACAGCAAGCTTCATGAAGACACCCGCCATGTCTGCTCATGCGCTGTCAGGCTCCCAGAAGTTAGAACAGAACCTGGTACATGATGGGCACCCATTACATGTTTATTGTAGCGAATACATTAGTACATCTTGGAAGGCAGCATGGTCCAGGGGAGAGAGTTTTCACTGACAGTCAGGAGGTGTAAATTTTTGCCACGTTTCTTCACTCCCTGTATGATTTTTACGTAAGATGCTACATTAATTTTCCACCTAGAGGAGGGATCATTCCCTGTTGGGATAGAATGTGGTCCTTAGTCAGGGGCTCCTGGCAGAGAGCTGGGCTTCTGGAGGCAGCACTCAGGAACTCTTTTCGATTAACTCTCACATTTTCTACCTGTGGCTCTAACTACTAAGGGAAAATGTGAATGCCACGCAGGCATCTCAGAATATGAAAAAGAAAATGTATTTGAAGGCCCCTGAGTGAGATGACTGATTAGGCTAACTCTGAATTTACAGTACACTTGAATTGAAATAATAGTCCCAAAGGTAAAATTATACAACAGGAATAATGTTGCAAGCTGATAACATCAACTTTCTGACCTAAGGATTGTCTCTTTTCCTTCTGGAAACTGCATTTCCACCAATAACATTCAGAAAGCTGCTTATCTGGGCTGAAGTTCATGTGATTACGTTAGACACGGGGTATGCTGGCAGTGGTTATTTGTACTGATTTCTCCTCTTAAAAAATGCATTTAGAAAATGATTCAGTTCCTGTAAAGTAAAATACACATCTATCTTTTTACAGTGCATTTTTAAAATGGCAAATCACAAACTACTGACCTTAAGAGGAATTCAATAAATGATTAAAATGCTGCTGCTCGCAAGCCCAGTTCTGACTAATCCCTCACACTTGGCATTATCAGATACATTAAGACTTTAGTCACCCTTACCAACCACCTAAATATTGCACACCCTGGCAGCCTTCCACTAAATGTAAGCCTCTGAAGCAGGGCGATAGGATTTTCTTTTGGCACCAAATGTATTATTTATGTGTTTATTTTCTGGGGTGGAACCCAAATCCTTGGTTTCTCTGCAGCCCATGTGCTGGAGTGTGCCCATTTGCCGAGAGGCACTCCCGGCTGCAGAATGGCTGGTGGGCCTCTCATACAGGGAAAGTGAGTGTTGGATCCTTGACTTAATTGTTCATACCTGAGAAAGTAATAGAAGGATTGACGGAGCCATGACTGTCACCCTCAGATTAGTATCATTTTGAGGTGGATGTAAAGATAAATACTTTTATTTTACTTTTTTTTGGATGGTGGTGATTTTTAAATTTCAGTCATTTGAATTAGAAAACTAATCATCTCATTTTAATAATTCAAATACTGCAGATATATAAGGTAACAAAAGTCTTTTCAAGTTGCCTCCTCGCCCACTCATACGCCACCATATACTTTTCTAATTTTTATTTTGTTGTGATTATAGGCACATGTATGAGATCTTTGTTTTCTTTCTGTTAAAAAAAATTTATGTAAGAGGCTTATAGTAAACATACTATACTGTAACTTACTTTTTTATTTGTTTGTTTAATTATTTATCTATCTGTTTATTAACTTACTATGTCATGAATTTCTCCAGTCATTCTCTCTTCTGAATTCTGTTATAGGACATCTGCTCTGTGCCATGAATCTGACATCTGTGGACCCTGGTATGGTCCTGTGTTCATTATTTCAGTTCATGTACTTCTGTTTTCTCTCTCCAACTACGTTTAAAGACAAAGATGACATCATTTTTCTCTTAGTGCTCACCACTCAGTAACTGATCATTTAGAGCTGTTTTTAACCAACTCTTAGGGCTGAATTTCAGTTTAAATAGATTCCTTTTTGTAGGCACATGCTTTGGAGCCATGTGTTTTGTGTTCTCTGGCCATGAACCAATTATCACACCTATGTGCAGAGCTAAATATCTGTGCAACCAAAGTGAAGCAGATAATTATGGAATTACTCAGATAATTCAGGGAAAGAAGGGAGTCTGCCTGAATGACTCAGGTGATCCTGGCTACTGTACCTTGAATAGAAGGAAGGGAATCCTTTCCTTTAAGATGTTTCAGAGCTATGGGGATGAACCCTCTTGGGGGTGGAGTGAGTTTTGTGGATGAGCAAGAATTCCTTGTAAAGACTTCCCAGGTAATTTTGAAATTTTGAAATCACCTTCTCTATTTGAAGATTATTGTTACAGAAAGTGGTTATGTAACCTGGCATTGTGCTGGAGGTTGGGAAGGCAGCAACGATGAGTAAAAATACTCCCTCTAAGGCCTTTGGGAAAGGACACGTCCTTGTCTCTCCTAGTGTCTGGAAGCCCCAGGTGTCCCTTGGATTGTGGTAGCATAACTCCAGTCTGTCTCCATCCTCACATGAACATCTTCCCTTTGTGTCTGTCTTCACAGGTGCTCTCCCTGTGTTCTGTGAGCAAAGTTCCCTCTTACAAGGACACTAGTCATACTGGATTAAGGCCAACTCTAATGACGTTGTGTTAACTTGCTTACATTTGCAAAGTCCCTAGTCACAAATAAGATCACATTCATAGGTACTGGGTGGGTAGAACTTCAACCTATCTTTTCTGAGGGGACACAGTGAAACCCATAACGGAGTCTAAGGTTTTACTCCAGTGGGGCAGACAGACATGTACTCAAATCATCAGAGAAACATACAAAATAACCAAGAGAGAAGGGGAGAGAGACAGGGTGCTCCAACATCTCAGTCAATGAGGATTAGACCTGGTTTGGATTCTGGGACAAGTATGCTTGGACTGAGTAAGTGTTATCTAGGTACAGAGGGGAAGGCAGAGCAATCAGCACATGCAAAAATACCTGGAGAGAAGGATGTAAGTACCAGAGACTAGAGGGGCTGGAGTGGAGAGAGCAGAGTGCTAAGGTGAGGATGATCAGTGCCAAGAGGTTAGCTATTATCAGACCATGCAGGGCCTGGAGATTAACATTGGGCATTTGTATCCTCTTCCTAAAACAAGCAGGAAACTATTGAAGGGTTTAAGCTGTGCTGGAGGTTGGGAAGACAATGATGCCTCAAGGGTGACCTCATCTGATTTGCATGTCATAACCATCACTCCAGCTGGAGCAGGGAGAACAGTTGGGGGCAAAGCAGACTGGATGAGGGCACATTCAGTCACACAGGAAGCTCTGGCAGGTGAGAGGTCGTGTAGCTTACACTGGGGAGGTAGAGCTGGAAATCTGCAGAAGAGGGAAAAATTTGAAAAAAATATTTGGAGGATGAAACAAAATAGAAATTGGGGGTTGATTGGACATGGTGAGAAGCTAGTTAAGGATGGCATGAAGGTTCCTGGCCTGGGAAGGTTGGTGATGGCTCCTCTGAGAGAGGGAGCCCTGGAAGATGACCCGATTTGGGGAGGGAAGATTATGAGAGGAGCTTCCTTTGAAGTGACATGAAGACATCCAACAAGAGGCATCAAACAGGCAGTTGGATATACAGGGCCCTGTTTGAGGCAGCTAACACTTCCTTCAGCCCTGAACAAATATATAGGGTGGGAGTCTGGTCTCCCCTGCTCATGCCAAGGGGAGAATTCTGGGGCTTCAGGGCTTCCAAAACAGGTTTTAAAAACACAAGGCAGATCATTCCCTTCTAGCCGTAATAACTCTAATTTTGGTAGCTACCATTGGACAATGTTTGGGAGAGTCTGCTAATTGGTAAAAAGGCCCAATGAGTGGAGTATTTTAGACATCGTTAACTGAGGGGACAGAAATGGCACACAATTCAGCAAATTTCAACTTTTCCATGAAATATATTACTAAAATAACAGGGTGAGTAATTAGTGATCTCTAATTACTGTTTTTTTGTTTGCTTTTGGGTTTTTTTTTGTATCAGAGATCAAGAGTAAAATACTTTCGGAAAAGGCAAGTGAAGTGCCACTTCTTTTAACTTTACAAGCATCCTCTCAACCTAATATAACTTTACTTCTCTTTCTGCCTCTTGAAAACATCTACTATCTCTCACCTATAAAATTTCTCAGCATTTTCCCTCAGCCTGGGAGGCCCTTGTAATTTGAGTATTAAAAAATGTTTGTTGCCCTTTTTCTTGCTGCTTGAATTCATCCAGGCTCATGGGCCAATGGCTTCCTTACTCAGCTGTTGTGCTCAGATCTCACTAATTAGCTAGCTCTCTCCTGGAAGAGAGCTCATTGCTTTTTCTTGGGGGTGATGTCACTCTGTGCTGGGAAGCTCTGCACCATCTTTTATTCCTAGAGCCTCTTTCTTGCACCCCACCTTTCTTTGATTATTCAGACTTTTTCCAAGACTGAAAGAGAAAAGCTCATAATATATCTCTTTCTCTAAAGGCTGGCTCTAATCCTGAGACAATTTCTTTCCAACCGGGAGGAAAGTTACCTTAGCAACTAAGCAACTAATTAACTCAATTAACTTTTCCCCTCCTCTTTTATCAGTATTCAGTTCACGTTGAATTGCTTCTTTGCTCTGCTCTGTAGTTTTATAACCTTCTGAACAAATAGCTGAAGTGGACCAAGGACTGCAAGGAGCTGGGTGAGGAATGTCTCAGGGGGGCCAAATGTGCAGATAAAGGCTCAGAACCTGAAGGCATCTTCTTCATTCCCCACCTTCCCTTGGCGTATTTTAAGACCCCTGGATGCAATTTAGATGCAGCTGTTGGGAATGGAGGGGACAGGGACAAAACTCTGAAGTGACCAAGATTAAGCTTCTAGCATTCAGTAGAATGGGGCTCAGGAGCAGAAATGGGTAGATATAAGGAAAAACAAAGTTACATGTTTTGAATTCTGAGTTTGTGGACAGAGATTCATATTACAGTAGTCAAAAGTAATGGAGGACAATGAAGCAACACCACCAAATTTTTTTTAAAAACCTGTTTTTACTATGAAGGTTAAGAAGTATAAAAGTGGACTTTCCCTAAAAGAATCAAAGGAGAAATGAGCTGGATACTAGCCTTATTCCTGTAAGCTGGTTTGGAAATCCACATATTTTCCTCACCTTTTCCAAATGCAGAAACAAGTTGCTCAACTGGAAATTCTCAGTGCTACATCTATGACTGCCTTTGCTTCCTTAACCTCATTATCACCGGCCCTAGACAGTTTCTCCATCCTGAACATGGCATATACTTCTTATCTACATCATTCTTTCTGGGAATGAATGGGGGTAAGAATAAATGCATTTATTCTATTCTATCAAATTAATCATTTAGGCAAAATGAGTGAATTGATACATAAAAATGCAAAATCAACGCAGTGACCCTTGTTGGGTGCTTACCACCTGCCATACTCAAAGTACTTTGACAATCTCATTAAGAATACCCTAGGAAGGGGCTTCCCTGGTGGCGCAGTGGTTGGGAATCCGCCTGCCGGTGCAGGGGACACGGGTTCAAGCCCTGGTCCGGGAGGATCCCACATGCCATGGAGCAACTAGGCCCGTGTGCCACAACTGCTGAGCCTGCGCTCTTGAGCCTGTGAGCCACAACTACTGAAGCCCGTGTGCCACAAATGCTGAAGCCTGCGTGCCTAGAGCCTGTGCACCACAACAAGAGAAGCCACTGCAATGAGAGACCCTCACACTGCAACGGGGGGGTGGTCCCCTGCTCGCTGCAGCTGGAGAAAGCTAGCGCGCAGCAACGGAAGACCCAACGCAGCCAATTAATTCATTCATTCATTAAATAAATAAATAAATAAAATAAATCTGAAAAAAAAAAAAGTACTAAGAATACCCTAGGAAGTAGATGCTATTGCCCCCATTTTACAAATGAGGGAATTGAGGCTTGAAAATGTATGTACCAGTGTGTGGTTAATACCACACACTGAGTCACCAAAGATCTGGGATTTGGATCCAGATCAGTTGAATGCCAAAGATATTTACTCAGTTACTATGCTCTCTGCATGAGCAGTGAAGAGAAATAATTCACTTACTTAAGCACATGCCTTCAAATGCCATGTCCAGGGACACTCTGACCTTGACAAGTTATCAAATAAGGCTTATGCTAACAGAGGTACAAGTCAAGAGTGTATAAAAGAGCCTGATCCTACATAAAATTCCTAGTGGTGAGATTCATCTCTTATTGTATAAAACAGCTGTTTGTTTATGAGCAGCAACCCTGGGACTCTGGGCTGCTGTATTTAGCAAATAAAATGACAAGCTGAACATTTAAACTTCAGATAAACAACAAAAAATGCTTAGTGTAAGTATATCCTTTGCAATATTTGGGATATAATTATATTAAAAATTCATTGTTTATCTGAAATTCGAATTTTACTGGGTGTCCTGCATTTTATCAGGCAACGCTACAGGGACTAGGTTCTGTCATTGCAAAGCATGTGCTTATTCTTCACTGTCCTGCCTAATACTGAGCCCTACTACTCTGGGTAAGACCAGAAAAAAAAAAATCACACACACACACACAGCTGCTGCCCACATGCACATTGTGATCCAGAGCAGTGCCTGGGAGGATAGCAATGTGAGGATTTTGCCTTGGGCTAGTCTTTCCCAGCACCTCTTCTCTCCCACTTGGAGCTCCCTGGCTGAAGAGCCACACAACGCGAACCACACTTGGTTCTCCTCCTCCTTCTCTCTCATCTATACTTCCCTCCCTGATCCTAAACATACCCATCACTGCCTTTACATTCAGTACCTGGGCACACATGAGGCTGGAGTCAGAATTTGGATCTGGTAAGACTCCTGGAGGTTATTTCGCAAGCGGGGAAACTGAGGACCTCGTAGACAAAAAAAAAAAAACCCAAATTACTTGTTCAAAGTCACACAGCTAGAAAGGGGCAGGACTGGCACGGGAACTGACTGATGCTCGGCCAGGACTTTTTCTGCCTTGTGTGATTTTGCTTTACCACACTGTGGGATCAAAGTTCTGCCCCTCTGCTTCCTTCCACAACTCTCTCCCCTTCTCTGATGGTGATGATGATAATGATTATGACAACAGTTGATTTTTTTAGTCCTAAGCATTTTACACATGGTATTTTATTTAATAATTAAAATAACCAGTAAGGTAGCTATTTGTTGCTAAGGTCGATCCACTAGGTTTTCATGCTGCTAACTCCAATTTTTACTCTCCCCAAGAATACCTCAAGAACAACAGAACCCATTTTAAAATAAGTTAAATTTTCAGAGAGTTTGGTAAGCCCATATTTGTGCTTGTTACACCTGACAACTCTTTTTGCCTCTCGTTTCCAAGGAGTGGGACGATACTGCACTGGGGAGGCAACCTATCTAACTGGTACTGATCCAACATACATAGTCTCCAGAGCCTTCCTAAATTTCCCTCGCTTCATTTTCTATTTATGCCAACATGCTTTGCAACTTGTGTGTGTTTATTTTATTGCTTTGAAAAGGTGGAGATATTTGAGTGTGTTTTTTTTTTTTTTTTGCCGTACGCGGGCCTCTCACTGTTGTGGCCTCTCCCGTCGTGGAGCACAGGCTCCGGATGCGCAGACTTAGTGGCCATGGCTCATGGGCCCAGCCGCTCTGCGGCATGCGGGATCCTCCCGGACCGGGGCACGAACCCACGTCCCCTGCATCGGCAGGCGGACTCCCAACCATTGTGCCACCAGGGAAGTCCGAGTGTGTATTGTTTTTAAGGAAGAATGAAGGAAGAATATAATGTAAACACTCGAGGAATTTCCTTTATGTTACACATTTACAAATAGTTTTATTTGAAAAGATTAATTTGGAAAGAACTTGCAATTTATTGGAACACATGGGAATATAATAATTACTATTTTTTGAGCACTAACTATGGGCTAGACACCGTGTAAGGTGTGTTACCTAGTATACCTCTTGTTCTCCAACAACCATGGAAATAGGCTTTATTATCCTAGTTTCACAAAATAGAAAACATGAGTATCTGAGGGGTTAAGGAATTTCCCTATGATCACATAGGAAGTGGAAATGTTGAGTATGGGACTCGGGATTGTCCAACTTGAGAGTCAATGTGCTTTCCAAATATTATTGTTTAAAAAGAAGTTGTGTAGTTGTATGTTTGGGAAAATACTTTATTTCCTCTTAGAGTTTCACAATGCCCACCAGCATATTAAAGAGTGAAAATTCCTGCAACAAAGAAGTCTATTTGAATTTTTTTAAGCTCAGAGTTTGCATATAGAACTTATTTGATCAAAGACGGGTTTTTTTTTTTTTAAGGGTACATCTGTTAACTCCCTAAGGAACCAGTTTGGAATTACTTTACCCATCCCATAGTAGGGACCATGGATATACCTAGGATTATACAGGATTTAACACAGTACCATTTGAGGCTCAGTTAATAACTTTAAGAGAAACTATTACAATATAGAAAAGAAAATTAAGGGGCAGAAAAAATATGATAATATTTTGAAATATCTGAAATGCTGTCATGTGAGAGACCAGATTGTGTCAAAGATCCATAAAGGGTAGAAATGGAACCAATGCTCAGATGACACAGGGAGATAGACTTTGGTTCTACTTAGTAAGACTTCCTAATAGAACTGCCAAGAAATGGACTAGACCATGTGTTATTGGAAGTGAATGACTGTAGGCTCCATGGCTATTTGGTGAAAATAGCTGAGTGCTTGAATTAGATAACCTTTAAGGGTTTTGCCAACTAAGATTCTGTTTTTATTTAAACTGGTTAATCCCATTCAAAATATATCCATTTAATGATGAACAGTTGATCCACCAGTTTATATTTGTCTCTATAAATATAAAAATGGCCAGTTGTATAGCAAACAACAAATTACATGCTGATTTAAAAAAAAAAAACCTCTAATTTTTGGCTGTACATACTACAGTATATCGATGCGAAAGTCCACATTTCCTTCCAGAGATGGTCGTTTTTTCTTAGTGTGTGTTTCACTTTATGGGGGGTGGAGGTGTTGTCACTGACTTAGGGGCCTGGGATTAGGAGCAGTGCTGATGGGCTAAGGGGATGATTTTCTGTTGTGTTGGTGTGTCAAGATGGGTGCTTTTGTTTTGTGCAGGTAGTGACAAATTTCTGAGAGGATAGGTCTAGGTTAGCAGGTGAAGTTTCAAATCTCTTAGCTATATTACTTAATTAAACTCACATTAAATATATTTACAGTGTTTTTAATTACATATGCTGTCCAAACTCTTGGAGAAGAAATTGTGAAAACATTAAAACTCTCTAGTCCCCAGGAACGTAAACACCCACCATGACCTGAAAGGCTACAGCACCTTCAGGGGACAGAGCATTTGGGAGTTTTGTTGCTACTTATGGAACACAATGATATGGTGATGGACTTGATTCCATTAGATAAGCTACAAACAATTTCAAAGTCAGGAATTATGCATATATTATAAAACCATGACTACAAGTATGAATATAACCCAAGCTACAAAACTGGTTTTTTTCCTATTAATGTGTGTTTGCTGCCTTTTGTTTTTTGATGTCTACTAACTTGCCCAAAGACAAGCAGTAGACGGCACTGAAGTTTTAAAAAATTATGAAAAAGACTGAGTAATCTGAGGGCCAGTTTTTCTCTATTGTAGGAAATTCCATTCCTTCTTGGATACCTGAGGATTCCTGGAGAGTGCTTTCATGTCCTGATCATCTCTTGTCACGGTCTCCCCAACCACCCCCCAGCCATACTCTGAACTGCTGTTCCAGTCTCAGTTCTGTAGATTCTTGTTACTCAGAATATGCCCCACCCTCACCAGTAGGCAAGGATTTCCTGGTCCCACCTCAGCCTGCTGAATCAGAATCTGAATTTCAGCGAGTTCCCCAGGGATTTGCACCTACATTAAAGTTTGAGAAACTATGTTCTGGGTCACCTTTTGGCATCTCATAAAGATGTTTTTTCCTTGTCCTTCTTTGTCCCAAGCATGGACCAGGGGCTTCCTTGTCCCTGTTCATGGGACATGGAACTAAGGGCTTCCAGGATCTAAGGAGGAAAACCAAAGAGTGGATTTAGGACATCTCTACTCCCAAGCTTGTCCAGGCATTTTATAGGGTCCTGTAGTGGCTGTCTCCCTCCTTAAACCTTAGTCTAATGCTACATTGTTTTTATAAATTGAGATATAGTTGTTTTACAATGTTATGTTAGTTTCTACTGTACAGTGAAGTAAGGTTCCTTGTGCTATACAGCAGGTTCTTATTAGTTAATGCTACATTTTTAGGGCCTAGTTGCAGCTCAGATTAAAGTCACCTATTTCATATATTTTCCCTTTAAAACCTCAGGGCTCTAAGTCTCCTGGCTCTGGTACCCTCAGAGTAGGCCCCAAGTTAACATCATAACCACCTTTGTCCCCAGTCCATTCTCCTGGGCACTTCAGCTCTCCTGGTTCAACTTCTCCCTCTAGGCCTCGGCCGCCTTTTCACAGGCATAGCCAAAAGTCTCATCCCAGCATTTTCCCAAGCGAAACAGCAGACTTCCTCCAAGGATAAATCATATACCATACTGAAAGGTGGAAACAGCTACAGGAAGATTTAAATGAATATATATGTATATATGTGTGCGTGTATATATCTTGCTACACTTTAAGTAGAAAAAAACCTGTAAATCTATTTTTTTTTTTACAAATTCAGAAAAGAATGCTATTAATTGAATACCAGGTTTTATGGGGGGTATTGTTTCAAAACAATCGTCTTATTCTTTTTATCTCATTGCCTAGTTTCAGTTAAGTTTAGGCCTCCAAATTTATATTTCAGGTGATTACACTAAATTATCTCAGAGTTTCTTAGGAGATAGACATCATTTTCTCATAAAAGAGATTTGAAGGTAAAATTCAGACTTCATTTCTATTGCCTTTGCATCTCATTTTAGTGGTTCCTTTATTCAGTTTCTCATTAGCTAGAGTATGAGATATTTGAGGCTGGGCACTGGGTTCTTTCATTGAGTAGTTTTTGGGCTTTTTGTATGTGTCTAATTTTACATTTAATCAGTACAACATGTTTGTGATGTTATTTATTTTAAAGTCAATCAGTCAACAGATATTAATTGCACTCCTGCTGTATGCCAGAGAGTAAGACAGAGTCCTGCCCTTAAGGAGCTTACATTCAATACACAGCCCAACTGCCTCATTTTATATGTAAAGACACTGAAGCTCCAAGAGTTTAAGTGTATTTTCCTTGGTCAGGCAGCTAGTAAGGTCAGAGCCAGGACTGAACCTAGTCTGACTTTGAGAGTCATGCCCTGTTTATAATGCAAAATTGAGTTGTACAGACTACAGCTTCTCCGTAGATGTTTGTGTAATGAATGGTGGAGAATTTGTGTGGAAGAAATGTTTATAAGCTGCTGAGGAGTGGAAATGGAGACCTCAGGGACATATTCAAACAATAAAATATTCTAATAATTAGTTAGGAAAGGCTTCCCCCTCCCATCCTTCTGAGAAGAAGAAGAAAAAAATAGATGAAAAAGAAGACATAAAGGGACATAGAGGGGAGAGGAAGGGGAGTCAACAAGGAGGCTCAGGGCAGACTCTAGGTCAGTTCCATGATTTTTAACTCCTGAAGTTTCCAGTGATGTTTGCTGAGGTATCCAGGAACACTTGGTGTGAGAAGAGCCAGGTTCTGAGAAGCCTGAAGGTTATATAATTCCAGAGGCCTTCTTTCTGAAAAAGTTACAAATGAAGCAAATAGGAACAGATTCTTAAAAGGGGCCTGCATAACCTGAGAGATTCTGAAGCTTAAGCATCATCAGCTCATCAACTTTAAGGTAAATCTACCTATGAGAGGATCTGGTGTATTTAAGCGTATGTGTGCAATAGTGAAGGACTGAGCAGAATATCTGGGTTTAGGTGGGCAAAGCAGAGACCATGTACAGCTACTGAATATAGGAACCAGGAGGTGGGGAGAGGAGTTGGCATGAGAACACAGGTCTCATGCATTAGCAGAAATTTGGAGAGGGCTTTGGACCTCCTTACAAAGTTGAATTGGGCGTGTGTGTGTCGGAGGTGGGGCGGGGTTGAGTCAATAGTATCTACAGCTCTCAAGAGACCCCTTGCTATCATCAGTTCTTTTTAAAATAAATTAACAGATGAAATACTATTTATTTTCATGCCTTCTATGCTCCAATTAAATTGGAATGCTCATTGTTTTAATAATATGCCCTAATATAATTATACACCTGAACAATTCAGACTGATAACAAGATGCATTATAGGAAAGTCCCCAGCGGAGGTGAGAAAATTATTAGGGAATTTGAACTAACGGGAATGGGGACTGATTCTCAAAGTGAAGACTGGTAATAACTTTTATGGGTAGGAATTTAATGGACTAATCATTGTTAGGTGCCAGATTAATTTATACAGAAAATCTTCTTGAGCACTTAGCTGTCTTCTAGACACTAGCCAATTAAAAAATATATATATATGAACAAGACAAAACTTCTTCCCTCAAAGAGAAGACAGACCGGTTAGTGGCTATCTCAGTGTTTTGGGGCAAGGCAGCAGGATAGGATGGAAAAATCACTGTGGTAAGGAGATCCCAAATTCTTTTAGAAATCTTGCCATTAACTAGCGGTTTGAACTTGACAAAGTCACATTTGCAGTGGCTTCTTTCATGGAGTGACAGAGAAGTGGGAAAGGGAGGATGTGTCATTATCAGTCCTGCAGGAATGTGAATCTTGTGTAGAAGACAGAGGAAGATGAACAATTAATAGGCTGTAATTATCATAGGAGCTATTGAAACTCATCATCTGGCATGTTACCATATATGTGGTACCAAAGGTCAAATAACATGCTGGCAAAGGATATGTATACTTCGGATAATTGGGGCTTGGCTACTTAAATTCATTCGACATTGTAATGGAGATTAGCTAGCTGTTACCCAAGTCTACTTCATCTTCCTCTTGAGCACACGGCAAAATGAGGTTTCCCACCCTGTCTTGCAGTTAAATGTGCTGATGTGGGTGAGTTCTGAACAATGGAAGTTGTACCCAGAAGGACTCGCTCATAAGAACCTCCCCATGCAATGCTCCATATTCTTTTTGCTACAATGGCAATCTTAAAAGCTTTGTGAGAAAATGAAGGACCTAGGAGGTAGAAGGCATTTGTATCCCTGAATCATGACTTGGAAAGTAAAAATAGATGTCCACTAATCAAGAATACCTATTTGGGACATGTGTGAGAAAGAAATGCCTGTTTCGTTAATAACTAAGATTTTAAGTTTGTTTTTGCAGAGGCTAATTATCCTAATTCAGAGGTCAACAGACTATGGCCCACAGGTCAAATCTAGCTCATGGCTTATTTTTGCACAGCCCATGAGAATAGTTTAAAATTATTTTTTACATTTTTTTAAAAAATTGAAGTATAGTTAATTTACAATATTGTGTTAGTTTCAGGTATCCCTCCAAGTGAGTCAGTTATTTTTTTCAGATTATATTCCATTATATGTTATTACAAGATATTGAATATAGTTCCCTGTGCTATATGGTAAATCCTTGTTGCTTATCTATGTTATGTATAGTATTTTGTATCTGTTAATCCCATTCTCCTAATTTGTTCCTCTCTTCCTCTCTCTCCCCTTTGGTAACCATAGTTTGTTTTCCCTGTGAGTCTGTATTTTTAAAGGGTTGTTTTTTAAAAAAAGAATATGCAACAGGGACTGTATGTGGCCCACAAAGTCTAAAATATTTACTATCTGGCTCTTTATAGAAAACATTTACCAATCCCTGTTTAACCAATACAGAAATTTCATATGGCAGAGACCTTGGATTCCAGGCAGGTAAAAAGTCTTCTAATTACAAATAACTTTCCATATATAAATATGTATAATATTGAAAAAAGAACTATAGACTACCACTTCCAGAAAAAAAAAATGGAATAACAGGGGCTAATTTTACCTTCTGAACTGAAGCAATTAAAAGAAAAAAAAAGCCTCCAAATGTATAAATGGTTTTCAAGACAACAAATAATCAGGCAGTGAAGAACAGTGATCCCTGAAAGATGGGAAACAAATGAGGTGAGTTCTGTGATGGCCCTCATTTTACTGCCTGGAGAGAATTGCCACACCTTGTTACAGAGAGGGAGAACCCAGGAGATGCCTGACAGCCTCTTTGAACAGAGGAGACTGAACTGGGCACCTGAGAGGCCAAGGTGGCTTGCCTTCCTAAGAGAACCAGATTGGATAGAACGCTGGGGAGGAGCAGAGTCCCCTCGAGTATGTGGCTGAGCACTGATTCACACATGCATGTGAGGACATCACGTGAGTCTGAGAAAAGAACCACTCAAAAGAACTAAGGGAACTAATTCCTGAAGCTAGTGCAGGCAGAGCTGGGGATAGTTTCTATTCCCAACAGAGTAGAAAACCTCATAATACCTGGGACCTTTAGAGTACTCAGAAGGGGTTTGCCTTAAGCGTAGGGCAAAATAGTCCTAGAATACCGCTCTGGTTCTACTTCACAGAGTTTAAAGCAAGATCCAAAAGGATTAAACTTTTAACATGTAATTTACCTGCATCCCAGAACAAAACTCAAAATACTTGTAGGAATACAAAAGTAATCAATTCTAAAAAGCTAAAATTTACAATATCAGGCATTCAGTAAAAAAAATTACCATGTCAATTTAAAAAAATGAGTTGAGAACTTTGACACTTCATCAGAGAAGATATAGGGATGGCAAGTAACTGTGTGAAAGATGTTCTAATGCGTTAGTCATTAGGGAAACGCAAGTTAAAACCACAGCAATGTGATGCTGTATATCTATGAAAATGTCTAAATTTAAAAGGATTGCCTGTACTAAGTTTTGGAAAGGATATGGAATAATTGGAACTCTCACATATAAAATAATATAAAGGACTGAATGTAAAATAGTACTACCACTTTTGAAAACTGGTGGGTTATTACTGGGGTGGCCAAAAAATTCGTTCGGGGTTTTCTGTATCATCTTGCCGAAAGCCCGAGCGAACTTTTTGGCCAAACCAATATAACACTTGCCATATGACCTAGGCCTAAATACCTAGGTATTTACCCAAGGAAGTAATAGCTTATATCTGTACAAAGATTTGTACATGAATTTTCATAGTAGCTTTACTTGTAATAACTCCAAACTAGAAACAACCCATCAACAGGATAACAAAAAAATTATAGTAAATCTATATGTATTAGTTTACTAGGGCTGCCATAACAGTACCGCAGACCTGGTGGCTAAAACTACAGAAATGTATTTTCTGACAGTTCTGGAAGCTAGAAGTCCAAGAGCAAGGTGTTGGCAGATTTGGTTTCTCTCCTTGGCTTATAGGTGGCTGTCTTCTTGCCTTGTCCTAACATGGTCTTTCCTCTGTGTGTGCGCATCCCTCTGTATAGCCTAATTTCCTTTTCTTATAAGGACACGAATCATATCGGATCAGGAACCAACCTAAGGACCCCATTTTGAGTTAACTACCTCTTTAAAAGGCCTATTTCCAAATGCATTCTTAGAGCAATGAACTAATAGAGGTTAGGCTTCAACATGTGAATTGGGCTGGGAGAGGATGGGGCACAATAAGTCTGTATGCAATAGAGCCCTACTTAGCAATGAAAAGAAACAAACTATTGATACATGGCACAACATGGGTTAATCTCAAATAATTATGCTGAGTGAAGTAAATCAGACAAGAAAGAGTACACACAGTGTCACTCCATTTATCCAAAATTCTAGGAACTGCAAACTATAGTGACAGAAAGGAGATTATTTATTGTGTTGAGATGTAAGGGGGATTTGGAGAGAAGTAAGAGAGAAGGACTACAGGGTACAGGAAGAAACTTTTGGAGGTTATGGATGGGTTCATTTTCTTATTGTGATGGTTTCATTGTTATACATATGTGTCAAAATGTTTCACATTATACATTTTAATATGTATAGTTCATTGCATTTCCACTATACCTTAGTAATTTTTTTTTTTTTTACAAAAAGCTATAAACAGGTCATAGCTGCATTTATAACCTGTGGCAGGCTTAAATTCACATTGCCATTTTACTATAATAATAATACTAATGATACCTACTAACAATATGACTTGTTTGCATGTACCGTCACTGTTTTAGTTTTTATCTGTTGTGAGCGCCTGCTACTTTGTGCTGCACCCCCTTCTCCTTCCTTCTGGAGAAAGCACCTCCATTCTTCTGGTAATTATTTCTTTCCTTGCTCTAATTTTGGGGATGCAGGAGGAATACCTGCTCCTCTAGACACAGTTGATGGGTGGGCACTTGAATCTAGTTAGGTCACTCACTGGGGTTTTTCTTACTAAAACTGGGATGAGTTAACTCTTTTTTTTTTTTTTGCGGTACGCGGGCCTCTCACTGTTGTGGCCTCTCCCGTTGCGGAGCACAGGCTCCGCATGCGCAGGCTCAGCAGCCATGGCTCACGGGCCCAGCCGCTCCGCGGCATATGGGATCCTCCCGGACCGGGGCACGAACCCGTATCCCCTGCATCGGCAGGCGGACTCTCAACCACTGCGCCACCAGGGAGGCCCGAGTTAACTCTTTTTAGAGAGAAAAGATGTAGGATGAGGGGTTTTCAGTTGTGGTATCAATGTTTCCTTCCATATAGAGGAAGTCAGTGGGGGAGAGTGAAGTCACCACCTAGAAAAGCAGAAATGAGAGCTAGGGAGAGAATTGGCATTGTTTGTTCTTCTGGTTCTGGTTCCAGTTGTTCCTGAGAACCAACGATAGGCCTGACCTTTCCCTGTATTTCTTTTTTCCATTTTCCTTATACTTTGTGTGCTAATAATTTCCTCATTTATCAAGTTACTTTAAATTAGGCTTCTGTCATACTAAATACTATTAACAGTTTACTATGTATTTAAGAAGTCTGTTTCTAATTTCTCTTTCTTTCAGTGCCTGAGATCTTGGCATAGCCCTGAGTCAATAATTGGTGTAGGTTTTACCAAATCAACAACCTTCCTTTAACATGTATATGAAATACCTACTAAGCCCAAGGCACTGTATTTCATGCTGAAAGACTTTCTTATCAAGAGAGCATTTAACTAGCCACTCAAGTTTTGAACAGCTAAGTAATTTTGAGGTGCCCCACTGTAAATAATTTTGTGGCAAAACTCCCACGTGTGCATTGCTGAAAAAAATAGATGGAGCCCCAAATTGAACTCATTAGAATTATGTGACCACAGGGAAATGAAAAGCATTAAATGATAACTTTTATCTTAGAATCCTTTGGATTCTAAATCAATTGTGGACTAGAAACTGGCTCTTAGACTTTATCTTTTATGGTAATGTACACCATAATCAAGAGAATGCTTTTTTGGTTCTGAGGAACTTTAATTTAACAAAATACTCTGAATTCAGTCATCTATTTCCCTCTATTGGTGCAAACCAGTGAGAGGTAAAGAAACTGAACATGTGTTATAGCTCTTCCTTACAGTGTTTTTGTTTTATTTATTTGTTTTGTTCTTAATTTGCCTTTTGTGTTGCACATTGCACTTGATGGCTTATTTTTCTGAGTAGTTTAAGGAGTAAAAATAGGTCTTTCCCTGTTACTTGAGGGCCCTTTTTCTACAGTGTGATGGTGCTTCTTAAGAGTCAAGTGCCAAGTACCCTCTTACCCTTCATACCCTCAGAATGGGAGAAAATATTTGCAAATGAAGCAAGTGACAAAGGATTAATCTCTAAAATATACAAGCAGCTCATGCAGCTCAATATCAAAAAAACAAACAACCCAATCCAAAAATGAGCAGAAGACCTAAATAGACATTTCTCCTAAGAAGACATACAGATTGCCAACAAACACGTGAAAGAATGCTCAACATCACTTATCGTTAGAGAAATGCAAATCAAAACTACAATGAGGTATCACCTCACACTGGTCAGAATTGCCAGCATCAAAAAATCTATAAACAATAAATGCTGGAGAGGGTGTGGAGAAAAGGAAACCCTCTTGCACTGTTGGTGGGAATGTAAATTGATACAGCCACTATGGAGAACAGTATGGAGGTTCCTTAAAAAACTAAAAATAGAACTACCATACGACCCAGCAATCCCACTACTGGGCATATACCCCGAGAAAACCATAATTCAAAGAGTCATGTACCACAGTGTTCATTGCAGCACTATTTACAATAGCCAGGACATGGAAGCAACCTAAGTGTCCGTTGACAGATGAATGGATAAAGAAGATGTGGCACATCTATACAATGGAATATTACTCAGCCATAAAAAGAAATGAAATTGAGTTATTTGTAGTGAGGTGGATGGACCTAGAGTCTGTCGTACAGAGTGAAGTAAGTCAGAAAGAGAAAAATACTTCATGCTAACATATATATGGAATCTAAAAAAAAAGAAAAAGTTTCTGATGAACCTAGGGGCAGGACAGGAATAAAGACGCAGACATAGAGAATGGACTTGAGGACAGGCAGAAGGGAATGGCAAGCTGGGATGAAGTGAGAGAGTGGCATGGACATATATACACTACCAAATGTAAAATAGATAGCTAGTGGGAAGCAGCTGCATAGCACAGGGAGATCAGCTCTGTGCTTTGTGACCACCTAGAGGGGTGGGATAGGGAGGGTGGGAGGGAGACACAAGAGGGAGGGGATATGGGGATATATGTATACATATAGCTGATTCATTTTGTTATACAGCAGAAACTAACACAACATTGTAAAGCAATTATACTCCAATAAAGATGTTAAGAAAAACCCCAAAAATGTGACCCTTACCTCACCCAAGACTCTTTGGTATTATTAGAATACCTTTTCTATCTCTCTCTCTTCAGTGAGAATCTAGCTGTGATTACTAAATACCTTTTTTCCCCTTAACTCACCTTTTTTTTTTTTTTGTATTATACAAGTAATACTTTTGTCACTGTATAAATGTGAAGAAATGAACTAAAAAAAGAAAAAAGAAATCACCCTTCATTTCCCTGCCCAGGGATGTCTGTTGTTAACCTATTGGTAAGTTAATAACATCCTATTATTTCCTTTTCTTTCCCTTCTCTTTTTCTTTCTCTCTCTCTTACACACACATACACACACACACACACACTCATATATAATATGTGCCTTATTGTTTTAAACTGCAGTAGAACTGTACTCTTCATCCCATATGACGAAAAGTTTCAGTGTCAACAAAAACACACACAGTATCATTTTTAATGACAGTACAGGATTTTCTCGTACAGTTATGCCTCAGTGTAGCTTTAGATATACTTAAAATATTAGTGAGATGAGGTATGGTTTTCAGAATGCCAGCTAGTCCTTCTTTCTCAGACTTGGCTGTATCACGTAGTCTCACTCTCTCCATTACCACCTAGAAAGCAAGACACTCTAAATTTACCAGAACATTACACAGGGATGGTGTGTGGGATTAATAAATACTTGAGACAATAACTTAGGAGGTAAAAATTTAAGGATTGGCCTGAGACAAAATTGCAAAATAGGAGAGACTGATTTTGAGACTCAACTTTCCCATCTGTAATATGGCGTTAATATCAATATCATAGGAGCGTAATGAGGACAAACATTAGATAATGAATGAGAAGGAATCAACCACTGAGACTGACATCTAAAAAGATGTCAGCAAATAGTACTGTCCCATCCCTACCTTCCTGCTCTGAATTTTTCTTTTCTCTCCTCCTTGCTTTGTCAGTTGTTTTCTCTTTTTCCTCTGATCCCCAGGGATCTTGTGTTCTCTATCTTTCCTGTTAAAAGCCCAGCCTTCAGATTCTTCCTCCAATGCTACATATGTCAGTAATTATTAGGTGCTTAAAGAACAGGTAGTGGGTGGAGTTCTAAGTGGGATTTCAGATGTTTGACATTGGGCTGGGTGAGATTTACCCCTGGTCGGTGGGGATTCATTTACTGTGCTTACCATGCATGAGTCTGCTGTGATAGCCAGTAATAACAAAGTTGATATTCAAAATATTTAACCAACTGGTTCTTCCTCATCAGCCTGGATGTTGACAGAAACCAAATGGTTTGTCCAGACTCTCTGTACTGGATGTATGTTGACCTTGGTAAATCATTTTACAGACCCTTGAGTTCTTCACTCTGTTACCTGGTCTATGCACTTTTGTGGTAGCAGCTGTGGGGTGGTGGAAAGAATGTGGGATTTGAAAACAAGACTTCTATTCAAATCCTGGCTCTGTCATTTCCTAGCTGTGTAATTTTGGCCTCAGTTTTCTCATTTCTAAAGCAGAATTATAATATCTACTTTCCAGGGTTGGTTTGTTTGTCTTTGGTGAGGCTCAAAAGAGATTTTTCTATGGGAATGTTTCATAAGGAGAGAAATTAGTTGTTATTCAGGAGTTCTAGTTCTCTGTATGTGACAAAGATAGCACCAACAATGCACCCAAACTACAACTAGAAAAGATTCCAGATTTAGTTTAAAATATTCCCTATTTCAAGTCTTAGTGAGATGTATATTTCTGGATGTTTGAGGCTCTTTCTCAACTATGAAATAAGGGTTTGTCCTCAATTATTGTTAATGTTCCTTCCAACCCTTCAAACCTGTGCTGTCAGGAGCCAGGGCTTTTTATTAGGCAATTTATTTGGAGGAGTGTGTGTCTTCTCTGCCAGGCTGGCCAGACTCATTTTAACTGAGTACAGCTGCTTCAAGGCCAGGCTCAAATGATTCTGGTCCAAATCCATGAATGGTCCAGAAAATGAGAGATGCAGACAAAAGGTTTCAGGTTTCTCAATCAAAGTTTCCTGTGGCCCGACCAGCTATTGTGTGCTGCTTCCCCAGCTGACTCAACCCTGACCTGTCATGCTGGGCCTGATATTTATATTTCTGGAAATGGTTAGCCACATTACTAGGTAATAAGGTTGCAAATTCCAAGTCTCCCCTGTAATTCAGGTCAGATGTTGTCCTGGGAGTGGGTGGGAAGGCAGAGAGGCCAAAACTGAGGTTGCTATGCTTGAGGGCAGATGATGAGATCATGCCTGGCTGGCTGCAATATTCTGCAGTAGTTATTTGTACTTTGGGGAAGGACCTACTGAGCTCTTAGCTCATGTTTTTTTGTTCATGATTTAGATTTATGTCGCACTTGAATTTTTTCAATTTTTAGTACTTCATATTTAATGGAATTTGCCTTTAAAAAATAGAATATTAGTATGGGAAGAGAACCAAGAGGTTAAATAATCCAACCCACTCTTTAGAGATGAGGGAAGACACATGGAGAAAACTTCCTTGACTTGCTCAGGGCCACAGAGCTGCTAAGTGGAAGAGTCAGGTCTAAAGGGCCCAGTTCCTGATTCCAAGTTGACTGCTTGGTTCAAAATCACTTTTCCATCCTGCTTCCTATTGGCGTGGTTTGTCCTTGGACACCCCTGATGTTCTCAGTTGGCTTCATCCATCTGTATGCTCTAAATGAGCACTATTGTTCCCAATGTACACATCCTGGGACATGATCCACATACAGGGACCTAAAAGTGCTCAGGGTGTGGCAAAACAAGCAAACAAAACACAAAAAACAAACGCTGGGAAGGAGGGGAAGGGCAGAGGAATAAAAGGGACCAGAGGGTAGGATGCTGAAGGTGACAGAATTCACACTGACGCAGGTGCAGATTCAGTGGCTAAGGCAAGACAGCCATGTATTTTAAGTCCTCCCTTGGGGTGCCAAGTGTCGTGTCCCGGCTGCCTGTCTCCTTTGCTTCTCACATACTGGCACCTGGAGGGGGAGGGTTTGTCAGTCGAAAGGCACCACCAGCACCTCCCCTCAGGCCTTTCAGACTGCCAGGAACTGACTTGTAATTGCTGGAGCCAGCTAGTCAGCTTCAAGTTCCTGATGTCTGGTAATGGGTAGGAACAAAGGGTAGGAGGCTAAGTAGGGAACAGAATAGCGCTGTGGCTGGAAAGTGAAACGGCATGAGCAGTGCCTCCAGCAGGAAGATGCAGAGACACACACTCAGATGATGCATGTCCTGACATGTCCCACACTCTCATCAGTACACTCACACCTGCAGCAGTAGGAGGAGGGGAGAGCCCACAAAGCCGTGTTACTGCCGTGCATTCCACTGCCTTGGAGGTCCACGACCCTGCTGCAGAAGAGCTCAGAGTCTAGAGGAGGGAGCCCCGGGTGGCCTGGTGGGGTTCCCTAGTCTCCCAACATGGGAATCACCTGTGCTTCTTGTTCAACATGCAGTTTCTGCCGTTTCCCAGGTCCCAGGGGAGACTGATGGGGCTTGGGTGTCTCCTTGAGCAAGTTATTAAAGTGATTCTGAGAACGAGGCATGTTTGCGGGAACACTGACAAGGAAGGAGGAGCCGGGCTTTGGAATTGGATGAACTGGGGTTTTGGACCCTGTATTTGCTTTATAATCTTTTTTTTTTTTTTTGCGGTATGCGGGCCTCTCACTGTTGTGGCCTCTCCCGTTGCGGAGCACAGGCTCCGGACGCGCAGGCTCAGCGGCCATGGCTCACGGGCCCAGCTGCTCCGTGGCATGTGGGATCTTCCCGGACTGGGGCACGAACCCGTGTCCCCTGCATCGGCAGGCAGACTCTCAACCACTGCGCCACCAGGGAAGCCCTGCTTTATAATCTTGAGCAAGTGTTTTCTGAACTGTAACTGAGAGGCTGTACAGTGAAGAGGTCAAGGGTGTAGGCTCTGGAGCCAGAGTGCCTGGGTTTGAGATCTTGGCTCTGTTCTTATTAGGCCTGTGACATTAGGCAAGCTGTTTAACTTCCTTTCACCTCAATTTCCAACCTGTAAAACAGGATGATGATTAGAGCACTTTTCTCATTTTTTTATGAAGACTGAGTTATTACATTAATTTCCTTGAAAAGGTACCTTGTTCATTGTAAAGACCATATAGCACTTGCTGTTAACATTAAACAATAGATAATGATATTATGTTTCCATCTTTTGTTAAGATTTGTGCATATAAGATGATGTAGATAAATTACCTTTTATGAAGTTGATGTTCAATAAACAGCATATCTTTATTATGAGCAGGCTACATGAGAATGTTTGCAAACATAGTCTGTATGAGACCTTATTACTATATTGCAAACTGAGTACTGAACATCTTAAGAGACCCCAGGAAAGGGGAATGTTGAGAAGAGTCTTTCTCAAGCCCAATTTATCAGGCATGCCCCAGCTGAGAGTATCAGACCCTATAGCTCCTCTAAGGGGAGATGAGTACATCCATTGTCTGAACGATAGTGTGGATGAGCAATGCTGAAGACAATTTCAGAGGCCTGGACAACTGTTATTAGTTCACATCAACTCAGATCCTGGTAAAAAATTAAATGGATTTTTAAAACGTAGCTCATTTGAAAACTGCTAAAATGCACGAGAATGGCTCCGGAAATCCCATCTGTTTTATATTTACAGAACTCCTCGTTCCTTTGGTCTGGGCACAACTTACTCACTTTTCATTGTGTTCCTATGACAGAGTGTCCTGTCATTTCTGAAGAAACCAGACAGCAGGTTTCGTGTGTGTGTGAAATGTGCGTGCCCACTCTTTCTAATTGGTAAGGCTGTCTAAGGATTTGATTACTTGTGATTTGCATGGCAAAGAGGTGATATAATTTAGCAAAGTTACAAATTTTTTTTCTTTTTCTTTTTTTTTTTTTTTTTAGTGTAAAGCAGTGATGTCTGGACCATGAACTATCCCCTTTCTTTTACTCACATATACACCAAGGGGCTGCAGTACAGCAAAGGTTCTAAGAGTGTGGGTGAGCACTCTCTAGTCAGCCTACCTAGCTCTCTCCTAGTTCCACCACTTAGTAGCCATGTGACCTTGGACAAATTAATTAATTCCTCTTTGCCCCAGTTTTCTCATCTATAAAAAGGCTGAGTAAGAGTACCTGACAGTATTACTTAGGGTAATTAACACTACCTGTTGCAACAGCCTCCCAAATCTTAGAGCAGTAAATGTTTATTTTCTTGCTCACATCACAGCCTGACAGGAATCACGAGGTTCTCCTGGGTTGCTCCCTTCCAAGAAGTGATTGGATCTAGACATCTTCCATTATGAGACTTTCATCATCTGCTAGGGTTATGCCATCCAATATGGTAGCCCATTAGCCACACTTGGCTATTTAAATTTAAATTAATTAAAATAAAATATTAAAATTGAGTTACACTAGCCAGATCTCAAGTGCTCAGGAACCACATATATCTAGTGGTTACCATATTGGAAAGTGCTGTTGTAGGGTTCCTTGGAATTCTCCACTGTATTGATTCCATTTAGCCAGCAAGGGAGAAGAAAGCCCTCCTAGAATATTGCAGGACAGAAGGAAAAGGTTTCAGGATTTTTCCTCCACTATGTCATACTAAGCTTAGGACCTATTTATCAGTAGATGAAAGGATTCTATTTTCTGAACATATAAGTTACCATATAATCTGTGTTCTTTAGGCTTGCACTTTGATATTCTACAAAATTAAGGAATATGCTCTCTCTTTTTCTTGAAATATCCTTCTCTCAAGCCTATTGCCTTGATGAAAAATCCTATTTTGAATATGAGAATCTGAATATTATCTTGATTTTTCTCTTTCCTTTCCTTATGTAATGATTCCCCTGCCACTGCCATGAAAGGCAGCCTTACTCAGCTGGAGGAGAGGATCATGTACAGGAAATGCAGAAGGGAAAAAAGCACATTAACATTTTTCATACTGTTACCCTGTTAACACATTTTGCCTCTTTTTACTGATCCCTGCTTCTTTCACAGGTGTCACCTCTCTCTAGCTATTCTCTTCTTAAGGGTTAATACTGTGGGAATAAGACCTAAATGTCTGACTGTGGCACAATGTGCCTAAGACTAAGACTGTGACCATATAACGAAAATAAAATTATCTTATTTAACCAATTAGGTGACAAGGAATCTATCAGATTGGTATTTTGGCACTATATATCCAGTTATATGACTATTATTTCATTTGCATCATCTCATTTTTCAGGAAGTTGCATCCTGATCTCAGGGAGACAGTCTCTGCTTGTCTTTCCAACATTATTTTCTGCCTTTTCAAAGTCATGACTGGAGAATATACTAGGAATTTTCCATTTAAATCATAATTTTGCCTCAACAATAGTATAAAAATGTTTTTACTCATTTTTTTGTACGTCATTTGACTCTTCTGCCGTCATTGTTGTAATTTGATTGTATGTTGGCTCAGGCTGATGAGGAACATTAAGTGAGGAGGCCATTGCCATTGCTATTTTGAGGGTAACCAGCCAGCTAAAGTCGATTTACATTTGGTGGATCCCAACTGCAAAAGAGTTGGTGAACTTGTCATTGGATCTTTTATTCTGAAGTATTGTGTAGTGTTGTGTTACCACATGTTTAATTAAATCAACTAACTGAGCACTTGCTACATGCAGAGAGTTGCACAGTGGAAAGCTTAAAAAAAAGAAAAATCCTGTCACATTACCAGTTATTTCCTTCACAGCACTTATTGCATTATCTAATTATCTTGTTTATTTGTTTCCTTACACATTGTATATCTTGTCCACTGGAAATGCAGAGACTCTGTCTTTTTTTATTGCTGTAAAACTAGCACCTGGCACATTGCCTGGAACATAGATGTTTCAAAATACAGTTTCTCTGACTGACAAAATGATGCTTATATTTTCTGGTAAGAGAATATAATCTGATTCTCCCAATTTTTCCATTTTTCAAACCTCCTCTGCCCCATTAAACCACGCCTATCTGGGCCTTAAGCAGCTCTTGTCTCCTCTGATATCTCAGTGGTTACTGCTGGTTGTATTTTTCAACATGTTATTATATACCAATCTGTGCTCTCTTTTTTATTCTCACTTAATTTATGCTTCTCTTATTTATTTTCTTATTGATAATGTGCAACAGCTTTTTGTAAAATGTAAAATACCTCTGCAAGTATTACTTATTATAATAATTGTTGTAAGCTTCTTGAGGTCAGTGGAATGAGAGTATGGTTTCTCCTATGGAACCTTAGTGACTGACCCCTGTACTGTGTCAGTGAATAGTCAGATGAATGATGACTTTGTCCCTATCTCTAAGGATGAAGACCAGTTATGACCTGAGCCCCAATTTGGAGTTTTTCCTCAACTGCACGTGTTTCTTTATGCAAGCCCCTGATATTAGCGTTGTCTCAGAGTTTACCCCCTCTTGTCCCTCCTCTTGGCTTTTAAACCGACGTTCATTGTCTACTGGATGTAGGGCAGGCTTGCTGTCCTGGGTCAGTGCTGTGCTTGAGATGGAAGTGGGGGCAATTCACTTGCTGAGGGCGACTGCCCTGAAGCCCTCCTGATAATCTAGGGGCCTGATCAGTCGTACAGGCCACAGGCTCTGGCTCAGGCCTTGACCTTATCAGGGTGGCTTTGTCCGGTATGTCATCTGCTGGCTGTTTTTGTAGGCACTAGGCATGGGTCCATGCCAGGACAAGGTGCAGGCCTCCAGTGCCATGGAATTGCATCCTATTTCCACAAAAAAGGCATCACGGAAGACCCCTTTACAAGGGAGTGGACTTGGCTAGAGTTTTCCTGCAGAGTCATAGGCATGTTCTCCCTGAACATTTGGCACCGAGAATTTTGTACCAACTTGTGAAGCACGGTGCCAAGTTCTGTTGCCTGAAAGCTCCTTAAAGGTTTATGCAGATGTTGGCAGAAGGAACCAAAGGCATGTTTTCTGTTTATTCTTTCAGGTTTTTTTTTCTTTTTGCAAAAGAGAACCAGAGGTGTAAATGTTCCATACCAATGGAGCAGGATCATGTCAAAAGCCACACCTTCTGCCCACATACACAGCTCTCATGCACATTCGTTGGTTTTAATCACACAGACTTCCCGGGCTTTCTGCCCTGCTAGGTCTGTCAGTGAGAACCTGCTCTGCATGTGTGTGTTGCTTCAGGGCACCTTTCCGATGAGAAATGAAGGGACTCCCTTGGCTGGGTCACTTAGACATTTGTGGCTTGCGTGTTCCAGTGTGCTCCTAGCTATCCCAGCTACTGATTTCTTCCCAGGAAATGGGAGAAGACTTTTTGTCCATTTGTGTTCTGACAAAAGACATTAAGGCCATAATTTGAGCGGTTTTCCCAAAGTTTGGCAGTAGAGGGTTGCGATCTAACAGGGTTCGGTATTGCCTAAGCCAATTTGAATTTGTGCTCTGGCTCACCAGCCCCTTTTAAACTTGGCAGCCTAGGGAGAATGGACTCTTGTGAAAATCCATGCCTGAATCTGGGTGGTGGCTTCACCTTTCCTGTGGATGGCTTCTAGAAAAGCTTCAGATGTTGCTGAATGCTCCAGGTACAATCTCACCACTTAGACGGAGGCACATCCAGACAAGCCTTTTTGACTCACTACATTGATTTCTTCTGAGAAGCTGCAAGGCTAGACTGATGACCCCAAAGTGCGGTTTTGATTTCCCCTTAATTATCTACCTGGCTTCACAGGAAATGTGTGTTTGGTTGCTGAAGACAAAAAAGATGCTCTCTAGCCTCATGCCTCATGGCTGGAGCCTTGCCATCTTAGGCCTCTGCAAAGTCCATTAAAAACGCAGGCAGGAGTAGGATAGGATGTGTATACCTACAGGTCTCTCAAACACAGGCAGCACAATGTGCATCTTTGGTATATGGGACTGGCTTCGTGGAGGAGTTGTCACCCTCTAAGGTGATTCTCAGATCAAATATTGACAAACTCTGGGACTCACTCCAATGCATCCAGCCAGACATTCTCTTAATGTCTCCCATAGAAACCTGGCCTCCTTTACCAGGGGTCACATTTAGGGCACATTTAACTCTCAGACCTTCAAAAGCCACAGTTCATTTCCTGTTGACCTCTAGCATCCTGTACTTCCTTAAAGGTTTTCTCCTCAGTCCCACTCCTCATTAATACGATGCTCTCCTAGGTTTTTGTAGCCCCTCTCCAGCCTGTCAGAGTTCTTTCCTGGGCTTTGAATGTTTTCATTTTTGTTTTTTTCCTGGATCATTCTTTCTAGGTTTCCTGGTCTTCCCTCCCCTGTAACCCAGTGGAGGGGGACCTACCTTCAACTTCTGCTCTTTCAGAATAGGTTTCTCATGTTTAACACTCTACTTTCCTACTGACTTGGAAAAATTGTGTTGGAACCTTTGCTCTGACGTAGTTCAATCACTTTTTGGCTGGAAATGTTTTACACATTAAAACGATGAAGGATCACTTTATTTGCCAGTCTAAGCAAAAGGTCTCTAAAATGCAAAAAAAGAAAAAAAAAAAGAAAAGAAAAAACAAAAAGGTCTTTCTGAAACTGCTGTATGAAAAAGACTCTTGAATATGTAAAAGTTTTTAGAACACAGCAGGGTGGGACCCTGCCGGGGTAACTGAGCCTCAGGGAAGCCTCTTTTCTTGGCCACTCTGTCTCTGACTTTAAAAGGCATTAATTTGCTCCCCAGTAGCTCTCTTGACCCTGTGCTCTTCTGGTGTATAGTCCTTTGCCTCTGTCTTAGGAGGCAGGGGTCATTTTAAATGCTCTCAGTGGAAAATTGAGATCATGGAAGAATAACTCCAACCTTACAGATATTTTTAAGTAGGTTCTTAGTCTGCTACCATCCCAGATGGTAGCAGCACAGCCCCATTCTACCCTGTAGCAGGTTTTGGTGAACCAAGGTTGAGACTGGACCTCTTCAGGCATGAGGTGCAAACTCTGGCTCCTGCAATAATATCCTGTGGCAATATTTTCACATGTAAGTTGGGGCGTCTTTCATTTTATTCCTGGCTTCACTTTGGAGTCTGTTTCGTCAAGGACAGATTTGTGGTGACTTGTCACGGCTTTGAGATTTTTGAGAGCAGACCTCTCCAGAAAGGCTGTCCTCAAAGATAGAATGGCTTCTTTTGCCCTTGACTAGGACTGACTGCCAAATATCACCAGGTTTCACACCCAGTTGTGGAGAGTGCCAGTTCTGTCAGCTTTGCATAGGCCACTCCATCACTCATTGCTCTTTCTCTGTCATTGCAGTTGTCTGTTTACCCAGCAGACAGGGTTTTCTGAACCGGCTAGCCTATTTGAGACCCAGTTTTTAATGATGCCACAGCCTTGTGACAACTGGAGATATCACTGATTCTATTTCAATTCAGTTACATTGCAACTTAAATATTCTTGCCTTCCAGGTGCCAGGCTTGTGTTAGACACTGGCAATGGGGAGGAAAAAGCATGGTCTCTACTCTCACGGAGCTTAGAGCTGAGCTTAATTTCTTCATACTTACAAACTGGGCCCTGACAAAATAAGATGGCATCATGTAGTGCTAAAACTGCATTTCCTTCCATCCAGAATAGTTCAGTTGTATTACATGAGTGTTTTAAAACAGATTCAAGCCTGTCTGTTCTACAATCAGAAATGTAAAATAATTCATATTATGGGTATTATGGGAAATAGGATTCAATTAATAAATAGGAATAGGAATACTTGCTAGTAATCAAATGTGAGAGACTCTCCAATTCTCCAGCTGTTAGAAGTAAAGATGAGGGAAGAAATGAGGTAAGGACTGAATGTAGAGCAGAGAGTGTACTGAAAAACCCACTTCAAGTAGTCATTACAAAGTCGACTGGAAACAAAACAAAAAGCTCTATTCTTTTTGGTCTCAGAAACCACTGTTGGTTAGGGCTGCTAAGTCTGCATCCAACTTGTTTCCTCTAGCCTGACTTCCAGAATGTGGTTATGTTGGAAACTATTCTGCTGATTAAGTTTTTTAAACCACTCCCTCTTCTGAGGGAAGAGACATATTTTATGCACACAAGTCAGCTCTTGTTTGTTTTATGTTTTAATACTGAAGCCCTTACAAGTCTTTAAATTGATGCAATAAATCCTCATTTAGGATCCTTGACAAGTGAACCTGTGATTAGAAGCAAAGGGCAAAGAGGAAAAGTTGGTGGGAAAGAATGGAGAAAAGAAGATAGGGTGGGAGATGAAAAATGGGAAGATGCCATGTGTGGGTCTGTCCTGAGGGGTGGACCTTAGGATGGTTTGAGAATATCACACAACATTTGGTTAAAGCCCATAACAATCATTGTTTACTTTCTGCACAAGCCCACCATACCTCCCTGTGTCTACTCTACCTTTAAGAAGATTTCCATAACTCCTGACATATATACCTGTAATGTCTCAAATGAATAAGTCTCTAAAATACTGAGTTTAAATAAATATCACAACAAAAGAAGATTAAAAATCTATTAAACTTTGACCGTGATTTGCACTGAGGTGGGAAAGGGAGTAAGTATATGCTGTTATTCCCTCAGAATCCTCTAGAACAATTATCTCTAGAATGATCTGGATGAAGGCCCGTAATGATTTGTGAGAGACTTGGGGAAAGGTATCTTAGGCTGGTTTCTTTTATTACTAACTTATACGATGGCTTCTTTTTTTTTTTTTTTTTTTTTGGCGGTACGCGGGCCTCTCACTGTTGTGGCCTCTCCCGTTGCGGAGCACAGGCTCCGGACGCGCAGGCTCAGCGGCCATGGCTCATGGGCCCAGTCGCTCCGCGGCATGTGGGATCTTCCCAGACCGGGGCACGAACCCGTATCCCCTGCATCGGCAGGCGGACTCTCAACCACTGCGCCACCAGGGAAGCCCTATACGATGGCTTCTTGATCTTAATGATAATTTTATATTTTATTCATCATCTAACATGGCATCATTCTTTAAATATATTAAAACATATAACTTTCTTCCTAAATACAGAAGTAATGCCTGCTTGTTGTATGACATTTCAGAAAAGTCCAACTAAGAAGTAAAATCATCCACAATTCCACCTTCCAGAGATACTCACTGTTAGGATTTTGTATTTATCTTGCCAATCTATGGTTATATTTTTTTCCTCTTACCCACTTCATTTTGATGATATTTTTATCCTTTGGCTAAAATGGATAAAATGACTTTAGCTCAACCAGTGAGCTCCAAGTGACTAAAAAAGTTTATAAATTGCTTGCTCAGGAGATTTTTAGTGGAATTAGCCAATCCTTTTAGGACCAAGCATATTTCTAGATACCTGCAGTCATCATTCTTTGGGGAAATCAGTCAGCTTATTCCTTTCCCCCCAGCTTTATTGACATATACTTGATATATAGCATTGTGTAAGTTTAGGGTGTACAATGCGATGATTTGATATATGTATATATTGTGAAATGTTTACCACAATAAGGTTAGTTAACACATTCTTCACTTCACATAATTCCCACTTAGTTGCTGTTATTATTATGGTGAGAAAAATTTTAATCTATTGTCATAGCAACTTTCAAGTTGTATATAGAATTATCAATGATAGTCACCATGCTGTAAATTAGATCAGTGGAATTTGTTTCTCTTATATCTGGAAGTTTGTACCCATTGACCAACATCTTCTCACTCCCTCCACCCCCAGCTCCTGGCAACCACCTTTCTACTCTTTGCTTCTATGTGTTTGGCTTTTTTTCAGTCCCCATATAAGTGAGATCATATAGTATCATATGGTATTTGTTTTTTCCTGTCTGACTTATTTCACTTAGCATAGTGTCCTCAAAGGCCATCCATGTAGTCGCAAATGGCAGGATTTTCTTCTTCCTTTTTAAAAAAAATTTGGCCGAATAATAGTCCATTGTATGTATACACCACATTTTCTTTATCCATTCAACTGCCCATGGACACTTAGGTTGTTTCAGTGTCTTGGCTATTATGAATAATGCTGCAATGAACATGGAAGTACATATACTTCTTTAATATAGTGATTTCATTTCCTTTGGCTATATACCCAGAAGTAGAATTTCTGGATGTTATGGTAGTTCTAGTTTTAATTTTTGAGAAACCTGCATACTATTTTTCATAGTGGCTGTACCAATTTACACTTCTACCAATAGTGCACAGGGATTCCCTTTTCTCCATATCCTTGCCAATACTTTTTATCCTTGTCTGTTTTGATAATGGCCATTCTAACAGGTGTGTGGTGGTATTTCGTTGTGGGTTGTTTTTGTTTTCGGTACGTGGACCTCTCACTGTTGTGGCCTCTCCCGTTGCGGAGCACAGGCTCTGGACGCGCAGGCTTAGCGGCCATGGCTCACGGGCCCAGCTGATCCGTGGCATGTGGGATCTTCACGGACCGGGGCACGAACCCGTGTCCCCTGCATCGGCAGGTGGACTCTCAACCACTGCACCACCAGGGAAGCTCCTTCATTGTGGTTTTAATTTGCATTTCCCTGATGATTAATGATGTTGAGCACCTTTTCATGCATCTGTTGGCCATCTGTATGTCTTCTTTGGAAAAATGTCTATTCAGATCCTTTGCCCATTTAAAAAATCAGATTATTTGTTCTTGTTTGTTTGCTATTGAGTTATATGAGTTCTTTATATATTTTGGATATTAACACTTTATTAGATATAGGATTTGCAAATATTTGCTCCCATTCCATAGATTGCCTTTTCATTTTATTGATTGTTTCTTTTGCTGTGCAGGAGCTTTTAGCTTGGTGTAGTCTTACTTGTTGATTTTATTTTTAAATAAAAATAAATCTTAAAAAACTCTTTTATTGCTTGTGCTTTTGGTGTCATATCCAAAAAATCACTGCCAAAGACCCATGTCAAGGAGCTTTTTCCCTATGTTTTCTTCCAGGAATTTTAGAGTTATAGGTCTTATGTTAAGTCCTCATCCATTTTGAGTTAATTTTTGTGAGTAGTGTAAGATAGGGATCCAATTTCATTCTTTTGAAGGTAGCTATCTGGTTTTCCCAACACTGTTTATTGAAGAGACTATCCTTTCCCCATTGAGTATTCTTGACTCCCTTGTCAAATAGTAATTGAACTTATATGTGTGGGTTTCTTTCTGGGCTCTGATTTCTGTTCCATTGATCTATGTGTCTGTTTTTATGCCAGTACCAAGCTGTTTTGATTACTATAGCTTTGTAATGTACAGGCAGCATACCTTAGAGATACTGAAGGTTTGGTTCTGGACCACCACAATAAAGTAAGTATCACAATAAAGTGAGTCACACAATTTTTTTGGTTTTCCAGTGCCTATAAAAGTTATATTTATGTTACACTGTAGGCTGCTAAGTGTGAACAGCATTGTGTCTAAAAATGTACATTTCTTAATTAAAAAATACTTTATTGCTAAAAATGCTGACCATATGAGCCTTCATTGAGTTGTAATCTTTTGGCAATAATAACATCAAAGACCACTGATCGATCACAGATCACCATAACAAATATAATCATAATAAAAAAGTTTGAAATATTGCAAGAATTACCAAAATGTGACACAGAGAGATGAAGTGAGCAAATGCTGTTGGAAAGATAGTGCTGATAGACTTACTCCACATAGGGTTGCTACAAACCTTCGATTTTGAAAAAAATGCAATATTTATGAAGCACAATAAAGTAAAGGGCAATATAATGAGGCATGTCTGTACTTTGAAATCAGGAAGTGTGATGTTCCCAACTTTGCTCTTTCTCAAGATTGCTTTAGCTATTTGGGGTATTTTGTGGTTCCACACAAATATAAGATTGTTTTTTATATTTCTGTGAAAAATGCCATTGAAATTTTGATAGAGATTGCATTAAGTCCATAGGTGGCTTTAGGTCATATAGACCTTCTAACAATATTAATTCTTCTGATCCATGAACATGGGATGTATTTCCATTTGTTTCTGTCATCTTCAATTACTTTCATCAATGTCTTATACTTTTTGGTTTATAGATTTTTCACATCCTTGGTTAAATTTATTCCTAAGTATTTTATTCTTTTTGATGTTATTAGAAATGAGATCTTTTAAAAATTTCTTTTCAGATAGTTCATTGTTAGTGTATGGAAGTGCAACTGCTTTTTGTATGTTGATTTTGTATCCTGAAACTACTGAATTTGTTTATTCTAATAGTTTTTGGATGGAGTCTCTAGGATTTTCTATATACAAGATCATGTCATCAGCCAACAGAGACAATTTTACTTTTTCCGTCTTGATTTGGATGTCTTTTATTTCTTTTTTCCCTCTAATTTCTTTGGCTAGGACTTCCAGTACTATGTTGAATAGCAGTGGTGATAGTGGGTACCCTTGTTTTGTTTCTGATCTTAGAGGGAAAGCATTCAGCCTTTCACTGTTGAGTGTGATGTTTGCTGTAGGCTTGTCATATGTTAAGGTATGTTCCTTCTATACCCAGTCTGTTGAGATTTGTTAACATAAAAGAATGTTAAACTTTGTCAAATGCTTTTTTCTTCATCTATTGAGATTATTATATGATTTTTATCTTTCATTCTGTTAATGTAGAGTATCACATTTATTGATTTGTATATGTTGAAATATCCTTACATATCAGGGATAAATCCAATTTGACCATGATGTATGATCCCTTAAATGTGCTGTTGAATTCAGTTTGCTACCATTTCGGTGCTATCTCAGTCAGCTTAATCTTTTTTTTTTTTTTTGCGGTACGCGGGCCTCTCACTGCTGTGGCCTCTCCCGTTACGGAGCACAGGCTCTGGACACACAGGCTCAGCGGCCATGGCTCATGGGCCCAGCTGCTCCGCGGCATGTGGGATCCTCCCAGACCAGGGCACGAACCCGTGTCCCCTGCATCGGCAGGTGGACTCTCAACCACTGTACCACCAGGGAAGCCCTCAGTCAGCTTAATCTTAATATCACAAATCAGGGACTCTATGCAAGCACCAAATACTCATTGCCTGGCTTTTAATTTTTTTCCTCAACTCTTACATTTTTCTCTGAATTGATACATTTTTATCTCTTGAAGCAATAGTAAGATAAGAGAAGTTACAGTGAACTTGGAGTCAGAGAATCTGAGATTAACTCCTGGTTAGGTTTCTTAAGAGTTTTATGACAGGCAGCCAAATGAGCAAATTTTTCTGGGCCGCAGATTTCTCATCTGTAAACTGGGGATGATAATGCTCACTTTAAAGGTTTTCTGTGGTAGGAAAGGGGTCAGAGCAGGGGCAAGTGAGAGAACATATGTGGGTCACAAATGCAAATGGAAAAGTACTGTACTGATGGAAAGAATTCTTGTTATCTCCACCTATGAAAATGTGGACACATTTTTCTTTGGCGATGTTTTAGATGAATTGCTCAAAAACATTTGATCAATTTTGAGTGATGCTTCCCCATGTTGCAACTCTCTCTAGGAAATAGTAGCCATTTTGTTTCAGAATTTCTCAAACATTTCTGTCCTAATGAAAATAACTCTCTGAAGTCTAACAGGCGGAACTGGCTCAAGGGTTTAAAGGGACTGCCAAGGCAAGTAGCTGAGTATGTTTGTGGTACCAAGAGATTTGTGATTTCTTGTTACTTGGTCCTCTTCTTAATTAACAAGCATTGTTCTTCTGTCACAGCCAGCACACACCCCTGCCAGCAAGTTGCTTTTCAGTATGAATCTGCCCTGATGGTAGGAATGTAAGAGGAAACACTTCCAAACAGCACCAAAACTTAACCACTCCTAGGTAATGGGGAAATACATCACAGTCTCTAGAATGCATCCTGTCAGGTATAATCCCCTGATGATATCCCTTTGGGAGTATTTCTCTGAAGTCTCTGAATCAAAGAAGCAAAGACTCCTCCATGTCCCCACATACCCCCTCCACACCCATGGTAACTGAATCCTTTCAAACATTTTTTTCTGGGCTTTTCTGACAGTATCAACCATTGCAGAAATAACCTGGAGCATTAGTATCACCCTGGATAATTTAAAATTAGGTATTTTTTAGACTGTACATGGGCCATAGTTTAGATTTGTTGCATATAGTTTTTTTTTTTTTTTTTTTTTTTTTTTTGGCGGTACGCGGGCCTCTCACTGTCGTGGCCTCTCCCGTTGCGGAGCACAGACTCCGGACACGCAGGCTCAGCAGCCATGGCTCACGGGCCCAGCCGCTCCACGGCATGTGGGATCTTCCCGGACTGGGGCACGAACCCACGTCCCCCGCATCGGCAGGCGGACTCCCAACCACTGCGCCACCAGGGAAGCCCCTGTTACGTATAGTTTTATAGATATTGAAACTGAGATACTAGAGAGCATAAGTGACTTGCCACAGGATGTAGCAGGTGATAACTGACTCAAAATGAAGAATTCTTGATACCCTCTTCTCCTTTTGGTCCCAGGTCTACCATCTAGAAATTATGAAAATGCATCCTAACCTCTACCTCTTTTAAGATACTACATTTCTCTTCCTTGTTATCTCATCATTGCATTCTCTTGTTCTTTAGTATCTGGCATTCTATATTCAGATCTCTGTTCTACTTTGGCTTCCTTCATTGTCAGATTGTCTTGTTATTTATTATGTTTCTTTCATTCTCATTTGCCTTGTGAAATTTAACCATATTTCACTTTCATTGAACTGGGCATTTCAAGCTTCAATCTCTGTGCTGGTGTTACTTGCACAGTGACTCCAGTGAATTTAAGAAAATTACTCTGTGTGTGTATGTGTGTGCATTGGGGGTGAGTAGCAACACAACACACTTTTGTATTTATCTATCAGTGCACACTTAGAAGAATACAGGAAAGGAAAATAGAGCAGAGAACATTGGAAGAGCAAAGAATTAACTGTTCACTAGTAAAAGGTTGAGTCATTGGCAAAAATGGAAGAGATCACTCTAGAGAGTCAGGGAAGTAATTAGGTCCAGGGAGGCAGAAAGTCTGATCCAGATGGCGGGAGCTCCAGGGGAGGGTAAATCATGCATCAGGGAGAGATAAAAGAGGGAGGAAGGAGGATATGAAGTAGGCTAGCATCCCAAAATTGTATGCTGGGATGGTAGGAATGTAAGAGGAAATATTTCCATAAAGCTCCAAAACCTCACTGCTTTTAGGTAAGTAGGGGAAGTCCTTAACACACATAGGCATGGTGTTGGAGGGTCTGGAAAGCTGGTCCTATATAAAGAGAGCTGAACTATATTTCTATAGATTCCTGTATCTTTGCTAGATTTATTTCATGTGCTTTGGTCTTGTTCCAGCAAACTATTTGTAAGCTCTTTGAGGTCAGGGATCATGTTTTATTTTCTTCCAAAGTCCCTAGCACAGTGCTGAGATCATGGTAGGAGTTCATTAAATTCTTGCTAACAGATTTAGCAATTAATACTTATTAATGGAAAAGGGAAACATCAAATTTTCCCTTTGAAATTAGCACAAGTTATTGTTTAGAGGTTGCAGAGAGCCTTTTTGCCACTGGAAACAATGAGAAAACCAGAAAAGTAAGTCCATAGGCTCTTAGCCAGCTTGGTAGAACCCACGTTATACGTTGAGAGAGAGCCACCCCTTGCCATAACCCCTTCCTCCAAACATACGCATGGGAATAGATGAAATGAGATCGGGTGAACTGAACTGGCCTGTTGTCTAGAAGGAACTCCACCTCCACATATTCCAATGCAAACATCAGTTAACAGAATGTTTCCCAATGCCTGATACTTGATATGTTAGTTATTAGGGAGTCATGTTTGCCTGTCAAAACTTTTAAGGAATCCTAAAATAGCCAACTCAAATATGCCATTCAGTGGTTTCCTGTTACCCGCCCCCACCTCCAACTCCACTTTATAAATGTTAAGCCATATGTTTCAGAACATACAGCTGTCCTTGTTCAGAATGGCCCAAAATAGCTTGATTCCCTTGCACCTCTGTGGGTGCTAAATGTATTTACATTTCAAAATGCATGAGGGAAGTGCCTGATTTTACATAGATTTTTTTTCCCCTGACTGTCAGCAACTTTTCTCTTCTATAATTTTAACTTAGTTCAACTGACTAACCTAAACTTTCAGTGTAGTTCCATTCATCAACTACTACATCTCAGGTGCTCAGTCTTCCTGTCATTATCTCACCATTTCATGACTAAAAAGAACGTTCTCCATGAAGGACATGAAGGACTCTGTTGGCCCTGTGTAGAGCTGGAGAAGGTTATTTTGGTATGCAGGAGCACTCTAAACAACATTTGAAGTGAACAGAGACAGTGACGACACACTCACATGCCAGAGACCTTCTTCAAATTTGACTTGCCCAGAACAAGCCTTGTAAAACATCAGCAAGAACGAGGGCTCCTATATTTTTTGATTCTTCATTGGCTCAATGAACTAAGATATTCTGAATGAATACCTCTCCTCCTCCCAAGTGGTTTCCTAGTGAAGTGTGGGCTCCAAGGACTAAACTGATTAAGTGAAAAATAAATGATTGTCTAAAGCTCATTGGAAAAGGAGTGCTGCAAAGACTCTATTCTGGGAGATTATCTGAGATGATGTCATGCCTGGAAATTCTGAGGGGATGCTCTGCATATTAGAGATTTTTTAATTGTTTCGTTTGATATCTTATGGAAAAGGATAGGTTGTATGATTAAAGATATTTCTTGAGAATAATTGACTTGAAAGGGTCACATGCTGACCATTTATTTATTGTCTCCTATGCTATTTCCCAGTTCCACACCTCTCGACACTCTGAATGCCTCTCCTCAGAAATGGTCTTCTCTCTTTCTGCTAGTGCAAGTGCTACCCATTCCTTAATGCCAGCTCAAATCTCTCCTTCTTTAAAACTTTCTCCTACTGTGTCCCTAAATGTGATTGTTTTCCTCCTCTAAACACTTACAGCCCTATTATCCTTAGAATTCACCTGGCACTTGGCTTTTATGACATAATATTACTGAACTGATTACCTATGTTATAGTAATGTGCACAAATCTTAAGTGTCAGTGGCTGTCAGCTGGATCAAGATATGAAACATTTCCATCCCCTATAAAAGCTTTTGGCTCTATTTTCATGTTTGTTCTCCAATATGAATTGTAAAAGCTGCCAGGGCAGAGATCACGTATCTCAGGATCAGGGCAGAAGACAGATGGCATACTCAAAGAGGTTTGACTGAAATAACAAAGGACCTGTCTACAGGAGTTTGGGAGTCAGCAAGGAATCATGAGGCACCCAGAGACTAGTAATAGTTGGAAATGATTACTAGCTTTAGGTCTGAAGGAGAAGGGGACTTTTACTTGTTGTGAAGCCCTGGTGAGAGCTTGAGCCTCTCAAAAGGGAAATGAACCCCTGACAGCGACTGTAGCCTAAAGGATCACAACTACGGTCTGAACCTGAGCCAATCAGGGAGGGAACTTGGAGATAAAGACCCTGACTTCTGCCCTTGTATCTCTTGCTGGTACCTTCCGCTGGCCACACCCAACTGTAAACCAGAGGTTGAGGGACTCACGGATGCAGTCTTTAGAAGTCAACCTCCCTGAGAGCAAAGCATGACAGAGAAAGGTAGAGAATGGATTTGGGGGCATAAGGGGCAAATAGACAATAACCAGAGAAAACCACCTTATGCTTCTGTGTCCACTCCAGCACTTGGCATATTGTCTTGCTCAAAGGGAATGATTGATTTCTTGTGTGTTGCTTGAACTATTAACAATTTATAGACAGGTAATTGCTTTTATTGAAAACTGTGGGTCAGCAATAGCAAATGCCCAATTCTTTAAATGAATGGGAGCTCCCAGCTGTGAGTTCAAAGTTCATTTGGAATCATCAGACTTGAAAAAGGAAAAAGGTGAGAGAATGGCTTTTCTCCAAAACTGTGCTGCTGACTCAGGGTTTCAGAGATACCTAACAACTTGTAGTTTCAATGTAACCTTTGTGCCACCAGTGTTAGGATCACTCAGGTTCCTCACAAATCATTAAATCCTTGTTAATGCAATTGTTGTCATAGCTCTCTTTTTAATGCAATTAAATGAAAAGCTGAAAACACTTTCTATATAACATTGGGTGGGAAAATATCATGGCTTAGATCTTTTAGTGTTGTTTAGCTGGTAGTGTCTTAATGTTATAATAGTGTTGAGCATGGCCCTTGACTTACTGTGGGGTTTTGATGGGAAAGCATTTAACTTCTCTGTTTATCCACAAAATAAGGACCATGGCATCATTTAATGGGAAATATTTCTTGTAGAATTTGTGTTCATCTTCACAAGAAGTTTTTCACTGGTATTATATAAGTGCACATCTTCTCCTGAGCATATACTTAATCAGTATTTACTGAAGAATATTAAGTGATGCCATTTTGTCCAAAATATAAATTAAACTCTTGGCAAACTTCAACATGTTTTGGAAACAGAGAGAAGGGTCTGCTGGAGGCTTCCATTTAGTTTCAAAGGAAAGCAGAACAGATCAGAATCCTAGAAGATTATACCACCCAGGAGTCCTGCCAAGCCAAGGTGAAGCTTTTGTGAATCTGGGCTCTTACATCTTATTTCCTATTCACTTGTTGCAAGGAAGTCTAACTTGTCGGGAGGCTTGAAGAGAATGGCTATCCCTGGTAATATCTTTTGCTGATTTTCAAGATATCTCAACTGAAGCAACTGGTTGAGAAAGGAGCCAGGCAGCAACTTTACACTTAACCCTATGAAAGGAAAGCTTCTACTGGTTCCTGTGAACCCTGGGTCATGTTGGAATGCTTTGCTTCACTTGTCACTGTCCTCATGTGGCTTTCATTCAATGCTTCTTGTTTGCAGTTGTGAACCACAGTTTAACTTTTTTCATATCATCTTAGCCCTCTTACAAGGATGACCTCATCAGCTGGGGGAGTCTTCTCCCTGCCTTGAGATCTTTCTATCATCTCTTTATCTGCTGTGACCTTAGCCTATTCCCTGAGTTGTTTGTCTCTATCTCACAGTCTGCTCCTTGGTGTTCTGATAGGCTGCTTGTTACCTACTTCTCTGGTTCAGCTTTGGCCTTTACCTTGGACACAGTTCTCATGTTTGCCATTCTGTATTATATACTGAGAAAAGCTTCCACGACTTGTTTCACCTGGTCCCTTACTAGGAAAAGAGCAAAAGACTAGCCTTTCAAAAAAAATCACTGTACAGACTGCTTCATTAGCTTAATTTAGGAGAAAATTTTGAGTTTTGCCAACAGAGATTGAGAATTCTGCTGTGGTAGGTGATATACTGAAAAAAAAGGTCTAGATTATTAGCTTTGAATAGGATTTACTGAGAGAGGGAGAGAAGGAAGGAGGAGGGAGGAATTGGAGGTAGGAGAGAGAGAGACGGAAAGAGAGAGAGGAATATTACCTGTTGGTGAAGCACCAAGGAGAGAATACTGTACTCTTTCTAGCTCAGGGTGTTTCTGGGCTCCATTGTCTGGCTCATCAAAGGCAAACACAAAGAAATAATAATCAAAGAAAAACCCAAGGAGGCAAACATCCTTGGAAAGTATTACACATGAATTCAAACAACCACTTTAGATGACCTCTGCCATGGTTGCCCTGCATTACTACAGATAAACAATGGAGTTGACTCCATAGTTGATGTGTGGTAGCTGATAATTCTCCCCACGATGTGTTCACAGGACTTGGAAACAAAGTCATGTTAAATTCTCTTTGACATGTAAAAGAAACATTCTACTTATAGCTACCTGAAGAAGAAATGGTTTGTACTATTGTTACTAATAAAGTACTTCTCAAATCTTTAAAATGTGCAAGGATCCTAACAAGAATACATCCTGAAGAAGAAATAATTGAAGTGTAACTGAAATCTGTATTTCAGTTAAGTTGTATTTAACTTTTTGGCATAAGTAATGGTGTATGGGTGACAGACTAATTTTCTGAGCCCTCTCCTCTTTGTGTATTGGAATTTAATGAAACAGCGACTAGAGGAGAGAGGACTCTAAGGTTGGTGAGTGGACACACATATCCTTGGAATGGAGAAGAGACATTGATTAGGCTGCTGTGGTTTAATGACGTCCACTGCCTTTGTTCTATTTCTAAAATCACCAGGAAGCCTTCTGATCTGTAATTTGATTTCTTGTATAGCTCTACCTACCAGAAGGGAGTGTGCAGACAGTTGGCCTAGCTCCTGGACCAAACCATTTCTCCACATTTAAATTAATGAATTGGCATCCTGTTTAGTAAATCAGACTCTGGGTTTCCTTCGCATGAATCTGACACCAGAGATGTATCATCTCTGGAAAAGCTTAAAAATTGGTCAGTGGGATCCAGGAAAGGACTGTGTGTGTGTGTGTGTGTGTGTGTGTGTGTGTGTGTAGCAGGGACAAACATACGTGTATGTACGTAGGAAGAAATCAATGGCTTTTTTTTTAATTCTCAGAGGGGACCTGAGACAGAAAGTTGAAGATCCACTCACATTATATTGAAGCTGAGACCACACCTGGGCCTGGAATGACCCTTTCCAGAAACTGACACAGGAAAGTTTCTGCCTAAAGCTATCAGTGACTCTCTCATCCCATCTCATCACATCTTTTAGATGAGGTAGATTGTTCCCTTCTGGGAGTCCAAAGGGCTTGATTCAGTCTTTTAAAGGAAGTAAATTATTCCATTGCCCTGGAGCACGTTTTACAGAACTGTCCCCACAAGCTCAGTGATTTCCACTAGTGTGCTATGAGCAAGCTCTCCCTACTTATGTTAAATGCAGACTGTTTAGTTAAAAAAAATTAAAAGAAACTCCAGAACTTGAGAGAAGAGATGGAAAGAGGCTGGAGAGAATGGGAAAAGAAAACTAATCTAGTCTGGGTAGGGAAACACGCTCTGTTTCATTTCACATCTGCTCTGTGAGGTATTATTTTACTCTATAGCTTTAAGGAGTTAACCATAACATAGGCATTTCAATTTATGACTTTATTTTCTTAACATCACAAGACAAGCTCATCTCCTCTCTTTTAGGAAAATCATTCTGTACAAGATATATACAGATATTTTCCCATTATTATAGCACAATGAGGAAGTCCTAAAATATAAGTGCTAAGTGCTAATAACGAAAGAACAGTGAGATTCAGAAGAGAAGGAAACACGAAACTTAAAATTCTTGTTTTATACATGTGAAAAACAGTTTTGTTAGAAAGTAGTCAAGAATCATATTTAATGCCTCGTCAATTCTGGGCCCACAAAGACAAAAGTAATTAATACTAATTTTTTAAAAACTTGAGACTGACAGAAATTACAAAGTGGGTTGGTTAAGAAACACTAGTAATCAGTTCAGGCAATTCTAGTGTGCTGAGCACATCTTGACTGAGGAGTTTAGCTGACACACTGTAGCAGGGAAAGCAGCAAATGTTCTAGAAGAGCAGAGGAGAGAGGGTCATATTTAGGCTGCACAGCTCTTCCACGTGTGTATGTGCACAGTGATTTGTTTTTCAAGCATAAACCCAATGGTTTTCCAGCCTAAAAGACCAACACATTTTCCTGGAGAAATAGAAAAATGACCAGGCTAACGACAATGACAACAACATCTCAGCCAACAGTCCAGAATGTTTATCTTTCTCTGGAAGCAATTCAAATTGTGAGCAGTTATATGGATTTCTGAATGGATACATTTATAAGATAAATGAGTGAAAACATGTCCTCCTAAACTAAGTAAATCTGAGACTTGAGTGATTTTTATAATTGAATATTAATCTTTTACTGTGGAAGTTTATGATGTAACCCTATCAAGTCTAATTCAGCTTTCTTGGAACAGTAAAATGTACCACACAGAGAATGATGAAAGCTGTTGAAATTATGGTCATTTGGATTAAAAAAAAATTTTTCCCCTGAAGGGCCAGGGGTCATTTCCTCCATCTTGTTTCTCCAGGTTCAGATTGCTGCTTCCCTTCTGAGCAGTATGAAAAGTTAACTGTGGAATAACACGTCTTTTCAAGTCAAATGCAAACAATTCCACCTTAAAATAGCCGCTCTCACCTTAAGGCAGATTTTGGCAGCCTCCCAGAGCAGGGCATGAAAGCTGCACTTTAATCAAAAGGATGTAGGTTCTTTATGCAGGCTGTGGAAAGAACAGCTGGGAGGAGACTCTTTATTGAAAAAAAAAGTCTCCTCTTCACCCCTTCTCCCACCCTTTCTAACAGACACATTTAAAATTTACTGGCAGAGAGATTTTGGTTTTTTTTTTTACATTTTCTGCAACTTGTTGGAATAAAAACTTTTCCCTTTCCAAAAGCCTCGTAACTTGGAAGCATCCTAATAGGGCTGCCAGCTGCACCCTGATACTGCTTTTACCTCGGCTGAAACCAGGCCCAGGCAACCTTAGCTAACCAAAGATTCCCCAGGGAAAAGGGAAAGTAAAATGGTCTGGGCAGAATGCGGGGCTATTTCTTCGGGGGCTGGATGGGGCAGCCCAGTTTCAGTCCAGGATTAAGAATGGTCTGGTTTTAAGAGATAAAGATACTAAACATTGCACACAACTCTACCCCTTAGTGATGGAAGTACTTGCAGGGGCTGTACGGGTGGCTGTAATTGCACGTAGTTTCTACTGCTGAACCAAGAGAGAAGGAACTTGAGGGATGCATCAGATTTGGGTATATCAGCACACATTTGCAGTAATCACTAATGCCAGCAATCATTTCTGAAGACAGAGGACCACAGGATAGTATAGACGTTACATTATGAGTATTAAAAAATAATCTTTGTAGGCTTTGGGGACCAAACAGTACATGAGGAGCAGTGTTATCACTCTAGCAGATATCATAAACCTCTTTTTTTATGTGTGAAAGCAGAGATGCATATCGGGGGCCTGAGCATCAAATCCATTTTTCAGACCTGTTTGGTTGGGCCTTAATACTATCCTTTAACAAGTTTTTGATTACTGCTAACATTTGAAATTTAGGAGTTTCCATACAAATCCTGCTTTTCAGCTTCTCTTGAAAGATTGGATATCTGGCACGTGGGGTATATACTTCCAGATGAAAATGGTTGCTGGATCTACATAGTAGGTCCATCAGATGAGGCAAGTGGTAGGTAGATCGACAAGCCTCGCCTTCCTACCTGTGAGGTCTGCCTGCCTAGGTCGGCATTTGAGTTTACAGCCACTGGAGCAAATTAGTTCAATTAGCAAGGAGCTATTGAGTATCGTCTACCCGTGTGCAGATTCTGTCATGGTATTTTCCAGTCAAAAACTTTCCATAGTTCTCTGTTGCCAATAGAGGAAAGTCCAAACTCTTCAGCTTGGAATGAAATCTCCTAACCTTTGGTATCATTCAGTAATTCTGGGTTCTTGTCTCATACAGGAGAATCCCGTCTTCTCACTTCACTGGTTTGATATTCCTCATTCCTTCCTTGCACCCTCTTCTCTGAGTTTTGGTGCTGCTGACCGTCCTTGTCCCACCTTCTTCCACGTATCTGGCTGTGGAAGTCCTCCCCCTCTGCAGGGCCCAGGTCAATCCTGGTTCATCTAAGACAGTGATGCTCAAATTCTCTGTGAGGAAAGGCCAGTTTCCTTCTCTTTTCCTTTCATTTTAAAATTTCCAATCTGTTTACAGACATACAAAGCACAAGTCATAATTTTTTTATTGTTAGGCTCAGCAGACATAATTTTACTTTGTCAATGGCTATAAACAATTCTAAACGCTTACTCTCAATTTCTGAATTTATTTCATATGTAACCAGCACCTGTCCTTGGACCACACTTTGAATAGCTTTAATCAGATGCTCTCAGGTCAATTAATCTCCTTGTTATCTGCACCACAAAGAACTGTGTCTACACCTCCACCCCAGAAGACAGTATTAGAGCTTTTTTACTCTCTCTGCCTATTGCATTTTAAACTGCAGGAGGACAAGAGCTCTGTTGAACCTGTTCCACTCATTTTGGTTCCTCTGGGCCTATTTGTAAGGGAAAGTTCTCAGTAAATGGTGAATTTTCAGCACTGTTGCCAGGAGGTGGGGTGAGAGGATTCAAATTATTTAGCTTTCAAGTAGCTTTTGATAATATGAAGAGAGAACTAATCTGCATAGAGCCATGGTGAATAATACACAATGAATAAGTGCTGAAGTTTGTGATACATCTTATGCGAATGGTATAGATAAATAGAAAATTGAGTGCTCAGTGGAAGCTGGACCAGTCTTAGAAGATGTTAAGCTAGGAAAATGAACCCACTCTTTCAGTCACACAAGCCACTTCATTATATATTTTTGAGGATGTTGGCTAGGGGAATGGTAGACTAGTCACTAGGGTAGAAAGTTAGAAATGTGTGTGTTTATTTTCTCCTTCCTTCCCCACTGAGCTACTGGAACTGGTGTAGAAAGAGAAGAGCAATGTGCAGCTGTCCCTTTTGGGAGACTGAAAGCCTGAGAGGAGTGTGGTTCAGAGGAAGAAATGTATGCACAGGCATTTGATAAGCATCAAAAGACCATTAGAAGCTCGTTGATGAAAAAGCCACTGCAGATTTCAGTGACAACTGAGATGCTTAGATATATTTGAAGGGGGAGCCAAATGGGCAAATACATTACATACTTTTCATCTATGATTGGCATTAGAACGGAATTACATAGTGTGAAAGAAAATAATATTAATTTCTTCACTTTGCTTTGTAAAACTATGTACTATATAAATAAGTACTATGTAAATAAGTTATTTGCATTATTTTCAATGCGTAAAGCTATGTTTTAGACTCAATGAATGTTTATTTTTAACTTATGAAGTGTGATTGTAAATCATTTTATGAAAGAGGCTAACACACCCTGGAATGTATTAATTCTGGTATATCTGTTAAACAGGGTATATGTTTTATCCAATGGTCCAATATTGATGACTTACTATATGACAATTACTTGGGCCAATAATGATAGTGTAACTGAAAATGTACTTTATGATACCATGCTTCACATGCTGTTCTTAAATGTTACGAATTCATTTTACCTTCATGAATACTATCTGTTATAATCCCATTTTACAGATGAGGGAACTAAGGCACAGGCTATTGGTATCTTAGACTTGGTTGTAGCAATGAAGTTATAGGTTTAACAAAGTTGTGTGAAAGTACAGAAGGGAATCTAGAATGTCACTGAAGAAGCAATATCTGAATTGGGTTGTGAAAGTTGAGTAGGAGTTTTCCAGACAGAGGAGGTAGGAAAGTACATTGAAATGATGGTGCCATTGCTAAAAACTTTTCTGGAGAATTTTTTAATACATGTATATTAGAAAATTGCCTCCAAAATATGTGGCATATCTTTTAATAGTCTCAGTTGTGGCAAATCTTTGAATTTTAAGGTATATCTGAACATTGGAAAATATGAAAAATCATTCAGATTCAAGTTTGGTAAATGAAACCAGTCATTTTGTCAATATTGGCAAATGACTTAAAAAATACTACTAGTGTTTGTGTGTGTGTGATTTGTATATAAATAGACTCTAAGGCTAATTCCAAAGAAGTTTAAAGAATATTTTGAGCCTACTTTACAATTAGAATCATAAATAGTACAAATATGAATCTACATATGCAAATGGAAATCACCTTTTTTTTTTTTTTTTTGCTGTACGCGGGCCTCTCACTGTTGTGGCCTCTCCCGTTGCGGAGCACAAGCTCCAGACGTGCAGGCTCAGTGGCCATGGCTCACGGGCCCAGCCGCTCCACGGCATGTGGGATCTTCCCGGAACGGGGCACAAACCCGTGTCCCCTGCATCGGCAGGCGGACTCTCAACCACTGTGCCACCAGGGAAGCCCCTGCCTTTCTTTTTTATTTAAATTTTTAAGTTAAGTTTTAATTTTCTTCCAGTTTTATTGAGATATAATTGACATACAGTGCTGTGTAAGTTTAAGTTGTACATACAGCATAATGATTTGACTTACATATATCATGAAGTGATTAGCACAATAAGTTTAGCAAGCATCTATCATCTCATATGGATACAAAAGAAAAGCAAGTTTCCCTTGTGATGAGAACTCTTAGTGTTTACTCTCTTTACAGCTTTCATATGTAACATTCATCAGTGTTCATTATACTAATCGTGTTACACATTACATCCTTAATACTTATTATTCTTACAACTGGAATTTTGAAGCTTTTGAGTGAAATGGGTGAGGGAAATGAAGAGTTACAAAATAAATGAGTCACAGGGATGAAATGTACAGCATGGGGAATACAGTCAATAACAATGTAATATCATTGTATGATGACAGATGGTAGCTAGACTTATCACAGTGATCATTTTGTAAAGTATAGAAATATCAGATCACTATTTTGCATCAGGAACTAACAGCGTTGTAGGTCAATTATCCTTCAAAGAACAAATAAACTCATAGAAAAAGAGATCAGATTTGTGGTTCCCAGAGGTGCGGGCAGGGGAGTTGAGGGAGGGGGAATTGAATGAAGGTGGTCAAACGGTATAGCTTTATTTCTGAAGTGGAATGTGAGTATCAGACATGCTTGTCCCTGGTGTCTATTATTTTACTTTGCATTAGATGAGATGTATTCTCATCTAGGATGTGAGATCCCTGTAGGTAATCATCTAGTATCCTCAGAAACTGGCACAGTGTCTTTGCAGTAATTTCTTGGTAAATGCTTATTTAAATGAGTTGAATTAAATAAGTGGATTTTGATCTTCCCATAGATGGATACAATGGGATTGGTACAACGGTGGCAAAAAGATGATTCTTCTTTGTAAGCACCCTTCGTAGGCAAAGTGGTAATATGCTTATGAGGCTAAATAATTCAGATTCCTGTTCTCATGCTGGTTTTGATTAGTGGCTACGCCACTAGGTGTCATGCACTTAACCTGTCCCTGGTAAAATTAATTTAAGGAGACATTGCCTTGAGACAATTCAGATAAAAAAATAAATTTCAGCATATAAAGTAAACTGTGATTATACAGAAATGTGAGATTACATCCAGCTTGATTTTAACATGTAGGCAAGAAACGTGTTCTCACGTAATCAGTTTTGGTTTAAGTGTTTGAGTGGACTTAAATCTGACCCAGAGTAGAAATGATATCAGCGCATTTTAAACAATAAAACACTAAATGAAACAGCATGATACTCAATGACCTTTTCTACTTTGTCCAAATCCCACATACCCTTCAAGACTCAACTCTTATTCTGTCTCCTTCCTGAAATCTGTCCTCACCTCTTGATTGTAATTAACATGCCTGCTCTCTGAATACCCAGAGCACCTTATCTTACCCTCCTAAGGTATGTAACACCATACCTTGTTAACACTCACTTTTATGTGTCTCTTCTCTCCCTACCTATCACCATGTATTATGCCCATGAGAGGAGAATCTATATACCTTCATCTTTGTTTCTTCCTTCACACAGTGTCTGACGCTGGACCTTCTTTTTTTTTTTTTTTTTTTTTGCGATACGCGGGCCCCTCACTGTTGTGGCCTCTCCCGTTGCGGAGCACAGGCTCCGGACGCGCAGGCTCAGCGGCCACGGCTCACGGGCCCAGCCGCTCCGCGGCATGTGGGATCCTCCCGGACCGGGGCACGAACCCATGTCCCCTGCATCGGCAGGCGGACTCTCAACCACTGCGCCACTAGGGAAGCCCCTGGACCTTCTTGATACTGGGTTTTCAATACATGATTGCTGAAAACAAATGAATGATACAGCCATGACAAAGCAATGGAGTAATAAACAACTCCTTCCTAAGTTATGAGAGACAGATTTTTGCTTCATGAACATGCAGTCATGCAGGTCTAGAGATAGAAATGAATGTAGGTTTATTTTTGTTGTGTTTGTTTTTTTCTTAGTCAAGGCGTCTAATCTACCACACTTATTCCTTGTGCACAGATGGAACCTTATCATGCATACAAGCCTCTGAAGGAAATAATTTTTGTTTAAACTTTGTCTTAGAAACTTCAAGGGAATTCAGAACAGGATTTCTTTAATGATCTGGCCGTATTGTATTACTGATTGCCAAGCTGAAAAATGTTTGGCAGAACTTTTGGCTTCTGAGGTTTTGGATGCCTTCCAGTTAATCTGCCTCAGGATTTTGAAATACAAATAAATGAGTTCCAGTTCAAACTTTTTTTGAATCTAAGCTGCCAGGCCTTTATTTCCCTCCCATGTGAACATTTTGGTACAGAAATACCAACCAAGCAGAAGGAAGATAATCAGTCAACATTTTCAGAGGTTATTAATGGCCTTGGTTTAGAAGAACAACATGAGAATGAATGGTTTAAAACTTCATGTTTCGTAATAGTAACCGACTATTGGCTCTTGGCATTTATTTTCCAGGATGTTTTCTCCTATTTGCATTTGGGAGAGGAGGACAAGGGTGTTCTTTGCCGCCTTGATTCCGCCAGAAGAAAGATTCTGAATGTTCCTTTGTTAAACATTACACACTTAGCTTTGTTGTACTTTTCTTATCTGGGAGCCAAGTATTTTTTAAGTCACTCAACATTCTACTGAGGCATGCTAGTCACTGAATGTGATTATAAAGCAAAGTTAACACACATTGAAAAGAGGCATGACTGGGAGTTTTGGGTGCCATGTGTACCACCCTGAATGAAGAGGCAGGATAATTTGGGTGAGTGATATAACTTGGGTCATCTCCCTAAACCTCAGCGCCAGTTCCTGGTTGAGTTCTGAGGGAAACACATTTTTTTTTTTAAATTAAGGAAACGATAAACAAAGCATCCACTCCCACCCGCTCTACACATACGACACACACAGACACTCCACACACATGCACATGCTCAGTAGTTCATGGGGGTCTCTGTATGAGTCCTTGGCTACGACACATTATCCATGTCTGGGGCTGCTGGGTTAACCTAGCAAGCATTCTGAAAAGTAGGGGCAAGGTGGAGAAGGCACAACAGCTTTTAATTTTAACAAATCCCTCTTACCAAGCCTTCTACTGACTTTTTTCTTTGATTGTTTTTATGCATTTATAATAAAAATACAGCCCCACAATAAAATGTTCATTGTGTCATTGAAGGAAAACAATATAAACTTCAAAAATTTCCTCCAAAGTTTCAGATTAAATGAGGTTTTCTTTTTCTTTTCCTTCATTTTGGTTTGGGAAGACCAATACTTCTCAGAGTACAATTCAAAGATACTAGATTAAAAAAGTCTTTTCTCACTTTAATAAAATTTTGAATTATATATATATATTTTTTTTACTTAAGAAAACTTTTCAGTCCATGTAGGAGGTTTTGATAGGAAAATGCATGTTTTTAATGTTTCATGTGATCTTTGTTCTTCTGAGGTGGCATTAAGCCTGTCTCCTCCCCTGAGCTCTCCTCACAGGCTCATGGGAACCAAGCAGCTTACTCCCTCAGCCATACACCCAAACTGGGCATGGTCTGGTAGGATAGGTAGGCAAATGACCTGGTGCCTAGAAATGGCCCTGATGTCTCCACTCTGACGGGTTCTGAAGCAGCCACTCAGCTCTGGTTTCACAGCATTCTTTTGACATCTCAGAATACAGTACGCCCTGAGGACACTCTGTGCTTCAGTATCTTCATCAGCAAAATGATGATAATAACAGTGTCAGCTTCATAGGATTGTTGTGGGGATAAAATGAGTTAAGTCAAGTGAAGTGCTTAGAACAATGACTGGCATGTAGTAAGCTCTCAATGAACGTTAGCTGTAATTGCCTCATGTAGGAGTCAGACAGAATTAGGTTTGGACCCTGGCTCTGTCTTTTATCAGCTATGTTGCCCTGAGCTGTTTGCTTAGCCTCACTAAAACTGTTTTCCTTTTTAAAACAGAGGTCCTAATACTGCTAGGATTGTGGTAGGATTAATCACATAATGCATATAAAGTTGCTAGTGCATAGTAACCACTTAATAGATAGTGGTTTGGCTATTAGTGCTGTCAGATTATTAGTGCTGGACTTTTTCGGAGGCCTCTACTTCCTTATCCCAATGCATGGCTCATACTGGAACGTTCTGGCACTTAGCTATACAGGTGGAAAGCTGACAGCTTAGTAAGGGGGTTGTGGGGAAGGCCTTTGGGTCTCCACTCACCTTGAGACAAACATCGTGTCACATTGGTGCTGCCCGCCGTGTACATGTGGGGGGCCTTGCATCAGGTAAGGATCTCGGCTTGGACAGGGTGGGATGGAGTACATAGGGCAGGTGCAGATCTGGAGTTTTACATGGACATAGAATGTGGGAAAGATCCAGAAGAAAGAAAAGAAATTAGTGAACTGGGAAGTCTGGCTCATGTTTGTTTCTACCTCGACCTCTCAGGAGTTTGAAATCATCTATGAAACTGAAAGCACTTTTCATCATGGCCATCATTTGCCATAGGCATTTGCAGCTGCCAGACTAATTTCTCTAGATGTTCTGTGAGGCTCTGGCTAGCACTACTGTTTCTCAGTGTGGGACTTAAAAAGCTGAGAGGATTTGGGGACTATTGGAATTTACAAGGTAACATCACCACAGAAGATAGCATTTCTAATACTTAATTCTTATGGTTGAATAGACTTTTGATGATCTCATTAGTGTAATAAATTTATAATTTTCTGAGCTTCCCTTTTTTTCCTCTTTCCTCTAAGCAGCTATCTTTTCTTCCTACTTTAGATACCAAGGGACTTACGAACTACCTCTTTCTCCATTATTAAATTCTGCTGAAAGGGAAACGTGTTCCTAGGAATTTATATAAGGTGTGAAGGCCTGGAAACAGATCAAAGCATATGCCCCAGCAATGGGAAGTAAACAGTTAAGGGCAAACAAACTTGAAAAAAAACTAATCTATTAATATTTATGACTTCTGAGACAGAAATATGTGTCCAAGTTCGTCCATATCTTTGTTTTCATCTCCTTGGACACATAGTGGCACTACGTCTTCTAGGTAAATCCATGTAGTAGGGTTCTGGTCAACTGGAATGGTGTGTGCTGTTCTAGGAATGACCCATAAAAGCAGTCATGGGTGATCATCTCTCTTTCTCTGTCTTTCTTTCTCATTAGCTGGCTTGAAAGAGAGAACCTTAAGGGCCAATGTGAGGGTAGAACCACAAGTTGAAGGTGCCTGGGTTCATGAAAGACTCTGTGGAGCAGAATAACCCCCCCCCCACCACCAATTAATCCACACAGGGCTGTGATGTGAGCAAGAAATACAGTTTTACTATGTTTAGCTGCTATAATTTGGGAGTTGTTGTAGAAGTTAGGCTACCTTGAATAATATAATCCTTTTGACACTATTTAGCTGCTAAGTTTGGCAGAGACATTATTTCCTAAATCACATACTTGTTGAATTTTTTTATTATCATCAGCAACTTGTTTTTTTTTTTCCATACGCGGGCCTCTCACTGTTGTGGCCTCTCCTGTTGCAGAGCACAGGCTCTGGACACGCAGGCTCACCGGCCATGGCTCATGGGTCCAGCCATTCCGCGGCATGTGGGATCCTCCCGGACCGGGGCACGAACCCATGTCCCCTGCATCGTCAGGCGGACTCTCAACCACTGCGCCACCAGGGAAGCCCCCATCAGCAACTTTTAGAGTAAGGAAACTGTGCTTCCCTGGTGGAACAGTGGTTGAGAATCTGCCTGCCAATGCAGGGGACATGGGTTCGAGCCCTGGTCCAGGAAGATACCACATGCCGTGGAGCAACTAAGCCCCTGCGCCACAACTACTGAGCCTGCACTCTAGAGCCCGCAAGCCACAACTACTGAGCGCACGTGCCACAACTACTGAAGCCTGTGTGCCTAGAGCCCATGCTCTGCAACAAGAGAAGCCACCACAGTGAGAAGCCCACACACCGCAACTAAGAGCAGCCCCCACTCAACGCAACTAGAGTAAGCTTGCGCACAGCAACGAAGACCCAACACAGACAAAAAATAAATAAATAAAATAAATAAATTTATAAAAAATAAAATAAAATAGGGCTTCCTTGGTGGCGCAGTGGTTGAGAGTCCGTCTGCCGATGCAGGGGACACGGGTTCGTGCCCCGGTCCGGGAAGATCCCACATGCCGCAGAGCGCTAGGCCCGTGAGCCATGGCCGCTGAGCCTGCGTGTCCAGAGCCTGTGTTCCGCAACGGGAGAGGCCACAACAGTGAGAGGCCTGCGTACCGCAAAAAAAATAAATAAAAATAAATAAATAAAATAAAGAAACTGAGAAGCTACATCAAGATACAAGTTTTTTTGACAGTCCCTTTCTCTATAAACAGTATGGTCAAGGCATTCATTACCTCATTTATTCTGTACTCTGACTCTGTGAAGATCTTGAGCGATAAGGAAACTGAGGTTCAAAGAAGTTAAGTATTACAACATGGACAAGATCACACAGCTACTGTTTGCTTTGGATCCAGGATTAAAACTCACTTTTTTTGTTAACCACAAAGTTCTTGTTATTTTCACTGTAAAGTGCTCCTTTTAAGAAAACAGCAGTCAAGAAAGAGAGTGTACACAGAGTAAGTATATAAGACTTTCTGGGGCTTCCCTGGTGGCACAGTGGTTGAGAATCTGCCTGCCAGTGCAGGGGACACGGGTTCGAGCCCTGGTCTGGGAAGATCCCACATGCCGCGGAGCAACTGGGCCCGTGAGCCACAACTACTGAGCCTGCACGTCTGGAGCCTGTGCTCCGCAACAGGAGAGGCCGCGATAGTGAGAGTCCCGTGCACCGCAATGAAGAGTGGCCCCCGCTTGCCACAACTGGAGAAAGCCCTCGCACAGAAACAAAGACCCAACACAGCAAAAAATAAATAATTAATTAATAAACTACAACCCCCAACATCTAAAAAAAGAAAAAAAAAAATAAATAAAAAAGACTTTCTGGAGAGGTAGCAAAACCTAGAAAAAAATATAACTGGGTACCAGGTCATACTTCAGAAACTCTATGACAGATCATAAAACAGAAAGATGGAAAAAAAAGGTAAGAGGATAATCATGAATCCGGACTGCAAGACTGGGCTCCTAGGATCCAAGGTTCAAAATCTAGTCCAGAAGTTTTTAATGTTTCTATAATCAGTTATTAGGTTTCACTTAAATTGTTTAATAAAAGTCATTCTTTATCCAGAATGTCTGAGGTTGTGTACTCAAATTCCTTTTTATTTCAAGTTAATGGATCTAAACCCTTAAAGGTGTACATATTACTCAGTGTTTTCCAGAGAAATAGAACCAATAGGAGATTATCTGTCTATCTTTCAAGAGGTATTTATTTTAAGGAATTGGCTCATGTGACTGTGTGGCTGGCAAGTCTGAAATCTTCAGGGCAGACTGGCAGGCTGCAGACCCAGCAAAAAGCTGATGTTGCTGCTTGAGCATAAAGGCAGTCTGGAGGCAGAATTCCCTTTTCCCTGTAGAACCTTGGTCTTTTTCTCTAAGGCCTTTAACTGATTAGATGAGGCCCACCTACATTATGGAAAGTAATCTGCTTTATTCAAAGTCTACTGATCTAAATGTTAATCTCATCTTAAAGAAACCTTCACAGAAACATCCAGACTGACATTTGACCAAATATCTAGGTACCGTGGCCTAGCTAAGGTGACACACAAAATTAACCATCATAGGGTATTAACTACAAACAAAATATCTAAATCTAGTTAGAGCCTAATGAACATGTTCTGGTTATTGGATTGGTGGTACTCTTTCTGAATGGGATGACCCCATTTCTATCTGTCTGTTACAAAGAAAAAGAATGGCTGCATCCTTTAAACCCACAAATATGTGCTTGATTAAGCATTGAAGCAAAACTCTAAACATTACAGTCAAAGACATTTCAAGCATCATCCAGCAGGTGAGCAATAAATATCTTGGGCTGTGGAGGCTTGCTTGTCCTACCTGCACTGAATATCTCTTCACCAGTAGCTGCTCCGCCTTCCTTCCTGTCCCCAAACACTTCACAACACCTACTGAACTCAAAGCTGCTGCCACTTTTTTAATGCTTAATTTTTCTCCATAGTTTTTGGCCTCTCATCTTCATGTAGTTCAGTTGGGATGTACTTCTCTCTTTTTTAATAATCCAAATGAGTCTTATTATGTCATGTCCCATTCCAGTATTCTTTCATCTGTGAGTCTTTTCTGCTGTTTTTCACTCCTCTAGCAGTCATACCCCTTGTGGAACTTCCATCCTTATGCAACCTACAGATAATTTCTCCCATGGGAAATTGTCACATGTTGGCATAGTTTTTTGCACTACTGTGAATATAAAAAAATGCACCACAAGCATATTTTAGTGACATTATAATAAAAAGTTTAATTAACAAAAAATACCATATAACGCATAAATTCATCATGAATTGGCTGTATCATGATGTATTGATAGCCAGCCATATCTGAGAAAAACAAAAACAAAACAAACCAAAAAACTTCACCCTCATGTCTTTTTGTGTCATTTTGTGGTTCAGGAGTCACAGCCGTCACAGAACTTGCCTGAATGTGTTGATCTGAGACCCTCTTTGGCACCTCTGTATCAGAGTGTCTGCTCCACCCCTTCCTCCCTGTATCATATGCATCAAATACCGGAAGGCACGCAGCAGGCACCCTCTGAGGAACTCTGGTTTTGTTTTTGTTTTTGTTTTTTTAAGATACCTCCAGCCAGCTGTCTAAGGCTTGTGCTAAGATACTCTACAGTTGTCATCTACTGATAATCTTTTATGTATAATGTCATTGTTGGATACTTATCTGGATTTTCCCAAACATAAGGCAGTCTGTCTTTGCCAATTCTAGAAGGTAGGGAAGGGACTGACTTTATTTTGCTGGTGGTCAAACCATCCTTTTCTTTGTTTTATTCTCTGGGCAGTGAATTATTTCCTGTTTCCATCTGTAAAATGATCAACTTTTTCATTCTAAAATACAATAAACATTATTTCCACAATGAGTTGTAATTTTTTGAAATTGGGAACTGTGTTTCCTATTTGTTGAGTATCTTCACAGAGCAGCATTAGCAACTCACGAAATATTTGGTTGGTGTTAGAAGCTCAATTGCTGTTTGTCCTGAAGATTTTCTGTTAAATTAATAATTGGGCAGCACCTAGGCAAAGTATGTTAAAAAAATGTTTTCTTTCAGAATGTTAAAGCACTCAAATTTGATTGAGGGGCAGGATTTATGTAAAGGAGAAAATATCCATCAGAAAAAAAATGTTTCTAATTTTATCATTTATTGATAGCCAGCCATATCTGAGAAAAACAAAAACAAAACAAAAAACCTTCACCCTCACGTGTTCTTGTGTCATTTTGTGATTCAGGAGTCACAGTTCCACAGCCGTCACAAGACTTGCCTGAATGTGATTTTGCTTTGTTTTGTTTTTTCTGTTTTTTTGTGAAGGGGAAGTACTGAAGAGTCATTCTAAGAAAATGAATTCCATGTACCTGGTTCACCGTTAGATACTCTTTAAATAAGTCTTTGAATGACAAGTATGTTTCTGGAAACACATGGTTAGCTGGATGATAACTAAAGTGATTGATCACAGGCTCAGTGGTTGTTGGCTTCACAGGGCAGGTTTAGGAGGCCCAGGTCTGTGCAAACAACAGGGTAGGGGGAGTACTTTCTAGTTCTAACTGTAAAGATGTCAAGAGATGAGCTTTGGGCAGAGGAGATATAGTTGTAATAGGGTGGGGTGGGCGTCACCTGTCAGTGCGGGGCTGTTTAGCAAGTGGCTATTAGGGGTTCTGCTCCACCAACAGTTGGCACCACAGTGGATCTTCCCTCCCTCCCCTTCCTCTGTATAAAAGACGCCCGGATTCTGACTGGGAGAAGATGGTTCTTTGAGACACTAGTCTGCCATCTTCTCGGTCTGCTGGCTTTCCGAATAAAGTCATTATTCCTTGTCCCAGCAACTCCTCTCCCAATTTACTGGCCTGTCGTTTGTTCAGAAGAATGAGCTTGGACTCGGTATCATCATTATTCCTATTTTTCAGAAAAAGCAACTAATACTCCAAGACTTTTAAACACTTGCCCGTAATTTCCTAACAGGTGAGTAAGGATGGAGGCTAGATTCAGTTCATCTTTTTCCCAGGGCAGTGTTTGTTCTCCCGTTCTAGACTCACTGGAGAATAACTCCAATGCCTCAATTCTCCTGAGCACATTCCCCATGAACCAGGGTTTTTCAGGGTTTTCAATAATCAAGGTGTCTCTGCAGAGGGCCTGGGGCAGTGGGAGAGATGAAAATCACCTCATTCAGGGAAAAGAAAAGCCAATGGAAGAGCAGGATAAACAAAGGGGGAGAAGAAAAAAGATACACAGATGAAACATCTATTTATCTAGAATGGTTGGAAATATTTATTTTGGCAACAGCTACACTTTATATCATTCATGGTCAAAAAATTCTTAAAAACATCATGTAACACTAAAATTAAACTGACCATAATTTATTTTATATGATGGTCAAAATCTTATTTTTCTTTGAGAATTTTTTTAGCATCTTTATTGGAGTATAATTGCTTTACAATGGTGTGTTAGTTTCTGCTTTATAACAAAGTGAATCAGCTATACATATACATATATCCCCATATCTCCTCCCTCTTGCACCTCCCTCCCACCCTCCCTATCCCACCCCTCTAGGAGGTCACAAAGCACCGAGCTGATCTCCCTGTGCTATGTGGCTGCTTCCCACTAGCTATCTATTTTACATTGGTAGTGTATATATGTCCATGCCACTCTCTCACTTCATCCCAGCTTACCCTTCCCCCTCCCCGTGTCCTCAAGTCCATTCTCTACATCGGCGTCTTTATTCTTATCCTGCCCCTAGGTACTTCAGAAACTTTTTTTTTAGATTCCATATATATGTGTTAGCACATGGTATTTGTTTTTCTCTTTCTGACTTACTTCACTCTGTATGACAGACTCTAGGTCCATCCAACTCATTACAAATAACTCAATTTCATTTTTTTTATGGTTGAGTAGTACTCCATTGTATATATGTACCACATCTGCTTTATCCATTCATCTGTCAATGGGCACTTAGGTTGCTTCCATGTCCTGGCTATTGTAAATGAGCTGCAGTGAACATTGTGGTACATGACTCTTTGAATTATGGTTTTCTCAGGGTATATGCCCAGTAGTGAGATTGCTGGGTTGTATGGTAGTTCTATTTTTAGTTTTTTAAGGAACCTCCATACTGTTCCTCATGGTGGCTGTATCGATTTACATTCCCACGAACAGTGCAAGAAGGTTCCCTTTTCTCTACACCCTCTCCAGCATTTATTGTTTGTAGATATTTTGATGATGGCCATTCTGACTGGTGTGAGGTGATATCTCATTGTAGTTTTGATTTGCATTTCTCTAATAATTAGTGATGTTGAGTATCCTTTCATGTGTTTGTTCATTGGCGGTCTGTATATCTTCTTTGGAGAAATGTCTATTAAGGTCTTCTACCCATTTTTGGATTGGGTTGTTTGTTTTTTGATATTGAGCTGCATGAGCTGTTTATATATTTTGGAGATTAATCCTTTGTCAGTTGCTTCATTTGCAAATATTTTCTCCAATTCTGAGGTTTGTCTTTATTTTATTTATTTATTTTTTGGTGGTACGCGGGCCTCTGACTGTTGTGGCCTCTCCCGTTGTGGAGCACAGGCTCCAGATGCACAGGCTCCGCGGCCATGGCTCAAGGGCCTAGCCACTCCACTGCATGTGGGATCTTCCTGGACTGGGACAAGAACCCGTGTCCCCTGCATCGTCAGGCGGACCCTCAACCACTGCGCCACCAGGGAAGCCCCTGAGGTGTGTCTTTTTGTCTTGTTTATGGTTTCCTTTGCTGTGCAAAAGGTTTTAAGTTTCATTAGGTCCCATTTGTTTATTTTTGTTTTTATTTCCCTTTCTCTAGGAGGTGGGTCAAAAAGGATCTTGCTGTGATTTAGGTCACAGAGTGTTCTGCCTGTGTTTTCCTCTAAGAGATTTATAGTGTCTGGCCTTACATTTAGGTCTTTAATCCATTTGGAGTTTATTTTTGTGTATGGTGTTAGGGAGTGTTCTAATTTCATTCTTTTCCATGTAGCTGTCCAGTTTTCCCAGCACCACTTATTGAAGAGGTTGTCTTTTCTCCCTTGTATATTCTTGCCTCCTTTATCAAAAATAAGGTGACCATATGTGTGTGGGTTTATCTCTGGGCTTTCTATCCTGTTCCATTGGTTTATATTTTTGTTTTCATGCAACTACCATACTGTCTTGATTACTGTAGCTTTATAGTGTAATCTGAAGTCCGGGAGCCTGATTCCTCCAGTTTTGTTTTTCTTTCTCAAGCCTGCTTTGGTTATTCGGGGTCTTTTGTGTTTCCATACAAATTGTGAAATTTTTCATTCTAGTTCTGTGAAAAATGCCATTGGTAGTTGGTTAGGGATTGCATTGAATTTGTAGATTGCTTTGGGTAGTATAGTCATTTTCACAATGTTGATTCTTCCAATTCAAGAACATGGTATATCTCTCCATCTGTTGGTATCATCTTTAATTTCTTTCATCAGTGTCTTATAGTTTTCTGCATAGAGGTCTTTTTTCTCTTTAGGTAGCTTTATTCCAAGGTATTTTATTATTTTTGTTGCAATGGTAAATGGGAGTGTTTCCTTAAATTCTCTTGTAGAGTTTTCATCATTAATGTATAGGAATGCAAGAGATTTGTGTGCATTAATTTTGTATCTTGCTACTTTACCAAATTTGTTGATTAGCTCTAGTAGTTTTCTGGTAGCATGTTTAGGATTCTCTATATATAGTATCATGACATCTGCAAACAGTGACAGTTTTACTTCTTTTCAGATTTGGATTCCATTTACTACTTTTTCTTCTCTGATTGCTATGGCTAAAATTTAGAAAACTATGTTGAATAGTGGTGAGAGTGGACATCTTGTCTTGTTCCTGATCTTAGAGGAAATGCTTTCAGTTTTTCACCATTGAGAATGATGTTTGCTCTGGGTTTATCATATATGGCCTTTATTATGTTGAGGTAAGTTCCCTGTATGCCTACTTTCTGGAGGGTTTTTATCATAAAGCGGTGTTGAATTTTGTCGAAAGCTTTCTCTGCATCTATTAAGATGATCATATGGTTTTTCTCCTTCAATTTGTTAATATGGTGTATCACATTGATTGATTTGCGTATATTGAAGAATCCTTGCATTCCTGGGATAAACCCCACTTGATCATGGTGTATGATCATTTTAATGTGCTGATGGATTCTGTTTGCTAGTATTTTGTTGAGGTTTTTTGCATCTATGTTCATCAGAGATATTGGCCTGTAGTTTTCTTTCTTTGTGACATCTTTGTCTGGTTTTGGTATAAGGGTGATGGTGGCCTCATAGAATGAGTTTGGGAGTGTTCCTCCCTCTGCTATATTTTGGAAGAGTTTGAGAAGGATAGGTGTTAGCTCTTCTCTAAATGTTTGATAGAATTTGCCTGTGAAGCCATCTGGTCCTGGGTTTATCTTTGTTGGAAGATTTTTAATCAGTCGCAATTTCAGTGCTTGTGATTGGTCTGTGTATATTTTCTGTTTCTTCCTGGTTCAGTCTCGGAAGTTTGTGCTTTTCTAAGAATTTGTCCATTTCTTCCAGGTTGTCCATTTTATTGGCATTTAGTTGCTTGTAGTAATCTCTCATGACCTTTGTATTTCTGCAGTGTCAGTTGTTACTTCTCCTTTTTCATTTCTAATTCTGTTGATTTGAGTCTTCTCCCTTTTGTTCTTGATGAGTCTGGCTAATGGTTTATCAATTTTGTTTATCTTCTCAAAGAACCAGGTTTTAGTTTTATTGATCTTTGCTATTGCTTCTTTCATTTCTTTTTCATTTATTTCTGATCTGATCTTTATGATTTCCTTCCTTCTGCTAACTTTGGGGGTTTTTTGTTCCTCTTTCTCTAATTGCTTTAGGTGTAAGGTTAGGTTGTTTATTTGGGATTTTTCTTGTTTCTTGAGGTACGATTATATTGCTATAAACTTCCCTCTTAGAACTGTTTTTGCTGCATCCCATAGGTTTTGGGTCTTTGTGTTTTCATTGTCATTTGTTTCTAGGTATTTTTTGATTTCCTCTTTGATTTCTTCAGTCATCTCTTGGTCATATAGTAGTGTAGTGCTTAGCCTCCATGTGTTTGTGTTTTTTACAAATTTTTTCCTGTAATTGATATCTAGTCTCATAGTGTTGTGGTCAGAAAAGATACTTGATGCGATTTCAATTTTCTTAAATTTACCAAGTCTTGATTTGTGACCCAAGATATGATCTATACTTGTGAATGTTCCATGCGCACTGGAGAAGAAAGTGTATTCTGTTGTTTTGGATGGAATGTCCTATAAATATCCATTAAGTCCATCTTCTTTAATGTATCATTTAAAGCTTGTGTTTCCTTATTTATTTTCATTTTGGATGATCTGTCTATTGGTGAAAATGGGGTGTTAATGTCCCCTACTATGATTGTATTACTGTCGATTTCCCTTTTATGGCTGTTAGCATTTGCCTTATGTAATGAGGGGCTCCTATGTTGGGTGCATAAATATTTTCAATTGTTATATCTTCTTCTTGGATTGATCCCTTGATCATTATGCAGTGTGCTTCTTTGTCTCTTGTAATAGTCTTTGTTTTAAAGTCTATTTTGTCTGATATGAGAATTGCTACTCCAGCTTTCTTTTGATTTCCATTTGCATGGAATATCTTTTTCCATCCCCTCACTTTCAGTCTGTATGTGTTCCTAGGTCTGAAGTGGGTCTCTTGTACACAGCATATATACGGGTCTTGTTTTTGAATCCATTCATCCAGCCTACGTCTTTTTGGTGGAGCATTTAATCCATTTACATTTAAGGTAGTTATCGATATGTACGTTCCTATTACCATTTTCCTAATTGTTTTGGGTTTGTTATTGTAGGCCTTTTCCTTCTTTTGTGTTTCCTGCCTAGAGAAGTTCCTTTAGCATTTGTTTTAAAGCTGGTTTGGTTTTGCTGAATTCTTTTAGCTTTTGCTCTCTGTAAGAGTTTTAATTTCTCTGTTGAATCTGAATGAGATCCTTGCTGGGTAGAGTAATCTTGGTTGTAGGTTTTTCCCTTTCACCACTTTAAATATGTCCTGCCACTCCCTTCTGGCTTGCAGAGTTTCTGCTGAAAGATCAGCTGTTAACCTTATGGGGATTCCCTTGTATGTTATTTGTTGTTTTTCCCTTGCTGCTTGTAGTATTTTTCCTTTGTATTTAATTTTTGATAGTTTGATTAATTATGTGTCTTGGCATGTTTCTCCTTGGATTTACCCTGTATGGGACTCTCTGTGCTTCCTGGACTTGATTAACTATTTCCTTTCCCATATTAGGGAAGTTTTCAAGTATAATCTCTTGAAATATTTACTCAGACCCTTTCCTTTTCTCTTCTTCTGCAGGGACCCCTATCATTTGAATGGTGGTGTGTTTAATGTTGTCCCAGAGGTCTCTGAGACTGTCCTCAATTCTTTTCATTCTTTTTTCTTTATTCTTCTCTGTAGTAGTTATTTCCATTATTTTATCTTTCAGGTCACTTCTCCATTCTTCTGCCTCAGATATTCTGCTATTGATTTCTTCTAGATCATTTTAAATTTCATTTATTGTGTTGTTCATCATTGTTTGTTTGCTCTTTAGTTCTTCTAGTCTCTTGTTGAACATTTCTTGTATTTTCTCCATCCTATTCCAAGATTTTGGTTCATCTTTACTATCATTACCGTGAATTATTTTCCAGGTAGCCTGACTCTTTCCTCTTCATTTGTTTGGTCTGATGGTTTTTTGCTTTGCTCCTTCATCTGCTGTGTATTTCTCTGTCTTCTCATTTAGTTAACTTACTGTGTTTGGGGCCTCCTTTTTGCAGGCTGCAGGTTCATAGTTCCCGTTGTTTTTGGTGTCCTGCCCCACTGGCTAAGGTTGGTTCAGTGGGTTGTGTAGGCTTCCTGGTGGAGGGGACTGGTGCCCGTGTTTTCATGGATGAAGCTAGATATTGTATTTCTGGTGGGCAGGACTGCGTTCGGTGGTGTGTTTTGGGGTGTCTGTGACCTTATTATGATCTTAGCTAGCCTCTCTGCTAATGTGTTGTGTGCATTCCTGTTTTGCTAGTTGTTTGGCATAGGGTGTCCAGCACTGTTGGTTGCTGGTCATTGAGTGGAGCTGAGTCTTAGCATTGAGATGGAGGTCTCTGGGAGAGGTTTCACTGTTTGATATTACATGGAGCTGGGAGGATTCTGGTGGACCAATGTCCTGAACTCGGCTCTGCCACCTCATAGGCACAGGCCTGACACCCAGCCGGAGCACAAGACCCTGTCAGTCACACAGCTCAGAAGAAAAGGGAGAAAAAATGAAAGAAAGAAACAATAAAACAAAAGTTATTAAAAAAATTTTTTTTAAATTAAAAAGTAATAAAAAAAAAGAAAAGAGCAACCAAACCAAAAAACAAATCTACCAGTGATAACAAGTGCTAAAAAGTATACAAAAAAAAAAAAAAGGACAGAACCGTAGGACAAATGGTAAAAGCAAAGCTATACAGACAAAATCACACAAAGAAGCATACGCATACACACTCACAAAAAGAGAGAAAGGAAAAAAAACTATATATAAAAAAGAAAAAAGAAGAGAGCAACTGCATCAATAAACGAATCTACCAATGATAATAAACTCTAAATACTAAACTAAGATAAACATTAAACCAGAAACAAATTAGATGCAGAAAGCAAACCCCAAGTCTACAGTTGCTCCCAAAGTCCACCGCCTCAATTTTTGGGGTGATTCGCTGTCTATTCAGGTATTCCACAGATGCAGGGTAGATCGAGTTGACTGAGGAGATTTCATCCGCTGCTCCTGAGGCTGCTGGGAGAAATTTCCCTTTCTCTTCTTTGTTCGCACAGCTCCTGGGGTTCAGCTTTGGTTTTGGCCCCACCTCTGCGTGTAGGTCACCTGCAGACGTCTGTTCCCTGCCCAGACAGGACGGGATTAAAGTAGCATCTGATAAGGGGGCTCTGGCTCACTCAACCCGGGAGTGGGAGGGGTATGGAATGTGGGGCGAGCCTTTGGTGGCAGAGGCCAGCATGACGTTGCACCAGCCTGAGGCGCACTGTGTTCTCCTGGGAAAGTTGTCCCTGGTCACAGGACCCTGGCAGTGGTGGGTTGCACAGGGTCCCAGGAGGGGAGGTGTGGATAGTGACCTGTGCTTGCACACAGGCTTCTTGGTGGCGGCAGCAGCAGCCTTCGCGTCTCATGCCCGTCTCTGGGGTCCGCGCTGTTAGCCGTGGCTCGTGCCCATTTCTGGAGCTCCTTTAAGCAGCACTCTTAATCCCCTCTCCTTGCCACCAGGAAACAAAGAGGGAAGAAAAATTCTTTTGCCTCTTTGGCAGGTTCAGACTTTTTCCTGGACTCCCTCCCGGCTAGCCGTGGTGCACTAACCCCTTCAGGCTCTGTTCACGCGCCAACCCCAGTCCTCTCCCTGCGATCCACTGAAGCCCGAGCCTCAGCTCCCAGCCCCGCCCACACCGGCGGGTGAACACACAAGCCTCTCGGGCTGGTGAGTGCCAGTCGGCACCGATCCTCTGTGCGGGAATCTCTCCGCTTTGCCCTCTGAACCCCTGTTGCTGCGCTCTCCTCCGCGGCCCCGAAGCTCCCCCCTCCTCCACCTGCAGTCTCTGCCCGTGAAGGGGCTTCTAGTGTGTGGAAACCTTTCCTCCTTCACGGCTCCCTCCCACTGGTGCAGGTCCCATCCCTATCCTTTTGTCTCTGTTTATTCTTTTTTCTTTTGCCCTACCCACCAGGTACATGGGGAGTTTCTTGCCTTTTGGGAAGTCTGAGGTCTTATGCCAGCGTTCAGCAGGTGTTCTATAGGAGTTGTTCCACATGTAGATGTATTTCTGATGTATTTGTGGGGAGGAAGGTGATCTCCACGTCTTACCCTCTGTCATCTTGAAGGTCTCCCTACAAAGTCTTGTTTTAAATTCTAATTATTACTGTGAATCTTTAAGAAAATCTGGCCCTATTGATTCTGGGTACATTGATTTTACTATATCCAGTGTACCAAGGATAGTTATTTCAGATGCCATCTATTGTTATGAACTGTCATGCCCTACCCTGCCCCACTGATTCCAATTTATTACTTCAACTGAAAAGAGAAAACATTTCAGTGAAAGGGGAAGCAGGAAATTCCAATGGATAAGCAGCAGTTGGAGTGCTAACCTGTCATTCGGATGGAAAAAATGCTGTTGTTGACACATTTATTCCTTGTTTGTGACACAAATTAGGTAACTCCCTGATGTACTGTCTCTTCACAGAATTGGTGGGGGTGTGATAAATGTCTATGTGGTATATAAAGATATTCATAACACAGAATTATGATATGAAAAATCCTTTTCTCACAATAGAAAGAATAACTCATGTTGTACATAATTTGTACCTATATATTTTGTTGTTATAAATCTGGGTTTGCTCAATAAGCTGAAGTTCATTTCTTCACCATGAATCTTGAACCCAACATTGATGAATCAAAAGGATCAAATAGGAGCAAAGCTCCTATACTTTATATATAATAGTTATACAGGTCCACCTCAGTGAGTCTGTTTTAAAATGACCACTTTAGTTAAATGAATTATTTTTCCTCTCAAAAATAATTTTGGAATTCTGATACTTTGTAGTGTAAGACTCAAAGGGACTTTTTATTCCTCTGTTTCCTGAATGATATCCCAGATATATGGATAATATCCTTATTTTAATCATTTTAAAATGTATATATATATTTTTTTGCGGTACACGGGCCCCCCACCGCTGCGGCCTCTCCCGTCGCGGAGCACAGGCTCCCGACGCGCAGGCCCAGCGGCCATGGCCCACGGGCCCAGCCACTCCGCGGCACGCGGGACCCTCCCAGACCGGGGCACAAACCCGCGTCCCCTGCATCGGCAGGCGGCCTCCCAACCACTGCGCCACCAGGGAAGCCCTAAAATGTATATTTGATATTCATTAAAATATATTTGATTTCTGATTTTGATAATTATGTTATGCTCATGTAAGATGTTAACATTAGGGGAAGATAGATGGAGGGAATAAAAAGTTAAAAAGAAAAAAATGTATTGAACTCCCCCCATTTGCCCAGAATTGTGTGAGGCACTTGGTACACAGTGGTGATTAAGCAGTCAGAATCTATTATTCCCTCCTCTCCTCACTTAGTTATGAAGTTATCATTTAGTCATACCAACGTTTTTTCCACTGCAATTGAAGCCTATGTGTGTCTTATTCTTTTCTAGAAAACCTTAATTTTCCCACTTACTGAGCACTTATGCTCAGTTAAGCACTTATTCCCAGGTGTTTTCCATATTTCATTGCTTTATTCTTACAGCACACCTGTAGAGTAAGTGTTATTACCCATGATTTGCATGTGAGGAGACTGAGGTGAGCATATAAGCTAAACAGCTTCCCCATAAGACAGAGTGGCTGAACTGGGACTTCCACTTGGGTTTGTATAAATCCGTAGGGTGTTGTCATCTCATCTCACAGCCCTCCACTGATAAGAATCACCTCTGTGCCGGGTCCTTTCAGGTCTCAATCCTTTTCCTCATAGCCCTATTCTTGTAACATTTGTTACTTACCAGCAAACTGCTCTGCTACCTCTTAACCATTAGCAGAACTACAAACTGGATGAAGTTTCTAAATCATGGTTTGGCTAATGTAGAAGGGTTTATGAGAATGGGTTCAGACCTAACATTAAGGATTAGACAATGCCAATGCTTTCTGATGGAAATCATATGTAGATAACAGAGGCTGTTTGTGCCAGTGAAGTATCTACTTTTTTTGAAAGTACCTCTACTTTTTTGAAACTTCCACCATCCCTTGATCAACTTATACTCAAGCCCGGTTATGTTTCCAGTTACTGTTTAAAGTCAGAAAATAAACAAATCCTTGAATAGCATTCCTCATCAGTTATAAATTTAACTTCTTAACTTTAATATGCAAAGGTTGGACCTGGGGCTGCCTAGGTTATCTGGGCTGCAGAGTACATTGGTTCTTTTCATCTCAACAAGATGGAAATTTTAGGATACCAAGGGGACAGAGAGAAGACAAGGCTCTTTTTTATTCCCAAAGAACACGAAGTTCTGACATTACTCACGATCTCTCAATCTTTGCATGAAGGTGGGCATTCTCAAGGCTCCTGGGCATGAGTGGTTGTTGCTCCCCTAGGAATTGGGACAGATATGACCAGAAGAGGTGCCAATGGTGGTATAGTCCAGTCTCTGTTCCTAGTAGGAGCATGGGTAAATTTCTTTCTGGACTCAGTATCAGGCAAGGCTGTGGTTCTTCCAGTAGGTAGATTGCTGCTCTCAAAGACATTGTGAACATTTTCTCCTTTTACTTGGCTGCTAAGAAGCTTAGTTCCAAGTTTAAGTCTCTACCATTTTGTCCTCAACTTGGTTGTGGCTTTGTCTGACTTTCCCATTCTTAGTTTTCATTAATCCTGATTTTTTAATTAAAAAAAAAATGCTTGGGCTTCCCTGGTGGCGCAGTGGTTGAGAGTCCGCCTGCCGATGCAGGGGACACGGGTTCGTGCCCCGGTCCGGGAAGATCCCACATGCCGCGGAGCGGCTGGGCCTGTGAGCCATGGCCGCTGAGCCTGCGCGTCCGGAGCCTGTGCTCCGCAACGGGAGAGGCCACAACAGTGAGAGGCCCACATACCGCAAACAAAACAAAACAAAACAAAACAAAACAAAACAAAAATGCTTTTATACTTTACACATCTCTGAAAGTAACCTCAAATCCCTTTGGGAATGAGGCTGAATGTAAATAATCAATGCTATTAATAAGTAATATTTTAACAGCTTCATTCTTATCTATTGAATGAAGTAGTCTATTGTCTTTACTTATCTCCAAATAATTATACTGTAAAAATTCAATGAAAGGTTTTGTTGTCCAGGCAGAACCAGGACCCACCATGGTAAAATCTGACTTCAGTGATCCTTATAAAAATTTTGCAGGTTACTTTTATATCTGAGAAACAGAACATATAGCTATATAGGACATTTTTATTGTTCTTGATATCCAATGTCTCATTCTAAAGAAATTAATAAATTATAACTGCCACCAACAATGAATGAGGTGGCCAGAATCATCGCCTCTTTGCGAGAACTGGGATTTATAACTTTACTCTTCTCTGCTTTAACAGTACATCCCAGTTATTTCTACGATTGGTTTCTCAAAGTAGGGACCATGAATTTCTGGGAGACTTCATAGATTCTGAAAAAGTTCTTGGTTTCAGAACATGATTTTGCTGGAAAAAAGGAATCGGTTCACTTTTCTGGAATCAGTCTTTAGTTATAGAATTTAAACATAGGGATCCTAATTAAGAAATAAGAACAACATTTAAAGAGATGAAAATGCATGCTAAGAAGAGAGCTAAGAAAAGCTAATCCTTTCCAGTTAAGAGAGAAGAAGGCTGAGGGATAACATATGATAAAGCTTTATGTAATGCATTTCATACTGGTTTATTGGATGAATTAATCAATTTATTTTTATTTTTTTAATTAATTAATTAATGGCTGCATTGGGTCTACACTGCTGCGTGCGGGGTTTCTCTAGTTGCTGTGAGTGGGGGCTACTCTTCGTTGCAGTGCAGGGGCTTCTCATCGCAGTGGCTTCTTTGGTTGCGGAGCACAGGCTCTAGGTGTGTGGGCTGCAGTAGTTGTGGCTCGCCAGCTCTAGAGCGCAGGCTCAGTAGTTGTGGCACATGGGTTTAGTTGCTCTACTGCATGTGGGATCTTCCTGGACCAGGGGTTGAACCCATGTCCCCTGCATTGGCAGGTGGGTTCTTAACCACTGTGCCACCAGGGAAGTCCCTAATGGATTTATTAATCAACTAATTTATGCTATTAAAGATCATACTTTCAAAAGTATTTATTTATTCATTTTAGGTAAAAATAGGTAAGACCAAGTAAGTCTTCTTTTGTATAGAATACATTAACATCTTATGTCTGGCTGCTTTGTTTTCAATGGGAAAGTCACAGAACAATAATATAGGACCATATCATTTTAAACCTTTATGTTTTCTATAGGAAAAATTAACCCATATGTTCTAAATTGATTTGCCCTTAAGTCATTACAATGTGGCATTGTAAAGACCGCCTGATGTCAAAAGAAGCTTCTGGATTTTTTTAAACAATCATTTTTGTCAGTTTTTGCCAAGAATAAAATGAATTAGAGAACCAGAAGGCTTTACAGAGTGGAGCCAAGTTGCTTGAACAGGTTCTACATTTGAAGTTGTAAACCCTTCCATTTTTTTACCAGGACATATCTCTGAAAATGAAAATCCCAATAGAGGATTTTCAAAACATGGACAGCACAAAGTTAGTGAAAGAGTCTGTTTCTGAAGCCAATATTTTCATTATGTCATCACTTATTAATAAAAACAGTGCATCTCATTCTTCTCTACTTTCCTGCAGAAAGAGTCCATTTGTGAAAAGGTTGATTCAGCTCTGTGCATCCTTATTGCCAAAGGGAAGTTGTACCTGGTAGGAGAGACAAACGAGGGTCAACACATTATGAATAGGTATATTATGTGCTTAAGCATTGTATTAGAGCTTCAGAGTGCTACAGGATATGGACAGGGAAAAGATGAACTTGGCAGCAAATTGAGGAAATTTTGATGGAAGAGATGAAGACATTAATTTTAACACCTTAGCTAAATAGCCAAGTACACGGTTTTACTGTTTGCTGGGTGAACCAGGAAGATGAAGTAGTATGGACTGTGTACTTTGGGCTTCTCCTGCCTGCAGAAGGCCATGGAATGAAGACATGTGCCTCTGGTAGGTGATAAGAGGGATTAGGGACAAGCACAGTGGGGACAAAGAGGAGATAAGAGAATGGTCAAGGCAGATTTCTTTGACCTTGTAATTTTACTTCCTTAATAAAGAAGAATATCTCTGCGCTTTTGTTCCAGTTTTTCTGCCACCAGTAATGATTTTCTCCACCACCCACCTGGAATCCTGTCCAACCCATTCGTTCAAGGCTGAGTTCAAAGATTGCCTATTCTGGGAAGACTTCTCTTACCTTCCAGGCAGAATTTTCTACTCTCTCCTTGATGGTTTTAACAGCACTGTAGATTTTAAATAAAGAAGATCAAAAGCATCCAAATCTTGGAATTATGCCAAAAGGATTTAAAAAATTAACATAGGATTTTTTCCCCAAATATGGCATTACAATGACTGAATACTCATTATACTAGAATTCCCAGCACACAGTGGGTTAATCCTGTGGGATGCCACAACTGCTTGGTGATGGAGAGGGTGCCCTGGAACCCTCAGCAAGGTCTTGGCAGTCTTCCAGGTGATGTATGAGATAGGAAGATTCTTGGTTATTCTCCATCATAGTGCTCCTTTGGAATTAAGATATCTAACCTCATTAAGCCAGAGCAGGTTAACTCCTGGATATGCTACTAAAACCATCTTCTACAATATTTTGGTTCAACTTTTTTTCTGCCATAGTACTTCTCACATTGTTTAAATGAGGTCCAGAATAGTTGCGTCTTATACGTGTTAAACTTATGCATTTTGAGGAGGTGATGGGAAGAAGGCAAGGGGAGGAAGCAGACCAGAAGACCAAGAAAGAGGGAAAACAAGAAAAAGGTGACAACTCTATTGGAAAAGCATATATCTATTGAAATGGAGAGTGGGTTTAAGTTGGGATACATGAATCTCACCCTGTGCTAGCTGATCTCGGTTTCTTGGGCTTCTGTTGGTGGATGTCTCTCTGTGCTGGAGAAGAATCTATTGTTTAAATGTTTACTTTTTCTCACACTATGAACCTGAATGCAGGACAACAAACTCCTTCACCAGGGACGCAATCAAAGAGTAATCACTTCTAACACTGGAGGAAACCCAGCTCTTTCTTAAAGGATTTTTTCAAATGAAATTTTGCATAGGATTTTTATTTCAGTTTTTGTTGTAAGAGCTGACTTTATAAAACAACCCCAAATTAAATGCAGTTCCATTGGCATCTATTAGATGGTGAGCACTTCAAAGGCAGGGACCAGGCCTTCTTACTGGCCATTTTTGTGTTTTGTGCTCCTAGCACTTAGAAGTCTTAATTAACACTGGCTGGATTAATGAGATCATCTCTTCTACAGCTTCAGAACAGCTCTCCTTTCACCCACCTTCCTCTTAAGACTTATGATAGTTATTGACCCAAATTACCTTCTATTTGTGCATTGTGCCCTTGTGCTCTCTGAGCAGGCAATTTGCTCCCTTTAGGCTCATCCACAAGAAATAGTTAACCTTTTCCAGCCAGTGTCTTAAACATGTGCATCTGGATTTGCTGCTTACTTTGACCAAATCTTCTGTTCCTCTCCTAACTGACTTAGTTAGAATGATGAGCTGCTCTAGAAAGAAGCAGGGTCCACAGCCTTTCTTTCCAAATGGGCAGGAGGGTGAATTTGGAAGGACTCGGGAGCCTCTACTTCTTTTAGCCCTCCCTGGATCTTAGCTGAAATGAAGCTGCTGTCTGGGGCATGGAAAATGTTAACTGGCTTTCTCTTCACCGTCCCTCCCCCTCACTGTGAAGTGATAGTTGCTCAGGGTGCAGGCTCAGCCTGAGAGAGCTTATGTGCTCCTGCTTAATTGTTTGGAAGCTAAAAACAGACATGGAACAGTGAGAAACAGATTTTTTCCTGGGTGCATGTTCAGTGGAGCACTGCTTAAATCACTCCAAGCTTCCCCCAATCATTTCTGAAACAAGGTGGGGCTGAAGTAATTAAGTAAATAAATGAAATCACAGAAAATCGAGAGGAAAGAAAACTGTTTTTCCTCACAATACAAATGATTTTCAGAAAGCTCATTTATTAAATGCCAGGTAACCAGTTCCTTTTCAGCCTCCTTCCTCTGTTACCAGCTTAGCCCCTGGGCTGCGGGATGTGGGGCGCTGGGTACCAGGCTCTCCACAGGGGTGATTCCGGCTCAGGAATTTGCGGAGCCCAGCCCCCTCCATTTCCTCCCACTGAGAGCACTGCTCCAGCCTGGCAACCTATCCATGGGCGCTGTCACAGGGACTCAGACAACTGCTGACAAACATCCACCCTGGATTTGTCTAGAGCGGCAGTTGTGGGAGCCTCTGGCTTAGCAGCATCCATCAGAGGTCTTTTCAGAAACCATCTTAATAAAAAAGATTCCTGCTGTAATATTAACAGGCAACCTCTGTACATCCCATGTTTGAGAACTGTTCTTGGTACCATAATGTACATTGATGGCAGTGGCTCAAGTTGTCAGATCCAGTAAAAGCCAGAAAAAGAACAGCATAATATTTATGGGCTGAATGGTTTTGAAACAAGAAATGCTTCTGGCATAAAAGGAGATGAAATTTATGCTAACAATCAAAATCATTGCAAATCTGGGTTATTAAAACCAATATTGTATTTTTTGAAAGCCACACGAACCCAGATAACAGACTTTAAGAAGACCAAGTGATTCTAAAGGACATTAGACAAAAAGAGAAGTTTAACTGTAGATTATTAGCATGATGGTACTGAACCAGGGTTGCTTATTTCCTCTCTGTATTTTTTATATGGTGGTTGGGGAATAAATGCTTTTTTACATGGGGGAAAAACAGCAGGCTCAGAGTATATGGAAAATTCAGGCGGTGGTCATAAATACATATACCACAATTTATTTTAATTTGAAAGCATAAGCTCCATAGGAAATGAAGCAAAAGGTTTGGATTCTTTCAGCTAGTAGATTTTGAGAAAATTTTCCGTAATTCAATCTTTTATTTTTCTTACTGGTTTTCATGTATCTGTAAGAAACCACCACTAAACGAATTGTCTTGTACCAGCACCACTTTCATGCACATTTATTGTGTAAAGTGGAAGCTCCTAAGTGTAAGAACTCTGTAGGACTGAGTAATAAGCATGACTCCAGACCCCACCACACTGACAAAGCAGAAAGGGGCATTTTCATTTGGTTTTACACATACATTCCATTTGTTCAAGTAGACAAGAATTTTCTCACAACTTGAAAGATATTTCTATAAAATATATGTATTTTTTGCCTCGGGAGAATTTTTAGCCTTAAAATGAAGAAAGGAAGTGGCCAAAAGGAAAGGATGTGTATATGCTTTCCTTCTGCCCTCAGGTATAAATATTTTCTCGTATGTGTTGTCTTTTTCTTAGACACCAGAAGTGAGGATGTACAAGTCTGACCAATGCTAGTTTACTTGATATTACCACTGCAAGATGAAGAAAACAGAGGAAAGACCCATTATGAAAAAAAAGATCACCTCCAACAATCAAATTTAAAATCCAGCAGCAAGACTACAGTAAAGTATTGCACTAAAATTTTTAGTGCTCAGAATGTCGAAGTATAATTTTCAAAAAGTTAAAACATGACGTTGACGCAAATATAGAATGAACACATGCCAAAGATATTATCCAACTCATTAATTAATGGGAAAAACAGTAAAATCATAAAGCTGGTTCAAAGAGCATTTGAGGAGCTGGTTGTTTATAGATGATGTAATAAAGGAATATTAAGTTAGATTGCTGCATTAGAATTAAACTGTTAATTGTCAACAGTACAAGAAACTGTAACACTTGAGGTTATTTTTCTCTCAGACAGAAAATATTGCTTCTGTACCAGATACAGGTTTACAAGATAACATGTAACTTCACAGAACCTGAGCCTTTAATTTATATTTTAAATATCAAAATCTAGCGATGGTAGATTATTTCAGAAAATTAAGTAATCCTTGACCAAATGGGTCTGTTCAACACTGTTTCAGTGTGACTTTGAAATAATTCGCACTCATCCTCTTGTCCATTTACAAGTTATGGATGATTTTTCTTAACAAGTGACCTAAGGAATTCCGAATTTACCACGTAATCATCTGTTACATTTTTTTTGACAGCATGTTGCTTGGTAAGAATGAAATTTTAATCAAGTATCTGTCAACCTTTTGTCACTTCCTTGATTCTTCCAATATTGATATTTGGTGCTTGTGTACTTTGCAGCTTATGAATTAGTCTCACTGATGTTTGCAGCTCTTAGCAGCCTGGCTTGCTGAGCTGGAAAGAACCGTCAGTGACAGTGAGAACTTATTCTTCAGTGACATGTGAGGGTGCTGGGATATTGTGATGTATGCCTCCCCCTTCCCCCCATTACTTACATACACACACACACTCACACACACATACAGCCTCACCCAATAGGAGTGGTGAATCTTAGACAATTTTATGAGGACAGGGAAAGCACAAATCCTCCAAGAAGAAGCTAATCCTCCTTTGAGTTTCCTGATTAGCTAAGCAATAGAACTACAGACTCCTTGCATTGGACAGGACCTTAGAGGTTAACTATTCCCACTTCCCTGTCAAAGTAAGAGTCCCCAGAACAGCCTTCGCCCGTGATCTTTGTAAAATGCAAATTCAATCATGTCACTCTCCTGTTAACATCAGCCAGTGGCTCCCCTTTGCCCTCAGGATACAGTCCACATTCCTAACATGACTTACAAGGTCTGGCCCCTCTTCTCTGCCTCCATCCTCAAACCTCTTCACTCTTCTCCTTTTGCACCTTTTTCCTTCTAGTATATGAATTTGCTTTAGTTTTTAAAATGTGTCCTGTTTTCATTAACCTCTGCGCACAGGCTGTGTCTTTTCTCTGGGTAGTTCATAGTCTTCAGGGCCAGTCTGAAGAAGATCTTGTGAATTTGACCCAAAGGTCATTGTTTGCTCCTTAGCATAATATTCAATACATTTTTTTTCCTTGAGCTGGAACTATTTGTGAGACAGCAGAATCGAGTTGGTAGATGCGGAAATTACAGGAATGACAGAAATGTAGCACACTGAGATTTGGGCCTGCATCTGATGAAGTCGTTCATGGCCATCTTTGAGAACAACATGGAAGGATCCAGGTTGGATCATAGTGCTGAGTGAGATCTGTAAGTGGTAGAACACAGAACCTCAAGGGGGGGCATGAGTTGTCAATAGCATGCTTGAGGGAGGTCTCTGTCATTGCCCTTTGCAGGCCATTATTTTCATAATGTTTTGGAGGTGAACCTCAATGGCAGGTTGCTGAAATTTTCAAATGGACTCAAGTTGGAAGAAGTTAATATTTTAGATGAAGGTTAGTTGACAAAATGTTCCTGACATATTGAAATAATGAGTTATATCTAACCAGACAAATTTTAAGTGGATAATCACAATGAAACAGCACAGTGATAGGGTACAGTGGGAATGGGAAAGAGATTTGGAACAAATATTGGTGAGTCTAGTTGAGAGTAAATTCCACAGGAGTTCGCAGGGTGACATGACTTCCAAAAAATTGTAGGGTTTCTTGGCAAATTAATGAAAGCATAGTATTTATATCAATGTGAGTTTTAATGTCATTTTTCTCCCTGACTTGCTCAGTTCAGAGATGGGTATCTATGTTTGGATTCAGGCATTATATTTCAGGATGCTGGAAAACTGGAGTGTGTGCAGAGGAATGCACATAGGATGGAGAGGTGACTAAAAGCTTTGTGATGGGAGGGTTGGGGGAAGACATCTGCTTTATTTAGCTTGGAAACAAGAATGGGAATATAATAACTCTTTTCAAATATTTGGAGGGGTAGTGCATGGATGAAGGATTTATTTTATTTGGTGTGGCTCCTGAGGCAGAGCTAAGACCAATGAAGCAAAGTAGTAGTTAGGAAAAGTGCCTTAATATAGATAGCTCCTTTCTGATGGAGAAAGCATCATAAAACCAAGCTGTCTCAGGAAGCTATGAGTTCCTTGTCACTGAAAATATCCAGAGGCCAGACAACCAATGATTTGTTGGAAATGTAGTAGGCTTTCCAGTATTAGGGAGAGGCTGTTGAACTATCATGCTTTAGTATCTTTCAACTTTTATATAATTACTGTCTCCTTATTAAGACCTGTATTTGGGCTTCCCGGGTGGTGCAGTGGTTGAGAGTCCGCCTGCCAATGCAGGGGACACGGGTTCGTGCCCCGGTCCGGGAGGATCCCAGATGCCGAGGAGCGGCTGGGCCCGTGAGCCATGGCTGCTGAGCCTGCGCGTCCGGAGCCTGTGCTCCGCAACAGGAGAGGCCACAACAGTGAGAGGCCCGCATACAGCAAAACAAAACAAAACAAAACAAAAAAAACCCTGTATTTTACATAGCACATATGCTTAAATAAATAAATATATAGAAGGAGGGGCTTTTACTACAGCTCCTTATATAACTAGTGTGGTATAATGGGAAAAGCCCACGTTCTGAGGACAAATTGTCATAACCCTGTCTAGCTGTGTGATCTTAGGCAAATCATGTAATTTCTCTGAATTCCTATTTTGTAAACTGAAAAAAAAATAGGACTAATACTTATAGTTGAGATAAAACAATGGAACAACATGAATATGGATTAAAGATATAAATAATGTTTTGAAATTAGCTAAGAGAAAATGAATGATCAGACAGTGAGGGTCACAGAGATTCAGATGAAGGCTGGATCACTGGGAGTTGGATAATAATAACAGCAGTTAATTTAGTGTTTGCTATGTGCCAGGTACTGTTCAAAGTGCTGCTACATGCATTAGCTAATTTTATCCTTGCCAGAAACCCATGAGGAAACCTAGCCACAGAGGAGGTATGTGATTTCCAAGGTCCCATGGCCATAGCCAAGTCAGGAAATGAACCCAGGCGGTCTGGCTCCAGAGTCTGTACACTTATTTTCTTTACTGACTATGAAGAAGACGTCACAGATGAGCAGTGTTTGACCCACAGTGCCGTTGCGGCCAAAATCAATCCTACTGAAAGTTCTAGAGCTGAGATGGCCCTTCAGAATTGTCCCAAATTTTGAGAAGGGGATTGGCCTTTGTATCCCTACATCAACCCAAGTTTACACCTGGGGACCATCAATAGCCAATGAATGGCTGACAGGCCTGTACTGGAGGGCAATTTCTAGTGAGGAAATCAGCTGGGAGAGTATAGCAGCCAATCTTCCCAGCATCTGGGGGATTGGTGCATGGGTGAAGAGGGATCCAGGCAGAGCATCACAGAATCCACTATACCTGGCATAGACCAGGCATGATGACAGTGATGATGGTAATGGTGATGATGCTGATGATTACCAAAGCTTTCTGATGTGGCAGACTCTGTTCTAAGTACTTTGTTCACACTAACTCATTTAATCCTTATAATATTCCTGTGCAGAGGGTGCTTCTATTTATCTTTTGAGGTAAAGAAACTGAAGCACAAAAAGATTTAGTAGCCGGGGCAAGACAATTCAGCCATTAAATGGCACGACGGGGATTTTTTTTAAAAAAACACTTATTTCTGGGCTTCCCTGGTGGCGCAGTGGTTGAGAGTCCGCCTGCCGATGCAGGGGACACGGGTTCGTGCCCCGGTCCGGGAAGATCCCACATGCCGCAGAGCAGCTGGGCCTGTGAGCCATGGCCGCTGAGCCTGCGCGTCCGGAGCCTGTGCTCCGCAACGGGAGAGGCCACAACAGTGAGAGGCCCGCGTACCGCCAAACAACAACAACAAAAAAAGCACTTATTTCTAAATTCACATCCAGTAAAAGTCACTCTCTTTGGCATACATTTACATGAATTTTGACAAATGACAAGCGACATGTGGATATAGAATAGTTCCATCACCCGTCCCCTGCAAATTCTTCAGGCCTTTTCTAGTCAACCCTTACACTTGTCTCCAGCTCTAGCAAACCGCTGGTCTGTTTTTTTTTTGCGGTATGGGGGCCTCTCTCTGTTGTTGCCTCTCCCGACGCGGAGCACAGGCTCCGGACGCCCAGGCTCAGCAGCCATGGCTCACGGGCCCAGCCGCTCCGCGGCATGTGGGATCTTCCCGGACTGGGGCATGAACCCGTGTCCCCTGCGTCGGCAGGCGGACTCTCAACCACTGCGCCACCAGGGAAGCCCTTGTTTATTTTTTGATTGCATAAGCAAAGATACTTTGCAATCTGCCATTTTTACTTATTTACAACAAAGTTGTCAAAACTAATCTTTTTCTTTCTTTTTATGGTTGTGTGGGAAAAATGTGTTACTCTTTAAGAACATTGGAGCTTAAAATATTAGCTTGTAACTTAACATGTTGATGAGTTGCAGTAGTTTGGCAAAAACTTTTGTGCATATTAAAAATTCAAGAAATATGGTTAACAATATGTTTCCTCATTATAATAAAATATAGATATGAAACTAATGATATTCTAATTTGGAGCTTAATTTGATAGAAAGCATACACTCAAACCTTCTCAAGTGTTTGTTAAACCCTAACTATGAGCAAGGTTAAACTCTAGAGAATAAAACAATTAACCAGGTCCATATCCTGTCCTCAGTGAATGTACAGTTCAGAGGGGAGATAAGGCAGAAAAGCAACTCTAATGAGAAACAAGGTGGAAATGGCAAATACCCTAAGGAATTTGGAAAATGCATGTACCACTTTTAGCAAGAGATAAAAGAAGAATCTGCGAGGAGCTGGTGGCCTTCGAGTTATTTCTGGAAGGATGATATGTGAAGGGAATTCTTCTGGAGAACAGTGTGTGAAGTATATGTAATTTAGAGACCACTTGTATTTCACTTTTTTATGGAGTAAAAGACACTTTCAGGCTTGGCCTAGGAACTTAACCAAAGATAAATCCATTCTAGCCACAAAAATCCCCTGGGACATCTTGTCCCATTCTGACCTGAGGGTATTTATGTTTGCTGATCCCTCTGCCTGGAATGCTTTCCCCCAAATATCTGCATGGCTGGTTCCCTCATGTCCTTTATGTCTCAAACCTATGACACACTACTGAATTTTAGCTGTCACTCTGGTTCCTCTTCCCTGCTTTGTCTTCACCATACTTATTACCATATAATATACTATATCACTCTCATCTGTTTTGTTTATCTGTTGCCCCTCACTAGAGCGTATGCTCGGGAAGGCATGGCTTTTGTAATGTTTCCTACCACCAAATCCTTAACAGTGCTTGGTGCCTCATGTGTATTCAGTAGATATTTATAGCACAGTTGACTGAAAGAACAAATGTAGAGAAACACAATGGTTCCAAACAGTTCACTTTAAAACAATTATTTTAGATGGCAATACAGCTCTAAGCTGAGTATTCATGTTCTTTCCCTGTGGCAGGCAGCTTTTGTGTGATGTGAGTCAGCATTGGATAGCTGTTGTGATCACCTGTCTAACCTTGGGCAAGTCACCTGATCCCTTTGTATCTCAGTTTCTGCACCTGTAAAATAGGACAATAAAGTCCCTACCTCAGGATTATTGAGTTAATATGTTTACATGTGTCTGGCATATAGCAATTGCTGTATAAGTGTTTACTAGGATTATTTACTTTTCTTTCATGGACTTGAGTTTGGCTCTCCTATCCACTATGTCTTCAAGGACTATGAGGACAGACCAGTTACTTTGGGCTTTTTTTCAAACACAGTTTCACTATTTCCTTCTGTGTGGACTATGCAGGCTTTGCCCAAGAACTTGTCTTTAAGCCTCCCCACCTTTGGCACCTCACTCTGGTCACCTTTTATAGGTGACCTTTTCTCACCTTGACTTCCCTCATCTTCCTTTGTACCCACACTTCTGGACATGGAGTATGTGCTCAGGCAGCCTCTCTGATCATCATTATCTTCATCGGCTTTGATATTTCCCTTGGTGTTTCTATTCCAAGGTATAATCTATTCCTTCTGTTCTTCACTGCACCACACAGAACTGTTATCTGAATTTCATCATCCTGCAATACCCAGTCTTTGCCATATGCTTTTCTGTCCCTGACCACGAAGTGTATTCTGTATCTATCATGCAAACAAAAGGAGAAACAAAAGCTTTGCTTAAATGTTTTTAATTGACATTTTACCCACTTACACTGATGATGAGAAAATGCCACTCTCTTCTTATTCAATCAGTTGCTTTGTCTGGCCTCCCTACTTTCATTTTCTCAGTTTAGACCTAAGAACCTAGGATGCAACCCTGACTGTTTCTTTTAGATGTTGGAACAAACTGTTTTCATAAAGTTGAGGTTCTTGAGTATCAGTGTGTCCAGTGGATCTTGAGCAGCAGTTCAAGCTTTGTCTCTTTCCCATCCCAGATCTTTGAGGTCTAACAGAACAGGTCCACAGAGGCTTACCTTCCAGATCGGGCCCTTCTGGTACAGGGAACTGGATGCATCCCTATGACATTTCTATCCCTGGAGCCACTGGAAGCTCAAGGCTGCTGCCCACAGTTTCTATACTTGGGATAGTGCAGAAAAGCTGCCTTTAGGTGAGAAGTGGACCCTGTTGAAGTAGCAGGGACTCATTTTTGCTATTTAACAAAATGGAGAAAAATGTTAAACAAACCAATATTATTTTTACATAAAAGACCCTCTTTTTTGCTGTAATGCATCCTGGATTCAACAGCCAAAAGCAGAAAAGTGAAAAATGGACTTTTTCCTTATAGACTCTGTGTTTACTCCATAGCTGACAGTAAGTTAAAAATACTTGGCTGGTGAGAAAGGTGAGAAATGGATGATTCAGTCCCTCCAAATTAAGAATCTGCTGCTGAAACGGAAGGCTGGTCAGATCCAGCGTTGCGAGGCATTGTTTTTAGGTTCTTTCCTACTAGGTAAATTTCAAAGTAGTGAGAAGCAGGGGCTGCCTGTATCGAGACATAAAATCCTTTATAAAAGTGACAAAAAATGTCAACATGAAAATTTTGTAGAAAAACAGTTTAACTCTTCCTCTTAGTTAGAAACACTAGGGAGAACACATAACATAGGAGTTCTTGTTACAAACCTGGGCTCTGTTCGCTCAACACTTTCCTCTCTTCGGGCACCTCATCTCATTTAAGATGCCATCACAGGACCTGTTTATGACCCTGGCCTGCTCACTCTCCCACAGCTGCTTAGTTTTGGCTGCCAGTCACTCAAGGTGCTAATTGTGCTTATGAATACCTCCCAGCTATTCTTAACACATTGTTTCAAACAATTCTCCTTGGCATTTAGAGATGAATTTTGACTTTCTTTTTCCCCAGTGCTGACACTCCAGGCTCCGCTGGGTTAAGAGCTCCTACTTTTGACTGTTAACTTCTATTTCTTCACCTCTAACACTATCTTTTTTTTTTTCCTTTTGCCACAGCCAACTTCCTTTTTATTTTATTGAATCAATTTTTATTTTAGAGTAGTTTTAGAAAAATACAGAAAAAACAAAACTATAGTCCAGGGAGTTCCCCAAAATCCATGGCCCAGTTTCCCCTATTGTTAGAATCCGACATTAGTATGGCATACTTGAACTGATATTGATGCATTGCTTTTAACTAAAGTCCCTACTGTGTCCTTAGATTTTTCTTAATGTCCTTTTCCCCTTCCAGAATCCCATCCAGAACACCACATTACATTTAGAAGTCAGGTCTCTTTAGGCTTCTCTTGACTGTGACAGTTTTTTAAAAAGTCTTCTGGTTTTTGAAGATTTTGACAGTTTTGGAAAGTCCTACTCAGGTATTTTATAGACTATCCCTCAATAAGGATGTATTTGTTTTCCTCATGAGTAGACTGGGGTTATGAGTTTTGTGAAAAACAAAAACAAAAGCAAAACAAAACAACCAAAAAAACACACACAGCAATAATACACCATACTCATCACATCTTATCAGGTATACATGCTATCAATGTGACTTATCACTAGTGTTTGCCTTAATAACCTGACTGAGGTAGTGTTTGCCAGATTTCTCCACTGTAAAGTTATTCTTTCCCCCTGCTTTCACACTATACTCTTTGGAAGGAAGTTACTGTACACAGCTCATACTTAAAGAGTGAGTGGGGAATTATGTTCAACTTCCTTGAGGGTGAAGTACCTACGTAAATGATTTGAAATTCTTCTGCAAGGGGGATTTGTCTATTCTCTTCCATTCATTCATTCATTATTTAATCTTTAAAAATTTAATATTGGTATGTACACATGGTTATGTGTTTTGTATTTTTGGTTGTAATCCAATCCTTCTTTATTTTGTTGCTCAAATTGGGAACCAACTTAAATTTTTAAAGAATAACTTGTTACTACCCTTTCCTTAACATTCTTGATTATTATAAGCAGAATAGTATGGTTCAGAGTTTAAGCCGTATCAACTCAATTCTAGACAACTGTTTACAAAGGTTTTCTTCCAGATCCTTCCCTTCTTTTCTTTCCCATAATCTTAAGACATTTACAAAAATAATTTATGCATAGAACCTTGCTGATGAAAATGCTTCCAGTTTTAGAAAGCTGCCCAAACTCACTGAATAACTGCCCACCCTCAACTCCAGTTTGCCAATTTAGTTAGTTTTCATCATGTCTTCTATGCAGCATCTTGAACACTGGCACCCAATAAGTATGAAATGGTAATCAATACCAGGCATGAAATATTCTCAGTTGAGAAGTTATTGAATAGAAACAAAAGTTATCAAGGTATAATAAAATTAATTTCCTTTCGTAGCTGGTTCATCCAGTTTGAACTTTCTAGATACAAAAGATACAACATTATATTGTCCAAAATACAATGAAAATCTATTTCCAGAAGTCTTTTTGAGGGCAGATGGACATTTTGAGCTCATAAATCTGTTGCTCATTGTAGATTTTTCTTTGTTATATTTTTCAAGTTCATCTTAAGCCAGAAATGCCTGTGTGACCCCATGTGATTGAGATTCTGAATTTTCACTTTCCTACCACATTCAAGCAGTTGGTTCCTTTGCCTGAGGAAGGGATGGCTTATTATTATTTGACTAAAATATTCTGTTATAATGGTCTTCACATATTCTTCTCTTTTGAGTTACCAGACACATGTGCCATTCTAGTTATTGGAAATGGAGGTCAGAAAATCTGTACTTACTCCACAGAAAAAAATGCCCTTTTAAATGCTGTTCCCTGGTTGATGTGAATCCAGCATTCTTTAAGAACGATTACCACTTTGCTCTGTGGCAGTCACTGGAATGCTTTCCGTAAGAGTGGAATGACTCTTGTTTCATCCTGGCTGCCTTACGGTGGGTCTCCTTAGTGTCTCTGATGCATGATGTTTGCAAAGCCAGATCACTCTTCTCAGTGGGGGCTTCCCAGTTTATTACTGCTCTGGCCTAGCCCTTTCAATGCTAAAGGATGGTGTATGACACATTTACCTGCTCTGTAGTGTTGAAGTTATCATTTTTAAAATTCCATGGCTCATTTAACAAAGGAATTGAAAGTAACAGGCTTCTAGTTGGTATTTTCTTTGGGGCCCATTTATGTAAATGTTATGAGATTGCTCTCTGATTACCCACTTTTGAGCCTAGCAGTGTGTGTAGAGTACACAAACATAGAGCTGATTGGGTGGTATCAGAGTTAGCACTAGGAAAATGAGGATGGTGCTTGCAAAGGGATCACAGGCAAGGTGTAAGACCTCAGCACGGGCGGCTGACAGCACCTAACATAGCGGACAACTCTTATGTTGGAGGTGTATGTGCCTGCTCTCTTATTCTCAGAGCACTGGAGAAAGACTTTGGGTTTGGGATCTGTTGTTTTGAGCTCCAGTTCTGGTTTTGCCTCCAACGGGTTGTGAAATCAACCACAGGTCATTTAAACTCTCTAGATTGCTGCTGCCTTGTTTGCAACTAAGCAGATTAGACTAAGACACTTTTAACTCTAAGGTCCTGTGATCCTTTAACAGATTTTGAAAAATGTTCACAAAAGTGCCTTATTTGCCAGGTTAACATGGGATTGAATTTCGTGCATATAAAAAAAATAAAGATAGGTTTAACCATCTCTCTTTTATTGAAAACACAGGAAGATGAAGAATAAAATGGATTTGAATACATCCCTTCCACACAGATTTGTTGAGTGCATGGTACTAAGGGTACAATAGTGCATAAGACACAGTCCCTGCCCTCAAACGTGCTAAAGTTTAGACATGAAGCATGTCAGTTCTTCCCCCTCTTCCCTACACTCCTACCCTATCCTGAAGGAAACCTAGGGCTGTCATCAAATCTCTGGTTGTCTTCTTCCAAAAGCTCCAATATCCCAAGGTTGCAGATGGGTGGGGCTGAGACTCTTTAGGAGCTAAAGTGAATTCAAGAGATTGCCTAAAAGTGAAAGTTCCTCTAGTCTCAGCATTGTCAGGCTTTTGTACCGTAAATCATTATCCAACCTGTTTATTATCTAGTTCCCAAGCTATTAGCATATATAGTGCCTTTTTGCAGATAAGGATATGTATCCTCTCTAGACAAATTGCATAAGTGTGGCTCCTCTGTGGACCAATTAGGGAAAGGACCCCTTCCTACAGGCCCCAGCCCCTCATCAGGGTACGCGGTGCCTTGAGCACATGGCACGAACTCAGCCCCCTGTCCTGCCCCTCAGAGGATGCCCCACAGAACCTGCACCACTGCCTATGAGCAACCTTGCCAGCAAATCCATAAGAGGCTTCCTCAGAACAATGCTTCTCTCCACACATTTACCAGGAAAGATGTGCTCTCTGGGAGCTGCTATCCTAACAGCACCAGGCTGTTAAGACAGTGTCTATTTCTTCATGTTTAAAATACGGCACCATATGTGTGAGTTGCCTCAGGGTTTGGGTGACAATGCATCCTATTTTTGTCAGATTGCTCTGGTTTTTACTACTTTTTTCCCCCACAGCGTCCTGAGAAGTCCTTCTGAGTAGCAACGTGTCCCCTTTGAAAAATCAAACCACCCCTGCAGGATCACAGCTCTTGAAATGAGACTCTGTAGTCGAATGTTTAGAAGCCCAGCAGCCGATGGCTCTGTGAAAGCCTGATCCTCTACCACATGCGTTCTAATTTAATTGGCCTAATGAATTTAGGCTGATGTGACTAAGTGATCAATCAGGTTTGAGTTATGAGATATTGAAAAATGGGATTAGAGAAGAAAAAGGGCATTTGGCAAATTGACTACAGGACAGGGGAGCTGCAAAGTCTTGATTTAACAATTGGATACTTGCTTTTTATTTTTTTCCCCATCCCTGGAATGCTAAGTCATAACAAAACCTACTTTGATGTGCTTGCTTGCTCATGTTTCATTGGAATTCATTTTGCAATTCCCCCTCTGTTTTGATTCAAAATGCTTTTCTTTCTATCAAACACAATAAGCCAGAAATTCTGCCTTGTACGAAACATTCAAGAACCAATGAATGCCTGCTATCTAGAAAAGTGAAATGGCCCTATTGAATTCTTGTTACCCTTAGACATTGTTCACATGTTCTGTGAAAAAATAAAAATACAAAAGATAACATGAGTTTTAACGTTGACATGTAACATTAGTTCCGTTTAAACATTAGCTACTCTGTTCCTGTTTGTCTGTCTGGTTAAATGGATGATTGGCCAAGGAAGGAATTTCAGTGAGTGGATTTTCCCCCCCTCTATTTGAATGGTTGTTAAGTGGGAGGAAGTCCTTGGGTCATCTCAGGCCAGCAACTGAAACGGCTTGAGACAGACATTCTTCCAGCTCTGGGAAGGTTAGAAATTGGGTAAACTTATCAAGCTTGGCTGGTTTTCCAGTTGACTTGCTGTGTCTGAGGTAAATATGGGTACTCTGCAGCAAGTGGAGTTCTGCTGTTCATTTACAAAGATCTAGGGGCTTGCTTTTGTTTTTTAAAAGGTTGATTTTGTCTTGGAACTTCAGGCAAACTTATAGAATGAGTATAAATTGGCTCCTCCACTCTGGGAGCAGGAAGTGTTATTATATTTCTTCATGTTCAAATAAATCTGTCTCTGTTTCCTCCCGACCCTGCAAGGTTGTTGAGAATTTAATCTCATCTGTTTTTGCCCTGCAAATTCTTTTGGTCATTCAAGGAAACTGAGGGTCTTATACATTCCAGAAAATTTGAGGGAGGGCCTCTGGTCTGGCTGCTGAAGTGGCTCACTGAACAGCGTTTGCATTTGGTGGCACAGTCTGCATGTCCAACTTGGCCACTGTATCTTTGATCCCTCCTGAGCCACGGGGCCCAGGGTTTAGACCTAGACATCATGTTCCCTCATTAGCAGTTCCACATTGCATGGGCATCACGTCCACTAGGATAGAGTCAAGTCTTTCAGAAACTTCTGAGCTTTTTCCATCTTGAACGATCCAGCTATTTACTTTGGGAGCTTAACCTTCTGAAACTCTCTTCCTTGGGGTGACATCCAGGTTATAAATCCTTGCTCTGCCCCTGAGATGAAGGTAAGGAAAAGTAGCTTTCATTCTTTCACAATAAACTCACAAAGTTAAATTCTTAGTCAGTATTCCTTGCCATATTTGATTTCTTCTTAATTTTTTTTTTTTTTTATTCTTGAACTGTTGAGTAAGCTACCAGCATACATAGTTAAGGGTTAGGTCACCAGGAAATAATCTTTGATGTCTGTGATAATTTTTTTGTTGTCATTTTGTTTGCCTTTCCTTTTTTCATAGGGGAAATTATGAAGTCATCTTTCTCAATGCTATCCTCTTTAAGTCCAAGAGCAAAGTACTTCAAAAGGGCAGTCTTTGTGGTTCACATGAAATGTAAATAGCTCAAATGGCCCCACTTCTAAGAAGCCTTCTTCTTTTTTCTTTTTTTTGTAACATCTTTATTGGAGTATAATTGCTTTACAATGGTGTGTTAGTTTCTGCTTTATAACAAAGTGAATCAGCTATACATATATATATATCCCCATATCTCCTCCCTCTTGCGCCTCCCTCCCACCCTCCCAATCTCACCCCTCTAGGTGGTCGCAAAGCACCGAGCTGAACTCCCTGTGCTATGTGGCTGCTTCCCACTAGCTATCTATTTTACATTTGGTAGTGTATATATGTCCATGCCACTCTCTCACTTCGTCCCAGCTTACCCTTCCCCCTCCCTGTGTCCTCAAGTCCATTCTCTACATCTGTGTCTTTATTCCTGTCCTGCCCTTAGGTTCTTCAGAACCTTTTTTTTTTTTAGATTCCATATACATGTGTTAGCATATGGTATTTGTCTTTCTCTTTCTGACTTACTTCACTCTGTATGACAGACTCTAGGTCCATCCACCTCACTACGAATAACTCAATTTTGTTTCTTTTTATGGCTGAGCAATATTCCATTGTATATATGTGCCATAACTTCTTTATCCAGTCATCTGTCGATGGACACTTAGGTTGCTTCAGTGTCCTGGCTGTTGTAAATAAAGCTGCAGTGAACATTGTGATACATGACTCTTTGAATTATGGTTTTCTCAGGGTATATGTCCAGTAGTGGGAGCGCTGGATCGTATGGTAGTTCTATTTTCAGATTTTTAAGGAGCCTCCATACTGTTCTCTATAGTGGGGGTATCAATTTACATTCCCACCAACAGTGCAAGAGGGTTCCCTTTTCTCCCCATCGTCTCTAGCATTCATTGTTTGTAGATATTTCATGATGGCCATTCTGACCGGTGTGAGGTGATGATACCTCATTGTAGTTTTGCTTTGCATTTCTCTAATGATTAGTGATGTTGAGCATCCTTTCATGTGTTTGTTGGCAATCTGTATATCTTCTCTGGAGAAATGTCTATTTAGGTCTTCTGCCCATTTTTGGATTGGGTTGTTTGTTTTTTTTGATATTGAGCTGCATGAGCTGCTTGTATATTTTGGAGATCAGTCCTTTGTCAGTTGCTTCGTTTGCAGATATTTTCTCCCATTCTGATGGTTGTTTTTTCGTCTTGTTTATGGTTTCTGTTGCTGTGCAAAAGCTTTTAAGTTTCATTAGGTCCCATTTGTTTATTTTTGTTTTTATTTCCCTTTCTCTAGGAGGTGGGTCAAAAAGGATCTTGTTGTGATTTATGTCATAGAGTGTTCTGCCTATGTTTTCCTCTAAGAGATTTATAGTGTCTGGCCTTACATTTAGGTCTTTAATCCATTTTGAGTTTATTTTTGTGTATGGTATTAGGGAGTGTTCTAATTTTATCCTTTTACATGTCCCTGCCCAGTTTTCCCAGCACCACTTATTGAAGAGGTTGTCTTTTCTTGTCTCCTTTATCAAAAATAAGGTGACCATATGTGTGTGGGTTTATCTCTGGGCTTTCTATCCTGTTCCATTGATCTATATTTCTGTTTTTGTGCCAGTACCATACTGTCTTGATTACTGTAGCTTTGTAAAATAGTCAGAAGTCCAGGAGCCTGATTCCTCCAGCTCCATTTTTCTGTCTCAAGATTGCTTTGGCTATTTGGGGTCTTTTGTGTTTCCATACAAATTGTGAAATTTTTTGTTCTAGTTCTGTGAAAAATGCCAGTGGTAGTTTGATAGGGATTGCATTAAATCTGTAGATTGCTTTGGGTAGTACAGTCATTTTCACAATGTTGATTCTTCCAATCCAAGAACATGGTATATCTCTCCATCTGTTGGTATCATCTTTAATTTCTTTCATCAGTGTCTTATAGTTTTCTGCATACAGGATTTTTGTCTCCTTAGGTAGGTTTATTCCAAGGTATTTTATTCTTTTTGTTGCAGTGGTAAATGGGAGTGTTTCTTTAATTTCTCTTTCAGATTTTTCATCATTAGTGTATAGGAATGCAAGAGATTCGTGTGCATTAATTTCGTATCCTGCTACTATACCAAATTCGTTGATTAACTCTAGTAGTTTTCTGGTAGCATGTTTAGGATTCTCTAAGTATAGTATCATGTCATCTGCAAACAGTGACAGCTTTACTTCTTCTTTTCCAATTTGTATTCCTTTTATTTCTTTTTCTTCTCTGATTGCTGTGGCTAAAACTTCCAAAACTATGTTGAATAATAGTGGTGAGAGTGGGCAACCTTGTCTTGTTCCTGACCTTAGAGGAAATGGTTTCAGTTTTTCACCATTGAGGACGAAGTTGGCTGTGGGTTTGTCATATATGGTGTTTATTACATTGAAGTAAGTTCCCTGTATGCCTACTTTCTGGAGGGTTTTTATCATAAATCAGTGTTGAATTTTGTCAAATGCTGTTTCTGCATCTATTGAGATGATATGGTTTTTCTCCTACAATTTGTTAATATGGTGTATCACGTTGATTGATTTGTGTATATTGAAGACTCCTTGCATTCCTGGGATAAACCCCACTTGATCATGGTGTATGATCCTTTTAATGTGCTGTTGGATTCTGTTTGCTAGTATTTTTGTGAGGATTTTACATCTATGTTCATCAGTGATATTGGCCTGTAGTTTTCTTTCTTTGTGACATCCTTGTCTGGTTTTGGTATCACGGTGATGGTGGCCTCATTGAATGAGTTTGGGAGTGTTCCTCCCTCTGCTATATTTTGGAAGAGTTTGAGAAGGATAGGTGTTAGCTCCTCTCTAAATGTTTGATAGAATTCACCTGTGAAGCCATCTGGGCTTTCGTTTGTTGGAAGATTTTTAATCACACTTTGAATTTCAGTGCTTGTGATTGGTCTGTGTATATTTTCTATTCCTGGTTCAGTCTCGGAAGGTTGTGCTTTTCTAAGAATTTGTCCATTTCTTCCAGGTTGTCCATTTTATTGGCATATAGTTGCTTGTAGTAATCTCTCGTGATCCTTTGTATTTCTGCAGTGTCAGTTGTTACTTCTTTTTCATTTCTAATTCTATTGTTTGAGTCTTCTCTCTTTTTCTTCTTGATGAGTCAGGCTAATGGCTTATCAATTTTGTTTATCTTCTCAAAGAACCAGGTTTTAGTTTTATTGATCTTTGCTATTGTTTCCTTCATTTCTTTTTCATTTATTTCTGATCTGATCTTTATGATATTTTTCCTTCTGCTAACTTTGGGGTTGTTTTGTTCTTCTTTCTCTAATTGCTTTAGGTATAAGGTTAGGTTGTTTATTTGTGTTGTTTCTTGCTTCTTGAGGTAGGATTGTATTGCTATAAACTTCCCTCTTAGAACTGCTTTTGCTGCATCCCATAGGTTTTGGTTCGTCATGTTTTCATTGGCATTTGGTTCTAGGTATTTTTAAAATTTCCTCTTTGATTCCTTCAGTGATCTCTTGGTCATTTAGTAGTGTATTGTTTAGCCTCCGTGTGTTTGTATTTTTTACAGATTTTTTTCTTGTAATTGATATCTAGTCTCATAGTGTTGTGGTCGGAAAAGATACTTGATACGATTTCAATTTTCTTAAATTTACAAAGGTTTAATTTGTGACCCAAGATATGTTCTATTCTGGATTATGTTCCATGAGCATGTGAGATGAAAGTGTATTCTGTTGTTTTTGCATGGAATGTCCTATAAATATCAATTAAGTCCATCTTTTTTAATGTGTCATTTAAAGCTTGTGTTTCCTTATTTACATTCATTTTGGATTTTTTGTCTGTTGGTGAAAGTGGGGTGTTAAAGTCCCCTACTACGATTGTGTTCTGTCGATTTCCCCTTTTATGGCTGTTAGCATTTGCCTTATGTATTTTGTTGCTCCTATGTTGGGTGCATAAATATTTACAACTGTTATATCTTCTTCCTGATTTGATCCCTAGATCATTATGTAGTGTCCTTCTTTGTCTCTTGTCTTTATTTTAAAGTCTATTTTATCTGATATGAGAATTGCTACTCCAGCTTTCTTTTGATTCCCATTTACATGGAATATCTTTTCCATTCCCTCACTTTCAGTCTGTATGTGTCCCTAGGTCTGAAGTGGGTCACTTGCAGACAGCACATATACAGGTCTTGTTTTTTTTATCCATTCAGCCGGTCTATGTCTTTTGTTTGGTGCATTTAATCCATTTACACTTAAGGTAGTTATCGATATGTATGTTCCTATTACCATTTTTTAAATTGTTTTGGGTTTGTTATTGTAGGTCTTTTCCTTCTCTTGTGTTTTCTGCCTAGAGAAGTTCCTTTAGCATTTGTTGTAAAGCTGGTTTGGTGGTGCTGAATTCTCTTAGCTTTTACCTGTCTGTAAAGGTTTTAATTTCTCCATCGAATCTGAATGAGATCTTTGCTGGGTAATCTTGGTTTTAGGTTCTTCCCTTTCATCACTTTAAATATGTCCTGCCACTCCCTTGTGGTTTGCAGAGTTTCTGCTGAAAGATCAACTGTTCACCTTATGGGGATTCCCTTGTATGTTATTTGTTGTTTTTCCCTTGCTGCTTTCAATATTTTTTCTTTGTAGTTAATTTTTTATAGTTTGATTAATATGTGTCTTTTTGTGTTTCTCCTTAAATTTATCCTGTATGGGATTGTCTGCACTACCTGGACTTGATTGACTATATTTCCTTTCCCATATTAGGAAATTTTTCAACTATAATCTCTTCAAATATTTTCCCAGTCTCTTTCTTTTTCTCTTCTTCTTCTGGGTCCCCTATAATTTAAATGTTGTTGCGTTTAATGTTGCCCCAGAGGTCTCTGAGACTGTCCTCAATTCTTTTCATTCTTTTTTTCTTTATTCTGCTCTGCGGTAGTTATTTCCACTATTTTATCTTCCAGGTCACTTATCCATTCTTCTGCCTCTGTTATTCTGCTATTGATTCCTTCTAGCGAATTTTAAATTTCATTTATTGTGTTGTTCATCATTGTTTGTTTGCTCTTTAGTTCTTCTAGGTCCTTGTTAAACGTTTCTTGTATTTTCTCCATTCTATTTCCAAGATTTTGGATCATTTTTACTATCATTACTCTGAATTCTTTTTCAGGTGGACTGCCTGTTTCCTCTTCATTTGTTTGGTCTCGTGCATTTTTGCTTTGCTCCTTCATCTGCTGTGTGTTTCTCTGTCTTCTAATTTTGCTTAACTTACTGTGTTTGGGGTCTCCTTTTCGCAGGCTGCAGGTTCATAGTTCCTGTTGTTTTTGGTGTCTGCCCTTAGTGGCCAAGGTTTTTTCTTGGGTTGTGCAGGCTTCCTGTTGGAGGGTACTGGTGCTTGTGTTCTTTTGGATGAGGCTGGATCTTGTCTTTCTGGTGAGCAGGGCTGCATACTGTGGTGTGTTTTGGGGTGCCTGTGAACTTATTATGATTTTAAGCATCCTCTCTGCTAATGGGTGGGATTAGTTCTTGTCTTGCTAGTTGTTTGTCATAGGGTGTCCAGCAGTGTAGCTTGCTGGTCTTTGAGCATAGCTGGGTCTTAGCGTTGAGATGGAGATCTCTGGGAGAGCTTTCACAGTTTGAGAATACGTGGAGCCGAGAGGTCTCTGGTGGACCAATTTCCTTACCTTGGCTCTCCCACCTCAGAGGCCTGACACCCAGCTGGAGCACCAAGACACTTTCAACCACACAGCTCAGAAGAAAAGGGAGAAAAAAAGAAAGAAAGAATAAAGAAATAAAGTTATTAAAATAAAAAAATATTAAAAATTAAAAAAATTATAAAAAAAGAAGAAAGAAAGAAGAGAGCAACCAAACCAAAAAACAAATCCAACAATGATAACAAGTGCTAAAACCTATACTAAAAAAAACCCCCCAAAAATGGACAAACCCTAGGACAAATGGTAAAAGCAAAGTTAGGCCAACAAAATCACACAAAGAAGCATTCACATATGCAGTCACAAAAAGAGAAAAAGGGAAAAAAATCTATATATTAATAAAAAAGGAAGATAGCAACAAAATCAATAAACAAATCTACCAATGATAATAAACTCTAAATACTAAACTAAGATAAACATAAGACCAGAAACAAATTAGATGCAGAAAGCAAACCCCAAGTCTACAGTTGCTCCCAAGGTCCACTGCCTCATTTTGGGATGATTCGCTGTCTATTCAGGTATTCCAGAGATGCAGCGTACATTAAGTTGACTGTGGAGATTTAGTCCACTGCTCCTGAGGCTGCTGGGAGAAATTTCCCTTTCTCTTCTTTGTTCGAACAGCTCCTGGGGTTCAGCTTTGGAGTTGGCCCCGCCTCTGCGTGTAGGTCACCTTAGGGCATCTGTTCCGCCCAGACAGGACGGGGTTAAAGGAGCAGCTCATTCGGGGGCTCTGGCTCAGTCAGGCTGGGGGGAGGGAGGGGTACGGAATGCAGGGCAATCCTGCGGCGGTAGAGGCCAGGGTGACATTGCACCAGCCTCAGGCACGCCATGCCTTCTCCTGGGGAAGTTGTCCCTGGATCACGGGACCCTGGCAGTGGCAGGTTGCACAGGCTCCTGGGAGGGGAGGTGTGGATGGTGACCTGTGCTCTTACACAGGCTTCTTGGTGGCTGCAACAGCAGCCTTAGCGTCTCAAGCCCGTCTCTGGAGCTCGTTTAGGTGGTGCTCTGGATCCCTTCTCCTCTCGCACCAGGAAACAATGGTCTCTTGCCTCTTAGGCAGTTCCAGACGTTTTCCCAGACTCGCTCCCGGCCAGCTGTGGTGCACTTCAGGCTGTGTTCACGCAGCCAATCCCAGTCCTCTCCCTGGGATTTGACCTCCGAAACCCGAGCCTCAGCTCCCAGCCCCCACCCGTCCCGGCGGGTGAGCAGACAAGCCTCTCGGGCTGGTGAGTGCTGGTCGGCCCTGATCCTCTGTGCGGGAATCTCTCTGCTTTGCCCTCTGCACCCCTGTTGCTGTGCTCTCCTCTGTGGCTCTGAAGCTTCCCCCCTGCCACCCACTGTCTCCGCCAGTGAAGGGGCTTCCTAGTGTGTGGAAACCTTTCCTCCTTCACAGCTCCCTCCCAGAGGTGCAGGTCCCGTCCCTATTCTTTGTCTCTGTTTTTTCTTTTTTCTTTTGCCCTACCCAGGTACGTGGGGAGTTTCTTGCCTTTTGGGAAGTCTGAGGTCTTCTGTCAGCATTCAGTAAGTGTTTTGTAGGAGTTGTTGCACATGTAGGTGTATTTCTGATGTATTTATGGGGAGGAAGGTGATCTCCACGTCTTACTCCTCCGCCATCTTGAAGGTCTCTGCTCTAATAAGCCTTCTTTAACCTTAAGGCTGAATGAAGTAAGTGCATTCTCCTTTTTTCTACTGTATTCCCAGCAATACTTTGAGCATACTTTAAAAATAAACTTATTGCTCACCCTTTCATCTCTAGGGAGAGCTATGATTTCTCTTCTCATTCATTCCAAGGAGAAAGGTCAATACCAAGGACTGTACTGGACCAAGGTCCTTTTTAAGGGGGTGGTGGTATAAATTTCAATTCGATGAGAGAAGATAGAAGACTCTTTTTACTTTGTGTGACCTCTGGTCTATGTTTGGTGTCTTCTCTTTAGAGTCATTGCTTTAGGTCCTATCCTGACTCATTAATTTACTTATTCATTTAACAAACTTTTCTTGAAGGCTTACTAAGGATCAGACATTGTCTAGGTCTTGGGAATAGGGCAGAGATAATTCAGCCAATCCCCTATCCTTCTAGCTTTCAGTGGACTGTCTCTCCTGGAATTCAGATGCTACAGTGAGATTGCCTTGGGCCTGCCTGACTCTTGGGAGGGGTTCCCTTGCCCTGAGAAGGCTAACTGGGAAGCTGGATTGTTTATCAAGAAAAGTAGGTGTTATCCCCATTTATGCTCCTATAGCCTACTCGAAGAGCTTATAGCTCAAAAGTTGTCTGTCCCAGCCCACTTTTGTTTTGAGCAGCGAGTATAGAGCGTCTGCCATGTGCATGGGAGTCAGTCTTGAACTTGATAGAATCCCTGAGTCATGAAGACCACGTGCACATCTAGCACATTTCTGTGATTGTATCTCTCCTGAGAGCCCCAGGGTCCTGGATCTGCAGGAGGAGGCCAACTGATAATTCCTAATCTGGAATCCCAGTATCAGCCTCTTTCTAGATAATTTTAGAGGCAAAACTACTAACAATGAAAAACTACATTGTTTCAATCATTTGCTCACTTTGTTGTCTCCCTAACTAGATTCTGGTGGCCAGACATCTTGTTGGCTTTACTCTGGTATCCCAGGGACATCTAGAAAGGTACCTCACTCTTACCCTTGTGGACCGAATGAATGCAAAAATCATGCAGGGGGAAACAGAATGGTGCTGAAACTGTTCTCTTCTGCATTTTAAATGGCTATCAATTTGTTCTTAACTAAGTATCAATAGTAACTTTGAACTTAGGAAAATATATGGATATGGTGTAAATAGATGAATAAATGTCTAAACATTTCCTTTATTCAAGGTGTTGGGCTAGGACTTGTGGATTACAAAGCAGTGAATTGACCTAGACTTGGTGTTTAATGTGTATGGCAGGGCAGATAAGTCACATACAAACAATGAAATTTAGTTGAGATTTTTTGTATATTTATTTTTGAGACTTTTTTTTTTTTTAAGCATCACAGTAGTGGCCGCTGCTTTACCTACGGGTGTGAGTGAAAATGAGATTCAAGATTTGGAGTTGTTTGAAAAGAGGCACTTGTGTCCTTCATGAGTACTAAAAGTCAACCAGATGGTGGGAGTGTACAATGTTGGGTGAGAGTCAAAGGATGGAAGCAAAACCTGGGTCCTGTTTTCTTCTCTGCTCAGCACCTTGTAAGATCAGGTCTCACCTGGTATGCTCAGCTGGGGAGCTGTTACAACTCAGAGGAACCCAAAGGGAACTTAAGCTCTTAACTTGTTCTCTGTTATCTTTCCCTCCACTACCTTGTTCTTAAAAGAATCTATTTTTGTTTCCCTGGCTTTAAAATATTTGTACTCTGTTGTTTTGTATACATTTTCATTCTGATTTGGGTTGCCTAATTCTGGTATTTGACCCGTATTCTGTATAATGGCCTCTATTATTTTCAAACTTGCTGCTATGATAGAAGTTCTCTGATTTGTACAATTTCCCATTTATTAAGATACCGTGTGTTAGATCATTGCCTTGGATTTCATCCTCTAGAAATTGTCCCTGGTTAAAGCTATACCAGGTCAGAAAAATCTGGCTACGTGACATTTTAATAAAATATAAACGAACACCTTGGGGGTCATTGTCTACTTGTGAGATTCCAGGGTTCAGAAGTTCTGAGAGGGCTGCAGCCTTAGAGAGAGGATAATCGTCACTCTATGCCAATGTGGAAATCAAGGCCAGGACTGAGACTACTAACAGAGCATGCTGTCTTTTTACCACTGCCTTTTAATTTGGTCAAGATATGGCAGGTGAATTCTCTACACATTTACAATTTTTTAACTAGAAAGCTATAGGGAAGGAGAGAGTTCATGGCTGCCCCAGAAGCCATGGTAAACATTCAGAAACAACCTGTCTCTGAGGTTCATTTGGAAGAGATAGAAGAGCTGCAGAAAGCACTGTGACCCAAGTTCATTGAAAGATATGACTCTGAACATTTTTCCTACACAACTTCGTGCATCAACTTCTCATTTTTTTCAGCGTCAGTGACATTTGGGATATATGCCTGATTTCTGCTCGGCTCTCAGCCGATCTGGAATCTTTTGTCTTTGGGATGGGTTCATATCTACAGGTTAATGACAATCACAGACCCATAGCAAATGCTGGCAAAAGTTTTGCAAACATGGGCCAAATTTTAGCTTTATTATAAAACGTAAAGTCAGAGCTGTCTTTGTGTTTTGTACTAACATATCATACAAAACTAATTTACAGTTCTTCCAGATGGGTTCAGTGTCTATGGCATACTGCCTGCTACTCTAAAATGTACTTGGTATAGAGAATGTTGGTGAGGGAGGGAAAAAGTTTGTTCCTAAGTGGGGAAATATGAAGGCTTTGTGACTTATGGCAAGAAAGAGTTGGATTTTTTAAAATTACCACTGTAACAGCAACTTTATCAAAATAGTTTCAGGGGAAAATGGCAGAGAACCAGTATTTTACTGAATGATTCACACTAGGTATTGTGCTCTGTGTTTGATGTGTATTATCTTATTCGTCATTACTATACTCTGTGAGGTGGGCATCCATTTTCCTTTTAACTGGGAATTCATTTACCTCTGGATTCTGAAAATCATCTCTTTGTCCCTGTTACATATCAGATGTGTGTGTATGTGTATCCATTAAACAAAAGGATACTTTGTTGGCAAGGAGTCAAAAATATCTTCCAGTTAGAGGCTGACCCAACTTGATTATGTTTCCACTTCATGCAGGGAACTGTGGCATACAGTTGTGCACATTGCTTACTGTGTGAGTCCCTGGTCAGGGAACAAGTGGGTATAATCCAAACCCCAGGCCACTCACCAAGCTGTGTGCTTTGGTCAAGATTGTGTCTGCTGGGAGGAAGGGGTACCTCTTCCTAGTTTACTCATCTATGTTTGCAGTGACTCTGCTGATGCAGATCACTTAACAACAAATGAGCAACCCTGGAAAGGAGCTTGGAAACTCTTAAGTAATATCCTGTTCATCCTGGCATCTTGGGGTGTTTGTTTCTTCATTTCCCCCTTCTCTATCATGCATCTTGGGACTGTCCCTTAGAACTCCATTTGTCCTGACTACTGATCTCACTCTGGGACTAGCCTGGGAGAACGGCTAAATGGAGAGCACCTGCCTCCCTCTCTCCCTCTTTCCACTTCCCACTGGGCCGGGAGAGCTGGCACTGATGCAGTGCCTGTTTACCCTTGCTAGGCATTACTCTTTATAAACTGCGCAGTGAATATTCATGTTATTCTTTCCTTATATCCTTTCCCCTAAAACTGCATGGATGGTCAGGAAAGTATATATATAACATATATATATATGTGTATATATATATATGTATATATATATGTATGTATGTATATATGTATATATATATAAAATTTAAAACCCCAGAGTTTCAAACTTTGGAAAATAGTTTAAAGAAAAAAATTGATTGAAGTGCTGTCAGTTCTTTAGCAAATATGTTTAGTTGCGTAGATAAATGAGTTGTAAAATATACAAAGAGAAAAGGATTGTTGTAAGTTAATTAAAAAATGTTTATTAGGGCTTCGCTGGTGGCGCAGTGGTTGAGAGTCTGCCTGCCGATGCAGGGGACACGGGTTCGTGCCCTGGTCCGGGAAGATCCCACATGCTGTGGAGCGGCTGGGCCCGTGAGCCATGGCCATGGAGCCTGTGCGTCCGGAGCCTGTGCTCCGCAACGGGAGAGGCCACAACAGTGAGAGGCCCGTGTACCACAAAAACAAAACAAAAAAACAAAACAAAACAAAAAAAATGTTTATTAAACATCTGCTTGATTCTTAGCAGTGTGTTACATACAGGAACAGAATACAAAAAAATTAAGATGTGAAAATGGACTTATAACTTAGTTTAGAGATGTGAAAACCATCAATGTTTTATATCTCGTATATAATCTAAGTGTTGGGAGACAGGGACCCCATAACACCAGATATGTTCTTCAAGCTTTGACTCTTATGTCCCCTGCCATCCTGCAAAGTCAGATGACCTCTGGCCTTCATTTCCCTTATCTGTAAGTGAGAAGCCATGCTCTGTAATATCTTCCTCCCAGGCTATTGTGTACCTGGAATGAAATAATGGATACATGATACTTTAAAACTTATAAAGCTCATTATATATTTAAGGTTTAATTGTCCTTACAAAGAAAGATGAAAAGACTGCTGATAGTTTCTTTCAAAAAATATAACTTTTCCTTTTTATGTGACATATATTTAGTGTGAACAATGTGGAGAGACTAAGGTATAAAGTAAAAGAAAAAAATCTCACAAAAATTAACTATAAGCTCCCAATGATAATCATGGTTAGTATTTTGATGTTTGATTTTTTTTTAATCTTTTACAAATTTACATTAATTTATCAAAGCTGAGATACTATTATATATAATTTTAAACCTACCCTATTTTTCAACTTTGTATCAGTTTAAAGATTCACAGGAAGCACATGGGCAGCTGTCTTTCTGGGCTATCAGCAAATATCAGCTTTAGATATAAATAGTTCAGTGATTTTGCCCAGTAGCACTTCCTAACATGATTTTTATTGAATTTATACACAAAATTGACACACCTCTATAGAGTCATTTGTATATAAGCTCAAAATATAGTATTTTTCCCCTTATCATTTTTAAGGTATTTAACCTAAACATATATGTTCAGGCTTTCAAATTGTATCCTCTCCTGAGAATTGAGAAACTCAATCTCAAGACATTCAAATAAGAATATTTTAAATGGAATGATAATATATGAAAACACTAAAAACCCTGGCCGCTTTTCAGTATTGTTGCCCCCTCTTAAGTGGTGAATTTCCTCACACTGTGGTATAAATAAAACTTTTAAAACACTGAAGGAGTTCCCAAGTATCCAGGCAGTGTGAAGATTTTAGAAAAAATAATTACCTGGATGCTTAATTCTTTTGCAAAATGGGACTTTTTTTGTGTGTGGTGGTGGGGGATAGGGATATGAATGCTTTTCTTAATGCAAGGCACACTGGGAGTTTCAAATCATATATGCTTAAAAAACACCTCAGGGCTTCCCTGGTGGCGCAGTGGTTGAGAGTCCGCCTGCCGATGCAGGGGACACGGGTTCGTGCCCCGGTCTGGGAAGATCCCACATGCCGCGGAGCGGCTAGGCCCGTGAGCCATGGCTGCTGGGCCTGCGCGTCCGGAGCCTGTGCTCCGCAACGGGAGAGACCACAGCAGTGAGAAGCCCACGTAATGCAAAAAAAAAAAACAAAAAAAACAAAAAAAACAAAAAAACACCTCAGTTTCCCACAGACACTGGTGAGTATACATTTTCTCCTTTGGGCCGTTTGATTTGTATCATTTGCCTCATCTTACTTGGTTAATCACACCAAGATTATATAATGTTATATAAATTGTCTTCGGTGACATGATACTCTCTTTTTCAACCTTGATCAAATGTAAATTGGCAAAACACTCCTTTTGGGCGTATCATTTTTCTCTTTTTAAACCAGTTCTATCTTGAAATAAAACAAATGAAATAGAGGCAGTTGCAATTACAAGCACGATAAGGTTTTATCTATCGCACCTTCAAGGTTTCATGCCCCTTCTATCTAGGTCCTGTCCTCCCCTCCCCCCTATCCGTTCCTTTTTCTGTGTAGGTCAGGTTAACAAGGAAAAAACCCTCACAAGGATATTTAGAGGGTGAGAAAATGTTAGGATGGATCTGAATCTCTTTATTAATAGTGAGTTGCATAATAAATGCCATGCGGTTGGTAGGATTTACTTCGTCTGTTAAATATTAACAGTACTTGTACTTTCTGGGATATTGTTGAAGCGCTTGGATACTGCTCAGCCAATCACAAAGAAACAGGTTTCCATGGAAGCAATAGCACAGATTCATTTCATTCTCAATGGAATCCACACAGCAAGACAGATCTTTAAAAATAACCCATGTAAAACTGAAGCAAAATATTTCTGGGTGTTTGTTTTATGCCTTTTGGTGTGCGTATCTGTTTTCCATTTAAAAAATATTCTAAAAATATCTGGGCACTCAGGAGAGCTTCCAAAAAAGCTAAAGCTCTTACCCCTGCCTGGTTGGTTGTTGTTCTTCTTTCGGGCATGCATTCCTGTGTGTTTGAAGGGCACAACCCCTCCCTTGTTTACGTTCTTGAACACAATATTTTAGACCAAATTTTAAGATGAAAAACAGAATATTCTGAATGTGTGGTGAGCCATAGACTATTTTAAAGAACGTTTATATATCAATAATAAAGAAATATAATGATTTTTGATTTTCCTATATGAAGAGCTTTGAAAACCCTGTAAATTAAGTACTATAGTAACCCTTATTTTATAGGTGAAAACAGAATCTCAGAGAGGTCAAGTAACCTCTTTAAAGCTGACGAATTTATAAGTGGCAGAACCTGGCTTTCAGTTCTGGTTTACCTGTGGTATAGATGCTACAATCCCAAATTACTATGCCATGTTTTTATTATCATGAAGAAGAGCATCAATATTGTTTAACTGTCTCTGAAGTCAAAACACATCATCTCTCTCCATTCATACATACATATATTCATGTACATATATATATACACACTAAACCCTGCTCCCTCCTTTTGCTCTCATAACAAGCAGTGTATTTTTAGCTCTAACACAGCACTTATTCTACTTCAGTGACTGTGTGTTTATCTGTTTCCTCTGGGCTGGGCTCTGAGCCATGTCGATCAAGGATGGGTTTAGGTTGATCTGGATATTTCCTGAGGCTAGGACTCTGCTTGGCACAATGGCTACTTTGTATAAACAGAGTTGATTTAAAATCTACCAGAGTTTGAATGACAAGCCAAAGATTTTTTTACATAAACCCTCAGCAAAAACAAAATTGTTATGGGGCCAGGGGGATGTTGCTTGAATAAATGAAAAATTTTCACTGCTCTATCCACTGAACCAAGAAGTATGCCTAGTACACTTGAATAAATGACTGAGATAAATATCTTGAAGCTTTTTAGAAGCATTATTCTTCAACTTTTAATATATTAATATAAAAACATGCTTATCTAATTCATATTTATTAAAACAGGTCCTCTGAAATTAAAAATTGTCTAAGTACTTTAAAGTAACAAAAGTGGATTAAAAAATAATAGAGTAGCCTTTCAAGACAGTTTCTTCCACTATTATTTTCAAGTTTTGAACTCTCTTGGCTGACACACTAACACTTCATGTGTTGATTAACATTGAGGAATCAAGTTTTTCAATGTTCAATTTTTTAAAGATAAATTTTACGTATCAAAGCTCTCTGAAAACCATTTTTAGTGGGTAATTATCTAGGGTGCTTTATTCACCTCCCTGTCTTAACAAACAGAGTCTATCAGATGTGACCTAAGCTTTCCTTTATGACTCAACACCATCACTCTGAGTATTATTTGTAAACTGTGGGGTTGCAGAGTGACATCCTCAGGTGTCAGAGCTTATAAAGGACGGTTCCTGTCTGCTTGATTTCTCTTTTTATTTCCCCTCTGTCATCTCTGATCATTTGCACTGGTTTCCCTGGTCTTCATAAATACAGTCCATTGTATGTCTAATTCCATGTCTTCTGTTTGCTAAGGCTGATCTGTGGGTTTCATGGGGGTACCAGATAAGCCAGTAAGTTTAATCAGCTACTGTAAGGTGAACCCCTGAATACTTCAGTTAGCTCTGGCCTATAGGCTTCAGGGTGAACTCATTTATCTTCCTCTGTAAAACCCATGAGCTTGGTTTAAGTACATTCCTTATCAGTGCTAGAGTCTTTTTTCTGTTGTTATCATTGTTCAATCTTCAAGAAGGAAAGTGTATTTGGTTGAGTTTCTATAGAGCTGTCTGCTGAATATGTGAGACTCATAATCTGCAACAAAGACAATAACCTAATTTGTTGCTATTTTTGAAGAGGAGACTTTTAAAAGGCAGCTTCCTTTGGGAATGTTTCTAGGAATAGTGACTTGACATATGTATGAATATATGCGTGTATATATAGAGATATATGTATATATATATTTCTGTGAATTCACTTATATTCTATATTGTTTCTGAAAAGATTTAAAGTAACAGTAGTGACAATAGGAAAGGCAAAATGGGTAAAGTTCAAGGGGCTACGTAACAGTTGCTAACACCTTTTATTAACTTGGCAGCCTGGTACTCTGTAGTTCTTTTTGGACATAACTACCTTCAAACTGTTCGTGAGACTGTGGCAGGATGTCCCTCAGTTTTAAGTAAACGTGGAGGCTGGCGTGGCTTGGTTACGGTTACTATCTAGGTGAATTTTTTTTTTGCGGTACGCAGGCCTCTCACTGTTGTGGCCTCTCCCGTTGCGGAGCACAGGCTCCAGATGCGCAGGCTCAGCGGCCATGGCTCACGGGCCCAGCCGCTCCACCGCATGTGGGATCCTCCCAGACCAGGGCACGAACCCGTGTCCCCTGCATCGGCAGGCGGACTCTTAGCCACTGCGCCACCAGGGAAGCCCCTAGGTGAATTTTTTTTGAAGGGGTGTGTAAAGGACATCACAGGCCACTGTTGTATGTTTTCAACTATTAATTTATAAGAAGCATTTGACATAACCAGAAATAAAGGGTCAGGGGGTCTAAAGGAAAATGAGTCAGGCACTCTTTTGAAAACATATCAACTAATGCAACCGTTATCTTCTACTGGGCTGGTGCTGAGGTTTTGCCATGAGAGGTCTTGCAACGTTGATTCAACCAGGACAGTTGCCATTTTAAAAGAGTTTGATAGCTAGGTCTCCAGATCTGACAGAAAGAGTAGCTACCTTTCCTCGTGTGATTTAAAGGGCAGTAAAAGTTCAGTCTGCCCCATGATCTCCTCCCCAGTGGCCTTACTTCACTTGAAAATTTTCATGGTTAGAGATACTCCATTGGATAAAGGCCTTGCCTCCAGAAGGCACCAATAAACAAGTCTATATTTTACATGAATATACCATTAATGCCCTTTCTGAATACATGAACAGATGAACAAATGTAGGCAGCTTTCACCAGCCTAGAGCAGAGTGTGAATGACTGAGATGCAAGATGAGAACATTTAGGTTGGGACCATCTGGAGCAAGAGGTCCTAGGAAGACGTGGGAAGTAAGGGTGGCTGGGTGGAGAAAATACAAAGCCATTAGACACCTGGAGGTGCACTTGCTGACTGCAGGAAGGTGACAAAAGGGGAGATGAGGGGGTGAGGACTACCATACAGTTGTGCTCCAGGCTGATTCTACTTTTTGGAGAAACATAAATGAGCTAGGAGTAAAGAAGTCATGTCTGACTGCTCTTGACCTTTTCCAATTAGGTTGTACAATAATTTAAAAGTAATAACTTCCTCAGCTTCCTGACTTAACATCCCACCTAATTAGCTAAATCCTTTTGACCTCTACTTGGTGACTCATCTTTGCTCCTGATTCTGAGACCACACTGGTTTACAACTAAAAACATTTAAAGAAACTTAGCATTGAATGTCTTTTCTTTGTTTTGCTCCAATCTTGTGCCCCAGTTTTAGATTTTTTTCTTTGTTATTGAGGTCAAATGATCACCTTGCTTCCAAGATATAATAACTAAATCCCAGTTCAATTCATTTATTCATTCACCAAATATTTATCGGATGCTTGCTAGGTATCAGATGCTGCGCTCAGAGCAAGAAACACAAAAACAAATTAAACATGGCCATGTCCTTCAGAAGTTACCTTTAGTGCCAGAGAACTTGCCTTTATACTCAGGGGGGCTCCCAGGGCCCTTCGCGACTGGAGTCCAGCCTTGTGTTAGGAAGCTTCTATCTCTTCCACTCTCTTCCCTTCCCCTGAGGATGGAGATCTGCTCCAGAACCTCACTTGTTGATTGAATCCAACTTTTATACCATGGGAGTTTGTGCTTAGAATGTTTTCAGGAGAAAAAAATTAATTTAAATGTATTTGGAGACTCTCCAGAAAGGCTTTGAATTGTTTCCTGTTTGTTCTAAGGGTTGTACATTTTCCCTCATTGCCATCACAGAGAAAGGTGGCTGGATTCAATTCAATAGAAGAAACAGCCATTTTAAGAAGATATCTGCATCCTTGAAATTCCAGCCATTTAAGTCTTCAGCAGATTGCTCTGTGCTTTTATGTGGTTTCTGTGAAGAGAATTTTGACAAAGAAAGCTATTAGAGACATGAACTTTGACACATGCAGTTTAGACTCCAAGGTTAATAATTTGGAAGAATTTTTCTAAATGTATGTTAGAGGCATTGCCTTTTCATTAAGGTAGTCAGTGAGAATTCCTCTACATTGTTATTTGTGATCCTCTACATTTTAAATTTATTTTCCAGTGGGCTTTGTATAGTTAAGAAAATGCAAGAAAAATGCTCAATCCCTGGTCTTTGGGAAGCAATCTTTCCCCATCTCTAACTTACAATGAAACTTTTCTTCACTTTGCTGTAGAAGGTTTCTTTCTTCTCCTTCCTTCCTCCCTCCTTCCCTCCCTCCCTCTGTCTCTGTCTCTCTCTTTCTCCCTTCCTTTCTCCCTTTCTTTCTTTCTTTCTTTCTTTCAATTCAATCATTACTTGAATGTCTTCATGGGAGAGATGGCTAGTTCTTTCTTTTTCAATCAACTATATTTGACATATAACATTGAGTAAATTAAAGGTGTACAATGTTTTAACCTGATACATTTATATATTATAATATGATTGCCATTGTGGCACTATTTAGCACCTCTATCACATTATATTATTATCCTTTCTTTTTAGTGGTTGGGATAATTAAGTTCTAATCTTTTAGCAAGTTTGATGATTGTAGTATAATATTGTTGTCTATATTCATTACACTGTGTACTAGGTCTCTATGGCTTAACTTAGTAGTTGTTGCAAGTTTGTACCCTTAAACAGAATTAATTTTATCCTCCCACCTCCCATCCCCTGGTAACCACCATTTTACTCTCTGTTTTTATGAGTTGGACTTAGATTCTATGTATAAGTGAGATCATACAGTACTTGTCTTTCTCTGCCTGACTTATCTCACTTAGCATAATATGCTCAAGGTCTATCTATGTTACTGCAAATGACAGGGTATCCTCCTTTCTCATGCCTGAATAATATTCTATTTTTTATATATATATATATATATATATATATATATATATATATATACACATATATATATATATATATATGTATATATATACACCACATCTTTTTTTATCCACTCATCCACTAGTGGGCATTTGGGTTGTTTCCATATCTTGGCTATTGTGAATAATGCTGAAATAAACATGAAGTACATATATCTCTTTGAGATCCTGTTTTCATATGCCCAGAAGTGGAATTCCTGGATCATATGGTAGATCTATTTTTATTTTTTTTGAGGATCCTCCATATTGTTTTCTATAGTGGTTGGACCAATTTACATTTCCACCAACAGTGTATCAAGAGTTCCCTTTTCACCACATCCTCACCAGTCTTCTTGATAAATAGCCATTCCAGCAAGAGTGAGGTGATATCTAATTGTGGTTTTGATTTGCATTTCCCTGATGATTAGTGATGTTGAGCATCTTTTCGTTTACCTATTGGACATTTTGATGTGCTCCTTGGAAAAATATCTATTTAGTTCTTCTACCCATTTTAAATCATATTTTTTGTTGTTGTTGTTAAGTTGTATGAGTTCTTTATAAATTTTGGAATCAACCCCTTATACAATATACAGTTTGCAAAATTTTTCTCCCATTCTGTAGGTTGCCTTTTCATTTTAATTGTTTCTTTTGCTGTGCAGAAGCTTTTGAATTTGATGTAGTTCTATGTGTTGATTTTTGCTTTTGTTTTTTGTGCTTTTGGCATCATATCAAAAGAGTCATTGCCAAGACTAATGTCAAGAAGTTTCTTTTCTATGTTTTCTTCTAGAATTTTTATGATATCAGCTCTTATGTTTAAGTCTTTGATCTATTTCAAGTTAATTTTTGTGAGTGGTGTGAGATAGGGGTCCAATTTCATTGTTCCGCATATGTTTCTCCAGTTTTTCTAGCACCATTTGTTGAAGAGACTATCTTTTCCCTGTTGGGTGTTCTTGGCACCCTTGTCAAATACTAGTTGACTGCATATGCTGGGATTTAATTCTGCGCTCTCTATTCTGTTCCATTTGTCTATGTGTCTGTTTTGGTGCCAGTGCCATACTGTTTTAATTACTATGGCTTTGTAGTATAGTTTGAAATCTGGAAGCATAATATCTCTAATTTTGTTCTTTTTTCTCAGAATTACTTTGCTATTCAGGGTCTTTTGTGGTTCTACACAAATGTTAGGATTGTTTCTTCCATTTTTGTGAAGAATGCCTTTGGTATTTTGATGAGGATTGTGTTGAATCTGTAGGTGGCTTGGATAGTTTGGTTATTTTAACAATATTAGTTCTTCTGATCCATGAACAGAGGATGTCTTTCCATTTGTTCATGTCTTCTTTGATTTTTTTCAGCAGTCTTGTAGTTTTCATTGTAGAGAGAGATGGGTAGTTTTTCACTATAAATGACTGACTCCTTTCAGTGGGGTAGAGCTGCTGCCAGGAGCTGGCTGCCCAGCTAGGGATCAAATATCTCAGCCTTCATGTCTATGTGGCTTCTTCTCCCAGTGGAATGACAGCAGACGAGATGTGATCACTCTAGGCCCAGGTGGTTAAGAAGTAGGAGGCTTCTACATGCTTTCTGCTCCTGTTTATAAAGAATCCAGCACAGGAAACAATGGTCATGGGTGATGGAGTCACAAGATGAGAGGAGCCAGTTCCAGAAATGCCACCTAGAGGATAACCACCTCTTCTTGAGGAACACCCAATTATGGGATTGAGAAATAAACTAGTAAGGTGTCAAGCATCTAAGAGTTGGGAGTATCTGTTACTGAAGTTAGTATTTTGCACCTAATTATGTCTGCTTAGTACAAATCACAGACAGACCTGGCACTTTAAGGTGACACAAAGATGAGTGAGAAACATCCAGAAGTTTGAAGGAAGGAATGCAAACAATTATAAGACAAAACAGATTTTAATCACTTAGAATTTTAATAAGACCTCTTTGAATTTCAAGTGACAGGCATCCAATTTGAATTAGCTGTATCAAAGGGGGAATTTTATTAGCAGAATGCCCATACTATTGATAAGAAGATTGAAAAACAAAGCAAGGATGTAATTATTTCCTGGAAGAAACTGGGACCAGGGAATTACATACTGCTAAGACTCATTCCTTACGATCAGTTATGGCCAGGGAAGCAGGGTTGTGGAAGCAATGGTAGCTCCTGTGGATACAACAGGGCTAGTTGGGGGGCTGGGAGAACAATACTCAGAAGTAAAGAAAGGCTCTTTTATTCTCAGAAGAAAGGAAAAGGTATTTAGCAGACAAAATAATTGGTTTCCTCTACCGATGGAGTAATTATTTGCAAATTCACCTTTCTTTTTTTTTGGTTGTGTTTAGTATATTTTGCATTGTTAGCATTTCCTGTTTTTATGACTAGCTCTTGAGCTTGAATTAGATCTTTCCTTTTTGTTCCCCTGCCTTCCTCCATCCCCAGCAGTGCCTTGTATATAATAGGAGCTTAACAAATATTTTTTTATTGGCTGAGAAAATGTAATTAGAGAAATATGATGAACTTGGATCCCTTTAGATTGTCTTAATGCAGACACTCTCTTTTCATCATCAAGTTGTGCTCCTCTACATGAAGCTTCAACTCCAGCCAGCTGTGGTTTCTGAACATGCCCTGCAAGTATCTGCCTCTGTTATTTCCTCCATGTTTTCCCTACTCTTGCTTCCCTTGGGAACCTAGCCTCCTCCTCCCAACCAGTCCAAAGTCCACCACTCATGCCTGATCAAGCCCAGGGCAAATACCACCCCTGCTGTGAAGACTTAGCAGCCCATCACATGGCACAGAGGTATTGCCTCCTCTGAATTCATCACTGTGTACCATCTATTAAGTAAACATGTTACATTGTCCTTGTGTAGTTTTACAGTGTTACATTTTTTAAAACAATCATATTTTAAACAGTTAAAAATATTATTTCAATTTTAATTTTCTTCTCCAACTAGATTGTAAATTCTTTGAAGAACAGGAACAATCTATCATGCCCTCTGTAGTGGTTGATGAAATAGCTTAAATGGTAGTCTCCTGATAAGTCTTTGCAAACAGATTTAATTAATCTTTATTTTCACTTTCAAGACAGTTACCCCATATATAGCATAGCTAAGAATCTCCAAATATTCATATGAATACAGTGCTTTCTTAAGTGAATATTTTTTCCTTTCATTTTTAAGTTAAAGGGATCTGCCAAATGGTTGAGTGGAATATATCAGAATTCTTTTTTTTTTTTTTTTTTTAAGGTACAACCTTAGGGATAATGAAACCTGTTGCATAGAGAGAAACCAGTCAGGCTGCTGCTCATTGACTGTGCAGAGAAGCAGTTTCTATAGAATTGTAAATGGTAATCATTAATTAGATTACTTTTCCTACACTGCCCTGTGTAGTGGTGGATGGTACATGTGGTAATCTGAATGTGATATGTATGAAAAGCACAGGATGTGTGAAAGGAGGTGAGAAAAAGCTGGGCTGCAGAAGATGGAAAGCTACCACCGTTTCTGACAGGATGCAGTATGTGAAGATTAGAAAATACCTCGACTCTGAATGGGGGTAGAGCAGGGTGGAGGCTTTCAATATTTGAAAACAGTTTCACCTCACTGTTTCCTAACCCTCAGCTGCACCACACGCCATCTGCTTCCAGGATTCTGCCTAATGTCTTGTGCTTTCTGGAATCTCCCTGCTGCCCTCATTGGCTTCTTTTCAATCATGATTGTCCCTTATTTGCAAATGACACAGAGATTAGAGACTGTTTCTTATTTTGTGGCTTTTTCACAAAATTATGAAAAGGCTCTGCCTGCAGTTGAAATAAACAACCCTTGGCTATAGAGACATAGTTCCTCTCAACTTCTTCTCAAAAACTATTTTCATTAATTGCTAAAAATTTAACATGGAGTTTGATATTTAAGGAATTCATAGACTAATAAAAGGTTAAAAAAGAAACGAATTTAGAGTCTATCTTGTTCACATCTCCTATTTTAAAAATGTAAAAAACTCCAAATCCATGTAGAAAAAGGGCAAAAAAGAATAGAGAAAGCAGAGTTCAAAACTAATAACCACAATTTTACAATTAAAGCATATACCTTAAATTTGAAATTCAGTTTAAAATTAGTATGACAAATCCAACAGGTAAAAATAGTGCCCTGGATACATGCATGGTATTGTCCTATGTTTTAGTTTACTTTGTTTGTTAGTCAAAAAACAAGCAATTGAAATCGTCACAGTTTTAGGGACTGTGAGTTCAGACTCCATGTGGGATGTGGTTTTCATATGTTAATGGACTGGCCCAGATCAGGGGAGGAATGGCCACACCATCCTCTCTCTGGTTTTCTGTCTCACTGAACACCAGTCTGTTTTAATTTATTTAAAAAATTGTATTTCTATGTTTTCTATTTCAAGATATGACAGCTATTTAATTTTAGGATTTATGCTTCTCAGAGTTTCCAGGAGGGGACTAGAAGACTGTTAATTGCACATAGGTGATGCTGATATGATGATGCATACCACCACATCTTGTTTTTCTTTTCCAGCAACAACAGTTAACATTCATTGAATTCTTAGTCAAGAATGAGCCAAGCTGTTTGCTTATGTCACCACAGTTATTCCAGTGAGTGAAGTGCTGGTTATTATTTCCATTTTACAGATGTGGAAACTGAGGCTCAGAGAGGTTACCCAGTTTACAAGGTTCGAATCTGGACAGTCTGACTCCAAGGCCACCTACTATTATGCTATAGAGACTTTTTAGGCAAAGCTCTGTTGGCGTGAGGGGAATATCATCCTTGTTTCTAACCGAGGAGCACACTGAATAGAGCATAGGTGCTCAAGGAATGCTCTGTCCTTCTGGGTGACCTGGGATAAGAAGGAGAACAGGTATGTAGACTGACGTCCCTTTTGAGTTGTGACTTCCTTTGACAATTCTACCCATGTCCACTGTTGCCCTGGGAGTCACCATGGAAACTCAGGGTCAGGCTCTAATTCCTCTTTGCTACTCAGATCTAGATAAGCACAAAAGGATCACCCTTATAAATGATAAATATGTGTTTCCACTTTTAAAATATTTTCCTATTTCCTGCTAAATGAATATGTATGGTAGAGTGCCTGAATTTTTCAGGTTAGCCCAATATTCTGTCCTATTTTCCCTCATAGTCCCCAAAGGTCAATATTTTGGCCTTCAAACTGTTATCTTAAAGATTGACTAAGGGCAGTCCCAGAAGCCATACAAAAATCTTCTGTGATATACAAGGTTTTGATTTTTGGTTTGGGAAATATATGCTTAGGGTAGAGAAACAGCCTTCATACATTCTTCTCTACACTTGACTCTTTAGTCTGAGTTATAGGAACGTCTGTTTCATTGCAGTTTCAGTTTCAGATCCAGACATCTCTGGTGCCCTGGTCAGTTCTCCTGCGGTCCTGGTGCCTGGCAAGCGGGTTGCAGATCATTGACGTATTTCCCTGGGGAGTGAGCACTTTATTTATGGGCTGTAGGGGTCCACCATGAAGGATGAAGTCTCAGTGGTTGCATTTTCTCCCTCATGTTGTTAATAATAAAGCCCATTCAAAACAGTGTTTCCAGAATTTGAACTCACGTATTCAGTCAGTGGACCAGGTTCTTCCTTAGCGCCAGTGCCTTCTATTATAGACTCTGTTCATTAGGTTATTTCAGGGTAATGAGGATGTCTGTGCCTTTCAGCAGAGGCAGCCAACAACTCTGCTTCTGCTCACTCCAGAGAAACAAACCCAGGGGCAGGTGGGGCAGGAGATCTGAAGGCAGTGCCAACCCCACCTGGTCTGCAACTGCCAGGGCCCAAGGGTAGGATAATGAGTGCGGTAGCCAGGTTCTCTTTTGCTCTTCCCTCCACGTCCAAGAGCAGGTCAATGGGAAGTCAGGTGGGATAGACGTCTGATAATCATCCCTAACACTTATACACGTTTGTGATGTTCTAGACACTTTTCCTCAGCCCTTCAAAATTTGCCTCATCCAATCTTTCTAGCTATCCGATGAGGGAGGGACGGTTACTGACGCAATTTGTAGAGGAGGCCTTGAAGCACAGAGAGGTTCAGTGACTTGCCCCAGGTCACAGAGCTGGGAGAGTGGCAGCGCTGCGATTTGATCCCAGTTGGTGTAAGAGAGAGAGCCTCCTTTGTTCCCTGGGTCCTAGGGAACTATGCTGCGCCCGACCCACTGGGCTGTGGCCCTCATGCCATTTCAAAGGGAGATGTGAGCTGGGCCAGGAAGACAAAGGACTGGGAGTGTCCCCTTCACGTGACTCTGTGGCATGAATTCTCATGGTGCACTTCCCCTCCCCAAACATTCCAGCAGCACAGGAGGTGCCCTCCTCCTGGCTGCTCCAAGCCAGGCCGCAGCCTCCAGCAGAGAACTGAGACCGGGTTGTCTCTGAAAAGAGAGGACGTGGGCAGAGAGGTGGCTGGTTCCTTTCCGTGCCAAGTGAGCACAGTGCCAACCCCTCCTGGAAGGACTCTCCCATCTTCCTTTCTCCTTGACCCAGCAGGACAAGGAAGCTGGGTCTTTAGGCAATTTTTCACTGCCTTTGAACACTGAGTCCTGTTCTAGAGAGATGAGAGCCCGCACATTTATGTTGGGGTGAACTCTGAAAGGTCAGCCTGCCCTTTTTTAGAATAAAAGTCTTGCTTTTTACCACATGCGTGGTCCCACTGGCCTTGTGTGCATGTGTATGTGAAGAGTGGCTGAAAGAAGAAGAAACGCCAGGAACCTCATTTGAGTTTTTAATAATATTTAGAGTTGGGTTTGCCTGTTGAAAGAATACTTGATATGGAATGGTCAAAAACAGAATGACGCTCCTGTTCTGAATTTGAGGTCATTTTTTCTTAGTCAGTGGGCAGCTGCTTTTACCCATCAGGTGGGACTGAAGAAAGCACAGGGTGTGAATTTCTCTGAGAGTATCTGTCTGTCCATGGGGGACCTTCCCTTTTGCAAAGTTTACTCCCTTCACTGCAGGACGAGCCACAGGGTTTCTGCAGGCCTAGCTGAATGACACAATTGTACAAAAGCTGCATCTTAACATTGGGAAAAGAGAGCAACTTTTCTCCCTCGGGTCTGTAAAACTATAATGCTCTAGTAAGCCACCTGGCTCCTTCAGAGCAAAGGCAACCCTCAGACCCAGGGTCACGACAAAGCCATACCTCAGAAAGTCCCTCTACCATGGCAGTCATGACCTGGGGATCCTGTTAGATATATATTTATGCATATATTTGTGTATATAAAAGTGTATGTATGCATACACACAGTATATACGTATATACATACATATATAAAACATATATCTGGAAGAACTAGGTTCCAAGTTTATGCAAATAGTACCAGAATGGGTGACAGACATTTTCCTTTATGAATGGGTTGTGATAAGAAAAACTACTTAATGAAAATCACAAAAGAAGAACTGAGAATGGTGTTTTCAATTTCCTTGGTGTAAAGTCATTTTCCCCAGATTAAATTGTCTGCCACAACCTTCCTGGCTGGTTTCCCTCAGATTAGATTTCTTGGAGTACTCTTGAATTCATTTCTGTGTTTTGGATGCTTTATTAACTGTATTTGGCTGACACTTAATTTTATCGCTAGAATTTGGTAAACATTAACAGATTACATGCTTCCCTTCTACCTTTCCCCTCATCCCACACGACTCCTCTCTGTTCTCCCCACCTTGGCCCCAGAGACAAGAACACTTATTACTTTGTTTTATGGCTGTCCAGAAAATAGGCCACGGCACCCGCATAGTGTGGTATACAGAATTTTAATGAGCACAAAGCCAGCTCTTCAGTTCTTCACTCTGATATGAGCAGGGTGACGTCAACCTATCCAGGAAATATTGAATTGATTTTAAAATTGCTTTCAGGGTGAGTAAATTGGTGGGACCGTGCATGACCCTGAGGCTGCCCTACACCCACTCACACCTCCCTGTTTATCTCAACACCAGAATTATTAGAAACCACCTGAATAGATGCCCTTTAAAATATAGGTTGAGGGATCTGGGAATGTTGGTTTTGTCTTAAGCCTCAATTTTATAAGTTGCCATTATCCTAGGTTTAAAATTGTCAGACATATTTAGCTTCCAATTTGAGTATTTTCTTTTTAATTCTAGGATCTGGTTTATTTACTAAAACTGGGAATCATCTCTTCTGCCCCTCCCTCTTCCCATATCCCTCCTACATGGTTCTTAAAGTACATTTTGGTGCTTCAGCATAAAGGGCACTATATAATGTTTTCTTTGTATCCCATTCTGCTATATGAAATGAAAAAACTTAGCATCCAGTGTGTGAAAAACTGGTATTGTGCGCTATTTGTAAGAACAGGCAATATTCAGCAAGACACTGTCTAATATCAAAGCCAGATAAACTCTCTCCATACCAGAAAACGAACAGACAATGAAAATCCCAATGCTGATGCAACACCAAGTGCATAACAACCCCTCGTTCAACTCTCTAGAATATGATTAGGTTTTAAAATTTATTTTATTTATTTTATTTTTGGCTGCGTTGGGTCTTTGTTGCTGCACGTGGGCTTTCTCTAGTTGTGGTGAGTCGGGGCTGCTCTTCGTTGCGGTGCGCAGGCTTCTCGCTGCTGTGGCTTCTCTTGTTGCAGAGCACGGGCTCTAGAGCGCAGGCTCAGTAGTTGTGGCTCGCAGGCTTAGTTGCTCTGCAGCATGTGGGATCTTGCTGGACCAGGGCTTGAACCCACGTCCCCTGCATTGGCAGCCGGATTCTTAACCACTGCGCCACCAGGGAAGCCCTGGTTAGGTTTTTAGATTGCCACTGCTACAACCATTTGTTTTTCTTCTTGCAATCGTCTTTCCAGCTTGCTAGTTTAGCTAGTGATTAATGAGTTAATTAATCAGTAAAGATTTCTAAAGTTCTTTGAAGAATAAAAATACTACTTACTGTGAACCTGCATTATGTAACATTAGGAGATCAGTTAATTCTCTAAGCTTCTTACAAAAACCAAAAACCAAAAAATAAAATAAAACCTTTAAAATTTAACTACAGTGACTGCAGAAATTTTGTTAACCTTTTTAATACCTAACTTCAGTAACTCAAGGTTTTGTTGTTTTTGGTTTTTAGTTGATTCCATGGACACTTTCTGCTGGAGAAAATTCCCAGTAGATATTCTTTAACAATGATCATTACTATAAGCATCCCTGAGACCACCCTCCTCCCATTCAAGGAAATCTGACTACTTAATAATTTGTTAAGCCCTATGAAGTATACGAGGAAATGTATGCTTTATTATTTGTCCTCAAAGAGCTTATAGTACACATATTTCAAAACAATAATTCATAATATAAGACAGAATTTGATGTGTCAAATGAATGGTGCAGAAAAATCAGTGTCCTGGGAGTATGGAGAAAGATCTCATTGTGGGTTGCCATGTTTCCCAAAGGAGCCCAACAGAGGAGGCTGAACTTTAAGTTGGTCTTCGAAGGGCTCAGTCTTTGTGGAAGTGGAGCATATTCCAGGTTGAAGGAGAGCCGGCAATAACAAAGGTACTCCTGACACAGGCTTAGGTGCATAGATGGACCTGACTTGAAGGCTGGTTCATTCAAGGTTAGAATAAGTTTGGAAAGAACATCAGAGAAAAGAATACCTCAAAATACCAGGCTGAGAAAAACTGTGTTTAACTTATAAAGAATAGAATATTTTGGGCTTCCCTGGTGGCGCAGTGGTTGAGAGTCCGCCTGCCGATGCAGGGGACACGGGTTCGTGCCCCGGTCCGGGAAGATCCCACATGCCGCGGAGCAGCTGGGCCCGTGAGCCATGGCCGCTGAGCCTGCGCGTCCGGAGCCTGTGCTCCGCAACAGGAGAGAACACAGCAGTGAGAGGCCCGCGTACCGCAAAAAAAAAAAAAAAAAAAAAAAAAAAAAAAGAATAGAATATTTCATAATGCCTAGAGTTTTCAAGCAAAGAAATTATTAAATCCTTTATTTCACCACTTTGAAAATGGTGGAAGAGTAATCTTATTTGTAAAATGATTAACCAACCCAGAGCACAGGAATTATACCAGGACAAAACAAAAGGGAAATTAGGACTCAAACTGTGCCTGGTGTGGGAGCAGTATTTACTTGCTTCTCCTCCTTTTCCAATAATTACAAGGTGGTGGAGTTGGGGGGCACCTATATCTGTCAAAATGCCTTCCATGTAGCAGTGTTCAATATATGCTAGATGGATATATGAATAAATAACCATCTGGTTGATGAGCACAATAAAATGAACAAGAGCCATCATGTAAAACCTGGAAGGAAATTGCCTTTATATAACTTACTTTCTGTTTCATTAAAGATGAACTCTCATTTTTATCTACATATGACGTGAGGCTGGACAAGGAAACGGATCGTTTTTACTCTACATTTAAAAGACAAATGAAGAGCACAGAGCAAACAAATGAAAGCAAGCAGAAAACCAAACCAAACCAAACAAAAACCTGACACATCCTACATGTTAACAAACTGAAATAATGTATTGTTGATTGGTTGTCCCTTGAGAGAAGAAGTAGCTAAACAACCTCTTGAAGAAGGATATTTAAATGTTTTCCAGGTGGCTTTTATTCTGTCAGAACCCATTATGCTGAATGGGGATACATATTTACAGGCTGCTAATGCCCAGCTGATAAGAAACCATATCTGAATTATTTCTGAGTGTCTTGGGAGCCCAGAGGCAGCTAAAAGCATCTCTGCTCATATGTCACTTTCAATCAATTGCAGCTGTTACCTGAGTTGTCATTTGTGCAGGGACTAGGACTTGAACCTGAATCAAGCTTCCATTTCCTTGCACTTGAAATTCAGCAAAACAGTCAAAAACTAAATCTAGTCAGAAACTGTAATGTGATGGTTGGCCTTTTAAAGGTACTTGGTAATATAGCAATAAGTTTTAGAATAATTATTCAGGACCCAAAACGATTCCTAATCTTGAGTAGCAGTATTATTATTTGTCTGTTTTCTGCAAATATGGGTTTTCCTTCAATGAAGATTTCATTTTTGGTACAATTACTAAAATCAGAGTTTGTGTATTGTTGCCATATGGAAGCTGTTTAGTAAACTCACGGGGCATGGACTCAATCTTAGTTTATTTTCTTAATATTGAATATCACCCATTTTTATTATGTAGGTTTCTGCTGAGGAACAAAACCCTTGAGTTGCCATTAGGAATTGGGGGCAGTTAAGCCATGTAACCTCTCTGATTTTCAGTTTTTCCATCTAGTCTATAAAATGAAAGGTTGAACCAAATGATATCTGAGGCATATTCAATTATTAGTTCTATTATTATTTATGATCCTATGATTTCAGTTAGTTTCCATCCTAACTGGTGATGACCTCTAAAGTTCAAACCTGAAAGGAGGTAGTGCATTTGCCTTGGTTCATCAGCCATACAGCTGAGTGGGCTTCAACATGACAAAGCTTATTTACAGGCACGCTATATGATTCCTCTTTTCCAGTCATTGGTCCCATTTGTTTACAGTGGTTGTTCTCAAAACGTGGTCCCTGGCCCAGCGCTATTAGCATCATCCAGGGACTTGCTAGAAATTCAGATTCTCAGGCCCTGTCCCAGACCTACTGAATCAGAAATTCTGGAGGTGAAACCCAGCTTTCTGAGTTTTAGCAACCCCTCTACGTGTTGCTGATGCACGTTAAAGTTTGAAGACATGAGGTTAAAGTTGCAGGTTCAAATTCTGAAGTGTTAATTCTGTACCCTGACCCTCACCCACATTATTACAAATGTCCTCCATTGTTTATCAGAGAGATTGGATAAAATGCCTAGCTGGCTCAGCTCCACTGCAACTTGCAGATCTTGAACTATTAATTTAGATTGCAAGTGTTTTTCAGTAGGCTTAAAAGGCATCTATTGCTCTGATTCCCAGCTCTATACAAATGAAATCCTTTCTTTCCTGACTCCTTGGTGATACCCTGTCTTTGGTTAGACCTACTTCCTTACTGTACACTTCACTCATCCTTGTTCCTTTCCATCTCCATTTCTTGGCTCATATTATTTGTTCCACTGCCTGGAATAAATTCTGTTTTTTCTCTCTACAAATCCAAATTGGTCTAAACTTGCAGATAATTACTATCTCCAAGAAGCTTTCCCTTAATCTCATCCCATGGGCACTCCTCCCATTAGAAAAAAAAAATTCTGTCTCTTGAATACCCTTAAATGTATCGCCTAGAACAGCATTCCTCAAATGGAGTTATACAACCCCGTCAACTGAAAGAGGTTTTTAAAAGTATAGATTCCTATGTGCCCCTCCCATTGACCTACTGAATCAGAATCTCTTGGGTGAAGGATATGCCTTTAGCCAGGTTCTTAGGAGATCCACATGCAGCTAGACAAGGTGTTTAGAAATCACTGAACTAGAACAAAGGTTTGGGACATTTGTTCTGTAAAGGGTCACATGGTAAATATTTGGGGCTGATGAGCCATGCAATCTCTCTTACAACTATTGAATCAAACTTCAATCTCATTGCAGCTGTTACAGTACAAAAGCAATCATAGATGATATTTACACAAATGGGTATGGTTGTGCTCCAGTATAACTTTATTTACAAAAATATGGCCCGGGGGCTATAGTTTTCTGATCCCTGAGCTAGATTATTATTTAATTTAATAAAAATGAACTACAAGTCTAAAAGGTTACTCTGTACTCAGTAGTTGCTTTTGGAATGAACTAATAAATAAAGGAACCCAAAGTAATGTAATTGGTAGAACATTTTAAATTTGAACTAGACATTTATCACAAAGTAATGCTACTAGATGATCTTGACTAAAATTATGCTGACATATGGAAACTCTTGGTGGTCTGGGGAGAGGGATAATGGGAAGCATGGAGTATACATCTGAATTCTAATTCAGCCTGCGCATTTTTTGGTTTTCCATCTACAAATTATATTCTACCTAATTGACTCCTGACAAAAGGTTGGTTGAGGAGTAATTTGTTTAATGTTTTAAAAATACTACATAGATCCTGAGTGTTATTGCAGAACAAGGTTTCTAAGGAAGAACCAAGAATAAGCAACACTAAACCCGTTTTTTATTTGTTTTTAAATTCCTAAGCAAAAGCTTTAGTTAAATGTCTCCTGGAAAGTGGCACTTTGCCCCCAACTCAAATGTCACTCTTCTCTCCCATTTTACTCAGGAAAACCTCAAATATATCGTGTGGTGATATTGAAAGACGTCAGGATCAAAGTGTATTTAAAGTTGCTAAGGGGAAGCAGATGTTCCTTTTAGCTGGGCAAAAGATTCTCAGAGTTTCCAGTGAAATATAAACTTCTTGAAGGCCCCATGGGATCGTGCCTTAAAATGTCATGGTTTTGTTTACTCCTCCCATATGCAAAACAGTGATGAGATGGGTTGTTCTGGGAGAGAGAGTGGAAAGTTAATGAGCTAGAAGCAATAAGGAACTCTACTTGCAAAAAAATTGGAACGGATGTTATCCTTAAAAAAACAAACAAACAAAAAACAACAACAACGAAAAACTAGGACAAGATTAGAATAGTCATTTCCCTCAATTCTGCTTTGTATGTATCTTTAAACATCTATCTCTGAATTATCCTGGTTGGCTGGATTACCAATTAGTTTTCTTTAATACTTTTTGCTCTCATGTTTTTCCAAATAGAAGTAAGTTAAGAAGTTTTTACTTATGCCTTATAGATTGTACCTTTTTCACTATAGTTGGTAACCAAGAAGTAGTTGCAAAGAAAAGAATAGTTGGTAGCTTTTTTTTTTTTTTTTTTGCGGTACATGGGCCTCTCACTGTTGTGGCCTCTTTCATTGCGGAGCATAGGCTCCGGACGCGCAGGCTCAGCAGCCATGGCTCACGGGCCCAGCCGCTCCGCGGCATGTGGGATCTTCCCGGACTGGGGCACGAACCCGTGTCCCCTGCATCGGCAGGCGGACTCTCAACCACTGCGCCACCAGGGATGCCCAGTTGATAGCTTTTAATCTTCAGCTGAAATCAAAGTGTGAAGCTAATGCTTTGAAGAGTGATCTGAATGCAGATAATTATAATTTTCAGCCGGAAAAAATGCCCAGAGACTTGTATTTCATCCTGATCACAGTGGCATCAAGTAGCTGACCCTGTGGTGAAATGCTAAACAAATGTAATATTTTGTGTATCGTATATTCTTAAACACTTGAGAAGAAAGTAAGCCAAGGAAGGTGAGGGATCCTACAAGGTTTGAGGCCAGCCTAAAGTTGAAAAGGGAAGAGGGGAAACAACTGGAATGTTCTTGGTTCCTGAATTGCTGTAGAATGATTTCTATGTTAAGGCCACGGTTCAAGAGTGGTGAACTTTTTTTTTGTTTACTCTTTCTGGGTAAATCAATGAGAGATTACTTGGTCAGAATTGAAATATGACTATAATGTCTATGGATGTTTAAGCATACAATCAATGAATTTGGTTTTCCATACATTTTGTTGAAGTTTAATTTAAGACTAGATCCTGGTACCATTATTGGGAACTAAGGCAGATATGAATAGGTCTAGAGAAGGAGACTATTTTTTTTTTCTGTGTCACTCATGGTTTTATGTATTTTGATTAAGTAATAAATCCATAAAGTTAATTATATAATTTTAAAGAGTGGGATATATTTTGAGGAATTGTTCCTCCTTGAAATGATGACATAAGCATCACTTGATCACACAAATATTTTTCTTACAAAGCTATTGAGCTTGAGGTCAAAGTTAAATGACATCTTCCTGGGATAATCTCCACTATTTGCTAACAGAACCACTTTCCGTATTCACTTCCAAATGTCTACATCTCAACCTTTATCATCATAATCATAATTATCATCACAGCTAGCCTCCTCCTCTTCAACATTACAGACACTGTTGCTCCTGTATCAATTTTGATGTTCTATACTATACTGCCCTTTTTTGTGCATGTGTTTTTGATGCCAGGAAAGATATCTGAGAAGGAGACTATTTGCTTTCTCTGGGGCATTTATCTGAGGGATTGTAAGGAAGGCTGGCCAGTCTTCATTTTGCAAGGCAGAGGGAGGAAATAATATCTATTACAACTGAGTAATACAAAGACGTCTTAGACGATAAGCAGCTCATTCTAGGAACCATTTCTTAAATCACATTTTCATGTCCAGACCTTGCATAGAGATAAAAAACATAGCAAAGATTCTTTGCATGGATGAATGCCTACCACATATTAGGGCATAGAGTAGAATTAAAGGCCCATCTTTGAAATAGTAATGGTGGTTACTGGCTCGTCTTTCCACCTCATCTCAAGGAATTGGATGAATTATTCCACCTTGTTAAGTAAAATGTCATTGATTCAAGATTTGTGAGAGCTGGAAGGCACCCTCACTATTCCATTTTTGTAGATGATGAAATCGAGATTCAAAGAAAAACATTTTTCCCTTAACACCATTTTCATTGTTGTTTTTACAAACATCTGTATAGAACTTCTCAGTTTACAAAGTTGATTCTATTGTCATCGATTTCGTTTGATCTCTCTAAGAACCCTACCCTGTACAGTAGTCCCACTGCACCCATGGATTCCACGACTGATTGAATCTGCAGATGTGGAAGCCGCAGATACCGAGGGACAACTGTACTCTGCCATTTTATTAAGGGACTTGAGCATTCACTGATTTTGGTATCTAACTGGGTTCTGGAACTATTTCCCCCAGACACAGAGGGACGTGTGCACTGTTACGATAATAAATTCACCTTAGAGATGAGAAAACTGGGGTTTAGGGAGATGAAGCGAAACATCATCCTTGCCTTCTCCCACTTTTCATCCGTTATGTCCATTCAATCATTTAATCCAGTGGAGATTAACTCTTAAATATCGCTTGAATCTTTTCATGTTTGTGTATTTCCACCACCCCTGATATTGAGCAAACTGCCTTGATCACAGGACAGCTCATTACTGACACTCTTGATACCAGGTTTGACCCTGACTCCCACTCTATTTCCAGATATTCTAAAACAAAAATAAGATCACATTACTGCTCAGTTTAAAACTTTCAGCAAATCCCAGAGTGCATATCATCCATGCATGGCAGAAAACTCCTTTAGATCCTCTGCCTATGGATTTCCCCTCAGCACTTACACATCCTGTTCTTGTTCTCTTCCTCTATGTTTATATGCTGTTTTCTGTTTTACAGTTCTCAATGGGTCAGGTGATAATGGGAGAGCAACTCTTAGCAGGACAGGGAACATCTCTTTCAACTTGAAGATGCATTCCTCGAATTCACTTCAATCTCTATTAGCTAGCATTGTGCCAAGTATTTGGTAGACACTCAGCAAAGTTTTGCTGAATAAATGCATGATTGAAAGATGGGTTCCTTTAGTTCAAAGCCAAAGTTGCAATATCTTGATTTACTGATGGCAAGGGGCATGATTTACTTTCCCCAGAATTCTTGACATATAATGTGATCAAAATGGAGATTTTGTTTAGGATTTTTTTTTTCCGCAAATCTTTTCTAATATTCTTTAATCAGTTTATAATTTATAGGTATTGGCTGGCCATCTTTTGTAGAATATATATGTGTATATATACATATATATCTCCCTCAAATAACTTGACTTTTTAGGGTATTTAATGAATATACTGTTAATACTATTAATTTATTAAATCCACTGTAAGTTGTGAACTTGCATGAATAAACAGTAGAAAGCCTTTTTTTCTGAGTTTGACAGGTGTTACTTTTCTTTTGAAGTGTGAAACATTTTAATATATGTCTGTTGTTATATTGCTGATGACAATTCCATTTCATCCACTATTTGAGGTGTGAAAAGAAGGACACCTTTTTCATTAGCCTTCCATCTGGTCACGTTAACATGGACATTTACCTTTAGCAATGATTACCAAGTTCTCTTTTCTGGTGAGTGTATTAATGGTGTGTTAATATATTTCTCCTTTAATCTTTTCAGGAGATAAGCTTATCAATTTGTTAATTGACCTCCAACATGCTTGAAAATTAGGAATAATAAACACATGCAAATTAATGCCTGTTTATATTGAACAGAAAATTCTTTGCATTGAACAGATTTTTGGCTCATATACCATTCATATAATTTGTTCCACTTTTTTTACATTAGCTTTTTTTTTATTGAAAGCTTGAAAAATTTGCATCTGCAAATCATAACTGAGAAGTATTTTTTTCCTTACAGATCTTATACCTTTGATTTTATTTTATCTACCAGTTGGTTGGCTTTGATATGCCTTTCATTAGCACTTTTGTTTTCACTTCCACAGTGTTGGTCAGCTATGCTAGGCTTGAGTATTCCTCTTTTGATGGTACTCTTAAAACTAATAGAGGTGAGAGTGGCAGGGAAGAAGGAGGAGGAAGATACCCTTGGAGGGTTAACTTGGAGGACATGACCCAACCAGCTGAGCTGAATGCTGGGCACTATTACAATCATGCACATCAGCCTGGGCCCTCTTGATTCCTGAGTAGGTGTCTCTTGGACTGGGATGGGGATGTGAAGGATAGATGGTGGCAAATCTGGGTGTGGAGCCTATACCTGATGCAGATGGTGTGTTGTATGATGTAGCCTGTATTATTATAACAGAGTCCAAGGATCAAGAAGTGTGGCTCAATTGTCTTGATGAGTAATTTCACAAATGGCGACTACTAGTCTTATTTGTGCCCTGCTAGTTCCTGAGCTAATTCTTTTTTTTTTTTTTTTTTTTTTGCGGTACGCGGGCCTCTCACTGTTGTGGCCTCTCCCGTTGCGGAGCACAGGCTCCGGACGCACAGGCTCAGCGGCCATGGCTCACGAGCCTAGCCGCTCCGCGGCATGTGGGATCTTCCTGGACCGGGGCACGAACCCGTGTCCCCTGCATCGGCAGGCAGACTCTCTACCACTGCGCCACCAGGGAAGCCCCCTGAGCTAATTCTGACAGAGCAAAAGATATTTTATATCTTTTTATACCTTTATAGCCACCTCCCCCGTGGCTACCTCCAGCCCAGATTGTGGGCTCAGTGATTTCCATAATCGAGGTCTGCTGACTTAGCTGTGACTGAGCTATGACACTGGTCATTTTTGTTGCCTGCTGCACAACCTCTAAACTGTTCACCACTTGCACCAGGCTCTGAAGTACAGCCCGTGAAGTGCAGCCCATGAGTCACAGCACTTCTTACCATACCCTCCTCCACATTATGTTCGTCTGGCTGACCCTGTTGTCTGTCTGCCCAAGTTTGCATTGCTGAATCCTAATTTACTGGTTTACTTCAAACCAAGCCAGAACCGTATTGTATTCTACAGCATGCCATTAGCCCCAGATATTTATTGGGGTCCTAACATATATACACCCACCAGGATGATGGCTGCTGCCTAGGTCTCTCCCCACTGTGCCCTTCAAACAACCCAATAGTCAGCTACTAAGTCTTGTCCCTTTGGATCTTCTTATCTACCCCCAGAGCTTGTTGCTGCAGTTGGGTCAGTTACCCTAATCCCTGCTCTAAGTAATTGGATGTCTCTGCCAGTTCCTCCTAGCTTCCCTCCTCCCATATTCCTAAACATCCATCATGAATCCTGCCCAAGTTAGCTTAAATTCCAAAGGTTCTAAAACCCCATTAGTGTGCTTGGTTTGTCCATTGATTTGTAGGTGACAAATATGTGTCAAATGGATTTGTCCCCAGAAGGCAGAAAATAATATGTTCTAGAAGCAAAGAAACCTTTGGGAGCCTTAGGCAGGAATGAAGCTTTCAGAACCCCATGAGCTTTCTAATCTTATTTTTAACGTACAAGATTTTCTTACCTGTCATAGGACTGCTGCCGTCAAAAGCTTTGTTGTTATTATGTGTCAGAGCCTTAAAAACTCAAGGTTAGCAGCAGGAGTAGAGTCATAGTCCAAACAGATAAATTAAGCACAGGCCCCTTGGATATGAGAAAGAGGTAGAGCATAAAGTGTCATACGCTGTCTAAAAAGCCCCTGTCTGAAGGGGTATAGAGGTGGTCTGAGACACAATGACTTGTGCCTGTGTATAATGGGCCCTGCAAATGACACAGGGAAGGAGGATGATCATTCAACTGGATTGTGGCACTGTTCTGAGTGGAATAATGTCTGAGGTAGGTTCAGGAGGTACGGTGATTTAGATTGCTGGGAAAGATGCAAGCAGAATATAAGCGATTTGGAAGTTTCAGGTGGACACTAAAGATCAGAGAATATGCATTTAACTATTGGGAGGTGTTTTAGGCTGTATTTTTTTTTTTTTTTTGCACTTAACTTTGCCATCAAATTATTGTACAATGCCCCAACAGATGGAGTTAAGAAAGTGAAGTTATTTTTTCTAGTTTAGATTTTCTGAAAGTGAATTCCAAGAATTACCTGCATCAGTATCCCCTGGGTGCTTGTAGAAATGCAGATTTTTGTGCCCCACCTGAGACCTACTGAATGAGAATATGAAGGGTGGCATCTGTGAATCTGTCCTGATCCTATGTACTCTGAAATTTGAGAATAGTTTTTGAGGACCATTTAATTTTTTTCCATCAGGGCAAGCTTCTGAGAACCTTGTATATATAGCATGTAGAATGGGTTCTGTTTAGAAAAAGAAGCCAATGACAAAGTTTTAAAACATTTTGGGGTATGAGGAAATGCTTTTACTCTATGAATATACTTTTGGCCTTCCGGGATTAGAATAAGTCTAAGTCTACCATGGAGAGGGCATAAACAGACAGGTAGGCAGGGTGGATGATAGAAGATCTGGGAGCATCCTGGGTAACCAAAGAGGCTCAGGAGGTCTTTAGGAATCAGAAAGACACCCATACTAGTATTTATCCTCTGGGTTTCTATTTGTTAGGTCTTGCAAGTGATGAACCCTAAAACAACTTGCCTAGGGTTAAATTTATAACTAGCCACCTCAGGATTGTTTGAGGGTTGTGTGGAGCTACTTCGACCAGAAATTATTGTCTATGAATTTCCTCATTGAGGAATTCGAATTCATTAGAATTGGGGACTTGAAAAGAGAATAGAACCACATAGCTGGGATCCAGTGCCCTGAAACAGGGTTATGGATCCCCTGGATGACAGAAAGTAGTTTTGTGTAGCTGAGGAATGATTATCTAGATAGGCATGGTGCAATATGGTAGTTACTATCTAGTAGTAGCAGTTTAAACTTATTAAAATTAAGCAATAATAAAATTTCAGTTCATTGTCACAGTAGCACATTTCAAGTGCTCAGTAGCCATGTGTGGCTATCACATTGGATAGTTCAGATACAGAACATTTCCATCATTGCAGAAAATTCTGTTGGATGGTACTAATTTAAAAGAGCTAGCTTTGGGACTTCCCTCGTGGCTCAGTGGTTAAGAATCCACCTGCCAATGCAGGGCACACGTGTTCGAGCCCTGGTCTGGGAAGATCCCACATGCTGTGGAACAACTAAGCCCATATGCCACAACTACTGAGCCTGCATGCTACAACTACTGAAGCCCGCGTGCCTAGAGCCTGTGCTCCACAACAAGAGAAACCACTGCAATGAGAAGCCGGCGCACCACAATGAAGAGTAGCCCCCACTCGCCGCAGCTAAAGAAAGCCCGCGTGCAGCAAGGAAGACCCAACGCAGCCAAAAGTAAATAAATAAATTAATTAAATTAAATAAAAGAACTAACTTTGGTGGGGATGGCAAGCAGTAATGTTTTTATCTACTGAAAGACACTGGCTAGTACAGGGTGGGGAATGTGGAACAGGAAAACAAAGGTAGCCTCAGTGTTGAAAGGATAAAGTCTAATTCTGGGTGAACCAGATTTGGCTACTTTCAGTCTGGAAAACCTAAGCATCTATGTAGTGTCATTCCAGTTTGTATCTGGGCCAGTTCCCAAGGTGAATTCCTGATGCTGTTCTGATTCTATTGAGTATCTGCTTCCTTATTTGAAGGGGATGATGTAGGGGGGTAAATTGACATGGTGACCCACTGGGAAATGTACCTGTGAATGTAACAGGCAGCTTGCCCTGTTAAGTTACTAACCAGAAACCAACTGGCCTTTCATATTTTGATTAGAAAAGCTAAGTCCCTCTGGAGGTCCATGTAAGTACTAATCTATCCAAAGAATGCAGACTTGGGAGGAACAGGAAAGAAGGCAGGTGCTTGCTTCATCCAAGCAACCCAGAGAATCTAGGTTCTGAGACTGAGTTGGGATTAGTCAGCCAAACCAACCAAAACGTGAAGGAAGAAAGAATCCAGGGCAGCTGGACCAGCCAGAATTCTCCCCAGTGATGATGAGTGTGGAGAGAGAAGAGCGGAAGAAATACAAGAGGATGAGCCAGATGTTTTTAGAAAAAATAGCTCTCTTTGTTTTTGTTCAGAGTCTCCTTTCTTGCCAGGACTCTGATATGAGTACATCTGAAAGGGGCTGCAGCTGGGGAGGGATGTAGCACTGGAGAATCAAAGCCAGCCTTTCCCCAGATAACTAAGACCTTCTCTTCTCAGGCCAAGCTTGTCTGACAGTCTCATTCTGTGTGAGCTCCTTCCCAGGAGACTCTTCAGTTCCTGAAGCAAACAGTCTCCTGGTAGACCCACCCTTTCAGGCAGCCAGACATGGCTAAATATTAGTAGCAAACAACGCAGATGGAACTCCTGCTATAAGATTCATTGGCAGCCTGTCATGTGCCAGGAACTTTCAGGGATATTATTTAGTTGATTCCTCATAATGAACCTATGAGAGAGGAATTGTAATCTCCATTCCACAAAGAACCAAACTGAGGTTCTCAGAAGTCAAATAACTTGCTCGAGGTTCCTGAACTGTACTGGTGGTTAGAGGATTTGAACCCAGGTATATTTGACATCAAAACCCACCTGCATTTCTGCTACTAAACTACATTGTCACTTGGACCTAATAGTTAGTCCTTAAAGTTTGAGGCCTAGCTCTTCCCACTGCAGGATTTTGTCCTTGCAAAAAGGAGGGATTGTGAGTGGCAAGATATGATGTTTAATTTTATATGTCAATTTGATTGAATCATGGGGTGCCCAGATATTTGATCAGACACTATTCTAGGTGTTTCTGCCAGAGTGTTTTTGGATGAGATAAACATTTTAATTAGTAAAGCAGATTGTTCTGCATAATGTGGTGGGCTTTGTCTAATCAGTTGAAGACCTGACTAGAACAAAATGAATGGCCTTCCTGAGCAAGAAGGAATTCTCCGGCAGACTGCCTTCACACCTCATCTGAAACATCAGTTCTCTGAGTCTCCAGCCTGCTGGCTCACACTGCAGATTTGGACTTGCCAGTTTCTATAATCATATGAACCAATACTTTATCATAATCTCTTTATATATAAATAGGCACAGCCTATTGATTCTCTTTCTCTGAAGAACCCTGACTAATGCACAAGGGATAGAGGGAGAGTGAGTCTCCTCCGTATGGAACAAGATTCATGAGGCTGGGTCTTGACAGGCACCCCTACCTTAGTTTTATTTATTATAAATACTCCTCAAGGCACTCACAATTAAATTTTTATACATTTAGGGATTAAAATTTAGAAATTAAAAGGAATGAGTAGAAATAATTTCAAATGGAAACCAGGTATGAATCTCTTTTGCCTAGGCATCTGTCTTTTCCCATATGGAAGATTCAGAATTTCATGAGGCTAACCTAGATTTATACAGATAAAATTCACAATGATCCTACAAGCCAAAGAACAATCTTACTTTGTGTGTGAGGTATAGAAGTTCAGTAAAAATTCAGTACATGAGAGAGCAACTGGAGCAGATTTGGAAACATCATCCAATTTGCATATTGGTCAGCACAATGCCAAGTCTGAACCAGGCCTCCGGTGAGAGCTGTAAGCAAAGTTTTCATAGCCACTCCTTCCCTAGTACAGTTGACCCTTGAACAACACGGGTTTGAACTATGTGGGTCCACTTATACGTGGATTTTTTTTCAAAAGTAAATGCTACAGTACTATACGCCCTTAGTTGTTTGAATTCCCAGATGCAGAATTGCGGATACAGAGGAACTGCATACCCCAAGGGCTGACTATAAGTCATATGAGGAGTTTCGACTGTGAGGAGGGTCCATTCCCGTAACCCTCGCCATTGTTCAGGGGTCAACTGTAGCTTGCCTCTGCTTGTGCTGTTGTCTGGGGTCATCGTAGTGGGTCATTTACATCTTTCCGTCTCTGTGAATGTCCCACTCGGAGCAGTGATCTAGTTAAATGACTTTCTTTAATCATTTTCTAGGTTAACCAGTGAGGATTTAAGTCAGCTTTATAAAACAACAACAACAATAACACAGATGGAAACTATTAAAAGTTTTGAAGAGGGATAAAAAAAGAAAGAAATGCTCACTTTAAATGTATATGTGAAAGGAAGCGAGACTCGTAGATTTCCATGTTTGGCACAATACATTTTTTCCATAGAAATTTAATTATAAATGGTATTGAGGATCTAAATCTGAGAAACTTAAATAAATTTTTGTTAAACCAAAGTGCACTTTCACATGGAATAGACTAGGGCATACTTTTAGAATGTAATCCTTACATTAAATCGAGAAGAGTTTATATAAAGATATGGAGTGTGTGTGTGTGTGTGTGTGTGTGTGTGTATGCATATGCATATGGGAATCTTTGATGGAAACCTCCTCATCAAGCCCCACATCCAATCTATCAGCAAGCCCTGTTGCTTCTGTCCTTAAGTCCACTGACCTGTCTCTATTTCCACTGTAACTACTTAGTCCAGTTACCATTATCTTTCTAATTATGCAATAGTCTCCTAACACGTGGCTTCTTTATCACATGCCATGTTTATTTCCTTGGTAGCACTCAGCGCACTTTGTACTTATTAAATGAAATTGTTTATTCACTTGTTTGTCTGTCTGTGTATGTATACTCTTAGTTCCTTGATACAAGACCCTGCTGCTGCCTTGTTTGGTACAATAGTCTTATCTGTGGTTTCACTTTCCATGGTTTCAGTTACCCACAGTCAACTGAGGTTTGAAAATGTTAGATGGAAAATTTCAGAAATAAGCAATGCATACTTTTTTTTTTAACATCTTTATTGGAGTGTAATTGCTTTATAATGGTGTGTTAGTTTCTGCTTTATAAGTTTTAAGTTGTATGCTGTTCCTGCTCTGTCCTGCCTGGGATGTGAATGGGACATGAATTATTGCTTTACTCAATGTATCCCACCTGTTAGTCACTTCGTAGCCATTGGTTATCAGATTGATTGTCATTGTATCATGGTGCTTATGTTCAAGTCACCCTTATTTTACTTAAGAATGGCTCCAAAGTGCAAGAGTAGTGATGCTGGCAATTCAGATATGCTGAAAAGAGGCTAAAGTGCTTTCTTTAAGTGAAAGTTCTTGACTTACTAAGGTAAGAAAAACAATCGTATGCTGAGGTGCTAAGATCTACAGTATGAATGAATCTTCTATCTGTGAAATTGTGAAGAAGGAAAAAGAAATTCGTGCTAGTTTTGCTGCTGCAACTCAAAGTGCAAAAGTTATGGCCACAGTGTGTAAATACTTAGTTAAGATGAAAAAAGCATTAAATTTGACCAATAAGATATTTTGAGAGAGAGAGACCACATAGCTTTTGTTACAGTTTATTGTTATAATTTTTCTATTTTATTATAAATTGTTAACCTCTTAGTGTGCCTAATTTATAAATTAAACTTTATTGTAGGTATGTATGTATAGAAAAAAACAGTATATATAGAGTTCTTTACTCTCTGTGGTTTCAGGCCTCCACTGAGGGTTTTGGAATGTATCCCCTGTGGATAAGGGGGGCGGCTACTGTACTATATACTTGGTGCCTGGGGCATAGTTGGTGGCCAGTAATTATTTGTTGAATGTAAAATTTACAGCACAGATAAATGAGGAAGCAGTTAGTTGTTTTTAATAAAGAACTCACCAGAAGGTTTTGGTTTTTTTTTACATCTTTATTGGAGTATAATTGCTTTACAATGGCATGCTAGTTTCTGCTTTATAACAAAGTGAATCAGTTATACATATACATATGTTCCCATCTCTCTTCCCTCTTGCGTCTCCCTCCCTCACACCCTCCCTATCCCACCCCTCTAGGTGGTCACAAAGCACCGAGCTGATCTCCCTGTGCTATGCGGCTGCTTCCCACTAGCTATCTATTTTACGTTTGGTAGTGTATATATGTCCATTCCACTCTCTCGCTTTGTCCCAGCTTACCCTTCCCCCTCCCCATATCCTCAAGTCCATTCTCTAGTAGGTCTGTGTCTTTATTCCTGTCTTAACACTAGGTTCTTCATGACATTTTTTTTCTTAAATTCCATATATATGTGTTAGCATATGGTATTTGTTTTTCTCTTTCTGACTTACTTCACTCTGTATGACAGACTCTAGGTCCATCCACCTCATTACAAATACCTCAGTTTTGTTTCTTTTTATGGCTGAGTAATATTCCATTGTATATATGTGCCACATCTTCTTTATCCATTCATCCGATGCTGGACACTTAGGTTGTGTCCATCTCCTGGCTATTGTAAATAGACCAAAATGAACATTTTGGTACATGACTCTTTTTGCATTATGGTTTTCTCAGGGTATATGCCCAGTAGTGGGATTGCTGGGTCATATGGTAGTTCTATTTTTAGTTTTTTAAGGAACCACCAGAAGGTTTTTTGTTTGTTTGTTTTTAATGATAGCTACATTTTGGGTCATTTAACATACTTTATACACACAAATATAATTCATATGAAAATTTTAAAGAGTCTGTGACATAACGTGAAGTGCATCGGAGATTATTTTGTAGTAAGTTGAATTCTGACTTCTATTCATTTGAAATGTATACTTACACTTTTCCTGATTTAAAAAGGAAAAAAAAATACAACCATTTGTATCTTTTTCCTTCCTTCTTTCCTGCCTTCCTGTCTTCCTTTCTTTCATCTATCTATCTATCTCCCCATAACTTATTTACACATAGGAATACCTTCTTTTGTGTTATACAGGTGTTTAAGAAAGTTTCTTGAGCACTGAAATTTTCTAAATCAATTCTATTATGATTTATGTTGTTTTATAGATACTTTATCTTACTTTCTGACTGATTTTCTACTGTATGTAATTTCTAATTACTATCCTCTATCCCACTCAAATCTGTAAAAATTATATATTTATATGCACTAGAGGAAATACTATGTAAAACAACTCAGAGTTATTTTGTAAATAAAAAATTATTAGGCAATGAGAACAATTTTCACCTCCTGCATCTATTGATGTTTGGTTATATTTAAATTTTCTTGCACCATCTTGTTTTCTGAAGGCAGATCATACCTAGCTCCTCTTTCCTTGTAGGATTTTACAACACAGATGAAAAATGTAGGTTGAGATGGAACAACGAATAAAGGGTTGAAGGTTGTGTTCTCTATTACATAGACTTAAAAAAAAAAAAAGTTCTGTATATGTTTAAATCCTCAACTTGGGGATTTGTTTGAAGTCTAATTCCCAGGCCAGTCTCAGGATGCTCTGGCTTCTGTTGTGGTTGTTGAGCTGGCACAGATTCTGTATGCATTACTTATGCCTTCCTGGAGTCTGAACTGAAAGCCTCATGGATTTAGAGATGGATTAATGCAGGCATTTGGGGTATTACAGATGGAACACCATGGAACTTTATTTCAAATAAACACAATGCATATATTTCATTTGTCTTCTTTTCAGTGGTTCATGAAGGCGAAAAGAAAAAAAATATTTTTCTGCTTCTGTTGAAATTAAATTACAGAAATTATATGACCATGATTTTAAAGATTTAGGTTCACACATTTACATAACAGATTTCTCATAATCAACTAAGTTAATTTTAATTTTTTGAGCTAAAATGTTTTAATGTGTTTTTTGCTAAGATCTATTATTCACTGAAAAGCAAACGGTATCAGCTAATTGTGTTTTTTCACAGGTTTGGCTGAGCTATTTAAATGAGCTGTAGGCCGACTTATTTTATTAGTCCAAGTATTCAAACCTGATTAATATTTGGACAGTATTTAGTTAGCAGTGTGAAAAAGAATTTTGAAACTTAGCTCTGTCATATTTTAGGAAACAGTTAAAAAATGTGAAGTAGGATAACCTCTAAACTGTTTTCATAGAACAACTAAAGAATTAGCTCAATTTAAAATATATCATAAGTCAATTATGAAAGAACAGTTGAAACACACACATGTGATATGGTTTTGTGGAAAAAACATAACCACTGAAACCAAGAGATACGGATTCAGATCCTGGCTTCACTACAGTGCTAGCAGTTCAGTCCTTGTGTGAGTTATAGAATTTCTCTGAGTTTCAGTTTTCTCAGCTGTAAAATGAGGTAATCATACCAATCTCATAGGCTCACTATGATGTAATGAGATACATATGTGGAGGTGCCTAGCAAGAATAGAATTGCAAGATATAAAGGAAGGCATGAAATAGGAAGTGAAAGGATGAAGGACGGAGAAGTGAAGGGAGTCTCTTCTTCCCAACTCCAAGCTTCCCTAAAACCCTTTTCCCCAGGCCCTTTCCCTTTCAGTGGCTCACCTTCTTCTCCTGTCAGTAACTGTCTGCCTTTTCTAATATAAAGTCAGTGGGGCTTGCTCTTATTCAAATCTGTATAACAAAGGCCATGAGGAGAAGTAGGACTCCTCAGTGGCTTCCTGGTAGGGGGACAGGGCAGTCCTCTGCATGGACACAACTTGCTTCCTCATTTTCCGATCTTCCTTTTTTTCTCTTTTTAAATCAGACCAGAACATGATGACCTTCTTAACTCTTCACAAGCTGATGGCTTTTTAGTAAGAGGGTGACAGGGTTTAGGCCAGAGCTGTCCAATAGAAACAGAATGCGAGCCACAGATGTGAACCACATGTGAGATTTTAAATTTCCTACTAACCACATGAAAATAAAAAGTAAAAAGAGACAGGTGAGATTAGTTTTAATAATATATTATATTTAACCCAACATATCCAAAATATTTATATTTCATTATATAATCAATATTATAAAATTATTAATGACATATTTTGCATCCTTTTTTTAAAATTTCAATTTGGACTAGGCACACTTCAAGTACTCAATAGCCACATGTGTCTAGTGGCTACTGTATGGCATAGGGCAGGTTTAAGACTAATCCTCCCCCCCCTTTCTGCCCCACCCCTACCTCTCTTAAAGCTGTCTTGAGAATTTTAGGAATAAGCTAAATCACCAATTCCAAATTCTTCACATCAGGAAAGTGAGACCCAAACAGATAGCAAATTGTCCAACATTATTGTCCAACTGGTGAGTGCCACAGCCAGAACTCAAACTTAGTTTTTCTGACTCAATTCATTGTTCTTTCCAATTAAACAACTAATTTATGAATTACAATTTTTTTTTTTTTTTTTTTTTTTGCCGTACGCGGGCCTCTCACTGTTGCGGCCTCTCCCGTTGCGGAGCACAGGCTCCGCACGCGCAGGCTCAGCGGCCATGGCTCACGGGCCCAGCCGCTCCGCGGCATGTGGGATCTTCCTGGACCGGGGCACGAGCCCGTGTCCCCTGCATCGGCAGGCGGACTCTCAACCACTGCGCCACCAGGGAAGCCCCTATGAATTACAGTTTATAAACAAAGCTATTGGAGCTCAGATAAATGAAGTCACAGTACAGCTCACTGGGAGGAATTGATAAATTCCTCAAGGAATAAAATGACACATTTCTGAACAGGATTATATGATAGGGTGGGTAATGCACCGGCACCTTAATACCATAAGAAACTAGTCTTCTGAAGTTTTTGGAAAAAGAAACCTGGAGGCCTGTTTTGCCATGGGAAAAAAAAGTCTGTAAAAATCCATTAATATTTCATCCTCACATTGGTGTTAATGACTCTTGCAGTACGTAGTACTATACCTGGCCCATAGAAGCTCTCACAAACATTTGCTAAATCGCTTTAAGCACTTAGTAAATAGAATAGAAGATTAAAACTAGAAGAGGTATTGGGAACCATTTAGTGTAAACTTTACAGAAGGCAGTGGTGGCAAAGTGCCCAATAACTCAACAAATTTTAGTACTTTCCTCCTCCTTTTAATGTTTCAGATGAGAGAAGTGACTTGCTCAAGGTCACACAGCTGCTAATTTGCAGAATCCAGGTCTCTGTATACTGCCTAGTGACTTTTTTAAAGACATAATTTTGATTCCTCTAATTAGACAGACTTGAATCCATAGCTAAGCCATGTCTTATGAATAGAGGGAGTTTGGAATCTCAAGATATGACATCTAAATTGGAAATTTGGAAAAGCATTTACTGAGCCTGAGAGAATTGTCTATTTCTTGAGAGTGTTGTTAAAAAGCTACAGGAATGCAATTATTTTGGATTTGTTTTAGTGCTCTGATATTTTTAGAATTTCCCCATAAACACCTCCCTTGAGGAATATACTGCACTTGGCATGCCACGGTACCTCAGGATGCCTTTGGCAAATGCAGTTGACAACTTGACAAGACATCTGGATTTGTGTGTTTCTGAGAAAGCCCAGGTGCTTATTCAAGATATTCTTGCTTTCTGACTCTTCAGTTTGAGTAATTCTTCCCCTCTTTCTTGAGTTCAAACAATTTTCTAGCACAGAACCTGGCCAACTGTCAAGATAGAGCTATTTCTGCCCAAACACACTGCTAGGCTCCAGACTGCTAGCTGTTCAACACAGACTCTGTGTTTCAGATAATTGAGGGCATGTTTGTAAAGCAAGGGCCATGGCAGCAAGGCGCTGTGGAGTGGCATCCACGCTGAAAAATTTGATGAAATCAGGGCACCATATAACTTGGTCTAGCACAGTGATGTTGCTCTGAGAAGTGAGGTGGAAGAAAATATCCCCAGGATAAAAAGAACAGGATGAAAAATCCTGGTTAAAAAACAAGATATGGATTTTTTCCTTCCCAGACAGATTGTGAAATAGGCTTTACTTGTTCATTGGAGTCTGGTAATGAAAGTTGACAGGATATTAAGGTTATTTCAGGTTCTACTGTCTCCCAGGGTCACATAGCCTTCTGTTATGCATGTTAATCCATCTCAGCATTCCTGCCAGGAGCTGCCTAAGTAGGGCAATCGGTTTAGTATGCACCCTTCCCCTTTACAGTTTCGTTGAGAGGCAAAACCTACCAATTAGCAGAATATGCATTGAAGATCAAGTGATGTTTTTCTATTCTGAAGACATAGCAACACAATTTGTGATTAATAAATGATAAATCCAATTACTATTTCCTCAGAAAAGCAAAGCAAAAAGAAGAAAGCCATATCTCCCTCTTCTCCCCATTTATTTTTTTGGTATGTGCATGTGCACATATGCACATATGTACATATGTGTATGCATATAAAACTAGATGGTGAATTTAGCACCATAGACTGGAAATGCTGGTTGGCTCCTGCCAAGCCCAGCTTATATTCTGTCTTTCCTCTTTCGGCATACTGCTTCATCTGCAAACACCACCAGCTATCCCATTAGCTGTGGAAAGGGAACAACACCACAAAGAAAATACTGGAGATGTAACTAAATCTCGGTGAAAGGAAGATTGCAGAAGTGTGATTCTAGAACTAATCCATTAGTAACTGTGTGTCCCCACCAACAGACATTATTCTGGACAATTTCTTGAAAGAGATTGTAAACTTCTTGTGGTTATAAAATAACCAGAACAACCCATTCTTGTGGTTGTTGTTATTTCAACCTTAAGCTGATTGTTTTCTGCACAACTGATGACAGTAATGGTAAAGGCAAAGACTTTGGAATTCACCTGATTGGGTTAGAACCCAGCTTTACCACTTAATAAATGTGTGACCACAGGAAATTACTTAACCTCTCTAATCCCCAATTTTCTCATAGGTAAAATGAGAACAGTTGTTCTTATATCTTAGGATTCTTATAAAGGTAAATGATTTATACTGTTTGGGTCTGTAATTGGTGATCTATTAATGGTCACTACAGTGATGATGAAGATAAATTAGTTAGTTTAGTTCTAGTGAATTGTTGCCACCTTTTGCCTGCTTCTCAAGGCTTATGACATTATACCGGAACAAGGATGCTATGTGCCCAAACCCAAGTGGTCAGTGTAGAAGAAAAATATATCTGTTTTTGCCCACATTTATCTTTGAGTAAAGCCATAAAAATGAGTTCCTTTCTCTTCTCTTTTGGTAAAAGCAAAATGTATTCACTCTTAAGTGGCTATTAGAGGGCTGATCTCTGTACAGGCCATTCTATATAATAGGTACTCAAAACTCATTCACTCTATAATGGCTTAATATTTTCTGTACATTGACTGTGGTGGTATAGGCTCCTAATAAAACATTACATCAATTCTCAAACCTCTGAATCTTTGAAGCAGATGTTTTCCTAACATCCTGTAAATACTCCAATCATCTCAAACTGCTGGGATTTCACCTTTGTAACATTTTTAGAAATGTGCCCATTGAGTAATGGGCCTGTCTGATCTGTTTGACGTTTATTGGTGCTCAATGTGTAGCAAGGTTGGGAGATGTAGCAGAGCACATTCTAAATAAATCAATGGAAGAAAGCAAACTAAATCACAGGGGGAAATTACAGTGTCCAAATCATTTATACACTGGTGATTACAATTTCACCTGGGTCCAACTGATGTCACACAAGAGTCTCCAAAGCCCTAGGAATCATTCGTCAACCTGACTAAGCCTGCTCATCCATGCTTCCACACTGCATCGACCGCGGCAGTAGAGACTTATAATAGTCTAGTGCAGGCAGGTTAATTAACAAGGAGAGGAACATGTGGAGAAGAAAATGGACTAGATTTGGAGGGGTTCTGCACCATTTCTGCTATTAGCTAGCTATGTGATCTTAGGAGAGTCACTGTATATCTCTGGACCTCGGTTTCCTTAACAAGAAAATGTATGTGTATCTTTCTGTATATGCATGTGTTTTTGGAAGTGTGTGTGTGGGAGATTGGTTGTAATTTTCATAGTTTCTAAAGGATCAGAACCTCTGTTTCAATTGTTATCTAATTCAGAACTCAATATAGAAAACTGATAAAAGCAGAATTTATGTTTGGGGAGAGGGACCCAGAACAGACTGGACATCTACCCATATCCTATGGCAACTCCAAACAGACTTTCATAGATACCTAGAGTTCTCCAGTCTATGTGTGATTACGTGATCTGTAAGGTCTCACCAACTCTAATTTTATTTGAGTCTGCAGCAAATTCACCTGCACAGATAAAATGTTGGACTTAGGCAAATAATTTATTAATTTTTAATTTATTAATTATTTTGAAAATTATGCAAATAATTTGTCAAATAATTTATTAAAGTAGTTGGTTTCAAGTCTCAAGAGTCTGTGGTTTAAGGTCCTGTAGTTTTTACTAATTTAAAATAAATGAATACAAATACCCTTTGTGTTTTGTTCCTACCACCTATGTTACTCATGTAACAAATGGCCAAATTGTGTTCATTTAAAACTGTAAGCTCCTTAGAGAGTCTTTTTTCAGTTAGGATGGAGAAAGTCCCAATAGACATTGCTCTCATCCTGATAATGAGAATAAGTTGGATCATCAACAAAATCATAGATTTGTTTTTGACCCATTAGGGACTTGAGGAATATGAATCAAATTCCAGGAAAAACAAGTTCTTCCTAGGAGAGTAGAGAGAACCAGAGATGCCTTGATACTGGTGGAGGAGTGTGAGGTGGAGTGAACCTGACACAGACTGGGGTAAGGAAAAATGAGGCAAACTTTTAATGAACTTTTAACAGTTGCTTTTGGGGTGACATAATGGATTAGGATCCTGAGGACTCCAGGCATAGAGCAAGTCTGTATCTAGCCATCAGCTCTCTCCCATGAGCTTTCACCAACTACATGGGGTACAAGTAGATTGGAGACAGAGAAGGAGACAAGAGAGGGATTTCTCTGAGCATAGGAGTCCCGCACAAAGTGGAAAGTAGAAGGCTGCTGAAAGTTGGGGCTAGGGCAGCAGGGCAGAGGGAGATCTCCCAGGCACAGAAAACTGGAGGTGGGACTGAAGAGCAAATCAAATTCCCCAGCACCTTAAAATTAGAGAATGGGCTGTAAAATAGAAAGAGATTTTCAGAGTCTCACAGGTCCTCAGATTTCAAGACCAGCTGAAAGGAAAGTCTCCATCCTGCCCTCAAAACATATGAAGCCCATGGTGAAACGAATATAACTCTAAAAGAGGCAAGACCCAATTCAGAGATTGAATGAGCACAGAATACTAACAGCTTGACAGAAGACGAGAGACATCCTTTCTTGGGAGGGGTGGGATTCAAATAATTTTTACTTCAGAGGGGTGGGGTACAAATGTTATTTACTTTAGTCTCCACTATTATTTTACATATAATGTCCAGAATTTAATTTAAAAATTGCAAAACATTTGAAGAAACTGGAAAATGTTAACCATAATCAAGAGAAAAAAGGTAGTAGAAACAAATCAACACATGTCCCAGATGCTAAAATTCTTTAAAAAAAGGACTTTAACCATGTAGAATCAAAGATAGTTTTTTTCAACAAATGGTATTGGAATAACTGGACATCCATGTGCAAAACAAAACAAAACAAAACAAAGAAGTATATAGTCACAGACCGTATACCCTTCACAAAAATTAACTAAAAATGAATCATAGACCTTAATGTAACATGGAAAACTATGAAACTTATCCTCAAAGATAAGATAGGAGAAAACCTAGATTACCTTGTGTATGGTGACGCCTTTTTAGATATGACACCAAAGACACAAGCCATGAAAGAAAAAATTGATAAGCTGGACTTCATTAAAATTAAAACCTCTTCCCTGTGAAAGACAATGCCAAGAGAATGAGAAGACGAATCATAGACTGTTGGAAAATATATGCAAAAAGCACATCAGATAAAGGACTGATAACCAAAATATACAACAAACTCTTAAAACTTAACAAGAAAACAACCCAATTAAAAAATGGGCCAAAGACCTAAATAGGCACCTCACCAAAGAAGATAAACAGATGGGGAATAAGCATATGAAAAGATGCTCCACATCATCTGTCATCAGGGAAATGCAAATTAAAACAATGAGATACCACTTCACACCTATTAGAATGTCCTAAATCTTGAACACTGACAACACCAGTGCTGGCAAGGAAGTGGAATAACAGGAACTCTCACTCATTACTTTGGAAATGCAAATGGTACAGCCACTTTGGAGACACTTTGGTGGTTTCTCACAAAACTAATATACTCTTACCATACGATCCAGCAATTGCACTCCTTGGTATTTACCCAAAGGAACTGAAAACTTATGTCCACACAAAAACCTGCACATAAATATTTATAGCAGGTTTATTCATAATTGCCAAAACTTGGAAGCAACCAGACATCCTTCAGTAAGTGAATGGATAAACTGTGGTACATACAGACAATGGAATATTATTTAGTGTTAAAACGAAATGAGTTAGTAAGCCATAAAAAGACATGAAGGAATCTTAGATACATGTTGCTGAGTGAAAGAAGCCAATTTGAAAAGGTTACATATGGTATGATTCTAACTATATGACATTCTGGAAAAGGCAAAGCTATGGAGACAGTGAAAAGATCAGTGATTGCCAGGGGTTGGGGGTGGGAGGCATAAATGGGCAGAGCACAGAGGATTTTTAGGGCAGTGAAAAGACTCTGTATGACACTTAATGATGGAAACATGCTATTATACATTAGTCTAAATCAATAGAATATACAACACCAAGAGTGAACTGTAATGTACACTATGGACTTAGGGTGATTATGATGTGTCCGTGTAGGTTCACCAATTATAACAAATGTACCACTGGTGAGGATGTTGGTAATGAGGGAGGCTATACATGGTTGGGAGCAGAGCGCTATATTGGAAATCTCTGTACTTTCCCCTCAGTTTTGCTGTGAACCTAAAACTGCTCAAAAAATAGTCTGTAAAAAAATAGCCATGCCTCACATATATGTGGAATCTAGAAAAATGGTACAGATGAACCTATTTGCAGGGCAGGAATAGAGACGCAGATGTAGAGAACAGATGTGTGGATGGGGTGAGGGGAAGGAGGGATAGGATGAACTGGGAGATTGCGATTGACATATATACCCTACCATGTGTAAAACAGATAGCTAGTGGGAACCTGCTGTATAGCACAGGGAGCTCATCTCGGTGCTCTGTGACGACCTAGATGGATGGGTGATGGGGTGGGAGGCAGGTACAAGAAGGAGGGATTATATGTATATGTATAGCTGATTCACTTCACTGTACAGCAGAAACTCACACAACATTGTAAAGCAACTATACCCCAATTAAAAAAAATAGCCCTGTAAATATATTAAAGTATTAATGGAAAAGGTGGACAAGGAACTGAATACGTACAGGGAATCTTAGCAGAGAAGTGATAACAGCAACAAGAACAAATCGAAATGTTATAAATGGAAAAAATGGATAAAGAATTTATTTGATAGGCTTAACACACCATGGTGATTTGTGTTATTTTTTTAAAGTAGTTTCTCTAGAAGTTACAATATATGTTTATATGTTATCACAGTCTACCTTCAGATCATATTAAACTACTTCACAAGCAATGTAAAAACCTTATAACCATATAATTCTATTTATACCCCTCTTATTCTTTTTGCTCATGTTATCATACATTTTACTTTTAAATATGTTAAAACCTTCAGATCATTGTTATTTGTTTTAAATGGGCAACAGCTTGATTCAGGCCTTTTTTTTTTTTTAATCTTTCATCTTTTATTCAACATGTTCAATTTTTCCTCAAGCACCCACACGTGGAATATAGTCATCATAACTGTTTTAATCCTTGTCCTTGTCTATTAATTTTATCATGCATCATTTCTGGGTCAGTTTTAATTGATTGATTTTTCCCTCTAGTTATGGATTGTATTTTCCTTCTTTGTGTGCCAGGTAGCTTTTGATTGGATGCCAGACATTGTGAATTTAACCTTGTTGAGTGCTGGAGGCTTTTGTATTTTTGTACATATTATTGAGCTTTCTTCTGGAACATAGTTAGGTTACTTGGAAACAATTTGATCTTTTTGGATCTTGCTTTTAAAAAGTGGAATCAGAGCTACATTTGGTCTAGAGTGAATTTTTCCCACAGCTGAGGCAAGGCCCTTCTTAGTACTTTGACCTAGGAGTCAGTCGGCAAATCTTTCTGTGAAGGGCCAGATGGTAAATATTTTAGGCTTTGTGGGCCATCTAGTTTCAGTCCCAACTACTCAGCTCTGTCATTGTAGCATGAAAGCAAACAGAAAATATTATAGGAAAGAAATGGGTGTGGCTGTATTCCAATAAAACTTTATTTACAAAAATAGGTGGCAGGCTAGATTTAGGTTGGGAGCCATGGTTTGCCTACCCCTGCTTTAATCAATCTACCATATTTTATGAGCTTTTCTCCTCTGGCTGTGGGGAACAGGCACTATTCCTGGCCCTGTGTGAATTCCAGGCACTGTTCCCTTGAATCCTTTTGGGTAGTTTCCTCACTCTCATTTGCTCACCAGTGCTTGGCAAAATATTTGAGGGGAACCCACTCTCTGCAAATCTTGGAATTTTTCTCTCTGTGCAGTGCTCTCTTTCCCCAGTACTCTGCTCTGTGAACTGTTGGCACTCTGGCTTCTCTGAACTCTCTCCTCTATTTCCTCAACTCCGATAGTCTGCCCTGCTCTGCCTGGGTTCTCCCTCCCTGCACCGTAGTCTGTAATCTTTTTCCAGAGGGTAAGTTGGGGCACTCATAGTTCTCACCTTCTTTGCTTCCCAGGTCTCAGGTATTGCTATCCTTCTTTGCTTGATGTCCAACATCTTGGGAGCTGGTCTTTCCAGCATTTTATATGGAAGGGTAAATCTGGTCCCTGTTATTTTATCTTTGCCAGAATATATAGTAATAATGTATACTGTTCATGATACATGAAGCTACGTCTCACGTGTTATTTTCCCTAGAACTTGCAAATAGAACTCCCTTCTGTAAGCAAGAATAATCAGCATCAAGCACATAAGTGATGAACTTAGCCATCTGTAAAAATAACCCTATCTTAGAGAATGGTTGGGAAGTAAGTTATTGGAGAAGGCTTGGGGAGTATGCAGGTCCAATCAAGATCACCATAGTATATCCTCAGAAATTAATGGTAACTGAAGAAGCTACAAAATGATCAATTAAGGTATAGCCTGTCTCTCTGAAGAATTTATTAATCATGTTTATTTACTATTATTTGAAATCTCTGCCTTTGGCCTTAGATTTGTAACCTCCTTGATGGCAAACGCATGATTCTTTTTCCTCTCTCTTTCAATCTAGCATGTAGCATGGGCATAAGAATATTTTAAAAACTCCTCATGTAATTATAATGTGCAGCCAGGTGATTTTAATATACATGCATATTGTATAACAAGTAACATCTCATATAAGGAACACTCCACTTTAACTGTGGCAATCACAAAAATTTTTTTTTCATTCAGTAAGTGTTTACTAAAGGCTTTCTATGTACTCAGCACTGAACAGGCACTAAATGGGTACAGAATAAATATAAGGTATGGTCACTGTTCTCAAAATGCTTACCATCTAGTTGGGGAAACAAAACAAATACATGTGAAACAATTGAGCAAAAACACAAGCTGTGGATAATTAACTCCTGAATGGAGTGGACTGACTCTTTTTTTTTTTGTTTTTTTTAAAGCATGACTTTTTATTTTCAGAATCTGAGTATACTTGGTGACAGATTTTTTGGAGCAGAATCAGACCTTTTTTGTGTGTGTGTGGTACGCGGGCCTCTCACCTCTGTGGCCTCTCCCGTTGTGGAGCACAGGCTCCGGACGTGCAGGCTCAGTGGCCGTGGCTCACGGGCCCAGCCGCTCCGCGGCATGTGGGATCTTCCCAGACCGGGGCACGAACCCATGTCCCCTGCATCGGCAGGCGGACTCTCAACCACTGTGCCACCAGGGAAGCCCCTGGACTGACTCTTATCTGTAAAAATTCAGTAAAGCAGTAAATCAGTGCAGTCTGAAGTAGTCAAGGCAGGCTTTCTCAAAAGAATTGGTATTTTTCTTCAAATAAAATATTCTGAAAGTACTAAAAAAAATGGAAATTCTTATTTGCTAGGGACAGGTCTTTTCTTCCTCATTTTAAGATGGATCAATGGAAAATGTGAGAACTAGTTTACACAGTACAGTTGATGTTAATGATTTCCTAAAAAGCGTTTCAGTAGTCAATTTACTTGTCTCTTCAGTGTCTGGAAATTCTGTTGTTGGCAATTTAAAATGTTTTTTCTCCTAAAATAAGTGTATATGATACCATTATTAGTAGGATATATTTTATTTGAGATGAAAAGGGAGGGATATCTAACACCTACAACTAATTTTTAAGTGTTTTATTTTTTAGAAACCCAAGAAAGTTTTGCCATAAACACATCTCCTAATTTTCAACATGTGCCTTTATTAAAAGGAAATATTTAGTCCATATTTTTCTGATTTATTTGACCTAAATAGTGTTTTGTGAAAACTATTCAATTTTTTAAACATGTTTAGCTTTCAAAGAGCTTTTAGGTCTATCTATCTATCATCTATCTATCTATCTATCTATCTATCTATCTATCTACCTACCTACCTATCATCTATTGGAAGACCAAGAAATCTTTTTTCAGGAGTAGAAGCAGTTAGAGACCCAAAAGATCAGATCAGAAATGTAAGCAGAGCCCTCCTCTTACCCCCATTTCCACTTCCCTCCCAAATGCCATTTGTAAGGCTTGCATTCTTCTTTGGTGGCCTTTGCCTTCTCTGACAATGGTAAGTGGAGTCCTTTTTAAAATAGAAGCAGTGGTGCAGCACATCTTGTTCAAGGAACAGCAATGTCTGAGGAACATAGTGCCTAATGCCCAAAGCAGCTGTCTGAGTTGCTCACCCTCAAATTGCCTTTGGATAGAAGTAAACAAACGTGGACATCCAATGGAATATATTTGAAACTGACCTCTGAGGCCATCTATTTTAAGCAGATTGTAATTTTGCAAAAGGCATGGCCCCATTCCAAATGTTTATTTAGTGTTGAATGGTTTCCAGCTGGCTGGTTGGTCTGCTTTTTTGATGGTGTTGAAAACATAAGAAAGATACCAATAATAGATGCTGGATTCTCACTCATCTCAGTGTACAGCTATTCATTTTGTTGGGTGCCAGAACAAAAATTCACTGTAGGGAGAGACAGGCAAGTAAGTCTTGCTATATGGCAGCTGGTTTTGTGGCAACCAGTATTACTTCCACCCCTCACACCCCAACGTGAACCTTGTTCAGTGAAGAGCCTTCTAAGTCCCTGCCAGCACAATTCTTTTTCATAGAATGCATAGTGTGTGCAAAGCACTGGGCAGAGCTTTCTGTACATGATCTCTTTTTGTCCTCACAATGACCATAAGAAGCAGGTATTATTACTGTCATTTTAGAGATGAGGAAACTGCACTTTGGAGACCTCCAACTCTAAGTTTGAAGTGAAGGTTAGACCCAAGGTTTGTCTGAGTCCAGACGTTACTCTTACTTTATTTCAAGAAAGAGCCATATTAACCAGATCCCTGTCCCCCCGGTGCATGTGCTTATGCTATAGCAATTCTTTTTCCTTCTGCCTATCCCTGATATGAATTTTGGTTCCAGGCTGTGATAAAATGGATGCCTAGGGATGAATCTTCTATTCTTTTATAAGTGGTAGCATTTATTGTCCAAGTGCCAAAGAAAGAGCCCTTCAGGGGATTGTACACGTGACCATATTTTCCTACACATATTTAGAAAGAAAACTAAGAAGCAAAAGCAAAAAACAAAAAAACTCCACAACTGTTCTTGCGTATCATTCATCTCACTTGCCTTTGTGCACCAAATGTCAATTTACTCCTAGAAGAGACTACATGAAAGAGAAACTTGGGTTAAAACTGTGGGTTAAATTAATGGCGCCTTGGCTACTGAAATTGGTCCTTGAGTGCAGAAGGGAGATTTACTCAGCCTTGTTCTCTTACCCAATTTTGGGTCTCTTTTACTAAGGCAGATGAATCGTCAATTTTGAGACAGCTCTGAGGACCTTCTGTCCCTAACATCTAGAGTCACCTCCAAATGGCAAACCATTGTAAATGAAAATACTTACAAGTCACATCCTTCTCTGTGTGATCATCTTGGAATTACTTTCACAGACACAAAGTTCTGCCTCAGTGCAAGTCTTTTCCTCTATGCAGCACTTTTAAGAACTTGAGGAATTGCTGAAGGTAGGGAGAAATTTTAGGAGATCTAGATTCTAATTAACTTTTCCTCTAATTAACTGTCACCATCCCTTGTAAATGCAACTGAGACTCTCAAAGATAAAGGGAAGTGCTGAGGATGGCAGCAACCCAAGTCCAAAAAGCTCACAGAATTCTTCCCCTTCTCAAGATGTTGAAGCAAAAATCATCCCAGGAAAATGGGTGGCATGAGAGGGAAAGGGAGAAGTGGTGATTTTTTAAAACACAAACTGGTTGGATGTTATCTTTCTCCACAGAACCAAATAACTTTTTCATGTATTAGTGAATACATTTTCTCAGTATCCATCCCCATGACATCTGTGCCTTCCTTTCCATGACATTTAATAGTTTACCACTGGATAGATGATGGTTAAATTTCCCTATGTGCCAATCAACTCTTCCTGTTTCTTTCCTCTCTTCTCCATTCTTTTTTGTCCAGTAGACTTATCTTCCCCATGCTCCTGGAATAGACTTTTCAGGTTCTCGGCTGCTCTTCATGGTGTCTGCATTATCCAGCAATGCTCAGTTCTTTCCTCTTTACCTACTGAAATCCTTCCTCTCCTTTGAGGCATATTTCAAATATCACCTCCTCTCATAAGGAGCTTTATACAAAATACTCCTCCAGTGAATAGTCACTGATAAATTTTCTTGGTTATTCCTGCCGTAGTTAATGGTTTTCACTTTTCCAAAATAGATGGACTTTCCATTTAATTTCAGTCTCTTCTAACTCTCATTCCAACTCTTTCTTCCTGTTTATGGATTATACCACATGAGTGTGATCTTTCCAGTCAATGAATCTCTCTCTACTTTCCATAATTTTTCTCTTTGACTGCTTGACTGTTCACTCCAAGACTGTGTTTTGAGATTTCAATGCCTTTGCCTTTGAAATCTTCTTTCTAGCACATTCTCTCATTTTCCTCTTACTCTCTATTTCCATGGTTTCAATCCTAGCACATAGCACAGTTACTTTTACTTCTACTATAAAGTCCTCTTTTCAACATTTCTCCCCTCCCATTCCTTCTGCATAGTTCACCTTCAAGTGTTGTCCCTCTTCCTTAAATCACTTTTTTTTCTCTCCCTACTGTCGATCATGTGTCCAACTTACCCTAGTTAAGTGTGCCTCTGAGACAGTGCCTTTGTCCCTCTCCCACCTTCAAACTGTGAGGCAGTTAGTCTTCCTAGACCCGGCCTTGCCTCCTAAAAGCTTCTGCTGCCTCTGGTGAGTACACAGGCTGCATGCTCCCAATGGCCTGTCCCCTCCCGCAGGCCTCATTCTAATGGAGTTAGGATTGACGCCCACCCTCAGAGGAGCCGCACAAGAGCTCAGAGCCTGGGCCAAACATGAGTTCAGCTGTGTCTGAGCTCCACTGCCAGGCAGCTGCTCCCCTTCATCTGCTGTGAGTCCCTGGGTACAACCTGCCAAGACCACTGCCCACCCAGGTTCTTAACCACTTAATGAGATCATTTTTGATTCTGAATTGTCCTTTTGTTTCCTGATGCCTCTTTGAGTTGCTCATTGCCATCTTGTTTGCCCTTCTTTCTGCCTGCACTGGGGCCTTGAGCTCTTCCTGTTTCCTTCTCCTCTGGACTGCTGCCTCCCGTTCTCAGACTGCTTGCCTGGGCTACAGATTCCCTCTGCCTGGTTCATCTTCCCCTTTCTAAGAATATGGTTTGCTCTTGCCTTTACTGTCCACCTAGTCCTTCAGGTCCTGCCTGACTCCCTGGGCTTCTGACTCCCATTGCCAGTACAGGTACTCATCTCAGATCAATTTAATGACTGCATATTGAGCACTTCTTGTATACCATGCATTGTGTAGCTTGCATCAGAGATATAAAAATGAGTGATACAAATACTTGTATTACTCTCAAGGAGTTTACAATCTAAAGTAAGGCCAATTTATTTGTACAAGGCAGACTGTGATAAATTCCCTAAGTGATATTCAGGAAAGTGAAAGATGAAGTTCTGTGTGTGTGTGTGTGTGTGTGTGTGTGTGTGTGTGTGTTTATGTGTGTTGGGTGCAGGGTGGTGGTGATCAGGATAGTTTGCTTGGAAGAGGTGGCATGTAGTATTGATTTGAACATGGATAGGGTCATAACCAAGGAGATACACATTTGGAAAAAGATTGAAGTTAAGTTTGGCTAGACTTGTAGTAGTATTTCTTAACAGGAAAATATTACTATTTCACACAAGTCACTACTTCTGTGACTCTCTGGTGCCTGGGATGCTAAGTGTCCTACTCAGTAAATGACATTGTGACTTCCAGTCACTGAGGCTAACAAACACAACTCTGACACAATTTCCAAATGCCTTGGGGATTGTACCATCCTCCTGTGCAAACCACCGAACCATAGATATCATACGGGAAAATCCAGAAAGATCTGCTGAACTGAGGAGTTTATGCCTAAGTAGGATTGAGTGAGAAGCTACTAAAAGTCTTTCAGCATGGATGACAGGCTCTGAGATACTCTTTGGAAAGAATTAAAATATTACTCTGGCAGTGAAATAGAGGACAACAAACAGGAGAGCCTGGATTGGGGGTGGGAAGAGGGGAGAGTCGGAAGCTGTTGAATAATCCAAATGAGGGAAGATAACAAATTATGTTGGATGCATAGAGGTCTCCTTCATCAGGGGAGGCAACCATTTGGATGTGGGGGATAAGAGAGAAAGGAGTCAATAGTGAGTCCCGGGTTTTGAACCTGATGGCTAGGAGCACAGAGGTGCCATATACAGAAATAGGGAGGAGGGCACAAAGAGGACTGGGTTTTAGGGCAAGATGATGAGTTCAGTTTGGAGCCTGTTGTGTTTGTGCAGCCCAGGGGGACATTGAGTGACTGGAGTGGTGCCACCAAAGACTAGCAGCTACTTAATGAATACGAATAATGCCACTTGAAAGGCTATTTTTTTTTTTTTTTTTGCGGTACGCGGGCCTCTCACTGTTGTGGCCTCTCCTGTTGTGGAGCACAGGCTCCGGACGCGCAGGCTCAGCGGCCATGGCTCACGGGCCCAACCACTCCGCGGCATGTGGGATCTTCCCAGACCGGGGCACGAACCCATGTCCCCTGCATCAGCAGGCGGACTCTCATCCACTGCGCCACGAGGGAAGCCCGAAAGGCTATTTTTAAAAGCTCTTTAAAACAAATTGTTTCTTAACTAAGCCCATCACACACAGCCACCCCTTAGTCACTTTGCCTCAGCCAGCCTCCTCATCTTTTCTCTTTTTTCTCCCTTCCCTCCCTCCCTCCCTTCCTTCCTTCCTTTCTTTTTCTCTCTCTTTCTTTCTTTCTTTCTTTCTTTCTTTCTTTCTTTCTTTCTTTCTTCTTACTTTCTTTCTTAACATTGAACATAAGTAACCTTCATCCCCGTTCAGGTCAGAATGCTTCCCAAATCGAAATCAGCATTTTGAATTAGTGAAAGGCTGAGGTTTTTAATAAAATATTAGGTAATGGATGCACCAGGAATGAACTAAAAAAGATGTAAGCTTTTCTTAATGATTTCAGCTTTATTCCCTCGTGTCTCTCACTGAAGGAAGGTCATGAGCAACAAGGCACCAGCACACAGCATCCAGAATTGCTAAAGTAGGTTTTCTCTTCCAGCAGAGTCCCTGAGGACATTGAATCCGGCTGAGCTGTTCAAGGTTTCATATTCTTCCCCTAAGTAAATTAAATCAGGAGCACATCTCATCACAGAGACCCACACAAAAGCCTGCTATACCTTTTTGGCAAGCAGTGCTTGACATGGAGCTTTTAGAAATACTAAAAGCCTGCCCCCTCCCGCCATCTGCGTTTGGCTGGTCCAGCTGCGTCCATGGCAGGTGGGGGACAGGGCCATGGTGGCCAATTTCATTCACATCTGAGCCAAATAGAGCCCAAATTTTCTCTCAAATAGAGAAGTAGAGCTCAACATTTTCTCTCTTTTGCTCTGTAACTTGGTGTAATTCTTCCGTGAAGCAGCCAGTGACCCAATTGGATATGTGCATGAAGAGAGTGGCTATCTAACCTTTCCCCCCACAACTTTGAAAGTGCTTTAAATGTGAGGGTAAATGAATACAAATAGGAATATGTTGGGAAGATACAGTAGGGAAGCCTTCTGTGTCTCTGAGAGAAGATACAAATGCCGGCTCAATTAGAAAATCAATCTTGCTGTCCGGCTGATTGATTGCAATCCTCTGCTGGAGGTGGGAAAGAGAGTCGAGTCATGACGAGATAATTTTTTCCTATTACTAAAAGGAGGCCTAATGTACCTCTGTAAGCAATTCATCATGAAGAACTTGTTAAAAACATGCCACCTTTTCCCTCTTGTTAATTGAATCTTTGGGAGAGAGGAAGAGGAATAACATAGTTTGCATTTGTGAAAACTCTTACTGTTTTTTTTTTTTCCTAAGGATTCCTGAGTTCTGAGAGATGATTTAATAACTTTCTTCAAGAAAAATGGAGGGCTTCCCTGGTGGCACAGTGGTTGGGAGTCCACCTGCCGATGCAGGGGACGCGGGTTCGTGCCACGCTCCGGGAGGATCCCACATGCCGCGGAGCGGCTGGGCCCGTGAGCCATGGCCGCTGAGCCTGTGCTCCGCAACGGGAGAGGCCACAACAGTGAGAGGCCCGTGTACTGCAAAAAAAAAAAAAAAGAAAGAAAAATGGAAACATTTTTATAGGGAGGAGGATGGACGTCTGCTCACCACATCCATAGAACACTGGCTTAAGAGACAGGGTTTATATTACTGGAGGAAAGAATTTACATGTTTGACAATCAGTTCACACTTTTTGGTGTGCAGTGTACTCCTCAAAACCACTGTGAGGATAAAGGTCAGATGTTATTCTGTTTGCTCAGATGAGGAAATAGGCTGTGAAAGTTTAACCTGAGCAAGGCCACATGGATAGCAAACAGAGGAGCCTGGAAGAAAGGCAGTCTGTCCTCCAAACCCTTGCATTTCCCACATACTGCTTGGCTTCTAAAGAAAGTCACCGATGGTAGCTGACCAGTTTATGTTTTCTTTCTCTTGCCTCCTATTGGTTCTGTGGTCAGATCTGCTTTTCATGCCCCAGCCTGCATACATCCTTAATCCAGAACATAAGTCTCGATTGAACAGAGTTCTCACAGTTCTGATGTGTATTTGTCACACTTCATTCTTTTTTTTTTTTTTTTTTGCGGTACACGGGCCTCTCACTGTTGTGGCCTCTCCCGTTGTGGAGCACAGGCTCTGGACGCGCAGGCTCAGCGGCCATGGCTCACGGGCCCAGCCGCTCCACGGCAAGTGGGATCTTCCCGGACCGGGGCACGAACCCATGTCCCCTGCATCGGCAGGCGGACTCTCAACCACTGTGCCACCAGGGAAGCCCACACATTTCATTCTTGGAAATGCAAAGCATTCTTGCCTTAGTTGTGGAGTGACACTGACTGTCTCTCTATTGCTTTAATTCTTCTCTTTTATTTGTCATTTCACAAATCCGTATAATGATGCAGCTGTAGCTTTCTTCCACTAAGGATGATCTCTACTGATTTTTTTCCAGCAAAAAAAGCCTCTTAGAAAATGCCTGCTGCAACTAAGGTTGGAAAGATTTTAGAAAACTTCCTACCTTAAAGGATACCAAGAAAAGAGAATCCAGGTCTAGGGGATCCCAGAAGAATCTCTCCCATTACTTAGAAACCCTTTCATCAGGTTCTTTCCTGTCCCCCAGTATCTCAATTACTCCCTATGCTTTCACCCCAGGCCTTCCCCCAGCCCATATTGGCCCTTAATCTTGAGCTAAAAAGTTTTCTCTCTCATTTCAGTGAAGTTTTGCAATTCAACCATTTCATGCACTCTTATATGTGGATTACTTTTGTACTATTTAATCATTTCCAAAAAGCCTACAGCCAAGACCAACCAAGCTCATTAGTGAACTGGAACCTCCATTCTCTGGGGAGTGTTCATCCCAAACTTCATTTTTTGAGAAACATAGTGAGGCTTGCTTATTAAAATCAAGAGATATTATTTGTTTCAATGGTCAAAGATGGCCAGAATAATGAAATCATGCACATAATTTCAAGATCTCATTTTCTCATTGTGGGTATTCACTTCAGCATAATGAACTTACTTATTATATAATGCTACAATCATTAAAATAAATCCTTAAAATTAGACTCAGAGAAGGACGTCAGCCATCATTCCATCAAACTCACGTAACTAAAAGAAAAAGAGGGGTGTGATTTCTCTAACATCATGTGTATGGAAATCTTTGACCTACAAAGGACACATATATTTTATAAGGAGCATTTATTTGAGGTACCCGTGTTTTCTCCACTCTGTGATCCTCTAGGTGTGGTGCTACAAGGCAGTGAAATGGCTTGAGTATTGGAAGCAGAAGGAAGAATGACTAACTCCAGAGTCTTTGAGAATGGTGTGTGTGCGTGCGTGTGTGTGTGTGTGTGTGTATGTATGTGTGAGAATTTAAGGAGAACAATAAAATTTCTGTGTATTCTTTGCATTGTAGACTTTTACCACAGCTGTGTGGAACTCAGCTTGCGTATTTTTGGGTAGAGCTTAATTATTATGATTTTACTTCCTTAGCCGAAGGTCATGCAGTTCAACCCAATTTACAAATGTGGAAACTGAGGCTAGAGATGGTAGATCATTTCCCCAAGGTCACACAGATAATTCATGGCAAATCCAGGAGATCATTCCTGTCTAACTTTAAAGCTTGTGCTCTTAACCTGCTATGTACAGTATACTCGGTGTACTTATGAATATAGAAATACTTGAATTTGACAGTGTCTTACAAAATATGTTGCCTATGGGTTCATGTTTTTACATAATTGTTAAGCTATCTATAAAGAATAAGCAGAAAACTGATGATCGTTTGGGTTTCATTTGTTCTGAGACTTGGTAAAGATCATGAAATATAGCTAATTCTTATAAAAGTCTCTCCTTTAATATTGAGGTATAAAAATATTTAAAATGTATTAAAATTCTGAGATAAATTAGCCATGGATTAATGACACGATAATATTTTCAAATGCTCCATAATTTTATGGAGGACTTCACATTTCAGTGATATTTCTTTAAATACAAAGAATTCCATGGAAAGACTTGAAATATGATTCCTACCTTAAGCTTTTGCCTCCTCCTTTCTGCTCTGGTTTTTTTTTTTTTTTTTTTTTTTTTTGCGGTATGCGGGCCTCTCACTGCTGTGGCCTCTCCCGTTGTGGAGCACAGGCTCCAGACGCGCAGGCTCAGCGGCCATGGCTCACGGGCCCAGCCGCTCCGCGGCATGTGGGATCCTCCCGGACCGGGGCATGAACCCGTGTCCCCTGCATCGGCAGGCGGACTCTCAACCACTGCGCCACCAGTGAAGCCCTCTGCTCTGGTTTTGAGAGACAATTGGAGTTCGCTCACTTTCTGTTATCAGAGACCTTGTAAACATTCTTAAGGTAAAAAATGATGACAGAATTTACTTGGAGTATTTGAATCTTAGGAGGTGGGGTTTGGCAAAAGTGTAGCCTTTTGAAGAGCAAAACTAGATGACTTTAGGAATCCCTAGTAATCCCTTGCATTGTCTGCTGGCTTAAAGAGAGAGTCTGAGGCCAATCTTGCTTAGGAAATATTTGTTAACATTTTTGGAAATGAGAGAGCTCCTTTTGGTTAGACTGGCATTTTCTCCATTTGTGGTTTTCTGTTTATTTCTGAGTAATTCCAGATAGCAATGGTAAGTAAAAAAATCAGGCAACAAACCCTCTGAGTATACTAGTTTTATGCAAATATAGATGGTGTTATGAGAAAAGAATGTAGATCACTCCTGAAAAGTAAAATGAAGGTTAAACATTTCCACAAGATCTTTAATCTCAAATGCAACTCAGTCCCCCGTCCTCTCCCGAATCCCATTTGCAATGTTTGTTGTTGACTTGGGAAATCACTAGGAAAAACTGTGGAGGTGTCATGTACCAACTAACTGCTGCAGATGGCCAGACACTTATTTTTATTTTCTCAGTGACTCTTTCCCATCACCAGTGAGTGAGGTAGGAGAGACATCACTGCTCCCATTTCACAGAAAAGTTCACAGAGATGTTAATAACATATTCAATATATGTGAATAGCAAGTGTCACCAGGATTTGACTCTAAGATTGCTTGATTCCAAAGTCCAGCCTCTTTTCACTTTTTACCACAGCACTCTACATTTCATGAACATTTTTAGTGACTATTCTGTACTTGCCTCCTTCTTTTAGAAGAATGAGTGTGAGACTGTAAGGTTTTGGATAAGAGGGTAACATTGAGTAGGCAAGGTAAGATTGAGCCATTTATAGGCTCAACTAGAGATTTCATAAATAGCCACAATTGACAGATTTCTACTGTGGACAGATGGCAGTTTTGGCTAGGATCAGCTCGATTCCTCGAAGGTTATTCTGTGCTACCAGTGTTGGTCTCTTCTACACTCCTTTGGGCTCGCTCAGCATGGAGTGGGATGGGGAGGATTCATCTGGCTGGCCTGAATCTTAATATTTCACAAGGTCAGAACTGAAATGAAAGGAAAAGTAATATACTTTGTATGTTATTTCCTCTTCTTAAAAATATTGCCACAAAGGGACTCGGAATGTAGGTTGAAGAGAAATATATTTGAAATTCCTATCTTCTCTCAGGGATTATTGATACTTGTGGCCAGCATGGACTCAACTTATTTTGTGATCAGATATATAGTTGGTAAACGAATTATACTTTAGGCTTGAATTAAACTCATTTTTCCTTCCAACCTGTCCCAAACCTAATTGATCAGGCACCTTTCCATTTTATATTCTTGTTTATTTATATGTTTCACATTCACTTAGACTTAACTCATCAAAGTGCTATTTGGCAATTGGCATTTGATATTTTTGAGGTGCTTTTGATAAGATTTAGCTCTTATAATCAGGAAATAGTATTATGTCTGGAGAGAAACAAAGTTCCCAAAGGGCTCTGGGTCATTTCAAAGCTCCACTCAAAATGGGTTTTGGAAGGCTAAGTTTAGAAGAGTTCTTTTGTACGATTCACTGCTCTCTGAAACAGCCAGCAGAGATTGCTGGATAAGGGGTTACTGGACTCCTCAAACAGCTTGGTTTAATGTCTGTTGTCCAGCCACAAATGAACAGATTGATAGACAAACCATTTTATTTACCAAAATGTGTAACAACGTGTTTTAAACATTATGCGCTCTGCATACATAGTGGAACATTAAGGATTTAACTACATATAAATTAAAAGCAAATGAGTAACTGGTAAATAATATTGGCAACCAAGGGCTATTATATTTAACAAGTGAAAAAGTATATTTGAAAATAGTAATGTAAATATCCCACTTGAAAAATGAATACAAGACCGAAGGAAACACATGTAAACACAGACACACACACACACACACACACACACACACACACAAATGGGAAATTAACGTATGCAAAAAATTTGGTTTTATTAATAGTCAAATGCATGCAAATTAAAATGAGATATACTTTTTAAACTAGTAAATTTGCAAAATGATGTTACATTAAATGCTACCAAGAGTTTTTAAAAAAATAATCTGCTGGTTGATTTGCAAACTGGTATAATTTTCCTAGAAATGCATTTAACAATATGAATAACATTCTTAAAAGAGTTCATGTCCTTTCATGCAATAATTTTACTTCTAGGAATCTATCCAAAGTTGTGGGCAAAGATTTATATGCAAAATTGTTATTTTTAATATTGAAAATAAAAAAGCTAACATTTCTAATAATAGAATTAAATTATGGTTAAATAAGTTAGGGTACATTGCATAGGCTATTATTCATTCACTAATGTCACACTATAGCATTTAATGTCATGAGGAAATGCTATTGTATAAATGAGAAAAAACAGAAAATGAAACTCTATGATTCCAACTTTGCAAAAATAAAACCAGACACACAAATGCATGAAAAGATATATTTAAGAGAAACCAGTTGTTATCAATGGGTGATGAGAGTGTATGTGATCTTATTTTTATTCTTTATAATTTTTTGCCTTTTAAAATATTGAGTATGTATTAATTTTATAATCATAAAACACAATAAATATTCCTTATAGTGATAGAATTATTTGAATTTCCAATAAGTTAAACTGGTAGAAGTAATACATTCATCAAAAACTGAAATGGTGTTTTTTGGGCCTTGTGATGACCATTAAATAACTGACTCTTTTTTTCTTTCTTATATTTTCATGTCAGTAGCATAGCCACCTTTGAAAATGTCTATGAATGAAGTTTACTATTTTGTCTTCATATAAAAATGATAATCTAGAATAAAAAACATTCACCCTACTTTGTCAGAAAAGTAAAAACTCCCACATTTCATGTCAGAAGAGTTTTCTGACTTCTGAATATAAATTAGTTGGGAATTTCTTTAGGTACCTTGCTCTTTAGCTTAAAGGGAAAATAGTTTTTTGAATAAGCCAGTTATCTTAATGAAAATATCTTTTCAGAGGCATTTTTCCTATGAGTTTAAACTTTATTGGCTTGATTTATCTACCTCATTAGGTAGAAGGGAGTTTGGATGCACAGCATAAGAAGATATGGTTGAGGAATTGGAAACCTATTACAAACATAATCTTGTCTGGAGAGGCAGCATGACGTGTGGGTGTGGGGTGAATTAAAACCTAGGGTTGCAGACTTCCCTGGTGGTGCAGTGGTTAAGAATCTGTCTGTCAATGCAGGGGACATGGGTTAGAGCTCTGGTCCAGGAAGATCCCACATGCCACGAAGCAACTAAGCCTGTGCGCCACAACTACTGAGCCTGTGGTCTAGAGCCTGCAAGCCACAACTACTGAGCCTGCAGGCCTAGAGCCCGTGCTCCGCAACAAGAGAAGCCACTGCAACGAGAAGCCCATGCACCGCAACAAAGAGTAGCCCCCGCTCACTGCAACTGAAGAAAGCCTGTGTGCAGCAACGAAGACCCAATGCAGACAGAAATAAATAAATAAATAAAATTTAAAAAGTTAATCTTTAAAAAAAGAGAAGAAACCTAGGGTTGCATTTTATTTTTTTTATTTTTATTTTTTTGCGGTACGCGGGCCTCTCACTGTTGTGGTCTGTCCCATTGCAGAGCACAAGCTCTGGACACGCAGGCTCAGCAGCCATGGATCACAGGCCTAGCCGCTCCGCGGCATGTGGGATCTTCCCAGACCGGGGCACGAACCCGTGTTCCTTGTATCAGCAGGCGGACTCTCAACCACTGCACCACCAGGGAAGCCCTAGGGTTGCATTTTAGTTCTGCCACCTTGAAGATGTGTGAGTTTGTTTCATCATGTTATAGCTCTTGTCTACCTCAAAGGGTTCATGTGAGGAATACATGTAATAATATGTGTAAATTGTTATTATCATACAATCTATGGATGATTGTACTAGAAATTAGGCTCTTATCTTACCTTAATATTGTTGAGTTGGACCTGAAGTTTCTTGGTAGAAGTTATTGAATAGTCACTGAAACTTTCAACCCAGGCTTTACAAAGGTCCCTAGAAGTTTTAATTTAAGCCATACCTTTGTTTGCTGGTAGCCATACTGTTTAATTGCTCTGAAAGTCCTAAAGATCAAATATTCTTGAAAATATACTTATTTTTTATATATTACAGTACACTATAAAATAAATGAAATAGGCCACACATCTGTTTATTTTATAGCCACGTCATGTCTGTGTGCACCTTAATTTAAAAATAAATCAACCAACTGAAATGTAATATTTGCGAAGAAAGTTGTATATGTACTCTTATAATTTTGAAAAGTTAGAAAGGAAAACTATTCTGGATCCAGGTGTGTAGCGGAGAAACCGTGTTCTCAGACTGAGGAGCTAGTAGATGGGCTTGCAGAGAAAGACCCTCAGAGGAAGGTGGACTCTGCCTTTGGAGAAAGCAGCTGGCAACTGTGTGTCACAACAATTCCACAACAGGATTTTAAACTTCAGGCAATAGATGTTAGACAACCCCAGCCAAGGGAAACTAAGAGTTATCAGTTTAAATTCATGAAGTGACAAAAACATTTCTGGAAAAAAAATTAAACCTTTTTTCCTTAATAGCAGACTAGAAAAAAATGAAGGTCAGGAACACTCATGGACACTGAGGCAAGCCAGATGTAGAGGGAAAACCAGCACCTTTTGGTTGATACTTTATGCTTCCTGTAAGTTGAATTCATCCTTTTTAGTTAGAACTTACGTTCTGTTTAATTTTTGTTCTTACTCAGGTATTATTTTTTTATGATAAGTATAAACTTTATTATTTTCTTACTAAAGACCAATTTTTATGTATAAAACCTCAAGTGGGCCAATATTTATTTTATTCTGTTTAAAAAATATGAATTGAGTAACCATTCAGCAAAGAGCATTGTGCTAGAGATTCATCATAGAGTTAGTGAGCTTCTGGAACAGTTCAGTCTAACAGCTGTTAGGTGGGAGTGAGCAGGACTGAAGAGGAAGGCGAGGTGGTGGAGTTGGAGTGGGGCAGGCTGGCAGGGGAAGTCAGAGTCTGAGTAGGGTGGGGCATCCGTGTGAGGGTGGGGGAACTGTGGTAGCATCAGGAGATTGGGTACCTATGGGGAGAATGACCCAATAAGTACATAAGTTAATAATGGTTTTATACTATTTAAGAAGAAAGTTAGAAATGTAGAAAAGGAGAAAAATTGAATGAACCATATGATATCAGAATGGAATTGGAGGTATTGATGTGAACTCATTGTTTCACACACACACATACGCACGCACACACACGAACAGATGCATCTTCTAGCTTCCTAGCCCTGGCCACCGAGAGAGCCCCAGAGCACTGACATCCCAGTCACAGCATGCACACTAAGTGGCCAGATCTTAATTTCTAAGTACCATTCTCTACTAAAAGGAACCATGATGGTTTGGAGAAGTGACTGATACCAGGACTGGGCCAGGGAAAGTATAAGAGAAGCCTGGAATATCTTATTGTCCTAGGATGTAGGAAGTGCTCAAAGGATGGTGGGGACATGATGACATAGAAGCCTCTTTGAAGGGATGAACATGAACATGGGACAATTTGAACTTCAAAATAGATGATGTTAGTAAAGTATTATAACCCATTGAATAAAGTAGGATCCTTGAGTCCATACTAATATATCAATGGATAAATAAATTGAGAGAAGTGGATGCCGACTAATGAAGGTAGAAAGAATATTTACATTAGAAAATCACCATTTGGCAACGATTACAGTAGTAACTAAGCCAAGAAACATCTATGCTTATTGAAACTAAGTGGGTGAAAGTTTGATGAGGAGAAAATATAGTCTCAAAGAAGTACCTACTACAAAGTATTTACGTACTAAGAAAAAAGGGTAACTTGAAGAAACCTGGGAGATAACATCTTAATCCAATTATCAAAGTTAACCAACATCTTAATCCAATTATCAAAGTTAACCTTACCAGAAAAGAGACAAAAGATTGTGACCACTTTATAGGAAGGCAGGGAAGAACCAAATATCACTTCTCAGACATTACTGCCAAAGATATATAACCTGAGTTATATATCAGGCAGACTCAAATTGAGGGACATTCTACAAATAACTGAGATGCAATTTTTAAAAGTGTCAAGGGCTTGGATGTTGCAGAAAGCCTGGGGAACTATTTCATGTTGAAGGAGACTAGAGACACAGAGAACTAAATGTTTAAGTCTGCACTGGATCCTTTTGCTATGAAGAACATTATTGGAACAACTGGTGAAAATTGAATAGGGTCTGATATTAGATGATAATGATGCATCAATGTCTATTTCCTCATTTTGATGGTTTTATTATAGTTAGGTAGAAGAATATCTATGTCTGGAGGAAATTTGTGCAAAATTGTTGAGGGGTTATATGGTAGCATATTGGTAACTTTAAAATGGTTTAGGAAAAAACAATTTCTGTACTGTGTTTGCAGCGTTTTTGTAATTCTGAAATAATTTCAAAAGAAAAATTACCTCTAGAATGAAAAAAATGAGTAAGAAGAGCCCTCTGCCTTCAGGGAGGCTGCTGTATAGTTGAAGGGCTAGAACAACAAAGATGAAGTCAGCAGAGTGCAGAGGGAGGCAGTCTGGTGACATGGTTACCCCATGGGCTTTGGAGCCAAGCGGCCCGTCTTCAATAGCAGCCCTGCCATTACCAGCCAGGAGGCCTTAGGGGGATGGCATAAAGTTTGGGGGACTCAGGTTTCTCCTCTATGAAAGGGGAATGATAACAGTATAACCTTATAAGTAATATGAAGTTTATAGAGCACAGGGCAAGTGCATAATAAATGGTAGCAATTATATTATTATGATTAGTTATTGGTGATTAAGCTCATGGTTATTTTTAGTTAGAGAGCTGCATTTAAATTCTGGCTCTGCCACTTTCTATGTGACCTTGAGCAAGTTCTAAGGCTCAGGTTCTCCATTGAAAACAGAAATAATTAACATATTAATAAAAGCCAGTACCAGAGTAGGTATGAGAATTACATAAGATAATACAAAATGCTTGGCACATTATAATCAGTTTATAAATGTGACTTATTGCCACATAAATACAAGATGAAATGTAATAAATTCTATCAGATAAATAAAAAGCATGTGGCAGTTCTGAGGAGAAGGAAAAACCATCTGGTTGGAAGGAGGAGAAAAACACCAGGTTGTAGAATTCTCTGGAACAACTGAGAAGTTTTTACTCTAGTTAAGAGATGCTAAGGCTAGAAGTAGGAAAGGGTAAAAAGGAATATGGTGGTCAAGGGAAAAACAGGAGTCAACAGTGATCTCTCAGTATTAATAGACAACATGTAGCCAAGAAAGAAGAGCCAGTGTGGGGAAAAGACATTGGATTAAAGTGTTGAGGGGATGCTGGCAGGCAATGAAATTGGCTCTAGGGAGAAATTTCTTCTCTAGAGCAAAGGAGACTGGAGTGAGCGAGCATAGAGGCTGAGCTGATGAAGGAAGTCTTTGAATGAATGAGGTTTCCAAGGAAGCGTGCTCCATAGAGAGAAGGAAGGAGGAGCCAGGGACAGAAACAAGGAAAGTGCCTTCACTTAGGGAGGGAGAGGCGAAGGTGGGAGGGTTGGGGAGGTGTGAGGGTGGAGAAGAGAGAGAGATGGGGTGAATGAGTCAGGAAGATGCTAGGTAAGAGACAAGGGAGTAGCTTGCTTCAGAGAAAGAAGGCAGAGGGTCGAAAAGAATAAAGGCTGGGAAAAAGATATTGTATTAGTGGACTTCCCTGGTGGTGCAGTGGTTAAGAATCAGCCTGCCAATTCAGACGACACGGGTTCGAGCCCTGGTACGGGAAGATCCCACATGCCGTGGAGCAACTAAGCCCGTGTGCCACAACTACTGAGCCTGCGCTCTAGAGCCCGCGAGCCATAACTACTGAAGCTCGTGCACCTAGAGCCCATGCTCTGCAACAAGAGAAGCCAACACAATGAGAAGCCTGCGTACTGCAATGAAGAGTAGCCCCCGCTCGCCGCAACTAGAGAAAGCCCGTGAGCAGCAACGAAGACCCAAGGCAGCCAAAATTAAATAAATAAATAAATTTATTTTTAAAAAAAACAAGATACTCTATTAATTTTAGGTCATTGCTGAGTTACAAGAATGTAGAGTAGAAGCCAGACTCCAAGGGGTTAAGTGGCAAGGAGGGCATATCCGGGTAAAGGGGCAGGACTTTGAGGAAATTCTAATGCCAAGGCAGACATACCAAGAAGCAGATTAGCTGTCAGTTTCAAGCCCCTCACTTGCCCAGACCTTTCCCAGGCCCTAGGATGTACTAGCAGTGCCTTCCTATGGTTATGTAATCTGTAAAACTTACACATGTAAGATGTTCGACTTAGTCTGTTCAGGCTGCTTTAACAAAGTTCCACAGACTGGGTGGCTTAAATAACAGAAATGTATTTATCACAAGTTCTGAAGGCTGGGAAGTCTGATGTCAGAGGGCCAACATGGTCAGGTAGAGCCCTCTTCCTGGTTTGCAGGCAGTGTCTTCTCTCCCTATGTCCTCACAAGGTGGGGGGGAGTGGGGAGTTGGAGGAGAAAGGGAGAGAGATCCTCTTGTATAAAAGCGTTAGTTTCATCAGGAGGTCCCCACCCTCATGACCTAATCTAGCCCTAATTACTCGCAAAGGACCAGTCTCCAAATACCATCATATTGGGGATTAGGATTTCAACATATGAATTTTGGAGGAAGACAAACATTCAGTCCATAGCAATATTTAAGCACAGTCAGTTAAGACTACTGTATCTTTCTATTCAGGCCCTCCTTTACTCACAGTTCCCCTGTGGTTGTGAATGGCATTTGAGTATCTGCTTAGGGAACTGGAGTTAGGGTTTAAGGGGGATACACTGTGTGGTTCACATAGAGTTAATATATAGTTAAGCTACTACTAATAGTCTTGGGAGTTCTCCCTCCGCCACTGGGGCTGACTCATCCAGCAATGACACCAAGTGTGAATGTGTCTTTTGACACCTGGCATTAGGAAAAATGTGGAGGAGAAAAGGTTTGAAATGTACAGAGCCAGAAGCTAGTGTGTGAAACGTCCTTTTAATTATGAGATATGTAAAATTGCAAGAAGAGGATCTGGTTCTCGTCAAGGCCCAGTCAAAATGCAAATTCTTTCCTATCAGATAAGATAACCTAAAATTCATAATATACCACTGTGATGAGACATCAAAGGCAAACTGGTTAATGGGTGTTGTCAGTTCAAAGAAGATTTAAGATTAGTCATAGCACACACACACACACACACACACACACACGAAATTTAAAATGTTCTAAATTTTTTAGCTCAGAAACAAAGGAAATTTGATGAGATTTTTAAATTTGAGGAAAAAAAATTCTACAGATTTACATATGACCAATAATGGTGTGGGAAGCTAAAACTTTTCTAAACTATAAAAGTGAACGCATTTTAAAAAAATTAACAATGCTGAAAAACAGATTGAATCCTTTCCAAATAAAGAAACAATCAAAGAGAATGCAGGTAAAAAACGAGGGAGGAAATGTTGTAGAGGCCAGACAGTTAATAAATAAAAATATTACATTATTTTTTAATATATTTGTAGTATTTGTTTTTTAAAAATTATAATTTGTTGCATTTTTTCCTCATTCTAAATAAATATTCACTTGCGTACTTAACTTTTTTTTTTTTTTGTGGTACGCGGGCCTCTCACTGTCGTGGCCTCTCCCGTTGCGGAGCATGGGCTCCGGACGCGCAGGCTCAACGGCCATGGCTCACGGGCCCAGCCGCTCCGCGGCATGTGGGATCTTCCCGCCGGGGCACGAGTCCCCTGCATCGGCAGGCGGACTCTCAACCACTGCGCCACCAGGGAAGCCCTTAACTTTTTATTTATAAGTTTGAATTCTTTATTTTAAAGAGCCCTCCTGCCCCCAAATTGTATAAGCTGCAGGCCCCGCAAAACCTGGATCCCCCCTCGTATAACAGCAGGGTTTTTTTCTGAAGGTTTACTCATGCTTGAACAGAAATAGCTAGGATGTCAGCTTTTGGCTAAAATAGGTATTAAATATTTCATTAATAGTAATTTTTAAACTAAGGATGACTTGAGCATTTTGTATGCAGAAGGGAAGGAGCTAGCTTAAGGGAAAGATGGAAATACCACGATAACAGGGACACTTGTTGGAGCAGGTCTCATTTTGTGGAAAGGAATAGATTAGACAGAGTAGAGAGAACAGCTTTCAAAGGAAGGTACAGACAGCAGTGAAGAAGGAAAGAGAGGGAGTGGACTCTGAATTAGTGTGGAGGGGCGTTGGGGGAGTTCTAGTCCCGTGACCTGAATCTTCTAGTTCATGAAGGAGGCCAGGTTATCACCTCAAGTACCAAGGGAGGGTGGTTTGAGGGGTTTCCAAAGCCTAAGCACGTCACTAAGAACTGTTTTGCAAAATGAAACTGTGAAACAGCAGTGATGGACCTGCTCTCATCCAAACTCTGCCTATTAGTCCCAAGACACTGCACCCAGAGACCATCCCACGGTCTTGACAGTATCTGTCTAAGGCGAAGACAGAGTTTGGGGATAGCCCTATACTTTTCCCTATTCTAGTGTCAGACTGATCAGAGGATAAATCTGAGGGAATAACGCAAGGTTGTTAAGGAGACGGTCAGGTGGGGAACTTGAGTTGTTGCCTAGAGGAAAGACACAGGATTTATTTATATATGGCCTTATTCCACACAGGATATAAGGCAGCTTACAAGAATGCATGCAGTAAAATAGCAAGATGTGGTCCATAAATAAAAAATCAAGGCTGGCAAAAGCATAAAATATGGAAGAGAAGACTTCAGATGTGGCTTGTCAGGGGTCTTCAGGTAACTGAAATGTTGCCATGTGGATGCACGTTTAGGGTTATTTGGTTCAAGATCGGGGGGAAGAGATACATTGAGGCACGTATCAGCACAACATAAGGCAAAACTTTCTAACAAGTTCAGCTGCTTCACAGTGGAATGGAGGTCACGAGCTCTTCCTCCATCACAAGACGCATTTAAACAGAGCTAGGTAGCTCCTTTTGGCCTGCTATGAGATCCAGCTTATGCAGTGGGTAGACTGGCCCCTGACATGCACTTAAGGTCAGCATGTAATGATTGTATGAAAGGAACGGTTCTAAACAATGCACTATAAGTCATGAACTATTCTAAAATACTCCACACAGTAATAAAAACTTGTCAACAGTCATACTGAGTATTTGTATGACCTGCAGTATTGTTGCCCACCTTTGTGTGCCATTGTAAATTGTAATCCCAAAATTTCCGAAGCAGAAATGAGTAAGCTCCAAATGGGAGGAGGGGTGGAGTGAGAGGTTCGTGGGTTATATCAGCTTCACCATTCTCCTACTCTCTGAGTCGCCACTGGCAGTTTGCAGAGCTAGTGGTATCCCTTCACACAACATTCAACAACAATGGCTCTTGTTTCTTATCATCTGTCAAGCCCAATGCTAGACCCTGGGGAGAAATAGTATGCCCAAAAGACATAGTCCCAGCTTCTACGGTGATTGTTGCTTAGTGGGAAAATGACATTAGTAAATATAATCACCTCTATGTACTTATAAAGTCTGATAGGCATTGTGAAGAAAGAGAAAAATACTCTAGGAGAGTGGATAGCTGTAATACCTGCTATAGCATGAAAGAAGAACATGTTTTTGTATATCATCAGGTATAGGCAAGTGTGGGGCAGGGATGGGAGTTCAGAGCGAAGGTGTTTCGGGCTGAGGGGATGATGTGAGCAAAGGCTCAGAAACATGAGGGAGCATTTGAGGAATTGCATGGCCAGAGTGGCTTGAGTCCAGGAGGGAGGATCCAGGCTATGCTCAGAGGACTTTTATATTCATCCTAATGGTGAGGGAAGCCCTTTGGTTTTACCAGGGGAGAAATCGATCATATTGGTGTTTTGCTGTTTTGTGTGTGTGTGTGTATGAAATCATTTTAGCTTTAGCGCAGGGTTTAGACTGGGGAGTGGGGGCAAGAATAGACACAGGGAGACCATTCTGTAGGCTGCATGAGTACTCAGGGTGAGAGATGGCAGTGATTTGGGCAAGGATTGTGCTGGCAAAGATGGAGGGAAGTGAAGGTTTCCTAAAAATGAGTGTGAGATAAGAATGAGCAGGATTTGGTGATGGATTAGATGGGAGGTAAAGGTGAAAGAGAGGAAGTGTTATCAAAGACGACTCCAGCAACTGGGCAGAAGAGTGTTCCGTTCACTGAAGGGGTGCATCGATAGGGCTGGTCTGAGACACTGGCTGAAAGGAAACAGAGATCTTCTCACCTTACCTGGTTCAGGGTTAGAAAAGGCAGCCAGTTCAACTGGTTCAGATTCGGTTCAACTCAGTGCCATTCCATCCTATCCAGTTCAGTTAGATTCATCTTATGGAGCAGCTACGAAATAAGGCTCCGTGAGTGATCCAGACAAGTATGAGTGGCTTTCAGGGTGGTTGCATGGTCATCTCTTGTACTGGCCACATAACCAGTGGCTGTCCACATAACCAAAGCTCCCCACACAAAGTTCAGAGTGCCTACAGAGAAGAGATGAAATGTCGCCAGACTACAGCAGTTAGTGCCCCCTACAGAAGTCTTGACTGACTTCCAAGAGGATTGGACTGACTTTTTCTAAAAATGGAGGTAAGACTCTATAGGGTGCCTTTGAGGTTATTGGGCAAGGGGTGAGCTGAACATGGAAGAACCTCCAATTTCCCTTTGTTGCTCTACACTGACCAAGCCCTGGGGATTGGAGTATGTACACTTGTTCTTAGTGCCGATTCCCTCTCAGGCTGCTAGGTGCTTCCTGAGGGATCCTCTGCTTGTGTCCTCACTTCCATGGATAGTAACTAGTCTCTAATGATCCCATCTGTATTTTACAACAGCTCATTGAGAAGTGTCTGATAGCTGGGAATTTTCTGACAAAGGTTGTGTGCAAATCTAGTCTGTGTATTGAGCATCTGGGGATGCTGGTTCTAGCCGCATCACTGCCCAAGGTTACAAGTGGAAAGCGGGAGCCCCAGCCTCCTCTCTCCACCTCCAGCCATGTCAGGCAGCCTTATGCCCCTTCCTCATGACCCCTAATGTTCCATCTCCCAAAATGCCACTAACACCCGCCTCCAGACTCCACTCAGAATCTCAGGGTAAATACCATTGTCTAAATACAAATTCTTTTGGGGGAACTCATGTACTTTATCTAATTCTGGGTCTTAATAATACTGACTAACCCTTGCACACTCAACTCCACTTTCAAAATGTGCTTCTCTAAGTGCTTCATTTAATGCCCATACAACTTTATGGGGTATTATCATTATAACCATCCCCAGGGGGGCTAAGCTACTTACCCAAAGTCAGGCCACTATGTAGCGGATGAGCTGGGACTCTGCATTTCATGCTCTCACCCCTCTACCAGTTGTTCCCTCTGAATAAAGCAAACAGATCTGTGTTGGAAGGGGGAGCTTGAACATGTGAGGAGAGGATTTTCCCATTATCCCTTGAAGTCACATGACATAAGCAGCTGTCAAGTTCTCCCCACTTAATGGTAGTCCAGCTGTCAGCACAATGGCTAAGAGTACAGGATGTAAAGGGAGATAGTCCTGTATTTGAATACTGATCTTTAACCTCCTGTATGTGACCTTGAGCAAATTATTACAAACTGGGACAGTACAAAAAGGGACAGCCATCATAGGGCTTTGTAAGGAATAAGTGAATTAATATATATGTATACATATACATATAGATATACACACAAATACATATATGCCATAGCTTCTGAAACATAGTAAATCCTTTAAAAGTATTATTGTGGTGGCAGTGTTTTTGTAGTTTTATTCCAGAGCCCAACTTTCAAGTTGACCTCAATTTGAACAGGGGAGGCAAATAACTTTGAAGTGCTTTTTTGCTCCAGGTTGATTGGAAATGGCTGACTAGAATATTGTGTTGAGAAGGATTCTGAGGTTTACTCTGAGATCAGCTGAAATTAATTAGTGTTCTTATATGTGAGCTGTGTAATTTTGCCCTTTCTTGAGACTCATTTGCAGCATCTGTCAGTCTGTGCCTTTGCTTCTCAGCCTGATTGTCTGCCTTAGGCATTTGCTCATTTTTTTTGTCAGGACCAGTCCAGCTATGTTCAGACTAAGTGCAGTTTCCAGCTCACAGGGGCACTGCCTGCTTGGGTGAGAGCAAAGAGTTTAATGAACAGGAGCTATGTATGGATGGGTTCTGACAAGAGGGGTTAGCAGGCTAGGGATTCAAAAATAACTACACTGCAGCAACTCTGGGTGAGCAACACATGCTATATATTTCCATCCAAATAAAAGACATTTATTTTGAAGACTCTGGAACAGCTGTAACTTGAGATTCCCACAAATGCTTGGAAAACTGTCAGTCCTTTCTGAGTGGCAGTAGATATAGAAGCAAGAATGCCAGTAAGAATGTAAAACTGATTCTGAGAAACAGGGCCTGGATTAGCCTTCCAAGAAGCCAGCATTCTTTAGCACTGATCTGGCTTTCAAGTGCTTTGGGGACAGTATTTTTATGAAGCTTACTGGTTAAACATTTGCTGATCTCTCTCCTGGAAGAATTAGAGATATACAATAATTATTATGAATGATCTCTTAGAGTAGGGCTTATCAAATATTCCATTCTGTGATATGCAGAGAATTCTAACAGTGTGCTATGTTTTTCTTTTGCTTCTACCAAATTCATCAATGTCTCAGGTCATTATTTGTCTGATCACAACAACATGCGTTCATGAATATGTATCAGCTAAAATCCTTCAATTTTATGTGTTAATTTGCTCATGTCTTTAGGTGTTTATAGCAATTAAATGAGACCTTGATAAATTTAGAGGAAATAAAAAAATCTTTGATATTATGAGTGCTTATGTAATTGAACTGCAGGCTCTGAGATAAATTATATTTTGTGCAACTATTAACTCATTTATTGGTTTATTAAATATTTTCCCATTTGGTTATATTTCTTCTTAGGAAATAAGCAGTCTCTTCTTTTGTTCATTTCAGCTTGTGAATGCAACTAATCCTTGACATGGCTAATGTGAATTAGGTGTACTGTCCTATTGGCGATCTATCAGGGAGTCTGGAAATTTATTTGCAGTGGGTCAGGGCAGCCACAGGGCAGGCTGCTCAGGGGTCAGAGTTCTGTCACAGCCCCACCAAGTAGGAGGGGACCCAGGTGGAGAAGGGATCCAGTGATAGCAGAGGTCACCAGTGGAGAAGAGGCCAGTGACCAAGATTTCTGGCTACCTGAGAAAGAAAAGCTGGGAGTTGCGACAGCCCTGCCAAGCACAGTGATGGGTAATTACAATGGTGGTGTTCCAAAGATAGGGCTTGGTAGCATAGGGATTTGAAATGGGGTCCAGAGAAAAAGCACCATCCTGGGAACTGGGACATGCCAGGGTGGAAATGGCACGAAGGCCCAAAGGAATGAGAGTGGCAGTAACTTGGTCCCAGTCTACAACTCCAGGAAGGGGTGGGGTGGGGTTGCCAGATTTAACAAATAAAGATACAGGACATCGAGTTAAATCCAAATTTCAGATAAACAAAGAGTACTTTTAGAACCAGTATGTCCCATGCACTATCTGGGCATACTCGTACTAAAAATTTATTTATTGTTTATCTGAAATTCAGATTTACCTAGGCATCCTGTATTTTATCTGGCAGCCCTAGGTGTGTATAGGGGACACTGGTCAGCACTTGCGTGCTTGAGGAAGCCTCACTTATCTGGGAATGACGGTGGGGCTGGCTGGAGGGAGGCTGGTGGTGGGGAGAGTGAGATGGAGCAGGACTAACATGTGTCTATGTGTGTGACAGAGAGAGAAAGAAAGAGGGACTAAGAGACTAATCCTGAAGAATTATATGTTGGCTTTAAGACCCACTTATTTCCATAATTTCTCATGACTTTTTGGGGGGGAGGGGTTTGTTTTGCTTTGCAAGCACAAAGTTGCACTTGGCCTGTGTCAGAGACAGGATATTTGTTGGTTTGTAACATGAAACTGGCAAAGCTGTGTATACCCAAAGCAATGCCATCTCATTGAGAATGAAAATTTCAATCCTCCAAAACGGTTGTCTAGATTACAGTGAACACATGAATATTTGGAAACATCTGGATGATTGCTATCCTTTGCATAAAAAGCCACATGACTGACTATATTTTTCCATTTTTACCCAGATATTTTGGAATAATGCAGACAGCCAAAGGGGCTCATCTCCAAGAGAGAATACATAATCATCATGAGGTAGGAAATTTTCAAAACTACTCCTTGACTTTTTTCAGTCTTTTTGATTTGCCTTTATGCCTTCTAATTATTTTATTGATCTTTGGTTCCTATCCTACCCCCTGCCCAGTGCCAAGCACAGTGCTTGGCATAGAGTAGATGCTGAATAAACTTTTTAAATGAATACATGGTTTAATGTATATATTATTCTTAAATAATTTAACCTCCAGTACAGAGATTACACTAAGGATTGAAAACCTATTTATTTAGAAGGGACGAGAACACATATTATTGACTGCACACTATGAGACAGGAACTGGGCCAGACAATATATATTATGTGTCTACATACATATACACACATGTATGTAGATATATATATATATATATATATATATATATACTATTGCAGTCACCTTGTGAGTAACATTAGTAGGGCCATTATACATTTGCATAGACACAGAGGTCGAGTGGATTATGAAGATCCTCTTCTAATAATAAGTAGGGCAGGGATATGAACCCTCATCTGTCTGAACTGAAATTGATTCCACTGATTCCATGCAGACTTCCTGGACTAATCTGAAGTCACTGTTCATGTTTTGGGAGGTCTCATATCACTTTGAGAATTCGATGAAAGCAAGATTCCTCTCCCAGAAACATGAACGTAGAAAGGAATATTCCCAATTTACAAGCACTGTGGGTTCATCAAGCATCCCTGATTAAGGACCTCATGATTAGGATTCAGATTTCTTCCCACGGAGTCAGGGCTGAAGATTGGAATCAGCCTGAAACTGGTGTGGCCACAGCCCAGTTCTCTGACAGCCTGTCCACGAACCTTCCCTCATGGAGGAGAAAGGATCATTTATCTTCTTTTCATACAAGATCTGCTCAACCCTCAGAGAGCTAATGTGCTTCTTTCATTCCTGTTGGGATTGCATAGTTCTACCAGTAAATGTATATACTATACTTTCTATTCAACATATTAATATTCAAAAACTATAGATTTTCTAATTCCTACTTTTCCTCATTTAGTAATTAGAAAATTAATAGATAATAGTCACCCAAATAAAATTGTGTCAGGTGCCAGAAGCACAGCAGTGAACAAAACAAATGTAGTCCCTGCCCAGAGGCAGAGTCAGCATGAAGCTAAAGAAGATTAAGCTTTGTGTCCCCACTAGCTCAGCCCCTTTTGAGGTCCCGGGAGAGGCCTGAGGAAAGTGTTCACACTATCGATGATAAGTTTTTTGTAAGATGTGCACAGTAAGGTACTTTTGTATTGTTTTCTTTTTTTTTTTTTTTTTTTTTTTTTTGCGGTACGCGGGCCTCTCACTGTTGTGGCCTCTCCCGTTGCGGAGCACAAGTTCTGGACGCGCAGGCTCAGCGGCCACAGCTCACGGGCCCAGCCGCTCCACGGCATGTGGGATCTTCCCGGCCTGGGGCACGAACCCGTGTCCCCTGCATCGGCAGGCGGACTCTCAACCACTGCGCCACCAGGGAAGCCCTGTATTGTTTTCTTAAAGAGCCAGTCCCCTCCCCCAAGGGTAGAAGCTCAGGGGCCTGCATCTGCCCCATCGCTATCCTCATGGAGCTTAGAGAGGAAGGGTTGACAGTTGATGCATGAGTAGTTTCAAGACTGATGGATCTCCGGGTTGGGGGAGGGCTGGGTAGCTACTGCAAGGGGATTTAGTCTTTTGGCAGGTGACCATTTAAGCTGAGACCTGAAGGATGAATGTTTGGTTTTGTTTGTGTGTCAAGGAAGGAGCTTCATTAACAGGTGGGGAGGACTGTGGGTGACAAGGCCCTGGGCCAGGAGGGGGCAGGGCTGGTTTGAGGCCTGTACTGGGTACCCCCTGGCTGGTGGGCATGGAGAGTGGGGGGAGAGCGACGGGTGAGGAAGCTGAATAGAAGAGTGAGCCGTTTCCCTGGGACCCTGCAGGGCCTGTTAAGCATTTTGAACTTTATTCTAAGGACGGTGAGAAGCTGCTGAAAGGGAGTTACATGATCAGATTTGCATGCTAAGAAAACACTCTTGTTGTAGGGTGGAGAATAGATTTTTTTTATTTTGTTTTGTTTTGTTTTGAACTTCTAGAAACACTGCCTGGATCACAGCTGTGACTTGATAAATAAGTGAAATATTCCTTGGTGAGGTGAGGGGAAATAATTCTCTCAAAGGCCATACACCTCAGTATGTGAGAAGACAGAACACCCCAGCCAGCATCTGACATACTGAATCAGAAGGACAGGTGAATCGGGGCCACAGGGAACACGCTGGGATATCTGTGCTGTCGGTGGGTGTGTGTAGTGTGTGGCTTTTCTGGCACCCTTCATTCTTTCTCCATCACAGTTAACATCGGGTTGGAAGCAGTGAGGATTGAGGGAGACTATAGAAAACCAAACATCTCGAATCAACAGCTTGTGATGAGGATAAAGGTGGTGTCAATGCTAGTGTCAAAAACCATGACGCTCTTTAAGAAGCCTTTAGAGCAAAAGTGAGCTTGCATGTGGAAGGGCCAATTAAAAACCGGTTAATCTAGCAGACTGCATTCAGCAGATTTCCAAACTTCACCAGGCTTGTTGCTCTCACCTCTTCCCAATAGCTTCCTTCATTCCTTACCTGGTGAGACTGTTTTTGCTCCAGACTTTGCTCTCCTACCCTTTGGAATTGTTCATAGTTTGTTACTATCAGAGAGAAACCCTGATATTGGCTTTGTCCAGCGGTGACTCTGCCTGTGAGATGCTATTGCATGGGATGTGACAGAAAGATGCCTCACAGATTAGAGTTGCACAAGGGTCTGAAGACATTGTTTGGGGACCTACATCCTAGCCCTCCTTGACAGCACAAAATCAGTTCAGCAAAATTCAGCCACTGAAGTCCAGCTCAGTGGGCCTGGCTGAACAAGGAGCATGGTAATAATTCTGAACAGGGTGTATTTATTAAGTGAAGGAATTATAGAATACATTTCAGATGAAAAAGAAGTGTTCATGCTTAAAGGGTAATGATCACTTGTCCATAAAACTAATAGATATACATTTCGTTTGTGACGATGCTAGATAAATAAGGAAATAAGACATTTTCAGAATTACAATAGCATTTCTTATCTGCCTGCATTAAATCAAGCTCAAGAAACTAATGCAGACTCCGCATTGCCTATAGTCTAATACAAAATATCAGCATCTAGGGTTACAAAACTTCTGGGAAGTCAGGAGTAAGGCTTTCAGTGTTCCCACTGTCTATCAATCTGGAAAGCTTTTCCTAGTTTTTCTATTTGGGGGAGGCATTTTAGATTTGTGTACCTGTCAACTTGAGCGAGGGATTGAAGAAGAAAGTCAAAGGAAAAGGAGCCGATGGTCACTGCCCTTGGGGGTGAGGCGGCGATGGGGAGAGAAAAGGCTGGGGAACTGGAAGGTTCCCATGGTGGGGAAGGGGGGTGTGGGGAAGGGAAGCTAACCAGAGGCTGCTGTCAGCTCTAACCTGTTTCCTTCACCCCCGGGAACCGCCCCTTTCCCTGATCTCGGCAACAGTGACACTGCCTTGGAGCTGCTTTGCAGCCAACCCACACTGAATGATAGCTGTGCCTGCTGTTCTCTTAAATGTCACCAGAGGAAGACATTTCCTCTTCCCTGGAGTACACATGCTCTACTAATGGATAAGTGGACACTTGATCCCATTTTCACACTTTCCAAAAATTGGTCACGGATGAGTCACAATTTTGTCAACTTCTCTGCTATGAGAAGCCATAGATGGAAGTATACAGAAATGATTTCTTTAATGTGATGTCCTTTCTGTGTGGCAGTAAAATGACTTTCCTACCATCAGGAGAAACGTGTGCTCTGAATTATTTTTATAGCCATAAAGGCAGATCTGTAAAATGCTGTCTGTACCTGATAGCTCTGCTTTTATTGATCCTATTCAGAATTATATCATTCCTTGAAATGTTGGGGAATGGGAAAAGAGAACAAATATATGTTGGTGGTCTGTGAGTGCTTTACAGAATTAGTTGGTATGAATTATAATTCCTGAACCCCGTTGTCCAAGCAATATAACTTCCACATATTCTAAAATAGCTTAATTCCTATTTTGGGCCCCTGTCTAGTGCCAAGAACTTAGTCTCAGTTAATTCAGAGCTTCTGACCCCGTTTTCCTTGGAGTGATATCTAAGCTCTTGAGGAACAATTGCTGATATATTTCCAGCATGGGGCTCTTGGATGTTGGAGAGGGGTTTGGTGTTTGGTCCTCAGCACCATATAAGTCCTACCAGACTGAAAAGCGAAGTGACCCACATACCCAACCAGCTGCTGGGTTGTCCCTTATTTCCATTCACAAGGTCTCTTTTTGTTGCCCCTGGTCATTTTGCTCCTTTTGAGTCACTCTGGGGCATGGGGACCCTGTGATGCTGTAGGAGTCCAGAACTACTTATTTTATCTTGACTCTAACCCTAGGTATTTGAAATATTGTTTTCCATTATGAAGCAGGGGAAATGAGATTCAGAGTAACTAAGACCTTGCCCAGATTAGTAGAGCACAATCTGCTTTCCAGACCCATGTGGCTCCCTTCATTATAGTGACTACCTGCCCAGCTTTATCCTCCCACTTCTAAGAAGCCTCTTCTTATCACCGGAGAATAATGTCTACCTCCCTGGGAATTTCACAGCCTTTGCTGTGGTCAAACCTTTGGGATGACATTTAACCATCACCCACCGCTTTATATGCTAGTTATCTGTGCACATGTCAAGATAGCCCTAATTAGGCTGTGGCTTTTAGAAGGCAAAGACCATTTTTTATGTTTTTCTCCATCTCTTTCACTAGTACCACACTATGTACATGCCAAATGCTCAATATATGATTGATTAGAATAGAAATGATATGTTAATAAATAAATTAGTAAATGGATGAATGTTTACTCCCTATAACCATTTGTTCTGTTTCTGTGTTTAGACTGTGATTATACCCTAGTTAACAATATAGTATAGCCCGTAGACATCTACTCTTGCCCAGACCTTTTAACCCCACTGTCCCTAACCTATACAATACCCTGGAGAGCATATAGATCCAGCAATGATGCGGCTTTATTGCAGGCTTTTCCTGCTCTGACTCTCTGGCTACAGAATCTACTGGCCCCCCCACCTCCCTGACTGTTGATTTCCTAATTTTCTGACTCCATGCCCAGGCTCTAGATATAGGCCTCGGCTTCCTCCTTTGTTAAGACATGTCATTTAGACCCTTACTTTTCTCATTGACTTTGGGAGAGGACCTGCTGCCCTGTCACAGGATTGACTCTCAACTCTGCATGTTCCCTTGATTGTCTTGGGAGACTGTAGGCACAGTCAGTGCCTATGCCCTCATCAGCCTGTGGTTGTCTTCACCAGTAGCCTCATCTTCCCAGAGGACGGAAGGATTATTATACTGGGGACATCGGAATAAATCCCAGTAACTATCCATTCATTCAAGAACAGAAGTCCAATTGGATTTTAATTATTTTAATTAGAAAACAGTTTAGATTAATATCTACAGTGAAAAGGAGGAAATGGTATGCTTTCCTATATATTCTATGGCAAAGTTTAATGCTCAGGGTTTATCCCCACAAAGCCGTCAGGTCTATTGGTTGTAATGGATAGAAATTCAATTCAAATTAATTTCAGCAAAAGAAGAGAACTAACTGTCTATGTAATTAGAACTAACTGTCTATGTAATTGCAAAGTCTGGGGCTTCAGGCACAATGGGATCCAGGTGATATCTGACTCTTTTTTAAAAATCTATTGACTCTGTTTTCCTTTGTTTTGGCCCCCAACAATGTCTGGTTTGGGTGCTCCTTTCATCTTGCAATCTCAGAGGCAGAGAGGTCCTTTTTATCTCAGCATCCTGTTAATTCCAAAAAAGTACTCTGATTGCCACTGTTTGGGTTGTATCTACAGTTAGACTCTGATCAGCTTGGATCATGTGTCTCCCTCTATAGTTGTCAGTGCAGGACCCTATGATTGTGAACCTCTCTAGAGTCACATGAAGTGAGGAAAAGGCAGATTCCAAACTGAAGCAATGGAGCAAAGATCAAAAAACCCAACCAATGCCCACTGTTTGGCAAGTGGGAATTTATGAGTTAGGTCCTTTGTAGCACTTTCTTTGCCATGGTAAAGTGAATCCATGCCCTAGAAAGGGCTAAAGGGCTAACATTTCTTATTAAGTTCAGGCCCTGTGCTGAGTACATTAAATGCATCATATTCTTAGCTCTTACTGGATTCAGCACTCTTAGGAGTCATACATCGCCCAACAGGCTGAACTAGGCCTCATGTAAAAGGAGAGCTCTTACTTCCTAAGCATTCACAGCTCGCATTTCACACACTGCTCTTGATCTCTTTCTTCTGACCTCCCCCAGTGTCTATTCCACCACTCACCAGTCCAGTTTGGTTATACCAATTGGCCATCTCCCAAAGCTTCCAGCCTACTCTCCCCTTCTGCCTGATAGCTCCAAGCACAGGAGACCCCACCCATGTTGACTTACTCTGTGGGCCATTCACACTGAGCTTTCAAGGTGCCCTATCATGGTATATTTGTTAGTTCCACACAGCTGGCATTCTCTGAGGTAGATAGAGTCATCCCAATTTCTCGTCTGAAGACACAGAGATTCCAAGAATTAAAAGACCTTTTCCAAAGACATATATCTAGACGTAATTAACTGAATATGGAGTTAAACCCAAAGCCTGATTATAAATTCACCAGACACTAACTATCTTAGGTTAATATGCATGAAGCACTTGTAAGTCCTTGCAGATTTGGCAAGTCAAGACAGAATTTTTGGTCTAGTCAATAAAGATATTGCAGCTTGGTGATATTTCTAGGTGATGCTCTTGCCTGAATTTTGAGTAGAGAAAAGAAAAACAAAATTTAAGAATACAAGGAAACAGATTCACAGAAGGTTTGTGCTGTTTTTGAGAATGGAGCTTCCCAGAATTGTGCAGTACACAACATAAACAACATTGCATAGTAGCCCTGCAAGGAAAGGAATAATTAGAAACTTAATTTAAAATAAATCACCATTTAAATTATATGATTTGCTTAAAGAAAGTTAAGCTTAAGGCTTACTTGTGTTACTTATATATGTATGTCTGTATATTAAAATTCAAAGTAACAGCATTATATCTGTTATCTGCTTGAGCCCTGCAATTTCTCATATCTGATGCCTTTGCCTATAGGGTATCAGATTGTTGATTCTCTGCAAAGGCGTGGCTTTCTGATTCTAAGGATAAAAACTATGTAAGCATCAGAATCCAAAGGCTTCTTTTATTTCAAACAGCTCTTAACATTTTGACAAGTTAAGCACAAATGAATCATAAATGTACAGATTAAATTTCTCTTGGAATACAAATGGGTTTAAAACAGAGGAAGAAAAAGTGGTTGGTCAAATGCATCTGTATTTTGCTGAGTCAAGAACTTTCAAAAAAGAGCCTAGTGTTTGAAAAATCTAAATATGCCCTAATAAAACCACAAATGTGAATATTTCCATATTTTAGTATTCTGTTTCCATTTCAAAGTCAAAATAGTTTAATGAGCACGTTTAGAAAGAAATTCTCTCCCTTTCCCTAATTAGTGGTTTCTCTTGTCTGGCATCCTTTATAGTTTTACTTGAATTTCTTTACTTTATCATCTGTTGTCAAATAAAAACATAAGCTGACTCTGCCTGATGAACTGCTTCTGTGTGACTGCTTCTGTGTGGGCTCCATGGTTTACCTAGACAAGAACCTTCTCTGCTTGTTTCAACCACCACATAACAGGAACACTTATTATTTGGGTCACTGAGTGAAAACCATCGACAAGACACATTTACAAGAATGGCCATCATCAAAAAATCTACAAACAATAAATGCTGGAGAGGGTGTGGAGAAAAGGGAACCCTCCTGCACTGTTGGTGGGAATGTAAATTGATACAGCCACTATGGAGAACAGTATGGAGTTCTTAAAAAACTAAAAATAGAACTACCATATGACCCAGCAATCCCACTACTGGGCATATACCCTGAGAAAACCATAATTCAAAAAGAGTCATGTACCACCATGTTCATTGTGGCAATATTTACAATAGCCAGGACATGGAAGCAACCTAAGTGTCCATTGACAGATGAATGGATAAAGAAGATGTGGCACGTATATACAATGGACTCAGCCAGAAAGAGAAACGAAACTGAGTTATTTGTAGTGAGATGGATGGACCTAGAGACTGTCATACAGAGTGAAATAAGTCAGAAAGAGAAAAACAAATACTGTATGCTAACACATATATATGGAATCTTTAAAAAAAAAAAGGTTCTGAAGAACCTAAGAGCAGGACAGGAATAAAGATGCAGACACATAGAGAATGGACTTGAGGACACGGGGAGGGGGAAGGGTAAGCTGGGATGAAGTGAGAGAGTGGCATGGACATATACACACTACCAAATGTAAAATAGATAGCTAGTGGGAAGCAGCTGCATAGCACAGGGAGATCAGCTCGGTGCTTTGTGTCCACCTAGAGGGATGGGATAGGGAGGGTGGGAGGCAGACGCAAGAGGGAGGAGATATGAGGATGTCTGTATATGTATAGCTGATTCAGTTTGTTATACAGCAGAAAGTAACACACCACTGTAAAACAATTATACTCCAATAAAGATGTTAAAAAAAAAAAGACATTTACAAGGGGTGAGAAGAATTAAATGGCTGCTTATCTGCTCCATATCCCAGGTTCTTTAAAAACATGATCTGACTTGGGCTGGATGTATTGAAAAAGCAATTAAAAGGATGAAAGAAAAGTAAAGTAAGTAATCCTAAGGAAACTAAGTTACCCATCTAAGTAAAAGAGGATAACCCTTGCAGAGACAGTGAGCGCTGAATCCCAGAAGTAGAAATCGTGTGTTTACTGAACCCTCTTACAGGGTGAGAACGCCAGAGATTCATCTTCCTAGGAGACGAGCAAAACTAAACTGGCGTGTGGACAAAGAAAGGGGGACCCGAGATAGCAAGAAAGAAATAGATGAGGATTTGGCATGGTCACATAGTCAGGCACTTAGCCCAGGAAGAGGCAGCTTGAGGAGAGCCGAGCTGTTGAATAGGGCAGAGAAGGGAGGTGCCTATGAATAAAAAGATAATTAAACAAGAGGCCCCTTTCTTGGTAGCTACAATCATTTTTCATTGATAGAGCACAATCAGTTGTGAGTATTGCAGAGCCCTTGCTGTTAAGAACCATGCTGTTAAGAGCCACGAGGTGTGATTTTGTCTCAGTAGAGCAGGAAGCTTAAAGAAATATTGAGATGAAGTGCCTATCTGACAAAGAATACTGGGACAGAATCCATATTCATTGACATCAACTTTACCACTAACTTTTGATTTTCAATATTACCGTGGAGACCAGCTATGTTATTTTCAACATCTGGGCTGATTTCTGTTTACATTTCCCAAGCAGCCTTCTGCACCTAACCTTGAGTTTTGGTTGTGTCAGTTTGAGGGCTATTTATTATTTGTTTCTGGATTCTGGTGGAATTCCACGGCCTGGAGGGGAGAGTGTCACTCTTTCTTTTTGCCCTCTATGTAAACTGGAGCTGAGGAATGTCCAGACTGCATTGGCAGAGCTGATTTCAGAGTCATCTTGAACCTTAAGGAAAAACCTGTTTCTGTGTTTTGGGTGGCCCGAAAGCCCTCCAGCCATTAACCTGCCTACCAGCAGGGAATCTCTTTGCCAACTCAGCATCCTGCCCTCAGTCAACCTTGTTCCTTGTACTCCTAGAATTTGCAGGTAGAGTCTTCAACAGCAAGGTCATTAGACAGCTTTGAAAGGAGTAAATGTTGCTATCTGATATAAAGGAACCATTGTACAAAGCACATTCACTTATAATTATCACACAGCCAAACAGAAGAAAATGAGCCCCTTTCCTAGAGATTTTTGAGCAAACTACTTTGAAGATTCACCTGAGGGTAAGTGTCTACTATGACCATGTAGCCATGTGGAGGCTCTTGAGTGCTTTTCTATTTCTATATTTGAATAAAACTCAAGGGAAACAGTTGGGTACAATAAACAGAACATTGGCCCTAAATGGAGCCTGATAGACATGAGTTTAAATCCTGGCTTTGTCACTCAGTAACTCTGAGACATTGAGCAAGTTACTTTTAAACTCATTGGATCTCAGTTTTTTCATCTGTAAAATGGAGACAATAGCTATCTTTGAAGACAAGTACCAAAAGAGATGATGTAAGTGGGTCACCTGGCACCCATTGGTCTTGCAACAAAGGTTGGTTCCCTGTCCTTCTTTCTTTCTTCCAAGTGTCCTCACTTGAAAATAATTTTTTTTACCAGTGTTTTTCAAAAGGCTCAAAAATTCACCCAAACTTCATGAGCATAAAAGGACTCCACCAAACAACCCTCTAAGAAGCAGTCCCATAAAAGTATCTAGAACAGATGTATTATTTCTTTTAAAGAGCATAAGAGTTTAACAACAGAAAAGTTACAGAGAACAATGTTTTTCAAGCAATGTTTTTTTTTAAAGTTTATTTATTATTTACTTTTGGCTGTGTTGGGTCTTTGTTGCTGCACATGGGCTTTCTCTAGTTGGGGCGAGCGGGGGCTACTCTTCGTTGTGGTGTGCGGGCTCCTCATTGCTGTGGCTTCTCTTGTTGCGGAGCATGGGCTCTAGGCGCTGGGGCTTCAGTTGTTGTGGCACGCGGGCTTCAGTAGTTGTGGCTCATGGGCCCTAGAGCACAGGCTCAGTAGTTGTGGTGCACTGGCTCAGCCGCTCCACAGCATGTGGGATCCTCCCTGACCAGGGCTCGAACCCATGTCCCCTGCATTGGCAGGCAGACTCCCAACCACTGTGCCACCAGGGAAGTCCCAAGCAATGGTTTTAAAGTGGCTAGGATGTCAAGTCACAAATAATCTAAGGTCCCTTCCAGCTCTAAAATTCTATGGTTCCATGAAATTACGACAGTAGCTGCAAACCAAGGCTGCCCTCTATGACTCAGAAAGAATTGCAGGCCCTGGGCTGGCTACTTGGCATACTGAAGATTTGATTAAAAACCCACTACCCTCAAATATTAGCTTTGGGATTAGCAGATCAAATAAATGCACGTTACTGCCTTGTCAGATGTAGCAAAGTTGTTTTCGTCTGCCAGTACATTTTAATGGAGAGAGTACCCAGTAGCTAAACAAACTAGCAAACAGTCCATGAAGATGAGAACAGGGAAGGGGGGTGGCATTCTGAGCCCAATCTACTAATCTCTTGATTACTGATTGGCGTTATCTATATGAGGGAATTTAGTTATATGTAAAATAAGAGATATAGGGAAAAATCGATAAAGGTGTCTAGTTCCGAAACTAAGAACTCTCAAGAAAATCCAAACAAGGAATCTGGGGTAAAAATGATTTTAATTTATTTTAAAAATAGAATTAATTTCCATTTAGATGAATTTTTAAAAAATGAGTTCTAGAAAACTTGGTTTTGCAACACTAAGCATTGTTTGAAACAATTTATTTTCAGTGGCTATTTCAACATGAGAAATGGAATGTAAACACTCAGGATATGACAATATCTCTCGCAAGGAGCGAGTATGTGTATGTGCGTGTGTGTTGGGAGGATGTCTTCCCTGTGTTTTTTTTTTTTTTTAGAAGATAAATTTTTTTCCTCTTGCTTTGGGAGTTTATTCTGTTGCTAGAAAATACTGCAAACATGGATTCAAAAGTCACCTTTATTTTTCACACTGGGAGTCAGGGAGAATCTGAGTAATTAAGTAGCAAGAACACAGATTCCTAAAGACACTTCAAAATCAAGATATTCTTGCCTAGGGAAGTAACAGTCTGTAGCAACAGATAGCTGCCAAGACAAACATGTTTTAAGCACCTACTATATGCCAGGTTCTGCTTTGACACTTGTAAAGGGGCTGGAATCTTGGAGCTCTGTCAATGCCCCCAGATGGTGTTCTAATTTACAGAAAAATAAAATACTTTTAGGGTGAAATGGATTCTTCTACTCAAACCTGAGCAGATGAGAGATCTAATTTAGGTTAAGCAACACTATGCAGTATTCAAAATTAGTGAAAAAGGAATTTGCTTAATTATATTAGGTTTTTTAGACTTTGGAATATTCACCTTCAGTATATTTCTGTTGAGTGTCTACTATGTTAAAAGAACTGGGAGGGTATAAAAAATGATTAAAAGTGTTTCTGCCTCTTATTATAGTCTAGAAGGGCAGAATATATATTGTTGCTTTAATTGAATTCTACATCTAATTATTAATGGTATAATTTTTTTTTAATATAAATTGATTTATTTATTTTTGGCTGCGCTGGGTCTTCGTAGCTGTGCGGTCTTTCTCTAGCTGCTGCGAGTGGGGGCTACTCTTTGCTGCAGTGCGCAGTCTTCTCATTGCGGTGGCTTCCTTTGTTGCAGAGCATGTGCTCTAGGCACATGGGCTTCAATAGTTGTGACATGCAGGCTCGGTAGTTGTGGCTCACGGTCTCTAGAGCACAGGCTCAGTAGTTGTGGTGCACAGGCTTAGTTGTTCCGTGGCATGTGGGATCTTCCTGGACCAGGGCTCGAACCCGTGTCCCCTGCATTGGCAGGCAGATTCCCAACCCCTGCACTACCAGGGAAGCCCAATGGTATAATTTTTACAGCTAAATTTTCATAGGTATGTATGTAAGAAAACTATTTGATAATTTTAACCTTACAAAAATAAACAGAGCCACCAAAACTTTAAAAAACTCAATAAATAAATAAAACTGGAAATACAAAAAAAACTGGGAGGGAGTACACTAAAATGTTCACAGTGATGTTTTTATGGTGGTGGAAACATGAGTGATTTTGGTTTTCACTCTTATTTATTTTTTAACATAAGCCTACTTTTCCTGTATAGTTTAAAATCTAAAAACTCCTTGGAAGAAGGAGATGAAGGAAGAAATAAAGTTAGTGAAGATGGGAAGGAGGAAGGAAGGAAGGGAGGGGTGAGGGAGGAAGGAAGGAAATAAATCATGCTTGAGGAAGGATATTTTTCTTTCTGCCACTCACACTTCTGAGAACCCTGGCTGTTTAGGCCATAAACCTGCAACTGCTCATTTTTGCATATGCAAGTTGTCAAGTTTTTCCCAGATGTGGCAGAGCTTAAGATATCTAATCTGAGTATTATAGGAAAAGTTAGAATGATGGAACGGTTAAAGCAAATGGGAGTCTGAGTTTGCAACTGTTGTCCCAAATAAATTAAAAGCAAGTGAAAGTCCAGGTGAAAGGGATTGGAGCCAGGAAGTGACAAGTAGATGAGAATGGGGTCTAGTACAGAGGCCTGGGTATGAGCATTGCTCAGGGAAGGTTGGCTGGATGCCATGGGATTGAAGGAAGTGGGTGGAGTAAATTGAAGTAAGGCTTGGGGTCTGAATCATCTGCTGGAATGACACCTAGCGTTTCTTGTGGTGCCATCAGAGACTCCTTGCCAAGTTAGAACTTCTAAGGGAAGCCTCAAGGGACCTTCATTAGGTGAACCACCTGAGAGCACCCTGCCTGTTGGTAAAGGTTCAGATCCAGCCATATGAGTCCTGTTTCTCCTGGGTGGAGGCCACCTGTGTCTCATTTGTGTCATTTCTGCTGGCAGTACATGATCCTTTAGATACATTAACTGGATGTAGACTACCTTTCCAGAACTGCTGCACAAGCTGTAGTTCAGTTTTTCCCCTGAACCTAGGTTTCTGTAGAACACCATCAGACTGAAGTTCTTTTAGCTTCCATGCTATATGTGAGCAAGGTGGTATGGTATAGAAACTGATGGATTGGAGATATATTTTAAAAATCAGAGTATTCCACAGAAGAAAATCCGGCTTTCTGATACTGTTTGACAAACTGGAAAATCTGTTAACATTAGGCCCGATTCCTGCAAAGTAATTATAGGATAGAGCTAAACAATGGTGTTCATTCATTTCCTTCTTCCTGCGTGACTGGACTATTCTCCAAAGGTATTGTTTGCTTACTGATACACAGAGACACTTGGGAGCAAACACCTCTTCTTCCACCTCTGGACGGGAGGTTTGCATGACTTCTGAAACTCTAACATCACCTGGGTCCATGAAGGCAGTGAACTGAGTACAAGATTCTATGCTGAGGATGGCTGAGTGGAAAGGTGAAAAGAACTTGGGTCCCTGATGACATCATTGAGCCACCGAATTAACCTGCCCTAGAGCCATCATATCTTCAGAATTCTCGTTAAGTAAGATAATGTATTTTGTTGATTCTACGTTACACTTTCTTTTCATGGTTCAACATCTCTGAAATCAGAATGTATTTTGCCATGATAATATCTTACAATCACTGCTGGCCAGGGGTGGTCCTGACATAGTTGTCATTGCCTGTGCATGTGTCAATTTGATCATTATTCCCAGTGACATACTGACAGCTGCAGCCCCTTGACAGTTCAGTCAACAAACCATTGAAGGACGTTCAAGTCAGGGATCTTGTTCTCTGTCTGAATGCCTTCCATTGACATCTTCTGGAAATATAAAAGCAAGCATCATCACTGAAACTTCCATAATGAGTATCAGTGCTTGGAAGAAATTTCAAGAGGCAATAGTGGAATAGTCTTTTAAAAAGTGCTACATTGGGGCTTCCCTGGTGGCACAGTGGTTGAGAGTCCGCCTGCTGATGCAGGGAACACGGGTTCGTGCCCTGGTCCAGGAAGATCCCACATGCCGAGGAGCGGCTGGGCCCGTGAGCCATGACCGCTGAGCCTGCGCATCCGGAGCCTGTGCTCCGCAATGGGAGAGGCCACAGCAGTGAGAGGCCCGCGTACCGCCAAAAAAAAAAAAAAAAAAAAAAAGTGCTACATCAACAACACTTTTGATGTAATAGAGGATAATATTGCGTAGAAAAAATATGGATATTGATGGCTCTGACTTTAAAAAGCAATTCAGAAGATTCAAACTCTGAATGTGAAAATGTTTTAAGAATGTGAACTATATGATATGTGGTTGTATATATACATATATTTCTGATGTATAACATATATTGTCTATGTGATAAAATGTTATATAAGTTTTACAATTCTCTTTCAATAGGTAAAAATAAAAATTTTAAGTCATTAGAAAGGATTGTGTCAATGCTAACTGGCAGTGTTTTTATTTTTCCTTCTTGCTTTCTTTCTTAGTGGTTCATAAAATGAGGGTGTGTGTTACAATCGGTGTCTTACATTTGACAAAATCAGTAAATTCTTTGTTGTTTAAGTTGTGGCTTTCTCTTTCTTGCAGTCAAAAGCTTCCACAATGCTATAGCATACATCTTATGAATATTTTACAGGCAGTAGCTTTCTTTTTAGCTCCCTAAAGGAAAAGGAGTAGAATAAGTTAATATCCATGAAGTGTGAGAATCTGAGTTCTCCATCTGGTCTTGTCATAGATAGACAATAGATATAAGTAGTGACAGGGTTACTTTCTTGTTAGTATAAAAATATGATGGGTAGGGAGAGCAAGGGGAGACTTGTCTCTCTGTGAGCTAAGAAGACATCCCTACATCCTCCCTTCTGCAAAGACTTGTCACTATTCAACAACCAGAAGTTGTGCTCATGTGTTAACGAGCAGTATCTTCTGGAAATGAAAATGTGCCAGCATCGTTGCTAACAGATTTCTTAATTAACCTGCCGATACTCTTAGTAACTGAGTTAGCTATTGTGTTAGAAATGAATTATTAGGCTTCTTTTGTCCCACAGTACCCCCCTTATGCTCTCTGACTATTATAGGATCATGGTACTCTTTGATTAGCCCATCATAATTTCCTGAAGTAAGCAAGAATTTGAGAAAACGCCCATGGCACATTACTTCATTGCTTAAACTTGCTGCTGACTCTGTTATCCCTTAATAACTAGGTCCTTCTTTGACAATAGTGTTAATTGTACCACTCATTTATTCTACACTATGCCCTTCCTTTTGACGTGTTTCATCCTCATACACAAGATTAGTTGCCTCCCTTCAGAGAAGCTTCACCATGGGGCATTACTTGTTGGAAGAAGAAATATTTCCTGCTTTTCAAACTGTGCATGCCCCAATCATTCATGCCTGGGAAATATTCACTGCAACGTGGGTCTTACTTCTTCAAGAGTAACTAAGCCGGGGACTGGGAGCTCCATCCCTCTGATAAAGTGCACATTTCCCATTAAATGCAAATTCTTCATTTGAAAAGGTTGAATAGAATGCTATATTAAAAAAGAATTCCAGTTGGTTAAATTTAGTGTCATAAAAAAATTCAGTCCAAGAATAGTTTCTGGCTTTGAGCCCACGTCGTTTCTTTTGTTGTGAATTGGATGTATTTTCATTCACTCTAAGCATTTCCTGCAGTGTTTGTCCTTCTGAGAACACATATTGATGGCTTTGTTGGCTTTGATAGTATTTGTCTTTCCTTCTAAAATGACTTATCTAAATTTTATTATTGCCAAACAAGTAGGACCTTGTTTTTATTTTAATTTTGAAGTTTCTGTCAATTGTTTAACCTCTTCTGTCATAAATTCAGGCTGCCGTATTCCCTGCTGCCACCCTCATCTCTATCTACAAGCCACATTTGCTCCTCTCCTCAGTACCTCAAAAGAGACAGCCTTAAAAGACAAATCTCTGTATTTTTTGCTAACAGTTGATTTGATTTTAAGGACTGGACAGTCCACCAGTGTCCTGTCAGTCCCTCTGACCTGCCCTATGGTCTCCTTTAGCTTCTCCTATTGATTTCTTCCTTGGTCCCTTGATGATTGCAAGAGGGCAACTTCTGTTTCTTGAATGCGTATTTGGTGCTCCTGGGTCCTGCCCTAAATGCCTTATAGACATAATACTGCTTAATCCTTCCAACTGCTTTAAAGGTAACTATTATTATCCTTGTAAAGGTAAGGAAACCAAAGACCAAAGTAATTAGACAACTAGCCTGAGGTTACCCAGCCAATTAGTGGTAAAGCTAAAGCTTACAACCTCATTTGCCTGACTATGAAAAACTCTCTCTTGTTATGAAAGTAATATTCAGAGCATCCTAAAGAATGTGTTAATTTTGTGGAGAGGGGGCATTTCTAGTCCACTTCACTTTCCTTATATTCCAGACACAGAAACACAAGAATGACCATATCCTTGAGCTTAATTCTCCACGTATTTGATCTGTGATATTTTGGCATATTTTACTTCAAATTTTACCACATCTGAGATATTAACACCATTTTTGTGTTAATTTCTAAATGAACTTTTCTCCTAAATTTGTGATCAGTATATTTCTTGTCGGAATTCTGCCATAGTATCAGGATTTCATTATAGACTGTCTTATAATCCTGATAAAAACTTTTGGCTTTCTATCAGATTTTCCTGGTACAAGATGAAACATGACAATAGTCATCTAAGAGTGCTGTGTGGGGTGGTATGCCATCTTTCAGGCTTCTTGGACCTGAAACTATATACCAAAAATAAACCTAACTTAATACAGTATGTGATGTGGAAATGTTAACATCAATGTTTGTACAGGAATCAATAGGTCTGATCAATTGATGGAGTCGCTGAGAAATGCCTTGAAAATAACAAGAGCAATGTAAATAGGCCAAATTTGTCAAATTCTGCAGCAGTGTCTTCATCCAACAGGCAGGACAGCTGCTGATTCCTCCTGTGATCCCTCAAACTCAGCTGAGTGTTCAGAGGTCTTTGGGATTCTATTCCAAGATAGCAAAATTATGGGATAATTTAATTCTTGGATCAGTCAGCTTCAGAATAGGAAGATCTGCTGTTGAATATTCTGAATTCCCTCCATAAGGAGGAAGGTACACTAAAGAAGAGCTCTGTAACTCAATCACCCTAGGAAACACATCAACTAACAAATCTGGAAGAGAAAGGAGGACAATTTTTATGTGGCTTTTAACAAATTTGCTCATTATCCCTTTAATATTTTCTGGGCTGTTGAGAATGATTAGTATATCAAATTAATTCTTGGATGGTTTGCTTGACTGACTGAGCTTGTATCTCTAGGAGCAGTAAGCAAAAGCTCATCTAATCCGATTGGATCAGTTCCTTCTCTCCCAGCCTCTGTGTATCCCCTGCCTGTTCCCCCCACCTCCAGTAATTAAACACTCTTGTTTCTTGGCATGGTGTGGACCAAAGGGTATCTTACTCTGAGGTCTGCCTATGGGATTTTAAGGAAGTCTGAAAGTGTATGGAAAATTAAGTGTTCATGAAGAGCTAGGCATCTTTCTGGAGAGAGAGAGATCATAGCTTTCACTACATTCTCAAAGATCCCATGACACTAATGGTAACAAACATTGGTTTAAAAAAGTACTCATTTAATGAATATTTCTCTTTTCCTCATCTTGTGTGGAAGGCTATCCATTGATGATATTAATGAGCTCAGACTCTATTCTAAGTGCTTAGGATACATCAGTGAACAAACTAGATTGCTGTCTCTCTAACCCCCAACTCACCAAAAGCTTAAATTCAAACAGGGGAGTAAGATAATTAGAAGCCATCAAAGTGGGCCAAAAACTTGCTAATAATGGTGGAGAATGAACATTGCCACTAGATTGGTGCTTACTGTCAGCTTTGTGGGGTTTTTTAAATTTGTATTTATTGATTTTGGTAAAAACTTTTAATAGGCATTTCTTCCCCTTGGAGACAGTTGGGGAATCCCGTGGCATTTCTTTGTCATTCTACTCTGAGTTTGTGCGGATGTCCAAGTAGTCCCCAGCTTACACGGCAGTCTGTCAAGAACCTGGCTGCTGCATGCAACACGAGAGCTCACACTATCCATCCACGCTGACAAAAGAGGAAACAAGAGGCATGGACCTTGACAAGTTCTGCCGCATCCAAAAATGAAATTGATTCAGGCCACTAAAAAACTCCAAGCTCTTTCATTAATAAGCCTTGGGAAACCACAATAAATCAGCCTATTAGGGTGCAACAGGGGTGGAAATTGGTGTCTCGGTTAATGTAGATAAAGATTTCAGTGCACACTGCATATATCAAAAATTTAACACATGCTGCTTGCAGAGTTTTAATGAATACAAAAGGATCAATTGCTGAAAACCAACAGAACCCAGGCATTACTTCATTTAGCTGTCAATAAAATTGTCTCATTTTATTTTCTTATGGTTTATCAATACTGGTAATTTGCCACTGGTTATAGAAAGGAGGGTGGGAGAAGGGAAGGAAAAGAGTCCTGCTAACTAGAAAAGAGCTTGGTGGGCCATTTTACTACATAAGTTAATGACCAGATGATGTGAGGAAATGAAGTCTCCATTTCTTCTTGACTACAAATATCAATTTTACTTGGAAGAAATACATTAGATCATCAGTGCACTTTGCTCTGGAAATCTGTTATTGCCTTTTGATACAGGATGTTAAGGCATTGTAACCCAGCCTGTCTTAGAGAAGTTCTGATTAAGGGGAAAATGGCTTTGCTTTATTCTTTTTTTCCCCAGTGTAATACAGCTGCAGTGTGAAGTTTGCCAGCAGAAGGCAAATGCAAGGTCTCACCTGCCATAACCACTTTCTATAAAATACAGAATAAACCTAGAGCCGTTTTCTGAAGCAGGGGAGGAAACTCCATCATTGTGCCTGAAATGAACAAGTCTTGCCTATTTTCCCAGTGTAGTAAGGGAATCGCTTCTAATCATTGTTCTTACCTATATAATTACATAGGTGTAAAGAGGAGGGACACTGTTTCTATTTCCCTGGCTGATATTTATGTAGTTTTTAAAAAAACAAATTCATGATAATGAAGTAACTGTGAGAATTCATTCACTGATTCATTCAATAAGCGTTTGTGGCAGGCTAATGTATTAATAAGTTAATGTAGAAATTAACCTGTGCCTTACTTTATTATTATTATTATTATTTTCTTGCTTGGGCAGAGTCATTAGAAAGAGGATGAAGAAGTAATTATATCCTTCACCCATAGAAGAAAGGCAACCAGATTCCTGTGTTCTCGAGTTTCCACTTCTTTGCCCAGGAAAGTCTTTTCTTCTCCTGTCCTTTCCCCTCCCCTTGCCTCCCCTCCTCCTTCTTTCTTTTCTTATTTCTTTTTTCCTCTGAGGCTGGTGGGGATACACACATTTGATGACTTCTTTACTTAATCCTTTTGGGTATATTTCTAGGCACTTGAAGGAAATGAGCCTGAAATATTCTGCCTTTGGCATAGGCCTGTCCCCTGCTCACATTTGCACCTTCCAGAGGTGATAACATCTCAGAAGGAGGATGGCCACCTAGGTGATTTAGGTGGTTACCCCCAAATGCTGCAACCTTGAAAGCAAGGGGAAAGGGATCCCTGAGGGCGAGCCAAAGGCGAGTAGACAGGATGACAGCTCCCTCACCCTCCTAGAGGAGCAGAAGAAGCAGTGTCCAGGGTAAGCAATGCTGATGAATGGCCGAGAGTGAGCCCCCCATTTTCATGGACAGCCTGGAGGCCAAGGAAGGAGGAAGATGCCCCAATAAATGACTATGCTGTTTTTATCATCAATTGACAATTGAGAAATCACAGCAGAACAAGGTTTGTTTTAGAAAGGTTAAGAATTGTCACACTTCTTGGAATCTGTGTTGTGTAGCAATTTCTATTTGTGACACACTTATTGAGCATCTTTTTTGAGCTAGGCCTTATGTTAGGCAGACGGAGAGATCCACTGCCTTCCCTCAAGGGAATCTGAGTCTAGTGGGAAGGCAGACAAATGAGCAGAGGACTAAAGCACCACAGGAAGGATTCTCTTCTTGTGGCGTGAGCCAAAGGCAAGGAAGACATGCAGGAGGGGTGGCTGAGTCTGCTTGCACCTTGAGGAAGGGTGATAGGGGAGAGGAGAGGAAGGGCAATTCAAAGTGAGGGATCAGCATTTGCAAAGCCACAGACTTGTGGAAGGTTGCCCTGTGCCAGGGACCCGTGAGAAGTTCCATGTGTGTGAGGGTGGAGCTATAGGCTACCTGGTGTGAAGTGATAAGAGCAGAGGCCCTCCCACAGCCTTGGGTAATGAGAGACATCAATTTAAAGAGCATTTCAGAGTAGTCTCTGCCCAAGGAAACATGAATGCTTGAAATCGTACAGCTCACATATGAAAGACACTTGATAGAGGATTTCTCCGAATTTGACAAAAGTCCTAAAAATGAAATGATATTGCTAATAATAAGTTGTGAAGGTGAAAGAAATTTTCCATGTCACATTAATAATAAATAAATTTATTATCAATAAATAAATTTTGATCAACTATGTTATAGAGAAAACTGAATTATCTTTCTAGTCTCTCTATATAAAAGGCTATTACAGAATTTTGTCATAAGAAGAGACAGTCAAGGATTATGAAGCCAAAAATGTAGAATATAAGCATGTATAGAGGTTTGTCAAACAGATAATGATAACAAATCTTACATTGTTTTTTCCTGTTTTGTTTTTTTGTGTGTGTGGGATTTCTGGTATGTGTTGGTTTTGAAAATTTGTATTTTTGTGATTTTTTTCTCATTTTAAATATTCAAGTTGCTCTATTTCTGTGTTATAATTTTGTATTATTATTCTTAAAGAAGTCCCCCCCAAATTGTATAAGCTTCAGGTCCCCCCAAACCTGGGTCAGCCTTTAGGTAAGAGCAGAGACGGGAGGGGTAGACTGGGACCAGTTTGGAATCTGAGCTTCAAGAAATGCTGGAAAACCTTCATACTCACCTGAGGCTTCATATCCTCTTCTTATTGAAGAGGAAACTTGGCCCAGAGAAGTCAAGTGACTTTCAAAGTTCTCAGAGTCTACTGGTGGCAGAGCCAAGAGCAGGACCGCAACTCTTGCTTCTCTGTCATGTCTTCTCCTCCCCTCCCCCCTCCCCGCCCTCCTCCTCCTCCTCCTCATCATCATCATCAGGTAAAGGCAGGGATCACAAACAAGCTGATTTATTTGTTTTGGCCAGCACAGTGTTTAAAAAATAACGCAATATCAAGACTTTTAGGTGGGGCATGCTTTCTGTTGTTCAGATGGTCCCTTCCACCCCCATCTCCTTACACTTGGGTGACAGAGGTACTTGTTCTGCATGGCTTGAAAAGACATCTGGGTTAGGGCGACAGTGCTTGGAGAGCAGAGAGGCTTTGAGGCTGAAAGCTCAAGACATGGTCTTCCTGCATAGCAGTGCTAGGAGATATGTGCTCCCATGTGAATGTGTCATAGCAACATCCATCAGTGGCTCTGGTCTTTGTGTTACTGGGTAGGGAAAGAACAAAAGTCACATTTTACCTGCCAGTCATCCTCAGGTAGCGGTGGAATTCAGCCATGCTGAGTGGTATGTGAACATGCAGCCTGGGCAGGGGAAACTAGAGGAATGCATACTCTTTGAGGGACAATGCTGCCTGTGAGGACAGCAGGCCCATTTAGAGAATATCTTGGCAATGGACTACTTGTGTTTAGTTTCAGCCCTCAGCCACACCATATCTGACCATTTAATTTCCAAAGAAAATACAATATTGCAGGTGTTCGCAAGATCACAATGACCCAAGAGCTGGTATGTTTTCAGTTATGAAAGCAGCTAAAAATTCAATAACAAAGGACAGTAATCCAGACCATTACATTGCTGTAAAATTCTGGCTGATGCACATAGGAAACAGTCTTATTAGCTATTAGCCAATCCACACGTGGAGATAACCTTTAAAAAATGGCATGCATTTGGCCCCTTTCCATTCTCTTGTGATATCAGGCCCTTCTGCAAGGCACCTCAGACTATTTTACTTAGGGACATACCTAAGGATCTACATAAGATCTTATTGTTCTTAAGAAAGTCTATATTTATCTAAGACCTAACTACATGCTGTGTAGAATTTTATTACCTCAAATTCACATAACAATCTTACACTCTTTTTATTCTATAAGTGAAGAACCTGAGGCCCAGGGAAGTTATTACAATCCAAGGCTACACACTAATAACAGCAGAGCTAGGACTAGAACTCAGTTCTGTCTGGTTCCAAAGCCATCATATACTTCTGCCTGAGCACAACTGCCATAAAGGAAAGTCAAAGCCAACGAGTACTAGCAAGCAGGACTCCTCTAAAGGCCTATGTTGCACCTGGGTAGAGTCCATGGGGCCAGGTCATCACTCTAGAGGCTGGTTCATTGCATTTAGTTCTACGTTCTGTTGTGGGCTTGCATAGATGGGCTGGGGGCTGCCGTAATGTTCAGTGACTGCCTGCCCTTGAACATAGTTACTTCCTTCCTCCTAAGGAGATCTGGAGCATCAGGGAACAGGGTCACTGAGCCACCTTGTGACCATCTGTGGGGACTGTATGTTCCCCCCACATTTCAATATCTAAAGATTTGGGGGACCTCATCCTCCTTTGCCATCACCATTCTTGTATCCCCACCCAGAAGAGGCTTTGCTCACATACCTTCACTTTTCTTTGTCAGCCTCTCAGAACAGGAGTTGCCTATGGTGGACATACTAGCTGCTATCTTAGTATTTGATGTATTTTATGTGGGTGACTTCCAAGTATCTAAGACAGATGGTAGTCACAGATTCTAAATTCTAGGAGAAAATCAAGGCCCTGTCCCTCATAAGCCCCCAGTACAGTCTTTTTTTTTTAAAGAAAATGTTGGGGGTAGGAGTTTATTAATTAATTAATTTATTTTTGCTGTGTTGTGTCTTCATTTCTGTGTGAGGGCTTTCTCTAATTGTGGCAAGCGGGGGCCACTCTTCATTGCGGTGCGCGGGCCTCTCACTATTGCGGCCTCTCTTGTTGCGGAGCACAGGCTCCAGATGCGCAGGCTCAGTAGTTGTGGCTCACGGGCCTAGTTGCTTTGCGGCATGTAGGATCCTCCCAGACCAGGGCTCGAACCCGTGTCCCCTGCATTAGCAGGCAGATTCTCAACCACTGCGCCACCAGGGAAGTCCCCCCACTACAGTCTTGTAAGAAGAGGAGCTCAGATATGAATCCAAGACAAAATTGAGTCAAGGACACATACTGTTGCCCCCAGAATTGGGGGTGAAATTTTAAGCAAAAGATGTAAAGCTATCACAAGTAGAGCAGAGGCAATATTCTCTAAGTCACTTTGGGTTGTAGCTTGCATCTTTTTTTTTAGCTAGTGCAGAAGCACAGGACAAAGACTGTGTAGTGATAAAGAGAGTGTGCTCCAAACTGGAAGTATCAGTGTGAGCTCATGATTTCCAAACTATTTATATGTGTGTATGCATGCATACGTGCCCACATCCATGTGTATATGTATCTATGCAGATATGTGTATTATGTAAATGAGTATACACGTGTATTTGTATATATACATGTATATATTTCCTAGCTCTGTCTGCTGAAAGGAACTAGATGCAGAAAAACCCCAGTAGCAATGAATACACCCAGTGCTCAGATCTTGGCTTCTAATACCATTTTCCACTAAAAGACCAAGGACGATTCAGAGCAATGGAAGAATCTATGGCTGAGCCAGGTAATGTTCTACAGGATCCCGAAGCATCTTGTTATGTTCCAGAAAATAAGGAAATGTTTTAAAAAATGATGAGGATATATCATAAGGATAAAAGAAAGCTTGAAATAGCTCCCACTGGCCAAAGCTGGAACAATCTGAAAGTAAATAAGGAGGGTATGAATATAAGCCACTGAAGAAAATAGAAATCCATGAAACTGTATTGATAATAAATAGATAGATAAGTAATTAATGGAGGAAAAAGGAGAGCTATTACTGAAGAATGCCAAGAGCTGATCAGTAAATGAAGGGACCATAAGACTTAGAAAATCATCATTTTATAATCATCTTCTTCAAGAATGGTTCAGGCAAAAATCATCAATAGATACTAAATTCAGAGGGGAGTTCTCATAAGGAGGAGCAGGAGAGTTTCATGTGCTTAAACTGACTCCCCACTGACTGCTTATTAGTTTCAAAGGGAATAGTTGTAATTATATATTGTAGAAGTCAGACAGTAATAGGTAAATAAAGTGCAATCCCCAATGAAGAGCACATAAACATTGTGAGCTTCCAGCATGGGATACCAGGAGATCACAATATCACTTACAGATATTCTGTCCAGAAATGCATCACCTAAATGTAATTATGAGAAAACATCTGACAACTCTCAAATCAGCTATATCCTACTAGAAAAAAAAGGAAGAAGGAACTATACTTTTCAAAATGTCAGTGTCATAAAAGAAAAAGAAAGGCTGTGGAAATGTTCCTGATTAAAGGAAGCTAAAGAAACATGACAACTAAATGCACCCAATCCTAGACTAACTCCTGCTCTAGAGAAAAAAATTTGCTATGAAAGACATTTTTGGGTCAACTGAAAAAAATGGATTATAGATATAGATTAGATTAAAATTTAATATTAATGTTAAATTTACTGAATTAGATAACTGTGATATTGTTATATAAGAGAATATTTCTCTAAGGAAAGATGCATTGAATTATTTAAAGGCAAAGGAGCATGATGTACTCAACTTTCTCCCAGATGGTTCAAGAAAAATATTATATATAATATCTGTTGTGCATAACATATAATATAAAATATTTATATGTAAATAGAGATGAAAAAGAGAAGGTATGCAAAAAAAAGCAAATAGGGTAACTGTTAACAATAGGTGAATCTGAGTAAAGAATGTGCAAGTGTTTTTGTATTATTCCTATACTTGATAATTTTTATAAGTTTAAAATTATTTACAAACCAAAAATTGGAAAAGAAATTGAAAGGGGGGGAGGGAGAGAGAGGGAGAGAGAGATATCCAGCATTGATTATTGCAGCTCCAAATCTGGCTATTTACTAGCTATGTGATCTTAAGCAAGTTATGTTATCTCTCTGTGCCTCAGTTTCCTCAACTGGAAAGTTAAAGTAATAGCACTTCCCCTTGGTTTTTTTGTGGGAAATAAAAAGGATAATGAAAGTATTTATTATTATTAATTTGGATGTCTTTTCATTAAAGAGTTGTCTTAGCCTTGGGAGATATATTAGGAAGTATGTGAGGCTTGAGGTGAGAGGCACAAAGCAAGATATTGAGGGAGATCCCTAGCCTGGGACTTAAGCTGAAGATGCTTGAGATACCCCTGGGAAAAGGCTCATTACAAACATCTACATCCCAAATTCAAAGATTTAGAGCTACAGCCAGAGGTACAAATAAAGAGTGAGTGTATGTAAATACTCACTTTGAACCCAGCAGAAGTAGTAATCAGTTAGTCAGAAATTCTGAGATTCAGGAGCCTTATGATTTTTCTGGATTTAGTCCAAAAGGACCAGAGTCTTTAGAGGGTGAATATTTCCCCATAACAAGAGCAGCAGTGAAAATAAATTTGGTGCTTAGAAAAAGGACAATTATAAATAAACCTGGTACAAGTTCTCCCAAGACAGAGGTTGCTTTGTAAAAAAATCTGTCAGTTAATGGGATGCTTAAATGACAGTATCAGGCAAGAGGAGAAAAATGTTGGCAGTGTGCTTGAGAGGTTGAAGGCCGATTCTGTTGTGCCCACGTTGGTTTCCTAATTTGGGTAGTTTCTCTCGCAAGCTCCTTATTTGAAGACAGCTTTCGCAGTGTTATGATTAGAAACATAATGCATTCCACATGTGCCTGGAAGCCTGAGAGGCCAAATTTCAGGGTTTTTAGTGATGACTGCCAAGGTAGCCCCCTGGAAAGCCACCTTGCTGTGACCCTGGATCAAGTCACAGCTTCCCTGGCCAGTCGTGAATAATGACTCTTAGTGGGGGCCAGGGCAGGGGCTTGACAAGCCTTGTTTACTCCTGTTCTCTGTGCTCACCCTCCTTCGGGCTGGTGGAAGAGGGCAGGAGTATGAGGAAGGCATTGGTTTGTGACTGAGGGTGTGGGGATGAGGGAGTAGAGAGTGCTCCATGGGGCCTTTCTCCTCCTTTCGGCCCCCTCACTTCACCTCTGAGCTTTTCAGCTGGTGCATTACGTTATACAGTAGAACAACCCTCCCTCCCCTGGGTAGAGCAGTGTGGTGAGCAAGAGGCCCAGCCTTAAACTGAAAGTGCCCAGCTCAGCTGCTTACTGGCTTGGGACCTGGGGAGAACTGGTTAGCCTCTCAGCACCTCAGTTTTCTCAGCTGCAAATGGGGTAATTCCTCCAGGGTTGTTGTGAGGATGACAGGAGGTGAGGGGCATTAATTGTCAAGAACCAAGCCTAGGTGCCCAGTGAATGGTTGTGAGCATCATTCTTCTACCACCTGAGAAGAGACACAGCCTGCCCTTTATGACTCAGTGCCTTGTGGTCACCTCCCAGGTCCTAGCATAGTCTGCAACTATAAATTCATCCTCAGAGGTCCATCAGCTGGATGACTTGTACTAACTCCTTTTCTTTATGGCTTTAATGGTCCTAACCCTCTGAAATAGCAAACACAGCCGAACTTGCTCATTCCTGACATAATTAATATTTGGCATTTCTTCAGTATGTCTCTGCTTAAAGTGTTATCTAGGTAAATCATACTCATACCTGATTTACATTTCTTTCTAGCCTTCGAAATAGCCTCACTTCTTTTTCTAGGAGACTGACCACTCCTCAGTAGATAAGAAACTCAGAGATGTTTTCAGGGTCCATTAAGTCTCATGTTATCATTCATATATATACACATATGTATATACACACACACACATATATATGTGTGTATATATACTTAAATATATATATTAAGATATATATAATGTTAAATATATATATGTTATTTTCAATAAAACCGGACCTTGTGGTAATTGTTTTCATGTTTACGGTTCAGCCTAAAGTCTTAATGGTATATATGAATTTTTTCCCATCTTCTTCTTATCCTATGCAACAATATGAAGCACTGTGAGTTCATGTCTGATTTGAAATGTAGATAAAATTCCCTCATCGGCTGCCAGTCAGAAGTATTACAACAAAAGAACTTGTTTTAGAGCTAGAAGATCTTGATTTGTGTCTTGGCTTCACCACTTACTAGTTCCACAATCTCAGGCAAGTAAATTCACTTCTCTGAGCCTCAATTTCATCTAGAAAATGGAGCTAAGAAATATCCTTGACCAGGGTAGTGTTGAGGATTAGAAGTGGTACTACAGAGGGAATACTGGTAAACTGTAAAGTGCATGCCAATTTAGTTTAATTTATTGTATTTATTGATTTTTCCACTGTGCAACTGAGGATTTTCGAAAGAGAGAGAAAATATGATTTGTCTTCAACATATGGCAATTTTTAAGTTAGACCCTATACATTTTCTTATTTAGTCCTACCTTCTTAGCTGCTGACTGTGGCTTAAACCTTTATGCTTCTCTACTAATTTATTAACATAACAGCATCTGCCTCTTTTGAAAGACAAAAGAGCCAATAGTTAGGAGAACACTCTGCACTCCAGGGGGGAAATGTGTTCAGGACATCTAAGGTAGCACTCTTATTATTATTCACCTGGATCATTTTTTATGCTGATACAGTAACATCATCACTACCCAAAGTGGAAAAAAATAAATTATTGATGGCTTTGCATACTCATGCTGGGTCCAGAAAAGGTTTGTGAATAGTGAAGACTTGAGCTGAACTCTCCAAACGAACAATGAAGGGGGTTGGAGCACAGTGGAAAGGAGACCTGTGGGGATCAGATTCCAACTACATTATGGCAAAATGAATAATTCAAGAATATTGTTTTGGATCAGGTATCCTTTTCAGCATCTTTAAAAACCTCTCTTTCTATCATGGTGGGATCACATAGCTCTTCAATATGATGTCAAGGATTCTTTCTTGACTGTGGTGCTGCATGATAGCAGAGTGAAGTAGGTGAATGTTTCAAATAGATTACAATATATTCATTACATCAAAATATTAATTACAGTTATGATCTCTAAACACTTGAAAGGTGTGTTTTGGATTCAGAAATGTCTAGTATTTTATTTAATTGATTTCTCATCTTGGTTGTAAGCATTAGGAGAAGAGCAGGAAAAGAAGATCCATATGTGACACAGCCATGCACCGGATCAACTGTAAACGTTTTAGTCAGTTACAGATTTTCTAATTTCAAGCATTTTATTTTTGTAGCCAGTGATGTCCTTTATAACATTGTTTAGAAAGCTTCACTAAACTTATTTATAGTTTGCCTTTTCCAAAAAGGATTTAAGGTGGTTTAAAAAGACACACATAACAGGTTAATAAAATATATGTGTATAAGAGAATGAAGAAATCTTATCTGCCCGCCTTTCTCTTGGGGGAGAACTGTTTGGAAGACATTGACGACCTGCCTAAATTAGAAAGAAAAATCCCCAAAAGCATACATAAATAACCAAGATGACCCCTAAACTGCCACGCACAGGCCAAGGAAGAAAATTTGTGTTGCTCCTGAAGAGACAGGAGGAATGTGAGAGGGGAAACAGGGCAAGAGTTCATGACACAGGTGAGTGAAAATCTTCAGTGATGTGTGTTGTCTGACCTGGGCTTTCCCTCTGACTACATCATCTTCTAGCCATCTGCAGTAATAAATTTTTCCAAATGCTTAACACTGTGTGTTGGTGTTGATGGTGGCAACCAGTGATGGAAGAGGGCCTGGGTGACAGAGGGTGAAAAGGAGGGTGCTGAGCCAGAGATGCTTGGAGGCATCAGCTGATATCTGGGTTACAGAGATACCCAAACAGAAAATGAAGTCCAAGAAAAGGCAGGAAATAAATTCCCCAATAATTTACAATTGTTTAGAGATGTCTGTGATTTACTTCCAACTCTGGCTTAGAGTTCTTTTTTTTTTTTTTTCGCGGTATGCGGGCCTCTCACTGTTTTGGCCTCTCCCGTTGGGGAGCACAGGCTCCAGACGTGCAGGCTCAGCGGCCATGGCTCACGGGCCTAGCCGCTCCGCGGCAAGGGATCTTCCTGGACCGGGGCACGAACCCGTGTCCCCTGCATCGGCAGGTGGACTCTCAACCACTGTGCCACCAGGGAAGCCCTGGCTTAGGGTTCTTAACAGCCATGGTAGAAAGGGAAGCATTATCAGTTCCATAGCACTTGTTTTCAGAACAAATGATCATACTATCCTCAATAAATTTTTTTTCCCAAATTTAGTACTGGAAGGAGTGTCTTAGGCACTTAGGTCTTTTGTGTCTTCCCACAAAAGACCTCAAGTGACATAAGAAAAAAATGCCTTCAAAAATAGTTTTACAGGGCTTCCCTGGTGGCGCAGTGGTTGAGAGTCTGCCTGCCGATGCAGGGGACATGGGTTCGTGCCCTGGTCCGGGAAGATCCCACATGCCGCGGAGCGGCTGGGCCCGTGAGCCATGGCCGCTGAGCCTGCGCGTCCGGAGCCTGTGCTCCGCAACGGGAGAGACCACAACAGTGAGAGGCCCACGTACCGCAAAAATAAATAAATAAGTAGTTTTACAGCCAGTGTAGAAACAGATTTTATGTGGCTGTTCCTAGAACTGCCCTTGATTAAAGTGGGCATGAAAGCTAATGCACAAACCTGAGAAGAATTCTTTGAGGGACTAAACTAATCTAGTCTGAGTTTGAAGCTGTCTGTAGTGGAAGTTTGTGGCTGGTTTGCTAGTATCATTCCATTCCAGTTGATTAGTGTAAGCCAATCAAGGTAATTCCTTTCTGCTTGCCAATGACTCCTCACTCAGGCTGTGACCTAATTGTGGGCACTGAGAAGCAAGAGGAGAAAATCTAGAGAACTTCTGGGAAAGGCTTTCTCCATCTCAAGTAGGAAATGCTGAAAGACAGCCTGCCTCTCCTTTCGTGGGACACTGTTGATTGTGATGTGAGAGCACGAGGATGAAGTCAATAGTAGATGGCAGAGTAGATGAAGAAAACTCTTCTTAAACTACTGAATGAGTCAGCCTTGGAAATCTTCTAGTCCTATGCAAGCTAATATATGTCCTTACTGTTTAAGTCAGTTTGGGTTGGGGATTGTTTTACTGATACATCTTTCAATAATTATCATTACCCAATGATAAAACAATGGAAGCCATTATAGAGGAACAAAGAAAAGCAAGTGGGTGAGGTCATGACCCATCCTTTGGCTTGCCTCTTCAATTACCCTCACCTCTTATCGTCCTCCACCTCCTACTATACTTTTGTGCTTCAGCAATATTAAACTTGCTTTCTCTTGCCATCATTCTTTTGCACAGACTATCCTTTTCCCAGAACAGCTCTCCACCCCCTTGAGTGAGTGCGCGCGCGCACACACACACACACACACACACACACACACACCCCTCCATCCTGGCCTCTTCTGCTCAGCCTTTATTCTTCCAAGTTCATTCAGATGCCACTTCCTCGAGATGGGGGAGTGAGGAGTTCCTTTGACAAACACCCACAACCCCTGCTTATTTAGGGTACTGGAGGTAGGAAGTCTCTAAGTTGGCCCCAGGGAATCCCCACTTCCTGGTATTCATGCCCTTGTGCAATCTTTTTCCTTTAATGTGAGCTGGACCTGTGACTCACTTGTAATGAATGAGATACAGCAAAAGATGTGCATTCCTTACTTATGATATCACTTCCAAGATAAGGTTATAGAAAAGAAGGTGACTCTTGTCTCCAGCACCCTTTCTCACTCTCTGACTCTCTCTTGGACCATCAATTGCCAGGAGTCCCTCAAAGATCCATAGAGAGGCCTACATGGTAAGGAACTGAGGCCTGCCAGCAACCATGTCAGTGACCTTGGAAACAAATCTTTTGAGGCCTGTGAAAAATCATATAAATGAGCTTGGAAACAGATGACACCTTATCCCCAGTTGAGCCTTCAGTTGAGACTATAGCCTTTGCGTGGCTACAATCTTATGAGAGATCTTGAGTCAGAGGTACCCAATTAAGCCATGCCTGGATTCTTGATACAAATAATTTGTGAGACAGCAAATCTTTTCTGTTTTGAGCTGCTAAGTTTTGGGATAATTTGTTCTGCAGCATAGGTAATAAATATCCTTCTCTGTGTTCCCATAGCAATCTATTGTTCCTCCATCATAGCACTTATCATTCAGTGTTGTAATTATCTGGTTATTTCTTTGACCACTTCGCTAGGTTGTATATTCTGTGAGACAGGGACATTGTCTGTCTCGTGTGCTACTATATCTTTAGCAAGTAACCCTGCACTTGGTACATAAAATGTGCTAACACTCACTGAATAATGATAGAAGGTTGGGCTCTATAAAATATGTGGCACAGACATTGATGTAGAAGTGGGAAATGGGGTCAAGGAGATGAGTACCACAGAGAAAGGCAAAGAAATTTATACCAAATTATAAAAGAATTATGAATCCAACAAATTCGTAAACGGACTGTGCACCAACTAAGATGGTGCCAACAGGTAAAATGGCATTTTGAATATTTTACCCTGACAATTAGCACTGAGATGCCTATTGTGGTAAAACTGTCAGTGAGGAGAGAAGCCATAAACAGATGTAAAAACGCTGACCAGTTAGGTGTCAGCCCTGCCTTCCCACTGACCACCACCTGACCTCTCTAGGCCTCAGTTACTCACTGGTAAGGTGAAAGGCAATTTCATCTTCTTAAAGATCCCTTTCAGCTCTAATATTCAACTTTATATAGAATAGTATTCAATAAACACTTATCTCAAATTATTTCATATCACTGGTTCTCAATCTTTTGGTTTTTCAATCCATTGGATCTGAGGGATATAACACACATTCCTCTGAAACAGTGATTTTGCAGCCTTTAGGGAGGAAAGGGACACATCACTTTATGGGCCTATCAGAATTTCTGGGTAAACATGTAGTGTGAAGAGATTTCCTAGATGATTCTGACCTGCTTGACACCCACTTTTGAAAATTTTTGAGGTGATGCATATTGACAGATCAACAAATTATGGTCCACACACTGGATATTCTGCTCTTTGATAAAATGAATACAGTAGAACTTAACTAAATGTTCAGTAGAAGCTTCAAAGAAACAGCTGAAAAATAAGCTAAGCAGAAAAATGTAACAAGTAACCCATTCTGGTAGAGTTGCTGACAGAATATGGATCTTAGAAACACCATCACAATGTTTCTTATTTTCCCAGGGGCTGAGGTACTTTACACATATGAGCTGGTAATCTATCATATTTTGACAATAATTTAGAAGGTGGTACTTCAAGGCATTTACCACACGACAACCTGGAGGCTTCTATATCTACAAGAGATTATTGTCAATATCCTTGACTGGAAAAGCACATACTGCTCTAATTAGTTTACAGCATATTCTTTTGAGATGTAATAATAATAATACCCAGCATTTGTTTAATTCTTTCATTTTTCAAAACGCTTTCCATCTGTCATTGTACCTGTTAAGTAAGCAGTGCACGTGCCATAAAAGTAATGTTTTCCCTGCAAGTTCACTCATTTCCTCATTCAATGTACACATTAATCCAGAGCCCACTATGTGTCATGGTCTCACTGGGGATATGATTCTGAATGAGACATGGTTGATGTTTTGAGGGCTCAGAATCTAGACAAGGGAAGCATGTAAGCAGATAATTACAGTGCTGTCAGGTACTTGCTTTCTTTCAGCATAGTGACCTGTGCGTCTACTCCACACCTGGCACATATCTAGAACCACACAGAAGTGGTAGATCAGACAGAATTGTTCCAAGAGTGGAGCAAATATCTCTTTATTCACACACCATTCCATGAGGGAAAATAATTGCTTTTCTGTACTTTTGCTCTTTAGTTCTTTTCCAAAGAACCACAAGTTTCCAAAACTTAAGAGATGTGGCTCACTGTTTAGCAATGCCACTTCTCATAGGTACTGATGTTCCTTTCACCAGTTAGAGGGTCCATCTCTTAGAAGTAGCTCTTCAGTTTAGAAACTCAATAAGCAAGATGGGGGAAATTTTAGTCATCAGATGAGGTCCGTTGTATGCCAGAACCCATGTATACTGGCTCCTGAGGGCCAAAAACACACATCTGTTCCCAGTTCAGTGTTCAGAGATATCAGACTGGTAGCTGGAAGTTGTCCACGGTGGGAGTATTTTCACCACGGAAATTGGCAAACCCTACACATCATAACCATTTTTCTCCCAGAGAGCCAGTTGTTAAACATTTACCAGCACACCACTGACTGTAGATCATTGTCCTTCACCTGGGCTTGATTAAGTTGATGCATTTACTGAATTATTCTGCATATGATATGCATAATAGCCTGTTAATTTGGGTTTGAATATAATTATACAGACTGTATTAATTTCATTCCCTCTCCTCCCACATACGTGGGTTAAAATTCCCTTAATTTGGGATGTAAATTTATGCAAAATAGCAAATAATTCGGGTTTTATGGTAAGAACCTTGGAACACTAATAACACTGCAATCTTGATTTAGCAGCCACCAAACCAATGCTCACTCAAAACTTTCCTACATTGCCACCTACAGAAAATCTATGGGGCTAAAATGAGCTTTACTCCTATGATTGACAAATCTATATCTTTTTTCTTGGAAAAAATAAACCAAAAATCAAATAAGAACAGAAAAATGCAGATGTGTTCATTTCAAAGATTTTGTAAATCATCAATTTAGATGTCTAGTTCTTTTTCTTCAATACGTATCCCCAACCACATCAGCTCTCAAGAAGGATTTCCCTATTCCTGACAATGGTCTGTTTCCCTAGTAACCACACTGGAAACTTCAGTGTCATCCGAGTGCTCACTACAGTGCTAGGCCCACAAAAGAGGTTCAGTAAATAGATGTTGAACAGATCAATTTTTTAAAATTCCTTCTTCTTTATAATCCCATGCAACAAATCAGCAAGTCTGCAGATTTTTCTGTCAAATGTTCACTTGTCCTTCACTGCCAATACTAATTGAGCTTTTCCAGCTACTTTTCTCATGCTTGTCTCTCTCCACTTTCAAGCTTTTATTCAACAGGCTTTAACTGAGTGTGTGTTTTGTGGCAAGTACTGGGCTTGGGATGAAAATGAACCAGACATTTTACCTTCAAGGTGGGAGAGACAAAAATAGATGAAAAACACTGTCTCTGCAATATGACAAGGGCTATACCCAGGGTAAACATAGAACACTATAAAAACAGAGGCGAGAGGGATTGGGATTATTTCAAGTGGTGGGGAGACTTGAGCTGAGTTTTATAGTATGCCTTGAATTTTGCTGTGAGAACAAGACAGGAAAGAAAAATAGCCTGAGAAGAGGGGAAATATTATGGCATATTTGGTCTTGAGTAAAAGCTGACTCAGGAGGGAGATTCAGATTCTCTGACTTAAATTCTGCTTTGCCATTCTTTGAGTGATCTCAAGCAAATTACCTAAACTCATTGCACCTTAGTTGCCTCATGTGCAAAAGGGGACCATCTACCTTACAAAATTGTGAGGATTAATGGTGCTAATGAATGCAAATTTCTTATGATAGAGCCTACCGCACTTTATTTTTTTTAAAGATAAAAGAATAAAGAGCTTTAATTTTTAGTTATCTAAGATGAAAATTTTATACTTGTGTGGAAACAAAGTGCAACAGCCTCACTGCATTTCCTTATTATGAGGGGGGAGCCCCCAACAGATCAGAAAAGAATATAGTGTACATAAAGTAAGAGTTAGAAGTAATTAATAAAAGTGCTTTAGAAATAACTATGAAGAAATAGAAATTATTTTTTCATTCTTTGTTGGCTCCACAATACTATTTCCAGGAATGAATCCTTTTTTTAACATCTTTGTTGGAGTATAATTGCTTTACAATGGTGTGTTAGTTTCTGCTGTATAGCAAAGTGAATCAACTGTATGTAGACATATATCCCCATATCCCCTCCCTCTTGCGTCTCCCTCCCACCCTCCCTATCCCACCCCTCTAAGTGGTCACAAAGCACCAAGCTGATCTCAGTGTGCTATGCGGCTGCTTCCGACTAGCTATCTATTTTGTATTTGGTAGTGTATATATGTCACTGCTGCTCTCTCATGTTGTCCCAGGTTACCCTTCCCCCTCCCCATGTCCTGAAGTCCATTCTCTATGTCTACGTCTTTATTCCTGTCCTGCCCCTATGTTCATCAGAACCTTTTTTTTTACATTCCATATATATGTGTGTTAGCATATGGTATTTGTTTTTCTCTGTCTGACTTCTTCGCTCTCTGTGACAGATTCTAGGTCCATCCACCTCACTACAAATAACTCAGTTTCGTTCCTTTTTATGGCTGAGTAATATTCCATTGTATAGATGTGCCACATCTTCTTTATCCATTCATCTGTTGATGGACACTTAGGTTGCTTCCATGTCCTGGTTATTGTAAATAGAGCTTCAGTGAACTTTATGGTACATGAGTCTTTTTGAATTATGGTTTTCTCAGGGTATATGTCCAGTAGTGGGATTCCTGGGTCATATGGTAGTTCTATTGTTAGTCTTTTAAGGATATCCATACTGTTCTCCATAGCAGCTGTATCAATTTACATTCTCACCAACAGTGCAAGAGGGTTCCCTTTTCTCCACACCCTCTCTAGAATTTATTGTTTGTAGATTTTTTGATAATGGCTATTCTGAGTGGTGTGAGGTGATACCTCATTGTAGTTTTGATTTGCATTTCTCTAATGATTAGTGATGTTGAGCATCCTTTCATGTGTTTGATGGCAATCTGTATATCTTCTTTGGAGAAATGTCTATTTAGATCTTATGCCCATTTTTGGAATGGGTTGTTTGTTTTTTTGATACTGAGCTGCATGAGCTGCTTGTATATTTTGGAGATTAATCCTTTGTCAGTTGCTTTGTTTGCAAATATTTTCTCCCATTCTGAGGGTTGTTTTTTTGTCTAGTTTATGGTTGCGTTTGCTGTGCGAAAGCTTTTAAGTTTCATTAGGACCCTTTTGTTTATTTTTGTTTTTATTTCCATTTCTCTAGGAGGTGGGTCAAAAAAGATCTTGCTGTGGTTTATGTCAAAGAGTGTTCTGCCTATGTTTTCCTCTAAGAGATTTATAGTGTCTGGCCTTACATTTAGGTCTTTAATCCATTTTGAGTTTATTTTTGTGTATGGTGTTAGGAAGTGTTCTAATTTCATTTTTTACATGTAGCTGTCCAGTTTTCCAAGCACCACTTATTGAAGAGGCTGTCTTTTCTCCATTGAATATTCTTGCCTCCTTTATCAAAGATAAGGTGACCATATGTACGTGGGTTTAACTCTGGACTTTCTATCCTGTTCCATTGATCTATATTTCTGTTTTTGTGCCAGTATCATACTGTCTTGATTACTGTAGCTTTGTAGTATAGTCTGATATCCAGTAGCCTGAGTCCTCCAGCTCGGTTTTTCTTTCTCAAGATTGCTTTGGCTATTCGGGGTCTTTTGTGTCTCCATACAAATGGTGAAATTTTTCTTTCTAGTTCTGTGAAAAATGCCATTGGTAGTTTGATAGCGATTGCATTGAATTTGAAGATTACTTTGGGTAGTATAGTCATTTTCACAGTGTTTATTCTTCCAATCCAAGAACATGGTATATCTCTCCATCTGTTTGCATCATCTTTAATTTCAGTGTTTTATAGTTTTCTCCATAAAGGTCTTCTGTCTCCTTAGGTAGGTTTATTCCTAGATATTTTATTCTTTTTGTGGCAATGGTAAATGGGAGTGTTTCCTTAATTTCTCTTTCAGATTTTTCATCAATAATATATAGAAATGCAAGAGATTTCTGTGCATTAATATTGTATCCTGCTACTTTACCAATTTCATTGATTAGCTCTAGTAGTTTTCTGGTAGCATCTTGAGGATTCTCTATGTATAGTATCATGTCATCTGAAAACAGTGACAATTTTACTTCTTCTTTTCTGATTTGGATTCCTTTTATTTATTTTTTTTCTTCTCTGATTGCTGTGGCTGAGACTTTCAAAGCTATGTTGAATAATAGTGTTGAGAATGGGCATCCTTGTCTTGTTCCTGCTCTTAGAGGAAATGGTTTCTGTTTTTCACCATTGAGAATGATGTTGGCTGTGGGTTTGTTATATATGGCCTTTATTATGTTGAGGTAAGTTCCCTCTATACCTCTTTATGGAGAGTTTTTATCATAAATAGGTGTTAAATTTTGTTGAAAGTTTTTCTGCATCTATTGAGATGGTCATAAGGTTTTTCTCCTTCAATTTGTTAATATGGTATATCACATTGATTGATTTGCATATATTGAAGAATCCTTGCATTCCTGGGATAAACCCCACTTGATCATGGTGTATGATTCTTTTAATGTGCTGTTAGATTCTCTTTGCTAGTATTTTGTTGAGGATTTTTGCATCTATGTTCATCAGTGATATTGGTCTGTAGTTTTCTTTTTTTGTGACATCTTTGTCTGGTTTTGGTATCAGGGTGATGGTGCCCTCATAGAATGAGTTTGGGAGTGTTCCTTCCTCTGTAATATTTTCGGAGACTTTGAGAAGGATAGGTGTTTGCTCTTCTCTAAATGTTTGATAGAATTTGACTGTGAAGCCATCTGGTCCTGGGCCCTTGTTTGTTGGAAGATTTTTCATCACCGTCTCGATTTCAGTGCTTGTGATAGGTGTGTTTATATTTTCTATTTCTTCCTGGTTCAGTCTCGAAGGTTGTGTTTTTCTAAGAATTTGTCCATTTCTTCCAGGTTGTCCATTTTATTGGCATGTAGTTGCTTTTAGTAATCTCTCATGATCCTTTGTATTACTGCATTGTCAGTTGTTACGTCCTTTTCATTTCTAATTCTGTTGATTTGAGTCTTCTCCCTTTTTTTCTTGATGAGTCTGGCTAGTCGTTTATCAATTGTGTTTATCTTCTCAAAGAACCAGCTTTTCGTTTTATTGATCTTTGCTATTGTTTCCTTCATTTCTTTTTCATTTATTTCTGATCTGATTATCATGATTATTTTCCTTTTGCTAACTTTGGGGTTTTTTTGTTCTTCTTTCTCCAATTGCTTTAGGTGTCAGGTTAGGTTGTTTATTTGAGATGTTTCTTGTTTCCTGAGGTAGGACTGTATTGCTATAAACTTCCCTCTTAGAACTGCTTTTGCTGCCTCCCATAGGTTTGGGGTCTTCGTGTTTTCATTGTCATTTGTTTCTAGGTATTTTTTGATTTCCTCTTTGATTTCTTCAGTGATCCCTTGGTTATTTAGTAGTGTATTGTTTAGCCTCCATGTGTTTGTTTTTTTCACAGTTTTTTTTTTTCCTGTAATTGATACGTAGTCTCATAGTGTTGTGGTTGGAAAGGATACTTGATATGATTTCAATTTTCTTAAATTTACCAAGGCTTGATTTACCCCAGATATGATCTATCCTGGAGAATGTTCTATGAGCACTTGAGAAGAAAGTGTATTCTGTTGTTTTTGGATGGAATGTCCTATAAATATCAATTAAGTCCAACTTGTTTAATGTGTCATTTAAGGCTTGTGTTTCTTTCTTTATTTTCATTTTCGATGGTCTGTGCATTGGTGAAAGTGGGGTTTTATAGTCCCCTACTATGATTGTGTTACTGTTGATTTCCCCTTTTATGGCTGTTACCATTTGCCTTATGTATTGAGGTGCCCCTTTTTGGGTGCACAAATATTTACAATTGTTATATCTTCTTCTTGGATTGATCCCTTGATCATTATGTAGTGTCCTTCTTTGTCTCTTGTAATAGTCTTTATTTTAACGTCAATTTTGTCTGATATGAGAATTGTTACTCCAGCTCTCTTTTGATTTCCAGTTGCATGGAATATCTTTTTTCATCCCCTTGTTTTCATTATGTATGTGCCCCAAGGTCTGAAGTTTATCTCTTGTAGACAGCATATATGCAGGTCTTGTTTTTGTATCCGTTCAGCCAGTCTATGTCTTTGGTTGGAGCATTTAATCCATTTACATTTAAGGTAATTATTGATATGTATGTTCCCATTACCATTTTCTTAATTGTTTTGGGAGTTTTTTTGTATGTCTTTTCCTTCTCTTCTGTTTCCTGCCTAGAGAAGTTCCTTTAGCATTTGTTGTAAAGCTGGTTTGGTGGTGCTGCATTCTCTTAGGTTTTGCTTGTGTGTAAAGGTTTTAATTTGTCCATCGAATCTGAATGAGATCCTTGCCAGGTAGAGTAATATTGGTTGTAGGATTTTCCCTTTCATCACTTTAAATATGTCCTTCCACTCCCTTCTGGCTTGCAGAGTTTCTGCTGATAGATCAGCTGTTAACCTTTTGGGGGTTCCCTTGTATGTTATTTGTTACTTTCCCCTTGCTTCTTTTAATATTTTTTCTTTGTGTTTAATTTTTGATAGTTTGATTAATACGTGTCTTGGCATGTTTCTCCTTGGATTTATCCTGTATGGGACTCTCTTTGCTTCCTGGATTTTATTGACTATTTCCTTTCCCATCATAGGGAAGTTTTCAACTATAATCTCTTCAAATATTTTCTCAGACCCTTTGTTTTTCTCTTCTTCTTCTGGGACCCCTTAATTCACATATTGGTGTGTTTAATGTTGTCCCATAGGTCTCTGAGAGTGTCTTCAATTCTTTTCATTCTTTATTCTGCTCTGCAGTAGTTATTTCCACTATTTTATCTTCCAGGTCACTTCTCCGTTCTTCTGCCTCAGTTATTCTGCTATGGATTCCTTCTAGAGAAATTTTAAATTTCATTTATTGTGTTGTTCATCATTGTTTGTTTGCTCTTTAGTTCTTCTAGGTCCTTGTTAAACATTCCTTGTATTTTCTCCATTCTATTTCCAAGATTTTGGATCATTTTTACTATCATTACTCTGAATTCTTTTTCAGGTAGACTGCCTATTTCCTCTTCATTTGTTTGGTCTGGTGGGTTTTTACCTTGCTCCTTCATGTGCTGCATATTTCTCTGTCTTCACATTTTGCTTAACTAACTTTTTTTGTGGTCTCCTTTTCACAGGCTGCAGGTTCATAGTTCCTATTGTTTTTGGTGTTGGCCTCCAGTGGGTAAGGTTGGTTCAGTGGCTGTGTAGGTTTCCTGGTGGAGGGATTGGTGGCTGTGTTCTGGTGGATGAGGCTGGATCTTGTCTTTCTGGTGGGCAGGGCTGTGTCTGGTGGTGTGTTTTGGAGTGTCTGTGAACTTAGTATGATTTTAGGCAGCCTCTCTTCTAATGGGTGTGCTTGTGCTCCTGTCTTCCTAGTTGTTTGGCATGGGGTGTCCAGCACTGGAGCTTGCTGGCTGTTGAGTGAACCTGGATAACAGCGTTGAGACAGAGATCTCTGGGAGAGCTCTCGCTGATTGATATTACGTGGGGCCAGGAGTTTTCTGGTGGTCCAATGTCCTGAACTTGGCTCTCCCACCTCAGAGGCTCAGGCCTGACAGCAGGCTGGAGCACCAAGACCATTTTAGCCACATGGCTCAGAACAAAACGGAGAAAAAAAGACAGAAAAAAAAAATTTTTAATAAAATAAAATAAGATAAAATAATTTTGAAAATAAATTATTTTTTAAAAAAGTTTTTTAAAAAAAAAGGAAAGAGCAACCAAGCAAATGCACAAATCCACCAGTGATAACAAGCGCTAAAAACTAAACTAAGATAAACATAAAAGTCAGAATCAAGTCAGTCACAGACAGCAAACCCCAAGTCTACAGTTGCTCCCAAAATCCACTGACTCAATTTTGGGTTGATTCGTTGTCTATTCAGGTATTCCACAGATGCAGGGTACCTCAAGTTGATTGTGGGGAATTAATCTTCTGCTCCTGAGGCTGCTGGGAGAGATTTCCCTTTCTCTTCTTTGTTCGCACAGCTCCTGGTGTTCAGCTTTGGGTTTGGCTCCACCTCTGTGTGTAGGTTGCCCTCAGGCTTCTGTTTACACCCAGACAGGATGGAGTTAAAGCAGTGGCGGATTAGGGAACTCTGGCTTACTCATGCTGTGGGGAGGGAGGGGTACGGTAGTTATAATTGGAATGTGGGGCGAGCCTGCAGCGGCAGAGGCTGATGTGACATTGCAAAAGCTTGAGGTGCGCTGTGTGTTCTTCCGGGGCAGTTGTCCCTGGATCACGGGACCCTGGCAGTGGTGGGCTGCACAGGTTCCCAAGGCGGTTTGTGGGGAGCATTTGGATAGTGACCTGTGCTTGCACACAGGATTCTTGGTTGCTGTATCAGTAGCCTTAAGGTTTCTTGCCTGTCTCTGGTGTCCAAGCTGATAACCGCAGGTCGCGCCCATATCTGGAGCTCGTTTAGGTGGTGCTCTCCCTTCTGTGGGCAGACAGGGAAGGACTCCTCTCTCCTTGTGCACCCTGAAACAATGGTCTCTTGCCTCTTAGGCAGTTCCAGACTTTTCCCGGACTCCCTCCTGGCTAGCTGTGGCTCACTAACCCCCTTCAGGTTGTGTTCATGCGGCCAACCCCAGTCCCCTCCCTGGGATCTGACCTCCAAAGCCTGAGCTGCAGCTCCAGACCCCACCCACCCCGGTGGGTGAGCAGACAAGCCTCTCAGGCTGGTGAGTGCTGGTCAGCACGGATCCTCTATGCGGGAATCTTTCTTCTTTGCCCTCTGCACCCGTGTTGCTGTGCTCTCCTCCATGGCTCCGAAGCTTCCCCCCTGCCCACCCCCAGTCTCTGCCAGTGAAGGGGCTTCCTCGTGTGTCGAAATTTTCTTTCTTCACAGCTCCCTCCCAGAGGTGCAGGTCCTGTCCATATTCGTTTGTTTTTGTTTTTTCTTTTTACTTTTGCCCTACCCAGGTACATGAGGATTTTCTTGCCTTTTGGGAAGTCTGAGGTCTTCTGCCAGCGTTCAGTAGGTGTCCTGTAGGAGTTGTTCCACATGTAGATGTATTTTTGATGTGTTTGTGGAGAGGAAGGTGATCTCCACGTCTTACTCCTCCGCCATCCTGAAGGTCCACCGCCTATTGCACTTTAAATGCTTAAGAAATGCTAGCTATTCTTCCTACTATTCCAGGCAAAGAGTATAGCCTTTGAAAAATTATGGGGATGAGAAACAAGTATGATCTCTTGCAGGAAGGGCAGGCTTACATTATAGCTGGGTATAACACTGGGTATTGGTTGCACAGTGGTGAAATATGAGGCTGGAATGGTAGGCAGGAGCCAGGACCTGAAGGACCCTATGTGCCATGCTCAATTCTTTGGGTTTTAACCTGGAGGCGATAGGGCTCCACTGAAATATTTTAAAGGAGAAAATTACTCTTGCTGCTAAGCTAAACATTGCTTTTATTGTCATTTTCCTGCCCAATACTGTCAAAGAGAAATAGAGCTGGATGTTTGTTAAAGATGGCAAGACAGTTTTTTTTCAGGCTACTGCAGTAGGGGGGAGAGACTCAATTATAAACTGAACTCAGTGCCACTGAAACTAAAAGTGAGAGGCTTTTTTAAATGCTGGAGAGTGCTAAAGGAAAAGTACCGAAATACATTGTAGGGGTGAGGATGTGGGTTGGGGGTGGTATTAGTTGATGTGATTAGGCCATCTGTGCTCCCTAACTGTTGCTTATCAAAGTTAGCCTCCTACCTTCCCACAGAGACTAGGCAACAGGGGCCCTGCCTTTCCTGATGATTTCATTTCAAAGGGATGGCTCCTTGAAAAAGATATCCATGGGCTGTGGAAGATACATCTCAAAGGGACAGAGAAAGGATTTATAATTCCAAATTTTCTAAAGAAAATGCTCTAAGAAAAGGAAGGTGAGGGGTCTGTAGTCAGATTTTGGCTGAAACAGTGAATTCTTGTTACAGTGTTGAGCCTTCTCAGCCAGGCATTTTAAGGGGACTGGGGTCTTCCTAGGGACATATCCTCAGGCTTATAGAAGCCATATTAGAGTTTGTTTTAGTCTCTTAGTGTGTGGGGTGGACAAAATTGCTTATGCTGAGAGTTTGCACTTCCCACAGGCCAAGATTGAGGCCCAGTTGAGGAGGCAGCTCAGAGGAACCTGACTAAAATTTGGTCAAGGAAAGAATACTCTTCTGTAGCTCTCTTTCCTGCTGTATGACATCTAATGGCCCCTTGCTTAATCTTCTAGATCCTTCAAAATCTGGTCCTATCTGCCTGGGAAACCTAATCAATTAATCTCCCACACAATTTGTACAGTCGCTCAAGTTCAACTTGGAATAGCTCCTCCCATGTCCTGTTCCCATTTTCATCTCTGGGCTTCTACTCCTGTTGTGCCCTTTCTCCCCTGCCCCTTGCATCGTTTTCACCCTTCAAAGCCTCACTCAGTGAAGGCCCTATATCTTCAGAGGCTTATTTGATATCTGTAGGCTCTTTTTAATGAACTACAAAACTTAGTCTTCCCACCACACAAATAAGCACTTAATTATCTGACGTATTGTGTTTGGAACATATGGAATTTTTTCTGTGCTTTTATTTCCAGAATTATGACCTTTATTCCTTTTTTTCCCTCTAATTATTCAGTAAGGGTTACTTAAAAAAAAAAAAAAAGGAACAGCGTCATTCAGTTAGGAGCATAAGGATTTTTGGAAAGTGTACTGGGCTTGGAGTTCAGAGGGGTTTGAGTCTCAGTTTTGCTACTGACCAGCTGTTTGAACATAAACAGGTCTCCTCTCTGAGCTTCAATTTCTTTATCTGTAAAATGGTGAAATTCTTTCCAAATATTGTTATGATTAAATTAGATGACATAATGTTTGCAAATGTGCCTAGCACAGTGCATGGCCCAAGGTTCATGTACAATAGATATTTATTGAATCTTTTATCATTTTTAATGTATATTAATTATCTCCCTGATTTACTTTTAAGTTCTTTCAGAGCCAACAAACAGGGGTTATATTCTCCTTTTCCACAATCTCAGAGTGTTGAGTATGTAGTAGGCACTCAATAACACTGGGGGAAGGAATTGATTAATTGCACACTTAGAAGGAAGAGGCTGATTCTGTTGTATGTTCCGTGAAGAGTTTAACAAATGCTCAGTAAGGAAATGAGCCCTCCAGACACCTACGAAATAGAGGCTGATATTACACAGTTCTAGGAAGTACTAGTTTAGATTAATACCTTTTTGATCTTCAAAGACTCCCCAACAGCCTTTAAAACACTGGGAAATTCTAAGCAGAAGTCTGAAAGAAAACTAGGAAACAGATATAACTATGAGTAACCCTAAAAAAAACTGACTAAATGTCAGGCCCAGCATAAAATTGCAATCAGAACTGGGATTCCTCATCCCCTCACTCCCTTTTTGCTGGGGAAGCTACCTCAGAGTAATTAGCTTCTAAACATCCTCATGTAATAAAGGAATAGAACAGCAGTTGCTGAGAGTGATTTATTATTCATCATGAATAGCAAATGACTGAAATAATTTAACAACCACTAATCTCTAAAAGGGACCCACTCATTTTTAATCATCTCGTATGACATGAGATCACTCATTCACATACATCCCACTGAGCTCATCCTACTGCAAGGAAGACTTAACGGGCAGCAGAATGCTGTTTATGTACTTCTGTGACATAAGTGTATCATTAGGTGAATATTACAGCCTATGGGATTAGGACCATGTTTTTGTGCAGTGTGACAACTTGACACAATCCATATACATGTCACCTTTTGCATCCTATTAGTATCTAGGGAACCCACAAATGCTAATATTGCATAGTGATAATTATACGACTCACAGTTCTGAGGCTACGGTTAGAAATGGCAACAATGTTGACAGATATAGATTGTGGTGGGCTTGTCTCATGAGAGAGAATGTTAAGGGAACGGTAACTTGATAATCTTTGTCATGAGGAGTCTAACTGAAGCATTTCCTATTCTAATTATAATTGTGCTGGTGAATACTGTACTGTTTATTTTTGAGTCACAGGAGAATGTAGAATCAGTATTTTAATGTCTTGCATATTTGGAGAGTTTCCTTTTTCTAGACTCACCATTTACATATCTAGAAATTTAAGGAAGGTAAAATCAAGCTTTGCTATGATTATAAATCCACACATCCTATGATAAAGGGCAGAGGAGAAAACAAAATTTATTAGGAGGCCAGTTAAATTGGCCAGTTAATCTACTTGGGCTCTGGTACAAAAATTAGTAATGATGGTTACGAATAGTGCCTACTACTTTTGACTGCCTGCCCTATGCCAGGCACTGTTCACACATTTTCTTATAAATTCTCATCACAGTTCTGTGGGGTAGGCAATGTTATCCCTACATACACTTGAAGAAATGCATTCACTCAACCTTTGGCTATATCAATGTCAACAAAACAGTTTACAAAAAAAAATTTGAATGTAATCATACAGCTTATCTTGAAAATAATAAGTTTAAAATCATCTCCATTTTTTTTTTTATAAAAGATCAGTCTTTGTTTTCAGATGTAACTCCAGTGGAATTATTATTCTAGAGATATTATTTTTTATATTATTATTCTATCATTATTTCTACTACTACATTATTGTTATTTTTAGTGGAACAATTATTTCTAGTATGATCTCCAAGAAAAGGAATACTTCTTCTCTGTGCTGAGGTTCAGTAGATCACTGATTATAAATGTGTATCTGAATCACTTGGGAGGAGAGTACTTCTTAATATGCTGATTCTGATTCATCAGGTCTGTGGTGGGGGCAGGATGAGATTCTGCACTTCTCATCAGTTCCACAGCGATGCTGATACTGCTGGTCTTGGCGCTCAGATGGGTGGGGATGTTAAGTGAGAGAAACTGAAAGCAATCACATCTATGAAGCGGCCATCGTTCTGGTTTTGAAATTAAAGAAGCCATAGCTTTTTAAAAACTTCTTTTGTGAGGGTGGGCAAATGCTTTCTTTTTTTCTCTGTGAGTCCTGTATACCAAGGTGGAATCAATATTTTTTTAAATTGCTCTTCAGAATTATTCACATTTAATCCAGATTCTCTTTGGTCTTTCACATTAGGCCATTCCTGATGAGATACATTGGCCTTTAATTTGATTTTGAGTTACGGTAAAAGAGTGACCTATACACTCTTCCAAACTTCTAAGAAGTGTAAGCGGATTGAATTAATTTGGAATAAAAAAGGATGAGTGATAAAATGGGAAGGACAGGAAAGACCATTCTGTTGGGTGTTACCAAGCCATTTGTTTAGCAGTTTGACAGAGAGCACTAAGGATTGTAAACCATGTATTACTTAGAATATTTGGATGTTATCCTTTGTGTGAAAAACACTAAACTATATATGGCTATATGGTTCCCAGGACTGGTCTGTCTTTGACTTGAAAGTTTACCTTCAATGTAATGAAGGCTTTATATGTGTCAGAATGAGGAGCTGTGTTCTTGTGGAGGGCATTTGTATTAGCACATGCTGCTGGTGGGAACCACAAACCCTTGTGTGCCTCCTTCACATGGAAGACTTCTGTATTTTATAAGAATTCTTGGTATTTTATACAATTTTTAAAAATTATTATGAGTCCAGTGGAGAAGTTCTGATCTTATCAAAACTGGGTAACATCAAATGCCCACCGGAGCCAGTCAGTCCCCTGGAGGCAGCTGATGGTCAGCAAAAGAGAGGAAGTTCTGGCATCAAGCTGAGCTGGGTTTACACTGTGACTATTCCTCTCCCTGGCCATGAAATGTTGGAGAATCACCATCTCTGAGCCTCTGTATCCTCCTCTTCAAAACAAGGACAAAGATCACAACCTCATCAGGTTAGTGTAGGGGTAAATGCTGTCACCTGTGTAAAGGACCTCGTCCCAAGTAAATGCTCTATAAATGGTTGTTTTCTTCCCCCTTTTGCGTGCACCAAATATGTGGGGATTTGAGATATAACTGCAAGCCACACTTTTTCCTGGTCAACCATGGCTGATTTATGAGAGGTTGATATTGATATACTTCATTAACAGTGTTTAAACTACACATTCTCACCCTCTGGTTATGTCAATGTCAACAAAAGCCAATTTAGAAAAGGAAAATTGGAATTCAATCACACAGTCTTTTGAAAATAAAAAGCTTCAGATCCCTCCTCCTGTTTCCTTCTCTTCCCCTTTGTTCTCTCCTCCTCTTCCTCTTCCTCTTCTCTCCTCCTCTTCTTCTTTCCTTCTTCTCTCCTCATCCTCTTCATTCTTCTTCTGTTGTTTCAAAGCCAATCTTTATATTTAGGTAAAAATTTAGGGGAATTATTTAATTTATAACTACAACCTATAAGAAAAATTCTCCTCTGTTCAAAAACCAAAGAAAGCTGAAAACCTCAATTGATTTTTTAACATATTTCTATAGTTTTCTTCATTCAAAAATTATGTCCACACCCATGCAGTTCCTCACAGCAGGCAAATTCCAGTCTCCTGGTACACAATAGCACTTCTCTCAAAGGCTTCTTTCAGATTTAAGAAGATTTAAATATGAAAAGCCAATATGATGGAATAAATTCCTTTTCCTCCTTAAAAAAGTGAGAACAGAATTTGTACAGAGGATCCAAGATCATTCTTTCCATTTAAAGAACTATGACATCAGTTTTTCCAAGATTAGTGATTCAATAAGGCAAAAGACCTTAATCTGATATTGTTTTAGAAGCTTTTGCCATGCATTTGTCATAGTTTTTCCCTTTAGTAAACCTTAGTGATTCTGAAAACAATTTCTAGTCTGTATTTTCTCTTTGCTGAAAATCTTTCAATTTGAGAATTCAAAATACTTGTTTAAAATGTGGACCATTTATGGAAATAGGGGAGGATTAGCATTTGGAAAAGAGCTTAAGTGCTTAAGATTTGGTTTTCTGAGGTTACTTTGAAAGATAGAGTCAGAGCAAGAATCTGACCCCTGTCTGTATTTCTTTAACTTGACAACCAAATGGCATTGCCTCTAACTGAACACTATAGTGTGCTGGACCACCAAATAGGATAAAGGAATGAAATTTTATAGGTGAAGACTAAGATAGGAATGATAAAATTACTCTGCCTAGGAGTTCAAAGAATACATCAAATCCCTTATATATTAGGGAACATTTACTCTCCCATGACATATATGTTATTTTAAAGTTCTAATGGTCTAGGACACTTTCAATTTCTCATCTTCAGGGTCACAAACCTATTTTAGAACTTCATTTGTATGACCAGGAGAACTACTTTCCTCTACATGTGGCTTGTCCCTTGCGTACCACCTCTTACTTTGAATGTACTCATTTGCATGTAAGAATTCTCTACTATAGGTGAAAACTTTGCTATGTTTTCATATTTTCCTTTCTGATGAGCCTCTACCTTTTCCTCTCCCTGGTTCCCCATGAAGACTTGCCTTTTCTGCCTCTTTTGTGGACTTCCTTGATAGCTTTTGTGTTCCTGGAAGCCTTTTTTAGAATGGGGATCTGCCAGAGGCAGCTCTTAGTCCCACCTGCTTCTATAAAAGTTCTCTTGGAGAGTTCTCCTTTTCTATTTCTGCTTTATCCCAAACCAGTGTTTACCTCTCCCAAGGCTTTTTCCATCCAGTCAGATCCTAGCAAGAGGGGAAATTGCTCTTCTCCAGAATTATTATGTAGTTTTCCTAGGTCCTTTGTAGTGTCTCTCCAAAAAAGTTTCTTTTTTTCTTGTTAATTTGTTTTTTGTTTTTAAATCAAGAATAGACACTGAGACTTTTTCAAGAATCAATCAGTCAATAAATAAAAATGTAGTTTTCTACCGTACATCGTAAGGAGATTCCAAAGCCTGCATTTTGACTGCTAGCAAACATGTTAAAATAATCTTGGAACTTTCCCACATATAAGTTTAAGCACTAAAGACAGTTCTAAAACTGAAAGGTCCCTGCATTGCTGTCACAGTTATGACTTTTCAGCATTTGAGTTTGACCCCTACTGAATACTTTACTTTTCCAGTCATAGTTAGCAAACCTAGTTAATTAATAGTCTTATCTTCAGGGGAGTTAAGTCTGTCCTCCTCAGGCTTTATTAAGAGACCAGTTGAGAAAAGAAAGAAAAAGTCTGCCTCAGGCACAGAGAAATATAAAGGATGATGACATTACTTTGAAGATGTTAAGTGGTCTTTTTCCAGTTCCTATTTTTCCCAAATAGTACATTAGCTTTTAATGAATAAGTAAGAAAATAGTAGGTAGTATTGAAGACACTTCTATTTGGGCCAGATTTTTTTTCTATAATAGCTGTAGGGCTTTTAAATAATTCAAATTGCATGTGCTTCTCTTTACAACATTTTCCACTTTCCAAATCATCTGGCCATTATAAGAAAAATATTTGGATAACCAGCTGTTCTTCTTTTTTAAAGGGCAAGTTTCCTATATAAACACAGCATCTCTGATATTCCTATGGGGAAATACAAAAATGTTTATGCCAACTGTAAACCTTCCAAGTTAAAATTCCTTAGAATATTATACAAAGCAAAAAGACATGGATATAGAAAAAATGGCAGTGTTTTGGACAAAGATAAATAGGATTGTTCTTATTCTGGGCTTAGCCCCTGGGTTTCCAGGGTGAAAAGTTTGCTTATGAACTGCCCATTTGACTTCTAAGAATTCTTAAAATTCTAAAAATTTCTAAGAACTTTCCTAGACTAATTCATTATTACAAAAATTAGCCAAACAGTCTCACTTAGTGATACTTGAGATTATATCTTGTATTAGTTTCTGGAAAAATATAGATTGCACTTTTCCTTGAAAAATTATCATCTTTTTATCAACATGATATTCCTGGTTTCATATTCCTGGTTTCTCTATGATTTTAAATTTTTTCTGAAGAGCTCTGGATGAGCCTTTCCTACTTACTGCAAGACTGTTTTGTTTATGGTTTAGAGAACTAACTGTCTAGGTTGAATGCATCACAGATATGTCTTCTGATGACCAACCCTGTGATTTACTCTGGTGCAGCACAGATTTAAGCTTTGCTGTTCAGCTTCCCAACTGACAAGGAAAGACAAGGTTGGTTTGTGGAGATATTTTCATGTATTACAGCTGCATCCTCAGTTTGCATAAATATTAAATGCTCTTCTACTATTCATGGCAGTTTTTTTTCTTTTTTTTCTTTTTTGCGGTACGCGGGCCTCTCACTGTTGCGGCCTCTCCCGTTGCGGAGCACAGGCTCCAGACGTGCAGGCTCAGCGGCCATGGCTCACGGGCCCAGCTGCTCCGCGGCATGTGGGATCTTCCCGGACCGGGGCACGAACCCGTGTACCCTGCAAAGGCAGGCGGACTCTCAACCACTGCGCCACCAGGGAAACCCTTCATGGCAGTTTTGAGAGTTAGGTTATTTCCTCCTCTCAAGGAATAAATTTAAGATTATTGATGCATTTTACTATTGAATAAAGTCAAATTTACTATCATCTTTATTAGTAGTATTAACCTTGTCCTTATCCTCAGCATCATCATATAAGTTTCAAAATACATTAATTAACAATTCTTTTTGCTCATTATGTCAAGAGAATCCTATTAGAACAGGCCTACATCTTAAAATGTTTGATTCACCATTGTTCTCTATCTCTGAATTGCTTCTTCACTTCAGGCCTGACGGCAAAGATAGGAAGTTTATCTTACACCATTCTTTCACTAATTTTTACTTTTACTAATATATGTTAAGAAACATCATCTAACTTGGAAGTAAAGCAGAGAGCACAGCATGCCCTTTTGACCTCATATCAGAGCCTTGTTTAACAGGCTCACCCAAAGATTATTTGATCATTCAGAAAAATTTACCTTTGTTTGATTATACCTAATTATTGTTTAAAAACCCATTTTCTGTGAGGTTGCATGTTTATTTGTAGATTTTTATATGATAGAGATGCAAATGATTTCTGCCAGGTAGAAAAGATAACTCCAAAGGTGATGGCTTTATTGCTCTGTAAGATATTAACCGGTTCTGTATCTAACCGCATTCATCCATTTTTCCTTCCATGACTGAATAAGCCTGGTTCTTCATTTCTCCTTTGAACCATCTTTACTGTCCGACTGGTTCTCTCCTTAATGAGGTGAATAACTCTTTGACACAAACTTATTTTATATTTGTATGAGTTATATTTTATAACTTCTTGAAAATTATACTTTGACATGTGCCATTCGAGATGCATACATATAAATATATACTTTTTAAATGTGATAATTTTTGCTTGAAAGTAATCAGTCAAGGGAAGCAATCACTAGTTAGTTTAGACAAATGAAAACCTTATATAAATCTATTTTAGTACCCAGCACTACTTCAAGGACAGACCAAATCTCATTATTTAAAATATTGGTTTTCTAACAATATGTTAAGGAATTGTCTTGGATTCAATGGGACAGATGGAGGATCCTTAAGGCGTGCTACACTTAGTAGTGCAATTTGCAGAAATAGAGTGAAGCCGTCATCTTTATCCAGTGAGATTTTTTTTTTTAATTTTGATTACCATGGCTTGAGTGAGAAAATAAAAGTTCCTTTAATTTCTTCAACAACTACTTGGTCCGTAAGTGGAAGTGAGTTCATTTGTTAAAACAAACAAACAAACAAACCAATATATAGCAGTACCTTTCTCTTTAAACAATTAACCATAGAATGAGTCCTCTGTAGCCTTTTCATCATTGTTGTTGCTGTTGCTTTTATTCTCCATGTGATTAGTTTTTAAAAAATATTTAAAAATGTTTTTAATGTGTGGTAGATTATGAGCAAATGTTTAAAAAGTCAAAACCATATAAAAATGTACACAGTGAAAACTTTTGCTTTTATCACTGTCCCCATCATACTATCATCTCCAGAGGTAACCAGTAATTAGCTTTTAAAGTAGCTGTCCAGATTTTATTTATGAAGATAATAGCAAATATGAGTATATCCTTATTTTTCTCTCATTCTACACATAAGGAAGCAAGATATACATATTGCTTGGCACCTTGCCTTTTTTACTTGAAATGGATATACTGGCAATCTTTTTATATCAATACATAAAACACTTCTTCTCTCTCTCTCTCTCTTTAACACAGTGTGGCCTCATCAAAGTAACACATGATAACTTTAGTAATTAAATCCTAAGTGAATGTGTAAGGTGCCATTTAATTCACTAAACTTTTAATGTAACAGTCAATATTCTAGGTGCTGGAGGTGCAAAACATGTTAAGACATAAACCCAGTCCTTAAGAAACTCACATCCTACTAGTAGAGATCAAAACATAACTAAAATACAGTGTGGTTAGTGCTATAAAAGAAGCGTTTCTTAAATGCCATGGAAAAATACTTCAGGAAGTGATTAATTCTGCCTTGGAGGTGTAGGAGAGGTGTCAAAGAAAGCCAAAAACGTGACATTTGAGCAAGGTCTTGAAATAGGAATATGAAGTATAAAAGAATCATTTCTAAGTCTAAATGACTGATCCAGTTCATGATTTTTGAAAGAAAGAATTTGGCTGTGATTACCCTTTCTTAATGCTCTCCTATTAGTATGCCCTAGGGTATCAGGACAAATAATTTTAAATCTACTTGGTGTTTACATCCTTAAAGCATTTGTGGATTGTCTCATTCTTAATCACCAGTTTGCCTGATCTAACTTACAGGCTTTCATCTTCCCTCCTGTACCAGCCACTCTTCTTGAACCAATCATGAGTGTGGCCTCTTCCAGGATTTCCAGACTGCATACCACTTTGCATTCTGAAAAACAGATGTTCAGATGCAGCCCTTTTCTAAATCTGAATATAAACAATTCCATGGTGGTATAAGGTTCCCTACCTTTCCAATGATTCCTGCCAGGTTAGTTCATTTGCACGTTTCATTCCCAATCTATTTATCCCAATGTAATAGCTTAGTCACCCAGCTCTCAGGCTAAATAAGAGCTCTTCAAATGCCAACCCTGAGAACTCCTCCCAGTATGAATTGCAAGCCATTTATTTTCACTTGTTCACAGGCTTTTCAATCTTTCATCTGGCTTTTCAACCATGAGATAGTGTCCATATAGATGTCAATTTTTATTAGGCTCCTAAGTAATTTTAAAGCCCTACACAAGATGCTTTTCTGAAGTCCTTACACATCTGATGCTCTGCTGTCTCACAATCCTTAATCATGTGATTCTCTAGAAATGGCCTATCAAGTATGATAAAGCTTTCTGCTCATGATTTGCATTTTATTCCACCTCTTTTCTTCTTTTGCTGATCTAGATCTGTGCTCTGCAACCACAATGACACTTAGTGGTCAGGCTAGAATTTTGGCCACCTAATGAGGCACTGTTATTCTTCACCAACTGTAGGGACTCCATGGAGCATAATATTTTTTAAAATCCTTTTTTCCAAGATTCTCACCAGTCTGGAAATTGGCTGGAGCTCTGCTATTATTCTCCGGTCAAAGCAATCGTCAGAGAGCCTCAAATACAGAGACAGAGCACATCGCCCTCTTGAACTGCCATCTTTGATTGAAGAACAAGAAAATCTTATACGGTATAGCCAAAAAGAGCTCAAGGTTAAATTGTTTTACGAAAATCTGGCAGTTTTGCCCCACATGTGTCAATTTCTTTGACAGCTTCAAATAGTATTAAAATAGCCCACTGTTAAATTACAACTCCCTCATCCTCTTTTCTCTGCTTTATTTTTCTACTTAGTATTAACCCAATCTAATATGCCATATATTTCACATAAATTTTATTTTGTTTCACCGGAACTTGAATGGAAGCACCATGAGGGAAGAGATTTTCTGACCATCTTTCTGTATGTTCAGTGCCCAGAGAAATGCCTTACGGATAAAAAAAATTGCACTATATATGTTAGGTAACTGAATAAATTAATATATAGTGAAGAGATTGCATTTCTGTTACTTAAATATTGTTGTTCTCCACTTAGTCTATTTTTTTGTTTGTTTCTGGTGATAACGCTGCTGCCTTTTCCCTCCCATATGTCTTATGTACTTTTGAATACTTCCTAGATACCTCTTCCCTCTAGGGAGCTTTTCTTGAATTGCCACATAGAGTTCAAACCCCCTCAATTCTCAGTTTATTGTTTATGTTGCTTAGTTGTTGAGAATAGCAACACTTTCATATGAGGCTACCTGATGTTCCAAGGGCCAGGATACACTTTAGAACCGGGTGGTAAGAGCAGCTTGCATTGTTATTTCTCCCATATCAGCACAACCCATGGTGGGAAGAAAACCACTGTTTGGTTTCCATAGTTGAGGAGCAAAATGTGCATAAGCAGAATGGCACCTTGGTTTTAGGGTCAGTCCAGTTGGTCCTAGGTTTAAATCCCAGCAACCTTTACCATCTCTGTGATGTGAGACAGTTGTTGAAATATTCTGTGCCCTAACACCTTCATCTATAAGACAAAGATAATAATGCTTCCCTTGCAGGATGATTGTGAGGACCAGATATAATAAATACCAAACAACATACTTGGCAAATTGACATGACCACTAACTGGCTATTATTATTATTATAATCATTACTACTACCATTATTATTATATCATATCCTCTGTCCTTTGATTCCCCACTTATCTCCACTCCAATCTAGGACACAAATTCAGCTATTTCAACTTGAGATTATATTTTTCATCCATTAATTCATTTAACAACATTTATTAAGAGTCTAGCATGTGCCAAGCACAGTCCTGATTGAAAGGAATACAAAGATGAATGCATTTTAATCCCTGTACCTTTAGAGCAAAAAGACTATGGTTTTCATTTATTTATTCATCAAATAGTACAACAAATATGTATTGAGCCTCAACTGTGTCCTAGGCTGAGTTATAGAGACTAGGAGTATGTCAGTGAAAAAATCAGATTGGGGTTACATTCTAGCAGAGAGAGACAGACAATAAACAAGGTAATTTAGTAAATTCTATAGTATGTTAGAATGTGATAAGGGCTATCTGAACATAGTGGAACAGGGGAAGAGGGATCAAGAGTGCTCAGTGTGTGTTTTTGTGTGGGCTTTGCAGTTTTAAGTAGGGTGGTCAGGGCAGAATTTCCTGGAAATGTGACATTTGAGCAGAGACTCAAGGAAATGAAGGAATGAGCCACATGGATATTTGGGGGAAGAGCATTTCAGCAGAGGGAACATGGAAAGCTAGAGCAAAGCAGAGAGTGATGCATATCAAAACAGAGTGTTGATCACTGTACGGTCAGCAGCAGAGGCTAGAGTCAATCTCTCTGCTTGTTGCTGGTGTAGGTGGATTGGGATCTGAGGATGGATCATGTGAAATGGTTCTGATGGAGTTCCTTGGGCAATTGTCACAGAGTGAGGTCAGGCTTTCCTTGTGAGCCATGTTTTCTTTTTTTTCCCCTTTTTTTCCCATTGCACTCATGCTGGTGCTCTAGCCCCTGGATACTTTGAATTGTGTACTCCACTTTGGGGGTCTGGAGCAGGATGTATTTCTGCAGGGTTTTCAGTCAGTCTCTTACTCTAGCTGCTGTCCATTTTTTCCTCCCCAGTTTAGGGGCTTAATAGTGAACCCCCTAGTCCTCTCTCCCTCTGAAAAGTCAGGTGATGGCTCTTCACATGCCATGTGTGCTTCTACCTCCACAGTTCTTTTCTTCCTGACTTTCTTCCCATATCCCTCTTGGAAGAGAGACTGAGTGTTCTCTGCTTCCTCCTTATCTCCATCAGTTTATTTTTGCTGTAACAGCGGAGGGAGCAGACTGTTGCACTGCAGTGTGATTGTAATGGAAAAACATGGTGGCATGGGAATGCAGGGCACAGGAAAGATACAGAAGTGGGGATCTTGCCTGCATTTTCCATTGCCCAAGTCTCAGTCATTTCCTATCATTCCTTTGACTGAACTGCCTAACTTTGCTCTCATCCTAAACTCAAGGTGGTAGTAGTATGAGTGCTTTCCTCATAGCTAGAAAGGATAGATCTGGGAATAAGAGATGGAGCAGTGTTGATGTGTTTATTCATAACACCTAATGACCTACTTCCAATTATTTTTTCCATTCCTGTGGCACCAGCGTTCTCTATTTTAATAATCTTTCTACCTAGTAGAAGAATGCTGTCATCAGGAGTTAGAATTAAGGCTCAATTTACAGGAAAGTTGAGATTCCCTCCTGGCCTTCTGATTTTCATGTCACTAGTCCAAATAGAAAAAAAAAAAAAAAAGAGGAAGGAAAATGTTTCCATTCTTGCTTGGGACAATAGGCTTGAATTTTCAGGGAACGATAGGATTGTATTGGGCAGCATAAATGAAATGGAGGAATTGTTCTGGGATGTTACACAGACTACCATGTCCAGTGGTAAATTTTATCTAATGGGGAGATAAAACCTCTTTGTCACCAGCCCTTCAATCTTGCTTCTTTAAAGTCACTAACAGTGACCTTACCAAACCATTAGCTTCTGCTAATATGTAAGTATAGCTCTTTATCTTAACCAAATCTCCTTTCAGGCAAAATGGACACTGATGATTTTGAAATTATGTGTACTGGTTATCTTTCTCTTCTTTTGAGTCCTAAAATTTAGGGCCACATCTGAGTACCACCACTGGCCTCTTCAGATTATTGTACAAAGCTCAGATAGTTTTTCTTCTTGGATATCTTGGGCCACTTTCCTTAACATACTTGAAATTAGCTGATTTCTGTGATTGAAAACAAGACCAGTTTAACTGTAAATTCAGTCAAGGTTTAAATTGAACAGTTAACCTAATATTTACCTTTGTTTACACTGATTTTTTTTTCTCCCAGTTTCCAACCATCTATTTTCAAAGAGGAAGTAGCCAGAGTGGAGTCTTTATAGTTGGGTCAATTGGATTGACTTGACGTGAAGAAATTGTATGTTCTTTGATTAAAATTTTAGTCACATTTTGTTGTTAGGTTTAAGATAATCTCAAATATTCTAAAAATATTTAGGAATTTTGCAGTCACAAGATACTTTAACAAGAAGTTAACAGAAGATATTATTTTATATTTAATAGTACTTTATTAAAATATACTACAGTAAAGTGCTCACATCTTAAATTACAAGTTGATGAGTTCTAACATATCTATATCCTCTTATAACCACTTATAGAAGATATAAATCATTTCCATTGTCCCAGAAAGTCCCATCATATTCCTTTCCAGGCAATGCACCATCTTAGAGGGAAACTACCATTCTGAGTTTCATCCCCATGGATTAGTTTTACCTCCTCTTGAACTAAATAAAGTAATACAGTATATTTATTTTTTTTCTGACTTCTTTCATTCAATTTAACATTCTTGAGGTTTATCTATACTGGTGCATTAGTAATTTGCTCTTTTCCATTTGTTTAGCAATTATGCTGATAGTATTCCATTGTGTGGATATACATGATATTTATCCATTCTCTAGTTCATGAACCAGATTTGGATTTTTCCAGTTTTAGGCAATGAAATAAGCTGCTATAGACATTCTTAGTAAAAGATAAGTGCACATAAGCATTAATTTCTCTTGGCTGTATACCTAAGAATGGAATTGTTGGATCATAGGGTGTGTTTAACATTTTAAGAAACTGTCAAATCATTTTCCAAAGTGGTTGTACTGTTTTATACTTCTGTCACAATGGAAGAATGTTCTAGATGCTCTTCATACTTGCCAACACTTGCTATTGTCAGTTTTAATTATAGCTATTCTAGTTGGAAGAATGTTTATGTCTTGAGGTACTTGAGACTATATACCTGTTACTGAAATCAAAGAAGGAAGAGCTAAGCATCAAAGAAGGACTTAAAGGAAAAAAATACTGTGTTTGGGACAGAAAAATTTCACATTTGAAGACTTTAATTAACATCTGAAAATCATACCATAACTTGTATTTTTCCCTTTAGCCATGAATTGAGACAAAGTAAGAAAATGAAAGGACAATCTAGGACTTTTCACAAAAAGTTAGTATCTAGTGTGAAGAATATTAGCTAGAAAAAAAAGCCAATTTGCACTTACTTTAACTAAATATTCTTTTTTTTGATTCTTTGATTTTTCTCACTCTGTTCTCTCTACTGGATCCTGCTGTTCCAGGATCTCTCTTCTCCAAACTCCTAGACATAGCTCATGTATTATTTCTTATGGGCAAATTTCCTGACTCTAATTGTAAGACTGGCCCTAAACAATGCCATCCTGTACTAAAAAAAATGAAATAAATTTACATTTTCTAAGAGGTGTGTTATTTTTGCATAGATATAATACATGATCTGATTTTATGTTATGAGTTAGCGCTAAAATTTTAATCTGAGTTTGTCATATTTACAAATATTTTTAACTCAAATGATCTTTTTGAGAATGTGAAAAAAAGAATGATTTTTTAAAACTAATTGAGGGGGGGAAAAAGACCCTGCCTACTATAGTTAGAATCAATGGTTGTACTAACAAAAATGACTCACCTTTGGGTCCCTGTTGTGTCTTGTATATTTATCACCCATGTTTAACTTGTTTCTTTATGTGTCTGTCTCCATGTGCAAGTTAATGACAATCTTGGTGACAGTGATTATATCCCATTCTCCATCCCTGGGGCCTAGTATGGTATCTATCACATATTAACTGATAATAAATGTTTGTGAAAAGACTAGATTGAATGAAGAAAATGAGAGAGTCATACACACTGCTTTCAAGTCTGAAGCCCCAAGAGGAATGCATGTTGCCTTTGCAGAGCTTAGTTAAGAGGAGAAAATTCAGGGTGTCTGGAGAGTTATTTTCTGCTTAATTCTGGACAGAGACATAATATCTGAATAAACACTGAGCAATCACACTAAAAATACGAGACTGTACACAAATGCTTAAATGTCAAATACTTTAAATTACTAATTATAGATTGATGAACTTTGCAACTTCAATAATCCTTTCTGTGAAACAGCAAATAATTAACAGAAAAATGTTTGCTATCTTCCCTCTTATCCAGTCTAAGTTATGTTCTGCCATTGGCCTGTGATGTCAAAATCATCACCCTCATTTATTTGATGAAAATCACTAAATCAGCTTCTATGAAGGCAGAGTGAAACAGTCTTATGAACCTAATTTATAAATTCTTGGAAAGTTCTAAAAAAATCTCTTCTCTTTAAATACAAAAGAAATGAATCCATTCCAGATTTAATTTCAATAACTTTTCTCTTTGAAAAAGTTATTTTATATGAGCACTGAAAGTAAAAGCCACTATAGTCAGTTATAGAGAAAATTATTTTTCCAGATTTTTGGGCAGTGTTTTAGGTAGGAAAAAATAAGTTTTATAATGTGATTCTCTTTCCAGAATTATTCATATCTGGGTAGTGTATTTGGCAGGTACTGAACACACTCCATTGTATTTCAGAAGGGATCCACAATAATGATGAATCAGCACAAACAGTTCCAAATTGAAACATTCAGAGAGTCATTGTATTTCCCTTGTTCTCAGATGTTTCCCTTGTTCTCAATAAACACTGCCCGTGTTTATTTCAAAAATAAAATAAAGGTTCAGGACTTTTTGAATGTGTCAGCAACATGCCTTTGCTCTAAGCAGATTATGTTGCAGTTTTTTTTACTGATGATTCAAAACTATAAACAAAATTATTTAATTAAAAAGATACCAAACTACAATAAACTTGCCCCAAAACTTTATTTATGTACCTTGTCTAAAATTAGGTCATTTCATTAACCTCTCTGCATGCCAAAGACAACGTTTCCTCTTAGTCTGTAAACATCTTCTAAACATTAAATGTGGTTTCTTGGTTGGTTGTTGTCATTTTGAACAATATACTTTTTATTCTTTACATGCTTTGGTAAATTAAGGATTTTGCTTTAAATTTGTTTTTCTTAAAAGGCTATGATTAACATGGAGAAGTCAAAAGAAAGTAGCTCAAAAAGAGTATCAACAAATACTGTTGAAAGTTACTCAGTTGTTTTAAATAATACTTTAGAGGTAAAATATGTTGTGAATAATTCTCATTCTGGAGAAACTGAGTGAAGAATCTGTACTTACTACAGCTTAATGATAAATACTTAAAATATGATGAGAAATACTTCTTAGACATACTTATTTCTAGTATTTACCTGGTATTGATAATGCATTGATAATGCTTCAATGGATTGGCATATGTTTTGGTGGATATGACAAAAATAGTATATCATTTGTTAGAGAACAAGGCTGACTTTCTTCCTCTATTTTCTCTTTTCTTTATGCAGTTGATCCCACTAAACCTCATTTTCCCCATTTGTTCAATGGCAATAATAAAGCTTTCTATATTTTTTCAGTCATGTTGGCTGTAGGTCTCACCCAAAATGATGTCTGTGGATACCTTAAAAGTCATGACACGCTATATAATTATATTGGACTTATTGTTAGTGCTGAGTAATATGATACTATCGCTTACCTTACTCTTCTTATAGTAGTTTTTACTCTCTCATTTACTCCAAATGGATCCAAGTAGGGTCTCTGTAAATCACCTATGATGGCAGGAGGATTCTGGAAGCCAACTTATCCATGTAGGAAGCAGAGGTTAGAATGATTATAACAGAGGAAAATAGGAGGAGAGCTATTTTCCCTTACCTCTAAATTTCCTGCAAGTATCTGCTTCTAAAGAGAAGTGGATAATAACGAGCAAAGGATGTAGGACTTACTATTTTTCTAAATCTGTTTTACAAAAAAAGAGAAAAAAGAGAAGAGACGAGACCCTATTTTTCAGAGGAAATTTTACGTTAACCCATAATATATAAAGGAGATAAAAGGTTTAAACAGCACTGTTACCCTCTGCCATTCCTCAGTGCCAGTGACCCAAGAACTGGCAGAGGAATGTGAGGACTCAACAGAGAACAGACTGAAATTCACTACCCTAACCATTCTACCAGGAGATTGAGGCTAGGAAAGGGGTAGAGGTATGAAGAGGGCAGGGTAGAGAATGAGAGAATGAGCTGACTTAAAAGAGCATCTATTGTGAGTCAGACATGGTACAGAGGTCATTAGGTTTAAACTGTATGATATACATGCAAGATCATTTTGTTTAGGCCAATATAACAGATGTGAAAGTGGAAGCTCAAGGAGGTTACATTCCTAGGTTATATTGGATAATGGAACCAGTATCCAAACTAAGATTTGTTTTCAAAGACTGTTCTTTGGCTGAGGCAGAAACTCAGTCATGTTTGTACTGTAGCCCCTAAAATTATGCTTTGGGAAAGATAGGTGCTCCCCTGTTGCATGTTGAGTCAAATGTCACAGCATTTAGCTGGGGAGGATAGCATAGTGTTGGTAAATTAGATGGATCCACTTTGTGTTATTAGTTTCTCTTCATAAAATCTTTGTACTGCCTTCACAAGCTATCTGGAAGGTGGGCATTGCATTTTATTTATTTGTCTTTTGGTTAAAGTAAGAAGTAAAATGTAGTTTGCCAGGTTGGCAGCATAAAATACAAATTATAGATGAGATGAGCCAACAATTCGAATGTCTCTAAATTTATGAGAGATTTTTAGTAAAAATATCTTTTGTCTTGGAATACAAGAACAGCAATAATTTTGATGTTGGAGTTGGATAAAATATATGCAAAAATTTAATGTATTATTGCCATGAAATAACTATATTTAGACTAATACTAAACCTACACTTATCTACAGAATTTCCTGTCAGTATTACAAAATGGAGAGATTGCTTAGGTTAATTAAACCAAAGATAACAATGAAAGAGAAAAGATTTCCTATTCTGCCACTAAAATCAGGGTGTAAATTTTTTCTTTAAAAACTAATCTTGGCAACTTCTGTTTCCATCCATGACAGAGTAACTTGTACCAATTTAACCCTCCTGCCAAAAGCAACTATAAAACTGAACAAAATGTACAAGACAACTTTTTCCAGGCACTAAAAAATAGTCAGTGAAGGACTGCAATCCCTGAGAAGTTGACCTCATTGTGAGCCCAGCTTTCCTCTGTGTTTCTTTCTTGCCACTGAGCAGGGAGGTGGAGCCAAGTAGAGTGGCAGTCTCAGTGACTGGTCTCCATAGTGACTGGTCCTAACGTATGTGGAATTGGAATCTGAGAGAAAGAAGAGATAGACAATGGAGTAGAAAACATATTTGAAGAAGTAATGGCCAAAACATTCCCAAATTTCAAAGGTCCTATCAATTTATAACTCCAAGAAGCTGAATAAATCCTAAAGAATAGCTACAAATAAAACCACACTATGGCCTATCATATTCAAACTGCTGAAAACCAAAATTAAAGAGAAAAAATATTAGTACTAGGGAACAATGATATAAATCTTTTTCATCAAAACTGTGGAGGCCTGGCTTCCCTGGTGGCGCAGTGGTTGAGAGTCCGCCTGCTGATGCAGGGGACGCGGGTTCGTGCCCCAGTCCGGGAAGATCCCACATGCCGTGGAGCGGCTGGGCCCCTGAGCCATGGCTGCTGAGCCTGCACGTCCGGAGCCTGTGCTCCGGAACAGGAGAGGCCACAACGGTGAGAGGCCCGCGTACCGCAAAAAAACACAACAACAACAACAACAAAAAAACTGTGAAGGCCTGAATACAATGAAATACAATTTTCAAAGTGTTGAAAAAGGGAAAAATCTGTGAAGCTAAAATTCTGTAATTAGATTAAAAATTGTGGGAAGCAGAATAATGTCACCCCTCCCCAAAATGCCCAAACCCTAATCCCCAGAACCTGTGAATATGTTACTTTACATGACAAAAGGGACTTTACAGATGTGATTAAGGTTGCAGACTTAGTGATGGGGAGAGATTATCCTGAACTATCTGAGCGGCCAAATATAATCAAATATAATCAAATATGATCATCATCCGTAAAAGCAGAAACTTTCCCAGCTGTGGGGAGATATGACTATGGAAGAAGGATCAGAGAAATGAACGTTGCTGGCTTTGAAGATGGTCATGAGCCTAGGGAATGCTGGCAGCCTCCAGAAGCTTGAAAAGGCAAGGAAGTGGATTCTCTCCTAGAGCCTCCAGAAAGAACACAGCCCTGCTGACACCTTGATTTTAGCCCAGTGAGGTTCATGTGGGACTTCCGCACTGTAAAATAATTTTTGTTGCATTAAGCTATTCAGTTTGTGATAATTTGTTATGATAGCAACAGAAAACTGATACAATACCCATCAACTATTGAAGAGAATACATATTTAGCAGACTTGCATTATAAGACATTTTCACAAAGCAAGAGGTGAGAGAATTAGTCACCAGCAGAAATAAGCTACAAGACAGGCTAAAGGAAGTTCTTCCTGGTGAAGGGAAAAGAAACAAAATCTGTGGGATTGAATGAATAGCATGGAAAGCATAAATATGTCCTTTGTTGCTGTTATTGTTGTCGCTGTAGTAAGGATGGGAGTAACACTCTTCCTACTCTATATCCTGAGTAGAATCTAGAAGTCAACAGATGCCCCTTAAGTGCAATAGCACAGATTAAAAGTAAAAAGACGGTAAAAGAGAATCCATGCCAAAAGCATAAGAAAGCTGGTGTGGCTACAATAACATCTCAAAGTGGACTTTCAGATCAGGAGCAAGACCAGAGGTAAAGAGAGTACTTTTAAATGACAAAGGGGCCACTTTGTCAGTAAGGCATAAAAATCTTTAATGTGTAGGCACCTAATCAGAGAACTTAAAAATACATGAAGCAAAAATCTAGCAGAACTGTAAAAGGGGAAAATGGACAAATCTATAATATCAGTTAGATATTTTAGAAGCCTCTCTCAGTGACTGACAGAACAAGCTGACAGAAAAATTCAGTAAGCATATAGTTACAGAAGATCTGGACAACATCACCAACCACCTGAACATAATCACTATTCATAGAACCCTACACTCAATAATTGTAGGATACACACTCCTTTCAAGTACTCATGGAATAGTCACCTAGATTACATGCTGGACCTTAATAGAAGTCTCAATCCATTTAAACAGATAAAAAGTTTACAGAGTATGTTTCCCTAACCAGTTTTAACTAAACTAGACCTCAATAACAGTATTATATCAAGGAAACTTTCATGTATTTGGAAATTAAACAAAACACTTCCGGTGGACCTTCAAGATGGTGAAGGAGTAAGATGTGGAGATCAGCTTCCTCCCCACAAATACATCAAAAATACATTTACATGTGGAACAACTCCTACAGAACACCTACTGAATGCTGGCAGAAGACCTCAGACCTCCCAAAAGGCAAGAAACTCCCTACGTACTTGGGTAGGGCAAAAGAAAAAAGAAAAAACAGATACAAAACAATAAGGATGGGACCTGCCCCTCTGGGAGGGAGCTGTGAAGGAGGACAAGTTTCCACACACTAGGAAGCCCCTTCACTGGTGGAGACGGGGTGTGGGCAGGGTGGAGGGAAGCTTCAGAGCCATGGAGGAGAGCGCAGCAACAGGGGTGCAGAGAGCAAAGCAGAGAGATTCCTGCACAGAGGATCGGTGCCGACCAGCACTCACCAACCTGAGAGGCTTGTCTGCTCACCTGCCAGGGTGGGTGGGGGCTGGGACCTGAGGCTCAGGTCAGATCCCAGGGAGAAGACTGGGGTTGTCTGCGTGAACACATCCTGAAGGAGGCTAGTGTGCCACAGCTAGCTGGGAGGTAGTCTGGGAAAAAGTCTGGAACTGTCTAAGAGGCAAGAGACCATTTTTTCGGGGTGCATGAGGAGAGGGGATACAGAGCACTGCCTAAATGAGCTCCAGAGATGGGTGCGAGCCACGGCTATCAACATGGACACCAGAGACAGGCATGAAATGCTAAGGTGCAGACACCAAGAAGCCTCTGTGCAAGCACAGGTCACTATCCACACCTGCCCTCCCGGGAGACTGTGCAGCCCACCACTGCCAGGGTCCCATGATCCAGGGACAACTTCCCGGGGAGAACACATGGCACACCTCAGGCTGTTGCAATGTCATGCTGGCCTGTGCCACTGCAGGCTCACGCCACATTCTGTATCATCCTTCCCCCCAGCCTGAGTGAGCCAGAGCCTGCTAATCAGCTGCTACGTTAACCCCCTCCTGTCTGGGTGGGGAACAGACGCCCTCAGGTGACCTACACGCAGAAGTGGGGCCAAATCCAAAGGTGAACCACAGGAGCTGTGTGAACAAAGAAGAGAAGGAAATTTCTAGGTGCAGACTCAGGAGCAATGGATTAAATCCCCCAAATCAACTTGAGGTACCCTGCATCCATGGAATACCTAAATAGACAACGAATCAACCCAAAATTGAGGCGGTGAACTTTGGGAGCAACTGTAGACTTAGGGTTTGCTGTCTGCGACTGACTTATTTCTGATTTTTATGTTTATCTTAGTTTAGTTTTTAGTGCTTGTAATCATTGGTGGATTTGTGTACTTGTTTGGTTGCTCTCTTTTCTGTTTTTCCTTTTTATTTTTTAATTTTTAAGAATTATTTTACCTTATTTTATTTTGTCATTTTTAATTTTTTCTTTCTTTCTTTCTCTTTTTCTCCCTTTTCTTCTGAGCCGTGTGGCTGACAGGGTCTTGGTGCTCTGGTCTGTTGTCAGGCCTGAGCCTCAGAGGTGGGAGAGCCAAGTCCAGGATATTGGACCACCAGAGACCTCCCGGCCCCACATAATATCAAATGGCAAAAGATCTCACAGGTATCTCCATCTCAATGCTAAGACCCAGCTCCACTCAACGACCAGCAAGCTACAGTGCTGGACACCCTATACCAAACATCTAACAAGACGGGAACACAAACCCACCCATTAGAAGAGAGGCTGCCTAAAATCATAATAAGTTCACAGACACCTCAAAACACACCACCAGACGTGGTCCTGCCCACCAGGAAGACAAGATCCAGCCTCATCCACCAGAACACAGGCACCAGTCCACCCCACCAGGAAGCCTACACAACACACTGAACCAACCTTACCCACTGCAGGCAGACACCAAAAACAATGGGAACTACAAACCTGCAGGCTGCAAAAAGGAGACCCCCAAACACAGTAAGTTAAGCGAAATGAGAAGACAGAGAAATATTCAGCAGATGAAGGAGGAAGGTAAAAACCCACCAGACCAAACAAATGAAGAGGAAATAGGCAGTCTACCTGAAAAAGAATTCAGAGTAATGATAGTAAAGATGATCCAAAATCTTGGAAATAGAATGGAGAAAACACAAGGTTTAACAAGGACCTAGAAGAACTAAAGAGAAAACGAACAATGATGAACACCATAGTAAATGAAATTAAAAATTCTCTAGAAGAAATCAGTAGCAGAATAACTGAGGTAGAAGAATGGATAAGTGAGCTGGAACATAAAATAGTGGAAATAACTACCACAGAGCAGAATAAAGAAAAAAGAATGAAAAGACTTCAGGACAGTCTCAGGGACCACTGGGACAACATTAAATGCACCAACATTCAAATATAAGGGTCCCAGAAGAAGAAGAGAAAAAGAAATGGACTGAAAATACTTCAAGAAATTATAGCTGAAAGCTTCCCTAATACGGGAAAGGAAATAGTCAATAAAGTCTGGGAAGTGCAGAGAATCCCATATAGGATAAATCCAAGGAGAAACACGCCAAGACACATATTAATCAAACTATCAAAAATTAAATACTAAGAAAAAATATTAAAAGCAGCAAGGGAAAACAACAAATAACATACAAGAGAATCCCCATAAGGTTAACAGCTGATCTATCAGCAGAAACTTTGCAAGCCAGAAGGGAGTGGAAGGACATATTTAAAGTGATGAAAGGGAAAAACCTACAAACAAGATTACTCTACCAGGCAAGGATCTCATTCAGATTCAATGGAGAAATTAAAACCTTTACACACAAGCAAAAGCTAAGAGAATTCAGCACCACCAAACCAGCTTTATAACAAATGCTAAAGGAACTTCTCTAGGGAGGAAACAAAAGAGAAGGAAAAGACCTACAATAACAATCCCAAAACAGTTAAGAAAAAGGTAATAGGAACATATATATCAATAACTACCTTAAATGTAAATGGATTAAATGCTCCAACCAAAAGACATACACTGGCTGAATGGATACAGAAACAAGACCTATATATATATGCTGTCTACAAGAGACCTATTTCAGACCTCTGGACACATACAGACTGAAATTGAGTGGATGGAAAAAGGTATTCCATGCAAATGGAAATCAAAGAAAGATGGAGTAGCAATTCTCATATCAGACAAAATAGACGTTAAAATAAAGAGTATTACAAGAGACAAAGAAGGACACTACATAATGATCAAGGGATCAATCCAAGAGATAGATTTAACAATTGTAAATATTTATGCACCCAACATAGGAGCCCCTCAATACATAAGGCAAATGCTAACAGCCATAAAAGGGGTAATCAACAGTAGCACAATAATAGGGGAATTTAGCACGCCACTTTTACCAATGGACAGATCATCCAAAACGAAAATAAATAAGGAAACGCAAGCTTTAAATGACACATTAAACAAGATGGACTTAACTGATATTTATAGGACATTCCATCCAAAAACAACAGAATACACTTTCTTCTCAAGTGCTCATGGAACATTCTCCAGGATACATCATATTCTGAGTCACAAATCAAGCCTTGGTAAATTTAAGAAAACTGAAATTTTCTTTTCCAACCACAACGCTTTGAGACTAGATATCAATTACAAGAAAAATCTGTAAAAGATACAAACACATGAAGGTTAAACAATACACTACTAAATAACCAAGAGATCACTGAAGAAATCAAAGAGGAAATCAAAAAATATCTAGAAACAAATGACAATGAAAACATGATGACCCAAAACCTATGGAATGCAGCAAAAGCAGTTGTAAGAAGGAAGTTTATAGCAATACAATCCTACTTCAAGAAACAAGAAACATCTCAAATAAAGAAGCTAACCTTACACCTAAAGCAATTAGAGAAAGAAGAACAAAACAAACCCCCAAAGTTAGCAGAAGGAAAGAAATCATAAATATCAGATCAGAAATAAATAAAAAAGAAATTAAGGAAACAATAGCAAAGATGAATAAAATTAAAAGCTGTTTTTTTAAAAAGATAAACAAACTGATAAACCATTAGCCAGAGTCATCAAGAAAAAAGGGAGAAGACTCAAATCAACAGAATTAGAACTGAAAAAGGAGAAATAACAACAGACAATGAAGAAATACAAAGGATCATGAGAGGTTACTACAAACAAGTATATGCCAATAAAATGGACAACCTGGAAGAAATGGACAAATTCTTAGAAAAGCACAACTTTCTGAGACTGAACCAGGAAGAAATAGAAAATATATACAGACCAATCACAAGCACTGAAATTGAGACTATGATTAAAAATCTTCCAACATGGGCTTCCCTGGTGGCACAGTGGTTGAGAGTCTGCCTGCTGATGCAGGGGACACGGGTTCGTGCCCTGCTCCGGGAGGATCCCACATGCTGCAGAGCAGCTGGGCCCCGTGAGCCATGGCTGCATGGCCTGCGCGTCTGGAGCCTGTGCTCCGCAATGGGAGAGGCCACAAGAGTGAGAGGCCCGCGTACCGCAAAAAAAAAAAATCTTCCAACAAACAAAAGCCCAGGACCAGATGGCTTCACAGGCGAATTCTATCAAATATTTAGAGAAGAGCTCACACCTAACGTTCTCAAAATCTTCCAAAATAGAGCAGAGGGAGAAACACTCCCAAACTGATTCTACGAGGCCACCATCACCCTGATACCAAAACCGGACAAAGATGTCACAAAGAAAGAAAATTACAGCCCAGTATCAAATTACAGCCCAGTATCATTGATGAACATAGATGCAAAAATCATCAACAAAGTACTAGCAAACAGAATCCAACAGCACATTAAAAGGATCATACACCATGATCAAGTGGGGTTTTTCCCAGGAATGCAAGGATTCTTCAATATACACAAATCAATCAATTTGATAAACTATATTAACAATTCGAAAGAGAAAAAACATATGATCATTTCAAAGATGCCGAAAAAGCTTTCGACAAAATTCAACACCCATTTATGATAAAACACCTCCAGAATGAGGCATAGAGGGAACTTACCTCAACAAAATAAAGGCCATATATGACAAACCCACAGCCAACATCATTCTCAATGGTGAAAAACTGAAACCACTTCCGCTGAGATCAGGAAGAAGACAAGGTTGCCGACTCTCACCACTACCATTCAACATACTTTTGGAAGTTTTAGCCACAGCAGTAACAGAAGAAAAAGAAATAAAAGGAATGCTAATTGGAAAAAAAGAAATAAAACTGTCACTGTTTGCAGATGACATGACACTATACAAAGAGAATCCTAAAGATGCTAACCCTAAAGATGCTATAGGACACTGCTAGAGCTAATCAATGAATTTGATAAAGTAGCAGAATAAAAAATTAATTCACAGAAATCTCTTGCATTCCTATACACTAATGAAGAAAAATCTGAAAGAGAAATTAAGGAAACACTCCCATTTACCATTGCAACAAAAAGAATAAAATGCCTAGGAATAAACCTACCTAAGGAGATGAACAACCTGTATGCAGAAAACTATAAGACACTGATGAAAGAAATTAAATATGATACAAACAGATGGAGAGATATACCATGTTCTTGGATTGGAAGAATCAACATTGTGAAAATGACTATACTACCCAAGACAATCTACAGATTCAGTGCAATACCTATCAAAGCACCAAGAGCATTTTTCACAGAACTAGAACAAAAAATTTCACAATTTGTATGGAAACACAAAAGACCCCAAATAACCAAAACAATCTTGAGAAAGAAAAACGGAGCTGGAGGAATCAGGCTTCTGGACTTCAGACTCTACTACAAAGCTGCAGTAATGAAGACAGTATGGTACTGGCAGGAAAACAGAAATATAGATCAATGGAACAGGATAGAAAGCCCAGAGTTAAACCCACGAACATATGGTCAACTTATCTTTGATAAAGGGGGCAAGAATATACAATGGAGAAAAGACAGCCTCTTCAATAAGTGGCGCTGGGAAAACTGGACATCTATATGTAAAAGAATGAAATTAGAACACTCCCTAACATCATATACAAAAATAAACTGAAAATGGATTAAAGACCTAAATGTAAGGCCAGACACTATAAAACTCTTAGAGGAAAACACAGGCAGAACACTCTGTGGCCTAAATCACAGCAAGATCCTTTTTGACCCACCTCCTAGAGAAAAGGAAATAAAAACAAAAATAAACAAATGGGACCTAATGAAACTTAAAAGCTTTTGCACAGCAAACGCAACCATAAACAAGACAAAAAGACAATCCTCAGAATGGGAGAAAATATTGGCAAACGAAGCAACTGACAAAGGATTAATCTCCAAAATATACAAGCAGCTCATGCAGCTCAATATCAGAAAAACAAACAACCCAATCCAAAAAAGGTCAGAAGACCTAACGAGACATTTCTCCAAAGAAGATATACAGATTGCCAACAAACACATGAAAGGATGCTCAACATCACTAATCATTAGAGAAATGCAAATCAAAACTACAATGAGGTATCACCTCACACCAGTCAGAATGGCCATCATCAAAAAATCTACAAACAATAAATGCTAGAGAGGGTGTGGAGAAAAGGGAACCCTCTTGCTCTGTTGGTGGGAATGTAAAATTATACAGCCACTATAGAGAACAATATGGAGGCTGCAAAAAGAAAAAAAAAATCAGTTACTTCCTAGTGCTCAATAAATTAGTTTTTTTTTTTTTTTTTTTTTTTTTGTGTTACGAGGGCCTCTCACTCTTGTGGCCTCTCCCGTTGTGGAGCACAGGCTCCGGACGCACAGGCTCACCGGCCATGGCTCACAGGCCCAGCCGCTCCGCGGCATGTGGGACCTCCCTGGACCAGGGCACGAATCCATATCCCCTGCATCGGCAGGTGGACTCTCAACCACTGCGCCAGCAGGGAAGCTCAATAAATTAGTTTTTAATCATTATTAATGGCATCGTCTATATAGGAAGTTTGTCAAACATAGTTTAGAAAAATTTCCAAAAGGTTGTACCTGTGTGGTAGGTTAATGTTACTTGTAGTATTCATTATCAATGATCATTCTGAAACTTGACAAGAAATTTCATTAGCATAGATTCCATCTCCTGGTGAAGAGAGCAAAGTATTTGCTGCTTCAAGACCTGCTTCCACCTTTTCCCTCTGCCACTCACTAGTGGTATGACTCTCTCTTTTGTTTTCAATTTCCTCATCCATAAAAGAAAATATATCTGGTTTATGTATGCCAAAATGTTGCTCTATTAAATGGAACACGACTTGAGTTTAAAATGTTAAATGCCAAAAAATGTTATGGCAATTATGATCATCAATGAATGGAGCTAGAAAATATTCCTGCCTCTATCTTTTATTTACTGCTCATTTCAGGGACGCTATCATTCTCTCTGATTTTTAAACGTGATCGTTCTCTCCCGTTGCGGAGCACAGGCTCCGGTCGTGCAGGCTCAGCGGCCATGGCTCACAGGCCCAGCCGCTCCGCGGCATGTGGGATCTTCCCGGACCGGGGCACAAACCCATGTCCCCTGCATCGGCAGGCGGACTCTCAACCACTGCGCCACCAGGGAAGCCCATAAACGTGATCTTGAACTCAATAAAGGTTCTATGAAGACCTTCTATGGAAATCACTGCAAAATTAGACCAGAAAAGAAATAAACTGACTACTACAATGTTAGGAACCTGAGCCACTTTCATGGCCTGTGAAAACCGTTAAGTCCTATTCACGATCCTAGGTGTAAGTCAGGCTCTCCATCAGCTGGTCTCTTTCTGTTCTCCAGTTTCAATTTACTCCACTTACCTCTAAAACTTTTGGACTCTGTTTCATGCCTTTTTGTATGTGATCATACAATACCCTGTGCCTTGAATGTTTTTCAAAATGTTTTATCTGGAAAACCTATTGTGACTCCATCTCTTTCTAGTTTAGGCATCCTCTTCCTCAGGAAGCCTTTCCAGAATTTCCTCAAGAGCTAACTTCCCCACCCCCTCTACTCCCACAGAATCCTGCATGGAATGCTGTCTTATAGTCCCTGACATTGTGTTGTGTTGTCTATGTAAGAATCTGTCCCATCTAGCAGACTCTGAGTTCTACAAGGGAAGGACCATATTTTATTCATTTTTGTACCCTTAGGGTGTAGTAGAGCACCTAGTGCATATTAAAGACTCAATAAATATCCACTGAATTTTTAAAAATTGAGTTGAATTGCTTATATTTATGAATCTGTTGAAAGTACAGTAGCAAGAAGCAAAACTTTTAAAAAGCCATAAAGAGGGTTCCCCTGGTGGCGCAGTGGTTGAGAGTCCACCTGCCAATGCAGGGGATGCAGGTTCGTGCCCCCGGTCCGGGAAGATCCCACATGCCGCGGAGCATCTGGGCCTGTGAGCCATGGCCGCTGAGCCTGTGCGTCCGGAGCCTGTGCTCCACAACGGGAGAGGCCACAACAGTGAGAGGCCCGCGTACAGCAAAAAAAAAAAAAAAAAAAAAAAAGTCATAAAGTGATTATGGAATTTCAGAGTTTTTTAAAAATGTAGTTTCCACTAAATATTAAAATTATTAATAAAATATTAAAATAGATGTAAGTGAAAACTCAGATACATTTTTCTTTAAATAAACTTGGTATATGGAAATCTTGTATTTTTGTGGTTAAAATGGAAAACTTGGAAGTGATTCTTCATTTAATAAAGGAGTCTTTGTTTTACAAAATAAGGCATAAGCTTGCTTTAAATGGTGAACTGCTTGTGGACATTAACTCGACCAAAAAGAGGTTTAAAATGTCTGTTTGCCAGGAACATGTGATATGCACAAAGTTAAGTATATCTGTATCTTAATAGAATGTGTTGGTCATGCCTGCAAGATTTCCCTTAAACTTTAGAAGAAACATAGGATATAATATTTCAGAAAGATTATATATTATTCCAACTAAAACCTTCAAAGTGGGATTGATTGCCATGACTACTTCAACCAATATGGGGAAATTGGAAGAGTGTTTCAACAGGAAAAAAGCAGAAACTGCCAAAGCCCAAAATAAGTTCCCCAGAGAATTTGGGAGTCTTGGCCTTGATAGGATATAGAATGGGAATTTTCCCATTGCTTAGGAATTTGGGCTAAATCCAAAACTGAGGGCAACTAGTGACAGTTTTTCCACATTCTAAAGAGAGACACTAGATATGTTTCTCATAGGATGTGCTAAGATTTGGTCTAGTTGTCAACTACTGTCACTTAAAAGAACACATTTAACAGCCTGGAGATTCATTAGAGGATAATTACTTACAGGAAATTTGTAGGGATAGAGAGAGCACTGCAGTGGGAGGGTAAGCAGCTATGTGACCTTGTCTTAAGTCAAGGGAGGAGACTGCAGGAAACCTCTTTCAAGAAACGACAGTGAGGAGAGAGATGCTTGCTAGCAGGGAAGTTGCTGTCATACAGAATGTGAGAAATTTCTTGGGAGAGTTTGAAATGTGTCCTCTAGGGCAGTGTATCACAATGGATTGTTACGTTACTTGGATAAAATTTAATAAAACTGAATTTCTAAAAAAATGAAATCAAAAACTTCACTGATCACACACCCTGTATAGTCATGTCAAATTGTTATAAAAATTTCTAAACAGTAAAGTACTCTTAATTTTTCTATTTATTTTGTCATGAATTGGTAACAGACTGTTCAAGGATCAGCATGGAGTGCCCAGACCTCAGATTAAGTAGCACTGCTCTAGTTCAGAGGTTCACCTGGAGATCCAGTTAAAATGCCCATTCTGAGCTCTACAGTAAGGCCGAGCATCTTTATTTCTAAGAGGTGGCTGGGTGATGCCAATGTTGTTGACTGGAGCACATTTTGAGCTGCAAGACTCAACAGCAGCACCAACCAATGGAAATATCATGGGAGCCACATTATAGTTTAATTTTTTATATGAAGTCTTTGAGCTCTCAATAGCCACATTTCAAGTGCTCAAAGCCACATGTGGTTAATGGCTATAGGGTTTGGCCAGCAGCTCTAGAATTTGGGCAGCTCTTTGAAAACATGGCAGAGAAAGATGTGTTCTTTTTCTTGTGGGATTAGTGGATGCTGTGCAAGATAGCATAAGTTATCTTGAAGAGACCTCACACAAGAGGGATGCTTGCTGCAGTAAAGGGATCCCAAGGATTTTCCAGGCAGCAAGAGTTAAGTCTTCAAGAGATTAACCAGATAATGTTTTCCAAGCATGAGGAATGCTGTCTGTGTGAGTCCTTGATACTCAGAATATCTGTCCTACACAGGGCATTTGACTACAAAGAAAGGTCCACAAACAGATCCGAGCTGGGAGAAAGGAGAGAATCTTTGAATTGGAGGAGAGATGAAGTTTTGGTATTTGATTGGATGGGATTTTTTAGTTCCTGAAAAGTTCTATAGTCCCTGAAAGTAAGCAAATTTGTGGAATATGCCCAAGATTCACTGAGTGGTGGAGAAGATAAACGTGACAGCAGGTTTGAGAAAGGTTGTGAAGACAAATTGGAATTTTATTTGTCCCGGTCATGCCGATCTGTTTTAGTAAACTGGCTCATGTTGCATAAATGATGGTCACTTGAATGCTCTGTCAGTCACAGCTTTACTCAGCAGCCTGACACTGGCTAGAAACATTGCTAGGAAATGCCAAGCAACTCCTCCAAGATACATTTCAGAAGTTAATGTTTCCATATCATTAAATTATCTTTTTAAAATTTTCTGTAAGTTTATCTGTTTATGGCAGAAAATTTCAAGTTAAGTAAGAGGGTAAGCCATTAGCTTTGGAATCTCTCTTCTGAAAGGCATGAGGTCAGAAGGTAGAGACTGTTGAAGGAAGCCAAGAGAAATTGGTTAGCATGCTTCTGGCTGCAAATAATAGAAACCCAGGTGCCAAAAGTCTTAAATGACCATAACAATAATGTCTCACATAGCTAAGTCTTAAGTAGGGTGGCCTCAGGGCTGTTTGATACCATGCCTCAGTGTTATCAAAATGATATCAAGTATCTTTTTTTAAAAATAATCTTTACTCTCCTATCCTTTGAGTTTGTTTCATCTTAAGACTGACAGAAAGAAGGCTGAATCAGTTCTGAGTAGCCCATTTATAGGCAATAATACCCAGATGTGGAAGAAGGAGTCTCTTCTCATGCTTCTCTTTTTTTCTAGAATCCCCCTATTAGCCTTTTCTCACATCTTCTTATCCAGAATTGGATCACATTCCCATTCCTAAATCAATTTTTGGCAAAGAAGATAGAATTAGCCACATTCCACTGAGTCTGACCCTGGAGTTGTTGTCCATATGGAAGAAAGGTGGGTACTTAGACAAAATTAGATTCTGCTAAAAAAAGAAAGAAGAGGGGATGGGTGCTGGGTAGGTACTGATATTTTTCACCAAAGCCCATATGTAGGTTTCTAATCTTAGTGAAAATGTGCTTTCAGTGGATAGAGATCTATGACACACTGTATGATGGGATATGTATGTCTAAGGAAAACTAGGCAGTCTATGTGAATGCAAACCAGTTACTGAAACTGCTTTCTGGATGACAAGACATCACACCACATCATAAAATGGGCACAGATTATGAAAAGGGTCATACCTAGACTGATTTTAAATTAAAAGGCCTCTCTCTAAGGAGACACACTATTTCAGTGGAGGGTCTTTATGAAAAAGTTGATGTCTCAGATATCTTATTGCATTAACTTTGCGTTGGATAACCATGTCCACATTAGATGTGTCACACTGAAGTTTTAAAATGCCTTCTTTTAGTTGTGTGAAACCTTTGCTTCGAACTAGGCTAGGAAAAGAAGAAATATGTTTTTATGAGTTTGTTGTTTTTCAGTCTTTGTTATAAATGGAAAGTTATGAACATTTCAAGAAATACTATCTTTTTAAGTGGTTAGCTGTCAAATTACTATAGTTATACCCGGAGATAGAGAGGAAATCTTTGTAAAACCTGCAACAATTCTACAAGATTATTCAAACTTATGGGTTTTTTTTAGCATATTTTTCCAGCACTAATTTATTTAAACTTCTCTTGGAGCCATAATGTGTAGTTCTTCTTTTTCCAGTATAGTACCTGAGCATAATAGTATGGTTGGAAATTTCATTCCATCAGATCTATTATTCTACATAGTGATAGGAATATTTAATGTCAGTTTCTTCACAAATAATGCTTGAGGAAAAATTTCACTCCTTTCACTGGCAGCTTATATTAATATTCCTCACCTTGAATGACAAATATAGAAGAAAGAGAAATTCCAAAAGAGAGACATTGTTTTCTTTCTTTCTTTGTTGTTTTTAGAAGACATATTTTTGCTCCATAATGTTTCTTGGTTTCATGGCTTTGTTTTGAGTTCTCTTCTCCATCTTTCCTTCTTATTTACTCCAGTAATGCAAACTTGACCTTGACTTTAAGGATAAAGCATTTTCAGACTGTGCAGTCAGCAGAGAATAGAAAAAAATCAATGTAAAACATATTAGAGAAGAATAAAGGTACGAGTAATGCCAAAGTGCTGGGAAGTTGTGCAGGAATTAGAAACAACTGAGGTAATACTTTAAGTACTTGAATATACTACACTGAGATTTTCTTACATGGGAGTGGGTTAGAATTATGGTAATTTAAAGCCTAGACCATTTTCAAAGCATTTGTAGGGGCTAAAAATTACTTTTGACATGTCAGAAATGAGAGTTCTGTTTCATTCCCTGCCCCTCCCCAAAACTCCTTTTTTCCTTCCCTGATGAAGGGGAAACAATCAGTCCGTAGACCTGACATGGCACACAAGTTTAGGAGTGTTTCCTGATGCCTCATGGCTGAAAATTACACTGAAAAAATTTTGAGGCCTTTTATATCAGCATTGGAAATAAACCTAATTTTGAATGAGAACATATTTTGATTTTATAAAGATTCATACCCCATGTAAAAACAAAACAGGTTGAATAGAATCACAATGAAATTTTTTATCAGAAAACTATCCATGTAGCCCTTTCTAGAATCCAGCTACAGACCTTGGAAAGAAAGAAAACAAAATGTTAGATCAATCGTCATTTATGACAAGGATTAACTTCTCTTTTTCCTCTTTATTTACCATTAGATTCAAACACAAATTAGACATAGGAAAAAAATCCCACTATTTGTTGAAGCTTAATATTTACTAAAACTTACTGAAGTAGAGGATGATCAGAGAAGATTTTAGAGTGATCAAAGAAAATTTTAACCTTCATATATGTGTATATATATATATATTTGTATGTATATACACATATCATCTACATAGATGCAAACATAAAAAACCAAACTGGTTTTTAATCATATTACTATATAAAAATAGAGTTTGTCTGATTTTAAGTTAATGATTAAGCCCAAACAGACTCTATTGTATTATCTGGAAAATGTAAAACATTTTCTCAAGAAGAGATTAACATTAAATATATGGCAATTTCTCTAAAAATATAAATTAAATGTGTATTATAATTGGGATAGAGAGAATTATTCGATAACTCAGATTATTAGACATACATGTTAGAGATGATTATGTCTAAAGTAAAGTCTTTGTTATCTAACATTCTTTCAAAGCTTGTTACTTTTGCACTAACCTCACATACTAAATTTTATAAACGTACAAGAATGCACTGAGGACAGAGCACTAGGTAGGCTCATTGATAACCATGAATGTCAGTTACTGGCAGAAATGGGTATTGATGACTTTGCCCATATCACAGTTGAAAGTGAGGAAGATTGAAAAGCATTTTCCCCCCCTTAGGAAGCATTTGAAATAATTCCCTGGAAAAAAAAGAAATCTATATTATGGGCTGAGTAGGGGAAGGTAAAAGTTAAGCCATTACTTTGATCAGTGTAGTAAGTTCAAAGATTGTTTCCACTACATCGTAATCTTACATCTACATCTTATTTCAAATTTGCCAGTCTCCCTTAAAGGGTCAAAAAAGACAGGGTCTTCCAAGCTTAATCAAATATGTGCATCTTAATTCATGGAAAATCAGCAGGGAAACAAGAAAGATTCTCTCCACTAACATTGATTTTCCTTGTATTTATTTTTTCAGTCTGAACACTCCAGGCAAAAATTCACTTGGCTTCAACTAATTTGCAAATACCATCATTCACTGCTGTTTTGCTACCCATTTCTCAAATCTCAATTAAATGTGATGACAGTTTACTTGCTAGAAACACAGAAAGGTTCTTTCCCAACCAGAGGTCTTCACTCATTTCCTGTTAGTGGACTTGGCAAGTGGAGTCAAAACATCCATTACTGAGGCTGAGTTTTAATTTAGAAGGTTATCACCAGAGTCAGCTAAATAATTATAAAATCCTTTAAAAAATGCAAACCACAACAGAAATGTATAGTAACAGCTGAGAACAATATATATATCATAAAACCTGTTGACAATGGATTTTCAAAAGGGTGAATTTTAGATTCCTACTTTCCACAACCTACTGAGTCACCCCTAGGATGAACTAAAAAGTCTCTTCTCTCTGTAACTATGTTTCATGCTAAAACCAAAAACAACAACACAAAAAATTACTCTGCAAGTCTTGATGCTCTGGCTCAGACTCCACATTCCTTGTAAAACTAAAAGCAAGGAGTGAGACGAGACACAGTTTTTGCCTTAAAAAATGCCAATGAGGAAGGAAAGAAAATATGGCTTACTTTTCCCTTATTTCTTGTACACTAATAATATAAATATAATTAAGTATAAACTTTGGGTGGTATGACTTTGAGACAATGAGGCCTAAACAAATCATAGAATGTTAGAAATATCCCTTTGTGTAACATGGGTATCCACTTCATGTCAACAGGTACTCAACAGATGTTAGCCACAATGGATAAAAAGCAAACTATCAGGAGTATTTGACAGAAACCAAGTGGTCAACCCTTCCCTTTGTAGCTGAAGAACTGAAGCCCAAGTAAGAGACTTGGCCCTAGCTCATACAGTGGGCCACTGGCAGCCAGGCACAGTGACTCCAATACCTCTTCACTGTCACAGAACCTCTTTGGGCCTCAGCTCATGATTTGATAACAGTAGTAACTCTACTTACCCAAGGGTTATTAGTCAAAAGTAACAGAGGTTGTGGGAATTTCTTTAAAATTTTAATTCACGGTACAGTGCCTTGCATGTGGCAGGCACTTCATAAATCTCTGAGGAACGGAATTCATCTAATAGCTGTGGTCAGGGCTGGCTCTGATCACTCCTCAAAGCTCATTGTGCTTGCTTGGACTCTTTAATCAGGCATATGCAACCAACCCCTCTGACCTTTATTACATGGTGGGTGCAATCACCTGCTCTGTGGGAACAGAGACAGGCGGCCTCCACCTGGCCAGGGACTGCCAGGATGGAGACAACTTTTCTTTTGTTCAGAAACTAGGGGTGCTCTGCTTGACCCTGGTATGAACTCTCACTGAAATATTTAGAAACCGAACTGTCTCTGCCAATCTACCTGCCCCTGGCAACCTTCATTTTACCTGCTTTTCTCTCTAAGACAGAAAAATCAGTTGGAAAGTATTTCCCCTCCATGGTGTCTTCCAGTCCTGGAGAGAGCACTGGGGACACACTGGATGGCCCTTACTGCCTGCACAGTTCCCTGCCTGGCCTGTGTATGCTGCCTTGGAGGACAGGCTTCTACACGAATATAGAGAAGATGTGGCAAAGGGCAACTGGCTCTGAAAATGGGAAAAAAAGAAAAGAAAATGCTAAAAACCCACTTAATACTGAAAAATTTTGGGTGTCTTACACCCCCTGCTCTGTTTCGGCTGGCCTTAGGGATACGTTGTGTTGTTTGCTGACTTAAAAAAAAAGAAAAAAAGCTGTTATGGCTTTTTTTGTCCAGTAAGTACATTACTGCATATGGTTAATTGTATTTACACATCTTGGCTAAATGAGATTTTAAAAAGGGAAGGACTCTGGGAATATTTTTAAAGAGCGTACAGTGAGTAGAGATGGGCAGGACTTCTGCCAGTTCTGTCTTGCTCTGTGCCTTTTCTCATATACTTTTCCCTCGTTCTCTCTCTTTTTCCCATCCTTCTTTCCCAAGTAACCACTATGCTCCCAGCACCACCACTGTAGGACATCCGTGGTGCCTATCTGAAGAGAGACGGAGGAGGAGAAGTAGAGTTAGAGGACAGGGGAAGCAAAGGATAGGGAAAGACACCATAAGAAATAGCTTTGAAATGAGTAAATCCCTGCACATAGCTATTGGAATGACAGTCTTGTCTTTACTCCAATTAGTTCACCAACTTTAACATCATGACTTATCAATACTCATGAACTCCTAGAACAAGTGATGAGTGCATTGTGGTTCAGTAAATGAGCACCCCACAGAGATCCCTGATTTGTGGAACTTTATGGTCACTGGAGTTACATGAACTGTATGATCAATGTCAAATCTCTTGGTCTCTCTGAGCCTCAGTTTCCACATCTATTAGATAGGGATGATGCCCACTCTTTTCCTCACAAAGTTGTTTTAAGAAAGAAATGAGACAAGGTTTGTGAAACCATAAAACATGATGTCAGTAAAGGATATATAGATTTATAATTTTATTTCTATTTTATCTTACAGAAGAATTTACAAACTGAATGTAGAGTTAAGCTTGAATTCTGTACTGGATTGACATATTTTGCTGGCCATAAGCTCTATTCATTCAGACAGGCATGTCATTCCCTGCAAAGTTTACCCCAGGCATTTCTGTGCACTGCAGTTGATACCTTATGTGCCTTCACAGATCCAGTCTTGGGCTCCTGCTACTCTTCCCCACCAGCCTGTACCCATATGAAGAGTAGAGCCTTGCCCAGCAGTCTGGCCCCAAAGCCCTCCATGCTTGAGGCCCACAGGGTGGCAGGCTTCTGGGAAGTGAATAGGGAAGAGCTTCCTGGTTTTGCTGTTACACCTAGCTAAGTGGGCCCCACTGTAGTGCAGGGGAGCATGGTGTCATTCACACATCTAGCACTGGGAGTGGGGCTGTTGCAGTAGCACTAGGACTGGCCATTGTACCTGGATCCCCTCTCACTCTCCGTTCCATGGCTGAGGCAGGCTTGTCATGTCACATTCCTCTCTGGATCACTTTTCCCTCAGAAATTCTGCAAAATCCTTCTGGCACTATAGCTTCCTTCGCCTCCCTACACCCTTAGTCCTCTATGCATTTCTGTATGCATTTGATCCTCAACTGGGAATATAGTTTGAAGTTTTTTAAGAGATTCTTCATCCACCACATAAGTCACCAGATTAATAGAAACAGCTTAATGGACAGATTTCTTCTAAAGCTAAATGCCAGATATATCTGTACCTAAGTTCCAGGTTAACTGAGACTTGTCTTCTCTCACCCCATTCATACTTATTATGGTGAAACCTCCTCTGAATGGCGTCATAATGAGCTCTTTACAGTTAAACAAATTAACAGAAATATTTTAATTAGTGTCCCAGAGAAATATATAAAGTCTTTTATTTTTCTGAGACCCATATCCCTGGGGGTTTATGTATAACACGATGAAGGTTTAAAATGGGGAAGATGTGAAAGCTTAATAATCTTTTAGATTGCCAAAGAAGTGAAAAAAAAAGCCGAATCACTCGTTAATGAATTATGAAGAAGCTAGTTCCTTGTGAAATAGTATTCATGGTGTTTAAAATAAATTTTTGTTATTGGCAAAGATTTTATTTTCACATGTCTTCTAGCATATGACTTCAGTCACACATAAACCATTTTTACCATTTAACTTGAAACTGTAAATAGTTCATTCACTTGATCATATCTATATTATTCAATCTTAGCAGCACCATATAAGTTGTTAAACAGAGTCTATTCATTAGAAACAAAATCTATACCCAAAGAATAATTTATGAATCAGATCACTCAGCATATATTTATTGAGTGTTTATTATGTGCTAGATGCTGGAGTGACAGAAAATGAACAAGATGTAGATCCTGCCTTGAGGGATAGCAGGTGATTTCTTCAAGACCCTATATTAGTGTATCATAACATTCAGGAGTCAGACAGGAGTTACACTGATCATAAATCGATAACCTCATTTCAGGGCTCAAACACAGAGATAAGCAAATAAAGCCCAGGCCTGCCCTGGGCAGTATTGACTGAAGCAACAAATGACTTCTAATAGCAAGAGGCAATGAATAATTTTGCTACCAAGAGTGAAAGAAAATTCCCCTTTCTCTCGCAATCCCTTTCACTTAAATAGCATTTGGATTTCTTAAAAATCCACAAAGTTTATATTAAAGCACTATCCATTAATGCTTTATTTGGCTTAGAAGGGCAAGATCTGGGAAATGTTATCTTGGGGAACAGAGTGGGTTTGAGGGGACAATTGTCTTTTACTTGCAGTGGAAAAGCTGATCATCCGGTTTGCCATTTCTCCTTTATTTGTCATAGTTTCTGGACAATACTGGAAGCTAACATTTCAAGGCTTTTAAGGATTTGGAGACTCAGAATAGTTGAGGCAGTGTGGCAAAATTGTTAGGATCCCGACTCTGGGGACAGTTGGCCTGGGCTCCAATCCCAGTTGTGTCATGTACTCAAGGTGTGATCTTGGGCAACTTACCAAACTTCTGATTGCCTAGTTTCCTCATTACAAATATGGGATAATAATAATAGTATTATCTCTTAGGGTTGTTGTGAGGATTAAATGATGATGTTAAATTCTTAGTACAATGCCTGCCTATGGTAAGTGATATAAGTGTTAGTTATTATTGTATCTTAGCTGTTAAAGTACAAAGATAATTTTGAAGACAGTTATCATTCACCTTCTCATTCTCTTTTTTCCCCCATAAAGCCACTACCTAAGTTGGAAGTATGCAATAAAGGGGCCAGATGATTACATGGAAAATAAAAGATATTTCTCAAGCATGAGCAGAATTATGAATAATCTATAGGGTAATTAAAATTGTGATTTAGTAATAACAATTTAAGGAGATTTATCAGTGAACATAGTTGGGAATGATATTTAATCAAGAAAATCTTAGATTTGATATTTATTTATTTATATTTATTATATCATATATCTGTTTATTTATGTTCATGAATACCTGTTTGGGCTGAAAATAATTTAAGACAGCTTACAAAGATGCATATTATATAACAAGATAATCTTAAATTGAAATTAGTAGGAAAAATTAGATAAAGGGAAAATAAAGTTATGAAATAAGGAGACAGCATTTTATATGTGAAATTGTACTTTGAAGAACCATGCACTTGTTATTTGTGGTCCATCATGTTGGTTCTAAGATGTCTAGTGGACAAATTTAAGAAAAGAAATCAAAGTTATAATACGATTCATTAAGATCACCATGTAAAACAAATAAGTTGCTCAGGCAAAAGATGATCATTACTGATACTGTGATAAGAGTGTTTCTCCCACGTGGCTCAGTTTTATTTTTACTTATTTATTTATTAAAAGTAAACCAGAATTTATTTATATGCATATGGAAACTCACAAAATAAGTAGTTGGTAAATGGCTAAAATTAGATGCTTATATATCTAACTTAAGAAAGAAAAGGGAGAGGGGATGAGAAACCTGCATGGGAAGAATAAATGGGTTTCTAGTGGACCAAACTGGAGATAAGAAAGCTTGTGATAATCTTTGTTTATGCAGGTACAAGTGGTATTTTCCATATTTTCATGGCCATAAAACTCTCCTCGGGATGGAAATTTATGACGGTTTCATTTCCATAAGTTTCTGCATTTAGTGAGATAAGGGAAGCTCCAAGAAGGCTTTTTTCTGCATCTTTTGAATCTCAAATGTCCTTAGTTTCAAATATTCTTCATATTAACTCTGAGGGTCCAAGTGGGTTCCTTCAATCTTATCTACATGTTCACAGAGAAAGTTTTTACTAAGAAAACAAGTGATTCTAGAAAACTATACTTTTTCCTTGCCTTCCTAGAAACTCCCATTTCCTGAGTTCAAATTTATTCTGATAGTCATATACTGTAATGTTTTTTCTGTTTTTTGGTTACTCTTCATTTTCCCATAATCCTTTCTTTGAATTTGTGCATTTATTTTATTTCATTAATTTGTTTTTTTAACAACTTTATTGGAGTATAATTGCTTTACAGTGGTGTGTTAATTTCTACTGTATAACAAAGTGAATCAGCTATATGTATACATATATCCCCATATTCCTTCCTTCTTGCGTCTCCCTCCCACCCTCTCTATCCCACCCCTCTAGGTGGACACAAAGCACAGAGCTGATCTCCCTGTGCAATGCGGCTGCTTCCCACTAGCTATCTATTTTACATTTGGTAGTATATATGTGTCCATGCCACTCTCTCACTTTGTCTCAGCTTACCGTTCCCCCTCCCCGGGTCCTCAAGTCCATTCTCTACATCTGTGTCTTTATTCCTGTCCTACCCCTAGGTTCTTCAGAACTTTTTTTCTTTTTAGATTCCATATACATGAGTTAGCATATGGTATTTGTTCTCCTCTTTCTGACTTACTTCACTCTGTATAACTGACTCTAGGTCCATCCACCTCACTACAAATAACTCAATTTCGTTTCTTCTTCTGGCTGAGTAATATACCATTGTGTATATGTGCCATATCTTCTTTATCTATTCATCTGTCAGTGGACACTTAGGTTGCTTCCATGTCCTGCCTATTGTAAGTAGAACTGCAATGAACATTGTGGTACATGACTCTTTTTTTTTAACATCTTTATTGGAGTATAATTGCTTTCCAATGGTGTGTTACTTTCTGCATTATAACAAAGTGAAGCAGTCATACATATACATATATCCCCATATCTCTTCCCTCTTGGGTCACCCTGCCTCCCACCCTCCCTATCCCACCCCTCTAGTTGGTCACAAAGCACCGAGCTGATCTCCCTGTGCGATGCGGCTGCTTCCCACTAGCTATCTATTTTACATGTGGTAGTGTATATAAGTCCATGCCACTCTCTCACTTCACTCTCTCACTTCACCCCAGCTTACCCATCCCCCTCCCCATGTCCTCAAGTCCATTCTCTAGTAGGTCTGTGTCTTTATTCCCATCTTGCCCCTAGGTTCTTCATGACCTTTTTTTTTTTTTTTGATTTCATATATATGTGTTAGCATACAGTATTTGTTTTTCTCCTTCTGACTTACTTCACTATGTATGACAGACCCTAGGTCCATCCACCTCACTACAAATAACTTAATTTTGTTTCTTTTTATGGCTTAGTAATATTCCATTGTATATATGTGCCACATCTTCTTTATCCATTCATCTGTCAATGGACACTTAGGTTGCTTCCATGTCCTGGCTATTGTAAATGAGCTGCAACGAATATTTTGGTACATGACTCTTTTTTGTGTGTGTGTGTGGTATGTGGGCCTCTCAATGCTGTGGCCTCTCCCATTGCAGAGCACAGGCTCCGGACGTGCAGGCCCAGCGGCCACAGCTCATGGGCCCAGCTGCTCCGCGGCATGTGGGATCCCCCCAGACTGGGGCACGAACCCGCGTCCCCCGCATTGGCAGGCAGACCCTCAACCACTGTGCCACCAGGGAAGCCCTTACATGACTCTTTTTGAATTATGGTTTTCTCAGGTTATATGCCCAGTAGTGGGATTGCTGGGTCATATGGTAGTTCTATTTTTGTTTTCTAAGGAACCTCCATACTGTTCTCCATGGTGGCTGTATCAATTTACATTCGACCAACAGTGCAAGAGGATTCCCTCTTCTCCACACCCTCTCCAGCATTTATTGTTTGTAGGTTTTTTGCTGATGGCAATTCTGACTGGTGTGAGGTGATACCTAATTGTAGTTTTTTTTTTTTTTTTTTTTTGGTGGTACGTGGGCCTCTCATTGTTGTGGCCTCTCCCGTTGCGGAGCACAGACTCCGGACGCGCAGGACCAGCAGCCATGGCTCACAGGCCCAGACGCTCCGTGGCATGTGGGATCTTCCCGGACCGGGGCACGAACCCGTGTCCCCTGCATTGGCAGGCGGACTCTCAACCACTGCGCCACCAGGGAAGCCCCTAATTGTAGTTTTGATTTGCATTTCTCTAATGATTAGTGATGTTGAGCATGATTTCATGTGTTTGTTGGCGATCTGTATATCTTCTTTGGAGAAATGTCTAGTTAAGTCTTCTGACCGTTTTTGGATTGGGTTGTTTGTTTCTTTGATATGAGCTGCATGAGCTGCTTGTATATTTTGGAGATTAATCCTTTGTCAGTTGCTTCATTTGCAAATATTTTCTCCCATTCTGAGGGTTGTCTTTTTGTGTTGTTTATGGTTTCCTTTGCTGTGCAAAGGTTTTAAGTTTCATTAGGTCCCATTTGTTTATTTTTGTTTTTATTTCCATTACTCTAGGACGTGGGTCAAAAAGGATCTTGCTGTGATTTATGTTATAGAGTGTTCAGCCTATGTTTTCCTCTAAGAGTTTTATAATGTGTGGCCTTACATTTAGGTCTTTAATACATGTTGAGTTAATTTTTGTGTATGGTGTTAGGGAGTGTTCTAATTTCATTCTTTTACATATAGATGTCCAGTTTTCCCAGCGCCATTTATTGAAGAGGCTGTCTTTTCTCCATTGTATATTCTTGCCTCCTTTATCAAAGATAAGGTGACCACATGTGTGTGGGTTTATCTCTCGGCTTTCTATCCTGTTCCATTGATCTATATGTCTGTTTTTGTGCCAGTATCATACTTTCTTGATTACTGCAGCTTTGTCGTAGAGTTTGAAGCCTGGGAGTCTGTTCCCTCCAGCTCCTTTTTCCTTCTCAAGGTTGCTTTGGCTATTCGTGTTCTTTTGTGTTTCCATAAAAATTGCAAAATTTCTGTTCTAGTTCTGTGAAAAATGCCTTTGTAGTTTGATAGGGATTACATTGAATCTGCAGATTGCTTTGGGTAGTATGGCCATTTTCACAATGTTGATTCTTCCAATAAAAGAACATGATATATCTCTCCATCTGTTTGTATCATTTTTAATTTATTTTATCAGTGTCATAGTTTTCTGCATACAGGTCTTTTGTCTCCTTAGGTAGTTCTATTCCTCTATTTTTTGTTGTTGCATTCGTAAATGGGAGTCTTTCTTTAATTTGTCTTTCAGATTTTTCTTCATTAATGTATAGTAATGCAACAGATTTCTGTGCATTAATTTTGTAGCCTCCTACTTTACCAAATTCACTACTAGTTTTCTAATAGCATCTTTAAGATTCTCTATGTATAATATCATGTCATCTGAAAACAGTGACAGTTTTACTTCTTTTCTGATTTGGTTTCCTTTTATTTCTTTTTCTTCTCTGATTTCTGTGGCTAAAACTTCCAAAAGTATGTTGAGTAATAGTGGTGAGAGTTGGTAACGTTGTCTTGTTCCTGATCTTAGTGGAAATGGTTTCAGTTTTTCACCATTGAGAATGATGTTGGCTGTAGCTTTGTCATATATGGCCTTTATTATGTTGAGGTAAGTTCCCTGTATGCCTACTTTCTGGATGGTTTTTATCATAAATGGGTGTTGAATTTTATCAAAAGATTTTTCTGCATCTATTGAGAAAATCATATGGTTTTTCTCCTTCAGTATGTTAATATGGTTTATCACATTGATTGATTTCTGTATATTGAAGAATTCTTGCATTCCCATGATAAACACCAGTTGATCATTGTGTATGATCCTTTTAATGTGCTGTTGGATTTTGTTTGCTAGTATTTTGTTGAGGATTTTTGCATCTATGTTCATCAGTGATATTCACCTGTAGTTTTCTTTTTCTGTGATATCTTTGTCTTGTTTTGGTATCAGGGTGATGGTGACCTCATAGAATGAGTTTTGGAGTGTTCCTCCCTCTGCTATATTTTGGAAGAGTTTGAGAAGGATAGATGTTAGCTTTTCTCTAAATGTTTGATAGAATTCGCCTGTGAAGCCATCTGGTCCTGGGCTTTTGTTTGTTGGAAGATTTTTAATCAAAGTCTCAATTTCAGTGCTTGTGATTGGTCTGTTTATATTTTCTATTTCTTCCAGGGTTCAGTCTCAGACCATTGTGCTTTTCAAAGACTTTGTCCATTTCTTCCAAGTTGTCCATTTTATTGGCATATAGTTACTTGTAGTAATCTCTTATGATCATTTTTATTTCTGCATTATCAGTTGTTACTCCTCCTTTTTAATTTCTAATTCTGTTGATTTGAGTCTTCTCCCATTTTTCTTTTTGAGTCTGGCTAATGGTTTATCAATTTTGTGTATCTTCTCAAAGAACCAGCTTTTAATTTTATTGATCTTTGCTATTATTTCCTTCATTTCTTTTTCATTTATTTCTGATCTAATCTTTATGATTTCTTTCCTTCTGCTAACTTTGGGGTTTTTTTGTTCTTTTTTCTCCAATTGCTTTAGGTGTAAGATTAGGTTGTTTATCTGAGATTTTTCTTGTTTCTTGTGGTAGGATTGTATTGATATAAACTTCCCTCTTAGAACTGCTTTTGCTTTATCCCCTAGCTTTTGGGTCATCGTGTTTTCATTGTCACTTGTTTCTAGGTATTTTTTGATTTCCTCTTTGATTTCTTTAGTTATCTCTTGGTCATTTAATAGTGTATTGTTTAACCTCCATACGTTTGTATTTTTTACAGATTTTTTCCTGTAATTGATATATAGTTTCATAATGTTGTGATTGGAAAAGATACTTGATACGATTTCAATTTTCTTAAATTTACCAAGGTTTGATTTGTGACATGATATAAGCTATCCTGGAAAATGTTCCATGAGCACTTGAGAAGAAAGTGTATTCTGTTCTTTTTGGATGGATTGTCCTATAAATATCAATTAAGTCCATCTTTTTTAATGTGTCATTTAAAGCTTTTGTTTCCATATTTATTTTCATTTTCGATGATCTGTCCTTTGGTGAAATTGGGGTGTTAAAGTCCCCTACTATGATTGTGTGTCAATTTCCCCTTATGGCTGTTAGCATTTGCTTCATATATTGAGGTGCTCCTATGTTGGGTGCATAAATATTTACAATTGTTATATCTGTTTTTTGGATTGATCCCTTGATCATTATGTAGTGTCCTTCTTTGTCTCTTGTAATAATCTTTATTTTAACGTCTATTTTGTCTGATATGAGAATTGCTACTCCAGCTTTCTTTTGATTTCCATTTGCATGGAATATATTTTTCCATCCCCTCACTTTCAGTGTGTATGTGTCCCTAGGTCTGAAGTAGGTCCTTGTAGACAGCATATATATGGGTGTTGTTTTTGTATCCATTCAGCCAGTCTATGTCTTTTGGTTGGAGCATTTAATCCACTTACATTTAAGGTAATTATCGATATGTATATTCCTATTACCATTTTCTTAATTGTTTTGGGGTTGTTATTGTAGGTCTTTTCCTTCTCTTGTGTTTCCTACCTAGAGAAGTTCCTTTAGCATTTGTTGTAAAGCTGGTTTGGTGGTGCTGAATTCTCTTAGCTTTTGCTTGTCTGTAAAGGTTTTAATTTCTCTGTCGAATCATGATGAGTTCCTTGCTGGGTGGAGTAATCTTTTTGTAGATTTTTCCCTTTCAGCACTTTAAATGTATCCTGCTACTCCCTTCTGGCTTGCAGAGTTTCTGCTGAAAGATCAACTGTTAACCTTTTGGGGATTCCCTTGTATGTTATTTGTTGCTTTTCTGTTGCTGCTTTTAATATTTTTCCTTTGTATTTAATTTTTGATAAGTTGATTAATATGTGTCTTGGCATGTTTCTCCTTGGATTTATCCTGTTTTGGACTCTCTGCACTTCCTGGACTTTATTGACTATTTCCTTTCCCATAGTAGGGAAGCTTTCAACTACAATCTCTTCAAATATTGTCTCAGACCCTTTATTTTTCTCTTCTTCTTCTGGTACCCCTATAATTCAAATGTTTGTGCATTTAATGTTGTCCCAGAGGTCTCTGAGACTGTCCTCAATTCTTTTCATTCTTTTTTCTTTATTCTACTCTGTGGTAGTTATTTCCACTATTTTATCTTCCAGGTCACTTATCCATTCTTCTGTTTCAGTGATTCTGCTATTGACTCCTTCTTGGAAATTTTTAATTTCATTTATTGTGCTGTTCATCATTGTTTGTTTGCTCTTTAGTTCTTCTAGTTCCTTGTTAATCCTTTCTTGTGTTTTCTCCATTCTATTTTCAAGATTTTTGATCATCTTTACTATCATTACTCTGAATTCTTTTTCAGGTAGACTGCCTATCTCCTCTTCATTTCTTTGGTCTGGTTGGTTTTTACCTTGCTCCTTCATCTGCTGAATATTTCTCTGTCTTCTCATTCTACTTAATTTACTGTGTTTGGGGTCTCCTTTTCTCAAGGTGCAAGTTCATGGTTCCCATTGTTTTTGGTGTCTTCCCCCAGTGGGTAAGGTTGTCTCAGTGGGTTCTGTAGGCTTCCTGTTGGAGGTGACTCGTGCCTGTGTTCTGGTGGATGAGGCTGGATCTTGTCTTTCTGTGGAGCAGGACCATGTCTGGTGGTGTGTTTTGGGGTGTCTGTGGACTTATTATGATTTTAGGCAGCCTCTCTTCTAATGGGGGGGTTGTGTTCCTGTCTTGCTTGTTGTTTGGCATGGGGTGTCCAGCACTGTGGCTTTCTGGTCAGTGAGTGGAGCTCGTTCTTAGCATTGAGACGGAGAAATCTGGGAGAGCTCTTGCCGATTGATATTATATTGGGCCAGGAGGTTTCTGGTGGACCAGTTTTGTGAACTTGGCTCTCCCAACTCAGAGGCTCAGGCTTGACACCCGGCCAGAGCACCACGACCCTGTCAGCCACTCGGCTCAGAAGAAGAGGGAGAAAAAATAGAAAGAAAGGAAAAATAAATAAATAAATAAAGTTATTAAAATAAGAAATAAAAAAATATTATTACAATAAAAACATTAAAAAGTAATTTTAAAAAAGAAAGAAAGAAGAGTGCAACCAAGCCAATAAACAAATCCACAAATGATAACATGTGCTCAAAACTATACAAAAAAAAAAAAAAAAAAGGACAGACAGAATGCTAGGACAAATGGTGAAAACAAACCTATACAGACAAGATCACAGAAAGAAGCATACACATACACACTCACAAAAAGAGAAAAAGGAAAAAATATATATATATAAAAGGAAGAGAGCAACCAAATCAATAAACAAATCTACCAGTGATAATAAGCTCTAAATACTAAACTAAGATAAACATAAAACCAGAAACAAATTAGAGGCAGAAAGCAAACCCCAAGTCTACAGTTGCTCCCAAAGTCCACTGCCTCAATTTCGGGATGATTCGTTGTCTATTCAGGTATTCCACAGATGCAGGGTACATCAAGTTGATTATGGAAATTTAATCTGCTGCTCCTGTGGCTGCTGGGAGAGTTTTCCTTTTCTCTTCTTTGTTTGCATAGCTCCTGGGGTTCAGCTTTGGATTTGGCCCCGCCTCTTCATGTAGGTCACCCTCTGGCATCTATTTTTTTCCCAGACAGGAGGGGGTTAAATGAGCATCTGACTAAGGGGCTCTGGTTTACTCAGTCCGTGGGGAGAGAGTGGTACCAAATGCGGGGCGAGCTTTTGGTGGTAGAGGCCGGCATGATGTTGCAACAGCCTGAGGTGCACCATGTGTTCTCCCAGGGAAGTTGTTCCTGGATCTCAGGACCCTGGCAGTGGTAGGTTGCCCAGGCTCCTGGGAATGGGAGGTGTGGATAATGATCTGTGCTTGCACACAAGCTTTTTGGTGGCTGCCGCAGCAGCCTTAGTGTTTCATGCCCATCTCTGGTTTCCAAGCTGATAGCTGCGGCTCGCGCCCATCTCTGGAGCTCATTTAGGTGGTGCTCTGAATCCCCTCTCCTCGCACACCCCAAAACAAATGTCTCTTGCCTCTTAGGCAGGTCCAGACTTTTTCTCAGACTCCCTCCTGGCTAGCTCTGGCATACTAGCCCCCTTCAGGCTGTGTTCACGCAGCCAACCCCAGTCCTCTCCCTGGGTTCTGACCTCTGAAGCCCGAGCCTCAGCTGCCAGCCCCCACCCACCCTGGTGGGTGAGCAGACAAGCTTCTCAGGCTGTTGAGTGCTAGTTGGCACTGATACTCTGTGTGGTAATCTCTCCACTTTGCCCTCTGCACCCCTGTTGCTGTGCTCTCCTCCGTGTCTCCAAAGCTTCCTCCTCCACCCCCTGGAAACTTTTCCTCCTTCACAGCTCCCTACCAGAGATGCAGGTCCCATCCCTCTTCTTTTTTCTCTGTTTTTTCTTTTTTCTTTTGCCCTACCCAGGTATGTGGGGAGTTTTTTGCCTTTTGGGAAGTCTGAGGTCTTCTGCCAGCATTCAGTAGGTGTTCTTTAGGAGTTATTCCACATGTAGATGCATTTTTGATGTATTTGTGGGGAGGAAGGTGATCTCCACGTCTTACTCCTCTGCCATCTTGAAGGTCCCCCCACCATTGCTGAGTTTTAAAATTCAACCGAATCTTGGGATATGGTCATTAATAGATTCATAGAGTAACTGTTTACTTAGCCCCTACCCATAGAAATTATTGTGTTAGGTGCTACGGGGAACAGAAAGATGTCTAAAACTGTCCCTGGTCTCAGAGAATATGCATCCAGTAGAGTATGTGTAATACATTAATAAACTAAGTTTGAGGTAGATAGTACTGATGAGTGGTACAGATGTGGTGTTAAAAGGAGCAATTTAAGTCTCATAGCAATCTATGGATGACCCCAGGAGAAGAACAGGTACATTCTTTGTACTTTCTAATGTATTAACTATGCTAATTTCTTAAAGGTGGTTTTTAAATAATGATTCTCCAATTGGGATTTCAAAAGCCACAGAATGCAGTATAATGCACAGTCAACTCAGAACTATTAAAGGTAATTGGGGGCAAGATTTGGTATAGATACTAGAAACCGATGGATAATTCTATCCCCTGACCCTGTATATGACTTAGATCATGAACTTATAAACTGAGTCTCAAGCATCACACTAATTCTTTATCACAAATTGTCAAAAGTTGGTTCTACAGTTTTCAGAGAGAGCAAAGCAAAAATCCACTCTTTTTGTAAATGGTATGTGCATTCATTCTATACATTTATTCAACATTATTGGATATTTATTATGTAGTGGGGGTAGTACTGGGCATAGAAGTACAACAAAAGTGAAATTTGGTATGTGCATTCATTCTATACATTTATTCAACATTATTGGATATTTATTATGTTGTGGGGGTAGTACTGGGCATAGAAGTACAACAAAAGTGAAATTTGGTTCTTTTCTGAAGGGAAAGAATTCATTGTTCACATGGGAAGATAGATGTATAAACAAATAATTAGGGCAACATGAGGAGTGCCAGGAGACGTATACAAGAAGAGAAAAGGCCACAGTCACCTGGCATTTGAGTTTCTTTTTGAAAGATGAGTATTTTACCAAGTGAAGATTGTATGATAGGGATTATATTCATCCCCAGGAGAGGAAATGTTCTCAGACTGCCTCCCGGCCCATCAATTTAAAATTTCCTGAGTACCTATCAAGGATTCAGTGTGGGGTTAGGTTTTTGTGGTAATTATGAAGAAATAGAAGACTTGCTATTAGTCTTCAGAATGTCTACTTTAATGAGTAGATTAAATTTTCCACACAATTTTAAGAGTGATTAAGAGGTCATGACTGTAGGCCCTAAATGGTGTGTTACAACATTAATTCTCTGGATTATAGGAGAGCATAATTATGTAATTCAGAGGAACAGGGGCAAGCTTCCCAGATAGGATAGGGCCTGATCTGTTCCTTGAAAACTGGAATGGGATTTGGATGGTAGAGGAAAGCATGGTTCAACAGTCCAGCCACAAACAACTACTGAGTGGCTACCATGTGTCAGGTTCACAAATAAGGAAGCAGTGTCGGGGTCAAGAATAAACTGGGATTGAGGATGTGTGGATCTGTGAGAAAACCTTGCTAGACCAGTGAGTTGGGGGTGAGAAATTGTAGGAAAAGTATACAGAGAGAAACAAGATTGGGCAAAGCAACTGTAACAAGATGGGGCAAAGCAACTCAGAACTATTACCTTTAATAGTTCTGAGTTGACTGTGCATTATACTGCATTCTGTGGCTTTTGAAATCCCAATTGGAGAATCATTATTTAAAAACCACCTTTAAGTGGATTAAAGTGTATTATGAAAGGCAGTGGCTTTCACATTTGGAATTTATGAAAATGGGGAGTCACTGAAGGTTTTTCAGTCTGGGAGGGAGCTAATGAAAGAAGTACATAAAGAAAATTAATTTTCCTCATGGAATGTAATAGCTGGAAGGAATTGTAGAGATTCCTTCACTCACCACCCTCTCCAGTTTCCCTTCCCACGGCCACCATCAAAAGAAAAAAAAAATTAAAGCCTAAAGAGGTTATATGATGTGTTTAAGCCCAAATATAGTCATCTTGTCTCCATTTCAGGCTCCTTCTCTCTGTCCCAGCAGTGTGTGTGTGCTATAGGCTGGATGGCAGGGCGATAAAGGGAGGAGGAGCCTGAGTGAACCTAGCATCCTGCTTTGGGACCACACAGGCTGAATGTGGGAGTGAAGGCTAGACTCAGCCTATGTTACAGCTGTTGAGGCCTAGGGCAAGCCGCCCCCAATGTGCCTTAATGGCATATTGATTGTTTTGAATTAGTTACTTGAGAAACAGCTGATGGAAAAAAACGATATTTTAAAAAAACCTCATCTGACAACAACTCCCCCACCCCCCCGTTTCACACTGAAAGTGGGAACTAAATCTTCCATATGAAGGTATCTTCCTTCTACCAGGAGGATAAAAAGCATCTTTATCACCAGAGTTAGGGTATTCAAGGCTAACAAAGCTGTATAAACAAACTGTGTTCTTCATTAGTCTGCTACCCCAAGCACAAGCCCCTTTGTTTTGTTAAATCTTCACAAATAATTGTTTCTTTGTCCAAAAATGATATATAAACAGCCTGCTTTGGTCACTTCAGGGATCCCGTTGCTATGAGATCTCCTTGCATACAAATTAAATTTTTTTCCTCCTGCTAATCTGTCTCATGTCAATTTAATTATTAGACCAGCTTAAGGAACTCAAGAGGAATAGGGGGGATTTCTCCCTCCCAAGTAGTTGGCATAGTTGGCAGGATATTGACTGGACACTGCTCCCCCCCTTCCCAACCCCAGGCTGCTACAGTTGAGAGATCCTGGGACCACTAACAAAAGCCAGTAGAAAGTAAAAGTTCTTACCATGTCAGCTTCCCACTCTCTGCCTGCGGGGTCTGAACGAAGGGAAAAGTCATCAGAGTTCTTTTTCTCTCTTTCTAAATTTAGATTAGCAGGAGAAAATATCAATATTTGTGAAACTGGTTCCTTGGGACCTAGCAACTCTGGTATTTGGTAAATGAGTACTCTCAATTTGTATTGATCCTTTCCTCCTGCAGATGGTCACTGTTTGTCTCTGTCTGGTGTGTCGTTTGTCATAAGAAGGAAGAACCACAGAACAGAACATCAGGCATAGGCACTTTATACATCTGCTGTTCAAGCTGGCCTCACAGACTAGCGAGTTAACAGTTTCCACTGGACGTGCATCTGTTTAGACAAACTTTGCTGTGGGTCCTCTATGTAAAAACTATATAAGGTTTTTCCTTCCCTCTTGTTCTATGTCCTGAGAGCTTGGCTTTGTGATGATTGAGAATATTCTATCTGATCTTTGCCATCCAGAAGGTGTACTTACTGGGATGCATCTAGTAGCCAGTTGAATAGACTGGGGTTTCATGACACAGTGTCATAAGCAGCACGCTCTCTTTTTGGCTATTATAGCTCTCAGGGGAATCTGTCATAACGGGTCCTAGTCCATAAGGAGCCTTTGTCATCCCAAGCTTTGTTGCTTGTTAGTGATGCAAAAGTCCCATTCCAGTAACACCTGCCTGGTGTCACAGATTAGCAGGTCTATGACTGGAGGCATACCACGTTCTCATGGGAAACTGGAGACACCATTTTCACTACACCATTCTTACCACCTGTAGCAATGAAGAGCTTTTACTTTTTTAAACTAACTTGGGAGTGACCTTTCTAGATCTTGTGAGGGAAAGATACACTCTTGTGAGATGTCTTTTGCATCTTTGGTTAAGCCATAAAAAAACTTATTGGTTTGAGTTGCTATTTGAAATTAATATAAGATCCTACTCATCAATGCCCAAATGATAGATCCTTGAAATTGGCTATATTTGAAAGGAAAAAAAATTGAGAGCTCTCATAATAGACAGCTGCCATATTGGTACTCATAGGAGGATCAAATTGAAAGGAAAACACACAGGCATAACAGCAAGTTTTAGGGAATCCCTTATTAAGATGAAGGAACAGAAATTAAAACAAAGATCCAATTTCCCTTCTTGAAAAAAATTCTCCATCCTCTCAGCAATTCCCCAGGCTCTTCTAAAAATAATCAAGAGATAGATCAGCAGGAAGCCAATATTCAAGGGCTAATAGAAACAACTGTCCTTGTCTTGTAGATTTCTACAGAACCACAAATGCAACTCTAGAAACAAGTCAAGTCCCACCTATCTTTACCAATACCCCAAAATTGTCTATTCCTCTCAAAATGCTTGTAGATATTTTAAAAGATTAAGGTATTGGAGTAAAATTGGCTGTAGTTAAGAAAAAAATGTTATAGTAATTACCCAAAGACTTATGATAATAGACAAATATATTCCAAAATTCCTAGGAGAAAACCTACCATTTTTTTCTCTGTTGCTTAAAGTTATACATTTTATCACGTCTTTGAAATGTAAACATAGACCATAATCACCTGAGACTGAGCCCAGATTAACTCAATTGGTAGAATCTGAAACTGAAAAAAAAAAAAAAAAGAAAAAAGAGGGAAAGAGGTCTTATTAAACATAAACTGCTAAAAGAGCTCTCTTGCCCAAACTCTAAATCACAGACTTCTTAAGATTATTTATCAAAGGCAAACATAGATCCTAAAAGTCTTCCACAAATAATACAAGATTTTAGTCATTTGAGTGAGTAAACTTAATTTATTCCAACCGTTATTTATAAACTAGTGAGTTTTTACTGATTGATGACTAAAGTTTTAAAACGAAAACTATGATATCGCTGTCTGTGTCTACCTGTATTTGTGTATTTATGGTTGTACATTGTAGATGTGGTATTTTTTTACCTCTGAATGGTATTGCCAAAATTAATTTGTAAAAGGCTCTATTTAATTAGCTTAAAGATAAGCATCTATAAATTAAGTGCAGTTGATCCTTGAACAACACAGATTTGAAATGTACAGGTCCCCTTATATGCAGATTTCTTTCAATAAGTATATACTACAGTACTACATGATCTATGGTTCGTTGAATCCACAGATGTGGAACCAAGGATATGGAGGGCCTATAGTAAAGTTTTACGTGGATTTTTGATTTCAAGGGGCATCAGCACCCCTAACCTCCACATTGTTCAAGGGTTAACGGTATTTCTAAACCTTGGAGATAAAAAAAACTAACCCCAATTTTTTTCAAGTTCACATGATGTAGGATAATTTTTGGTAAATGAAAGCAAATTTTAAGCTTGTTGTTTTAATTAATACAGGAATATCTTCAGAGTTATAAGCATCAAATATAATGCAGATAAACAACTTTTGTTCTACCTGGGTTCACTAGTCAAATGGGCTCATGTCTCTGTTGCAAAGTTTGTCAGAAACAAGAACAACGAAACTTAAGATGATGACTAATTGTTTTAATGTCTCATGAAATTTTCATGAGTAATCTTAAGTAGGATTTTTAAGAACAAATGAATTAAATAGATGTAAATGTGAAAAAAGTTTTTAGATGAGCTTTTTAGCAATGATGGTTTTATGGTATGTCTACTGAAATATTTTCTCAAATCTCTGGTAACTTACACCCTTAGAATTAAATTAAATGATGAGGATTTATTGAATGTCCAGATTATTTCCAAATAAGATAAAATACTGGAATATTAAATGCTAAACAAGTTTAATTTTACGTACCTTGACCTCTTATTACAGAGGAACTAAAGATGTTTTGTTCTATTAACAAACACATTTTATGCCACATTAAAAAATTCTACTATGAGAAAATGTATGGTTCTACAAATTATGGAATTTATCAATCTAAAGAATGCAGTAACAGTTCACAGTGGCTTACTTCTTAGTTTTCATTATAAATTAAGATTTCTAAGGGTTAAGAATTCTAATTAATGTATGCAGTTAAAGCTACTAAAAATAATGTGGAAAACGTCTGTAGAAGGAAAAATAAGCTATGTGTTTTTTGGGGAAAAATGACATGAGGTATGGGAATACATTTTGAGAGGAAGGAAAGTGATTTTGTCCTAAAGCAATGCTGGTTATTTCTAAATGGGAAAGAGAACAATGTACAAACTAAAATAAACATAGAAAGTTGTAGAAGATTTGTGGAAAAAGTGATCTTTAGAAAGGAATTTTATGTGTGGTTAGAACTGACTGAGACTGGAATAAATTTTATTAAGTAAATGAGTTTTAATATCAAAAGTAAGCTGGTACAAAATTAAAATTTGTTTTTTCTCTGTTAAAGGGATGAAGTTTTCTTAGACTATTGGTCTGCTCTTAATGAGAAATTGAAAACAAAGGTCTTCTTTACTTTTAATGTAATCTATCTGTAAAAACAAAGATTATATATTTTGTCTTTATCAGATCTTTGATTACTCAGGAAAACAAAAACAACTGAGTTTTCTCAATATTAAAAGAGCTAAAGCTTTTTGCAACTATTTAACTTTCTGTATTTGCCTGTGAAGTCTTTGTCACTTTGGTTAAATGGGTAACTAAGTATTATTTCACAGTGACCTATGATTTTATTTGACCAAGTGTTTTACAACCCTTTTGATATCTTTGACAAACTTCCAAAAAATTGAATTCTAGAAGATGTTTATTGACCTAGAAATAACTTAAGGGTTTTCCAGAGGGCTCCTGGAACATGTCAAAAATATTTGTTTCCTTTCTTTATAAAAAAGATATACTAACCTAATTAGGGTTATTTGATATATTAAATTACATGGGAAAAAATTACATGGGAAGCATTGTCAAATAAATGATTATAAACTTTATCAGTTTATATTGTATGGGTAAATATTATTATTATAAATGTTCTAAAAATTGTATAGAATTTCTAAAATTTGGATATGTCTTAATATAATGTTATCAGTCATAATTCTAGTTATTATCTTAAAATATTGTGCATCACAGAGATAACCAAATTTCCTTGTCAGTTCCATTATGATGAATCAGACATTTAGTAATGGACATTTTAAGCCTTTTATCATTTACAGTTATTGTTTTACTCATATGCTTTACAAATCTTCCTGCAAATATGTATCATCTTCAGAGAAATTCATGGAAAAGAACCTAATAAGTGCTCTAGAATATGAGTTCTGATGACTTTCAAATCATACCACTGAACTAGGTAAGAATTTATAGAACCCTAATGGAGAAACTGATGGCTTCATAAAACTTCTAACAAAAGGTCAAGCAAAGAAAGAATTAATTACATGGGACTAAATGAAATGAGGAAGATGATTATAATTTTTAGGATTTTTAAAATTTGAAACATTTTAAAATGTTTTGCATCTCCAAATTTAAGATAATCTTTTTCTCTTTTTTTCTTAAGCTAACTGTGACTTAGAGCAATTTGGTAAATTATACCTTTGTAAGTAGAATTGAAACATTTATCTTTTTCTCCTTACCTGAGACCTCCAGGATTCAGAAACTCTCAGTGAATATTCTTATTTTTTTGGTGAGAACGTTACTTGTATAAGTTCAATAAGAATCTGTTCTCCTATAAGAAGACACAATTAGAAACATTGATTATATTACCAAAACTTTGACTGGAATGTCATGTATGAGAGAGACATAAATAGACTCAGATATGACCAGACAGCTTTAAGGAACTAAGGTTGGCTTTATGGAGACAACAAAGTCCCTTGGAAAAGTAGCCTGCTACTTTGCTTACAGGGTTGCCAGCAACCTCCCAGGGAAAAAGGAAGGTCACTTCCTTGCAGGCCCAGGAAAACCTCAGGATTTTTGAGAGACCTCAAAAAGAGAAGAATTCACTCAAATCTATAGGTATTTCAGGTGAAATCTGATGGCAAATATTTGACTTGGCTTCTTAGCCTTGAGAGGCTATTAAAAATTCAGTCTGGAGAGTGCTTGTAAAAAGTTCCAGCAAAGCAAATTTAAAAGAGCCTATATGGCCAATCACTATTCTTACTGTACTTATGTAAATAACCAGGCCAAGTTGATTGAATATAGACTTATTTTGGAAACAAATCTTTGGTAGAAATGAGGATAATTTTATGGCGAAAAATTATGTTTCAGTAGAATCTATAGTACACAAAAGATGTTGTTATTGGGGACCAGGATCCTTGAACTGCTGATAAACTGGCTACTTCTCCCACTCAATTCCCAGATGTGTGTGTCTGTGTGTGTGTTTGTGTGTGCATGTGTGTATGGTGCACTGGGAAAAGAAAGCTACAGAAGGCACATAGAAGATAGCTCCAGAATGAGTTTGCGTCCCCATCCCAAAAGAGCCACAATTTCCTCCATTCATCTCCCCTTTCCTCCTCCCCAGCAGGAGACCGGTTCCTTCTGTCTGTAGGGAAGAGTAGGGAATGACAGAAGGAGAGGAGCGTTGCTAGAATGAGAGGCACAGATGACATGAGAAATATAGACCAGTGAGCAAATAAAAAGGCCCTTCACGCCCTTACCCACTCCCTCTGAGCCTGATCATGTGTGTGTGTGTGTGTGTGTGTGTGTGTGTGTGTGTGTGGCAGGGAGTGAGGACCATCAGCATTATCTCCTGTCTTGCCTTCTTCACTTCTGGAAGCCATGCTGTTTCCAAGAGAGGTGGGGAGGTCAGGGTCTAGCTAATATCTGGGGCTGCTGGGGAAGATACTTTTCTAAATGGCACCACACAGGAGGACGAAAGCAACTTCACCAAAACCCAGCTTATAACTTCAGCAGGGAAGGAAAAACACTTGCCTGTAATGCAAGCGACAGCCAGTGTCCGAGATGACTGACAGAAGAGGGTCCTGTTGGGACAAGCAAGGATAGAAAATGGAAGATGTTTAACAAATTCAAACACAAGAATATTTGTAAATAGTGTTAAAAGGCAGCTAGGAACAGATGTTTAGCTTTGATAATTTAAAAAAGTTAATGGGGGGCTTCCCTGGTGGTGCAGTGGTTGAGAGTCCTGTCCCCTGCCGATGCAGGGGACATGGGTTCGTGCCCTGGTCCGGGAAGATCCCACATGCCCCGGAGCGGCTGGGCCCGTGAACCATGGCCGCTGGGCCTGCGCCTCCAGAGCCTGTGCTCCGCAACAGGAGAGGCCACAACAGTGAGAGGCCCGTGTACCGCAAAACAAAAACAAACAAACAAACAAAAAGTTAACTGGCCCTTATATTAATAAAATTGTTCTGGGTAGCCTCTCCACTGCCCCTGGGGATGTGGCTTATACCTTTGACTGTGGCTTAAACAATAAATAATTGGACACTTACATTTTAGCCTTCAGGGATCAAATGAGACCTTAAAAAGCAATTGGACTCTAAATAACCAATAGAGGACTACAAAAAATTATTCCTTAGTATAAATTTAAAAAATGTAATTACCTTGCCCTAACTTTGGTTGTCCTTATAATTTTTGCACAGTGTAAAATTACAGAATGCATACTTAAGGCTATCTATGTGCTAATATACATTTTTTTCATGTACATTTATTATTAATACACACATTTTTTTCTCATTTAAGTGTACAGGTGTGTGTTTATAACAAAGATAGTGAATAACCCTAAACTCCATTCACATAACTGCACAGTATTTTTTCATTCATTTAAACTGAGATGGGATTTAAATATATGGCTTATATGATTACATTTGAGGAAGGCTAAGTAGCAGAAATATTATAACATAGACAATGGCATTAACATATTCAGATCTGCGACTCAGCCCTCACTACTTTACACATGTAATTAGGTTGTTTCCATGGTAATGATCTAATTATGGGCTTCTCCTTGGCCTTGTGTAATCACATTTGCTGCATTTTGGCAGAGATGTTTTCCTTATTTTGTTGAACTGCAACACTCGACAAGATGTTCTCTCAAGATGAATGATGACTTTTCTTGGGAGAAAAAAAGAAAAAACAAAACAATTCCTTCAAAGGTGATTTGAGAAGGATTACAGATATTTGACAAATCATGCCAGTGACCTAAATGGGAAGGAAATCCAAAAGAGAGGGGATATATGTACATGTATAGCTGATTCACTTTGCTGTACAGTAAAAACTAACAACATTGTAAAGCAACTATACTCTAATAAAAATTAATTTAAAAATATCTATTACCCTTGAAAGCATGATCTATTTTTGTCTTTTGTGTGTGTGTATGTTTCATTACTTATGGAGCTCATAGGAGGTTCTGATTTTTAAAAATCATGCATGCTATTTAAGTATATTATTTCCATGGGGCTTAAGAATCTGAAGGAAAGGTTAGGTGAAGAAAGAGAAAGCTCCAGAGAGCTTGGCAGAAAGAGAACTGGAGACCGTATTCAGTGAGAATATTATATTGCAATTGACAAGGCTATTCATGAAAAGATATTTGATTAAGGTTGCTATGGCAGTGGGAGACACCTGAAAAAAATCAATTAAGGCTTATTTCAGCAGGTATCCAAATACAATCCTTTATTCACATGCAGAAGAAGACAGGAAACTAAATACTTGTGGGAAAGACCGCTTTATTGTCATGCGATCCCCTCTGAAAAAACTCTGGAATATTACAAGAATAAAAGTTTAATTCTTTTATATGTATAAAATACCAGGGACTTCCCTGGTGGCACAGTGGTTAAGAATCTGCCTGCCAATGCAGGGGACATGGGTTCGAGCCTTGGTCTGGGAAGATCCCACATGCCGCAGAGCAACTAAGCCTGTGCATCACAACTACTGAAGCTTGCACACCTAGAGCCCATGCTCTGCAACAAGAAAACCACCGCAGTGAGAAGCCTGCACACTGAAATCAAGAGTAACCCCCACTCGCCACAGCTAGAGTAAGCCTGCGTGCAGCAACGAAAACCCAACGCAGCCAAAAATAAATAAAATTAAATCTTTTAAAAAACAAAACAAAACACACAAAAATAAGAATGTTGCAACAATTGGCCATTCATATGCAAAAAACACTCAAAATGGATCATAGATCTGAATATAAAACCATAAAACTATAAAAAAAAAGCCACTGTGCTATAAAGCATTTTTTATGGGAGATCTTTATAGCCAGGAGAACGCATATACAGAGGGGTGCAGGCTGCTTACTCTGAGGGTTATCAAGGATTATGGGCTCCAATGGCACAGTGCCTGGGTACCAGTACTCGGGGAATAGTCATTGAAAGCACTCTCCTTTAGGTATAATAGAGATGACTGTAAATCCAAAATTAGTGGATCAGAGCTCTAGGGACCCAGCATGTTGAAACTGGGTATCACTTTGCAGGGAATAGTGTAGGTAGATATAATTTATTTTTTGTAACCTAATTGATTAAAAGGCATAGATATAGTATGGTGCTTGGTAATAATTATAATGGTAAGAATTGATCTTCTATTTATAGCAAACTAACCCTTATAAAATATCATATGGTTTGGGTTTAGACTTATATAATGTTGTTTTTCTAGGGGGAAGTGATATTAATGAGATATTTAGATATTATTTGAAGATAACTAACAGGAATGTTTATTTCCTTCTTTAAATGTATTAATTCATTGAAAAAAATATTTATTTACTACTTATAATTCACCAGGCACTATACAAGGTCCTGGGAATAAAGCAATGAATCATATAGACATGATTGCTGCTCTCAAGTTATTTATTATATTGTAGAAAGAACAGGAAAGAAAACAGGTGAATTTCAATGTTGGGCTAAACAGTCCAATGTAGGGAGTCATAGCAGGAGATGGGAGCATAGAAGATGGGGTCTAACAGGGGTCTAGCAATGGGAATGTGGACCAGCAGCTCAAAACAACCACAAGTAGGACAGCGGGATGGGAGCCTGTACAGTGAGAGAGGGGATGATGAGAGATGAGGCTGGAGTGTATTCAGGGCCCGGAACACCACAGCACTTGTAAATCATGCCCACAGGCTGGACCCCCAGCACAATCAGAATCCATTAAAAGGTTTCAAGTAAGGGAAAAACATGGTCTGATTTGCGATGCCTGCTGCTGCTACTTTTGGCATCCAGTTTTGAAGCAGTGATTTTAGAAGAATCAATCCAACAATTTATATTGTGAAATATGTAGACTTCAAACTGGGATTTTAATAGTGAGGTCTTAGTGAGCCACTTTACCTCCTTAGCATACTGCATGATCCTCTACAAGGGCCTCCTGAGCTCTGTTCCTCTACAATGATGTGGTTTGTAGGCAGATTTGCTTACAGTGTGAATACATATGTACGAATGAGTAAATTATCTTTAATTACTCAGAGCTCTGTCCTATCCACCAGCTGGCTGATCAAAAACTTTTTAAAACCTTTATTCTCATCATGAAGACCTACCTCCCAGTAGGTCAAGCCAGAAGGGTGTTGGGACCTGTCATTGAGAAGGACATGGGTTTGTATGAGTCACCAGGTATGAGAGTGAATGGTGGTTTGACGAAATAGTCATAAAGCATTGGAAGCATGGCAGTGAATGGCTTTCATTGTCTCTGCTCTTTTTTGATTACACCAAGGACAGTTTTTTATTGAGTAGCATATAGCGAGTGGCAGTGTTTTAAGTACTTTAAGGCCGCAGTTAAAATAAAGCAGCTCTTGCTCTGTTTAGTGGACAAATCTCCCAAACATGGAAAGAACAAAAACGTACTTGTTGTGAGTCAGAAATATGCCTTGAAGGGAATAGGAAGGTCAGAGATCTTTTACTTGTTTATAGAATAAATTTTCTCTTAAGGGTTTGCTGGAGAATGTAGGCCTAAAATTTGGTGTTCTCATAAGAAAATTTGACAATATATGCCACCGAACAATTTTCCTTGTTAATGACTAGCATCAACAATGCTAACTTAAAGAATTTTATGTGTTTAATATTGGTGTATAGATAATATTGGTGTACTGAAGAAAAGTTATCATGAATTTATTCAACAGGTGTTTACCAAGTACCTAACATCTGTTAGGTACTTGGTATAATTGGATGAAAAAACTCTCACTCAGAAGTTCATTGTAGATTGCACAATTATAAGATAGTGTAATAAGTATAATTATGAAATATGCTTAAAGGAGCACAGATGAGGATATTTAGCCTAATTTTGTGGGTTGGAGCAAGAGGTAGTTAGTAGTGGCATAGTAATTGTGTCTCCAGAATTCTCAATAGTCCAAATCTAATTCTAGTAAAACTATACCATATGAAAATCTTGGAGTAACCAAGAGAATTCAGGAATTAATGGAAAATTAAATATTTAGAAGGATCCCTTGAAACTGATCATGTTGGCTTTTGTTCTGTAAAAATAAAGGTAAGGTAATCAAATTGGTCTCTTAGTCATCCATCTTCTTTATCCATTCATCTGTCAATGGACATTTAGGTTGCTCCCACGTCTTGGCTATTGTAAACAGTGCTGCTATGAACATTGGGGTGCATGTATCTTTTCAAATTAGAGTTTTCATTTTTCCTAGATATATGCCCAGGAGTGGGATTGCTGGATCATATGGTAGCTCTTTCTTTAGTTTTTAAGGAAGCTCCATACTGTTCTCCATAGTGGCTGTATCAATTTACATTCCCACCAACAGTGCAAGAGGGTTCCCTTTTCTCCACACCCCCCAGAATTTATTATTTGTAGACTTTTTGATGATGGCCATTCTGACTGGTGTGAGGTGATACCTCATTGTGGGTTTGATTTGCATTTCTCTAATAAGGAGCAATGTTGAGCATCTTTTCATGTGCCTGTTGGCCATCTGTATGTCCTCTTTGGAGAAATGTCGATTTAGGTCTTCTGCCCATTTTTTGATTGAGTTGCTTGGGGTGTTTCTTCTAATTTTTTTGTTTATTTTTTATTTTTACACAATTTTTAAAGATTACACTCCATTTACAGTTATTACAAAATATTGGTCATATTCCCTGTGTTTTTTTATATTGAGTTATATGAGCTATTTGTATATTTTGAATATTAACCCCTTGTCAGTTGCATTGTTTGCAGATATTTTTTCCCACTCCGTGGATTGTCTTTTCATTTGTTGATGGTCTCATTTGCTGTGCAAAAGCATTTAAGTTTGATTAGGTCCCATTTGTTTATTTTTTCTTTTAATTCTTTTGCCTTGGGAGACTGATCTAAGAAAATATTGCTACGATTTATATCTGAGAATGTTTTTCCTATGTTCTCTTCTAGGAGTTCTATGGTGTGATGTCTTATATTTAGGTCTTTGAACCATTTCGAGTATATTGTTGTATATGGTATGAGGGAGTGTTCTAATTTCATTGATTTACATGTAACTATCCAGCTTTCCTAACACCACTTACTGAAGAGACTGTCTTTTCTCCATTGTATATTTCTTGCCTCCTTTGTCTAAGATTAATTTACTGTAGGTGTGTGGGTTTATTTCTGGGCTCTGTGTTCTATTCCGTTAATCTGCATGTCTGTTTTTGTGCCAATACCACATTGTTTTGATTTGTTTGTAGTTTTGTAGTATTGTCCAAAGTCTTGGAGAGTTGTGCCTCCAGGTTTGTTCTTTTTCCTCAGAATTCCTTTGGCAATTCTGGGTCTTGCAAGGAAAATCTTAAATTGTCCCAGTTAAAATCAGGCCTTTGGGTTTGGGTCTCAGAACAGAAAAGGACATTAGTGGAAAAACTGGAATTTGTAATTTAATAAAAACTGAATAAAATTTGTAATTTAGTTTATATTATTGTAGCAATGTTAATTTCTTAGTTTTGATATTTTACTATGTTTATGCAAGATGGTAACATTGGGGAAGCTGGGTGAAGGGCCTAAGGAAACTCTATGCTCTTTTGCAACTCTTCTATCAGCCTAAAATTGTTTTGAAAAATGAAGCTAAATAAACCCAAAACATTTGGCCTTGGCTGTACTCTGCCTTCTGTTTTCTGTGTGTGTGTGTGTTTTTTAATATCATCTTTAATCTTCTGTTTCCTCATCCCTATGAATATTACTGGTTGAGGCAGAGTGTTGTTAGACTTCCGCTTGCATGCATTACCATTCTACTCTATGTTTTCGATGTCAAAAGCCACCTTCCTGAGCACCTGTTACATAATTATCAGAACCAGTGATTACTATTGTAGTCTTGGTCAATTCCATGAATTCCAAGGCAGAGGAGTAGAGACCTTACGGAGATGATCCCTTTCCTACACTTCCTGGGATTTTGGTTATGGATTTCGATGTTGCTCCTTATTTTGTGTCTGGATCTCAGGCTGCAGATGTTGGAAGAGCTCTTAAAGATCATCTGGTCCAGCTCTTTCATGTCACAGATGAGGAAACTGAGGCCTGGCCAGATGAAGGGATTTGTCCGAGATCACATTCCCAGTTAGTGGGAAAGCCTGAGGTAGAACCAGCTCTTTTGACTTCCAGTGAGGTATATTTTTTATTCCAAGCTGCTTCCTAGACCCTTCAAATAGCTGAGAAGTCTCCACAAGTGACAGTTCATTCTATTATAAGCAGACTATCACAATTTGCAATATACAATATCAGAACCTGTTGGGAAGTCTAACACAAAAATTAACCCTGTGGTCAGCAGTATACAAGATTCCCAAGAAATATTGGCTGAATTAGATTGTTCACTAAAAATTGGTCAAAATATTCCTTCCCTCTTCTATGATTGATTTTATATCCATCTACATGTATGGATTGACTCCAGAAATAACAAGTGCCAAAGTAGCACTATCCTACACAAGTTTGTTACCTAAGGAACTTAAATATAGCTCAGGTGTCCAGGGTTTTTTTGTTTGTTTGTTTTAATCGTATTTTAGATGAGGTCCACACATCAGCAAAAGTGATATGAATTAGGCACTTAGAAGTCTTACCAATTCTTGCTCAACACCACAAAGACTGTGTGTCAAAGAGAATGGCTGCAAATTAAAGCTGACACACAGCTGCTTGACTCTAGCCAACATCTAATTCTAGTCTGTTTTCTTGTCTTTCAGATAAGCTCAGTGATGTGATCCATAAATCCAGATAATTACAACTATTGGGTAAGTTAAGTGCGTTTCTTTCTGACCCATATAATTTCCCCTCAGATATCATGGCTGTTAGTTCAGTTTTACTATGGTACACATTTCTGCCAATCCAGTGACTGCCACCTTTGCCAGTGTAGTTCAATTCTGTATCCTCCCCCTAAGCCCACCTTCCTGGCTGTCACAATGCCCCTTAGATCACAGCTGCCTATGTCCACTGCAGAGTGTGGTCTCAAACGTTGGGGGAGGCCTCAGTCTGCTTTGAAGATTGTCATTTTCTTCAGGACCTATGGCCCTTGAGGAAACACTTTGCCATCTATGTACATTTTGTCTTGGATCAAATCAGTGAATAAGTGAAAGACTTCTCCAGATTTCTCTCTGGTATGGTACTTTCCACCTGTCTTTATTCTCCACTGAATATCTCCCCAACATTTAACCTCTTCCCTACCCCCCATTTCCCTCTTCTACCTTTTCTCCTATATCCCACTCCTCTCTCTCCCCCTTTTCCTTCCTCCAAATATCTCCACATAACCTTGCTGTGCCTGGAATATACAAAGGTCCTGGGCATACAAAGATAAATAGGATGAACTCTGCTTCTCAAGTGTGCACCTTTCTGGTCCCCTGGTGCCTATCCCTGCCTACATTTAAGGGAGGGTCCAGTCACCACCCCCTCGTATCCTCAAAGCTCTTCCTCTCAGTCTGCACACTGTAAACCTCTGTTTACAGCCTGCAGTCTCTAAGGTAACACACTGATGAGGAATAACTGTCAAACAGCATGAAGATATTTAATGATGGTTTATAAAGAACCTGGGAATAAAGTTGTATGAGAAATTTGTTACATGTTTAATTTAGGAAAGATTGTTATGGTATCGGGGGAGGAAAACAAGAAAATATATTGTTCCCCATAAAAATGCAGTAAAAGATAGAGCACAAACAGCCCCTCTGTTATGTTGAAATATTATCATTCTGTGAGTAAACGGAGGCAGCAAGGTGGTTTCTCTTTGGCACTTGTGCCAGGGAGGCATGGGGAAGGGAAAAAGGCATCAAGGTTGTAGGTTTGGATCTTTTCTAGAGTTCTGAGGAAATTAAAATGCGAACAAAGCACAGTGGCACAGGGATTCTGAAGGTCTTCAGAGGAGGAGTGTTGGTACTTGGTGAGACAGATGGGCCACAGAATCAACTTAAATTTTAGGCCATTTTAACACCTCTCTGTTTTCTTCAGTTTTACAGCAGTAACAGGAAGCAAGGTCACACTATTTTTTTTTCAATGTACAAAAACTAATATTATGTCTTTTCTATCCTGAGAATCTAAGAAAAGAACCATCTTGCAAATGAGTCAGCCTAGAGTGTCCAGATAGCTCAGTTGATTTTTGGCTCTGTGCTTTAGCACATTGTGTTAATAGGGTGGATTGCGCTTGTGTGTAAGCCTTCAGAAAGTGGCAGGCCTTTCCTAGTCCATCACTCATTTGAGTTATTGAACCTGGGATCAATAAATATTCCATTACTGCATTATTTATTGCCAAATATAAACAATTTTTATCATTAAATCTTTGACTTTTAGTTGTCCCTCATTAGCAAGGGATCAATTTCACATCCCAGTCTGGGTCATGCCCAAAATTAAAGAAAAGCAGTATGTGAAAATGTTTATCCATATGCATATTTATATTTTATATTAAAATAAGTACATGATGAAAATTGTTTTATGTCTCACATTTTCATAGTGTTGCAGTTTTAAAAGTCACCTTGAGCTTCATTTCAGATGATGTGGTGATATGGGAAAAGCACTGGATGGCACTCAGGTGAGTTTGGGTTCTTATCGTATATCTCCATGTCTCTAATAACCAGTTGTGTGACCTGCCAAGTAAGTCATTTGTCCCAATTTCTTTATTTGTAAAATGAGTGGATTGGAATGGGTGATGCTTAGGTTTCTCTCCAGGTCCTACATTCAGTGAATGGAAGAGGATTATAGAAAGGGGTGGTAGATGACATGTGGGAACAGGATTTAAATAACGTCCTTTGCTGATGTTCAGAATTCATATTAGAACAGCGTTAATGAAGGTGATTGTATTAAGTCAGAGCACCCTGTGGAAGATCCGCATTGGTTGTGAATGTCAGTTGATTGACTCTTACCTAGTATGGGGCAATTCTACCTGAGAAAATACAAGTTGAATCAGAGTTACAAGGTTGCCTGTGAGCTGGAGACAACTGAAGATATGTTTTATTGTTTTGTTCTGTTTTGTTTTGTTATTGTTTTGCTTTTGGTGGGAATTGAATGCTTTAGTGGCTCATACTGTAATTTACCAGAGTCCTCACCACTTGGCCTCCTTTACTTGATCTCTCTTCCCTGGAGGTTTTACATTGGTAGTATCCAGCCCCAGGAACTGGTCAGTCAGGCAAAAGTTACTGAGCACCAGCCATGTGCCAGGTGCAGTGGGTGGCACTGGGGATAGGGAAGACACTTAGGATGCAGCTCCTCCACAGTGGAGCTCATGTTCTAGTGAGGAACACTGGTACTGACATCTTTTCACAAATGCTTAAATAATGACAAGTGTGCTAAGTGCTGTGAAGGAGCCCTGCAGCGTGCTGTGCATGTGTCTAACAGGAGAATCTGATTTCATCTCAGAGCAGAGGAAGGCTTTCCCCAAGGAAAGGATTTTTAAGCTGAGACCTGAAATACAAGTAGAAATTATTCAGTGAAGAGTATACAAGAAAATGTTAAATGAGAGATGAAGGCATGGATGTGGCGAGGCTATAAGTTTGAAAATGAAGAGTTGATGTCTTGAGCGAGATTAACATAGATTCACAAACACATCTCTATGCCTGTATCTTTAAAATTCATCTGTAAAGAACTGGGTGGGAAAAAAAGAGGAACTGTATGAATTTTTCCCATTGTTTCCCCTGAAACTTGTGCCCTGCCCCTTACTCAACCTTCCCATTTAGGTCAATGAGTGATTCACAGATTCTTTCAGTTATCTGGGCCAGCAAACTCAGAGGTGTCCTTGGCCCTCCCTTCTCCAGCTCACTGCACAACTCTCCAGTCTCCAAATCCCAGTCCCTCTTCCTGTGGAATGTGTTTGACTTCTTCCACTTCCTTTCCTTTCTTCTTTCTCCCATCCTTCTTGAGGACTTTGCACCTTTACAATTGGTCTATCACAATGGAGTCTAAACTACTGTCTTTGCCCGTAGGGGCCTCCATTCCCCACCCAGTTTAAGATGCATCTTCCTAAAGCACTTCTTCACACAGGCTGACACTCTCAATGGATGTCTTTGGCCTCCTGTAACCTAAACAACAAAGGCTCAACCTCCTAATCTCCCACCGAGGCCCTAAACCACCATGCGAGCTTACATCCTTATTCCCCACCTGAGTTCTTCCTACTGTCCACACTGGAAAACATAGATGATCTGGTATCATGGTGAGCATTTTGAAAGAAAACACAGGGTAGTAAAAACATACATTTGGGAGAATGACAATTCTTTTACCCCAATACCCTAGTCTGATAGTAACTTTCTCTGTATTCCTTTTGCTCATATGCACATATACCTAACACATTTTCATTAGGTGTAATAGACCTTTGAATTTTGATTATTATGCCTTGTGGTAGACTGTATTTTGAAAGATAACTGCAACATGGTCTTCTATTCATCATGCTCTTCTTCCAGTATGACATTTACACTCCTTCTATTGAGAAGTGATAATGTTCACTCCCCTTGAATCTGGGTGGGTCTGTGACTATAGCCGAAGTTATGCTATGTGACTCCTGATGCGAGGTCATGAAAAGTTGCTTGCTTTTGGAATACAGGTACCATGTCATGAGGAAGCAGAGCACATATGGAGAAGCCATGTGGAGAGGCCATGTATAGCTGTTATGGGCAAGAGCCCTAGGTGAGGTCTCAGTCCACAGCCAGCATCACCTGTGGACTCACTAGACTTGTGAGTGATGAAGTCTTGGAAATAATTCCAGCACCAGCTATGGGCTGACTGCAACCACCTAAGAGACCCACAGAAAGAACTGTGTGGCTGAGGAGAGTCAACTGTAAAGAATAATGAAAAAGTGATTATTGTTTTAAGCCACTTAGTTTGGGGATGATTAATTATTGCAGCAACAGATACCTTAAACCAGTAAAATGTAGACATAATTTAAAATTAGAGGTTATCCTAAGAAAAAATTTCAAAAGGCAAAAGAAATGCTTTATTCCACATAAGTCAACATTATTTGTAGCCTGAAAATAATGGGGAAAGAAAACCAGATGTCTAATTTTTGTTTTGTTTTGTTTTGTTTTTGCGTATCTAGCTTTTTACCACTTAGCTTATCAACTCCTTAAAGGCAGGGACTGTTTTTTAAACTTGGCACCAAGTAGGTTCCTCTACATTCTATTATTATTTGAAAGAATGATAGATTCTATAAATATTTGTTCATAAATTATTTTCATAGCTTTTCAAGGGATATTAAAATTATTCCATTTTACTCTTTCAAACCCTTGTCTCATTTTACAGGTGAGGTTAAGAGTCTTGCTTTAAGGTCACAGAGGTATGAAGTGGGTCAGACTTCCCGACTTTAATCCTGGAATATCTTTCACTCCACCAGAGGGGCTCTTTGTTCTCAATTTTCTTTCTAACAATATTTGTAGGAACATAATGGATATTCCTGTGGTCTGGGGAAGGCTGCGTCTTGTTCTGTAGTCTTGATGTGTTTTTGAATAGCCTTGCTGAAGCTCAAAACAGGAGTCAAAATTGGAAAAGTGCCCATTGACCTTGCTGGGGGTTATATTTTAGGCTTAGCGATAATGCATCAGAAAGGCGCCACCCTGGACTGCCTTAAATTTTCTTGTGAAACACCAAGATGATTCATTACTCTGGTATCTTTAATAACTGATCTTTGCAAAGATTGAGAATAAAAAGAAAGACAATGCAAAAAGCACCAACTGTAGAGTCAGGCAGACCTGGATTTGAAGGCTGACTCTTGCTACTTACCAGTTCTGTGACTTTGAACCAGTTTACTGACCTTTCAGAGCTTCAGTTTCCTCACCGCTTAAATGGGAAACATAGTAGTTCCCACCACACTGGGTGTTGAGAGAAAAACATGAGATAATGTATGTAAAATCCTATCTATAATGCTTGGCTCTTAATAAACACTGAATAATTAGGAGTTTTTCATATACAACAGAAAAAAGAATTCAGTAGCTTATCATATATATAACAGCCATCTTGTTTAAATTTTTTTTTTTTAATGTAAGAGCTTAAACATTACCTGGAACTATCTAGAGATTCTCATTCAAAGTTTTTGTGTGACCTTGAGCAAATCACTTCACAACTCTGGGCCACAAGGAAGATATGGCTAGAGAATTTCTAAGATTCCTATTTTCTGAATTAAAAACTTTGAGTTTTAAATAGTAACTTATATAACATTAAGCCATTTCAGTTTTGTTAATCTTCTAATTGGTTTCCTTATAATTACCACTTAGTTTGTCTTTCAAATACCAGGTGACCTCCTGCCATTCTGGTATTTAATTTGATTTGCTAACAGTTGGAAGATGTTTACCCTCTGCAAACATTTCATTAGTAATGACCACAGTCTTTACAGTATCATTGTACATTTGCTAAGAGTTCAGTAGTTTCTCCATCCTCATGGTGCAACGTTCAATTGGGCAGTGTATTTTAGAAGGTGTCAAAACCTATTCTTAAGGCCATGCTGGCTTTCTGCTGGTGATGTCCATCCTTGTCTACCAAATAGTGTGCCTGTTATCTTCATTTATTCAGTTGGAATTAAATAAACTAAAATCACAGATGACATGTGTGATTTATGGGGGTTATTATTTGCAAAGTGTTATATCAATAATCCTATAAATTTGATATTATTGTCCCCACTTACAGATGAAAAACTAAGCCTCAGTTTATAACTTATAAATGCAGATAAACAGGAATAAATAATTCAGAACTGAGTCTCTAAGCCTTGTCTTGGTTCTAGAGACTGCCCATTCAAACATACTGTGTGGCTCTTTGTTGGAGAGATTCAGGGTCATTTGTGCTACATGGGTTGAGGGGAAAATTGCTAACCAATCTCTAAATATCTCCCTTGATTATAAATGAACATATCAGAAAAGTAGAAGTGGGGAGACATCAGAAACATAGCTAGGAGGCAATCAAGGAAAGAATAATCTCTAAAAATGGTAGCTCTCAACAATTAAAAATAATGGTTAACACAACAATTATCAAAATTATGATGAGGATATTTCAGAGGCTGAACTGGCAGCAACACCAGGGGCATTAAAAGAAGGTAGTGAAAGTGTATGGCCTTCTTACCATCTTCAGACCCTGCAGGCCTCACCTTCCAGCCTGTTTCTGCCCAGTCACTCCAGGGCTAGATCTGTAGAGCCTAACTCCACCTCTGGGTTAAGTGGCTGGAAGAGTAGACATGTAATTATTCTAATATGGTAAATCAGAGCAATGTGGTGAGTGCAGGGCAACGAGGGTAACTGAGTGGCACAGGGAAAATTGCTATGGCCAGGAGGTAGGAGACTTCTCTGAGCCTCAGTTCCCTTTCCTCTCTAACAGTCCATGATGTAACAGTAAAATGTTTCCTACTGATTATAAAGTTAGAAGTCAGTCCTCAGATTGATACTGCTGAATATGCTCAATGTGTAACATCAGATCTAAGCCTTATTTTTCCTATTTACTTAGCCAGGAATTAGAAAGTGGAAAAGTTCATCTCACAAAAGATATTACTTACATAAACCAGGAATGAATATCCTGTCTTCTCACATGTACATTCTCAAGGAAGAGCCTTGGGATGCAACATGGATTTGAGAGTTTGGAAAGGTATGAACAGACAGACAGGGAACTAACTGAGATATGTGCATAGAACGAACAGTGGGAACCAGAGCAGCTTTGTTGAGTAGTTAAGATATGTAATGCATTTTACACACCATTTCTAGTCTTTGTAATAGCCCTGAAAGTAAGACAATTTTATCTCTATTTGACAGATATGGAAGCTGAGGTTCAGGCAGATTAAGAAATGTGCTTAAGCACCCTTAGTAGTAATCAAGAGAGCCCTTTTTTTCTATTAGAAGCAGACATGGATTGGTAGGGGGAGTCTCTTGGCTAGAGAGTAGGGTAGATGCCATCTATCTCCCTCTGACCCTATGGCAGGCCTTAGTAGAGATAAGGAAAAGATAATGAAAGTGAAAAATTTGAAGGGGTTGGAGAATTTGAGAGGGAGGATAGAATTTTGGCTGTTGGGGATCTTTGGCCTCTTAGGGTTTTGATCACAGATTGTTGGATTGGAAACTTTGTGGCTTCTGGGAGTGTGAACTCCTTGAACACTTTTCAGTTGAGGTGGGTCCTAGGTGACTGATTTCTTTGGGGCTAGGGAAACTTCTGGCAAGGCAGTCCTGCTTGGTTCTGCAGAGCAGAACAGGTATAAAGACAAGGCAGGCTGGAGTATCTGCTTGGGGCAATTCCTGTACAAGGCAAAGAGAGAGAGCGTGCTGCTTAATTCACCAGGTAGGAAATCTGGGACTCAAGGCAGATGCTTTGTCTAGAAATAAAGCATTTGCTTTTGCTCTGCCTATAAAAAGTGAGATGTGGCCTGGACTAGGAGGAATGAGGCATCCCAGCAATGGCTACATTTTAGTTTAAGGTGTATATTAAAAAAAAGGAAAGATACACAGAAGGATATTCAGTTGTATAGATTCAGGCTATATTGATTCATGTGCATTCTTTATGGTATAACTAACATAAAATAGTTGTTATGTACACAGACGAAGTTGAAATAATTTAATACTCATTTGGCATGTGATCTATAATATATATATTTTAAAATGTGGACTATTCAGTTATAAAAATAACCTGAAGAGAATGAGAAAACAAGCCACAGACTAGGAGAAAATATTTGCAAAAGACATATCTGATCAAGGACTATTACCAAAATATACAAAGAACTATTAAAACTCAATTATAGGAAAATAAATAATCTGATTAAAAAGTAGAAAAAGATGTAAACACACACCTCACCAAAATATAAAGATGGCCAATAAGCATATGCAAAGATGCTCCACATCATAAATCATTAGAGAAATGCAAATTAAAACAACAATGAAATACTACTACTTACCTATTAGAATTGCCAAAATCGAGAACATTGACACCAAATGCTGTTTAGAATGTGGAGCAACAGGAACTTTCATTTATTGCTGATATAAATGCAAAGTGTTACAGCCACTTTGAAAGACAGTTTGGCAGTTTCTTACAAAACGAAACATATTCTTACTACAAGATTTGGCAGTGGTGCTCCTTGATATTTACCCAAATGAGTTAGAAACTGATGTCCATATGAAAACCTGCACATGGGGAATTCCCTGGCAGTACAGTGGTTAGGACTCTGTGTTTCCACAGCCAGGGTCCGGGTTCGATCCCTGGTGGGGGAACTAAGATCCTGCAAGCCATGCGGCATGGTCAAAAAAAAAAACAGGGCTTCCCTGGTGGCGCAGTGGTTGGGAATTTGCCTGCCAGTGCAGGGGACACGGGTTCAGTCCCTGGTCCGGGAGGATCCCACATGCCACGGAGCAACTAAGTCCGTGCGCCACAACAACTGAGCCTGCACTCTAGAACCCTGGAGCCACAACTGCTGAGCCCGTGTGTCACAACTGCTGAAGCCTGTGCACCTGGAGCCTGTGCTCCGTGGCGGGAGAGGCCACCACGGTGAGAGGCCCGTGCATCGAGACGAGGAGTGGCCCCTGCTCGCCGCAGCTAGAGAAAGCCTGCGCAGCAGCAACGAGGACCCAACACAGCCAAAGATAAAATAAATAAATTTATTAAAAATAAAAAAGGTGATTTTTTAAAAAAAATTAAAAAAAACAAAAAACAAAAACGCCTACACACAAATGTTTATAGTAGCTTTACTAACAATTGCCAAAACTGGGAAGTCGTCCTTTAGTAAGTGAATAGATAAATAACCTGTGGTACACCTAGACAATGGAATATTATTTAGCACTGAAAAGATATGATCCATCAAGCCATGAAAAGGCATGTAGGAACCTTAAATGCGTATTAGTAAGTGAAAGAAGCCAATCTGAAAAGCCTACATACTGTATGATTTTGACTATATGACCTTCTGGAAAAGGTTACACTATGGAGAAAGTAAAAAGATCAGTGGCTACCAGGGGTTGGTGGGGAAGAAGGTATGAACTGATATAGCACAGAAGATTTTTAGGGCAGTGAAGCTATTCTGTATGATGGTACAATGGTGGATACGTGTCATTATACATTAGTCTAAACTAATGTTAAGGTAAGTACTGCACACTTTAGTATATGTCTTTATCATTCATTCATCATTCATTCAACAATTATTCTTGGAGCCCCTGCTTTGTTTCAGACATTGTTTCAGGCACTGAGGATACGGTAGTGACTCAAACAAACCTAAAATCCTTACCTCATGGAGCTTATGTTCCAGCTGGGGTGGGAAAAAACTCAGAAAATAAGTAAATAAATATATTATATAGTATCTTAGGCATTAATAAATGCAAGGAAAAGGGAATAGGGAGGACATAGGTGAGGAGAAAGGAATAAGAGAGGGGGATAAGATGTATTCCTATTTTAAAGAGGGCATTTAGGGAAGCCCCATTTTTGACACTTATGGACAAACCTGAAAGAGGTGAGAAAATGAGCCATGTAGATATTTCAGAGCAGGGTATTTGGGGCAGATGGACCAGCAAGTGTTGGTTATGAGGTTTAAGAAACAACAAGGAGGCAAGCATAGTTGGAGTAGAGTGAGCAGGGGGGGAGATGGTGGAAGCTGGTCATAATGATGAGTCGGCTATATCAGGTAGGGCCTTGTGCATCGTTAGGGTGACTTGGTTTTTCTTTGGAGTGATGTAGGAAGTCTTTGGAGAGTTTTGAGCAAAAGAGTCATGTGTTTTGACTTATGTTTTAATATGATCACTCTGTTGCTGTTTAGAGAATAGACAATAAGTGGAGAGGAATAAAACATGAAGAAGAGACAATAAGGGCAGAGAGTTTAAAGAGGGAGATTTAGCTATTTTAATAACCCAGATGAGCCATAATGTTTGCTCGGACTTGAATGATAGCAGTGGAGGTAGGGAGCTGTGATTATTAGATCCTGTCTATACTGTGAAAGGAAGGCTGATGGGATTTGCTAGTGGATTGAATGTAGGATATAAAAGTCAGTGTGGAGTCAGGATGATTCCAAGTTTTTTGGGTGAGTATCTTAAAGAATGGAGTTGGCATTAATTGAGATGAGGTAGACTCTGGAAGAATCAGTTTTTATGGGAACCAAGAGCTCAGGAGCTTGGTTTTAGAAATGTTAAGTTTGAGACATTTTCTATGCAGGTGGAGATTTGGATAGATGGGTTTGGAGTATAGGAAGAAATCTGGACTAGAGATGTTTATTTAGTAGTTGTTAGCTTAAATAAAATATTTATTTTCTTTTAACATCTTTATTGGACTATAATTGCTTTACAACGGTGTGTTAGTTTCTGCTTTATAACAAAGTGAGTCAGCTATACATATACATATATCCCCATATCTCCTCCCTCTTGTGTCTCTCTCCCACCCTCCCTATCCCACAACCTCTTGGTGGTCACAAAGCACTGAGCTGATCTCCCTGTGCTATGTGGCTGCTTCCCACTAGCTATCTATTTTACATTTGGTAGTGTATATATGCCCATGCCACTCTCTCACTTTGTCACAGCTTACCCTTCCCCATTCCATGCCCTCAACTCCATTCTCTATGTCTGGGTCATTATTCCTGTCCTGCCCCTAGGTTCTTCAGAACCTTTCTTTCTTTTTTTTTTTTTTTAGATTCCATATATATGTGTTAGCATATGGTATTTGTTTAACTCTTTCTGACTTACTTCACTCTGTATGACAGTCTCTAGGTCCATCCACCTCACTACAAATAACTCAATTTTGCTTCTTTTTATGGCTGAGTAATATTCCATTGTATATATGTGCCACATCTTTATCCAATCATCTGTCGATGGACACAGGTTGCTTCCATGTCCTGGCTGTTGTAAATAGGGCTGCAATGAACATTCTGGTACATGACTCTTTTTGAATTATGGATTTATCTGGGTATATGCCCACTACTGGGATTGCTGAGTCATATGGTAGTTCTATTTTTAGTTTTTTAAGGAACCTCCATACTGTTCTCCATAGTGACTGTATCAACTTACATTCCTACCAACAGTGCAAGAGGGTTCCCTTTTCTCCACACCCTCTCCAGCATTTATTGTTTGTGGATATTTTGATGATGTCCATTCTGACTGGTGTGAGGTGATACCTCATTGTAGTTTTGATTTGCATTTCTCTAATGATTAGTGATGTTGAGCATCCTTTCATGTGTTTGTTGGCAATCTGTATATCTTCTTCAGAGAAATGTCTATTTAGGTCTTCTGCCCATTTTTGGATTGGGTTGTTTGTTTTTTTGATATTGAGCTGCATGAGCTGCTTGAAAATTTTGGAGATTAATCCTTTGTCATTTGCTCCATTTGCAAATATTTTCTCCCAGTCTAAGGGGTGTCTTTTTGTCTTGTTTATGTTTTCCTTTGCTGTGCAAAAGCTTTTAAGTTTCATTAGGTCCCATTTGTTTATTTTTGTTTTTATTCCATTTCTCTAGGAGGTGAGTCAAAAAGAATCTTGCTGTGATTTATGTCATGGACTGTTCTGCCTATGTTTTCATCTAAGAGTTTGATAGTGTCTGGCCTTACATTTAGGTCTTTAATCCATTTTGAGTTTATTTTTGTGTATGCTGTTAGGGAGTGTTCCAATTTCATTCTTTTACATGTAGCTGTCCAGTTTTCCCAGCACCACTTATTGAAGAGGCTGTCTTTTCTCCATTGTATATTCTTGCCTCCTTTATCAAAGGTAAGTTGACCATATGTTTGTGGGTTTATCTCTGGGCTTTCTATCCTGTTCCATTGATCTCTCTTTCTGTTTTAGTGCCAGTACCAAACTATCTTGATTACTGTAGCTTTGTAGTATAGTCTGAAGACAGGGAGCCTGATTCCTCCAGCTCCGTGTTTCTTTCTCAAGATTTCTTTGGCTATTTGGGTTTTTATGTGTTTCCATACAAATGGTGAAATTTTTTGTTCTAGTTCTGTGAAAAATGCCCTTGATGCTTTGATAGGGATTGCATTGAATCTGTAGATTGCTTGGGTAGTATACTCATTTTCACAATGTTGATTCTTCCAATCCAAGAATATGGTGTATCTCTCCATCTGTTTGTATCATCTTTAATTTCTTTCATCAGTGTCTTATAGTTTTCTGCATACAGGTCTTTTGTCTCCCTAGGTAGGTTTATTCCTAGGTATTTTATTCTTTTTGTTGCAATGGTAAATGGGAGTGTTTCCTTTATTTCTCTTTCAGATTTTTCTTCATCAGTGTATAGGAACGCAAGAGATTTCTGTGCATTAATTTTGTATCCTGCTACTTTACCAAATTCATTGATTAGCTCTAGTAGTTTTCTGGTAGCATGTTTAGGATTCTCTTAGTATCCTGTCATCTGCAAAGAGTGACTGCTTTACTTCTTCTTTTCTTATTTGGATTCCTTTTATTTCTTTTTCTTCTATGGCTAAAATTTCCAAAACTATGTTGAGTAATAGTGGTATCGAGGTGTTGGTGGCCTCGTACATTGACTTTGGGTGTGTTCCTCCCTCTGCGATATTTTGGAAGAGTTTGAAAAGCATAGGTGTTAGCTCTTCTCTAAATGTTTGATAGAATTCGCCTGTGAAGCCATCTGGTCCTGGCCTTTTGTTTGTTGGAAGGTTTTTAATCACAGTCTCAATTTCAGTGCTTGTGATTGGTGTGTTTATATTTTCTGTTTCTTCTTGTTTCAGTCTTGGAAGGTTGTGCTTTTCAAAGACTTTGTCCATTTCTTCCAGGTGGACCATTTTATTGGCATATATTTGCTTGCAGTAATCTCTTATGATCCTTTGTATTTCTGTGGTGTCAGTTGTTACTTCTTTTTCATTTATAATTCTATTGATTTGAGTCTTCTTCCTTTTTTTTCTTTTTTTTTTTAATGTTGTTACTATGTTTTTTGTTTTGTTTTGTTTTGTTTTTTAGTTTCTGCTTTATAACAAAGTGAATCAGTCATACATATACATCTGTTCCCACATCCCTTCCCTCATGCATCTCCCTCCCTCCCACCCTCCCCATCCCACCCCTCCAGGTGGTCACAAAGCACCGAGCTGATCTCCCTGTGCTCTGCGGCTGCTTCCCACTATCTATCTACCTTACGTTTGGTAGTGTATATATGTCCATGCCTCTCTTTCGCTTTGTCACAGCTTACCCTTCCCCCTCCCCATATCCTCAAGTCCATTCTCAAGTAGGTCTGTGTCTTTATTCCCGTTTTACCCCTAGGTTCTTCATGACATTTTTTTTTTAATTCCATATATATGTGTTAGCATACGGTATTTGTCTTTCTCTTTCTGACTTACTTCACTCTGTATGACAGACTCTAGGTCTATCCACCTCATTACAAATAGCTCAGTTTCGTTTCTTTTTATGGCTGAGTAATATTCCATTGTATATATGTGCCACATCTTCTTTATCCATTCATCCGATGATGGACACTTAGGTTGTTTCCATCTCCGGGCTATTGTGAATAGAGCTGCAATGAACATTTTGGTACATGTCTCTTTTTGAATTATGGTTTTCTCAGGGTATATGCCTAGTAGTGGGATTGCTGGGTCATATGGTAGTGTTATTTGTAGTTTTTTAAGGAACCTCCATACTGTTCTCCATAGTGGCTGTACCAATTCACATTCCCACCAGCAGTGCAAGAGTGTTCCCTTTTCTCCACACCCTCTCCAGCATTTATTGTTTCTAGATTTCTTGATGATGGCCATTCTGACTGGTGTGAGATGATATCTCATTGTAGTTTTGATTTGCATTTCTCTAATGATTAATGATGTTGAGCATTCTTTCATGTGTTTGTTGGCAGTCTGTATATCTTCTTTGGAGAAATGCCTATTTAAGTCTTCTGCCCATTTTTGGATGGGGTTGTTTGTTTTTTTGCTATTGAGCTGCATGAGCTGTTTATAAATTTTGGAGATTAATCCTTTGTCAGTTGCTTCATTTGCAAATATTTTCTCCCATTCTGAGGGTTGTCTTTTGGTCTTGTTTATGGTTTCCTTTGCTGTGCAAAAGCTTTGAAGTTTCATTAGGTCCCATTTGTTTATCTTTGTTTTTAGTTCCATTTCTCTAGGAGGTGGGTCCAAAAGGATCTTGCTGTGATTTATGTCATAGAGTGTTCTACCTATGTTTTCCTCTAAGAGTTTGATAGTTTCTGGCCTTACATTTAGGTCTTTAATCCATTTTGAGCTTATTTTTGTGTATGGTGTTAGGGAATGATCTAATCTCACACTTTTACATGTCCCTGTCCAGTTTTCCCAGCACCACTTATTGAAGAGGCTGTCCTTTCTCCACTGTACATTCCTGCCTCCTTTATCAAAGATAAGTTGGCCATATGTGCGTGGGTTTATCTCTGGGCTTTCTATCCTGATCCACTGATCTATCTTTCTGTTTTTATGCCAGTACCACACTGTCTTAATTACTGTAGCTTTGTAGTATAGTCTGAAGTCAGGGAGCCTGATTCCTCCAGCTCCGTTTTTTGTTCTCAAGATTGCTTTGGCTATTCGGGGTCTTTTGTTTTTCCAAACAAATTTTGAAATTTTTTGTTCTAGTTCTGTGAAAAATGCCAGTGGTAGTTTGATAGGGATTGCATTGAATCTGTAGATTGCTTTGGGTAGTAGACATTTTCACAATATTGATTCTTCCAATCCAAAAGCATGGTATATCTCTCCATCTATTTGTATCATCTTTAATTTCTTTCATCAGTGTCTTATAATTTTCTGCATACAGGTCTTTTGTCTCCTTAGGTAGGTTGATTCCTAGATATTTTATTCTTTTTGTTGCAATGGTAAATGGGAGTGTTTTCTTGATTTCATTTTCAGATTTTTCATCATTAGTGTACAGGAATGCCAGAGATTTCTGTACATTAATTTTGTATCCTGCTACTTTACCAAATTAATTGATTAGCTCTAGTAGTTTTTCGGTAGCATCTTTAGGATTCTCTATGTATAGTATCATGTCATCTGCAAACAGTGACAGCTTTACTTCTTCTTTTCCAATTTGGATTCCTTTTATTTCCTTTTCTTCTCTGATTGCTGTGGCTAAAACTTCCAAAACTAGGTTGAATAAGAGTGGTGAGAGTGGGCAGCCTTGTCTTGTTCCTGATCTTAGTGGAAATGGTTTCAGTTTTTCACCATTGAGGACAATGTTGGCTGTGGGTTTGTCATATATGGCCTTTATTATGTTGAGGAAAGTTCCCTCTATGCCTACTTTCTGCAGGGTTTTTATCATAAATAGGTGTTGAATTTTGTCGAAAGCTTTCTCTGCATCTATTGAGATGATCATATGGTTTTTCTCCTTCAACTTGTTAATATGGTGTATCACATTGATTGATTTGCATATATTGAAGAATCCTTGCATTCCTGGAATAAACCCCACTTGATCATGGTGTATGATCCTTTTAATGTGCTGTTGGATTCTGTTTGCTAGTATTTTGTTGAGGATTTTTGCATCTATGTTCATCAGTGATATTGGCCTGTAGTTTTCTTTCTTTGTGACATCCTTGCCTGGTTTTGGTATCAAGGTGATGGTGGCCTCGTAGAATGAGTTTGGGAGTGTTCCTTCCTCTGATATTGTTTGGAAGAGTTTGAGAAGGATGGGTGTGAGCTCTTCTCTAAATATTTGATAGAATTCACCTGTGAAGCCATCTGGTCCTGGGCTTTTGTTTGATGGAAGATTTTTAATCACAGTTTCAATTTCAGTGCTTGTGATTGGTCTATTCATATTTTCTATTTCTTCCTGAGTCAGTCTTGGCAGGTTGTGCATTTCTAAGAATTTGTCCATTTCTTCCAGGTTGTCCATTTTATTGGCATAGAGTTGCTTATAGTAATCTCTCATGATCTTTTGTATTTCTGCAGTGTCAGTTGTTACTTCTCCTTTTTCATTTCTAATTCTATTGATTTGAGTCTTCTCCCGTCTTTTCTTGGTGAGTCCAGCTAATGGTTTATCAATTTTGTTTATCCTCTCAAAGAACCAGCTTTTAGTTTTATTGATCTTTGCTATTGTTTCCTTCATTTCTTTTTCATTTATATCTGATCTGATCTTTATTTCTTTCCTTCTGCTAACTTTGGGAGATTTTTGTTCTTCTTTCTCTAATTGCTTTAGGTGCAGGGTCAGGTTGTTTACTCGAGATGTTTCCTGTTTTTGACATAGGATTGTATTGCTATAAGCTTCCCTCTTAGAACTGCTTTTGCAGCAATCCATAGGTTTTGGGTCATCGTGTTTTCATTGTCATTTATTTGTAGGTATTTTTTGATTTCCTCTTTGATTTATTCAGCGATCTCCTGGTCATTTAGCATATTGTTTAGCCTCCATGTGTTTGTATTTCTTACAGATTTTTTCCTATAACTGATATCTAGTCTCATAGCGTTGTGGTTGGAAAGGATACTTACTATGATTTCAATTTTCTTAAATTTACCAAAGCTTGATTTGTGTCCCAAGATATGATCTATCCTGGAGAATGTTCTATGAGCACTTGAGAAGAAAGTGTATTCTGTTGTTTTTGGATGGAATGTCCTATAAATATCAATTAAGTCCATCTTGTTTAATGTGTCATTTAAAGCTTGTGTTTCCATATTTATTTACATTTTGGATGATCTGTCCATTGGTGAAAGTGGGGTGTTAAATTCCCCTACTGTGATTGTGTTACTGTCGATTTCCCCTTTTATGGCTGTTAGCATTTACCTTATGTATTGAGGTGCTCCTATGTTGGGTGCATAAATATTTACAATCGTTAGATTTTCTTCTTGGATTGATCAGTATGTGGTGTCCTTCTTTGTCTTTTGTAATAGTCTTTATTTTAAAGTCTATTTTGTCTGATATGAGAATTGCTGCTCCAGCTTTCATTTGATTTCCAGTTGCATGGAATATCTTTTTCCATCCCCTTGCTTTCAGTCTGTATATGTCCAGAGGTCTGAAGTGGGTCTCTTGTAGACAGCATATATGTGGGTCTTGTTTTTGTATCCATTCAGGCAGCCTATGTCTTTGGTTGGAGCATTTAATCAATTTACATATAGGGTAATTATTGATATATATGTCCCTATTACCATTTTCTTAATTGTTTTGTGTTTGTTATTGTAGGTCTTTTCCTTCTCTTGTGTTTCCTGCCTAAAGAAGTTCCTTTAGCATTTGTTGTAAAGCTGGTTATGTGGTGCTGAATTCTCTTAGCTTTTGCTTGTCTGTAAAGGTTTTAATTTCTCCATCGAATATGAATGAGATCCTTGCTGGGTAGAGTAATCTTGGTTGTAGGTTTTTCTCTTTCATCACTTTAAATATGTCCTGCCACTCCCTTCTGGCTTGCAGAGTTTCTGCTGAAAGATCAGCTGTTAACCTTATGGGGATTCCCTTGTATGTTATTTGTTGCTTTTCCCTCGCTGCTTTTAATTTTTTTTTTTTTTAATTTTTAATAGTTTATTAATATGTGTTTTGGCATGTTTGTCATTGGATTTATCCTGTATGGGACTCTCTTTGCTTCCTGGATTTGATTGACTATTTCATTTCCTATAGTAGGGAAGCTTTCAACTATAATCTCTTTAAATATTTTCTCAGATCCTTTCCTTTTCTCTTCTTCTTCTGGGACCCCTTAATTCAAATGTTGGTGTGTTTAATGTTATCCCAGAGATCTCTGAGAGTGTTCTCAATTCTTTTCATTCTTTTTTCTTTATTCTGCTCTGTGGTAGTTATTTCCACTATTCTATCTTCCAGGTCACTTATCCGTTCTTCTGCCTCAGTTATTCTGTTATTAAATCCTTCTAGAGAATTTTTAATTTCATTTATTGTGTTGTTCATGATTGTTTTTCTCTTTAGTTCTTCTAGTTCCTTGTTAAAACTTTCTTGTATTTTCTCCATTCTATTTCCAAGATTTTGGATCATCTTTACTATCATTACTCTGAATTCTTTTTCAGGTAAACTGCCTATTTCCTATTCATTTGTTTGGTCTGGTGGGTTTTTACCTTGCTTTTTCATCTGCTGTCTGTTTCTCTGTCTTCTCATTTTGCTTAACTTACTGTGTCTGGGGTCTCCTTTCCGCAGGCTACAGGTTGGTAGTTCCTGCTGTTTTGGGTGCCTGCTCCCAGTGGGTAGGGTTTGTTCAGTGTGTTGTGTAGGCTTCCTGGTGAAGGGGACTGGTGCCTGTGTTCTTGTGGATGAGGCTGGATCTTGTCTTTCTGGTGGGCAGAACCTCATCTCGTGGTGTGTTTTAGGGCGTCTGTGAACTTATTATGATTTTAGGCAGCCTCTCTGCCAGTGGGTGGGTTGTGTTCCTGTCTTACTAGTTGTTTGGCATAGGGTGTCTACCCCTGTAGCTTGCTGGTCATTGAGTGGAGCTGGGTCTTAGTGTTGAGATGGAGATCTCTGGGAGAGCTTTCGCTGTTTGATATTACGTGGAGCCGGGTAGTCTTTCATGGACCAACATCCTGAACTCAGTTCTCCCACCTCAGAGACACAAGTCTGACACCTAGCTGGAGCACCAAGACCCTGTCAGCCACACAGCTATCATGGCCACTGGGCAGTTGGAGGCTGCCAGACAAGCAGGGGCCTACACGCACACCGGCTCTCGCCTGCGCCTCACACAAGCAGCACTCTCGGTTTTAATCGACCAGGAAACCAAATATAGTATTTAAACCCATGAGTCTGATTGAGATCACCATGAGCTGGTACAGGGGTGTGGTGAAAGTACTGAGTCCCTGAACACTCTAAGAGAGAGAGATCAAAGGTGTGAGAGCAATTTCTTTATTCCTATTTTAATGTAATCATCTTCTAATGTGGTGTTTTAGGTTGCTCTATTTCACTTAGCAATTATATCATGAACATTATCCCATTTTAGTATATATTCTACAATATTACTTTAAAAAATGCAAATTAGGGCTTCCCTGGTGGCGCAGTGATTGAGAGTCTGCCTGCCGATGCAGGGGACATGGTTTCGTGCCCTGGTCTGAGAGGATCCCGCATGCCGTGGAGCGGCTGGGCCCGTGAGCCATGGCTGCTGAGCCTGCGCGTCTGGAGCCTGTGCTCCACAACGGGAGAGGCCACAACAGTGAGAGGCCTGCATACTGCAAGAGAAAAGAAGGAAAAAAAAAATTAGTTTCTTTTCTTTTTTTAAAAATTTTCTTAACAGAGAGTTGATACGATATCACTTTTAATGGCTCTTATGAATACATCATAACATATGCAAAAAATCTCCTTTTGTCAGGCTTTTGAGTTGCTTATAATTTTTCCAAATTACAACATGTTTTTTGTATGTTAAATGAATATTCCTATACATACATATTAGAATATGTCTTCATTTCTTTAGGATACATTTCTAGAAGTGGAATTGTTAGATCTTTTGTTGAATTTTATCAAATTTCTCTCTCCAGAAAAGTTACAACAAGAAATTATTACAAGAAAATGCTATTTCTCTACACCTTCCCTGAACTAGTTTCTATGAATCTTTGTAATCTCTGCCAAGCTGAGAGGTGAAAATGATTGATAAATATACAATTGTATTACTTCAGTTTAGTATTTTTTATGATTAGCAATGCAGTTGAGTATCTTTTCATGCTTATTGGCCATTCGCAGAGATGATTTCTTTTGCTTCTCAGCTGTGACCCAGTCGTAATATGTGAAGATGACCACAGAGTCCTTTCTGCCTTTCCCTTCCTCCATCAGTGCAGCTCAGCTTAAGGGTGGCTCTCGATGGTGTAAATACCAGAATCAGACAGCACTAACTGTCTTCACCTTTGTATCTCCAGTGAATATGACTGGCCTTGGCAAGGCCTCTCCTTTCAAGTTTGCTGTTTACCAACCCCACCACCTAAATAGTATGTAAAAGAGTGAGGTGAATTCTCTGCTATGTCCTGCCCAAATCTAAGTTCAGAAGTTTAGGAAGACAGGCTCTTTAAGTTAGACACAGCCAAAGATTAGTCAGCAGGAATATACTGCAATTCTTATACTTCTCCTTTTTTGCCCATTTAAGAAATTCTCTGTTGTGATTGTCCTATAGTTAACTGCTGGAGGTAATTTTAGGAAAAGTTAATACCATAATTTTTATATATTGGAGAAACAAACCACATTTGGAACTTGGCAAACGATTTCAACTATATCTCTTTTCCTAAATGTTTCAGGCAAAGCCAAAGGTATTCTGCGCCAAGCCTCTCCCTCTTCAAATTCCAACTGCTGTGTATTTAAAAAGAAATCTAAGCTGCCTGAATCTGATTCCTTTACCCTTAAATTGTCAAATGCATTTTATTAAGACATGCTTGGTGTTGAAAAGAATTTAGGGCTTTCTCCTTTATACAGAACCAGGAAATCTCATTTTGTTGGCTGTAAATAGAACTTGAACCTCAAAAGGATAAAATTCAATTTGAAAATTTCAAACTCATGAGTTAAGAGAATAACTGTTTTGGCATTTTCCTTTTTCTAGTTATTATTTTCATTTGATTCTCAGCATTTATTTAAAAAAAGAAGAAAATAAAGTTTTATAGGAAACATATTGATCAACTATATTCCATTCATAAAGATTAGGTCAGAATTAAAAGACTGAACCTTCTGATTTTTCAAAAGGCTTCTGAGAGAACTGAAGTGAAATTATATCATTAGTAGCACTTTCAAGGGGCCTGTTCCAAAACACTGGCTGACATTTTCCTTTATTACATTCTGATGATATTTGAATGATTTAGGCTTTGTGACATGTCCCCAAATAGACTTGATGAATAAATAAATTTCCATTAGTTATAGCACTTCAAGTCATTTGCAACCCTGATATACACTTAGAATTCTTAATAGTTTAATATTTTTAAATTTAATTACTTGATTATTTGACTATGATATTGCTGTTTCTTAATAAACTTATGCTTAAAGAGTCAGTCTTTAAGTGGAAATCTATGAATCTTCATGTACTTACCAAAAGAAAAAAGAAATAAAAGGAAATCCTCAAAAGCAAAAAAAAAAAAAAATCATATCACCAGAACAATATTAAAAGGCAAAACTCAGGACCAGGTGGTGCTGGTACTTTTATCACATCTTTGGCACTGGATGCCTTAGGCACCAATTAACTTAGTGAATATGACTTAGTGAATTTTCCATCCTTTCTGTATGTTTTACTTTTTAAAAAAATTTATTTTATTGTGGTAAGAATACTTAATATGAGATCTACTCTCTTAATTTTTAAAGTGTTTAGTACAGTATTGTTAGCTATAGGCATAATGTTGTACAGCCGATCCCTAGAACTTATTCATCTTGTATAGTTGAAACTTTATACCCATTGATTAGCAATTTCCCATCTCCCCTTCCCTTCAGCCCCTGATAACCACCATTCTACATTATATACACACACACACACACATTATATTGTAATATGTATACATACTACATAACATTATATATATATATGTAATCACATTTTCTTTATCCATTCATCTATTTATCATATAAAAAATGTTTTTTGTTTACTTTTTCTGTTTGAAGATGACAGACTAAATACAATTTGTGGTCTGCCTCTTCAGTCCAAATATTTAGGAAAAATAGGAAAGATTTTTGTTTGTTTATGTTAGTGATTAAATATATAGCACACACTTAAAACAATCCCAGGAGAAGGGAAACATCATAATCTACGGAGGGAAGTAATAAACAAAGAGGAAACAGAACAGGATGCTTCATAGCAGAGTTTGCGGGAGCAACAGGCAGGAGGCAATCTAGGGACAGCAATGACACTGTCTACCTCCAGGTAGGAGCAAGGAGTATGGGACTTTGGGTATAGAGACAAGGCAGTGCTCCTGGAGACTGGTGATGAACTAGAAGTGAAAGGAAACTTCATTCACAGAAGACCAACCATGGAGGTACTTAGCCACGTGGCACATCCACCTTTCCCGTGACCCCACTAACATATATGGAAAACACTGCTATGCAAGTTTGCAGCAAGTCTCAACCCCTCCCTGCAGACAAACTGGGCAAATAGATTCAGAATATAATTTTAAAAAGATAGGTAGGGCTTCCCTGGTGACGCAGTGGTTGAGAGTCCGCCTGCCGATGTTCCTGCAGGGTTCATGCCCCGGTCCGGGAAGATCCCACATGCCGTGGAGTGGCTGGGCCCGTGAGCCATGGCCGCTGAGCCTGTGCATCCGGAGCCTGTGCTCCACAACGGGAGAGGCCACAACAGTGAGAGGCCCACGTACCACAAAAAAAAAAAAAAAAGGGATAGGCAGCCACAAAACACAATAAACTTAATTAATATCCAGAGACATGTAAAGGATACCATTTTAAACATAAAACAAGAACAAATCATTACGAAAAAGAACTAGAAATCTTGGGGAAAAAATCTGTAATTGTTAAAAGTTGATGTAGGTGAGCTATAAGAAATATGTGCTCATTCTAGAAAGCTGAGAAATTACTGAAAGTTATTAAAAAGCTGGAAAGATCACCCATAAATTTACCATTCAAAGATTACTGCTGTTAATGTTTAAGCAAATTTCTTTCTAGTCATTTTCTCTTCACATTTTTACAAAATATCATACTGAGTATATTATGTCTACCTGCTTTTTTTCCCAGAACAGTTTAGGAAAAAGATACTTTAAGGTGCTACTAGATACCTTTCCGACTAATTAATATATATTATCCACTGATTTTTTTTCATACATAGAACATTTTGGAACATTTTATTATAATGCTTTACATTAACAAGGAATCCAAACATAGGGCTTCTGCTCGACTCTTCAGCAATCTGGTGGTTCCTTTATTGTCTTCTTTTTCACATTCAATTTGGTAAAGATGTGAGCACACACTTTCCCTTTAAATGTAGAGTGTTTCTGTCATGCTTAATATTTATGACTCTTATAATTACTCTTATAAAAGATCTGCTATTACTAGAAACTTCAGCTCTTGGGTTAATAATCCTGCATTTTAATGAGCTCTAGGTAATTACACTTTGAAGTCCAAGACTTCTTTTCAAAAATTGTAAATTGAGGTTCTTCTTTTTATAACTATGTAATTTTAATTTCATGTTGAAAAGCAATGAAAATTTGCACATTATAGCACAACTGTAATTTTAGAGGGAAAAATCTAAAATAGTCTACTAAAAATAGACTAGGTAATTTTAATTCAGGTCACTTCTACACAAGGGTAGTCAAAATAAACTAAGAAAAAATTTTCTTCAGAAGGTAGAGAATTAATCTACTACTCACCATGAGAAAATAGCATGCAGACAGGAAGACCTGTGAAACAAGTTGGTTTTCTGCTTTATGACAATGATCTTGTCAATGCCAAGTCTCACTAATGTTAAATGGAAAATAGATATTTCAGTTGCTAGCTTTTCTCTAATCAGGTACTGCAGCCACCTGGACCCTACCAGAACCATAAGAATTTGGTGTCATAAAGAAGATACATTCTAACTTTCCCACATTAAGCTAATTCTGTGTTGCCAGTTGAGCTCCCTTATGACAGGGGTCTCTACCTTCTCCCTCCAAAACCCCACTGTATTTTCCTGAATCTCAAGATTTAGTACTAGGTAGTTTCTAGGTATTGTGATCATGATGCCAAATTTAAATTTTTTGCCCTATTTTGAGGGCAAGAGAGTTGAATGCTTTCATGCTTCCCTTCCTCAAGTGTCCAAGCACCTCTCCTTGGAATGAGTAAAATGCTGGAGAGAGGGAGCCTTGAGATGAACCCAGTGCGCCTGGGATGGTTATGCCCTGTAGTGTTACCTCCTTACATTAGATATGAGATTATAAACAACTTGAAGCAGGAACTCAGGCTTAGAGATCTTCCCTCTCCCTCTTAGCTCTCATCACAATATCTTGTGCCTAATATGGTGGATAAAAGCAGCTTGTAAAATGTAAATTTTATGGGCTAGACTTGTGCCTCTGTAATTTGATTATCTGACCTTAATTTATTTCACTTCTCCAAGCCTCACTTTTCATCTCTAAAATAGGGATAATAATAGCACCTCCCGATAATTATGTAATAATCCATAGTTATAATTAGAAAAGCAATATAATCTGTGTAAAGTGTTTAGCATAGTGACTCTAAGTGTTTGATAAAAAGTTATTGTTAGTAATAATGGTATTGATTCTGCTTAGAAATACTTGCTGATGTGTTGAAAAATTTATCTTTCTTCAAAGGCTTTATGCTCCTTTATGTTGAATGTGCATTTGAAATAATCAGAAGTTATCTTTTGGTTAGATATTTTTGTTGGCATATTTTCCATATGTAAGTATAGGAAAGATTAGTTGTCACATAAGAAATATTTATGGAAGTCCATTCTTAACCAGCCAGGCAACTGATAGCATTCTCACTAATGCCTATAATATAGGATTGGATGAAGATCAGCTTCATAGTAAAGAGACCTCTATGAGGCAGCTTAACTCTCTAGACAGTTTGCCAAATAAATATCACTTTTTTGAGGGCAAATTTGAAAAGACATTCATATTTTGTTATCCTCTACTGAAAACATATGCTTCATTTCCTTGAGCTACCTCACTATCAGTTCACAGATTATTTACCTTTTTAAAGAGTTTTTGTTGGGGGGAGGGATTTATTTCACAGAGAAATTAACTAAAGCAAAAAATTCAGTTTCAGCAGTACTGACTTTATAAATTGGCCTTTTGAAGAAAACTAATCTCTCTAGTTATGTTGAATATTTACGAGACCGTGAACAAGGTGACTATAGCTTTGTGGCTCTCTTATTAAACATTAAGAAAACTAAACTGAACAAAAAATGTAAAAAACAAATTTTATTCTATCCCCTAATCTTTCTGATGCATTTCTAGTCTGAATCAGACTGGATAAGCACATTACACGTATATTTGAGATAGTAGCCTCTTGAATGGGCATTCTTAAGAGGAATATGTTTTAGGTTTTAATGAATAATGAAAAATTTACTAATTCAGGGCCTCCTATTTCTAATTGTTCCTATGTTAATTAAGTCAATTTAAAACATATTCTCATAGCATGCAAGGGAAAGCACAAACATGAAGGTTTATGTAAACTTTAATTAGGCACATGGAAAAACATGTCAACATTTTTAAAAAGGAAATGTACTTAAGGAACAAATACACAATTTCTTAAAAGCTTACTCATGTTGACCCACTAAGCAATGTCAAGTGAAAGTCAAAACTCAAATCACCAGAAAAATGGGTCTGTGCCATTAGAAAATTGGTGCAATCCAAAGTGTCAAGGAAGCAGCTCTGAGCAAAGTCTGTGCTTCAAATGCAATTACACCACAATAATAATAATAATAATTACGTGTTTTTATTATAATGTAACCTGAATTTTTTCAGACCTCATCAGCCTGTGAATGTAGTTACCTTATTAGTCATTATTCAAATTACTCTAGCTCATTGCCTCCATCTGCATAATAGAACTCTCTGAAAAGTCTTCCTCAGTTATTTCCCTAGATGTGCTCATCTCCAAGCTTGCCCTTGCTAAATCCTATATCCTTCTGCTGCTCTACTATTGATGATTCCTTAAGAATCGTAGTATCTTTCACTGTCCCGTGTGCTGCTATCCTCCTGAGTACTGTGGGTGGTTCCACTGTTCTGAGGAATTGAGCCAATGCTCTGCCCAAGGGCTTGCTCTTTCCCAATTGGATTGCTCTCTGTAAGTGGGGGTTCACAGTGGGCTTGATATGGCACAGCTCTTCCATGGGTCTTTATGGCTCTAATGGGATGCAGACACAAGTCTGATCGGGCAGGGCCAGCAGACAATCCCAAGTAACAGATTTGTTCAAATACTATGTCTCATTATGAACTCATCAAGAGGTGTTAATCTCAAGGAGTTGTAAAGATAAAGAAACACGGTAACGAGGAATAAGTAATTTTCCCAGTGTCCCCTAACTAGAGAAGGGGAGAGCCATAATATGAGTTTATGTATATCTGATTCTAAAGATCTTTGATATATGTGAAGTCCTCACAGAAATTACTTTTACCTCTTTCATGTGTACTTGGGGATTGGGTTTTGTCTTCTTTCAGTGTTTGAACTTCTGAGTTCAGCTCTTTATACAAAAATTTATTGCTGTGTGCTCTTGAACAAGTTACTCAAGTGTTCCAAACTTCAGTTTCTTCATCTGGGAAATGGGGATGATTATGACAGAACCTACCTCATAGGGCTGTTGTAGAGATCCAATGAGATAATTCTTATAGACATCACAGTTCTTGCTACATGAAAGTGCTCGGGCTGTGTTAGCTGACATTGGTAGTATTAACAAAATTAAACACTGAGTAGAATGGTACTAAAGCTGTCAAACTGTAAATAACATTTAGCAAAATCAAAGCCATCCTGTAAATCTTTAAAGAAATCTCAGATCTTTAATACCAAACAAATAGTTACCTTTAAAGTTAGTTTCCACACAAAGAAAGCAAGTCTGTACATCTAAAGAGTGGGAATCCTCTTCACAAGTTAGGATTGGGAAAGCAGGTCTGTGACCCTACCTCTAGCAGAGACACTGCTCAAATAGTAGTTCTAAATAGATTGTGAGCCTTGTAGATGAGAAGGTCATGAGCTGAAAGGAAGACTTTGTAGATAACATTTTAGCTAAATGAGGAGAGAATTTTAGCTAAATGAGGAGAATATTGAAATCATATCAAGCATCTTTTCTGATCCCAACACTATGAGATTAGAAATCAATTATAGGGAAAAAAATGTAAAAACATGGAGGCTAAACAATATGTTACTAAATAACCAAGAGATCACTGAAGAAATCAAAGAGGAAATCAAAAAATACCTAACGACAAGTGATAATGAAAACACGATGATCCAAAACCTATGGGATGCAGCAAAAGTAGTTCTAAGAGGGAAGTTTATAGCTATACAAGCCTACCTCAGGAAACAAGAAAAATCTCAAATAAACAATCTAACCTTACACGTAAAGGAACTAGAGAAAGAAGAACAAACAAAACCCACATTTAGCAGAAGGACAAATCATAAAGATCAGAGCAGAAATAAATGAAATAGAAACAGAGAAAACAATAGCAAAGATCAATAAAACTAAAAGTTGTTTTTTTGAGAAGATAAACAAAATTGATAAACCATTAGCCAGACTCATCAAGAAAAAGAGGGAGAGGACTCAAATCAATAAAATTAGAAATGAAAACGGAGAAGTTACAGTAGACACCACAGAAATACAAAACATCCTAAGAGACTACTACAAGCAACTCTATGCCAATAAAATGAACAGCCTGGAAGAAATGGACAAATTCTTAGAGAGGTATAACCTTCCAAGACTGAACCAGGAAGAAATAGAAAATATGAACAGATCAATCACAAGTAATGAAATAGAAACTGTGATTAAAAATCTTCCACCAAAAAAAAAGTCCAGGACCATATGGCTTCACAGGTGAATTCTATCAAACATTTAGAGAAGATCTAACACCCATACTTCTCAAACTCTTCCAAAAATTTACAGAGGAAGGAACACTCCCAAGCTCATTCTATGAGGCCACCATCACCCTGACACAAAAACCAGACAAAGATACTACAAAAAAAAGGAAAATTACAGACCAGTATCACTGATGAATATAGATACAAAAATCCTCAACAAAATGCTAGCAAACAGAATCCAACAACACATTAAAAGAATCAAACACCATGATCCAGTGGGATTTATCCCAGGGATGGAAGGATTCTTCAATAAACCCAAATCAATCAATGTGATACACCATATTAACAAATTGAAGAATAAAAACTATATGATCATCTCAATAGATGCAGAAAAAGCTTTTGACAAAATTCAACACCATCTATGAAAAAACTCTCCAGAAAGTGGGCATAGAGGGAACCTACCTCAACATAATATAGGCCATATACAACAAACCCACAGCAAACATCATTCTGAATGGTGAAAAACTGAAAGCATTTCCTCTAAGATCAGGAACAAGACAAGGATATCCACTCTCACCACTATTATTCAACATAGTTTTGGAAGTCCTAGCCATGGAAATCAGAGAATAAAAAGAAATAAAAGGAATACAAACTGGAAAAGAAAAAGTAAAACTGTCACTGTTTGCAGATGACGTGATACTATACATAGAGAATCCTAAAGATGCCACCAGAAAACTACTAGAGCTAATCAATGAATTTGGTAAAGTTGCAGGATACAAAATTAATGCACAGAAATCTCTTATGATGAAAAATCTGAAAGAGAAATTAAGGAAACACTCCCATTTACCATTGCAACAAAAAGAATAAAATACCTAGGAATAAACCTACCTAGGGAGACAAAAGACCTGTATGCAGAAAACTATAAGACACTGATGAAAGAAATTTAAGATAATACCAACAGATGGAGAGATATACCATGTTCTTGGATTGGAAGCATCAATATTGTGAAAATGACTCTACTACCCAAAGAAATCTACAGATTCAATGCAATCCCTATCAAATTACCAGTGACATTTTTTACAGAACTAGAACAAAAAATCTCAAAATTTGTATGGAGACACAAAAGACCCCGAATAGCCAAAGCAGTCTTGAGGGAAAAAAAACAGAGCTGGAGGAATCAGACTCCCTGACTTCAGACTGTACTATAAAGCTACAGTAATCAAGACCATATGGTAATGGCACAAAAACAGAAATATAGATCCATGGAACAAGATAGAAAGCCCAGAGATAAACCCATGCATGTATGGTCAACTAATGTATGACAAAATAGGAAAGGATATACAATGGAGAAAAGACAGTCTTTTCAATAAGTGGTGCTGGGAAAACTGGATAGCTACATGTAAAAGAATAAAATTAGAACATTCCCTAACACCATATACAAAAATAAACTCAAAATGGATTAGAGACCTAAATGTAAGACCGAATATTATAAAACTCTTAGAGGAAAACATAGGAAGAACACTCTTTGACATAAATCACAGCAAGATCTTTTTTTGATCCACTTCCTAGAGTAATGGAAATAAAAACAAAAATATACAAATGGGACCTAATGAAACTTAAAAGGTTTTGCACAGCAAAGGAAACCATAAACAAGATGAAAAGACAACCCTCAGAATGGGAGAAAATATTTGGAAATGAATCAACAGACAAAGGATTAGTCTCCAAAATATATAAACAGCTTATGCAGCTCAATATTAAAAAACAAAAACCCAATCCAAAAATGGGCAGAAGACCTAAATAGATTTGTCTCCAGAGAAGATATACAGATGGCCAAGAAGCACATGAAAAGCTGCTCAACATCACTAATCATTAGAGAAATGCAAGTCAAAACTACAATGAGGTATCACCTCACACCAGTCAGAATGGGCATCATCAGAAAATCTTCAAACAACAAATGCTGGAGAGGGTGTGGAGAAAAGGGAACCCTCTTACACTCTTGGTCAGAATGTAAATTGATCCAGCCACTATGGAGGACAGTATGGAGGTTCCTTAGAAAACTAAAAATAGAATTACCATATGACCCAGCAGTCCCACTACTGGGCATATACCCAGAGAAAACTATAATTCAAAAAGACACATGCACCCCAATGTTCATTGCAGCACTATCTACAATAACCAGGTCATGGAAACAACCTAAATGCCCATTGACAGATGAATGGATAAAGAAGATGTGGTACATATATACAATGGAATATTACTCAGCCATAAAAAGGAACGAAATTGGGTCATTTGTGGAGACATGGATGTATCTAGAGACTGTCATACAGAGTGAAGTAAGTCAGAAAGAGAAAAACAAATATTGTATATTAATGCATATATGTGGAACCTAGAAAAATGGTACAGATGAACCGGTTTGCAGGGCAGAAATTGAGCCACAGATGTAGAGAACAAACATATGGACACCAAGGGTGGAAAGCAGCAGGGGGTGTGGTGGTGGTGTGATGAAATGGGAGATTGGGATTGACATGTATACACTGATGTGTATAAAATGGATGACTAATAAGAACCTGCTGTATAGAAAAATAAATAAAAAAAAATGATACTTCACACACAGAAAATCAATCTCTCAGCAATGTTTTATAGTTTTCATTTTAGAGATCTTGTTTAAAAAAAAATTGTGCAAAGAACTTGAATAGACATTTCTCTAAAGAAGACCTACAAGTGGCCAATAGGTATATGAAAAGATGCTCAACATCTCTATTCATCAGAGAAATGCAAATCAAAACCACAATGAGATATCACCTCATATCTGCTAGGATGGCTATTACTTAAAAATAATTTTTTTAAAAAAAGAAAAGATAAGTGTTGAGGAGGATGTGGAAAATAGGAAACCCTTGTATACTATTGGTGGGAATGCAAATTGGTGTAGCCACTACAGACAATAGTATGGAGGTTCCTTAAAAAATTAAATATAGAACTACCATATGATTCAGCAATCCCACTTTGTATATATATGCAGAGAAATTGAAATCATGATGTCAAAGACATCTCTGAACTCCCATGTTCATTGCAACATTATTCCCAAAACTTAGACATGGAAGCAAGCTAAATGTCTGTTGATGACTGAATGGATAAAGAAAATGTTTTATATATATATATATATATATATATATATATATATATATATGTATATATATATATATATATATATGAAAAAGAGAGAGAGAAGGGAAATGTAGAGTTATTTTATTAGATGGCAAGCATAATATTTTGGAATAGGGTCATGTCTTAATCATGTTGAGGTTTTTCTGAATCTAATATTGCCTGGCACACAGTAGAAGTTTAGTGTATATTTGGGGGAATATGAAATAACCAACTTTCCATGGCAACACTATGGGTTTATAAAGACCAAATTTTACACTGTAATTATTTTTGCAATGTTTCTTTTTTGTGTCCCAGAGCAAGTTACTTAAAACATAAATTGAGCCCCAAAACAACGGCCAGGTTTGAGGTAGGGAGATTCAAATTGCATGTTGCTAAGAAACATTGTCTGATAATTTGTTTTCTCAATTCAAGGAGCATGGCTTTAACTTACCCTCTTTCTTGGAAATCTTAAATGTTAGGACCCGTTTCCACGCAATTGGCCTGCTGTTTTTCCCTTTCTTAGAATTGAGTATGGTATGTGAAAAGGAAGTGGGAAGAGACCAAGTGCACTGATACAGAAGTTCATGTTGAATATGGGTAGAAATGACATTGGCTAGCCTGGTTTGAAGTTATTTCAAAATCTCTTTCTCTTTATTCAACACATGTTTATTAAGGAGTGAGCTATATATTGGGTGGACCAAAAAGTGTCTTTGGTTTTTTAAGTAAAAATAAAAGACATATTTTTCATTTTCACCAAGAACCTTATTGAACAGCGTATTGTTCCACTACCTTCTGCCATTTTTCAGGCAGCTTCATAATTCCATATTCCCAAAATTTTTAATCTTTTTGAGGAAAGAACTATTTACAGTCTTCAAGGGAATTGAAATTTTTTCCGTTAAGAGAATTTTGTAAAGACTGAAATAAATGGAAATCCAAAGGTGCAATGTCTGATGGATACTGCAGATGAATCAGAACTTCCCAGCCAAGCTGTAACGGTTTTTGCCTGGTCATCAAAGAAATGTGCCGTCTTGCATTATCCTGTTGGAAGATTATGCATTTTCTCTTGACTAATTTTGGATGCTTTCTGTCGAGTGCCGCTTTCAGTTGGTCTAATTGGGAGCAGTACTTGGAATTAATCGTTTGGTTTTTTGGAAGGAGCTCATAATAGAGGACTCCCTTCCAATCCCACCGTATACACAACATCACCTTCTTTGCATAAAGACCGGCCTTGGTTCATTTCTCTTGCCCCACGATCTCTTCTGCTCCACATTGTTGTACAGTATCCACTTTTCATCACCCCTCACAATTTGTTTTAAAAACGGAACGTTTGCATTACATTTCAGTAGAGAATCGTATGTGGAAATGTGGTCAAGGTTTTTTTTGCTTAACTTATGTGGAACCCAAACATCAAAGTAATTCGCATAACCAGTCTGGTGCAAATGACTTTCAGTGTTTGATTTGGATATTTCGAGTATGTTGGCTATCTCCTGCATGGTATAACGTTGATTGTTCTCAATTATTGTTTGGATTTGATAGCTATCAACTTCAACTGGTCTACCTGACTGTGGAGCATTGTCCAGCAAGAAATCCCCAGCACAAAACTTCGCAAACCACTTTTGACGCATCTGATCAGTCACAGCACCTTCTCCATATACTGCACAAATCTTTGGCTTTTCAGCTGCGTTTTTACCTTTCTTGAAATAATAAAGCATAATATGCTAAAAATGCTGCTTTTTTTCTTCCATCTTCAATATTAAAATGGCTACACAAAAATTCACCAATTTTTTTTTTTTTTTTTTTTTGCGGTACGCGGGCCTCTCACTGTTGTGGCCTCTCCCGTTGCGGAGCACAGGCTCCGGACAACAGGCTCAGCGGCCATGGCTCACGGGCCCAGCCACTCCGCGGCATGTGGGATCTTCCCGGACCGGGGCACGAACGCTTGTCCCCTGCATCGGCAGGCGGACCCTCAACCACTGCGCCACCAGGGAAGCCCCGATAAGTCTTTTTTTAAGATGCACTCTGATATGACAGCTCTCACATACAATCTAACAAAATTGTTTTGAAGGAAGTTAAAGACAACTACGTACTGCTAGAACCATCTTACAGAAAAAACCGAACGAACATTTTGGCCAACCCAATATAAGCAAGGTGCTCAGTGCTAGGGTCATAAAAATGAACAAAGGAGGGTTCCACACTCTATGAGAACACAGACCAGTGGAAAAAATCAAGATGAATGATTGAACAGATGATTAGTCAGAGTTCTATTATTTTTCATCAATTAATTTCTATATTAATAATTATTACCATGGTAATAATGGTAAATTTACCATTTACACCGTCAGGGTAAGTATTCTCATTTCATAGCAGTGGAAACCAAGGCTTAGAGAGCATATGTCACCGACCCGGCAAGGGTGGAGTCAGGATTTGGACATATTCTGTGTGACTTCCTAGTCTGTGATCTTTCAAAGAGAGTCCACTACTATCCAAGATGGACTTTAGCCAAACATCTCAGCCCATAACACCAATGTATAACTTTATAAACCATGCCCAAGGTAAAAAACTTCAAAGCTCATTTTCCCTTGCTTTGGTAATTTTAAATTTATACTTTCTTAAACTCCAATAAGTAATTACCAAACACACAGAGGGGAAAAAAAGTCAGATTTGTTTTGTGTTAGCCATGTGTTTCCATTTAACATTTCCATGTGAGGAGGTGATGAGGATGGTTGCGAGCAGCACACATGTGGTGATTTTGCACATAACGTCACGTGCTGAGTCTGTGTTCTGCCGGGGAGCCTCAGCTGCTCTCTGAAGCTGTGCTTCCTGCTTAGCAGAGTCATGCAAAGGCTTTCTTTATGCCAACTCCATCTCCTTGACAATTCGAGTAGGTGGTTGGCTTGGGCTCTATGAGCCTTGTGTTCTGTTCAGTGTTACAAACATGTTTTGGCTCTCTACTGTGTTAAGATACTGGGTTAGGTGCTGGGAGAGCTATGGTTCTTGGTCCCTTGCTGTCCTGTAGCTTTCTTTCTGGTGGGGGGAGACCCTCTGATGACTAAGGGCACAGCTGAAGCTAAGAGAAGTCAGAGGGCAGTCTTATAAGAAAGTGACCTGCAACAGCTCCAGAGGAATATTATTGGCAAAGGGGAGCTGACTTCCTGGTAGAAAAATGAAGAAAAGAAGCTGGACTTATTGACTCTGTTATGCAGGCTTCATTTGCCATTGCACTTCTGTTTACTCCTCAAGACAACAATGTGACAGATGGGCATTTTTAATTTTTTTTAATTAGAAAAGTAATACAAGTATAACTAAAAGTTAAAATCATGTTAGAGCATATACATCTCACCGCACACCTCAGTTTTCCATCCCCAAGAGCAACCAGAGTAAATGGTTTCTTCTATATTTTTCTGGTAACTTCCTAATTAAATATATGTGCATTTCTCTGTGAATACATCCTTTATTTTAATACAAAGGGTAATACACTAAAATACCCTGTTCTGGATCTGACATTTTTCACATATATCCCAAGGTAATTTTCATGACAATAAGTACATATGGCTTCACCTTTTTTATTTTAATCATTACACAGTTTACAATATATGTGTTGGAACTTTGAGGGGATACAGTAAATAGCACCCCTCTTCCCCTGACCCCTGCTCCCACATTCTGAATAATTTGAGAACAAAACGAATGGATGGCACATTGAGGCCACAGATTTAATTTTATTTCAGGTAGAGGCCAGAACCAGAGGCTGGGGTTTTATGTGACTAGTCAAGTAGGCTTGTTAATACTTAACCTGCCTATGTAGAACCCATCTGTGTAGCCTAGCACAGTTCTCCAAATGAAGAGTAAAGCTGATCCAAGACCTACCACTTAGATATGTTATGCCACTTTACCAGGGGTGGAGGGACTGAAGGGTAGGTGAGAGGCCATTGGGGTGCTTAAAAAAATCCCTTTCCATGGAACTCAGGAGTGGGGAGAAGGCACTCCTCTCTGACAGTATGAACAAAATATCCTTAATTGAGCTAGTCCCCTACTGATGGATGTTTCGGTTACTTCCATTCCTGCTATTGGGGGTACATGTTTGTTATTCTCTTTTTATACAAAGGGAAACAGGTTCCAAGAGGTTAAGTGTTCAGGGTGAGAGCTAGTGAGAGACAGAGCCAGAACTCTGATTCATGTCTGATGTCAAGGCCAGGGCTGTTTCCATTTTCCACAGCCCCTACTCCTCACCCAATTACTAACATGTGTATGAAACACCAGTAACAGTCTAGGAGTCCATTTTAGTTAAATCCTATTAGTTCCTCACGTGAGGTGGCTGAGGCAGGAATTATGCTCTCCATTTTATAGAAAAGTAAACTAAGTTTCAGAGAGGTTGTTACTTCCTTATCTAGCACCACTAGTTAATGATGAGGTTTAAGACTCAACCTCCACTTTTCTCACTTCAGATTCTTCTTCTCCACCTTAGGGAGCCTTGAAGCAGGCAGAAAAATATGGAGTGCAGACCAAGAGGAGGGAGTAGTGTTGTCAAAGGCATGTTGGTGGAAAAGGGTGTAAGTATTTGCTCTAAGAATGACAAAGGGTCTCCTTCTAATGTGTAGCATATGCCCTTCCTAGGTATGCCTGTGGGTGGTCTGCGCATCAGAACTACCTAGGAAATGTTTAAAATACAAATTCCTATGCCCCAGTCAGGGAAGAAATCAGGAATCTGCATTTTGACAAAATACCTAGGATATTCTGATGGAAGATAGTCTATGAATCAGGGAAAGGATGCTTTGGGGAACTTTTTAAAGTTTTAAGCTTTTTGGGATACAGTGAATGACTCATAATCAGAATTGTTTCTTGAGGTAGTGTGTTAGTGTGGAAGGAACTAGCTAAACCTACGTTGATTCCTATGGCACCATCATTGGGGAATCAACTGGGGAAAGTGATGAACTCACTTAATCTCAGCCAGCTCCCGTACAGCACAATCTGTTGTGAGGATTAAATGAGATCATATAGAAAAAGCCTGCCCCTCAGATCCTCCATAACTGTTACTTCCTCTCCATTTCTTCTAGTATTTTTTTCAATAATCTTCCCCATCTCCTCTACCTGTGACTTCTCTGAATTCCTTATCTTCCCATTGCTATTGCTTGGGAAGGTCCCTGCTACAGAAAAGAGCACAGATGCCCAACAGGGCGAGGCTTGCCTTAATCAGGCTGCTGCATTGATGGGCCTTGTTACTCGACTTGTTCTATTAGATCCCCGGAATGGAATGAGCAAAGCACAATTACTGTGTCCCTTCTCAGAGGACATGTGCACTGATTCATTAACAAAGTGTTAACATTAAAAAGGTTTGCACTGGAATGGGATTTTTCTTGTATTCCCTAAGTGTCTTGGAAGGAGCTGGGACTGCTGGAGTCAAGCTTCAGAGGTAGGCAGCTCTCTTTTTCCTCTGACACCTCCCTTTTCTCTGTCATGTTTACTCTATGCTACCAGGGCCCACCTGTGCAACTCTCCAGGTGGAGGTCTTTCCTCCCTCTTGCTTTGGCTTCCAGTCTGGCACCTCCTGAGTCCTCTAACCTCAGAGTCCTCCTCTAAGAAGAGTATGGGATTTAAAATAGCCCCCAAAGGGGGTTCATACTAGTAACAGCTGGGTATGCTGATTACACTTGTTTTTTTAAAGGAGGCTTTTCAAGTCCTAAAACAAAATGAAAGAAAAATAGAAAACTTGTGTATCTTAGTTGTTTTAGGATGGCAACAGGGGAGAGGGTGAGGTTCAAAGGAAACCAAGAACTGAGAGATTACATAACCTGCTGACATGCTACAAACATAGTTGTCTTTAACAGGCAGAAAGCCAAGATACATAAATAGAAAGAGACATTCTTATGGAAACAAGGTAAAGAAATATTTAAAATCAAAATTGTACTAGATATATGGTCCTAGAACCAAGTGATGTGAAATTATATTTTCAATTTTGCAAACCTCAATGTGCAATTGACCTGAATTTTTATCTTACAGAAAATAATTCACTCGTCATGAGCAATCATTTTAAAAGAAAAATAGCAAAGAGAAAGTACGCTTATAGAAATTACTTTTTTCTTGTAACAAAACTAATACACATTTGTAGTTGGATATTTAGAAAACATGAAGAAAAGGAGAAAATAAAAAGCACAGAGAAAATAAAAAGTCCCAAGAGATCATCACTGTGTATGCTTTGATGTGTGTATCTATCTACTCATTGAGTAAACCTGGAGGAGCCAGAAATGGAATCAAAATGCACATACTTTTATTTTGCTTAAAGAATATAGCATACAGCAGTACTTCTCAAACTTTAATGTGCATAGGAATCATTTGGGGACTTTGTTAAAATGCAGATTCTGATTCAGTAGGTCTGGGCTGGGGCCTGGAACTCTGCATATCGCCTATCTAACAAGCTCCAGGGAATGCCCCTGCTGCCAGACCAGGGAGCACCCTTTGAAAGGCAGCAGGTGTGTACACCACTCTGTGGCATTACTGATTCCCTACCAACAGATTTTTAATTGATGCAAGTATTCCATTATACCACACATGTAACTCAACAAGCCATATTGTCTAGTTAGGTTTATTCCTTGATTTTTATTATATTATAGAAGGAACTATGATCAACATTCATAAAGAGAAATCTTAACACAACTCCACTGAGATTTCTTTCAGGTAATTTCCTTAAAATGGAAGTACTTCATGACAATTATTCTGAATTTTAAGGCAATTCATACATATCGCCAGCTAGCTGTTAGGGGGGAAAAAAGTAGTTTTGAAAAGTGAGTGTTAACTAATTAGTTATATTACCCTGACCTGAAATATTTTTCAGCTTGTCCCCTTATCCTTTCCCTAGGGAGCAGTCATTCCCATCTCCATGGTAACCCCATCACTTTCTCTTGTATCTTTCTCAGTATTCTATTACTGGTGTTTTCTGACAAGTGTGTCTGCCCCTAGCTGGCCAACACATTAGCCTCAGTGCCGAGCACCATGCTAGACATTCAAGAAACGATAGACGAGTGAACAGTCAAATGAAAGTATATGTCTTTCAATATATAAATACTTGTTAGAGCACTATAATGGGGGCAGTATCAATTCCTTTTCTAACACAATAGATACTTTGATATTAAAACCCAACACATATTAAAACCCAAACATGAGAAATTATTTGCTGCTTTTTATGGAAAATCACCCACAGAGCCTTTGGTGTTAAATGATTTCCTTTTATAAAGCAGCCCATGTCTGTGCATATCTGGTTATAGTTTCAAAGCTGTGTGCACCAAAACCTGTGGGCTATTATCTTACTGAGAGCTTTATTAACAGCATTACGTAGTAACACTCATATAATATTGCTCATGATATAAAAATGCTCATATAATATTTTGCAAATCTATCCCATATGGATTGTGTCCTTATAATTGTTTATCATGGATTTTTTTACATATTTTGATTTTTAAGAATATTGCATTAAATATTACTTACCTTGATTATCAAGGTTTTTTGCACCCCCTTAAATTGTATACCCAAAGTGAGTGCCTCTTTTCCCTCACCCTAGTTCTGGTCCTATAGGTTAACTGTAACTTCTTAAGATTTTGAGTGGGTAAGTGAAGTTTATAACTTAAAATTTGTACACTTTTAAGTAATATCACTCACTCAATATTTGCTTGATTTATCACTTGTCTATTTAATTATTTTTATTCTAAGTGTTCCTATCTAATTGGGCACCTGTTCAAATCACTGTACTTATGGGGTTGGCTGGAATTGGTGCTTGCTTTCTATAGGAAAGAAAAGGGGACATTTTTGAGAGAGAGCTATTCATACTAATACTTACCTTTATCAATTCAGGGTTCTTCCTTTTGTTCAATTACTGACTTATGAAATGTTTTGACTCCTGTTGTGTGTGATAAGAACTGTGATGGGTAAGTGTTATGTACGAAAAAAAAGTAAAACATAACATAAGTAATATTTACCTTCAAGTTGCTCCCCATTTGATAGTGGAGCCAATCACCTTAAGATAAAATTAAATCCAGGGTTTAAATGGGAGCAGGGAGGAAAGGCAGGGACACCTGGAATGCAGGGAAGATGCCTTGGTCATGCCTAAGTTGTCTCTTCCAGAAGAAGTGAGTTTTGTGCTCTGTTACCCTCAAAACTAATTCTCTCTTTCTCTCTCCCCGCCCCCCATTAAGTCTATAGCCATTATCCTGGGAGGACTTTAGATGCTTTGGCCAGTGCTCATTTAATCTAAGTTAAGTTTTACAAAACAAAACCTGGAGTGTATTTGTATGAGCAGGAAGTATGGCGGTATTGAAGCCCATATGGCATCATGCGTACGTTGAGAATCACCATGTCTGCTGAATTATGTTATCAGTGACTTTGAAGTTATCATTGATGAGCAGCAGCTGTTGCCAGGAGTAGTAAATCACATCCCACGATTTTATAAGAAATGGTATTATGGCTTTTCAAAGAACTTAGTTTTAATAGAAGGCACAAGTCATCACCCCCACGTTATTTATAGGAAGGGTATAGATTGATTTATATTATTTATTTTTGGCAATATTAATTTGATTTTAAAATATTTATTGAGTGTTCACTATGTGCCCAAATTCCTATTTTCAAATAGCTTAAAATTCATTTGGGAAAAATACATGTCCACAGCCATCCAGAGTTCAAAGCTCAATGTTTCATGTGGTTTCAAGCAGTTGGGATGGCGAGAGAGGGGGGTTAACAATTAAGTTTAGACTGGTGATGGGGAAGAAAAGAGGACTCTGTAAAGAAGAGGGCATTTGAGTTGGGCTTTGATGACTGTGCAGGTTTGGTTTTGTCTTGTTTTGTTTTAGAAGGTAAAGTAGGGAAAGGAATTCGATGCTAGGAAAATAACATGGGCACAAGAATCATGAAAATAAATGCCAGTTCATGGAACTGAGCAGTATCAATAAATAAGTGTTGCTGTTGATCAGTGCTTCTTAATCCTGGCTGCACAATGGACTCACCTGGGGAGTCTTAAGAATGCTGGTGCCTGAGTTTCACCCCCAAGAGGTCCTGATTGAACTGGTCTTTGGTATGGCTTATGCACTGGGATTTTTAAAAGGTCCTCAAATTATTCTAATATACAACCAAGGTTGAGAACCTCTTCTGTAGAGTAATATATTTAGGATGGTGCTATGAGGCAGAAAAAAAAAAAGAAAATAAATTGTATTTTCTTGGGCTGAAATATCCTGTACTCTAATTCTTACAAAGGAGCACAGAGAATTTAAAAGAATATGCTTATTAAGTCTGTGTGCAAGAAGTTAAGGGTCAGGGATCAAATTTATATTTACAAATGAAAAAATGAGATAGTCAAAGGAGGCTTGTGATTACAGTAACAGGACAAGTCCCTAGAACTCACCATGAGAAAGGACAGGGTTTGAGGTAAGGAGAGAGAAATTTGATTAAAGAAGCAAAGGAATGTTAATGAAATGAGAAGTCAGTTCTTTGGTTTCTCTAATGGCTGTCTTTGGCTTGAATTGTGAATGTATGGAAATTTCACCTAAAACGACTCCTTTTACCCCTTCTTTCCATCAACTACCAGATGTGTGCATGGGATAACTACACAGAAAAACAGTGAATCGTCTTGGTGGGTGGTCTTTTTTCAGAGTGCATGGTGGGGAAGGACTAAGCCTCTGTGATATCCCTCTCACCCCATTACTCTCCAGGATCAAGACTTCCTGGAGTCTTGAACGGGTCCTGCCTCCTCACCATGCAAGTCCTATCCATTCTGCCTCAGAGTAGATCCCACATTCTGTCAAAGGAAACAAAATGAAAACTCTTCCTCCAAAAATTGGATAAATAAAAGTGCCCACAGGGGAATCTTTTTCTCTCAAAAGATAAATACTTCCAAGCCAGTATATCTTAACTTTTTAAACTGTTCTAACACTCAACCATGCTTCAAATCCATTCATTCATACCATGTGCTCCCCATTCCCTGCCCTAGTTACAATTCACCACCCTCGACTGTGGACTTTGTAAGGTCTGGATGGCATCTAGCATAGTGCTGGATATGTATTTATTAAACGTTGATTGAAAATTACCCTACATGCTTCCCAGCACATAGTTCCTATTTTGTTTCCCTTTCTGCCTGTCTTTTCAACATGTGACTTCTGAGTAACACTTTGACATCTGGGCCCCAGGATCCTGTTTCCATAGACTTGTGGCATTTGATTGAAAGATCAAACCTTTTGAACACTTAATTTTCATTAGCTTTCTGCCTTTCCAACATAGTATCCCCTACTTCATTCTGGTTCCCAAAATAAAAGAAAAATTTAGTGTATATATAGGTATATATATATATTTTTTCTGTAGTAAATACCTGAATTCTAATGAGTGAGTTGCCCCTTGCAGGAAATTTATCAGCGTCGACCAGTTGATCTACCTCTGAAACAGTCTATGACAGAACATCACTCAAAAGGGCCATCCTACTTCCACACATAAAGTGGTGGCTTTGCCAATCACAGTAAAATGATACATTGACCATGACACAGAAAGAATGAGCTTGCATCTAGCTTCTCTCTTCTATTCTCACTATTTCTCTTCAGGTCCTACTTAATACCACTGTTCTAAAGAGATCTCTTCCTAATTTCCCTACTTCCTAATGTACCATGTCTTCCCTTGTCTTAAAATATGTAACTGCCAGATAAATTTTTCTTAAACATAGTTATGATAGTCATTTTCTTACTCCAAATATTTCAGTGGCTCTCTATTTATAACTCAAATATGTCTGTCTGACTTGGGTATTTATAGGAATCTCATATCTGAGTCAATTTTCCTACCAGACTCTTATCTCACTGACTTCTACTACATAACGCTCACCCACAGGTGCCTACTTGGTGTACTTTTTGTATAGCACATTCCATCTTGGGTTTGTCCTTGCCACTTCTTTCTTATGAACCATCTTCATTCCCATCAAGAACATTTACCCATCCTTAAGGGTTCAAAATCACCTCTTTCATGAAGCTTTCCCTAATTCCTACAGATGACCATGATTCCTCCCATTCTCTAATCTCTTCATTGAATTTTCTTTATACTTCTCTCAGGTCCCTCAATCTGGCTTATTTTATAAATATCTATAATTATCCTCTAGTGTTTCCTGAATGGTAAGTACCTTGAGGCTCTAGCACTGTGAATTGAACACAGTGGATGTGTCACAAGTATTTAAGATGTTTCATTAAAGTGTAGTAAAAGATTAAGGCTGAGAGGAATGAGATGCATTCTTACATATCTGAAGTATTAAAAAAGGAGGACTGATGGGGAGACACAGGAATTATCTACATAATATTTAGAGGGCTTTTATCTTTATAATTTTGATCTCTAAACTCTCTATTTTGTCCGTGCACCAGTTGTCACCTTTACACCTCTATATACACACTCACTACACACACACATGTGTATAGATGGGACTTTTGTTCAGCATGAAAGATAAGCAGGATTAAATTCGCTATGATTATTCTGAGGTGGGCAAAAAAAAAAATCTAACATCAGTTACATGCAAATAGCATTTAGTGAGGAAGAAAAAAATCATTAACATTTCTGTATAGCAAACTGTTATAATTCCTTTACTGTGTGACAAAACTATGTGCTGAAAAAAATTTTAAATATATGATTGTGTATTTAAGAAGAAAAAAATGTGTTCCAGTTATACCTGGTAGAACATGAAATAAAAAGTAATCTGGACATACTGAAAAAATAAAAAAGATGAAAAAAAGCTTGAACAGCTTCTGTTCTGTACAAGGCAAAACTATGAACATTTGAACATTTAGTGACATCTGGACAAAAAGGGTAAGCTGGAAAAACAATCTGTCTTTTGTGACACATTTTTGAGATGGATCCAAGGAGCAACTTTTAGGGACAGAATAGCAAATGAGTGTTTTATGTTGGACAGAGTATTTTATTCCTCCTTTTGCAGAGCTACAACTCAGTAACTACATCCCCTGTAATTACTGGTACTTAACTCTCAGCAATACTCCACAGGTTGAGTGACATGGCTCATCTGGAAACTTCCCCTTGATGACTACCATTGCTGCTGCTGTTTGTGTTGCTTTTAATGTTAGTTCTAGTAAAAGTCAAGTGTCTTCGATGTATAATGTTAACAACTGAAAATGCTATTTCTAACGTCTGCACGAAAGAGTGAAAAGAGCTAAAGGGGCTTCCTTTCAGTTATCCCAGGTATGTCAGTGATTCACCTTTGCAGCTTTTTGTTATTGATAAAAACAAAAACAAACTAAATACTGAATTCACTATAAAAACTAAAAGTTCTTGATGCTGGGACCAGGTATTAAGCTGCCTAATGAGACCAGGAGAGAACGAAGAATAAACCAAGATTGAATTTATAAGGTGATTTTACTTTTTTAATCACCAGCACATTAGCCTATACAGATCTTCCTCGTCTTACGACGGGGTTACATCCTGATAAACCCATTGTAAGGAGAAACTATCTAAGGACAAAAAAGCATTTAATATACCTAAACTGCTGAACGCCACAGCTTAGGCTAGTCTACCTTAAACATACTTAGAACACTTATATTAGCCTACAGTTGGGCAAAATTATCTATCACAAAGCCTGTTTTATAGTAAAGCGTCATAAAATTTATTGAATACTGTACTGAATGTGATAAACAAACTAGTTGTATGGGTACAGAATGGTGGTAAGTGTATCAGTTGTTTCCCCTCATGGTCGTTCGCTGACTGGGAGCTGCAGCTTGCTGTCCTGCCCAGCATCACAAAAGAGGATATTTCCGTACATATATCACTAGCCTGGGAAAAAGATCAAAATTCAAATTCAAATGACTGTTTCTACTGAATGGGTATTGCTTTCACACCATCATAAAATCGAAAAATTGTAAGTCAAACCATCCTAAGTCGGGGAGCGGCTGTACCTACTTTGAAGCTGTATGCCCTCCTCATTGGCACTCCTCTGCATTGACTCAAGTCCTTCGATGGTGAGAATGACTACCACAGCCTCTGCATACATCCCTGCCTCTCGCCTCACCCTCCTCAAACCCACCCTCTACTTTGCTGCCATAGATGCCTCAAAAAGTAGGTTGAGTCATGTCATCTGTTGAAATTCTTCTGAAGCTTTCTCCTCATCAGGCCATACAGGCCTATGAAGGTCTGACCCTGCCTTAGCTCTCACGGCTTCCCCTCCTGCTGCCCTGGCACCAGCTATAGTCACCCTGGACAGTGTCCCCCTAACCTGCAATACTCTCTTTGGCTTTTATGTCCTCTCCTGAATGTTCTTCCCCTTCCCCTTGCTTCCAGCCTGCTTCCTACTCAACCACTCAGTCTCAGGTCATCAATTACCTTTTCAGAGTTACCGCCTTGCTCTCCAACATGTATCCACAGCGTCTTGTGATTCTTCCCTCATACTTCGTACCACGTCATCATGGCACACTCCTTGTCTCCCCAGATAGGCAGTGAGCTCCATGAGGACCATTTGCGATACCTTTTTTGTCTTTCTATCAACATTTCCTGGCACAGGACCATTAACTGGGGAGGGGTTGATATGTGTTTGTTAACATAAGCTCCATTCTAAATTGCTTAAAAGTAATTCATACATTTTATACAACATCCTCCCTTTCCCCACCATTCTTCTTTTAAACCACCCCTCTTCTGTACCCAATTCAAAACAAATAAAAGAGTTTTGTTTGTTTTTTTAACCATCCAGGAGGAATATATTCAACATGTTTATATGGGGCACAAGACCACAAACAACTCACCGTTTAGGTGACTTTTTTCATTTTCTCCTACACAGCAAATATCGCTGAGCTCAGTAGCAGAACCGTTCTGATCAATTCATTTCAGTTGTTACTTTTGATCAAATTGGTCAGCACAGACTACACTCAATGGAGGGGTGCTCAGAAAAATTGGTGCCTGTGTGTCTCTGATGAAAAATAGTCTAACCTCTTCAGTATATAATCTCAAGTTACTTTAAGAATGTCTTGGAAAATTGTTCTGTGGCTGAGTCTGCAGTCATAGTCCACAGCCTAGAGAGGAAATCGCATACTTAGAGACGGTGCTCTGAGAAGTATTATTGATGGTGATGAAAATGTTCTCAGAGACAGCAATAAATCAGGGCCTATTTGACCTACTTCATGAACTGCACTCCATGTTAGGTTTCTGCAGTAAATACTCCTCCATGTGTTCGCCATCTTTTCCCATTCTCCAGGACACTCATATGCACAGGTACATGCACACAGACACACTCCAGAAAGATTTTAGTAGGAAATAATCCAGCCAGGAGAGATGGCTATGGTGAGAACAGAGATTTTATTTTAATAAAAGCCCTGAAACTTGCAGTCAGAAATGACACCAGGGAAAGCAACTGTTGCTTTTTGATTGAGTGATTTGACCATTAATTAATAAGAAAACCACTGTTGGTATTTTGAACACAGGGTATTATTATAATTAACAGTTGCCTCATTTTTTAAGGAAATAAAACTGTAATTCTTATTAACAGTGAGTTAAGGTTGACCGATGAAGAAGCTAGCTCTCACATTCAGTTAAGAAAAAGATAACTAAGGATTTATGTTTGTTATTATATATGTCCTCTCTCTTGGTAAGTCCTTTCTCATTAGGTTCTAGGTTCCTTGAAGACAGACATGAAAGTATCTATAGCTACTGTGCAGCACTGGTCAAAATTCTGTTCCCCATGTAAGTGGCTTTGTCTAGACTGAGACATTTGTTATCATAAAAAAAAATGTGAACCTGGCTCAAATATTGTTTTGTTTGAGGCACAGTCATTTTTTGGAGTGGATCTATTTCAAAAGGGTTTTACTGAAGTATCAAAAAGGATTCATTTTAAGGCTGTCTGATCTTCCCCTGATGTGGCAGAATTACGGGGAGTCTTTGATGAACTGAGCACCCAGTAGCTGTGGAGGTGGAGAAGAATGGCCGGTCAGGGCTGGGCACAGAGATGGGAAGCAGCCAGAAGGTGATGTTTTAGGTACCTCTCATGTCCCAGGCTCCAGGAGAGAGGGGCTTTCCCATGGTTTCTTTCATTTTATGTAATCCTCACCAGAAGCTTGCAATAGAAATTGTGTTGTTCCCTTTTATACGTGAAGAAACAGAGGCTCCTGGAGGTTGAGAGATTTGTTCACACAGGACTTGCTTGGCAAAGGCAGGGCTTAAATCAAGGTACTCGAAACTGTACTCTTCCTTACCTCCTACAACATGTGGCATTTTCCACAGCAGACTTGGGGGTCCCTGTACCAGGATTTCCTTCAGCTCTGACATTGACTAGGTAGCACTGGGCAAGTCACTTAACCTCTCAGGGTTTGTCTCCTCAGCCCTCAGAACAGGTTACAACGCCTCCTCTGTGTTCCCTGTAGGGGTGCACTGATGGCCCAACCAAATAGCACACATCAGAAATCACTAGTAAATTACAAAGCATCAAAAGAATATAAAGGGTTATTATTAGACATACATTCCTTGGCCCACACCTGAAGAATGGGATATCAAGAAAAAGTAAAGCAGTTTGAGAGACACTGATTTTGGGGTCCATAAATTTGCACTCACAATTGCATAAAGATTTCTTTGCTGTGAGAGATGATTAATTATAGCTTCCATTCCTCAGTGCATGGCTTATCTTACATATAATTAATTATTCCATAAATCAAATCAGCAACTTGTTGGCAAATGACGTCTGCAACCTTTGAGCTGACAGCAAAATATATTGTGTACCATAAATATCACAAGCCCACTTTTATTTTCTAGACATTTTGGTGCTGGTACCCAGGAACAGATTGTTACTACGGAAAAACACTTGTGCTTTCTGGTGATGGCAGAACGTGCCCAGCCCTCTCAACAACTCAGGGGACAGCTCTTTAAGTTCTGACCTCAGGCCACCAGGCCCATTTCTCAAGTTAAAACAGAAGTGGAATAATTGAGCCTTCATTGAAATAATTTTGTCAAGACCAACTAACACACTTTGTTCTGAGAACTACGGTCTCTGAATACTGCTTTACAGATCTTATGGGACCCTGGTTGCTTCTTCTGTTAACAGTACCTGGAATAGTGCCTGGCACGTAGTAGGTACACAACAAATATCTACCTCAGGCTCCAATCATAAGCCATCTCAGTGCTGTTGACTGATTGCTTCTCCTTTTGCAACCGCACTTGACTTCCAGGGTACTGAACCATGTGCAGACCCTGCTGTGTATCCATCTACATTGAGCCTTAGCCAAGGGTCCTGGTTGTCTCCTAGGCTTCCAGTTGGCTCACAAGTTATAGTTTTGCACATATTCCTGGCTCTCTGACTCTCTCTACCCTCCCGGGGAAGCACTTTATCCAGGGTGACGCTTTGGGTAACATGTAGTTCGTTGAAGTTGATGGAATACAGTTGCTCTGGGTGTCTTGATTTAATGTATTTTAACATCACTCATAAAATATCTTTTTCCACTTCTCAACAAGGTCAGAACTTCTTAATAGGGAAATTTACAATGTAATCTATTCTTGACATAGAGAGGTATACATAGTTTTCCATTATTTAATTTGGTAACATCCATGTATTGGTAAATTATAAAATATCTCTTCCAGTCTTTTACCATTCTATTATCCTTTGGTACTTTTCTCTTTACACATTAGCATGTCAGTTAAAATGGAAATGTTAATATGTTTGAAACTTTCAATTTTTCTCTAAAAACTATAAACTGCTCTATATGGCCATGCATAATATCATGAAAAGATCATACCATTACAATCTATCATGACTTGTATTTCATCGATTCTAACACGCACATCTTTTTACATGTTACTTTCTTTGAAATTACCTGCATCTTACAATTGAAGGCATCTTCGTAATGGATAGTATTTTTTCTTTCTTAGGAAAATGGTATATCATGCAACTAATGGTGCTTTATAATTGATGAAAAGTGATTTAAAGCTAATCATAGCTAATATTTTAAATTCATATTTGGTAGATATTGTGTAATATCTTGTTCAATCTCATTCCTCTTTTGCTGTGCTTCTCTGTACTGCATAAACTTCAATGCTTAAAAATTTTCCAGACTTCCATGTAGCTGGAGTTTTGGCTGAAAATTGGGTTTTGCAAAATACATGAGCACACAAAACTTGGCAGGTGAAACTGAGACAAAGGGTGACTTCCTGTTCCCTTTGGGTGTGTGTTTCTGGCAAACAGGGTGTTGAAGACAGCATGCTCCTTTGCAAGAGCACTTCCAACGGCTTTTTCTCAGCTCCCTGGGACTGGAGACATCTGTGGAAGCAGGAGCCGCAGCTTCGGTGGGTTCCTGATTCCAGCTTCCTGGTGTCCGGTCACTACTCTGCAGTGTGCTCAATAGTTCTAGTGGTAGAATTGGAGTCCGTGGTAGGTGAGTTCTGTGGTATTCTGGGAGCAACTTCTGGAGACCTAGCCTAGAATCCACAATCTTATAAACACCCTATTCCCTGTACTGGATAACTTCTTGCTTTAAATACTCGGAGTGTTTTGGTTTCCTCTACTGGGGTGACTGACAGTTATATCAGATTATTAAATACACTCTAAAACAAATCAAGGTATCAAAGAAATGAGGACCTTTGCCTATTTTCTTTAGATCAATTCTAGCTATTTTTTTTTTTTTTTTTTTTTTTTTGCTGTACGCGGGCCTCTCACTGCTGTGGCCTCTCCCGTTGCAGAGCACAGGCTCCGGACACACAGGCTCCGCGGCCATGGCTCGCGGGCCCAGCCGCTCCGCGGCATGTGGGATCCTCCGGGATCGGGGCACGAACCCGTGTCCCCTGCATCGGCAGGCAGACTCTCAACCACTGCGCCACCAGGGAAGCCCCTAGCTATTTTTTAGACCTGCTTCAGAAGACTCAGGCTTTGTCATGATGGTTGAAGTAAGCAACGTAATGCAAATGATTTTCTTTAGAGAAACCACAGCACTTAGTATTTTCATATCCTCATTATATGACTACAGAAGAAACAGTATTGTTTCAGTAACATCCTCAGTTTCTTTATTTAAGGCTGAGGAGCATAAGCAAACAAATAGGTGGACATATAGATAGATCATCATTAAATTATGGAAAAAAGAAGGACACAATCACATTTATCTCCTCACTTGTCATTCAAAGACATAGAGTTAAAAAAATCACTTTACTATATAGGATATCAACATGAACCTTCAGTCTGACCTTTAATAAGTCATTTCATTTTGTTCTGACTCAGAGGTTTTTCCTATAAAATATGGAGAATAAGACTTGTCACTCGCCTGGGTTTCAAGGATATTGTCAAGAAGAATATTAGACAATGTCTTTGCATATAGTTGGGAAAAATCTTGTAAGTATTGGGTATTATTAAACTTGGATTGTGTACTCTTAGTATTATTCTTATTGCTAAGACTTCATAAAGCATCACCTAAGTTTGAAATTAAACATATATAGGAGATTGATCTTATTAAATAGAGCACATCTCTTTCAGAATTGTAGTTTCAGTCTACATGGTAAAGAGCTCTGACCATAGACATGATAATGAAATATATCCCAAGGTTATACCAGGACTTATCTCAGAGCCATTAGGGATCAGTTCAAAGCTAAAAACAATTTACTAATAAATGTTCCTCACTTTAAGTTTCCTTCTCAGAAATGATTAAAAGGTACATCTTAGAGACCAATAATTTTCAGGTTGACTGTCACAGTTTTATCTAAGATCTTTTAACCTTTTTTAGTTCATAGAACTGTTATACTTAAACCACATATCAATGTGCTTAGTGAAAACTTTTCTTTAGGAAAGTGTATCAGTAATATTGAACAAAGGGAGAAAAGTCAGCCACATATCTTTTCCTTAAAGTTATATGTTCATTTCTATTAAGGTTGTTATAAAATCAAGCTGGTCCCTCCTGTTGGTATTTCCTGTGTGATTTTTCACTGGTTCAACCAGGGCTAGATATCAAAGAAGTTGATTTAAATATAAGGAGAAAAGTAATTTAAACTTTAGTGTTGGACTGTTTCCCTATTTCCAATGTGAGAACAAATGTGTTTCTTTCAATCTGCAGTTATGGAAGAGACATATTACTTGAGTGATATCTATTTTTAAGGAGCAAGAATAGAAATTCCAAAAAGGTTGCGTTTCTATTGTGAATGCTTGCAAAGTAGTTTAATGTGATAGTTAGATGCACAAACTCTGCAAATGACTGTGTGGGCTCAAATTTTGCCACACCACTGTATTAATTAGTTGGATGACTTTGGATGAATTACATAATTCTGCTGCATTTGTCAGCTTGTAAAAAGAGAAAATAAGAATTACTTTTTAGAGTCTTCATTGGCATTAATTGAATTAATCCATTTAAGAAAAATCTTGAAACAAAGCTTGCCTTATGCAAGTGATCAATACGTTATTATCACTTCCTATAGTGGAGTCACTTTTTATGGTATATGATACTGTCTTACTTTCTTGTCTACGTGGCCTGTCATATTTAGAAACTTGACTTCTCATATAATCAAGGCCAAATGAAAATTATCTCTTCTACTTCAAACATAACAGATTATATTATATAACAGAAATCAAAACAGTATGAAATAGTCACAAATTAGTAAGCTCAAGGATTGGACTTGACCTTTATATTTCTACAACTATATGCCCATAACTTTCTGTGCAATCAGCATACGTGAAAGGCATTAAAATAAATCTAGACATTGCTAACACTGTAAACATATGGATTTGAAAACATTCAACCACTTGGTTACATACCTCAGCTTTCATACAGCAGATCACTAAATTGCTTAGATGTAGATAGAGCACTTTCTCCCCAAAGCTGTATCCATGAAACTTTAACCTCTTAAGATGTTCCATGAAAAAAATTGTGAGGGAAAGGGTTCCACAGTCAAATAATTTAAATTACTTGAGGAAAATTGCATACTGTCTTCTTTCTTGCAAATTTACATTATTTATTAGTACATTAAAGTCTTGAAATAAAGAAACCTATTTAACTATGTTTAACTGATTTCCCCCAAATATTTTATCATAAGATTTTTGTCCTTGTTACTTTCCTGGGGAACTTGCTATGGATTATCGAAATGGACTATCTGCTTGTTATATTAAGGCCATTGCCTGATTCCTCCCAAAAGCAGCCAAGTCCTGGTCCTTGCAGTGAGATATTTTATTTTTTGTTTTTCTTTTATTTTGCCTTTAATTGAATGGTTGACTGATATTTTAAATTGTTGTCTGGTTTCTCTTCCCCCTGAGTCTTAGCTCATCAGGAAGAAAGGATCCTAACCATAAGAAAGTTTGGAGCAGGGAACTTAACTGGGAATGTCCATGCTTGGGAAATCAAACTCTTGTAAATACTTGTTATTTGTCACAATTTTGTCTCTGATTTGGAACTTGATGCTTAACTCCTTTGAGTTTCTTTCCTTCATATGTAAATTGAAAGAGATAGAAAAGAAGGCAATCCTCTCTCCCTTACAGGTGCTTTAGGATTAAATGAGGTAATAAATATTAAATTGCTTTAATAGTAGAAAAAAATCAATAAAGTATTCATAGTACAGATGCCATTCTTTCTGTTGCGGCTGCAGCTACAGTGGTGAACAAGGCTGTGTCAGGTGGGAAGTGACAGTAATCGCGTTACCCTGGGGCGGCTATGATAGAAGAGCCATTGAAAGGTGTTCAGATCATCCCAGGTGTGAATATAAAACCTTTCACTTTGCCTTTTTAAGTTAGAAAATATTAATATGTGGCATCGCTCTAGATGGCTTTAGGTATGTGCAGCGTTTTTCTAAAATTAAGTGTAGTCACTCTTTCTCCTAGTTCTTATGGTCGAGTGATTTGCTGTGGTTCCATTTCATTTATTTGGCAGTGGTGTTTCTGATATTCCTTTAGGTTTTTTTTTCCCCTCCCACTCAGAGTCTGTCCATCACATCATGGGGCCTTTAATAGCTGTGATGTAGTCAAGGAAGTCCTTGATTTGATGTCAGAAATACTGAATGCAGGGCTTCTATCTATGGTATGCCCAGATTCACTTTGATAGAATGTAATGAAAGCACAGTGAATTTCAAAGTGCCATTGATATTTAAAGCTTTTTGTATCTTCAATAATATATGCCAAATCCTACCTACGTTAACCACTTCTGGGTAGAAATCAGACCATTTGGAATATTCACTAAGTCTTTTAGCATACCATTTAGATCCTAATCTTAAAGTTTAGTATATATTCCAAGATAGTATGCATGATAGACTAAATAAAATCTATTGAAACTTTAAAAAACGAATAAAGAAAAATGTGATAGGGCTGCTACATAGTGACACACTAGAAAAAAGAAAGCACTCTAAATGCCACCCATGTATATTTAGTAAATATCCTCTATGTGCTGGACTAGTCTAGGTCTTGAGGATATAAAGAAGTATAAGACTTACACTTATATCTTGAAAAGGTAGATAATTACCCAGTCTAGAAAGAGATGGGAGTAGGGAATTCCAGACATGGATAAAGGTGTAGAGGTGGAAATACATATGTACCACTCAGAGTCCATAAGTTTAGGTCCTTTATTTTTTTCCTTAGGAATTATCGGGAAAGGATAGCTTATAATTATTTTATTTATTTTGGGAGAGATAATTATTTTATTTTTTTGAACTTCCTGAGCTTCATAAAAATAATAAAGGATTCATGAACTATGGATAAACATGGTTCAGAAGCAGAAGATTTTTAACCACTTGCTCCTTCATTTGACAACATTGAGGGTCAGCACTTTTGATGTTTCCATAAAATTGGAGTAGTGGGCAAGAGAGCTATAATTAAGGAGGAGCCATGCACTAGGATTGAACCAAGGTTTTATATTAATAGCAGCATTCTGTTTCATCCTAATTAGTGTAATGTATTCATCCCACAAACACGTATTGAACTTCTGAAAACAAGGCTCACTTTGCTGTCACTAAGATTTCCACATATCAAAGAAAAATCCCAATTCTAGCTATATTAAAGCTTGTTTTGAAATAACATATCAAGAAAGGGTAAAAACAAAACAAGACAAAACAAAACTTTTGGTTCATACAGGCATAGATCCCTGCAATTCCCTGAATGCGAAAATTGGAAGATTCCTTGTAGATTTTCTACCCCCGTGGCCTCACTTTAAAGACAAGAGAGCCCAGAGAAGGGAGGCCACTTCTCAAATCTAATACTAGTCACAAAATCAGTAACAGACTGATTTCAGTAGATTTCTAGTCCAATTGCATTTTTTTAGTACTACACAGCCACTCTTAATAACAAACAAGCCGTTTAATACATTTAAATCCAAGGCATCTTCAGTGCTTCCTGTGTGCTTGGGTGGGGGTAGGGAGGAAAGGAGAGACTTGGGAAGCAGTGGAAGACAGTGGAAATTTGGTGGTCCTGTTTGTACTGAATGCTGTGCTAGGTGCTTCCATTCCTGAACTCTAAATCCTTGTAACAACTCTGAGAAAGTCAGATAAAAGTCATCACCATTTTCTAGATGAAGAATGTGAGGCCCAGAGAAGCTAAGAAATGTAGCCAGATGCACACATTTTATGAGTGATGGACTTAGGATCTAAACTTTTTTCTGCCTCCAAATTCTTTGCTCTTTTCACTGTACCTTAATTATTGCCTGTTTTAGAGAATGTTGTGCATTTCTTCATAAATGAGTCTAATTTTTGCCTGCCACCTGGTTTTTATGACTGTCCAGATTGATTTTTCTTTTAAATTTGCATTTCGCAACTGTGGGCTTTTTTCCTTTCCATTTATCTCTCGTCTCAGTCATGAGGTTGGAAAAAATGAGAAGTATGCTGGCTTTGTTTGGACTGAGAACATTCCAAAATATTTGGCTGCACCTCAAAACCCTGTTAAAATAATATTATTTATAACTTTCTGCTTGGTCAATTTTATTTTAAGTTGGGCTATTTCCCACAGGAGACTGTTCTTTCTCCTCGATGGTAAGTTTGCTGCTTGAAAGCTTTAATACAAAACATTTCCCAAGTAAGACTCAGGTCCTTGCCTTCATGATGAATGGAAACTTGTTAAACAATAGCCTCAACCACTGTGAAGCAGTTAATTGCAGGATCTCACCCTCAGGAGCTGTGGGGTGGAGTGTTGGTGGGGAGAATGCCATCTGTTTACATGTTAGCCATTGACTCACAAAGCATGATCTGTCCAGCCCATGCATGATAGGTCGCATTTCAGAGCTGGACTTTGATGTCGAATGCTGTTTCCCAGAATACCTTCTGAGGACCACAGTTAATTTCTTCTACATTTCTCCTCAGTAAGGCTACTATTGTTAGCAGATGATTTGATTTTGGGGCAGAGATGAGGGAAGAGGCAGCTAGCAGAATCATTACAATGGAACACCCACCACAAATCGTAGGGAGGCAGGCTTTTGACAAGGGCGGACCTGAAAGGGAAGACTTGTCTTTCATTCGATGTATAATTGAACACTGTCTAAAACTGATGGCAAAGCAATGTGAATCAGAGACCAAAGATTTGTTATTTAGAAACTTAAACAACTATGGCTTCTCTGAAAGGCCATTCCCTTTCTGACAAAATGATGGTCAGTGAAGAGGCAATTGTCACAGTGAAATGACAATGCTTTGCTCCCAGGGGCAACTCATCTAAAGGGAATATGAGCAGAGAGACTGAATAATTAACCCAAAAAAGTGGTTATGTAACTGCTTACACTCCACAACTTGCAGACTTGTGGCTTCATTTCAGCCTTTTGAGACATTGCTATCCCAGTAGTTGCTAGTGGCCACCATGTACGTTGCTTCATCTCCCTGTCTCCCTGGTAGCTAAATGTCTATTGATTTTCCCAGGACCCTAAGCTCTCTCCGTAATAGGAAGATTTGGTGGACATCATGTCAAATACAAAGGAAAGCCTCTGCCAGACTGAACATTAGAACACTGTGTTTTAAAAGAAATGTGAAATATCGATGCAGTTTTAAATCAATGAAAACTCCAGGGGAAAGAGAATCTCATTTGAGAGACGATCTTTAAGTTTTCTCTTTTTTTTTTTCCCCCTTGTAAAGAAAATTTGGATCAGGGAACCAAATTTATGAGGTAAAAACTGTCAACAAAGTATTCCTAGCTGTTGCTGTGGCTGAGAAAAAGAAAGCCAAATCATGCATGCAGTGTGAGTATGTGAAATGACACATTTTAATATATTAGTTAGGGGGTCAAAAATACCTCCCCTCTTTCACTTATGTTTTTGGCTGTTACCCAAAATTGTTATTATTTTAATTATTTTGCTCATGCTTTCCTCTTATGTTCTTTTCCAAATTCCATGTTTTCTCCTAATTTTGCCTCCTGTATCCTAGAGATATTTGTGGATTTCCAGGGTACATTTTGGGGTCTTAAAAGCTCATGCTAGTTTGCTTAACATAACTGCTACAACTCATGCTACAACTCTCCAGCTGGAGAACTATGTTGTAACAGGGCTGCAGTGCCTCCACTAAGGCACATGGCCAAGTTGGAGACTAAGTGAGAGAGCATCACTAGTGGGAGTAAGGAGTAACGTAGTAAGGCATAAAAAGTTGCACAGAGATAAAAGTCCGTTAAATTGGGTGGGGCTGCAGCAAGCCAATTTATCAGGCACCATAGTCTGGATTTGCCCTTCATCATGGCAGAGTTGTTTCTTATGCTGGATGGAGATAATCGCGGCCAACTTCTTATAGAAATTCTGAACTTGCTGAAGGAAAACGCAGAAGCATGAGAGAAGGAAGGGGAGAAGGAAGGAAGTGGGAGAGAAATGGAAAATGGTTGGAGACTGTTGGAATAGGAGAAAAATATCTTAGTTTTTGACATTTTCAAGGAATCACAGTTATGGAGACAAAAATTTAATGATCAGTTATCATGATCACAATTATGACAAAAATTATGAGATTTCCTATCCAAGTAATACAAAGATAAGAAAGTATGAACATATACAATCACAGCTGTGATGGTAGTAAGCATCACTGCATTATCACCTATGCTGTGTGTCAATGTGCTCATAGTTCTTCTTGTTTCTTTTTCTATGTCAATTTAAAAAAAACTGTTGCATTTTAAAATAATTCATCAAGATTAACAATTATAACTTACCTTTCACAATTTATTTAGTTGATTTCATGTGCTTTTGATATTTCTCTCATGTTTGCAACTACAACTTACTTTGGACTTCTAGAAAGTTCAAAGGAAGGGAGAATCCATGTACTGACCTGTCACCAACTCCCACAACCCTACCTCTCCTACCACACCTGCCCTTTGTACATCACTCTACTTTTGGTTTATAACCTGATGGAAAATGAGAGGTGGCATATCCAGTTCCAGAAGCTTCCTTAGAAATTTAGCCATCATGGGCAAAAATAAAAAGATATTCCCCAAATTGGGACTTTGGTAGTATGAGGAAGGAGTACTTTTCATCTTCTTTTGCCTCCTGCTTAGTTAGGATTTTTATTTATTATTACCTTTCATAAAAACTGTAATACAACTGTACTAGGAATGATTGTTAAAATACAGACTGTGAGGGGGAAAAGATGGCACCTGGTTTGATGTAATAGAGATCCCCAGGGATCTAACAAATGGAATATTTATAAAAATTATAATCGTACTCTTCCTAAAAGCTATAGTTAATGCAAGAACTAAACATTCTTAGATATTATATAGTGACTTCGTTTTAGAAAATTTGTCCTGAGTAGTTCACAGAAATTACATAGGTATCTGAGTCAGGATGTTCCTGCAGAGTAAAGCAGAATATACAATCCTGAGTCTACACTAAAATCTGAAGTGAATAGGTCTATCCTTATGGTGGAGGCAAATGGAACATAAGGATTGCTTTTATATTTGTAATTTCAAATGGAAACATCACTTAATGAAGCCAAGTTTGCTAAAGGCCCACTTCATGATGTTTACTTGGCTTTGGAAGGCTGGGAAGGAATTAAAATTGAGAAGCATTTGCCCTTCCAAAGGTAATTATCTGGTTGTCTAGATCTGGAATTTTTAGATGATGATACTGTATTCTCTGAAGTGACTGAGTCACGTAAATCTAAATTCCCCATGGAAAATGGATTTAGACATATCCTGAGTTATTTAGAAAGAAGCTCAATCCTTCTATTACTAAAGAAGGGTATATAGGAGACCTCATATAGTCAATACTGAGTGCAGTAGTAACATATCAACCAAGAAGTTGGAAATAGCATCACCTTCAATGGGTTGGCCTGATAAAATCTGCACATAATGGATTTGATTAGCACTCCCTCTGGGTAAACTAAAAGACACCTGTAAATGTAGCACTGAAAAGTCTTGATAACACCTAAAACTCTAATCAAGGAGACTTCTTAGAAAAGCAGAATTGGAATGTGATTGTGATGTAGTAATCTTAAATTTAACCAATTTTATGATACGCTTTTGTAGAAAGATAGTATTAAAAGAAGAGAGATGGTTATCCTGGAATAATTTAAAAGTGTCAAGAAGTAACATTTGTCAGAATATCTCCTGTACTCTAGGGGAAAAGAATGTTCTTGCTAGTCCTTCAAACACCCCAGACCTTTTGGCAGACAAATACAAGTGTGTGGATAAATGCATCTGACCTTTATAGTCTGATGACACACATTAAGACCAACTACCTCAATCAAGTTACTAATTATTATTTAGCTTCCCATGCATACTGTCTTATAGAAGAATGTCTGACTGACTGATGTGAACTTTCTTGTCTTTTTTCATTAGATCTTTTTGTCTTCATAGATTGGCAGTTAACTTGCTAGCTGTTAACGGTTTGATTAGTGGAATTGGTTCCCCTGAGCCAGATCACTTCTAGGTGCAATGACAACATTGAGTTTTACAGTTAAAGTACTGGTGACCCCATAGAGATACCAACACTCTTTGATCTTCCCTAGGTGGCCAGGAGGCTTTCCTGATGTTAGTGTTATTTAGTCTTTCACTTGAGCATCAAGTATGGCCAAGCTCAGTAAAGTGGTTTCCCAGTGAAGAAAACACTTAGAGAGAGACTGAAGTAATATAAAACTGTTTGAGAAAAACCAAATGCTAAGGGAAAAGACATTGTGAGACCAAAAAAAAAAAAAAAATGGATAAAATAAAAGAATTTTTATTATACTTTATATTCTTTATACTTTCAACATTATATTTTTATATTTTCTGGGTTACATGTAATGAAAATACATTGCAATTGGAATGTCAAAATTTAAATAAAATCAGAATGCTGAAATAAATAGAATATTGTTGCTTGATTCTTTCCTGTCCTTAATCACCCTAACTTTCTATTTACACTGACATCTCCTGAGTGATTCAGATATAATTAACCTTTACTGGGTACCTAGCATGTGCAGGTACCATGACTGGCATGTTATACACTACGTTTCATAGAATTTGATCAAAACAACTGGTCAGTTTAGCCAAAGCAGTATTTAGAAGGACTATTGTCCTTTAATCTTGAGACTATCTTTTAAATGGACCTCAGAAAAACTAATTAATTTAGTTCTTTCCTAATGCCCACAAAATGGAATATCAATACCTTATTTTATTTTCTTCAATGGGAAAACAGTAAAATGTCTGACTAGATCCTTCACTTTCCAAGGGATTGACTGATGCAGCACCTCAATTGACACAGCCCTCGAAGGGGTTAAGTACTCACTAAAGAACCCAAGTCAATATCTCGAGAGCCTCAGGCAGGGACAGTTTTGTCTCCCTTTCTAATAAAGAAGTAACAGTTTTCATTTACCCTTCTTCTGTGTCAAATTATTAAGTTAATGAGGTTTTAAAAATATCTCCTGCAAGTTTGGTCAGTGTCCTCCTTCCCTCTGTTTAGGTGACTTGATCCTTCCAGGGGTATTGTTCTTTGTTTCATAGCAGGCAGTCTGCCTGTCCAGCCAGTTTGTCTGGAGGTTCATCTTTGCTCCAGGCATTATGGTTCTCTTTAAGTCAAGCTTGTTTCTTCCTCCCACCCTACTTCTTCTATTTAGACATATCCTATTTTAAATACTGATTGACTTCTTGGTAATTTGTGAGTTTTATATTTTCATTATTTTGTATCACAGAATTCTTTTAGGTCAAATTATATTTATTGGGAAAGGAGACAAATAATAGGACATTATTAAATTACTTTAATCAGACTAATTGTCTTAATGAGTATGGTCTCAATTATGGCAATTTTTTAAAACATAGCTTTTGAATCTGTAGATTGCCTTGGGTATTAAGGTCCTTTTAACAATATTAATTCTTCCAAGCCATGAACATGGTATATCTTTCCATCTGTTTGTGTCATCTTCAATCTTTCATCAGTGTTCTGAGTATAGGTCTTTTCCCTCCTTAGTTAGATTTATTACTAGGTATTTTATTATTTTTGATGTGGTTGCAACTGAGATTGTTTTCTTAATTTCACTTTCTATTAGTTCATTGTTACTGTATAGAAATGCAAGAGATTTCTGTATATTTATTTTGTATCCTGCAAACTTACTGAATTCATTGATGAGCTCTAGTAGTTTTTTGTTAGCATGTTTAGGATTTTCTACATATAGTATCTGTCACCTGCAAACAGTGACAGTTTTACTCCTTCCTCTCCAATTTGGATTCCTTTTATTTCTTTTTCTTGTCTCATTGCTGTGGCTAGTACTTCCAGTACTATGTTAAACAGAAGTAGCAAGAGTGGGCATCCTTGTCTTTTTCCTGATCTTAGAGGAAAACCTTTCAGCTTTTCACTGTTAAGTATGATGTTAGCTGTGGGTTTATGATATATGGCTTTTATTATCTTGAGGTATGTTCCCTCTATACTCACTTTGTTTAGAGTTTTTATCATGACTGAATGTAGAAGTTTGTCAAAGCTTTTTTTGCATCTACTGAAATGATCATATGATTTTTATTCTTCAGTTTGTTAATGTGCCTTATTACATTGATTGATTTGTAGATTCTGAACCAGCCTTGTATCCCTGGCATAGATCCCACTTGATCGTGGTGTATAGTCCTTTTAATATATTGTTGAATTCAGTTTGCTAATATTTTGTTGAAGATTTTTGCATCTATGTTCATCAGTGATATTGGCCTGTAATTTTCTTTTTTTGTGGTATCTTTGTCTGGTTTTGGTATCAGGGTGATTCTGGCCTCATAGAATGAGTTAAGAAGCATTCCTTCCAACTTTTTGGAACAATTTGAGAAGGGTAGGTGTTAACTCTCCTCTAAATGTTTGGTACAATCAATCTGTGAAGATATCTGCCCTGGACCTTTGTTTGTTGGGAGTTTTATTTATTTATTTTTTAATTACTGATTCAATTTCATTACTGGTAATTGGTCTGTTCATGTTTTCTATTTCTTCCTAGTTCAGTCTTGGAAGAGTGAACATTTCTAGGAATTTTTCCATTTCTTCTAGGTTGTCCATTTTATTGGTGTGTAGTTGTTCATAGTAATCTCTCATGATCTTTTGTACTTCTGTGGTGTCAGATGTAAGTTCTCATTTCTCATTTCTCATTTTATTAATTTGGGCCCCCTCTCTCTTTTCTTGATGAATCTGGCTAAAAGTTCATCAATTTTGTTTATCTTTTCAAAGAACCAGCTCTTAGTTTCATTGATCTTTTCTATTTTTTTTTAGTCTTCTTTTCTTTTATTTTGGCTCGGATTTTTATTATTTCTTTCCTTCTACTAACTTTTTTTTTTTTTTTTTTTTGTGGTACGCGGGCCTCTCACTGTTGTGGCCTCTCCCATTGTGGAGCACAGGCTCCGGATGCGCAGGCTCAGCGGCCATGGCTCACGGGCCCAGCCGCTCCGCAGTATGTGGGATCTTCCTGGACCGGGACATGAACCCATGTCCCCTGCATCGGCAGGCAGACTCTCAACCACTGCACCACCAGGGAAGCCCCTCCTTCTACTAACTTTGAGTTTTGTATGTTCTTCTTTTTCTAGTCCTTTAGGTGCAAGAATAGGTTCTTTATTTGAGATTTGTTTCTTTGATTCCTGAGGTAGGCTTTTATCACTATAAACTTCCCTCTTAGAACTGCTTTTGTTGCATCTTATAGATTTTGGATCATTGTGTTTTTGTTTTTATTTGTCTTAAGGTGTTTTAAAATTTCATCTTTGATTTTTTTCAGTGATCCATTGGTTGTTTAGTAGCATATTGTTTATCCTCCACATGTTTATGTTTTTTGCAGTTTTTTACTTGCAGTTGATTTCTAATTTCATGGCGTTGTGGTCAGAAAAGATGCTTGATGTGATTTGAGTTTTCTTAAATTTACTGAGACTTGCTTTGTGGCCTAGCATGTCATCTTTCATGGAGAATGTTCTATGTGCACTTGAAAAGAATGTGTATTCTGCCACTTTTGGATGGAATGTCCTATGTAGATTTATTAAGTCCATTTGGTGTAATGTCATTTAAAGCCAGTGTTTCTTTATTGATTTTCTGTCTGGTTGATCTGTTCATTGATGTTAAAGTGTTAAAATCCCCTACTATTATTGTGTTACTGTCCATTTCTCCCTTTATAATTGTTAATATTTCCTTTATGTATTTAAGTGCTTCTATGTTGGTTGCATATATATTTATAATTGTTATATTTTCTTCCACATATATAGATATGTAAAATCCAAAAAAAACAAAAAAATGAACAAACATAATAAAACAGAAGCAGTTAAAGATGCAGAGAACAAACAGGTGGTTACCAGAGGAGAGGAGGGTGGAGGGGAGGAAAGAAATAGGGGAAGATTAAAAGGTACAAATTTCCAGACAAAATAAATGAGTCACAGGTATGAAATGTACAATGTGGGGAATATTGTCAGTAACTGTGGTACCATATTGTAACTAGACTTACCATGATGATCATTTTGAAATGTATAGAAATACAAAATCACTATGTCAGGTAACAGGAACCAACATAGTGTTGTAGGTCAATTATACTTCCAAAACAAACAAACAAACAAACTTATACAAAAAGAGATCAGATTTGTGGTTACCAGAGGTGGGGAAGGGGCAGCGAATTAGATGAGGTAGCCAAAAGGTAAAAACCAGAAAAAAATGTTTTTGAATTGAAATTCTTTTGTAAAAATAAGACTATTACTGTGGGGGAAAAGCAAGGAATATTTTTATTTTCACTTTGAAACACAGTCAAATTTAAGTAGCACTGCTATGATAGAAGTGGTTTGGAATTCAGAGATCTAGGCTCCAGTTCTAAGTTTACTCCTAAGTGATAGTAAGGTGATCACTTTAACTCTCTATTTCTTAGATTCCTTCCCAAAAAGGCGGGACTGAACTAAATGATTATTTAGGATATCTAGCAGTTCTAAGACTCTCTAAGGCACTCTGTTATATATTAAAGTCCTTTCAACATAAATAAAAAATATTCTGAAACTACAATTGTGTAGTTTAGAGAGGCATTAGTATGCGTCTGGCATTAAATAAACTGGTATGGAGCAACATTACTATCTTGAACTCATATGTTGTATGTATGATTATATGCTATAATGAACTTCAAATAGCATCAATGAAGCTGTTTTGAGAAGGTGCATTCTCTCATCTTTTATTGAAAGCAATACCATCCAATAAATATAATGTGAGCCATGTATATAATTTATAGTTTTTAGTAATCACATTAAAATAAAAATTAATGAGATTAATTCTGCTATTTATTTTATTTAACCTGATATATCCAAAATATTATTTCTTGAACATGTAATCAATATAAAAATTTTAATGAGATATTTTGTATTTATAAAGGAAAAAACCTGAGTCTTAGAAGTCTGGTGCATACTATAGACTTACAGCATACCTAAATTGGTATTACACTCATTTTTAAAAATTTATTTATTTTTAACATCTTTATTGGAGTATAATTGTTTTATAATGGTGTGTTAGTTTCTGCTTTATAACAAAGTGAATCAGTTATACATATACAAATATCCCCATATCTCCTCCCTCTTGTGTCTCCCTCCCTCCCCCCCTCCCTAACCCACCCCTCTGGGTGGTCACAAAGCACTGAGCTGATCTCCCTGTGCTATGTGGCTGCTTCCCACTTACTATCTATTTTACATTTGGTAGTGTATATATGTCCACACCACTCTCTCACTTCATCCCAGCTTACCCTTCCCCCTCCCCATGTCCTCAAGTCCATTCTCTATGTCTGTGTCTTTATTCCTGTCCTTCCCCTAGGTTCTTCAGAACCACTTTTTTTAGATTCCATGTATAGGTGTTAGCATATGGTATTTGTTTTTCTCTTTCTGACTTACTTCACTCTGTATGACAGACTCTAGGTCCATCCACCTCACTACAAATAACTCAATTTCATTTCCTTTTATGGCTGAGTAATATTCCATTGTATATATGTGCCACACCTTATTTATCCATTCATCTTTCGATGGACATTTAGCTTGCTTCCATGTCCTGGCTATTGTAAATAGAGCTGCAAATAGAGCTACATTGTGGTACATAACCCTTTTTGGATTATGGTTTTTCTCAGGGTATATGCCCAGTAGTGGGAATCCTGGCTTGTACGGTAGTTCTATTTTTAGTTTTTTAAGGAACCTCCATACTGTTCTCCATAGTGGCTGTATCAATTTACATTTCCACCAACAGTGCAAGAGGGTTCCCTTTTCTCCACACCTTCTCCAGCACTTATTTGTAGATTTTTTTATGATGGCCATTCTGACTGGTGTGAGGTGATATCTCATTGTAGTTTTGATTTGCATTTCTCTTGTATTAGACTCATTTTAAGTGTCAATAGCCACATGTGGCTAGTGGCTACCATATTGGAGAGTGTAAGTCTAGATAACTTATTTTATTCTAATCATGACTTTAAAAATTATGTACTAAAAAGTTATGAAAAGAAAACTCCTTCTATCTTTGTATTTAACTGAATTTCAATTAATCTTTTGTGATAATTGCGTTTGCCCAGGTTTTGACAGTGTGGCCAGTTTTACACAGCACAAACTGCAGTGATGTCATTCATCTTTTAGAGAATATAGGTTGTGCCACGAATCCCAGTTATCCAGCCTCCATGACAGGGGCTGTGATGGCTTTGCCTGGAATTTCAAAAATGGACTCAACTTGAAAGTAACATATTTCACTGTGTTCACTGCAAAACTGATGCCTTATCAGAAAACCTGTTTTTCTACTGCCTCTAGAATATTGACCACTGCAAACAGATTTATGTTTCAGATATGCTGCACAATTCTTTCCACAAGCCCCAAAGTAGAGAAAGTTAGTCCAGATTTGTGCTTTATTGCAAATATTTTGCACAATATTAGACTGAGAGCTTGAATGGAGATGTTACATAATAATTAGCTTTTTGAGCAAAAGTATCTAAAGACACTTTCTCCCTTCTTTGCTCCATATTTCTATTTTAAAATAGAAATATGAGACATTTTTGGGAAGTTCTCTGTAGAGAAGCGCTAGAGCTTGGTTTGAATCAGCTTCAAATGTGCTGAAGCTTCCATTCATGAGGTTCATATCAATTACACAGAGACTGTTTCTGTGGAATGTATATGTCACATAACTTAGATTCGTATCAAGTTCTTTGTAGAGTTTTAAACTTGAGAGACCTTTGAAATGAATTAGTCTTCACTTTATAGGTATGTGTAAAGCTTACAACGAATGGCAAATGTAATGCATCCAGTGAGTGAAACACATAAGAATTCTGACCCTTCACTTCTGATCCAGTGCTAATTTCATGACCTCAAATTCTTCAAGTACTTGACCTTCACAGGGGTTATGAAGTTTCAAGGTACTTAAACATCAAAGAGTTAAGCAGACATAAACTGTTAGATTTGTTGGGGACCTTTAGATTTCTTCTAGTCAGGCAATTCCTAACTCTGGTGCTCTGACCAAAACTGTGCTGGTGCCATCTACAGTGCTGCTTATTAACATGGATTTCTGGCTCCTTCAAATCAGGAACTCTCAGAGCAGGTCCTGGGGCTGTAATTTTTAATCAAAGCCCTCAGGCGATCTTCTGTAGAGTCAGGTTAGAGAACCCTGTCTTGTGTTCTACAACTGAGAAAATAGAAAATGCAAGAATTTCGAGTATTTGCCTCATATCTCAGGGCCACAGATGTCAGGCCTAGGAGTAGAACCCATTTGAGATTTCACCTAAATGACCCTGTCTCTCTAATAATATTCGATACATATGCTGAACTAATCAAGGAGAGGAAAAAAGGACATATTTTAGGCACATTTTCAACAATGAGGATTTTAAAAAATGGTTCACTTGAATTAAAATTAGCCAAACAGATTTCCCCTAACCCAGTTATTTTATTTAATCAAGCTATCAAATTTTGTAATAGCATTCTTCAGAAAATCTTACAACCAAGTTCTCCGAAACCCTTCTCTCATTTTTAAGGTATATGAAGTTTAAGATAATGTAAGAAGATGCCCATATATTTTTCTTTGGCAGCTGGAATCATTTAGGTAGGTTTATGTAAATTTTATGGAAATTTAACACATTTTATACCCCCAAACTTATGGCAATGGTAACTGTTTTATTCACTAAAAGTTGGCCTTCAGCAACATCTTACTGAGGACTGATGATCTATGCAGCCTCCTTCTGCCTGGAATTTTGTGACATTTATCATCATCCTACTTGGATACTTGAAGACTTACAATACGTGAATATAGGGCTGAAATAAGACTGATTTTCCTCCAACCCAGGCTAAACTGTTTACCACAAACATTTGGAGGCTCATTCCTTGGAGTTTCTTTTCTAGTTCCCCAGCACAACTCATCTTGATTCATTTATGCTACAAAATAACAGTTGTTTAGATAATAATTTTACTAAGAAGACACACCCTAATATGTATGGAAAGTCTTACTAAATTTTATTAGATTTAAGGGTGACTGTTTGCCAATGGCTAAATTTAGAAAGAATAAGTTCCTGACAATGCAGCTCTAGAGAAAATTTTAAGGGGTGATCATTAATTTTCAGAGTTTTATAGCCAGCTGGCCAAGTACCATTGTGGCTTACTGCTTTTGAAATACTTTTTTTCCTTAAATTAACCTGTCTGAGTTAAAATGACACAATAGCAATAATAATGAAATAAAATTGGCCTTTTTGTATAAGCTTAAAGTATCTTAACCAACTTAAATAATAGTACCCTGAGTTTATAACTGCTGCAATGTACTCTATAAAAAGAGATTGGTATTAGGAACATTTATAGATCCCCATATTTGTTTTATCAACAAAAAACACTTAAAAATTGAATCATATATACATAAAGTAGAGACTTCGAGCCTTAAGAAAGAATTACCCATTTAAATAATCAGTTCCTAGTTGTCCCACTTATGGTGGTGGAAAGACCACAAAACTTGGAGCCAGAGGATCCAGATTCGGGTAATGGTCCTATCACTTTACCTATGTGAGTTTAGGCCAGTAACAGAATTTCTCTGGGCCTCTGTTTCTTTAGCTCCAAAGTGGAAACATTAATACTAATGTTGACTTCTTCACATGGTGTCATAAAAATAAAATAATCAATGTGAGTGACAAGAGGAGAAATTTTATTCCTCAGAATTCTAAGGAGTTTATCTCACAGAGAGGAAATAAGTCATAGTGAGTGGTTAGGCTGCAGAATATATACATCCTACAGTGTGTGCAGGGGAGGGTCCTGGATTGGGACAATCATATCTGAGCAGCAGGAGGGAAGGAGAACAAAGAATATCAGGGAAGGGAGAACACGGGGGAAGGGAATGTCCCGGGTGCCATGAGCATAAGCACTCCTGGGAAAGACAGGTTTAGAGGATTTTTATGAGTAAAATGAATGGATGGATGGATGGTGGATGGATGGATGGAAGGATCAGCAGATGGATAGGCAGACAGATCAGGTAAGTCCTTGCACCAACTTTTAAAGAAAGCCATTAGTCAAGATCTAGCTTGAGGTGGCTGCTCAATGGGCAAAGGAATCCTTAGGGTGGCCCAGAATTCTTTAGGCTTAATGTGTAAAGTTTTTTGTCAGTTTTAAACTTTTGCACAAATGCCAGGTACTTCTGTTTCTTAAATATGCCCAAAGGTGTGTGAGCTGCCTACTTCAGGGGGAGCCCCATTCCATTACTAGACGTCTGAGTCTTCTTCAGGTTGTTACTGGTGACTACTGTCTTGGATCCTGATTCTGTCTTCAGAGTCACAGAGCACTTGTTCTCCCTTTGATATGCGGTCGCACTTCTCTAAGCAATGTGCTTGATGCCTGGATAAGGGTGGAGAGCTATATTCTGTGTGTCAGCTCATGACTGTCAGCATTTTAAACCTCCATAAAACATTGCAAGTCATGTTAAATTTGGAGTATTGAGAGTTAATTTCTACTTTTGCTGATGTTCTCCAACTTAAAGAACATACAAGTCATGCATTAGTCAGATTGGAGCTGAGAGCACAACTCAGAATTTACAGAAGAGTCAATTTCTTTCTGGAGGAGCAAAAAGGCCTACAAAAAGCCTATTTTATCTATGATGTTAATGAAGTGGAGCACTAAGTTATGTTGTAACATCGTGGCTCTCTATAGTACTATGTCTACAGAGAAAATTGAAATTGTCATCAAAAACGTATCTTCCACATTTTCAGTGATATGAAGGATGAATCTTTTATCCAGACATTTATCATTTATTCCTTTCACATTCATCCACATCTTTCTTTATATATTTATACATCATTCATTCATCACTCACTTACTAAGCATTTGGCTAGGTGTCAGTGCTAGAGATCTGGGGTAGAGTGAGACATGGTTTTTGGCCTAAAACATGGTGGTCAAGTGTCTAAAATAAGAGGCCATGTTGAGGGATCAAGAATGGAGCTGAGAAAAAGAGTTTGGGACAAGTAATAAGTAACTGGTGGGTGAAAGAAGGAAAGTGGAATTTGAAGTAGAAATACCAAGGTGATTTGGAAGTGTCAGTATGAAGGGGTGACCCACCAAAGTTATAAACCTGTAGCTTTGGAAAACCATATTGCTCTCAATTCTTTATCTAGCATAAGAGAAAACTGAGGTCCTGCAGGGATATAGGGCCAGTCATGGTCCCCTGGGGACTAGGTCTTCTCAGTGACTTCCCAAGATTTTGGTGTAATTCCAGATGACCTCATCTTGTTAGTGGAAGGCATCAGGAAACTAGTGACTACCTATTCCCTACAGGAGTTTTTTCATTGTATTGTGATGCCATCTATAGTTGCATACCTTTTATTTCCTATTATAAACATATAATCTCCTAGAAAAATAATTTATCCTTTCAACTGCTTTTTATTGATAGTTGTGTCTAGTTCTCTCCATATGAAGGCTTTTCTTCAATCCTTATTCTAATAACACTCTCTGGAAAGCATCTTTAATTTTCCAGGCCAGTTGTTCACTAATCAATATCCGAAGAGTTAAGTGTTCTATATGGCATCTTGCTAATTTTTAAAAACTAGGATAGCTTGCAGAATTTTCTAATTTAGTTCCCCCCCAAAATCCAGCAAAACTATATGTCATTCTATGACTAATTTCAGTGAGAAACATTTAAACAAGTTTATTTTTATTTATTTTTTGTTTATTTTTATATTGAAGTATAGTTGATTTGCAATATTATATTAGTTTCAAATGTACGACATGGTGATTCAATATTTTTATAGATTTTATTCCAGATAAAACTATTACAAAATAATTTATGTATTTCACTGTGCTGTGCAATATATCCTTATTGCTTATCTATTTTATACATAGTTGTTTGTGTCTCTTAATCCCATACCCCTATCTTCCCCCCATTCCCCTCCCTTTCCTCACTGATTTCCACTAGCTTTTTTTCTATATCCATGAGTCTGTTTCTGTTTTGTTATATTCATTCATTTTATTCCACCTATAAGTGGTAACATACAGTATTTGTCTTTCTCTGACTTATTTCACTAAGCATAATACTCTCCAGGTCCATAGATGTTGTTGCAATGACAGAATTTGATTCTTTTTTATGGTTGAATAATATATATATAATATTTACATATAATATATAATATTAATACATAATAAACAAATATTGAGTATTAATATATTATATAATATAATTATTATACTATACAATTAATATATTATATTAATTATATAAGATAATATATTAATTATTGTTATATTAAACTATAATATTGCAATAATAATATGTTATATATAATATATATATAATATATAATATATATATGTGTATATATATACACCACATCTCCTTTATCCATTCATCTGTTGGTGGACACTTGGGTTGCTTCCATATCTTGGCTATTGTAAGGAATGTGGCTGTAAACACTGGAGTGAATGTATCATTTCAAATTAGTTTTTTCTTCTCTTTTCCTTCTTTTCTTTTTTTTTTTCTTTTCTTTTGGATATATACTCAGCAGTGGAATTGTTGGATCATATGGTTGTTTTATTTTTAGTTTTTTTGAGCAACCTCCATATTGTTTTCCAAGTGACAGCACCAGTTTACATTCCCACCATGGTTTCCTTTTCTCCACATCCTCACCAACATTTGTTATTTGTATACTTTTTGATGATAGCCATTTTGACAGGTGACATTATGGTTTCGATTTGCATTTCTCTAATAATTAGTGATGTTTAGCATCTTTTCATGTGACTGTTAGCCATCTGTATGTCTTCTTTGGAAAAATGTTTATTCTGATCTTCTGCCCATTTTATAATTTGTTTTTTTTTCTTTCTGATATTGAGTTATACGAGCTGTTTTTATTTTTTGGATATTAACCCCTTGTAGGTCATCTCATTTGCAAATATTTTCTCCCATTTTGTAGGTTGTTTTGTTGGTGGCTCCCTATGCTGTGCAAAAGCTTTAAATTTAATTAGGTCTCATTTGTTTATTTTTTGCTTTTATTTCTATTGCTTTGGAGATCCAAAGATATTGCTACAATTTATATCAAAGAATGTTCTACCTGTGTTCTCTTTTAGGAGTTTCATGGTTTCAGGTCTTACAACATGGTAATTAATTCATTTTGAGTTTATTTTTGGTGTGAGGAAATGTTTTAATCTCATTCTTTTACATGTAGCTGTCCAGTTTTCTCAGCACCACTTATTGAAGAGACTGTCCTTCTCCACTGTATATTTTTGCCTCCTTTGTTGTAGATTAATTGACCATAGGAGTTTGAGTTTATTTCTGCTTTCTCTACTCTTTTCCATTGATTTATGTGTCTGTTTTTGTTCTAGTATCATACTGTTTAGATTACTGCAGTTTTATAGTATAGTCTGAAGTAAGGGGTCATGATAACTCCAGCTTTATTCTTTTTTCTCAAGAATCATTTGGCTATTTAGAGTCTTTTGTGGTTCCATATAAATTTTAGGATTCTTTGTTCTAGTTGTGAGGAAAATGTCATGGGTATTTTGGGTATTAATTCTTCCAATCCAAGAGCATAGGCTATCTTTCCATTTTTTGTACCATCTTCAGTTTCCTTCATCAATGTTGTATAGTTTTCAAATTACAGGCCTTTTACGTCCTTGGGTAAGCTTATTCCTAGGTATTTTATTCTTTTTGATGCCATTTTAAACAGGATTGGTTTTTTGCTTTTTCTTTTTAATAGTCCAATTTTAGTATATAGGAAAACAACAGATGTCTGTATATTAATCTTGTTCCTGCAACTTTGCTGAATTCATTTATTAGTTCTAATAATTTTTTTATGGCGAGTTTAGGATTTTCTATGTATAGTGTCATGTCATCTGCAAACAGTGACAGTTTTACTTCTTCTTTTCCAATCTGGATGCATTTTCTTTTTCTTGTCTTATTGCTGTGGCTAGGACTTCCAGTACTATATTAAATAGAAGTGGCAAGAGTGGGCATCCTTGTTCCTGATTTTAGAGGAATGGATTTCAGCTTTTCACCATTGAGTATGATGTTAGCTGTGGGTTTGTCATAAGAGTCCTTTATTATGTTGAGATATGGTCCTTTTATGCCCACTCTGGTGAGAGTTTTTATCATGAATCGTTGTTGAAATTTGTCAAATGCTTTTTCTGCATCTATTGAGATGATCATAGGGTTTTATTTTTCAATTTGTTAATATGGTGTATCACACTGATTGATTTGAGAATATTGAACCAAACTTGCATCCCTAGACTCAATCTCACTGGTCATGGTGTATGATCCTTTTTATATATTGATGGATTTGGTTTGCTAATGTTTTGTTAAGGATTTTTGCACCTATGTTCATCAAAGGTATAGGCTTATAATTTTCTTTTTTCTTTCTTTTTTTTTTGTAGTATCTTTGTCTGGTTTTGGTACCAGGGTAATGGAGGCCTCATAGAACAAATTTGGGAGTGCTCCCTCCTCTTCAATTTTTTGGAATTGTTTGAGAAGGATAGGTATTAACTTTTCTTTATATGTTTAGTAGAATTCCCCTGTGAAGCTATCCAGTCCTGGATTTTGTTTCCTGAGAGTTTTTAAATTACAAATTCAATTTCACTGCTAGTGATTGGTCTGTTCAGATTGTTTGTTTCTTTCTGATTCAGTCTTAAAAATTGTATGTTTCTAGAAATTTTTCCATTTCTTCTTGGTTGTCCAATTTGTTGGCATGTAACCATTCATAGTATTCTCTCATGATTTTTTGTTTCTCTACAGTATTGGTTGTTATTTTTCCTCTTTCATTTTTTATTTTGTTTATTTGGGTCTGCTCTCTTCTCCTTGAACCTGGCCAAAAGTTTGTCAGTTTTGTTTATCTTTAAAAAAAAAAAAAGCTGGACTTCCCTGGTGGCACAATGGTTGAGAGTCTGCCTGCCAATGCAGGGGACACGGGTTCGTGTCCCAGTCCGGGAGGATCCCACATGCCGCAGAGCAGCTGGGCCCATGAGCCATGGCCGCTGAGCCTGTGCATCCGCAACGGGAGAGGCCACAACAGTGAGAGGCCCATGTACCGCAAAAAAAAAAAAAAAAAAAAAGCTGTTGTTTTCATTGATCTTTTCCATTTTTTGGTGTCTATTTCATTTATTTCCACTCTGATCTTTATTATTACCTTTCTTCTGATGAACGTGGGCTTTGTTTGTTCTTCTTTTCTAATTTCTTTACATGGTAGGTTAGGTTGAGATTTTTCTTGTTTCTTGAGGAAGGCCTGTATTGCTGTAAACTTCCCTCTTAGAACTGCTTTTGCTGTATCCCACAGATTTTGGAAAGTTGTGTTTCCATTTTAATTTGTCTTGAGGTGTTTTCTGAATTCCTCTTTGATTTCTTCATTGACCCATTGGTATTTGTAGTAGCATGTTGTTTAGTCTTCATATGTTTAGTCTTCACGTTTCCCATTTTTCTTTCTGTAATTGATTTCTAGTTTCATACTGTTCTAGTTTCATACTGTTGGTCAGAAAAAAATGCTTGATACAATTTCTGTCCTCTTAAACTTGTTAAGACTTATTCTGTGGCCTAGCATGTGGTCTATCCTGGAGAACCTTCCATGTGTACTTGGAAAGAATTTGTATTTTGCTGTTTGGGGATGGAATGTCCAGTAGATATCTATTAAGTCCAATCATCTATTGTGTCATTTAAGACCATTGTTGCCTTATTGATTTTCTGTGTGGATGATCTGTCCATTGATGTAAGTGAGATGTTAAAGTCACCAACGATTATTACACTGTTGTCAATTTCTCCCTTCATGTCTGATAATATTTGCTTTATATATATAGGTGTTCCTGTATTGGGTGCATATGTGTTAATGAATGTAACATCCTCTTTTTGTATTGATCCCTTTATCATTATATAATGCCCTTCTTTGTCCTTTATTGTAGACTTCTTTTAAAGTCTACATTGTTTGATATGAGTATTACTAACCCTGCTTCCTTGTCATTTACATTTGCATATAATATCTTTTCCATCTCCTCACTATCAGTCTGTATCTTTCTTAGCTATGAAGTGAGTCTCTTGTAAGCAGCATATAGATGGGTCTCTCTCTCTTTTTTTCAATCCATTCAGCCATTGTTTGTCTTTTGATTTGATCATTTAGTCCTTTGACATTTAAATAATATTGATAGGTATGTACTTATTGCCATTTTATTACTTGTTTTCCAGTTATTTATGTAGCTCTTCTCTGTTTGTTTCTTCTTCTTTTTGTTTCTTTCTTTGTGGTTTGATGATATTCTTTGGTAATATGCTTGTGTTCCTTTCTTTCCAGTTTTTGTATATCTATTGTAGGTTTTAGATTTCTGGTTACCATGGAACTCCTATATGTTGACCTACAACTATAACTACTTGTTTTAAGCTGGTAGTTGTTTAATTTCAAACACATTCTAAAACACCTACATGTTCACCACCTCCCCCACATTTTGTGTTTTTGATATCATATTTTACATCTTCCTGTTTATCCTTTCACTGTTTATTGTAGTTATAGTTGCTTTTACAATTTTTTGTGTTTTAATTTTCATACTAGTTTATTTAAGTAGTTAATCCTCAGTCCTTACTATATATTTGTCTTTCCTAGTCGAATTTTTCCTTTCCTATAAATTCTTACTTCTTCTATAGCCCTTTCTTTTCCACTTAGAGAAGACACTTTAACATATCTTTTAAGGTAGGTTTAGTATTGATGAACTCTTTTAGTTTTGCTTGTGTGAGAAGTTCTAATGATGGTCTCACTGGGTAGAGTATCCTAGGGTTTTCCCTTTCATCTTGTTGAATATATTTTGTACTTCCTTCTGGCCTGTAAAGTTTCTGCAGAAAAGTCAGCTGATAGCCTTATGGGGGTTCCTTGTATATGACTCTTGTTTTTCTCTTGCTGCCTGTAGAATTCTCTCTTTATCTTTAACTTTTGCCATTTTAATTAGGATATGTTTTGGTCTGGATCTGTTTTGGTTCATCTTGTTAGGGATCCTCTGTGATTCCTGTACCTGGATATCTGTTGCCTTCTTCATGTATGGGAAGTTTCAGCTATAATTTCATTAAATACATTTTTTTATCCTCTTCCTTCATCTGGGACCCCTATAATGTGAATGTTGGTATGCTTGATGTTATCCCAGAGATCTCTTAAGCTGTTCTCATTTTTAAAATTTGTTTTGCTTTTTGCTGTTCTGACTGGATGATTTCCATTATTCTATCTTCCAGATCACTTATGTGTTCTTCTGCATCACCTAGTCTGCTGTTAATTCCTACTAGCATGTTTTTCATTTGAGTAATTGTATTCTTCAGTTCTGACTGGTTCTTTTTTATATTTTCTAGTTCCTTGTTAAAATTCTCACTGTGTTCATCATCTATTCTTTTCCTAAGTTCAGTTAATTCTTATTACTAATATTTTAAATTCTTTATTTAGTAAATTGTTTATTTCTGTTTCATTATTTATTATTCAGGGTTTTTTTAATTGTTCTTTCAACTGAGACCAGTTTCTCTGTCTTCTCATTTTGCTTAATGTTATCTCTATGAATTTAGGTGAAACAGTTACCTATTGCTGTTTTGAAGGGGTGTCCTTATGTGGGAGTGTCCCTATTCGGTCTGCATGTGCCTAGTACCTTTGGTGGGAGAGTTGGATTTGACATGAACACAATTCATTTCTTTCTTTAAGGTGTGCTGGCAGCTCTCACCTTGGTAGGAGGTGGGGTTGAGATGGAGGAACTAGGTCCAAACCTAGTTTGAGGTGGGGCTTCCCTTCTGCTCAGTGGCTGTCACTGCCCTGTGGGAGTTGGGATCTGATCCAAAGTTGCTGGAGCTGAAACTCCGAGGGTTGGGTCCAAGTTGGCTCTGTTTGCTTTAAGTGTGTGCTCTCCCCTCTTCCAACACTGGCATCCTTGCCCCAAAGGGAAGCATTGCTGGAGCAAGAGTGGTATGTGCATGCCCTCAACTTGTAAAGGGGTGCAGGCTGTGGAAACCTGGCACAGACAGAGGTCTGGGCTGCTGTTGATACGCTTCCTGTGCAAACACCAGTAATGGTTGTCTCTGCCTTGCTCAGAGGCAGTTTTGGGCCTGAGTCTCTTTTGTCTCTCACTTCCAATCACTCCCCTCAGCCTCTGCCACTCCTGTCCTGATGTGGAGCCATGTTTCAGGGCAGGTGGGTCCCCTATGGGATCTTTGCATGTGTCAGGGCATGGGATGTGGTGGTCCAGCTGTCGGCAGAGATCAGGACTGCTACTGATGCACTGCCTGTGTAAGTGCCAGTAATGGCTGCCCCTGCTGTGCTCTGATGTCACTTCTTATCTGAGTCCCCTCTGTGTTTCACCGCTGAGCTCTTTCTTTGGCTCTGGCAGCCCTTGCTCCGGTGTGGAGCTGCAATGTGAAGTAAGAGGGGCTGGAGCTTTTGCTTGGCTCAGGCTGGGGTGTGCACCAGGGCCACCACAGTAAACCAGTAGCCACCTCATGTGCATTCTCAATCCACCCTTTTCACCCTGCTTCTGGAATAAGCAAGTATTTGTGTGCTCCTCCTAAGCACAGTCCAGGCTTCACACAGCCCTTCTGTTAGTCCCACTGTCCCACCAACCAGCCAAGTGACTTCCCTTTGTCAGACCCCAGGCCTGTGGTGCCTAATATGTGACTGGAATAGCTTACTCCCCAGAGTAGATCTCCACCCATGTAATCTCCCTTTTACTCTGTCATCTTCCAGGAGCACAGGTCCCAACCTGATTGCTTCTCTTCCCTTCCCACCTGATTCCATGTGGATATTTTTTACAGACTTGGTTGTACAGAAGTCTTTCTGCCAGTTCCCAGTTAGTTTTTTAGTGAGAATTGTTCCACAGGTAGATGTATTTTTGATGTATTCATGGTGGGTGGTGAGTACCATGTCTCCTACTCCACGATATTGATTTTTTGATAATCAAGTTTATTTTTATCATATAATTAAGTTTATAGTTTGCTAACAAAGAGTGATATGATCTAAATTACCAAGCAACCAAGAATTTAAATGAAGTTAAAAAAATGACCTTTTAGTCTAATCCCCATAATATCCATTTGAGCATCAAATTCCACAAGTCTTGTTTACAAAGTCTCCACTTTTCTCCCTCTCTTTAAAGAAAATATCAGCCTCAGAGTACCTAGTAAACTACTAGACCAAAGGGATTTCTAACCTTTTGATTCTTAGTCTAATTTCTCCTTACAACACCAGTGTGAACATAGGGGTCCTATGCACACATCAAAGAAGAACATAATAAAGACAAAAAAAGGAACAATAAGAAGAAAACGCAGAAAGAAAATTGAAAAAATAATGCAGTAATCTCTCCTTTGATGAGCTCTGGATATCAATAAGGGTGTGTTAAAAAGTGAGTCATTATTCCATTGCCTACTCCTTTAGTGGGAAAGACAATGATGCTATGAAATAGATGCTGTTCAAGAGGCATTTATATAACTATCAGCCTCTGGAACAATAGACAGGCAGCAGTGTGTTGTTCTGGAAAATGTTCAAAGAGGAGGAGTCATTTTGTCCTTTTTAAAATTTAGTATCTTTTTTTTCTGTATCATTTGGAGGAGCCTCCTTTTTTTCCTTTTCTTAAGCAAAGTAAGTATTTTGCACTAGCAGGTAGTGGGTGAATTCTTCTTGCCAGCAGGAAGAAAAGGAATTTTTTGAGTGCCAAAAATAAGCTCCTTTGTGTGAAAGTATCACATAGCCAAAGACATTTTAGAGAAGAAAGGAAAGATTCATGTTCTGAATTAATATTTTTTAAATATACCAGTCAGTGAAATGTTAGCAATAGAATAAGAAGACATTGACAAATAGGCTGAGAAGAAACAATCTTTTCTACAGTCAAGACAGCCCCAGTGTCTGAATGTTTATCTGTTTATCCTGTTTGCAATGCTCCTGGCTTTTTATGTGGTCTCAGAATGACAATTCATCACCCAAGGTCATATTTATAGGCAATAGGTATGTCTAATCATCCTATTTAGTCCAAGACATTTCTTCCCTTCCATTCCTTCTACTACTTGTTTCTATGCACCATTGCCAAGTAGGCAAAGCATGAGCCACTCTTGATATAGAAGATGGCCCTAGGGCTGGGGACAGAGTAGAAAAATCTCATACTTGGCTTTGTCTTTAAATCTTTAAATCACTGACACCTTTGGGATCCATACCTTCTTTGGAGTCTTTTTACCTATTATGTACATATAGTAGATCATCAGCCAGTTACAAAGAGTTTTGATAGTGGTGGTGGTTGTCTATTGCTTTTACTTGCCCAATCTCCCTTCCTGCTTCATTTAGTAACACATGCTTTTCCTTTGAAGAATTAATGACCCTTGTTCCAAGTGATCTTGGTGGCACTGTTAGTCCAGCTATCCTGCCTTTCTTCCCACTAGTCTATAGACATCTGACAAAGCTTGAACAGTGAGATAATCCCCCATGAATTTGAGTCTTGAGTGGAATGACACAAAAATGAAATGTGGTCCCTGATTCATTTTGTTAATGGTACTCTGAAGAGAATCCTCACTGATCCATTAATCCTCTTACTTGCACTATGTGAGTTGTCCTGATTTCTTCTTTCCAAGGCCTGGCTAATCAGTTTCTTTGATTCCATCAGCTACCTCACACTATTGCAATGAATTTGATTTTTAAGTTGTCCAGGATGTTTGCCAGCAAATATCCTAACTACAGGAAGCAGAAATATTTCCTCAATGCAACTCATCTGAAAAGCTTGTGGGGAGATAATGCTCCTACATTGGCTTATTTCTTCCGATTATATTTGGCTCAGTTTTATTCATTCATTTATTCAGTTATATACTCTTTGATCCCTTCATTTGTGGACTATATACCATTTTCTAAGTACTAAGGAAATTCTCTTTAAATATCTGCATGGTTAATGCATGCAACTTTCTCATCTCCCTTAAGTCTTCGTATAAATTTACCTTCTCAGTGAGGCCTATGGAATCCTTCCTTAGTCTACAGTTCCAATCTCCTTATCTGAATTTTTTTATAGCACTTTTCACCTTCTCAGGTACTATGTAATTTACTTATTCAGTATGTTTTGATTGTTGTCAATCTTCCTGAAGTAGGGAATCAACTCCAAGAAAACAGGAATTTTTGTCTGCTTTGTTCATTTTTGTACCCCTAGCACACAGAATAGTTCTTGGCATTTGTTGAATAGATAAAATAGATTAAAGTTTCTTTAAAAGTACATACATACACTATTAAAGGAACTTATTGTGGCGGCTTTTTAATGTATCAGTTTGACTCTCTTGAACCACATTCCTCAAAATTTCCCTTTCTGTATGTTTTTGATGAGGACAGGCCATGAGACAGAATCTTTGGGAGATTTGGGGGGTGGAACTATAGCAGCACTTCTTTTATATCTAGTACCTGTATTGCTTCTCTGCTGTCTTCTTCATTGGTGTGAAGGAGCACAGTAGCCATGTCTGCAACTGCTCTACCTTCTAATGGATCTTACTTTAGCTTTGATGACTCCTGGGCCAGGTGCGTATTTTTAGATTCATGACCAGGGACCCCTGGCTGCTTCAAGACACTCACACCACCAAGGTCACAGGCAATAAGAACACACAGTTTCTAAAAAAACAAAGCAAAAACAAAAAACCACACACACAGTTTCTAGTAGTTTGTTTTCATGGGCTCAAGTCATGCTTGTGAATTTCAACTTCTCTTTTATCTGATCCACTTTACATCACTCTTCCCTTTCCAACTGCTTACATTGGACTTCAAGCTTCATCGTCAAACTAAAGACAGCAGACTTATGGAGGCTTATTAACCATCTCCCAGAATTTTATGATGTCAAATCTTATTTAAAAAAAAAACTATCTGTCTATGTATCTATCTATCATTGATCTATTGATCTATCAGCTATCTAATCTATCAATCTATCTTCTAATGGTTCTCTTTGTCTAAATGCTGCGTGAACTCTAACCCCGACTGATACAGATTTTGGCATCTGCAAGTGGTCGTGCTACAACAAAAGTTAAAATGTGGGAGTGGCTTCGGAACCAGGCAGTATGTAGAAGTTGGAAACACTGTAAGAATTTTGAGGAGAGTGTTGATGAAAACTTCAAATGCTTTGAATGTACTATTCGTAGAATTTTGAATTTTGTAGAGGCTGGTAGTGAAGACTTAAAAGAATGGGAGAAAAATCTTACTGGAAACTGTAGTAAAGGGCAGACATTTAGCAATACTTTTGCCTGTGGTAATATAAAAAGTAGGAAATATACTGAATGAACTGGGGATCTATCTAAGGATATTTCCAAGCACAGTGTTTAGATAACGCCTGGTTTCTTCTTGCTGCTTGAAGTAAAGTATGAGATGAAAGAGAGGGAGAGAAACTCAGGGAAGGACTGTTAAAGAAAGAGAAGCCATGCCATGATGATTTGAAAGCTCTCAGACTCTTCAAAAGGTCCAGAATGCTAAAATCGAAAAAAAAAAGTTCTCTGAACAAACATCAAATCTAGGGCAACACTAGAACATTGTATGAAGTAAGAGATAAAGTCCAGGGTGTAGCCACAGAATCTTCTGTTAAGATCTTGAAAAGATCTAAGGTAGTGCCTCAGAGAACCTTCCATCAGACTAAAGGCCCTTTAAAGAGATTAAGAGTGTGCCAAGGAGTCTCTCAAACAATAGGACTTCTAGGAAGTTTCAGGACATTGCCCTTCAGTCAACTCAGCAGAAGGCCTAGGAAGGGATGAATTTATCCAGAAGAGGTTTGTGGGTATGGTTTTTGTCTATTGGATTTGACAGCAAGAAGTTACACAGGAGACTCACAAAGTTCTCAAAAGAAATATAGGCAGAAACATCACCAGCTTGGACTGAGGGGGAAGAGACAGCATGCAAAGAGGAGAGACTGTCCTTTGAATCACTAGAATTTAACATGTGCTACCTTTTATGAGAGTGGAGAGATGACTCAGAAGAGGGTGGAACCAGGAGCCCAGAGGACAGAGTGGAGAAAATGAAGAATTATTTCAGATATGAGACCTAATCAAGGATCTCCCAACATCTGCCTGGCTGAATTTCAGAATTGCCATGGACTAGTTAATTCCTCTGTGTCTCCCACCCACCGCTTTGAACAGGACTGTCTATAGTGGTTATTCCATGCCTGTCCCACCATTGCATGCTGGGTGAGTGTGTGGGGCATGGGGGGCAGATTGTTTCTTTTGTTTCACAGGTCTACAAGTCTCAAGGAACTATACCAAGGGATTACACTTGAGGAAGCTCATCCATACTTGGACTTCATTTAGATGATGAGATTAAGGGCTTTGAGCTCATGTTGAGGTGGGATAAGAATTTTGAGGTCTTTGGGGACAGTGAGTATATTTTGCATTTCAGAGGGATATAAACCATTGGGAGCCAGAGGAGAGACTGTAGGTAGTTTCTAAGGTGGCCCCCCCAGTGACCCCTGCTTCCTGGGATTCAACTTTCTTATGTAATCTCTACCTATTAAGTGTGGTCTGGGCTTTTTGACTCACTTCTAACAGGTAGAATACAGCAGAAGTGATAGGATCTCAGTTCTGAGGTGAGATTATAAAAGACCATGATTTCCATCTGCAGGCTCTCTCAGTCTTTCGAATGGCTCACTCTGGGGGAAGCCAGCTGCCAATTCAGGAGGCAGCCCTGAGGGGAGTTCCATGGGAGTGAGCTTGAAAGTAGACCTTCTGAGGCCTGAACAGCCTTGTGGATAAGCCTGGATCCTCCCAGTCAATCCTTGAGATGACTGCAGCCCCAGCCAAAACTGAATGTACTTCATAAGAGAATCTAAGTCAAGTCTAGCCAGGTAATCTGATCCTGGATTCCTGATCTGTAAAACCTGTTGGATAATAAATGTTTCATAGTTTTTAGCCTGTAAATGTTAGGATAATTTATTATGCAGAAATAGATTAAAATACATTTGTGTTCTCAAAGACAAACTGTACTAAAATGTTCTCATTGTTCTTATGCAATATTTTATGAAGAGGCAATTCCAATCCATTTAATAAGATGCCATTGTTAATGAATCCTTTAGTCACCATTTGAAGTATACCAACTTCAAGTCTGGTCTCCTACCTCTCCACTATCTTACTTTATATTTTGATTAATTAATTCCTTTAATTATAAAATGATAGCTAAAAAGGGCATTAGGGCATGATGTTCCCTTGTGTCCTTGGAATTCTTCCAGGTTAGAATGCTCAAAGGTAAAATAGGTTGGATTAATATTTAACAATAGCTAACCTTTATCTGTACCAAAAACTGTGAAAATTGCTTTATATAATCATTTTAGATAATTGTCATAACTACTCTTTGGAGTAGCTATCACTATTACTCCTACTTTAGGGAGATTTGCCCAATGTCACACATTGGTAGGAGGTGGATCTGAAATTTGAGCTCAGGCTTGCCTTGTCTGCAAGGCCTGAACTCTTAATCACTCCAGGCAAAGAAGATCTCCTGTGCCTCTTTGCAAAAACAGGCTAATAAACAGCGTAGATAAATAGGGTGGATTCTCTTAATGGCACAATGCTGACGAAACAGAACGAGGGTTAGCCCTTTCAGCGTCTATATGGATGCAGCCTGAGATGGGTTTTGAATCCAAATAGGCCCCTTTGCCAAATCTGAGCCCATGAGAGCTGGCATGTATTTTAAACTGTTATGTGCTAGGGCATTTATGACATGCCTTATGTATGCATCTAGGGTCTTTCTCACAAATGCCATTGGCTTACATGTTTGTTATTTTTTAAAGACAATTGAAATATAAAATACAATGGACTCAATATTAACAACTGTCTTTGTTTTATTTGAGAAAGCAGATCTTTTTTAAGAATTTGGCATTAGTTCCATTTTAAAAAATGGAATTTTGGTTAAGATTCTTAACTATTTATTTTTTATTTGCTTTTTCCTGTAATTTTCCAACAAACTTAATGTCTATAGTTGAATCCCTTATATCACTCACTTTTAAGTTTTAGCATAAGTTTTAAAAGTAATTGTTGGAAAATACAGTCTGTATTTTTTGTACCACTTTCTCATACTCAGACTATGTATTCAGTAACAGGGTGATGGTCAGGCCAAAGTTTATCTTATCACACCAGAATTTTTAGGTCATTTCCAGTTTTCTTATTTTTTCTTTTCAAAATTTCACTTGAAAAGAAAGTTAATTGGAAAACAACAGCAAAGCTTTTGTTCCTTCCTCTTTTGGCTACTCAACTGCCAATTGTCAACTCTTTCTGACTCCTTTATCAGATGTGCATGAGATACAGGGCAATTTCGACTGTGTCTGGAGCTGGCAATATTTAAATGGAATTATAGAGAATGATTCAAACCAACATGTATTTTATGGAGTCTTCTGATTACACACAGTTTTCTCTGAGACATAAAAACCTCTTGAAGGATTACCTTGCTAGAGAGAATTAACATTTTGGAAGATTTCTGTCACATTTCAATGATAAAATTATTCCCCAAAAAGGCTCTCTGTAAATAATCTCTAAATTCTCACAAATATCTGAACTCTTGGGGGCCAGAATCAGGGCACAATTTGCATAGATTAAATATACATATAAACACAAGTGCATTTCATAATCCAAAGGTCTCTCGGTTGTGTTATGATTCTCTCTGGAAAATTTTATCATAGTAACCATACCATCTCTTCAGAAAACCCTGTGACACAAATGAAAGCACTGTTGTAGATACCATATTTTAACTACTGATTGTACTGCAGCTGTATTAAGAAAGCAGCTGAATTAACTTTGTTAAAATCTAAGTATGTTATATGTATCTTTTCCTCAATAGTCTAGTGTGAAATATAAAGTTTATTTTTTTTTCTCTTAACACCTTAAGGGACCTAAATCATATATCATAAACAAATTACTCTAATGATAACTCTTCTGAATAGATTTAAATATTCTTTTTTTTTCAAAATGGAATTTTGCATATTGCTATTAAGTGAGTTAGCTCATCAACAAGTTCTATGAAGTTATTTTTACCAGAATATCTAATCTGCTGATAGAAATTTTTGGTTGTATTATACTTCTATCTTAGAATTTCAATCACAGAGTGTTAGTGTTGGAAAGTAACTTAGAGAAAACTTTGTGCAATTGGTTTCTCATCAGAAACTGTCCAGAGTTTGAGTAATTTTGCATATTTAGCTAATGACAAACCACTGCAACCAAGAAACAAAACGGGACCCAAATGCTATCTTTTCTGTGAACTTGGAGTACATGTCAAGTAAAAATCTGACTTTCGAAACTCACTTTTCAAATTAGCTCAATAGTTGTCTCTAAGGCCAAATGACCTTGACTCGCAGTCTCCCAACGAGACATCTCATAAGGAGAGGTAGCGGAGTGAATCTGTGCTATTCCTCCGTATCTCAACACTCCTTAGGCCACGCTCCCACATTACAGCTTTCCCATCCCAGTATACCCTGAGGTGACACATTTTGGAGAGGTTAGCTATGAGTATGAAATGCTCTATGACAGGAGAAATTCAGAGGATGTGCTTGTGTAAATATGAGAGCGTATTTATGCGGCTGGGATGACGGTGGGCCTGATGGAGAGGTAGGTGGAGGGGGAGAAGAGAGAGCTGTGGTATTCCTGAAAATAATTTGCTCCCATGTCACCCCCATAAAGGGCATCTCCCTTAAATCAGGCAGGCATAACGAATGGTGTGATAGCCGGTAGCCTGTACAATTGTAAAACATGGCCTTTCATCCTAGAGATGGCCTATTACCACTCACTAAAACAGTCTATCACAGTGCTGCTCCAGGGCCATTCATTTTTCATGACCCTCTTGGCGACATGACTGGGATTTCCTGAAACTATGCTCAGGTCCCCACCCAGTGAGTGCTCCACATGAATACCCTCTGATTCCTTTCTTCCAAAGGTTATCATGTGTTGGTTTTATTTGTGTGTGTGTGTGTGTGTGTGTGTGTTCCCCAGAAGACAAAGAAACAAACAAATAGAGCAAAGACTAAGCTTGGCTTTGCTGGAAACACAGATTATTCACAGAGTGAAGACTGGCTAAAATTTAATCTTAGGATATCAGGAAAGTTCAAAGTTTACAGTGTAATGCATAGGAGGTAAGAAATTTTAAAAAGCAGTTTAAAAATTATCTCATCGTTCTCAAGGCTCGGATTTCACATGATGAAAGGCATACTTTAACATAGCAATTTCAGCAAAGCAGGGCCTTCTGATTTGCTGGCTGCTTTAAATAACAGTTGTCCCTTTGATAGTATTGACACCTATCTCCTTTCACAATCTAGTGCTTCTCCTGCACTTTGTAACATATCCCATCTGTTTTTTAAGGCCACTGTCATAAGGAAGACTGGAAGAGTGAAGAAAGGTCTGATTGATCACAAGGTCCTATCAAATGTCAAAGCTGGCCCTGGCTGACCTCCCATCTATTCAGAGCTGCTTTGATTTAATCTCCACACTGGCTGCTTCTCCAGGCTGTGAGTTCTATCTGCAACGCATGTGTCAGCATTGAGATATGACCTGCTTCACGCTCCATTCATCTCATTTGAAGGACGGAAATTAAACTGGAGGGTCGAAGAGGGGAACTGCTCAAAATACACACACATTAACTGAAGCCTTTTGTGTGTGGGTGCATTATAGGAGTTTGAACAACCATTAAAAATTATATTAAAATGAAATTGATCTTTACTCTACTGAAATGGTTTAGAACTTTTCCTCCCATCACTACCCCCTTCATCTATTCTTCTTTCTTCCCTCCCCAGTTTGTAATAACTATGTGAACCTGATCTCATTAAGGTTCAGAGGAAAAGGAAAGAAAAACTTACAATCTTTGAGTTAAAAGTTGTTCTTTTAGAAAATTCACTTATTGCCTGCAACTTGCACAGTAAATATTCGAAAAAAATAAAGATACATAAAGCTGGTAACCAGACTAATAAACGTGTAGACTGCTTTGTTTAGCATTATTGATTTGTTTGTTTTGCCTTTCAAGGTTTTAAAAATCCAATTAAAACTCAGACTTTGGGAATAGTCCTATAACTATCAAGATACAGTGCCACAGTATAAATATATATATATATATATATCCTCAGTTCTATTTTTTATTTCTAAACTCCCCTTGCTCTTTTCATTGTTGCTTTTATACTATTAATCAAGGCTAGTAACTAAGTAAAACTTGATTCCTTATAGACTTGTTTCTTACAGTATACTCAAAAGTAAACTCTGTTTCATTTTCTAGAGATGTCCCAAAACTATATTTTAAGTGTGTTGGGGAAGTTAGCTGTATTTATTTTTGTATTTGTTTGTTTATACATTCATGTATTTGTTATTTGAACTCTGTACTAAAATGATATCCAGTTAGAGAAATAGTTTTTTATTTAAAAATATATTATACATATTACATTATAATAGTAGTACATATTCAATATCAAAAAAACAATTAGCAAAAACAGGTAAGGAGAGAGAATGAGACAGACAGAGACAAAGAGAGAGAGAAATAGAGAATAGCAAACACCCAGAATATTAAATACTGTTGATGAGAGTAACGAACATTAGTACTTTAGGGTTATCTTTCCTTTTTATTTATTTATTTTTTGTATATGCACACTTTTTATTTCCTTTATGTGAAATCACACTGCTCCTTCCTGGGAGAAGACTGCATTTTCAGTTGTTCTGGTCATTCTCTTTCATGTCTATATAATATGACTTTGTATGGAAGTGACTATTTTGTTAATATTGTATTGATGGCCATTTAGGTTTTCTAAAATTTTTACTACTATAAATGTTATTACATAAAAATATTTTTATGCTTCCATGATTTTCTTCAAAATTCTCTACTTTTGGAAAAAGGATGTGCCCAATTTAATATTCGTAGTCAAAAATATTATCTTTTCTCTTATGGTTTTTCATTTGAATATCCATTTGGAAACAACTTTTCTTCCTAAATAATCATATGTGTTTTCTTTAGTATATATTATTTATTTGTTTTATATTTAATATATGTGCAAGAGAGTGAGTACCATAGTGAACGGTAATGCTGTTTCTCCATAAATCATTTCACAGGACTTATGGAAAAGCTTTCAAACTCTGATTATATGAAGAGGAAGATTTTGAGCATCTGTGGCATTCAAAGGATGCCATTTAAGCATTCATTTTTGCAAGTAGGGAAGTAGGAAAATATGAGATGATTGTATTTCCCTTGTAATGCTTCTCAGTAAACTCCCTCTTCCTTCATATTCTTATGCAAATATCTTATTACTCAAGGCATAATGTGTTGGGAAAAAATTCATTTTTGTAAGTTAGTTCATTCTTTACAATGCAGGGTGAAAAGTGGGTTCATTGCTTTAATACAATACTCTACAATAGAACTTTTGCAGTGATGGAAATGTATATCTTCACTGTTCAAAATGGTAGCCACTGGCTACCTGTGGCAATTGAACATGTGAAATGCAGTTAATGCAACTGAGGAACTGAATAATTAATTTTAGGTAATTTAAATTCAACATTTAAATCAATTAGCCAGATGTGGCCAGTGGCTATCTTGATGAACAGCGCAGCTTTAATATTTATACCATTATTTGAGCCATTGTAATAGTTTGTGAAGCATTGTAGATGGTTACCTAGTTACTCAAGGTCACTTCATTGAAGAATAAATATTAGATAGTGAAGGACTAACAATTATGGGATATAATAATAAGAAGAAAGATAAAAACTACTTCTTCACTAAGAAACATTTTTCACAATTTCTTTCAGGGAAGAGGATTGAAAATGTCAACACAGCAAAAGTGATGAAAATGTCTTCATGGAACCTTTGGGTAAGATGGATTAGCAAAGAATAAGATGATATGAGTTCCAAGATCTGGCTTTGACCCTAACCACTTATTGACTTGGAGTAGGTCACTTTTGGTAGTCTTAGCTATTTGATATTCTTAATAAGGGGGTTGGAGTAAATTATTTTCTTTGTTCTTACTGTAAGTAAGTTATGTGAATATTTTCTGTCCTATATTCAGAATTAAATGCTACTTTTTTCCTTCATATTTTATTTATTTATTTATTTATTTATTTAGGCTGTGCTGGGTCTTAGTTGCAGCATGCGGGATCTTCGTTGTGGCATGCAGGACTTTTTAGTTGCAGCATGAGGGCTTCTTAGTTGCGGCATGCATGCAGGATCTAGTTCCCCGACCAGGGATTGAACCCAGGCCTCCTTCATTGGGAGTATGGAGTCTTACCCACTGGACCACCAAGGAAGTCCCCTCCTTCATATTTTAATGTTGTGTATAAGCACCCAGAGCCAGGTATCTTGTAGGTATTCCATAAGTATTTGTTGAATGAATGGATGCACTTAATTTGTCTCCTGTGGTCAACAGCTCCTTTCACTGCCCATTCGTGTAGTTTGATACTTTTCACACTCAGACTTGACCAAAGTTTTTAGACATGGATGGTTTTGATGCAGGAGAAATCTTTTGCTACAGAGTGGTAGAGGATCACTGGGCACGGTCCTCTGTTCTCAAGTTGCTAAAAGGATCTATTCCAGAGATGTCAAGGAAGTGTGAGATCCAGAACTTGGCTGACCTTCCTAAAGGAAACCCCTTGGGATGCTCCCAAAGGCCTGGATCCGGTGCACTGAGGTGATGATGGGAGGGCAGGAGAAGGGCCAGAATGTAACTGGGACACTCATCATATATGACTTTTCTGAAAAGGAATTTCCATACCTCAGCAATAATAACTACCTTGATCACTCAAATCAAGAATAAACGTTTTTCTTTTATATTCTTACACATTATATATTTTGCTTGTAAGGTATTTAATATCACCCTCTTTGGCATATAGCTAACTTTTAATGTGATGATGTCTTTTTAATCCAGTGAAACTGTTAACTTCAATAAGGACAGAGGCACTACCTTTATTCCTGGCACACAGTTCTCTATATCTCATAAACCCCAGCCCAGTGTAATCTACTCCCCACCCCATCCCCAAGATCAAACAAATGGGAAAATATTGTCTAAACAAGAAAGCATTGTACAGATATCTATCGTTCTTATTATGGTAAGAACTGATGTTGTAGGCAATTTAACAATTACTCTTATTTTTACTATATACTCTTCTCCAGGAACTCAGCAGCTGGTTGACATTTTCTGGCCTCACTATAGATGCCCTGAAATCTCAGAATTCCTAGGACTTCAATCCTATAAAAGTATATAAGGAAAATTCATTATACTTTTCACTGAGAAGAGATAATATTAAAAATTAATGGCCATTTCAGTCCTCTGGGATTAATATAATTCAGGGGAGGGGAAGAGGTCTATCACTATCTTTTTCAAGGGCAATCCACGACACTTTTGAGTGATAAATTCCTGAAGCTTGATGTTTTTCTCCCTGTTGTAGAATGTGAGTGTTGACAATGGCTCCTTTTAAAAGTAGCAATATTTCATTTTAAATTAGTGCATCTGTTTAAGAAAAAAAGGAGCAGTGTATAGTAAGAGCTATATAGATGTTTCTCTCCTTTACTCTCATGAATTTCACAACTAAAACTGTGTCTTAAAGAAATAGCTTAATAGAAACAAAAATCTAAGGGAATGACTACCTTACTTGGACCTATGTATAATATAAGAACTTGGAAACAATTTAGATGCCTAATATCAGGGAAATGGTTAAAGAAATTATAGTGTACTAGCAATAAAACACAGTAGAAAGATGTTAACATTTAACATTTTAGAGCCTATACATATACACGGAAAAATACTTTTGCCATAAAGTCAAGTGAAAAAAAAGCAGAATGCAATATTCTCAAGTACATGCGATGTTTATATATGTATGGACAGTAACATTTCTCAAATAGAAAAAGTTGACTCATTCAGTAGAAAGTTTATATTATCTGAAGAACACAGACTTGGGATTAGAGGTAGGTTTGAATTTCAAACTGTCAAACTGTGTGACACTGGCAAATATGGAAACTCTGAATATCCATTTCCTATTAGCTAAGTTTTTTGGTAAAAATTTCATAAGCAAATCCACTTAAAAAGTCTAGGACATAGTAGAAGCTCAATAGCATTATTTCCCTTTCCCTATACTAAATACTTGAAACTTTCTTGGGATGAGAAATTTTATTCAAATTGATTGATTTTTATAGAAATTTCAATATCCTTGTTTTGGACCCAAATAAGAATTTTTAGTATGCTATTAGAAATTAATGATTAATGTGGTAACTCTTATACAGTTAGCCAATATTCTTTATTTTTGAATGGATTTCAGAAAGATATTAATATTCTGGACTGGAGGTCAGTTTCTATATACAATTGAAAATGTAAAGGTAAGAATGGTATATTAATTGTGATGGTTAATTTTATATGTCAGCTTCACTGGCCACGGGGTGCCCAGATTAAATAGTATTTCTGGGTGTATCTGTGAGGGTATATCTAGATGAGGTTAGCTTTTGAAACAGTGAACTCAGTAAAGTCGGTTGCCCTCCTCAATGTGGGTGACCATCATCCAGTGCATTGAAGACCTGAATAGAACAAAAGATGGAGGAAGGAGGAACTCATCTCTTAATTCTTTTATCTGCCTCACTGCTTAAACTGGGATATCTCCTCTCATCTCCTCTGGCCCTCAGACTGGAATTTTCACCATAGGCTACCCTGGTTCTCAGGCATTTGGACTTAGACTGAATGACACCATAGCTTTCTTGGGTCTCTAGTTTGAAAATAACAGATTATAGGACTTCTCAGCCTCTATAATTGTATGAGCCAATTTTTCATAATCAATCAATCAATTTATATGTATATATCTCCTACAGTGTCTGTTGCTCTGGAGAACACTGACTAATACAAGTTTTGGTGTAGAGAGTCAGGAATTATCTCTTTAATCTAATTAGATTTAAAGATGCTAATGACTTTATTTTAAGTAGTAAAGACAGCACTGATGGTCCACAGTGTGAACTGTTTATAGAGATATGCAAAATACCTGCATTGGATATTCCTAATCAATCACTTATTAGAAGCAAGGAGCTAGGTGTCACTTTATATGCTACCTTTGAACATTTTTTGAAAATTAATGAATATAATGATGTTGGCTCCTAATATTGCTGACAAAGTGGCAAAAGAAAAGGATGAGTGCAGGAATTCAAATTCCTAGCTCAAGCAATACATAAATAACCTAAGAACTTCTGTGTGCCCTGAAGGACATTTATCTCTACCTACAGAGCTGAAACTGCTGAAAATCAAATGCAGAACCTCATTCTGCAACTTACTGAATTACAATGCAAGTTGAACTCCAAGACTCACAGGGTGTCTCCTGTTGAAGTGAGGGCATTTATTAGGAAGTAATGGGATTATTAGTTGGGATGGGGACATGTGTGAAGACTCTACTGAAGCTGGGGACATTGGACCACTAAATTCTAGTGACTCTTCACCATATTCTCCTTAGGAGCCACTCCTACCACCCCTTTTTGCTTCTAGGCTTATAACTAGACTCACGTCCTGGTAGGTCCCTAAAGGTGAAGTACAATGTGTGACCAATAAGAAGGTGCATTACACTCCAAAAGAACTACTTGAGTTTTCTAATTTATAAAGACAGAAATATAGGGGAAATGTATAGGAATGGACACTAAAGGTATGGGAGAATGGAAGAAAGAACATAAAGTTGGATCAGGCTGAATTCATTGACATGGGCTCACTAGGTAAAGATTCGGCCCTTGATGCTGTAGCCTGGGGAGTTAGAAGAGCTCTAACAGTTTCTTTGGTTGGTTGACTGAAATATGGACCAAAAGATAACCCACTGTAAGTGAAGTGAAAATTCTGGACATGCCTGGGTTTAATGAATGGAGAGGAGGGATTCAAAGGCTTAAGGAGATTGGAATGTTAGAGTGGATTTGTGGTTTAAGACCTGCTTGTGCACACTGGAAGGGTCCAGTTTCACCAAAACTGTGAGGAATAAATTTGTGAAGGGAGTCCCAGAATCCTTGAAAAGGTCTGTGATCACACTTCTCTGTAGACCAGGTCTCACGGGGGAATTGCAGTCACTGAACTGGGAAACCTAAATGCAACAGGAGTAATTGGATCTCCGGGTGTCAGGGGCCAAGTGGTGGCTCCAACTGCCAAAGGCAAGTGGGTACCATTACCATAATGGACAACAGAATCAAAGCAGCAGTCAGAATAGTCTGACTCACTCAGGTCTATAGTGTTGGCTAATTGATCATGGTGTTCCTAGGTACAAAATAGATAGAAAGCCTACTAAATTCTTATGTGATTTGTATAATCAGAAAAGTTCTAGGTCAAGTGAACAAATCTAACCTGAATTATAAAATCAGAGAGTTACGCACCCTCAATCAAGTCGACAGACTTGAGATAGTTTACAGACTCAGAACCCCTTGAGTGAAGGGGAAGGTGAGTCACCTTGAGGTAAGACCCCTGGTACACTACCAAAAAGTTATACGGCTAATCGTTCTCCCAGGCTTTCCTAAAGGGACATATGGCCTTTCACCAGGGCAGCTCTATATTGGGGAAAAGGAAATAATCAGACCTTTTGGGGACTCTTGGACTCTGGCTCTAAACTGACATTAATTCCAGGAGATTCAAAACATCACTGTGCCTCACCAGTTGAGTGGGGAGTTTATAGAGCTCAGATGATCAATGGGGTTTTAGCTCAGGTCCACCTTTCAGTGGGTCCATTGGGTCCCAGAACCCATCCTGTGGTTATTTCCCAAGTTCCAGGATGCATAATTAAAATAGACATACTGAATAGCTGATAGAATCTCTACACTGGTTCCCTGACCTATGGAATAAGGGCTATTATGGTGGGAAAGGCCAAGTGGAAGTCTTTAGAACTTCCTCTATCGAGCAAAATAGTAAATCAAAAGCAATACTACATTCCTGGAGAGACTGCAAAAATTAGTGCCACTATCAAGGACTTGAAGGATGCAGGGATAATTATTCCCACCACATCTCCATTCAACTCTCCCATTTGGCCTGTGCAGAAAGCAGATGGATTTTGGAGAATGACAGTGGATTATCAAAAGTTTAACCATGTGTGGCTCCAAATTTCAGCTGCTGTACCAGATGTGGTTTCATTGCTTGAGCAAATTAACACATTCCCTGGTACCTGGTATGCTGCTATTGATCTGACAAATGCCTTTTTCTGCATCCTAGTTTGCTTCCACCTAGCAAGGCAAGCAATACACCTTTACTCACTTCTCTAACTTGGGGTATATCAACTCTCCAGACCAATGTCATAATTTACTTTGTAGGAATCTTGATTTTTCCCTTCCACAAGATATTACACTGGTCAATTACACTGACGACATTATGCTGTTGGACCTAGTGAGCAAGAAGTAGCAACCAATCTACACTTAATTTGTAAGATATTTGTATGTCAGAGGGCGGGAAATAAATCTGACTAAAATTCATGGGCTTTCTATCTACTTCAGTGAAATTTCTAATGATCCATTGATGTGGGGTATGTAAAGATATCCTTTCTAAGGTAAAGGATAAGTTGTTGCATCTGACCCCTCCTGCAACCCGCAAAGAGGCATAGTACCTGTTAGGCCTCTTTGAATTCTGGAGATAATATATTTCTTATTTGGATATGCTACTCCAGCCCATTTACCAGGTGACCCAAAAACCTACTAGTTTTGTATAGAATCCAGAACAAGAGAAGAGTCTGCAACACATCCAAGCTACTCTACCACTTATGCCATATGATCCAGAAGATCCAATGGTGCTTGAATTATCAGTGGCAGACAGGGGTGCTGTTTGCCATTCAAGGTATGAAGATAGAGATGTATCATTATAATTTATATACAATTATCTCACAATTGGAAATATATTTATGTGAAATTTGACAAGTTAGGAAGAATAAGGGCATGCTAATCCAGAATTAATACTAAATGAGAACACTATTATGGTTAACTTGGATCATCTGAATCACCAACAAGAAACACAGATTGATAATTTTCTGGAATTCCTATGGGTAACAATGCCAACCAGTAGCAAATAAGATTCATACCACAGAGTATTAAAAAAAACTAGAGTAGTATTTAAGTAAGAAATACTTAAATGGAATACTGGGAAGAATTTAGCCTAATTAATAACTATGCTTTAAATGGACAAAAGCTAAAATGTTACACTAAAAATAATTAATTACAACCTCAGTATTTCTTGTGCTTTAGAATTCTTCTTGCATTTCCTTAATATATGTTGCTGCTTCTCCAAATGGTTTGCTGAGGCCAATACAAGATTTAAAAGTGTGCACAACTTAAGTAACTAAAACTTTGGGATCTTCTGTTCATGCAATTTCCAGTCACTGATTAGATCAGTTACAGCATCATATTTTCCTCTAGATGATAGATACAAAGGCCTTTTAGAGGTCAAGTCATGATGGAAGAGGTCTCATATACCTAGAGGTGAATTGTAATAGAGGTCTTTAGGATTTTGGAGCAAGGCCCTACCATTATTATCTGCAAATAATGACTCTTTTTTTGGAGAAACAGCCCTTGACCTGCTACTGGACCTTAGTAGAGACTGAATACTTTACCATGGACCACCAAATTACTACACAACTTAAGCTGTCCATCATGAACTGGGTGTTATTTGACCTCCAAGCCACAAACTTGGGCATGTATGGCAATATCTGTCATCCAATGGAAGTAGTGTATATGTGATTGGGCCCAAGCAGACCCTGAAGGCACAAGAAAGTAGTCACATGAAAAATGGCCCAAATGCCCATGGTCCCCACTCCTACTACACTGCCTTCTTTCACCTAGCCTGCATCTGTGACTTCATGGGGAGTTCTCTAAGATCAGTTGACATAAGAAGAGAAGACCTAGGCGTGGTTTACAGATGGTTCTGCACAATCTGCAGGTACCACCTGAAATTGGACAGCTGTAGTATTGTCCCTCTCTGGGACATCCCTGAATGACAGTGGTTGAAGGGAAATCCTTCCAGTGGAAGTTCCTTCTAGAACGTAGAGCAGAGCACTGGGTTGTTCACTTTGTTTGGAAAGAGAAATGGCTGGAAATTTGTTTATATACTGCATATGGGCTGTGGCCAGTGATTTGGCTGGATAGTCAGGGACTTGGAAACACCATGATTAGAATACTAGTGACAAAGAAATTTGGGAAATGTATGTGGATAGACCTCTCTGAATGGGCAAGAAAAGTGAAAATATTTGTCTCCCACGTGAATGCTCATCAAAGGGGTAATATCAGCAGAGGAGAACTTTAATAATCAAATGGATAGCATGACCTGTTTTGTGGATACCAGTCAGTCTCTTTCCCCAAGTACTCTTGTCATCATCCAATGGGCTTATGAACAAAGTGGACATGGTGGCAGGATGGAGATTATGCATGGACTCAGCAACATGGACTTCCACTCACTAAGGCTGACCTGGCTACTGCCACCACTGAGTGCCCAGTTCCCCAGTAGCAGAGAGATCAACACTGGTAACCCGATATGGCACCATTCCCAGGGTGATCAGCTGGCTGCCTAGTGGCAGGTTGATTACATTGGATAGTTTTCATTATGGAAGGGGCAGCATTTTGTTCTTACTAGAATAGACGCTTATTCTGGTTGCAGATTTGTCTTCCCTGTACACAATCCTTCTCTGCCAAAACTGCCATCCATGGAGTTATAAAATGCCTTATCCACCATAATGGAATTGCACACAGCATTGCCTCTGATAAACTTCACAGCCAAAGAAGTGCAGTAACTGGCCTATGCTCCTGGGATTCCCTGGTCTTGCCATGTTCCTCACCATTGTGAAGCAGCTGGCTTAATAGAGCAGTGGAATGTTCTTTTGAAGACTAAGTTACAGTACCAGCTATGTGGCAATACCTTGCAGGGCTGGGGCAAGGTTTTTTAGAAGGCTGCATTTGTTCTGAATCAGTGTCCAATATGTGGGGCTATTTCTCTGATGGCCAGGTTTCAGGAATCTATGACTCAAGGGGTGGAAATGGGAGTGGCACCACTCACTATTAACCCTAAGTGACCCACAAACAAAATCCTATTCAAGCAACTTTATGCCCTGCTAGCTTAAGGGTCTTGGTTCCAGAGGGAGGAATCCTTCCACCAGGAGACACAATAATGATTCCCTTGAACTGGAGTTAAGACTACCACTTGGCCATTTTAAGCTCCTCATGCCTCTGAATCAGCAGGCAAAATAATATGCTTCAGTTTAATGTAGAGGAAGGCATTCAAAAAAAGGAGGCAAAGACAAGGAAATTCAAAGGCAAAGAGGGAAATCAACGTGTTGGCTCTGATGATTGATTCCAGCTAAGGGAAAATTGGACTATTACTCTACTATGAAGGTAAGGAAAAGTATGTCTGAAATACAGGCAATGCCTTAGGGCATCTCTAAGAATTACCATGCCTTAGAATTAAGGTCAATGGAAACTACAACTCAGTCCAGGCAGGACTACAATGGCCCAGACCCTTTAGGAATAAAGGTTTGGGTCACCCCAGAAGATAAAGAACTATGACCAGCTGAGATGCTTGGTGAAGGTAAAGGGAATGTATGAGTAGTGGAAGAAGGTACTTATAAATACCAGCTATGACCACATGACCAGTTACAGAAATGAGAACTAGAATTGTCATAAGTAATTCCTTCTTATTTTGCTTATATTTCTGCACACATATGCATCTGTACACATGTATATTTGTGTATATGTGTGTAGAAATATATTTTTTTCTTTTATTCACTTATGTAACATTGGCTTTATATCATAACATTTAAGTACTGCTAATTTTACATCATAATATTTAAGTTATGGGATATCAAGGAGAGCAGGAAACATCACTCAAGAAATTTACCTCCTCTTCTGGGCAAGGGATTAGTGAATTTTCGATTGTATGAATGATAGTTATACCATGTTAGGCACAAATATGACCTTGTTATTGTCTTTATTTGGAGGTTAAGTATGGTTTTTAAAGATGTGAATGGGTGCCAAGTTGACAAGGGGTGAAATTGTGATGGCTAATTTTGTCAACTTGACTGCTCATGGAGTGCCCAGATTAAATATTATTTCTGGGAGTATCTGTAAAAGTGTAGATGGGAATAATTCAATCTATTGGTTCTGTTTCTCTGGAGAAGCCTAATACATAACTGATCTTGACTACAAATGAGTGAAATTTGCATTCGTTTTTCCCATACTGTTGACCTTAAATCCTGGAACACTTATTATGTACTTTTCGTTAACCTTCTGGGAGTCCCTCCCCATGGATTTGAGGCTACAATGTCTCTGAAATATAAGGCATTTTCAGGATACCTAGAAACTCACTACAGAGTATAGATGACTGTTTAAAATAAATTTCTTTTATAAACGAAAAATGAAGGTGATACTGGACAAAGTGACTTTTGCCACTTGGTAATAGGGGCCAGAGAGGACACGGAAAGATCAAACAGGAGGATTAAAATTTTTTTGTCAAGTGAGGCTATGCCTTGTACCCATGCTTCATTACAAAAGGAAATTAGAAACAAGTATATGTATATTACTGCATGTATTAATGTAGAGTTTAATTGGTTTAGAGTGAATTAATGGCTGCTTGCAATATTTCTGGCAATTTGTTATAAGCTGTGTAATTTTAAATTGTTTCTTGAAAATGCTGGATAAAACATTTTAATTCACACATTGCTTTAGGAATTGATTTGGGGATAATAAAATATAATGAAATGTGTTACCTCAGATGGATATAACTTCTGTTTGCGGTGCAATTTTTTTTTAACTTTAATGCAAATAATGAGTACACTGCTAGGATATTTAGAAGAGCTGTAACTGTTTGAAAGTTACTCATCTCTCTCTCTCTCCATTGGGCAAACTATAGCTATTTAAAAATTCTCTTTTCTTGAAGCAGTAGAGAACAAGGAAAATCCTCTAGGGCTTTCTTCTTTATCCAAGAAAAATTACACGTGAAATTGAAAGGTAACTCAGCAAAGAAATTATTATAGAAGACTAGAAATCGGAACACTTGCATTTGGGCCACTAAGGAGAAATTCCATGAATTCTCAGCTAGTTTTTGATAGCAACAGGTTTGCACATGACCACCTGTGAAACTGAGATGATGTGAGTTGCTTCTACCTAGTGTGAAAATTAACTGTAAGTAATTCTGGAAAAAAATGGTAGTTATTCTTCTAAGATGTTCAAGAAAAAGTAAGTAGAGGTGCTTATTAGCATATTATTTTTATATTTGTGAATATTATTTTCCTGCTCTGACAATATGTACCTGGGAGAATTTCAAACAAAAGAAGATCTGGGCATATGAAACCACTCAAAGTACATAGAGCCCCTTCATGTCATAGAGAATCAGAATGGTATTAGAATGGTATTACCATTAGAATGGTATTGGCTTTCTTCATTCTAACTAAAATTTTCAGCTTTCAGGAATATATCATCCACAATTTCTCCACTCTTCTTTTGGAAACTTCTTTCGCCACTATTTTCTTCTGCAGCTGATTAGGTAGCAGTAGAACCTAAAAAGGAACTCAAATAGATTATCACCCAAATAGTCCAGAATTTGTCCCTGAATTACCAATCATAATACTACTGGCAAAGCAATCTATTTTTTCACACCCTTTGTTTTCTCTTTCTGTAATAGTTGTATGTTTTATGGATTCCTTTCTGAGGATTCCCTTCTCATGCCAATTCTTTTCTCATACCTTCATCCAGAAAGCCTGTTCTGAGAAAAGCTTTTCCCAATTCTACCTCCCTTCTGCTTGTTCTCACTGAAGTTTGCACTTCTGTTATGGAGTTAATCACATTACATATTGCAAATTTTCACATGAATTTAATTTTGCCATTAGACTATGAGCTTACCAACAAAGATCATGTTTTTAAATTGGTAATACGTTTTGACAAGTGGATATAGATTTCATCTTGGGGGCTTGGGGCCTTAGTAAGTAAGAAGACAAGGTCTTCTTTTCTTATTTTGGTTTTAATCAGAGGAACCATTTTGCCACATCCAAAGTCACATCATAAAAGCATCTTCCTCTTCTGCTACTTCTAAAGCCATCCATGGATTCCCGATTTTTTGTTTCCACTCTCACTTTTCAGCAGTTTCAGTCCTGGTTATTAGCTGGTAACGTAGAGACCTTTTGGGAGTAGGAGTGGAATGGGTCTTCCTTTATTTTATTTGTATTTCTTTCTCTTTTTTTGCAAAGAGCTTTCTCCAGTGCTATTTGGCTTCTTCACTTCCACCCTTTTAAGGTGGAAGGAAAAGTACTATTTACATTATTTCGTTTAAAAAAATTGAAGTTCAAGACTCAGTTGCTTAATTCTTTAAGACTAAAAAAAACCCTGAATTTTGATCCCTACTCTTCATTCCCCCAACTCAGTTCTTTTTCATTCTATAAAAACCTTACATAGCATGTCATCATCTTAGAATATTTTCTCAGTAAACTTTGAGGTCAAGTACCCAGTATTAGGCACTATGGCATGAACTGGTTCAGTAACTATCACGCTGATCCTATTGCACTTAAAATCTAAGAGATTTTCGTATCTATCAACAGACAAAGGTCCATTTATCTAAATTTTAAATAGTTTTTAAATTTAATTGATTTGTCAGTGCAACTGAGCTCCTTAAGTATTCTTAGCACATCAACGTGGTGATTAAAATAATAGCAATCTGTAGGAGTGCAGATTAAATATATGTCCATTTAAAATTTTTCTGTAATTCACAGAACCATTTTGGTATGCTTAGTAGCAGATAAACTTATATGACATGAATTAAACTGCATAATCTGTGACATTTGCCTTCAGAGACACATGTCATCAATGACTAGCTTGAATTTTCAAGGCCTATCCTTAGAAGGCTGTTAATAATGCCTGTATTTTCATTACCTTATAATTTAGGTATTACCATGTTCAGTGATAGATTTAACTCAATCTTAAAAAATGAAGATCATTAAGAGATTAATACATATGATACAAGCATCTTTCACTTGTATATAGAAAAACCTCACAGTATCTAAAAGAGCTAAATAAACCAAAAGAGATCAACCATAGCAAAGACAGGATATAAACCCAATATGGGAGCCTCTTCTTTCTGTTTTACTGGAATCAAGATCTTCTAGAAAGTGAACATAGCACTTCTTCCTCTTCTCCAGTCAGAAGTTGGAGGTTGATTTTCAGATGTGGATGCTAACTTTGTCTACCTCCACCAAACTTATCTACTTAAAGCCTTTCCAACCTGACCAATCCCCGGTAACCAAATTTCTTAGGTATTGACTATATAACCCTATTTATAGGGTTATATTTATAACCCTATATATATATAACCCTAGATATAGGGTTATATATATCACCCTATATCTGGGTTCCTGGATTGAGTCTGATTATTTCTTTTTCCTTTCCAGTAACAACATTACTAACAATTTGGTTTCAGCCCTCCCCAGTCTGCAATCTCTGGTAATTTCAGAGTCCTCTTCCTTTTCTGGGCATTTGACTTTTGTCCCTTTTGGCCAATACTATTGCATTCTCCCTCTACCTTATTTAGAAATCTTTTGATTGCAATAATGAAAGCCTGATTTGGACTAGCATGAAGTAGAACTGAGTGTATCCAAGCCTGAAGAACAATCAGCACCAGGATGTAAATTGCCACAGACACTTTTTCTCTTGTCTCTGCTTCTCTTTTCACATTTACTTCTTTCTTTTTTCTTATTGCAGACTTGACTTCTCTGTTTTCTAGTTATTGTGACAGGAAGTAGTTTCTGTAGTAATTTCCCAAGAATTCATCACTTTTTTTCAAGTGAGCAGCTAAAATGAGGAGGAATCTATTAAAGCCCATACCAAATTCCCAGAGAAGAGTTATTTGCTCAGCTTGGGTCAGATGCTTACCTCAAGACCAATCAAATGTAACCAGGGGGTGGGGTTACATTGTACTATCAGGGAAAGCCCTATAGTAACCATATGGATATAGATGGCTTTGGCAGGATGAGGGGTAATTGGTAGTTTGCAGAAAAAAATGAGACAGTTTCTAGGGGAGATCCTGTGTCCTATACAACAGCTCTCTATGACATTTTTCTCTCAATTGCTACATAATTTTTCCAAGAATCATAGAGCTTTCTAGTCGATACTAAAAGTGACCAGAAATTGAGTAGTTTGATGCTACTTTGCTTTAAATGTCTTCTAGGTAGGATTTTAAACATCTATCTTATCTTTTGAAAGTTAAATATTATTTTTTGTGTCTTCAGCTCTTATGACTAGCTCAAGAATGATAGCTTCCACAGCTAACATTTCTTTGTCTTTTAGAAAGTAAAACAAGGCTAAGTTTTCTCTCTTGTCTCTCTCTCCCTCTGCTTTACCACCTCCTCTTAATTGAGGAAAAATTCTAACTAAACCTCGTGGTCATTACTGTTGTCAATCTTGCTCACAAAGAAAGTATATTATATGAAATCTACACTTTATAATTTGTTAAAGATTACACTTTCACTGGGCTTTGAGGATATGAGTTTTTTTTTTTTTTTTCCTTTTCTTCATTAGGCTTTGCCCTTTCATTTTCTGAAAACTATTGTCTGATGCTAAAATTTTAGTCACACTCTTGTTTCTTCCATGGATCATTAGGTGAAAGAGAACTAGCAACATACTCACAAAATACTAATTTAATAATTGATGATGAACTCTAGCTAAAATATCTTAACTTGAATTATAATTAGAGTCATGAAAACACTCAGCAATATTTCAAACACACATGGAAAACTGTACAGTTGGCTCTAGTAATTAATAAGCGTAGAATTAATTATTAGAATTTTCAAGCTTAAATTCATTAAAACAAAGAGAGTATTCAGGCATAAGTTAACTTTCCGATATGTTTTAGTACAGTGGCTCCCAATTCTGGCTGCATTTAAGAATTAACTGGAACACTATTTAAAAAACAGATTCTTAAACTGTACTCAAGACCTATTGAATGAGAATCTTTGGGGGAGGGATTTTAATGCTCCCTAGATCTTGATGGTCAGGTAAACTAGAAATCACTGATTTCTATAACAGCTCTACTCCTGCCTTTAAGTGAATTCCAGGAAGTCATTTTACTCATAGATGTGACATTGGCAAAGCAGAAGTCAACTTCACTGGTAAGTCCAGAAAGAGTTACCCATCGGTGTATCCTCATAATCCCAGCCCCAGCTTGTTCTGCCTTCCTCATTCTTCTTTGTTTCCACTTGACAACTTTTCAGAAAATCTTCTTATATCAGGGACTACTCCAGCAAGGTTGAGAAGAGAGAGACTGGCTCCTCTTCACACCCAGAGTCTTGAGAGAGGAGAGCCATACTATACTCCACTTGGCTGCAGAGTATCCATGGGGTAGGAGTGAGAGGAGTGCCGAGCGGCAGGGTCTGCCTGTCTCCTAGTCTCTGGGGCTTTTTCCTGTCCTCAGCCAGGACCACTTGCATCCCTGCCTGTAGCTTCAGCCCCACCTCACTTCTTAAGGCCAATCTGATCTTGGACATGAACAAGGATGGAGATTTAACCCAACCTCTAGGACAGCACTTCCAGCCTGGCCCTGACGTCATCTGACCCTGATAACCAGGTTTCTGCCTCACTCTACATGTCTGAGTCTATCTTGGCAGCCTGCTTCATACTTCAGTGTTTCCAGATCACATTTTTCAAAAAGTATGGTATGGGAAGTCCTTCACCAATGTCTTCTGAGATACCTATCAAAAATACATATACGGGGGCTTCCCTTGTGGTGCAGTTGTTGACAGTCCGCCTGCCGATGCAGGGGACGTGGGTTTGTGCCCCGGTCCGGGAGGATCCCACATGCCGTGGAGCAGCTGGGCCCGTGAGCCATGGCCACTGAGCCTGTGCATCCGGAGTCTGTGCTCCGCAACGGGAGAGGCCATAACAGTGAGAGACCTGCGTACCGCAAAAAAAAAAACAAACATATATGGTAGTTCTATTTTTAGTTTTTTAAGGAACCTCCATACTGTTCTCCTAGTGGTTGTATCAATTTAGATTCCCACCAACGATGCAAGAGGGTTCCCTTTTCTCCACACCCTCTCCAGCATTTATTGTTTGTAGATATTTTCATGATGGCCATTCTGACTGGTGTGAGGTGATACCTCATTGTAGTTTTGATTTGCATTTCTCTAATGGTTAGTGATGTTGAGCATGCTTCCATTTGTTTGTTGGCAATCTGTATATCTTCTTTGGAGAAATATCTATTTAGGTCTTCTGCCCATTTTTGGATTGGATTGTTTGTTTTATTGATATTGAGCTGCATGAACTACTTGAAAATTTTGGAGATTAATCCTTTGTCAGTTGCTTCATTTCCAAATATTTTCTCCCATTCTGAGGGTTAAAGAGTCATGTACCACAATGTTCATTGCAGCTCTATTTACAATAGCCAGGACATGGAAGCAACCTAAGTGTCCATCAACAGATGATTGGATAAAGAAGACCTGGCACATATATACAATGGAATATTACTCAGCCAGAAAAAGAAATGAAATTGAGCTATTTGTAATGAGGTGGATGGACCTAGAGACTGTCATACAGAGTGAAGTTAGTCAGAAAGAAAAAAATAAATACCGTATGCTAACACATATATATGGAATCTAAAAAAAAAAGAGAGAGAGAATGGTTCTGAAGAACGTAGGGGCAGGACAGGAATAAAGATGCAGGTGTAGAGAATGGACTTGAGGGCAAAGGGAGAGGAAAAGGTAAGCTGGGACAAGGTGAGAGAGTGACATGGACTTATATATACTACCAAATGTAAAATAGATAGCTAGTGGGAAGCAGCCGCATAGCACAGGGAGATCAGCTCAGTGATTTGTGACCACCTAGAGGGGTGGGATAGGGAAATTGGGAGGGAGATGCAAGAGGGAGGAGATTTGGGGGTATAAGTATATGTATATCTGATTCACTTTGTTATAAAGAAGAAACTAAGATACCATTGTAAAGCAATTATACTCCTATAAAGATGTTAAATATATATATATAGATTATGAGCCTGTGTCTAGGTCGATTGAGTCAGAATCTCTAGGGCTGGAATTCAATAAGTGCATTCTTAAAAAATTGAAGTGTAGTTGATTTACAATGTGTTTCTGGTGTATAGCAAAGTGATTCAGTTTTATATATATATTCTTTTTCATTATGGTTTATCAGAGGAGATTGGATATAGTTCCCTGTGCTATACAGTAGGACCTTATTGTTTATCTATTTTATATATAGTAGTTTGTATCTGCTAATCCCAAACTCCTAATTTATCCCTCTCCCATCCCTTTTCCCCTTTGCTAACCATAAGTTTTCTATGTCTGTGAGTCTGTTTCAGTTTTGTAAATAAGTTCACTTGTATCATATTTTAGATTCCACATATAAGTGACATCCTATCGTATTATTCTTCCTGGCTTACTTCACTTAGTTTGATAATCTCTAGGTTCATCTGTGTTGCAGCAAATGGCATTATTTCATTCTTATTTTGTGGCTAAGTAGTATTCCATTATGTGTGTATGTGTACACACACACACACCACACACACAATGTATTATTGGGTCATATGAGCTATTTGTATATTTTCGAACTTAAGCCCTTGTCAGTCGCATCATTTGCAAATATTTTCTCCCAGTCCGTAGGTTGTCTTTTCATTTTATTCATGGTTTTCTTTGCTATGCAAAAGCTTCTAAGTTTGATTAGGTCTCATTTGTTTATTTTTGCTTTCATTTCTATTGCCTCGGAAAACTGAGCTGAGAAAACATTGCTATGATTTGTGTCAGCAAATGTTTTGCCTATGTTCTCTCCTAGGAATCTTATGCTGTCATGTCTTATATTTAAGTCTTTATGCCATCTTGAGTTTATTTTTGTGTACGGTGTGAGGGAGTGTTCTAACTTCACGGATTTACACGTGGCTGTTCAGCTTTCCCAACACCACTTGCTGAAGAGACTGTCTTTTCTCCATTGTTTATTCTTTCCTCCTTTGTTGAACATTAATTGATCGTAGGTGTGTGGGTTTATTTCTAGGCTCTCTATTCTGTTCCGTTGATCCATATGTCTTTTTTTGTGCCAATATCACACTGTTTTGACTACTGTAAATTTGTAGTATTGTCTGAAGTCTGGGAGAGTTGTGCCCCAACTTTGTTCTTTTTCCTCAAGACTGCTTTGGCCATTCTGGGTCTTTTATGGTTCCATATACATTTTAGGATTATTTGTTCTAGTTCTGTGAAAATAGTCATGGGTAATTTGATAAGGATCACATTAAATCTGTAAATTGCTTTGGGTAGTATGGCAATTTTAACAATATTAATTCTTCCAATTGAAGAGCATGGGATATCTTTCCATTTCTTTAAATCATCTTCAATTTCCTTTATCAATGTTTTATAGTTCTTAGTGTATAAGCCTTTCACCACCTTGGCCAGGTTTATTCATAAGTATTTTATTTTTTTTGATGTGATTTAAAAGGGATCTTTTTTTACTTTCCCTTTCTGACAGTTCATTGTTAATGTAAAGAAATGAACAGATTTCTGCATGTTAATCTTGTATCCTACTACCTTGCTGAATTCATTTATCAGTTCTAGTAGTTTTTGTGTGAGTCTTTAGGGTTTTCTATATATAGTATTTTGTCATCTGCCTAATGACACTTTTGCCTCTTCCCTTCCAATTTGGATACTTTTTATTTCTTTTTCTTGTCTGATTGTAGTGGCTAGGACCTCCAATACTATCTTGAATAGAAATGGTGAGAGTGGGCATCCTTGTCTTGTTCCAGATTTTAGCAGGAAGGATTTCAGCTTTTCACCATTAAATATTATATTGGCTGTGGGTTTGTCATAAATAGCTTTTACTATGTTGAGATATGTTCCCTCTATACCCACTTTGGTAAGAGTTTTTATCCTAAATAGATGTTGAATTTTATCAAATGCTTTTTCTGCATCTATTGAGAGAGATGATCATGTCATTTTCGTCTTTTCTTTTGTTAATGTGGTGTACCACATTGATTGATTTGCATATATTTAACCATCCTTGTGACTCTGGGATGAATCCAATTTGATTGTGGTGTATGATATTTTTTTATGTGTTGTTGGATTTGGTTTGCTAATATTCTGTTGAGAATTTTTGCATCTATATTCATTAAAGACATTGGCCTGTAATTTTCTTCTTTGGTCGTGTCTTTGTCTGATTTTGATATCAGGGCGATTGTAGCTTCATAGAATGACTTTGGGAGTGTTCCCTCTTTTTCAATATTTTGGAAGAGTTTGAGAAGGATCAGTATAAGTTCTCCTTTGTATGCTTGGTAGAATTCTCCAGTGAACACTTCTGGTCCTGGACTTTTGTTTTCAGGTAGTTGGTTTTTTGTTTGTTTGTTTTGTTTTGTTTTGTTTTACAGATTCTATTTCCAATAAGTGCATTTTAAAATAAGAGGTCAGTCAATAGTCTCACAAATTCTTTAATCTAGAAATCCTGGAATTCTATACATCTGTCTGTAGCTTATATTTCTGGTCATTTTCATTGTCATCATCCTGACTTTTGGGTGAGAGTGTAGTATAGGACAGTATTTGTACATTCCTCTTTTAGCAGAGACATTCATAACATATCACCCATGAATTTGGCTGGTGGTACATTATGCATATAAAATTTTGGGTTGTAGGATGTTCTAATACCCTAATCAAAATTATGTTTTATATTGCATTCTGGGAAAAATTAATAGTGTTGCTAACCGTACCCATCCAGAAACATTACAAAATACAGCTCATTCTATGAAGGGCAATTAATTTTTATTATTACTATTGTAGTTATTTATTATCCTCATTAAGAGCAATTAATATGATATATTACTACTAATAATTTAAATGACTATAATAATAAGAACAACATCTGGAATTTTCAAGGCACCTTTATTTAAAGGGCCCTAACAGGATGAAAAATAATGAGTTAGGTTTTTTAATTTTATTTTATTTTTTATTTTTTTAAATTTTTTTGCGGTATGTGGGCCTCTCACTGTTGTGGCCTCTCCCGTTGCGGAGCACCGGCTCCGGATGCGCAGGCTCCGCTCACGGGCCTAGCCGCTCCGTGGCGGCATATGGGATCCTCCCGGACCAGGCGCACGAACCCATGTCCCCTGCATCGGCAGGCGGACTCCCAACCACTGCGCCACCAGGGAAGCCCTGAGTTAGGTTTTGAAAGACATTTCCTCTGTGTTCTTCCAGTTGCTTATTTATAGAAACATATATTTATCTACATGCTACCTATGTGGTGAAAAAATTGTTCTCTCAAAGCTGAATACAAATTAGAAAGTTAGGATAAGGGTTTTATTTTACATCAGATCAAATAGTTGTAAAATACCTTCACAGGTAGTACTAAGAACAAATAAAATTATGTTATTGCAGAACACTCAGATCTGGCTTCAGCAATTCTCACTTACAGTGATATTAAAGTTATATAGCAAAGCTAAAATTTCTGCAAAATATCCTTTGCACCAGGGCTGACATGAGTTAGAATTGGTAAATCACAATGGACATTCAACTCTAAGGCACAAATTAGAAGTGATTTATTTAGAGTTTTAAATCTGGGAAGGAGTTTTATACCTTGACTATATGTAAAGGATGTTTCTGTTTTTATGAATGCTAATTACCAAATATTATAACATAACTCATCTGCATTGTCACTGAACTGCCTAGAGAAACTCTCATAAATTTTCTCACCTAAGTATGCTAGTGTAGCATGCAACAATGCCAAGAGTGAATAACTAATTTTTTCAAACAATGATGTTGTTAAATTATAAAGGGAGATAGTGAGATTCTTCCAAATTTATTGATGAATATGATAATAATAATATTTCAAATATACCACAGACTAGTCTCTTTGTGGCTGGATTACATTCTATTTATGGACATAACTATATTATGTAGATATATAGAACTATGTATATAGTCATATGTGGTTATAATAGTTATATGAGGATATAATAGTAGATATGCAGATTTTTTTTGAAGGAGTAGAAATGGTTCTCCAGTGGAATTGGGAGAATAACATCTAATTTTTGTAATCCTTTATGTGCACCATTTTTCTATCCTTGAGATAGTGTTTTTTTAATACCTAGGATTTTGTACAATACGATTTTCTTCAGCCATATAGGTCAGAGACCCCCACTTGCAATTACCATATTACTTATGAGTATCTATATTATGATATTAAATACTTTAATTAAAGAGGGAGGATCTGAAAGGGGAGAGCTCCATAAAACCAGATGTATGTTCAAAGGTCAGCAGATACACTATGCAAATGCATCAAGGCTGAAAGAACATGACCATTGCCCCTGCAATGTCCAACCAGCAGTCCCTGGTGGTGGCACTGGTGTAGACCTCTCCATTCATTTATCTATTCATTCCTCAAATATTATTGACATCACCATGTGCAAGGTGCTGGGTGCAAGGGTTAAAAAGACAAGTAAGCAGTTTTTCCTTCAAGGAGCACATAGACTAGAGGGAGAGACATATATATTGATACTTCAGTGCCAGGTGCAATGTGCAATAGATACAGCATCATGATTGAGCACAGCCTTCAGAGCCAAACTGCCTGTGTTTGAATCTCAGTCATTAGTTAACCGTGTGATCTTAGAGGGAAGCTACTTGATCTCTCTTTCTTCAGTTTCATCATCTGTAAAATGGGGATGTCTATCCTGATAGTTTATTGTGAAAATTAAGTGAATTAATATGTGGGACATATATTAATACAGCTGAACCTTATTAGTTTTGGTGAACCATACAAAATTGATGTTTTTGTGGTCAAAAACTATTGAATAAGCAATACACCAAAAGTGCTAACCATGAAACGTTCATAAACTGGACTTCATCAAATGTAAACACACTACTCATCAAAAAATGCCATTATGAGTGTGAAACAGATGGAGAAAAACTGTCAAAAGTAGTGAAGCAGCACTGATAACCTTGAAAGAGAGTCAAAAGTCCCATATGATCAACCTACCAGGAGCAGGCAGGGGCAATATCCCATGTAATGTGGGCTTCCTCATCCCAAGGCAAACAGGTCAATTTTGAAAGGAGTCCAAAGTGAGGCATACAGTGCAGCTTCTGCACCAGAAACATAGATTCCTTTCGTTTGTGCTCAGTCTGTGGTGATGGCTGTCTTTCCAGGTCTGATGATGGTCAAGTTGTAGCAATTGGGGTGGTACTGCCAGTCAGTCTCATCAAAGAGAAGGTGTTTACTGTGGCCATCTACGTGAGTGACCCACATACTTTATCAGCAGCTGAAATTTGTTTCCACAGTGCCTGACCCCAAAGAGGAGTGTTTTTAACCTGCCAGTCTTAGTTTTCCCAGTGGCAGATGAAATGGTTAGGTTACTGGTAACAAAACAAGAGTCGGTAAAATATAACAAGTTTCCTCCAGGAGATGATTATCTAGAGTTCTGAGAATAGCCCAGAGTTCCATAGCTGGTGCTGAAGTGGAACAGTCAGAGTAGGCCAGTGGGTACCATCACGTTTGATCTTAGCTGAACAATTAGTGAACTAAGCCCAAGTTTTTAGAAAAAAATTTCCCTCAAAAAGATTGCTGCCACTTTTTCATGTAAAGCCAAGAAATCACTAGTACCATTTCCATTTGGCCAGGAAGCTTGTTGGGCCCTTCCCACCTTGTTTGCTATTGAGTCTGAGTTCAAGCACTCCAAAATGAGACTATCAGGCTGGAGGCATGGATTTCCGTTTGTCAGATATTCAGATGTCAACTCTCCAGAAAAGCCCAGAAGCAAACTAATAGTTAGCTTCCAAAGGAGTATCTGGTGGCTCTGTCAGGAAGGTGGCCCCCAGAGGAACCTCCACATGGAGACTGCCTCCCCTTGTCTATGGCTTCAGTTGGTGAAATCATCAGTCACAGAGACTTTTTTCTCAAAGAGGTAATAGGACTATGGGGCCCCAAAGGTGGAAACTGAGCCACAGCTTGCTGGACAGCTTCCTACATAGCCTCTTGCCTGGGACTCCTTTCAAAAAATGTTGATTTGGAGGGTGGATGACATAAAAGACCAAGTAGAATGCCCAGATGAGGCATGTGCTGTCTCAGTACCCAAAGAGTGCAGCAAGGTGCTAAACTTCTCTTCGGATGGTGAGGTTTGAAGAAAGACAACTTTTCCTTGACTCCCAGAGAGATTTGAGCATTGTAAATCTGCTCACATAATCTCAAGAAACTTTATTTGGTAAGCATGATCCTTAATATTGTTTTGTTAATATTATCCCTCTCCCCCTACCTGCTGGTGGAAGTCAGGGCTATTGTGACTGAGGCTTTTTGTTCTCTAGCCAGTGGGGCATAATCCAAATGAAACCTTTGGGTAGGGTCACTTGTACTAAATCCTGGTCCACCTATTGGTGGCAAAAGACGGGAGCATTTAGGTACCTCTGGAGGAGTACCTTGACACTAAAGGTGGGTTAGGGTGCAATGTATATGCCATACTACTACTTCTGTACATGGCACTCTTCCTGAAATGGAGGATCCCACCTGGCATTTATGAGGTAGGAAAGTAAATAACACATTGTTTTTCTACTTTCATATGTAGAAGCAAAAACATCTGTGTATTAAAATATTTCAAAGGCCCCACTCACAAGACTACTTTATCTTCCCTTTCCCACTGTACACCCTGCCCAATCTGGATGTCTTTAGCTTCCAAGTGTCTCTAATAGGACAGTAACTTAGTTGCCTGTCTCCAGTAGAGTTAAAATAGTTTGAATCTCTTCTCTCTCCAATCTTTGAGCCATTTTTTTATTATCTAGTAGGTAATCTTCATCAACATTGTAAACCCAATCTAGGACATAAAGTGCCTAAATAATTGTCAGTCAATACCTCATCTATGGTTTCACATGTGTTATGCCCATGAAATTCATATGCTGAAGTCCTAACCCCTAATACCTCAGAATGTGACCTTATTTGTATGTAGGGCCTTTACAAGTATATTCAAAGTTAAAGTGAGGTTATTTGGATAGAGCTTAATCCAATATAACTGATGTCCTTAGAAAAAGAGAAAATTTGGACATAGAGACACACATAGAGGGAAGATGATATGAAGAGACACAGGGAGAAGACGAACATTACAAGCCAAGGAGAGAAACCTGGAAGAGATCCTTCCCTCATGGTCCTCAGAAGGAGCAACCCTGTCAATACCTTAATTTTGGACTTCTTTTGGCCTCCACAACCATGAGGCAATACATTTCTATTGTTTAAGTCACCCAGTTTCTGGTACTTTGTTGCAGTAGCCCTCACTGACTAATACACCATGAGGACTTGACTTTCTCCAGAAAATCCCCTCAAGAGGGCCAAATATCCCTTATAGTAGCCCAAATCCACTGTAAAATAACTCTTAAGAATTTTTACTTTTCTCTGAATAGATACAAGCTTGGCATAATAGACTGTGGAAGGGAAGTGAGCCTTAAGAGATAGTCTTTCTTAATCAGCATTACCATCCCCACCCTCTCATCACCCGCTTGAACCAGTCAAATTCCCAACTACTCACCTGGTTTCTGCCCCAAATGGTCACAGATTTCCCTCCTTTTATATGCCGTGTAGATGTATGTCTCTGTAGTTGTTATCTGAAAGAGGTGGAAACTTCTTATAATGGTATGTGTCAGAGTTAGCAGAGAAGTCCCCCTCCCAGAGGAGGGGAAACAACAACCGGAACAGCTGTCACTGAACTCACTTTCCATTACTCCTCCTGTACCCACTTCCCCATTTTTGCAATTAACAGGGAATAAAGTGGGGGGCCATTTATTGCCCACCTGTCCATACCTTTTGTTCAGTATTCTACTGATTTCCATGAACTTTCCTCATACCCCATTAATTGACCCACAAGGCCTTCATCCTTTCTATTTCGGAAGACAAATCTTATCAGCAGCCCCCCATCCTTGTGCCCTCCACACACTTCAGGCTCCTGTTTTATAGGATGGTTTTGTGGCCTTATCTCCACTTCCTGCAGCTACCTCCTGTTGTTCTTTCATATTTTAGTCATCTGGTGTTCATTTGGATGTGTTTTGATTGATACCTACAACCACACATTTTGCCTTGAACGTGACTTTGATGGAGTGTTCGATGTGTAAAGCATAGTCTCCTTGTACATAATTTTGCCCTTGATCATTATTTGTAACTCCCTATGTATCATGGCCTTACTTGGTCTCTTGATTTACAGATATGGTGATTACATCCTTTTGTAATTAAAATCTTTGGTTGGATATATTAATCTCATCACCAATGATTCCTTCTAAAGTAAATATATAATAAATAATCACTTTGATACAGTTAGTCACTTCTGTATATTGTTGTTCTTCTTAAGTTTTCCTCAACATCAGATGATCTGTATATAATTTCCATTATATTTCTTTTTCCTGCCCTATGAAAACTATGACAAGCAGTATTTTATAGTGTGTGTGCGTGTGTGTGTTTTAACTGCATAGCTATCATTTGGTCTAGAAATGGGTGTTGTAACGAGGAGCAGAATTTACCTGGCAGGAGGGTCACTTTGGATAGACAACCTAATTTACTAAAATATACTAATACTTCCTGCCCATCTTCCATACCCTGACCCCTGGCAACCACCAATCTGTTCTACTTTTTATAATTTAGTCATTTCAAAATTCTATTACAAATGGAATCTTGAAGTAACCTTTTGGGATTGGCATTTTTTACTCAACATAATTCTCTGAAAATTCTGCCAAGTTGTTGCATGTATCAATAGTTTGTTCCCTTTTATTGGTGAATAATATTCTGTGGTATGGATATAGTACAGATTGTTTAACCATTCACTCTTTGAATGATATCTGGGTTATTTCCAGTTTTGAGTTATTATGAATAAAGCTGCTATGAACATTAATGTACATATTTGCATTACGACATACCCGAGTTTTGTTTTATTCATGTATGATGAGGCCAACAGGTCAGGAGTCATTGCCATTGAAATGATAGTTTATTACTCACAGTTCCCAAGAGGAAGAGAGCATCCCATGCCATGCAGGGTCATACAAGAGAACACTAAGGTCAGTGGAAGGCAGAGAGAAAGTGCAGGGGAACTGCAGGAAGGCCTTTATGGTAGTTTTCAAGGGAAGGGTAGTTTAAGCAAGAGAACCAGGTTAGGATTGGGTAATTTGAATAATTTCAGTGAGCTCTAGGGTACAAAGGCTGTCTGATGCCTGGCCCTGGGGTGATTAGGGCAGGGGAATATTGTCTCAGAAATGTAAAAGCTGCCATGAAGCAGGCAGCCAAATTGGGGATTTGGCTTTTGGATTAATTCCTTTGCATATGAAAGGCAGGCTCCAGGGAGAGTGCTTTGGTTTCTGGAGAAATCTACAAACCATTAACCAACCACTGGAGGGGCGGTCCATCACTAGTCAGCAAGGCCCCAGATGTCAAAACATCAGTCACAATGAACACTGGGGTGCATGTATCTTCTTGAATTATGTTTTTCTCTGGGTATATGCCCAGTAGTGGGATTGCTGTGTCATATGGTAATTCTGTTTTTAGTTTTTTAAATAACCTCCATACTGTTCTCCATAGAGACTGTCATACAGAGTGAAGTAAGTCAGAAAGAGAAAAACCAGTATTGTATATTAATGCATATATGTGGAATCTAGAAAAATGGTACAGGTGAACCGGTTTGCAGGGCAGAAATAGAGACACAGATGTAGAGAACAAACGTCTGGACACCAAGGGGAGAAAGTGGGTGTGTGGGGGGTTGGGGTGTTTTGTGTGATGAATTGGGAGACTGGGATTGACATGTATACACTAATATGTATAAAATAGATAACTAATAAGAACCTGCTGTATACAAAATAAACAAAATTTTTAAAAAACAAACAAAAAAGCCCCCCATCAAACACAGAAAGTAGAAAACATGGTTAATACAAAGTTTTTGTGTGAACTTAAGTTCTCATTTCTCTTCATTGAATGCCCAGGACTGCAATTGCTGGATGATATGGTACTTGCATGTTTAGGTTTGTGAGAAACTGCCAAACTACTTCCAGAGAGGCTGAACAATTTTACATTACCGCCAGCTATGTAGGGGTGATTCAGTTTCTCCAAACCTGTAGGTTTCAAGAAGTGTATTGTTAAATGGGTTACTAACATTTCAGGCTTTTATGTAAGTCACTATAATGTGTTTTTTATTGGTGAGCACAATCCGCAGTACACTGAGCTGGGAACCATGAAAGATCCAAAGATGAACAGGAATATGACTTTGCTCCAGGAGCCTTGATTTGCCAGTGGAAGCAAAGCTATAAGTGATGAACATGAAAGAATAAAAATAGGTGATACAAGGAGGTTCAGCCAATGTGCAGTGTAGGTGTAGTGGAAGGGACCATTAATTCTGGGAGTGTCGATGGGAGGCCTGATGTAGGTAGTAATTTCTGAGCAGTCATCAAAGAGTATGTATGATTGAAAAAGTTGAGAAAAAAAAAGTAGGAAAGCCATCCAGCATTAAAAATATTCTGTGTACTGGTAGCACCAGGAGTGCTCTGATGGGATGAGAGCACAAGGAGTATGGAGGGTTGGACCGAGCAGTTAAAGTGAGAAACACACTTGAAGAAAGATCACGAGCAAACTCAAATGACCCAAGTAGGAGCTGGACCTCGTTCGGTAGCTAATGAGAAATCACTGAAGTTGGAGAGGATGGAAACAATTTGATCTGCATTTTAAGATATTATCAAAGTTATATTCAAACATTGTGAGCTCAAAAGCAGACAGGTTTGAGGAGAAGCTATTGCGATAGCTACGGGGAGAGACGCTGAGAACATTGTGGTACTTTCTTCCACTTTTTAAAAATGAACAAATAATGCATGTTCCTTGCAAGTATATCAGAAAATAATGGGAAGGAAGCAACAATAATTACTTACAATCTCCTTAATCATGGATAGCCATAATGAATAGTTTGTTACATTTTTTAAAGATTTGTTCATAATCTGAATCTGTATGTATGTCATAATGTGTAATTTTGAGCAGATATTAGACATGTTATAGGTAATGTTTAGTTTTCTGTCTATAATATAGTATGTCATCTTTTTTAGGTTTATAAATGTACTTATTCAGGATCACTTGAAATTGTTTCCATTGGATGGAAATACCACAACTTAATCAACCCCTCCTAACTGAAGAATATTTAGGTGGTTTTGTTTTATTTGATTTTGCTTGATTTTTTGCTATTTCTAGCAGTGTTCATTTTATTCAAGCACTTTGCAGATTTGGAATCAAATATAAGATTCAGTGCCTGTGGTTTCTCTCTCTTGCCCATGTCCATGGAAGAAGGAGTAGAGCCTCCAGATAAGATGTCCTGAGATGCTCAACACTACCTTGTGCTGGTATCGACCATCAGGTTGCCCTGCCACACCTCGCAAATGCTGAAAATAGCAGCCCTTAAGTTGAATTAGAGAGCAATAAGCTTGTGATTTTCTAGCTGCTACGAGGTTTACTCAAGGTCTTTTAACCCATGTTGACTTCCCAAAACTGAACTATGCATTAAATTATCCAGAAATCTTTTTACAAATGAAGATGCTAAAGGCTAACCATAAAAAAATTGTGATTCAGTAGGTCTGGAATGGAGTCAGGAAACTATATTATTTTTACCCTTCCCCAGGTAACTTGTCTATATGACCAAGGTAAAAACTGTGGTTCTGTACCTTTCTTTCTACTCTTTTACTGGCACAACTTCCTCTGCTGGCTATGAGTTTGCTAAAGGGATGTTATATCCTGCTAAGGTGAGGCTGAGTGATGGTGGCTTGATGTGTTCTTTTATGGGAGGTTTGATGCCTTCAACTGAGAGTGAACCAGACTCCCACCTACAACTGACAGGTTTTGGGTAGAGATAGTTTTGAGAAGAGAAGTTTTTGTGAAAGCCTTTAAATTGGGGACTGGGCTACAATGGATCTCCTACCAGGTGTTGATCTTCTGTTTTCCAAAATTATTTACTGATCTTTCTAATTGGATGATGAAGCCTTTGATATCCCTCCTTCTTGAGGAAGGAAAAATGGACATCTGGGTATACATGACCATCTCCTTTCTGAGCCCATGTTTTATACAGCTGAGGTTGGTACTGTGATCTTGAAGGAAGACAAGAAGAAAGCACCTCAAAAGGGACAAAGGGGCACAGACAGGAAGTCTCAGGTTGCTGAGGACAGATTTTGCCTACTGGGTTGTCTTCCTTGGGGAAGACTCTCAGATGCTGTACAAAGGACATTGTCCTGAAGAAGTGTGGCTTCACACCATCAGCAGAGGCTGTGCCGTCACTGGACACTGGTCAGAGAGCTAGAGTGTGTGCCTTCTCGCCATGCCTGGCCTTTTCAGTCATCCCCGCCAACCTAGAGTAGAGATGCATCCTCCTCACTCATGTCTCTTGTCCATGCTCCCATTAGGACAAAGGTATTTTGCAGATATCTCTATATTCAATCTTGCTGCATCCATTGCAGCCCTGCTTTGCCTTCCTCCTGGGGTCTGTATGAAAATCTGACCTAGGCTGCCCCCCTTCCCTAATTCTGCTTCACTTGCCTGAGGAAACATCTCCTCCTCTATGCCCCCAAATCAGCTCCAATCTTTTGCCAGTTCCATCACAGATCTGACATTTTCTTCTGTGTGCAAAAAGGAGAAAAAAGCTTGCAGCTCCAGCCACATGCTTCTCCTTCAACCTCAAGTAAGTTGCTTGGCATAGGTTATTTTTCCCAGTCTCCAAAGAAAAATGCTAGCATTTTACTAACACTTACTGACACCTTTAGAGCATCAGATTAAAATAAAATGGTTAATTACACTTTAAAGAATAGAGCAAGATTTGCAGCATCAATATTCATCTCACAAAATCTGTGTGTCAATAATGTGGCATAACAAAAACTGAAGTTATTACAAAAAAGGATGTTGTTACAAGAGAGGATCGATATGTCCTGTTTGGGAAATCAACACTGTGACTTCATCTGATCATTTATAATGTATTAGCTAAACGGTCTAAACTGTCTCAATGAGGAGAGATGCCTTGAGTTCTCTGCTTGAGTATTTGAAGTGGTGTAAGTAATGATAGCAACATTCATTTATTACCTACTGCTGTTGTACAGGTATTCTGCTTAAGTCACTCTCATTTAACTCCAAAACATCTCTGGAAGGGAAATCATAACACCCCCATTTTACAGTTGACAAGATCTCAAAGAGAACCAGTAGTCAAAGTCAAGACTAATCAGAAGATGTTCCCTGGGGTCTCTGCATTTGCCCAGTGCACCCCTCCTCCACCCCCAGAGTCCCTGTGTTTCACTCATTTACACAGGCTTCTGGAGGTATGTGCTCAGTGTGGCTGCAGCTCTGCTGGTTTTTTCTTATCCTTCTCTCCTTTGTGCAACGTGAGCTGGCAATGTCGGAAGCCAGGCCATCAGCTCCCCTAGACTTGATCATCATGGCTGTTTTTGGTGGTTGTTGGAAAGGTGTATACAGGTCTTTTCTTATTTAAAATAAGAAAAGACCAAAATAGACAATGAGGGACAAAGGTTGATTTGACAGATCTGAGCACCCAGAAAAGGATGTGTGTTTACAGAGTAAAATTGAGCAAATCAAGCCAGGATGGTTTTATTCTCAGCACTTAACCTGCTGTATTTTAAGAGGTCAAACACTCTTTTCAACTAAATCAAACATAGAGAAGCATCTTAATAGCATTTTAAAGATATGTAAAAACAAACTATAAAGAAAAAAAATTTACTTCCTCTCTTTCCATCAATATTTTGGCGAATGTTTTGACAGAGAAAGTGTGAGGGAGGGAGGGAGAGCAAGCAAGCCAGGTAACAAGATAGATGGAAATGGAAACATTTCATAAAATAGAGATCATAGTTATACACAACTATCTTTTTTTCTCAGTTATTAGCATTTTCCCATGTCATCATCCTTAGGAAACATGTTTTTAATAAACTAATACTATTCCATTGTATGAGCAAACAACTAATTTAATGCTTGCCCTATCTGGGGGCATTTACATTATTTCAAGCCTTTTTCTCCTTTTTCTATTATAAAGAACACTTCAATGGACATCCTTGAATAGGTATCCTTATCCACATTTCAAACTACTTCCTTATAATAAAATCCTAGGCATGTAATTATAGCTTGTTTTTTTTCACAGCTCTTGATATATGTTATAAAATTGTTTTCCAAGAATTTGTTACTGATAAATACTACAAGCAGTGTTTAAGAATGACTGACTTAGATATTTTTATTTCAAAATATTGACAAGTGTGAAAAACATTATATAATAGTTTTGCATTTTGTTTCTTTAATTACTAAGATTGAACACTGTCCTTGTGTTTAATTAGCAATTATGTCTCTTTTGTAAATTATCTGTTCATGTCTCAAGTCACTTTTATTAGTAGGTTTTCCTCCCATTGAGTCTTTGGCTATTAATTTCTTTTTGTAATTTTTTTGCCAATTTATAATTTGTCTTTCAATTTTATTTAATAGAAAATTTCAGGTATATTAGAAAGCTAAATGTAGAATAAATGGAACTAAGAAAACTCTAGGTGAATTTTGAACTACTATTTAATGGTGGATAATATTTTTTTAAGTATAAACATAATAAAAGAAATAATGAAGAGGAAGATCAAATTGAATTGCAACCAAATGTAAACCATTTGCTTTTCAAAACAATTTCAAAATATAGTTTGTGATATGCAATTATGGAACTGAACATAAAATATAATTACCATTTTTTAAAGACAAATACATAATGTCAAATTATTTTCTAAATTAGTTATACCAGTTTATATTCTCCTTTCCCAGGAAACAATTGTGATAGTGAATCAATTACATATTTAAGAATGCTTATGGCAATGTGATTTGCAATAGTCAAAAACTGAAGAAAAAGTGTTTCCCATATCCATTAAACAGGGGAATGGAGAAATACATTTTCATCTGCTGGGACCATCTAGAGTAGTGACAATGAATGAGCTGGAACTGCACGCCTCACCATGTGTGAATCCCATAAACACAATGGAAACCAAAAGAAAGTAAGACACACAGAATACAGACAGTATATTTATATAAAGTTCACACACAAGTAAACAGTAAACTGCTGGGGACAGATATAGATGTCATCAAACTATAAAGAAAAGCCCCCTAAATGCTAAACACAAAACACTTTTGTTTAGATTACTGCTTTTCTACCCTGGCTGCACATTAGATGTAATTGGGGAGCTTTTAAAAAATATATTGATGCCCAGGACCCAGCCCAGAGCAATTAAATTAGAATCACTCTATTCAATGGCTTAGCTAAGAGTTACAGTAAACAAATACTTAGTGCATCGTTGAGGAAATTAGGGTCATCCTTTCTCAGTAGCTCAAGGTCTTTGCTTCTGCAATTATTCCCTCTCTCTCCTGCAGCATTAATTTCTTCCTCACTACTGGGTTACTCTCTTTGGCATGTGCACGTGCCTTAATATTAGCTATTTTAAAAGAAACAATAAAACAAAGAAATAATAAACAGTCCCTTGACATTATGCCTTGCTCCTTTCATCTATTAACCTGTTTTTTTCTCTGCTTTTATAGCCACTGTCCTGGAAACAATTATCTACACCTCCTCTTTCTACTTCTTTATTCCCAAGTCCTCTCTGCCCAATTTACCCAGGCTGCATCCCCAGAGCTGCCCCCAAACAGCTTTCATTAAGATCAGCAACAATAACCACCATCCTACCAAACCCCTATAGTTGATTCTTTGACTTCATCATGTTCAACCCTCCTGCCTCACCGTCACTCCTTTGTGCAGGGTTCCTCTTTCTCCTCCAGAACTTGAAATATTGACTTACACCCATGGCTTAGTGCTTGGCCCTGTTCTTTAATTATTCTCTTTCCTTATATGAGCTCATCCTGTCCCATGCCTTTAAGTATCATCTACATGTTATTGGCGCTCAATCATTTATCTTCAACTTTGTTTTCTCCTCTAAACTTGGACTAAAATATCCAACTGTCTATTCTACATATTTACTTATGCAAAGTAGTATTTCATTTCACCCCCAAACTAATTTCTACCATTCACCCAGTTGTTTAGAATGAAAAACAGCGACATTTAATTTATCAGCAAATATTCTTAGATAGGCCTTCAAATTATAAAATGAATGCATCACTTCCACCATGTCTACTTCCACTACCTTAATGTAAGACATTTCTGAGCTAGTGCAGCAGTCTCCTAACTGTTCTGTTTCCACTCTTTATTCCCTTACAGTCTTCCTAAAGCAGCTTGATCCTTTTAAAATGTATATCAAATTCTGTGTCTCTCCTGTTAAAACCCCTCAATAGTGTCCCATGGCTGAGCTCTTCACCGTGGCCTAGGAAGACACACAAGATCTAGCCACTGGTCAGGCCTCCAATATCATTTCTTATCACTCTCACCTTGGCAGTGAGACTTTAGTCCCACTCCTGTTCTTCCATCCCTTGGAAATGCCTGGTCCCTTCAGTCTCAATATCTGTGTGCCAGCCCTTCCTTCTGCCTGGAATCCTTGCCCTTTAGATTCTGCCTTAGCGGCCTCCTTCCCAAAAGGCCTTTACTCATCATTCCAACTCATAGAGTGTCTGCCCTGACTCACCGCTACACATACTCTCCATCACATTAACTTGTTTCCTAGCTTTATTAAAATATGACTATATGAGATTATTTATTTGGGCATATGTATAGTCTCTTCCCTACCTCAATAGAATACCAGATCCAAAAATGTGGGGACTTTGTCTCAATCTCTGCTGTATCCTTAGTATTTAGAGCAGTGCCTGATAATTAGAAGGGTCACAATAAATATTTGGAATGGATAAACAAATAATACATCAGACTTTCTACTTTTTAATGTTGTATTTGAGTGTGTTTTATACTTAGGCTGGATAAGATTTTTCAATTTTATTTGAATTCCTTATCATCACATTATTGACAATGTCACAGTTCAAATCCTGAATATTAAATATTTGATTAGCTCCAATTTTATTCCTTCATAGAAAAAACTTAACTAAGGAAATATTCATAAAACAATTTCTCCCATTTCTGAGGCCACACCTATTAACTCAAAGTACACCTGCCTATACATTTTGCTGCTTCTTGTTTTTACCGCAAACTCCCTCCTATGTATTTCCTGCCACACAGATGTTCGCAATTTACTTGTCACCCTTGCTACACTCACAATTCTCTACTTTCTGCAAATGTTACTCTTTTTCTTCATCATCCTTCATGGCTCTATATAAACATGCATTCTCTTAGCATCTCTCTATGATCTGGAAGTAGAGGCACATTAGCAGAAGCATTTTTCTTTCTCTCCTATCTGATTTCCCAGGCTTTGCCAGTGTGGACCCATCTTTTGATAGAAAGCTTAGGAGGTTAATATTGACAATTTGAACCAAATGGCCTGGAGACAACATGAGATATTTCACTAGCTGTAATTCTGGGCTCAATCAAGATCTTAATTAACAGCATTGTTCTTATTTATTATACAATCGTCATTATGCGGTGTTACACTGATTATACATTATACATGTGCTGTTCTTCGGGTGAACAGTTCACTTGAGTAGAATGAGGAAAATACAAAATGTTATTTTAAAATATAACTGTACCTAATTTAAATGTTCCTGAAGTGAATTTAATGGCAATTTTGTGCTGTTCTTAAGAGAAAGGATTTACACCTACACTGTAAATTATAAAGCAAGCTGCAGTGTTCTTAACTCCCACTTCATGCTGTTTCTGTTAAGAATTCCCAGAAGGGCCTCTTAGAATATACTAGCGATTAAGTGAATTACAGTACATTCTAAAGGATTTTATAATACCACAGAGAAATAAAAATAAAACACAAAACATATATTTAAATTGTAAAAAAATGTTATTTCAAAAATTAGAATGTATCTGATGGCTCATTTTTCATATTAACATAGGATTTCTGCCCCCACTCCCTACTGAGTGCTTCAAAAGGCAACATTTAATGATGCAAACTGTCTTTTTCTGGGTGGCTGAATACAAAATGTCAAAAGACCAAATGTCACCCTTGACTCAAGTATTGTGATATTTGCAAAAAAGAAATTAGTGACAGTCTAAAATATTATTATATTACCATGAAAGTAAAAATATTACTGCAACAAATTACAAAAGAAGAGATATATTATCCTTGCTCTTCGTATTTTAAATAAAGTAGACACAAGATAGAGTAAAGCTTCACAGTTAATTACAGAATCATAGGAAAAGAGTCATTCCTCTGAAATCATCCTCATTCATTCCTGGCCTGCAGATCTTTGCCCAAATATTGAAGTCCTGCTCATCTTTCAAGGCCATGAGCAATGAAACTATAAACTCATTGCCCACCAAATTGATGTCTTCCTGGATTTACCCTTTGGAATGCTCTGTTTCTCTTTTCTCTCCATCCCCCCATCTCCGTTTTTGGACAGAATGCCAAGAGAGAGGGAGATAACATCTCCCTCTCTTTTGGCATTCACCACAATGTTTCCATATTTTCCCTTATCTTGTGGGATCCTTCAGGGAAGAGACTGTAGTTATTTATCTTGCTATTAAATTTACCACCATAGGATTTGCTTGTAGTAGGTGCTCCCTGAAAAATTTAATGGAATGACAGTGATTTCATTATCATTAGCTATCAATAAAATGCCTCAGCACATTCAAGGAGTTCTATAACTCTTAACTACAGAATTTTGCAACAAATTAAGCAATAATAGTTACTGAATGCCTTTTATTTTCAAGATACTAACACCTCTGGGAAAGGAAGGACATCAAATAAATTATGAAGTCTGTAGTCATCATGGGGAAAACTTGAAGGTATGGAGGAACAAAATTTGCCACCCCAGAATGTCTCTTAAATGCATAGGTTCCTCCTACTTCATTGTTTTCTCCATGCTATTTATTTGTTGACTAAACCAGGATGTTTGTCCTGTAGAGTTTCCCACGATCTGGATTTTCTGACTGTGTCTCTATGGTATTGTTTAATATGTTTTTGTTTCCTATACTTTCTGTAAATTAGGTAGTTAACTCTAGAAGCTTGACTAAAGTTGTATTTGAGATTTTAGCAAGAATAGTTCTTAGGTGGTATTCCAGCAGGGGCACATAATGTATGGTTTTTATTTTTAGTCTGTGATGTTAGTAGTCATTGATGTTCATAAACTAGAGCAAATATTTCATTAGAGTTTGCAAAATATTAATAGTGTAATTCTATTATTAGTTGAAATAATTATCTAAAGAAAAACTTCCTGTATTTACTATTTGGTTCTAGGAAAGGCAGGAAAAATATTTAAGTTTTTCTCTATATTTCTTAGTTATCAAAATAACAATTTAATCCCATAGCATTTTTCAAAGATAACCGATTAATTCTTTTCTTAGTATCATTATAAATTCATAGATTTAAGCATATTGGATATGCATCAATGCATCACAGTTATTATTTTACTAATACTCAAATGTCCTCTCTTTGGCAAGTGGAAACTTCTTCAGTTGGCTCCTGAATATTTTTGACATGATTACAGTAGACGTCTTGCTTTTTCTTGTAACACAATTGTGATGCTGTGATTTATAATAAGAAATATACATTTGGTCTTCGTCCTATTTCTGTCACAGAGCTCCTAAAACCCTTGAAATTTCCTAAGTGATGAGAGCTATTAAGATGTCTTTTGTTATGTTACTGAGGTTATTTTTGGAATGCTCCTTGGTCACAGGCCACCTAAGGATAGGGGCTTGTCACCAGAGGAAACAACAATGTGGTTAGGGGGTTGAAACTTTCAGTCTCACCCCCTGGCCTCCAGAGAGGGTAAAGGGGCTGGAGATAGAGTTCAAATACCAATGGTCAAAGGTTTAATCAATCATGCCTGTGTAATGGAGCCTCCATAAAAATCCAAAAGGAGGGTGTTCAGAGAACATCTGGGTTTGGAATACGTGGAGGTGCTGGGGGAGTGGCCCACTTGGAGAGGGCATGGAAGTTCCACACCCTTTCCCCAAACCTTGCCTTAAGCATCTCTTCCACCTGGCTGTCCCTGAGTTATATCCTTTTATAATAAATCAGTAATCTAGTAAGTAAAATGTTTCTCTGAATTCTATGAGCCACTCTAGCAAATTAACAAGGAGGGAGGTCATTGGAACATCTGATAGTAGGTTGGTCAGAAGCACAGGTGACAAACTAGACTTGTGATTGGTGTCTGAAGTTGGGGAGGGGGGCAGTCTTATAGGACTGATATTTTAACTCTTGAAATCTGATTCTATCTTCAGATAGATGGTGTCAGAATTGAGTTGAATTATAGGATACCCAGCTGGTGTGGGAGAATTGTGTGTTAATGTGGGTAACCCTCTGATACACACATGTTGGAATGGGGTACAGAATTTTTAACAATGTTTCAGGAATCAGTCATTTCTCTAAAAGAGACAGCCATTTCTCCATGAAAAACAGGGCTATTTGGCTGCTTTATTCACTGCTGTGTCTCCAGTACCTAGAACAGTGCCTGGCAAATAATTGGTGTCACTAGAAATTACTTGACTTATATATATTTAAAAGTTAAAATGAAAGTTAAAAGACAAAAAATAAAAATCAATTTGGATTTCTGCTTTCTGCCAACATGGAATTACAGGGAGAGGATTTACCCTCCCACCTGAAATTACTAAAACAGAAACACAACTTAAGTGGGCAAAATATATAAAACAATGATTCTTGAAACATTGGACAATAGACTATGAGGCACACTGATCCCTAAGAGACAGTAAGCAAACTCGGTGAGCCCTCTAATTGCCTTAGCTTACTGTTTTAAGAAAATTTCCAGGACACTGCACAGGGTCAGAGACCCAAGAGGAGCATGACAATCTCTCTTTGTTGAGGGGCCTGAATTGAAGGTTTGAGGAGGTAAAGGTGGTTAGAGTCCATAAGGCAGAGTGTCAGAGAAGAGGCAGAGAGGAGATATTGACCCCAAATGACACAGATGGCAGAAATAGTAGACAAAGACATTAAAATCATTATATAATTGAATACTAGACATTCAAGGAGCTAGAGAAAAAAATTCAATAGGCTAAGTAGAGAAATAAAAGATATAAAAAAATAGATACACATCAAACTTCTGGAGATGCAAATGACAATATATGAGATGAAAAATACACTGAATGGAATTAGTGGCAGATTATACATTGCAGAAAAAAAAAATTACTGACCATGAATGCATAAGGTTAGAAACCATTCAAATAAAACAGGTAGGGTAAACAAACATACAAAAGTGAACAGAGCATCCTATAAATCAGCAAAGTGCAGGGGAAATTAAAACAGCCCTCCATACATGTAATTGTAGTCTCTGAAGGAAGGGAATGAAACAGAAAATATATTTGAAGAAATAATGGCTGAAGTATTTACAAAGTTGATAAAATTATAAACACAGATTCAAGAAGCTCAACCAAACCCAAGAACAAGAAACTTCAAGAAAAATCATAGTAATCAAATTGATTAAAAATAGCAATTATAAAAATGAAAGCAGCTGGAGAAGACACATAACATTTAGAAGAACAAATATAATGGAGACAGCAAATATCTCATCAAAAACAGTACAAGATAGAAGATAGTCAAGCAACATTTTTAAAGTACAGAAAATAAAAACTGACAACATAGAACTCCTAACCAAGCAAAAATATTTTTCAGAAATGAAGGCAATATACTTTTTCAGACATACAAAATGTAAAAGAATTTATCTAGCAGACTCACACTACAAGAAATGTTAAAGGAAGTTCATCAAGCAAAAGAAAATCACTCCAGATGGGGATCTGGATATATACAAAAGAATGAATAACATCAAAAATAGTAAAATACAGGGCTTCCCTGGTGGCGCAGTGGTTGAGAGTCCACCTGCCGATGCAGGGGACACGGGTTCGTGCCCCGGTCCGGGAAGATCCCACATGCCGCGGAGCGGCTGGGCCCATGAGCCATGACCACTGAGCCTGCACGTCCGGAGCCTGTGCTCCGCAACGGGAGAGGCCACAACAGTGAGAGGCCCGCGTACTGCAAAAAAAAAAAAAGAGTAAAATATAATTGAATTTTAAGCAAAAGTAGTAACAAAGTACTATGGAATTTATAACATATGTAGAAGTTATATGTATGACAACAATAATACAAATGCTGGGAGGAGAGAAATAGAGGATATTGCTGTAAGGTTCTTATATGTGAGGCAGTATAATATCACTTGAGGATAAATTGTGACAAGTTAAAGATGCATTCTATGAACCCTAAGGCAATGAGTAAAATAACAACAGTTATTGTTATAAGTAAGCAAAGGTATAAAATAAAATTATAAAAATTACTTAATCCAGAAGAAAGTAGTAAAAGAAAAGTGAACAAAGAGCAGAATAGATAAATAGAAAACGAATAGCAAGATAGACTTAAACCCTTACCACATATCTTATAACTGGTCTAAATATCCAAGTAAAAGGCATAGATCACCATATTGGATTAAAAATAGATAAATAAAACATGAGTCAACTACAGGCATACTTTGGAGATATGGCAGGTTTGGTTCTAGGCCACCTCAGTAAAGTGGATATTGCAATAAAGCAAGTCACATGAAATTTTTGGTTTCCCAATGCAAATTAAACTATGTTCACATTATACTGTAGTCTATTAAGTTTGCAATAACATTATGTCTAAAAAAATGTACACACCTTAATTAAAAAATACTTTATTGCTGAAAGAAACCATCAGCTGACAATGCAGCGTTGCCACAAACCTTCAATTTGTAAAAAAGTTTTCCCTTTAAGCTGCTCCTATTTTGCTTAGACAGTTTTTGTGAAGCCAGAAATTTAATTGTTTGATCCAATAAAATGGGGTTGCTGAAGATCCTCCCCAGTTGATAATCTTAATAATCGATATGTCAATTCTAGCTCTGCATTCCAGAATCCTGGACTCAAAGGCCCATTCGTTCTCCCTTGCCAAGTCTCAGAGCTATTAACTCAATTGAAAAAAGTACTGAGCATGCACTGCATTTGGCACCATGCTGGGCACTGGCGATATCACAGTGAACAAGATAGACCTGCATCAGATGAACTCATTTTGACTTAAGTGCACAGGGCCGAAATGTACAGCAGAGCAACACTTAGTGATGAATCAAGATGAGGATGGTGAGTACATTTTCTCACCTTACTAAATTTACAAGAGAAGCTAAAGACAATCTAGCTAAAGAAGTGATGCCCACGTTACCCCAGGGACCTTCAGGTTCTAAGTTTTTCTGTGCTTCTATAACTGACAAACACTCTGTGAATAAAATATTCTGTCTTTAGAAATGTTCATACAGTTAATCTGGACTTCTTCAAGCCCTGGAGGCCTATGAGTCATTCTGTCTCTTTGAGGCAACGTTGCATATTTCTGCTCTGCTTTAACTCTCAGAGCCAATCTTATTGTCTCGTTTCCAAGCTCTTGGGGGCATCATTCTATAGCCCTCTGTATTCGTAACCATCAGAGTTTGAGCTCTTTTTCTATTCCTTTATAAGAGCGGGCTTTTGCATTAATCTCTTTAAGAAAATGTCCCTGAAATATATGATTTAACACATTCAAATATTTCTCTGTGTATCCAGCTACATAGCAGTGATGGTGTTTCAACTCTCCTGTTATAAAGCTATTAGTGATGATTAGTAGAACACATATTGCTCCTGTGGTAGCTGTTTTTGGCCTATAGAAATAAGTAGGATTTAGGCAGTAGTTTTATGGTGATGAAATGAGACATGAATACTATTCTTAAATCTTTTATAATTACCATTGTAGCTTTACTGAAACTCAGAATTTAAATGTTCTTTTAGCAAGAACCAATTAAGTAGTACAGAGAACATGAAATTATGTTTTATTCCAGGTAACCAAATAGATGCTTTCTGATTCTGTTTTTAAAGGATTGCTTTTAAACAGATTTTTGGATTGGGAGTCTTGAAAGAGTCATTTGATTTAGCGTCTTGCCTCTACACATTTCTATGACCAAACAACTAGTTTTAAAGATTCTAGAGATGGAGAATTCAGGACATCCCTGTATATTGTTTTCAAGTTCAATTTCCTATATAGTGCTTTTGCCTTCAAGAAACTCACAGCCTGTGGAGAAGACAAATATGTACACTCTTAATTAAATACAGTGAGGCACATGTTAATACAGGGATGTAGCAACTGCTCTGAGAGCAAAGGGTCAGACAAAGTTTCACAACGGAATCTTGGGGAAATGTGGAAAGCTTTATGAATTTGCAAGTACTCCATGCGAAGGGAGGTGTAAACCTCACAATTTTAGCACATGGGCTTTAACACCTGTTTTTTCTATGTCATTAAGCTTGATGCTGCGGTGGGAAGAGACACTAATTTCCTCTCATCAACTTCTCTTTATAAAATTCCTTACGTGTATAGATGCATATATATCCATGCATGTTACAAAGAATAATTATAATGAATTTCTAGGTCCGTGCTGGAGAGGAAAAGAAAGGGGCTTATTTTCATCAACAGGCAATATTCAGCATGTCTCAAGTTTGAAGACTCAGCAGCTTATCAGTGTAACCAGGCCTAACTTAGCAAGAATTGATTAAATGAACTCTGTCATCTGAAAGTTTCTTTGCTTTTCCTTCTATTTTTCGTCAAGCTCAGAGGTACAAATGTTTGATTCCCAAAGCACTGTGACAGTGATTTCTATCTTAAAATGTCTGGGGTCTACAGCCTTGATTTGTTTATTTATTGAAGAGTTGGGTATGGATAGGGCCATAGATTCCTTCTGAAATCACCCTAAAGGCTAAGAGACCACTTCTCCAATTGAATGTTTATGCTACATTTGAGTGTCCTAAGTGGCCCTTTTCTTGCAGTATAAATGGGATTGTCTAGCTATCAGAGGATACTGCTCTTTGGTACCTAAGTAATTAGACCAATAGGGAGGTTAACAGAGAATGTACTTAAGTGTTTCGGAAATAACTCCCTCATAATCCTTTTTATCTAGTTGTCCAATATATTTTTTGGTGAGGAATAATGAATCATCTCTTTCTGACTTCATAGATTTCTTTCAATATTTTACTGAGTTCCCGTTCTCATTTTCCCAGCTATAGTTTGTTGCCAGATACTGCTGCCTGGCAGAAATCTATCCTTGCTTTTTCATAGAACCCCACTCTGTTCATTCTGTCAATGTATGCAGCTAAAATCCATATTAATGCCCCAGGTTACCTTATAATAAAGGGCGCTCATACAACACTGTCCTAATGACTAAGTGGAAGTCACCAGGAAACACTGCTGGCCAGCTATTATTTTCTTGATAAGACAGGATAAATTCAGCTCACATGAGCCTTTTGTCCTTCACATTTTACCACTTCTTCTTGTTTGGAGTAAAGGATTGATGACCAGTAGAAGGGAGTCACATCTGCAATCAAGGGAATTAAGCACATTCTAAAGAGAGTAGATCAGAAGTTATTGGAAGCCTCATTCCTCCATGACATCCTTGAGCAGCCATACCAGTGCTGGATTTCTTGGTCTATGCAAACAACAAATCACTATTTGGTTGAGTTATCATGGTTGAGTTTATGTTACCTATAACTGAAGGCACTGCTAAACCAATTGACTAATTTTTCCTTTTCTTTGGGCAGGCCATTTAATATTACAGAAAGAGAATCTTTGGCATCAGACACACCTTGATTCAAGTTCCAGTTCTGCCTCTTATTAACCATGTGATCCTGGACAAGTTATTTTACCGATGAGTTAGTTTTCTTATATGTAAAAATCAAATGGTAGTACCTTGCTCTTAGAATTGTTACAATACTAAAAGAGATAGTATATATATACCAAGACATTTTAAAATAATGTATTCAATAAATGTCCTTTCTGGTGTCATCTCATTAAAACATTATTATTATCACCATACATAAATATTTATTAATTCTGGAAAGAGGGAAGGAAGGAAGGAAAACAGTTATATTAAGATGATATTTGAGGGCTTCCCTGGTGGTGCAGTGGTTGAGAGTCCGCCTGCCAATGCAGGGGACACGGGTTCGTGCCCCGGTCCGGGAGGATCCCACATGCCACGGAGCGTCTGGGCCCGTGAGCCATGGCCGCTGAGCCTGCACGTCCGGAGCCTGTGCTCTGCAATGGGAGAGGCCACAACAGTGAGAGGCCCGCGTACCGCAAAAAAAAAAAAAAAAAAGATGATATTTGAGGGGAAAAGCGTCTACAGTGGAACTGCTCTAAAATATCCTCCTGCTGGATGACTGAGAGGTCTTTTCTGTCATGGGGAATAGTTCTGATTAGTGCCCATCTTTGATGGTTTCCTGAAGGCAAACACCTGTAAGCAGTAAGCTGTCCACCAATACAGGTGGAGGGAGAAACAGCACCATGTATCTCTGAGTTTGTTCCATACACTGCTACAGATGGCCAACAACCAAACAGAATGTTTTTCACAATTATTGTCAATTACTTGTAAACAAGGATTTTATGGAATAGCTTATTGAGTTCAAACTGTGTCATTAATGCTAAATTTTATTATCGTGCCACCAAGATGAAAAAATATATTAATGCGTCTGTTGACACCTTACCATTATCCAAAATCTGTGTCTATGAAGAATGCTATTGATAGTTCTCATTTCCTACGGGAAAACCATCTGTCAGTGTCATATGACAGGATGGGATGCAGTTTTATTAGGCATAGCGCCTTTAATGATCTGATTAGGACTTGGAAACTTGTCTTGCAGATAATATTTGTAGAGTAACTATTACTGATGAATCAGATTCCAATACAGTGTACATGTTACCCATCCCAAGCTCACTCTGCTGGCCACACGACAGGCCAATAAATCGGGAGATGAGCTGTTGGGGCAAAGAAGAACAACTTTAATTGGAAAGCTAGCAGACTGAGAAGATGGCAGACTAATGTCTCAAAAAAACCCATCGTGTCCCAGTCTGAATTCAGGGAGGGGGGAGGGGTAGGGGCCCACTGCGGCACTGACAAATGGTTGAGCAGGGCTGTTATAGGTTGTGTCTCCCCTGCCCCTATGACAACTCCCCACTGTCAGTGTCCATTCCACAATCTTGTGGGAAAAAGGGGTGATGATCTTTCTGGCGACTTCCTGCTGAACAGGGACAATGAGGGGATGATTGTGAAATAGAATTGATCAACTTTGGGTCAGGAATATTCCTTAACATTTTTAGTAAGTTTTAGCAATACAGTTCTCTTTCTTTATCTACAACTATTTGAACTAGATGAAACTCCTTCTACAATGAACTTTTAATCTCAGTGCTTATTCTTTTTGAAGAGCAACTTTAACCCTTCTAAGTGTTCACAAACCCATTGCTCTCTAAGCCTCTCAGGAGTTGGGTCGTTTTCTAATGACACTGGGACTATTTTAACCCAAGTGTGATGTGTCCATGGCTTTACTCCAGCTAACCTGACAGATAAGTGTGTGGTAAGTAATACCATATGTGGTCCTGTCCACCTTGTAGTCAGCTGTTGCTCAGGCCCTTGTTCTCTCCAGGTTTTAAGGAGGACTCAGTCTCTAGGATGGAAAGGGTATAAGGCTACCTCAGTTGGATAGGCAGACCGGCTGGAAGCAAACTCATGAACAGAGGTTAGTATAGTGCCCAGAGTTTTAACATAACTGACAACAGCAAGATCTTTCAGAGCATTTATAGATTCTCCCACGTGGCAGACACCTGTAATGGCCTACCATATAGTATTTCAAAGGGGCTTAATTTAAGCCCGTTTCTGGGAGTCACTCTGATCCGTAGCAGGGCAATTGGTAAGGGCTTTTCCCAAGTTAAATTAGTCTGTTGACATATTTTAACAATGCTCTTTTTCAGTGTCTAATTCATTTTCTCAGTTTTTTCTGTTGATTGTGGTCTCCAGAATGGATGTAGCTTCCAATTAATTTGCAGTGCTTTAGACATTTGTTGGGTTATGCTACAGACAAAAGCAGGCCCATTATCACTTTGAAGGGAGTTAGGCAGTCCAAATCAGGGGAAATTTTCCTTAAGGAGGACTCTAACCACTTTGGAGGCTTTTTCTGTCCTGGTGGGATATGCATCTACACATCCTGAAAAAATGTCCACAAGTACTAGCAGGTATCTGAAATTTCCTGTGGCTCACGGTATTTGAGTAAAATCTTTTTGCCAGTCCTTTGTGGGACAGGCTCCTCTGTGTTGAGTCCCCACCTGGGGAGGTGTGACAGCAGTCTTTGGGTTATTTTTAGCACAAATCATGCAATTTTGAGAGACTCACTGGATGGTCCTTTGTAGGTTAGGCCCCATTATATATTTTTGAATCCATTATAAGGTGGCGTCTCTCCCATAATGGATACTATTATGAAAGTGCTGCAGCACAGTGTCCAAGAGGGCCTCAAGAATCAAAACAATTCCTTGTACACTACATTTCTAGGCAGGCAAGTTGTGATAGAGAGTGAATCCCCACTCTCTGGCCCCTTTCCTTGTCCTTTTCTGAATACATTGGCTGGTATTTTGACAAGTCAATCTGCAGGAGTCTAGAGTCTGTAAGAAAGAACGATTTTGTACTTCTCTTGAAACTCCCGAGACCGTGATGGATTGAGATGTTTTCTGTGCCACCTTGGTGTTTACCACAGAGTATGTTGCACCCGTATCTATCAGAAAGTCAATCAACTTGTCCCCCACTGTCAAAGTTACCCAGGGCTCCTGTGGAGAAATTGGAATTGGACGCCTCAAGCCCAAGGGTGCCCCCAGGCATCTCCATTCATCATTAGAGTGTACCTCTATTTCTATCATATGAGAGGCTCCCATCTTTCTTTTGTTGCTTTCTTTCTTATTCTTTAGCCTAGGGCAATCTTTTTTCCAATGCCCTTTCTCCTTACAGTAAGCACATTGTTCCCTCCCTGATGGTGACTTACCTCTCTTCAGTTACTTGCCTTCAGGGAATCCAACGCTGCTGCCAGGAAAGTGGCATTCTGTCTTGCATCCTGTTGTTTCTATCGTTGTTCCCTGTTGTTGAACACTTTAAAAGCAACATCTACCAATTGAGAATGATTCATTCCAAATGCACCATCTAACTTTTGTAATTTTCTTCTTATATCTGGAATGCTTTGCCCAATGAAGGTCATATTTACCATTCTCATATTTTCGGGGGCCTCAGGGTCTGCATCAATATAGTGCCTATAAGCTTGATAAATTCTTTCTAGAAACTCTGATGGATCCTCAATGGGTTTTAGGTGTATCTTCTGAATTTTGTTTAAGCTATTTTGCCTAGGTACTCCCTTTCAAAGACCTGCTAAGATATACTTCCTATAATGCTTTAGGAGTGGCATATCTCCATTATTAGGATCCCAGTCAGGCTCAGCAATAGGAACTGCCAGATTTGCTTCTGGAGTTCCATCTGGATCTGCAAGATGAAGCTGGTGTGCTTCCTCTCTAGCCTGTCAATGACCATCCTTCTTTCATCCCCAGTAAGCATCATATTCGTAGAGTGTGAATGTCTGCCCAAGAGGAATAGTGAGTGGCAAAGAAAGAAGTGAAAAACTCAGTCATGTGGAGGGGGTCCTCTCAGTATGTAGGGTTATGGTTTTTCTAATTAAACAACTCTGAAGTTGAGAATGGCTTGTACATCCATAGAAACCCAGCTGGTTGTCCATCTGCATTAAGGCCTCCTACAGGATATCAGCATATGGGAAATTGCCCTGCTCCTGAAGTGGCTCCTTGTCCAAATTGAGTGCCCTGTCAGGCCTTAGATGGTGACACCAAACCAGGCCCATATGCACAGGGGTTAACGTAGAAACGTCTAATTGATTCCCATAAGTAGGGGAAACAGGAGGTGGTGAATATGTTGGTGGCATGGGGGTGGTCAGAACAACTGCTGGTGCAGCCTTCTCAGCCAGTGGGGGAGCCAGGTTGGCTGGAGGGGGTTTTAAGTTTTGAAATGACATGTCCTCGCTCTCACTTTCTCTGCTTCCCTCTTGTAGAACAGGTTTTCCCTTTATACTGCTGTACCATAGGCCACAGCTGTCTTCTTTTCCTCCTGATACAATAGTGTAAATGCTTCTACATACAGAATCGCATTATTTTTACCTGCTCTTTCACAAAACAATTCTAATTGCAAGATCGTATAATAATTAACTAGTGAGCCATTCGAGGGCCATTGCTTTCCTGATCCTAACATATATTGGGACCACACACTATTACAATAGAATGTCGTCTCTTCCACAGTTATATATTGCCGATTTATTTAAGATACGCCCCAAAGGGCTTTCCTTAGGGACAGATGGGGTGTTTCCCATGTTTATAAGTTCAAGAACAACAAAACACAAAAAGCACAAGCAAATTCCAATACCAAAAGCACAAACAGATTCTATCATGAATGAGTGCAAAACAAAAGCCAATGAACTGGTTGAAAAGTCAGGTAGACTCCAACAACAAGTCCCCTCTTCAACAGGGTACCCCAATCAAATGAACAAATTGGCTTTTCCCTTAAAGGAAAAAGTCCGAATTGAGAGGGGAAAATGTTCCTGGTTATACACACCGTAGTGACTTATCCTACTATATGAAGCCTGTTCGTTCCCAAATGTCAATTCCTTGCTCCAACTGCCCAGCGCTGGGGCAGCCGGTGCTGCTTCAGGAATTTTGAAGGGAAGATTCTCAGGGCAAGTGGTCCCTGCAGGTGCTAGGGCCTTACCCAAAAATTCCCCAAGCAGGGCCTGCTGGTCACAAATAGCAAGGCTCCTGGCTGGCTTCACCAAATTTGTTACCAGGCCGCACCTCTCTGTGCTCATCTCACGACAGGCCAATAAATTGGGAGACGAGTTGTTGGGGCAAGGAAGAACGACATTAATCGGAAAGCTAGCAGACAGAGAGGATGGCAGACTGATATCTCAGAAAAACCCATCTTGTCCCAGTCAGAATTTGGGCTCCTCTTATACAGAGGAGGGGAGGGGGAGGAGCCCAGTGCAGTGCTGACCAATCGCTTAGCAGGACCACTAATTGTCCCTCATTGACAGTTGCTTGCTTGGGGGAGGGGCCCACTGTGGCACCAACCAATGGCTCAGCAGGACTGCTAGAGTTTGCACCTGCCCCTCCACTGTTACATACAGACCCCCAAAAGAAACTGCAGTGAGGAGAATCTATTTTGGAGCTTCAGTAAAAATAATGAAAATACTTCATGCCTGCTCATTATTTTTCTTAGCGGTCTTTACTCTCCTGAATTACAACAGAAATTCTTGCAGTTCTACAGAGTATTTTATTTTTGAAATGATTACATTTATTTTCCACTTACAGTTTATTTAATCTTTGATTAAATAGAGTATCCTGACAATACCATACTTTTTTTTTTTTTTTTTTTTTTTGGTATAAGGGTACCTATAATGGAAATGTGAACTGAGCGCTGTTATAAAGAGGAAACGCTTAAAAGGGCTTCAGAGAAGAGGTGCGATTTGAAGCAGTTCTTTAAGATGAATAATACTCAGAGAATCTGAAAAGGCAAAATACAGGAAGAAATAAGGACATATGCAGAGTCACAGAGCTATGATAGAGAAGGGCATGTTTAGAGAGTGGTGAGAAGTCAGATGTGATTGGGGTACAGAGGACAGATGGAAGTGGAGAGACATGGGAAGGTGGGGGGTGGAAAGATAGGCCTAAAAAGATAAATTGGAGATAGATTATGTTACTGCAACTAATCATAACAACATCAGTGACAACTACCACCATTTATTTAGCACTTATTCTACTAGGTATGATAAGCATCATATATAATTTAATATTCTTAAGCACTTCGTGAGGGCGTTATTAACATCTCCACTTGATGAGTGAGGAAGCTGAGCCATAGAAAAATTACTTCCCCAAGATCACACAGCTAGTAAGTAATGAAGTCATAATGCAGCCCAGCTCTCTGGGATTCCAAAGCCCATTTCCTTAACTGCTTAGTATATTGCTTCCAGTATGCTGTGGAGATCCTTCTGGTCTGTACCAAGCTATTTGCATATTATCCTTCAGGCATGGAAAAATCAATGGAGGGCTTCAAGCAGGATAGTGATGTGGTATAGAGGACAGTGTGGCAGTCAAAGGGACAGGGAACTGTTTCATGAGCTATCTGTATCTATATATCTATATTTATATATATTATTATATATTCATATGTATACATTTCTTATACATCATATTCATATATATTCATCTATATCTATATATCTATATTCATATCTACTGTTTGGTGGTGAATAAGCTAGAGTAGATGGGGATAAACCCTTGATTTCTAAGTTGGGAGGCTGGTTGAATTATAGACCATTTAACCAAGAGAGAAAATACTACTGGAGAATCAAGATAAAAAGAAGAGATAATGAAATTCATTTTGTATAGTGGAGTTGGAAATTCTTATGTAGAACTAAGGACAGCTAGCGTTTGGATGTCTTTCTTTCAGCTCACTGACTTTCAGGCTCACACTATCCAGAATCATGAAAATGTTGATTTTTTTTTCCCAAGGTCCAAACCTGGTGTCTGAAGTGAGAGGAATGACAATGCCCTTAAACATTATGATTGTCCACCTCTGAAATACATTAAGGGCCAGGGTTTTACAACTAGTGACACAGAACATGAAAAGGAATATGGCTCCTGTTTCCCTCTGGTTCCAGAACTGGTGTAAGAGAGAACAGAGTTTTCCAGCCATGTCTTTCTCATTCTGTTAGCACACAGGCTCCCTGGGACATAGAGGTGGTAGGTCAATGACTCGCTTTAGAATCAGCAGAGGAGCTTTAAAACTATCGCTCCTTGAGCCTGGACTTAATGGGTCCTGTGTATCAGAATCAGGAATATATATTCTTAAAAAGTTCTACTAGTAGTAAAAATAGTAACTAACATTTCTAGTAAGTTGAGCACTTATGGCAGTCCTTTTCTAAGTGCTATAAGTGGAGTCACACAATTAATCCTCCCTACAACCCTGAGAGATTTTTCTAAGAATCTAGCCACTGGTGAGCTAGTTTGCTCTATCTCACCCATATCCACTTCTTTTTCTGCCATAGAAAGCATGGTAAAAATGACCTGAATATTGTTTGTATGTTTTTCTCATATACTTAAATTATGCTAACTGCTTAGTCATGATATACTTCTGATGGAAAATAACCACATAATGACAATAATCCACTGCCAATTTACGTTAGTGCTGCTGCTGTATGTGTATCTTTACCAACATATTCAATGAGAAACATTTATTCATGCCTGGTATGAACTGGACTGCATGCTAGGTGCTCAGGATACAAAAGTAAGGTAATACATGGTCTCCTTGCCCTGGAGGAACTAAACAAACAGATAATCTTTATTTCTCACTAGCTTTTATTCTCTTCCATAATTTTGTATCCCAAGGGGGTCTTTTTCTCCTGTGTCTCCCATGTGACAATCCCATCAGGAAAGGGTTTGAGGTTCTTTAACTACTAAATTAACCTTTTAAAATATATACCATTTTCCCACCACCCACATCATTGCAATTATGGTCCCTTCTTGGTTCCTGCCCCCAGTCTCAAGCCCCAAGACACCCCAAAGGGAAATTAGAAATTATAACAAGATGTAATAGGACCAAATTGGAAAAGCTAGATCAAATAGAGTTCTAAAACACAAATACTGATGTCAGTCAAAGCCTTAATCAGGCCAAGTAGCTAAATCAGTGTGAGCAACTGAGAAGCAGCAGGATTATGTAAGGCAAAATCAAGAAATCAAGATCTAGAGGGGCACAGTGGACCAGACACACAAATATGGGAGACAGGCCTTGTAATCACCTAATGGAGCCTGAGGATAGGGAATGATGGACAGGGGAAAATGACAAGGTCTTGATCCTTTCTCCATTTGTGGCTTAATGCAGATATTCAGCTTTGATCAGAAACAGAAATTGGTGAGAAAAGGCCAAAATGCCAAATTATATGAAAAATACTTGGCAAAACAGGACATTTCAAATAAGAATGACCAAATGGCAAAAATCCCAAGTTGCCTCTCAATGCAAGGCAATTTTTGGCTTTGTCCTTAATTAATTCTCTGAAGTGTCAAATTGTTTTGAAGGTGTCATGGGGACAAGTAACTAGATTACTTTTTTATTATGTAAATGGGAATAGAATCCATAGAAGGGTGCCTTAAGGAAAATAGATTTCATCTTTATATAATGATAATAATAATCCTAATAAGATAGTTACATTTATTAATTTAAAATATTTATTAAATGCCTTCTATAGGCCAAGTCCTGTTCTAGGTATTAGGGATATGCAATTAATATGACAGACAAAAATGTCTTCTCTCATAAAGTTTACATTACATTCTAGTACTGCAAGGCAGACAATAAACATAATAAATAAGTCACTTTTAGAATGTTTTGAAGGCTGAAAGTGAGATGACAAAAAAATAAAGTAGGCTAAGGTGGGCGGGGACTGTTGAGGGCAAGGAGTGATTGTAATTAAAATAGAATAGTCCCTGGAGAGAGTGAGGAAGAAGCTGTTTAGATTCTTGAAAGGAACTTCTCCCAAAGGAAAGAACAGCCAATGAAAAGGACCTGAGGCAGAAGTAGGTCTGGTGTGCTCAAAGATAAGAAAGGGGATCAATGTGGCTGGAGGAGAGAGAGGGAGAGGGTGATAGGAGAGGAGATTGGGAAAGGGAAGGAGGGGAGGAGGAGGAGAGGGGGCAGCTCATGGGGCTGTGTATTTCCAAGGAATTTGGATGGGATGGGGGAGATATTGGGAGTTTCAAGCAGAGGAACAGTGTGATCCAACTTCTCTTTTAACACACTGGCTGTAAAAACAGCCAGTGGAAGGCAAGCATAGTGGCAGGGAGACTGGATGAGAATCCCTCAGTGTTTGCTAAGCACCTGTCCCAATGCTGTGAACTTTGCATAAGACTTTGAGGTATGTGACTCCATTTTACTGCTGAGGAACCTGAGGCTTAGAGAAGTGAAGCCTCCTGTCCCATAGCTGGTAAGGTCTATAGAACTCTAAACACCATGTATTTAGGTGTTTTCCACACTGTGAATTCATAGAAATATTTATTTAATAAATACGCACCTGAATCCATGTGGATCAGCTGTGAGCAAGACAGACATGGTCCATGAAGAGCCTACTGGAGAAAGTTGACATTAGAACTCTTTCAAAGTAATAAATATACAATCATAAATGATGACTAATGCTCCAGAGGGAAATGCATGGTGTTATGAAAATGTATAAAACTTTAATTTAGGTGGAAAAGTCAGAAAGGAAAGGCCTTGCAACGAAAGTGACAATCAAGCTGAAACCTAATGGAGACAAAGGAGTTATTCAGGGAAAGAGGTGAGAGAAGATGGTTTCAGGAAGATGCATGGAAGCAGCAAAGAGATTAAACTGTGCAGAAACTAAGGAAGGCTGGTGATGTGCAGAGGAGGGGAGAGTGGTGAGAGATGAGGTAGAAACAGTAGGCAGAGGCCAGATCATGCAGGGTCTGGTTGGCCATAGTGTGGAGTTTGGATTTTATCCTAAATACAATGAGAAGTTCTGAGTATGTTTTAAAGAGGAAGTGACCTGATTTGATTTGGATTTTACAAGATCATTTGCAATTTGTGGAAGGTGAGTTTTTCACTCTTTAACATCTTCCTTTTCCCAGGGCCATTTTTTGAGTCCTGGCAGACCCTGAAACTAGGATAATAAAGTCAAGATGAGGAAGAGACAGAGGTACTTTTAGGAACAGTAAGAGAAAGGCCAACTTGACAATGGAGACAGTCTTCTAATTGATCTTCACCTGCCCTCTCCACTCCCATCCCCCAGGCCTATCTAGGTAGATTGGAACCCAATGGAACCAAGTGAACATCATCGCATATCAGGAAATGAGGAGAAAAAGATAGGAGACTGGGGGCTGGAAGCACAGAGGTTAAAGGAAAGAGAAGGCATCCATGGGGGGTTGTTTTGTAATAAATGGGAGGGACATGCCCCCAGAACAGACATGAAAAATAGACACAGAAGGACTCCAACTTACTGAGGAGCCATAGAAGAGGATGTGTTGGAAGAGTAGAGGGGCCATTCTGGTCTCCACAGCACTGTAGAGCTGATCCGGATTAGAGGTTGTAGAAAACTAATTTGAATTGGAGGCATCTTGAGGAAATGACAACCACTATAACAAAAAACAGCACTTACTGGTAGTTTCCATGTGTCCAAAGCAATTTGCCTGTATTAACACATTAATCCCCGCAGAGACATTCAGGGGTAGGAACTATTGCTCTTCCCACTTAACAGAGGAATTAAGGGAGGCACAGTGACATTAGGGAACTTGCCCAAGTTCTTTAAATTAGAAAGCGGCATTTATGTAAATGTCATGTTTTCTATTATCTTTGTACCGCTCCTACTGCAATTTTTTCCCCTCATTTTAGTTTCAGGATTACTGTCCATTAGTGGGCTGACTTTTCAAAATGCCACAGCTTCATTCACAACAGAATCAGGACATAGTCAAATAATGTAAAATTGCAGAAACTGTGTCCTTCACAGCCTTCTCTGATTTGCCTCCACTCCACTTCAATCAGCTATGAGAACACTTTTGTAAGATTCCTCAGGGCTAATGATGAATTACTAATATAATTGTTCATTCCTTTCAGTGACCAGTAATAGTTCTAGTGCCAGGCACATGGTACAACTCTTATAGATGATTTAGTTTTGATTAATGTTTCATCATGTTTTCCTAGTTTTCAGGAAATGTATTTTAGTTTGTATATTTCCAAGGAACTGTACTCCTTAAGATCAACTGGTGAAACCATAGAAAACAGCTGCCATGAAGATAGTCATTAGTGCATAGATCTGAAATCAAGATTAAGCTCTTTTCTCCCTTATTGAAGTAAGGTTTTCTGCATTGGTTGAATGCTTCCCCGAGTCACTGCAAAATGGAGCCACTTAATCAGTGTTTTGGAAATATTTGGAACATTCAAAAACAAAGCATGTTACAAGAGGCATCAGCACTTAGAAAAAAAGTACATATTTAATTTTTATAATTATAATTTGTATCCTTTTGATTTCTTTGTAATGATTTCTAATATATTTGAACTCATAGCCAATTGAATATTTTTTATTAGGAATCTGTATACTTACACAGGCATTATTGTATTTACTATGGTTCTCTAATCATTGCACTACCTCTATTGCATAGCCTCTATTATATGCAAAATAAACTATGCTTGGCATGAGGGAAATAGAGACACAAATACAGCACATCTTTAAACATGGGGTCAGGGAGCAGTTATAACAACAAGTAGCTAGAATTCGAAACAAATGAAGTGATTCTTATAAAATAGGTCGAAGGAAAGGTCTGAGGGACTGCAAAGAAGGTAGAGTTAAGAGAGATGGAATTTCCTGGAGGAGGTACCATTAATTAGAATCTTGAATAATGATCTGGATTTCAAGTGTACAATATCTGCAAATATTGTAGAAATACTTCTGAAATTTTGGCTATATGAACGTGGTTAAAAATCTAGTGGGTGGTACAGCCACTTTGGGAGACAGTTTGGCAATTTTGTACATAACTAAATATACTCTTGCCACACAATCCAGCAATTGCACTGCTTGGCCATTACCCAAAGAGTTGATAACTTATGTCCACACAAAAATCTGTACATGAATGTTTATAGAAGCTTTATTCATAATTGCCAAAACTTGGAAGCAACCAAGATGTCCTATACTAGGTGAATAGATAAATAAATGGTGGTACATCCAAAAATGGAATCTTATTCAACACTGAAAAGAAATGAGCTATCAAGCCATGAAAATACATGGGGAAACTTAAATGCATAGTACTAAGTGAAAGAAACAAATCTGAAAAAGCTGTATCATACTGTATGATTCCAACTATATGACATTGAGGAAAAGGTAAAACTATACAGACAGTAAAAAGATCAGTGGTTCCCAGGGGTGAGGGGAGGGATGAATAGGCATAGCACGGAGCGTTTTTTAGGGCAATGAAAATATTCTTTATGATGCTATTATGTTGGATACATTATACATTTGTCCAATCCCATAGACTGTACAACACCAAGAGTAAACCATAATGTACACTACAGACTTTTGGTGATTATGATTTGTCCATGTAAATTCATAAATTGTAACAAATGTATCACTCTGCTGGGAAATGCTGATAATGGGGGAGGCTGTGCATGTGTACCATTGGGGAATATACGGGAAATCTCTGTACCTGCCTCTCAATTTTACCGTGAACCTAAAACTGCTCTAAAAAATAAAGTTTCTTTTTTTTAGTTGCTTTTTTTTGTTTGTTTGTTTGTTTGTTTGTTTGTTTGTTTTTGGTACGCGGGCCTCTCACTTTTGTGGCCTCTCCCGTTGCGGAGCACAGGCTCCGGACGCACAGGCCCAGCGGCCATGGCTCATGGGCCTAGCCGCTCCGCGGCATGTGGGATCCTCCCGGATCGGTGCACGAACCCGCGTCCCCTGCGTCGGCAGGCGGACTCTCAACCACTGCGCCACCAGGGAAGCCCGCTTTTTGTTTTTTTTTAATAAGAAAAATCTAGTGGCAAAGAAAAGACAAGGGGGAGTATTCAGAGTATTCAGGAAGGGACGAATGGGAACATTTCTAGACAGAGAGATAATTTCCCTGCATCCTTTTAGTAAGAACACAAACCTAGAGTGAGACTGTAAAGAAGACTTAATTGAAATACACATTGTGACTGTCAGAAAGTGAAGAAACAACTGGCTATGGCTTGACACATTTAAGAAGTGTGATATTAGTAAGGATTTGTGAACATAATTTAGAAGATGTGATTATTTTCTATCTTTGTCTCAGGGAATCCTGTACTATCCATTAAGCTGGGCAAGTCAGATTCCTAGAAACTGTCCTTGGCATGTCATGAGTTCTGTTGACATTATGTTCTAGTGCTAGGAAGCAGTCCACTTCTCCACATCCCCATCACCTCTAGTCTTTTTCACGCTGGATTCTTAAAATTACTTCTAAATGGTTTCTCTACATCTATTCAGACTCTTAATTCTGTTCTCCACTTTGCAACCAAAGTGATCTTTTGAAAGAGCCAATCTTCCTTGCTAAAACTCTTAAGTGGTTTCTCCTTAACATGGTACAAAAATCATTTATGACGTGTTCCCTGCCTACATATCTGGTCTTATTTCACACTATTTTCATATATCATTATAAATTGTCTTTCATCAGACTAATTGTCGTTTACATTTTTATATTTTGTGTAATTAATTTTTCTCTTTCTTACCAAGGGAATCCATATACTAATCAATATTTAGACACTGCCTCTGACTTTGTATTTCAATTGTGTGATTCTGAGACATTATTTAACCTTTTAAACTTTGAACTTTATCCATCTCAGTTTCTTCATCTTAAAAAAAAAGAATAAGAATATCTAATTGAGTGGTTGAACAGATTAAATGGAATAATAGTCACAAGAGTTCTGAGAACAATGCCTGATACATAGAACATGCTCAGTAGATAAGACTTGCTAGATATAGAATGTACATTCTATCATTGCATGTATCAAAATCTGTTTCCTCATTTCAGCGACTTGCATGATGCCTGACACAACTGTATAATTCCTCAATAAATGTTTTTATGTAAACAAATAATAAATAATATAAGTACAAAAGTGAACACTCAGTTACACAATGGAATACCATTTCATACTCATGGAATTAAAAGGATAATATAGATTTTAAAATGTTGACAAGGAGTTCAGCTGATTTCTGTATTTGGGTCTTAAAAGATGATGATTTAGGTGTAACTCAGCCTTACAGGCCAAGAAACACAAATTTTGGCAGTATGTGGAATTAGCTCATTTAGGGATATTGGTTTTCCATAACTAGACTACAAGACTTGGCTATAAAAACAAGAATACTAATTTATTGATTTAGAAAGAGAAATTTAACTATATATGACAATTTATATTTTGATTAACACCTCTCTTTTCTAGGAAAGTCTATATGAAAGCCAAAATATTATAGAAAATGTATTTGTTAGTCATGAAATCAAAGTAAAGGGAATAGTTGGATGAAATTTGTAATTAGTGACAGTAGGCTAATCATGGAAATTGTGATCCAGCTGTCTTCCCTTTATGGATACAATAATAGACAGATTACCTCCCCATGGATTGTTCTTACCCAGTCATCCTTATGGTGATAGTGTACCTTTTGCTAGACAATATACAGACCACTTGTCTGTGTTTATTGCTTTCTTTTTTCAGATTATTGCTTGGATTGAAATTGCTATGGCTATTAAGTCCTAAAAAAACAACTTGATCTTTCTTTATTAGACTTAGGCATTTTCTAAATCTTCTCAGTCATAATTCTGCAGATTTATTTTATAGTATTTTTATTGTTGTTATTAATATTACTATTACTATTATTTGGCCTTTTAACTAAGAGTTAACCTCATTCCTTGTGTTAAGGTTTTACTACTCTCATTCTGGAGAAATTTGCTGATGTCTACCATATGCCAAATACTATCATAATATTAAATATCTGATTTTTTTTCACAGTCTTTTCATTTTATGTTTGGGCTATTTTTTTTATATGTGAAGGACAATTTCATTGTTATAGTTGTTGTTTTTAATGCTTACTTGTTATGATAATCAAAAAGTAACCTTACAAAATTCAACTTAGGGAGGTTTGTAGAGTGACTGAGAAAAGGAAGGAAAAATGTGCAGACTTGGTTGGCAGCATTTTGGATACACCTGCACTGGAGATTTACTTGCCCAGAAGATGAGAGGTAAGCAAGGATGCTGCTTTCTTTAATTTGTGGCAGTCATGGAATTGACTTTTATTTAAAATGAAATAAATGTTCTCTCTTTATGAATAAATCTTCACAAATTATCTTTAAACCTTTTAATTTTCCTTATTATTGGATTACAGGAAGAAATGTCATTTTATAGTCTTAATGAGTATTTATGTGAGAGATGGCTTTAAAACTACTGATTGGTATAGTAAAATTTCCATTTATTTGGACTAATCAGGGAGAATAAGCTAAGCTACTTTAAATGTAATGAAAAGTCTGAAATTATTTTTATTGTTTTCAAGTGTAGCAGTAACTAAAACAGTCTAACTCCAGGCCCTATTAATGAGACATAGAAGAGGGTTTGTAGTTAGCGTATTGGTTGCTTTAAAATACAATTAATATCCAAATAAGGCTCTAGAAAACATGTTAAAACTACTTAAAAGAACAAACAGGATTCCTACTATTGATTTTTCAAGCCTATTTTCCAAAATTGTACAAATATATTTTGTCTAAAAACCATTTAAAATTGTCGCAAATTTCAGATTTGTAAGGTACAACTACTAGGATTTAAACTATGTTACAAACTTTGAGGGTGGAAAGTTTAAGCAATTATTTTTTTTTAAATAGGAGCTTCATGTGTTTTATGGTCTTTTGAGTTTTTAATGCCTGCACATCCCTAATTATGATTACAGTTACTGGCTCAGTTAAAGTTGAATGCATGATTACGTGGGAGTATTTCAGCTAATAAGTTAGAAGTTTTAACTCAGTAATTGCCAGTGATTAATTCTATTTTTCCAGATTGTTTTTTGTTTGAATTTGAAAAGTTGGCTTATTATTTCCTTGAACTGTAATTGCCTCTAAATTATGCACAAGGCTCTAAGTTCTGAGTTAATTATATCCTAGTGAGCTCTTTTAAATCAAACTCAGAAATTTCAAGGTGCACACATCATAAGAACCCATTAAATCCCTTAACATGTGTCTGGGTAAAGAACTGCCATGCATGATTGATGACAGTGGTTTCTGAAGTTCTTTCAATTCTGTGGTGCCAATCACTAAAGGCATTGAAATTCATCTCTATTGAAGAATTTATAGAGAGTCAAAAAATTATAATTATGCTGGTGAATCTCTGGTCAATGCTTTTTATCCCAACTTCTTTAGAAAACACAAGCTCCTGGTCTGAATTATGAAAAAATGTAGGCCTAGGAAGTGGCAGGTCACAATCATTTTATTTAACCTGCATTAAGTATACATCCAAAAATGGAAAACAAAGTAGCATAATAAAAAGAATGAGAAATCATGAAGGCTAAAGTTGGCATATGTCATGATATTACAATTAATTTGTGAAATAAGTAAGTGGCTGTAATAAAATGTCCCTTCATTTACCTACTCATTTATTCATTTTAAAAGTGATGTGGAGTTCTGACTCAAGAGAATAAATATAGAATACTCAATTCACTTTTCGTCCCTCTGACAATATATAGAAATAAAAACTTTTAAAAAAATGTATAAACACAAACAAGACAAAAAGACAACCCTCAGAATGGGAGAAAATATTTGCAAATGAATCAACGGACAAGGGATTAATCTCCAAAATATATAAACAGCTCATGCAGCTCAATATTAAAAAAACAAACAACCCAATCCAAAAATGGGCAGAAGACTTAAATAGACATTTCTACAAAGAAGACATACAGATGGCCAAGAAGCACATGAAAAGCTGCTCAACATCACTAATTATTACAGAATGCAAATCAAAACTACAGTGAGGTATCACCTCACACTGGTTAGAATGGGCACCATCAGAAAATCTACAAACAACAAATGCTGGAGAGGGTGTGGAGAAAAGGGAACCCTCTTGCACTGTTGGTGGGAATGTAAATTGATACAGCCACTATGGAGAACAGTATGGAGATTCCTTAAAAAACTAAAAATAGAATCACCATATGATCCAGCAATCTCACTACTGGGCATATACCCAGAGAAAACCATAATTCAAAAAGACACATGCACACCAGTGTTCATTGTGGCACTATTTATAATAGCTAGGACATGGAAACAACCTAGATGCCCATTGTTAGATGAATGGATAAAGAAGAAATGGTACATATATACAATGGAATATTACTCAGCCATTAAAAGGAACAAAATTGGGTCATTTGTAGAGACATGGATGGACCTAGAGACTGTCATACAGAGTGAAGTAAGTCAGAAAGAGAAAAACAAATATCATATATTAAGACATATATGTGGAATCTAGAAAAATGGTACAGATGAACCAGTTTGCAAGGCAGAAATAAAGACACAGATATAGAGAACAAACATATGAACACCAAGGGGGGAAACCGGGGAGCGGGTGGTGGTATGAATTGGGAGATTGAGATTGACATATATCCACTAATATGTATAAAATAGAAAACTAATAAGAACCTGCTGTGTAAAAAAATTAAATTAATTAAAAAAAGCCATATAAACCCTAAACAATGAAGTGAATCATGAGACAGAGTTAAGGAGTGAGAAAGGAGAGAGACAAATTTCTGGAAGACTAAAGTCATTTGAAGACATGATGACATGTTGAAAGGTAAAACAAAGGAAAAAGAGCCATATTTCATAATATGCACAATGAAACTTCAATGGAGTCAGAAGTCTAGCTTCCTGAGTAAAGGCCAGAGAAACTAAAAGCTTGAAAACATGGGACTAATTGATTATGTCTTTTTGAACATCTGCTACAGGTGGCCTCACACACATATCCTTAATTTACCTATAAATGAAAAAAAAAAGCTAGTATCATACCTACTATTAGCTACACTGGATGTTGATAAAGTCATTCATGTGGAACCCATTTTTAAGCACAATTTTTGAGGCTCAGCTGAAGTATTGACCTAGGGTAAAAGCAAAAGAGTTATTTCAGACATGTAAGAATTCATAAATTTTACTTTTTATCCACTATTTCTGAGAAGGTTATTTAAGAATCTATATCAGAAAAATGGAATAAAACCAAGAAAGAAATGTTATGAAATAGAGGAACTGGCCTTGGAAGAAAACAATCGTGATACTAAAATGAGAGCTTTGAAACAGATCTGGAGAAAAAAAAATCAGGTGTCATAAAATAAATGTGATTAAAAGAAATTAAATGAAGTGGTGGAGAATTTTTGGAAGATAAGCTGAAATTATAAAAAAGAATCTAGTGGAAATTCTGAAATGGAAAACATGACTGAAGTTAAGAATTGGATGGATCTGTTTAACACCAGAATAGAAATAGCAAAAAAGAAAACTAGTGACAGAATTAGTAACCCTGATATATCAGAAGAAACTACCCAGACTAAACATAGGGAAATCAAAGGATGGAGCACAGGGCACAGTGGATATGATTTAAGTCTGACATATGTGTAAATAGAGTCCAAGGAGAAGAGACAGAAAGAATAGGGTAAAAGAAGTACTTGAAAAGATAATGGCTGAGAATTTTCCAAAAACTGCTCAAGGACATCAAATCACAGATTCAAATATTTCTGTAACCCTAAACAAAATTAAAAGACTAAATAAAACACTTAAGCTTATAAAGTCATAATGTTGAAAAACAAATATAAACAAAACCTTAAATCAGCCAGAGGAAAATGATACATTACATTTAAAGAACAGTAAAAATGGGAAAAGAGTTTGAACAAAAATAATAAAATGTATTGTATAAAAATACAATACAGGGCTTCCCTGGTGGCGCAGTGGTTGAGAGTCCACCTGCTGATGCAGGGGACATGGGTTCGTGCCCCAGTCTGGGAAGATCCCACACGCTGTGGAGCGGCTAGGCCCATGAGCCATGGTCGCTGAACCTGCGCCTCCGGAGTCTGTGCTCCATAACGGGAGAGGCCACAACAGTGAGAGGCCCGCGTACCACAGAAAAGAAAAAAAAAAAAAGAATATCTGTGGGCATTTCCAAGAAAACAACTAACAGAATACTAAAAACACATAATTAAACATTAATATGTGCAGAGATATGAGCAAAAAGTTAGTAGATATATTGCAATGTAAGTTAAAAAAATAAACATTACAAAAGTATCAGGAAAAGGAAAACAGAGGAATGAAGAAAATATTGCAATCAGAAAACCAATAATAAAATGGTACATTTAATTCCAACGATATCAATGCTTATGTTAAATATTAATGGAGTAAACACTCTAATTAAAAGACAAAGATTGGGCTCCCCTGGTGGCGCAGTGGTTGAGAGTCTGCCTGTCGATGCAGGGGACACGGGTTCATGCCCCGGTCTGGGAAGATCCCACATGCCACGGAGCGGCTGGGCCCGTGAGCCATGGCCGCTGAGCCTGCGCGTCCGGAGCCTGTGCTCTGCAATGGGAGAGGCCACAACAGTGAGAGGTCCATGTACTGCAAAAAAAAAAAAAAAAAAAAAGACAAAGATTATCACAGTCAGTAAAATAGCAAGAACCAATTATATGCTACAAGAGATGCACTTTGAATGTAGTGACACAGAGAGATTATAAGGAAATGGATGGAAAAGATATATCATGCGAACAGTAAATGTAAGAAGGTTAGAGTGATTATAATAATGTCATATAATATAGATGTCAACACCCAAGGATTTGGTCCATTTCATAATATAAAAGGGTCAATTCATCAAGAAGACATAAACATTATGAATGTTTGTATGTTTTCAAATGGAAGCAAAATATGTAGTACAAAAGGACAGAATTATGGGAAGAAATAAATACTTGTTCAACCTCAGTGAAAAGTTTTGGATAATATAGGCAACTTTTTAGAAAAATACAGCTCACCAAAATTGACAGAATAAGAAATAGAAAACCTCGATAGTCTTATATCTATTAAAGAAACGAAATTTGTAATTAGAAATCACCCCACAAAGAAAATTTCAGTCACATATGGATTGACCTGTTAAATTCATCAAACATCACAGATCTTACACAGACAAAGCTTTGAAAGATTAGGAAAAGAAGGACGCTTTCCAATTTCTTTTATGAGGCAAGCACAATCTTGATATTAAACCTGATAGGGATGTTCCAATAAAGGAAAATTATGAATTAATATCTCAAGAACAGAAATGTTAAAATCCAAATGAAATATTAGCAGACCAAATTCAGCAATATATAAGAGGATAAGACATTATGAGCAAGTTGGATTTGTTTCAAGAATATGTTTGATTTAACATTTGAAATTAATCAATTTAAACCCATTAATGGAATGAAGAAGAAAATAATTGAATTAGCTAAATAGAATGAAAAAATTTGATTACATTCAATAAATATTTTATGATATAAAACATTACAAAACTAGAAATAAAAGTTCACTTCCATAGTATGATACAGAGAATCTACCAAAAACAAACAAACACATGATGAGCTTCATACTTAATCGTGAAATGTTTAGTTTTCTTCTGGATGTTGTGGAGAAGACAAGGGTCCCTGCTATCACCACTTTATACAACATCACACTGGAAATCCTCAGCAAGACGTAGTGAAGTAAAATACTTTCTAAAAATCGATGGAGTAAAAAGTAAAGGTTTGGGCACAATTTGTCCATTAGAGATATCAAAAAATAACATAACTATGAAAAATTGGAAAGTATGGGAGAGAGATTGTATTTCAAATTAGAGAGTCAACAGATATTGTATTTAATTAAATAAGTAAGACCATTGAGACTAACAGAACTTATCATTAGTCCTAGAAGTAAAACCAAAGAATTTAAAGTTGACTTTAGGGTGGAAGACTGGAGTGGGGGGAAGGTGGAAGGTAATACTGTGCTTTCATTAAAAGCTCTTTTGAATTTGTTCATTTTATAATGTTGAAGTTTTTATTAAAATTATTTTAAAATCACATAATCATGGTATAGCTGAAAGTGTGCATGCCTTTGAAACAGGTAGCTCTGGATCCAAATCCTGCTCTACCACTTATTAATTGTTGACATTTACTATGTTACTTAAACTTCTGAGCAGAATTTTTTTTTTTTTCGGTATGCGGGCCTCTCACTGTTGTGGCCTCTCCCGTTGCAGAGCACAGGCTCCGGAAACGCAGGCTCAGCGGCCATGGCTCACGGGCCCAGCCGCTCCGCGGCATGTGGGATGTTCCCAGACCGGGGCACGAACCTGTGTCCCCTGCATTGGCAGGTGGACTCTCAACCACTGCGCCACCAGGGAAGCCCAGAATGTTGTTTTTATAAAGGTTATTTGAAATAAGTATTCAGAACCTGTTAGTATACCTCATGTATTTTATAATCTTCTTTTAATTAACAATACTATATAAATTATTTCTTTGTCAATAAACACAATTTTTGACATTGTTTTTAAGTGTCAAAGGAATAACCCATTATATACAATTCAGAATTTGTTCATTCAATACTCTAAGTTTAGTGACATATTTAGTTTCCATTATTTTTTTTTGCAATTATAAAAAATGTCATAAAAAACATTCTGAAAAATAATTTTGGTTTATATCTTAGGAATATTACTTCAGGACTAAGCATTAGAACTGGAATTCCTAGACCATATAATGTGTGCATTAGTAAGGAGTTTATTTCGGGGAATTCCCTGGTGGTCCAGTGGTTAGGGCTCTGCACTTTCACTGCCGAGGGCCCGGGTTCAGTCCCTGGTGGGGGAACTAGGATCCCACAAGCCACGTGGCCAACAAAACAAAACAAAACAAAAACTACAATGAGGTATCACCTCACATTGGTCAGAATGGCCATCATTAAAATGTCTACAAATAACAAATGCTGGAGAGGGTGTGGAGAAAAGGGAACCCTCCTACACTGTTGTTGGGAATGTAAGGTGGTGCAGCCACTATAGAAAACAGTATGGAAGTTCCTCAGTAAACTAAAAACAGAATCACCATATGATCCAGCAATCCCACCCCTGGGCATATACCTGGACAAAACTATAATTCAAAAAGATACACCCCGATGCAAAAAGATGCACCCCGACGTACATAGCAGCACTATTCACAATAGCCAAAACATGGAAACAACCTAACTGTCCATTGACAGAGGAATGGGTAAAGTAGATTTGGTACATATATACAATGGAATACTACTCAGCCATAGAAAAAAGAAAATAATGCCATTTGCAGCAACATGGATGCAACTAGAGATGATCATACCAAGCAAAGTAAGTCAGAAAGAGAAAGACAAATACCATATATTACCATTTATATGTGTAATCTAAAATATGGCACAAATGAACCTATCTACAAAATAGAAACAGATTCACAGACATAGAGATCAGACTTGTGCTTGTCAAGGGGGAGTGGGGGAGGTAGAGGGATGGACTGGGAGTTTGGGGTTGGTAGATGCAAACTATTACATTTAGAAAGGATATACAACAAGGTCCTACTGTAGAGCACAGGGAACTGTATCCAGTCTCCTGGGATAAACCATAATGGAAAAGAATATTTAAAAAATGGATATATGTGTATAACTGAGTCATTTAACTATCTAGCAGAAATTGGCACAGAATTGTATATCAACTGTACTTCAATAAGAAAAGGAGTCTATTTCATATTGCCAAAATGCCCTCAATATATATTGTAAAAATGTTCCCTTCAATGTCAATGCTTAAAAAGTGCTTTTATTTCTATAATATTAACACACTGAGTATTATATTTTTATATATTTTGCCAATATCATGAGTTTAAAAATATTTTCTCTTTTGAAAATTGTAAAGCACTATGGAATTTAAAGAATCATTCAATAAAAAAATTAAAAATAAAGTAATTAAATTAAAAACATTTTTCCCATATTCATTTATCTGCATAATTTATTTTGGCATGTCAATACTTTTAATTTTTATTTTATATTATGTTTTAATATACAGTCCTCATTTATCAATCTTCTCTTTCAATATATTCTTGACTATTCTGAATAACACTGACAAAAATAGTATTAAGTGCATCAGGCTTTCATTAATTCATTCACTTATTCCATCAGCCACGTGGTTTGACAGGAAGATGTAGTGGTGGTGTGGGTGGCTGTAGTATTTCCCAATAATGGATTAAATTTCTCTAATTATTGCAAGTATGCATAGGAAAAGGTTGAGCAGATTAAATAATAGAAATCTAGAACAAAATATATATTGGGGTATATTTTCTAGATCTTGTATATTATAAAATGTGCTTCTATTACTTTCATACTTGACAAATTTATTGTTTATGAAATTCTTGGGTCCCAAACCTCATGGCCTTAATCCCTTATCTTCTAGTATTTAGAACAATGTTAGTTTATATCCTCTGGAAAGCAGATGATGAGATAGAGTGAAGAGAGCAAGGGGTTTATTGGTAGGTAAACCTCTGAAGATAGAAGGAAGCAGAATTGGGCAGGGAAAGTATTCAGATCATGATATGGATGTGAAACTTGTGAAAGGAAAGAAGGAAGGAAACATTATTGAGCAGGGAAAGCCTCAGACTGTGATGCATCTGACAAAGTCTTGGCCAACTCAGTATGACGCTCTAGAGCAAACAAATCCCATTAAAGGAGTCCCAAGTTGGGCAGAAATGGTCTTTTTTTTTTTTCCCCTCCATCTGTGGCTCATCTTCTCATTCGCTTAACACGTTCTTTTGTAGAGCAAGAGTTTTTCATTTTGATAAGGTCTTTCGTTCTTTCTTTCTTCCTTCCTTCCTCCCTTCCTCTCTTCCTCCTTCCTTCCTTCCTTTCCCTCTCTCTCTTTCTCTCTCCCTCTCTCTTTTTTTATTTTATGGACCATGCTTTTGGTGTTGTATCCAAGAACTCTTTGCCTAACCCAAATGCTGCAACGATTTTCTACTGTGTTTTCTTATAAAAATTTTATATTTTTTCTTTTATATTTAGGTCTATTATTCATTTTTACTTAACTTTTATAAAGGTGTGGAAAACGGTTCCAGGTTCTTTTTGTTGTTCTTGTTGCTTTTTTGGCATATGGATGTTCGATTGTTCCAGCAATTACCCAATTTTTCTCCAACTAAATTTTTCTGTCCTATACCAAGTTACCATATATGTAGGTCTGTTTCTAGACATTTTTCTCAATTTTATCATGCCAATAAAACACTATTTCTGTTATCATAGCTTTATAATGTTTTGATATTGTAAGGCAAGCCCCCATCATATTTTTTCTTCAAAAATTTTTTGATTCTTCTAGATTCTTTACTTTTCTCTTTGAATTTTAAAACCATTTTGTCATGTACCATAAAAATGTCCTCTAGGAATTCCTGTTAGTCTTAACCCAAAGATGTCACAATTACAGATACTTGTCACCACATAGTTGGTGTTGATTGGAAACATTTCCTGAAATGGGGCAGAAATGCATGTTTTTTTCCATGTAATTTAGGCATAGTATTATAAATAAATAGTTGGAAAAAACAATTGAATTTTAATTCGATTAATTCTATTTAATTAATAGTGTGTGGGAATTAATATCACTATGATAATGAGTTTTTCCATCCATGAATTTTATGTATTTTCCATTTATTCAGGTCTGTTTTATGACCTTCAAAAGTTTGAGAATACTCTCCCCAAAGGCCTTACACATTTTGGTAGATTTATTTCTAGATATCTTGCAGTGTTGTTGTTGTTCGTTTGTTTTTTAAATGTCAGTCAAATCCTTTTTAAGGTTTCATTTTCTAAATGATTATTGACAGTGTACAGAAACATTATTAATTTTTATGTTCATCTTGTATTCAACAATACTGGAAAATGTTCTAATAATTCATTCTACATGCCTATTGATTTTCTAAGTTGATAATCTTGTTTTCATGAATATTCACATTTTCTGTACCTCTCCTTTTCTTATTTCTTTTGTCTACCTCCTGATCCTCCTCCTCCTTCTGTCAAATATTCTAGTAAGATGTTGCTTAATAGTGACAGCAAGAGCCACAGTTTGTCCTTGACATTAGTAGGAAAGTTTCTAAAATTTCAATATAAGGCATGTTCTTTACTGTATATTTGATTGATACCCTTTAATAGATTAGGAAAGTTCTCATCTATTACTTGTTAGGAGCTCGTTGGTTTATCATGAAAAAATATTAAATAATATCAAATATTAAATCAACATAGTAAAACAAAATTTAATTATTTTTTTTGTGATTCCTGACAGACTTATTTCTATACTGTGTTTTTCTATTTTCCTTTAAAAGGATTTTTGTTTTCTTTGTAACTGATATATTCCAGAGCCCATCCTGGGCCTACTGAATTGATAGCTGTTTAAAGGATGAGAGGTGGAGCAGGAATCTGTGTTAAGAAAGAGAACCTTTCCAGGTCAAGTTGATGATAAGAGAGGTTATGAAACTACATCTGCAGAATGAAGTCCAAGCTCCTTGATCCTTAAAAAGAGAACAATCCCTTCATAAAGGCTTTTGCTTATTTCTCCAAGTTTCATTGCTTGCCCTTCTATCCCATGTTTTGTGTTCCTGCAATGCTGAACTGCCTTGGTCTATGCTGTCTCTCAGTCTAAATGCTATTGCTTTATCAGTGCTCCCAAGATATGGCTGATATCTACAGATCTTCTTCCTCTTATGATGGGCTTATGTTCGGAAAAACCCATCAAAAGTTGAAACTATCCTAAGTCGAAAATTCATTTAAAACACCTAACCTACCCAACATCATAACTTAGCTTAGCCTACCTTAAATGTGCTCAAAATATTCACATTAGGGGCTTCCCTGGTGGTGCAGTGGTTGAGAGACCACCTGCCGATGCAGGGGACACGGGTTCGTGCCCCGGTCTGGGAAGATCCCACATGCCGCGGAGCGGCTAGGCCCATGAGCCATGGCCGCTGAGCCTGTGCGTCCGGAGCCTGTGCTCCACAACGGGAGAGGCCACAACAGTGAGAGACCCGTGTACCGCAAAAAAATAAAAAATAAAAAAATATTCACATTAGCCCACAGTTGGGTAAAATCATCTAACACAAAACCTGTTTTATAATAAAGTGTTGAATATCTCATGCGATCAATTGAATACTGTACTGAAAGTGAAAAACAGCTGGTTGTCTGGGTACAGAATGGCTGTAAATGTATGGGTTGTTTCCCATCCTGCCTGGGAGCTGCCACTTGCTGCCCTGCCCAGCATCACAAGAGAGTATCTACTGAATATTGCTTGCCAGGCAAAAGAGCAAAATTCAAAGTTGGAATTACAGTTTCTACTGAATGCATAGAGCTTTCACACCATAGTGAAGTCAAAAAATCGTTAAGTTGAACCATTGTAATCGGGGACAATCTCTAGTCATCAATTAATGGGCAACTCAGTTGAGTCGGCTCAGGTTAGGCTGAGAATGAATCCGTCTTCTGTCTCTCCATCACACCACAGGACATTAGAAATCCCTGCTCAGGGACTCTGTGATTTCTTTGAGAGAGGGACTTGTGCCTATTCTTCAGTGAGGTCCCAGTGCCTAGAGTAGTGTGGACACATGGTCACCACGCAATGAAAGCTTCTGAAATGGAACCAATTCTTCCAACACAGAGTGCTCAGAATTGAACTCCTTTTTTTCTGAGCCCTCATCTGTACTATCTGGGCATGCTCCAAACTCTGACTATGACCCTGGGTCTTTTCCAGTGCTCTTCGGTAATGCCAAATGCTTATTTGAGGTACCAGCACAATTTTTCCTCAGAGGGAGTTTGAAACATACCTCTGAAGTCAGTTAACTGTTTCGTTGCAGCGAAATCTTTGAGTGGGAACATATTCATAAGCCAACACATATCCTTTCCACAGTGGGTGTGTGTGGAGGTGGGCGAAATGGGAGAATATGTGTCTCTGTGTTTTTATACATAGAGGTACTGAAACACTGTTTTATTTTTTCCTGTTATATCCTGTGACATCCATTGACAAGCATTTTGAAAAGTAGTCATATATAAAAGAATGTAACTTTAGAAAAGTAGAAAAATGAAAAGTGTGTGGGAAGAATTTTAAAGTGTTTTTAAAAATTATCAATATTTGGCTACAGATGCCCAACTTCTATTAGGAAACAAAGTACAACTGCACCCTTATTATTTCCTAGCTCTCATTCTGAGTTAGTGAGCCTGGCTGTTTGTGCTTCCTGCTCCATTCCCACCATGGTGTGAGGTTCTGTAAGCAACACATGCAATTCTCTTTGTCTTCATGAATAAGCTTTTTTTAGACACTCACCCATAGCAATATATGAACATGCACAGCAACATATGAACATGACAGTGATCAGTCACATTTAGTCATTGTGGTTCATTAAGTCCTAGCAAGTCATTAAAATAGCAAATCTGCTCTTTAAAAGGTTTGATATTATTTGGTCAAGCACTTTTCAAAAAGACACAGAACTAAAGCTATTAAATAACTGTTGTGGCTGATGAAAAGATTTCCCAAATCAGGACCAAGAGGGAGTTTCAAATACTCACTGTTGGCCCTGCTTTCGGGAGCAGCTTTGACATTTGCTACTCTTAGCAATAATAAAAATTCCTTAAAGTTATATAGATCTTTGAAATTTACAGATTGCTCTAACATACATTTTCTTGGGTAATTCACTCAACAAATTTTTGATGAAAGCAGTTTTCATTATTTCCATTTATGCAAGTACATCTTAAGCCACAGGAACGTAACTTGGCCAACTTGACTCAAAAGTTTTAGTGCTAAGATGCAAACTTGGGCCAGGTGAGCCCTGCACTGAGACCCTTTCCATTGCATCACCACTGAACCCAAGCAACTCATGCTGTGGTAGTGGTAGTAAACTCTAAAGTTTTCAATTTTAGATACTGTAGTATAATATACTCTAAACTATTGGTGAGAGGGTGGAAGCATGACTCACCTAACTCTTTCTTACCCTGTGATCTGTCTTGGAAGTTTCACAGACCAGCATTCGTATAACAGTTGAAAACACACAACATGTCTCTATCAAACTCTATTCACAAGAAGAAGAATATGACACTAAGGACTGTGCTCCTTAACGGAGAGTCTGAGACCAGGATAAGAGCCTTATATGTACTCTGCACCATAACAAGGAAAATAGATTTACTTAGAGTTTTTGATCTCGCCTAAAAAAAAAAAAAATAGATTTATATTTCCGCTAAGAGCAACATTCTCTCTGTGTACTAGCTCTATCTCACATTTATTTTATTGGCAATGCATGCAACTTCTGATGGGAACAATTTATTTCTAGAATTAGTTTGACCAAATTATAAATGCCTCCAATGGAACAGCTTGTACTAATAAATAGATTTCCCCTCACTTCCAAACTTATTGCTACAAGGTTTTTAAAGAGCATTTATCAGAAACCCCCAGACAATCCTCCAGCTTCAATTGAACCAATTAATTTTATGCAATGAAAAATCTGAAGGAAGTCTCTTGACTGCCTCTTTGACACTTTATATCCTGTGATATTTTATTTTTAGCAATAAGTGATTGAGAGCAATAGACATGACTGTTTTTTAAAATGGTATGTGGGACTCCAACCTCCTTTTTTTTTTATATGTTAGCAGTATTCTTCTGCCTAACACCCACTCACACTTTGAAATCTTACCTCATTGTGTCATAACAATGACGTGTCATTCTTCATTTTAAAAATCTGAGAAATCAAGTTATCTGGAGAAAGTGATTAAAAATACGTTTTACAGAGTAGAGTTCTGGGATATTTTTATTAACACACCTTAGCCACAAGCATCTTATTCGATTGGGACGACAGACTTTAAAACTTAGATTAAAATGTAGACTTTTTTTTTTTCATTATGATGTTGACCCTCAAAGTACATAAGACCATTTATTTTTTTCAAGAATTTTTTTTTAATTACAAAAATGTAGAGCTTCCCTGGTGGCACAGTGGTTGAGAGTCTGCCTGCCGATGCAGGGGACACGGGTTCGTGCCCTGGTCCAGGAAGATCCCACATGCCGCGGAGCGGCTGGGCCCGTGAGCCATGGCCGCTGAGCCTGCGTGTCCGGAGCCTGTGCTCCGCAATGGGAGAGGCCACAGCAGTGAGAGGCCAGCGTACCGCAAAAAAAAAAAAAAAAAAAAAAAAAAAAAAAAATATATATATATATATATATATATATATATATATATATATATTCGTCATATAAATATTATATTTCTGGTTCCAATGGGTGTCAGATGATATAAAGGGTACTCTTCCTCCTCTTTGCCTTCTGAGAATGGAATGCCTGCCATTATTTTTATTATTATATTATTATGCAATTGTTACTCAGCAACTCCTCCATTTTGCTTTCAGCTCTTCAGAACTTACTTTATAAAAACCATGGAACATTTAAAATCAAAACTTTAAGGAGGCAGCAGGATACTATCTAAATACTCAGCCCTATAAAAATTTACAATAAACAGTTACAGTCATCTGAGTTCATACCCACGCTTACTGCTTTTGCTCTGTTTCTACAGAAGAGGTGTCTGTCCATCAGTGTTAGACTAATTCCTCCATCTGGGTCTGAATCACATTTCTTCCCACTAAAACTAGCCCCAGCATATTTTCTCTCCCATCTTTATTTCTTCTTACTAAAATTTTCATCAACTGTCTTCAGCATATTCAAATTTCTCCTTAACTAAAGCCAAAAAAGGCAATTGATTCATTTTCTCATTCTGGTCCACCTAACTTTCTCCTTTATTTTATAGCCAAGATTCTCGAAAGAGTACATTATACACTCTTTGCAGTACCTCATATATCATTTACTGTTTGTTAACACATACGGTTTTGTAGCTGATTTTTTCCAGCTTTATTGAGATATAATTGACATAAAAATTGTATAAGTTGAAGGTGTACATTGTGATGATTTGATACACTTTTATATTGAGAAATGATTACCAGAGTAGGGTTAGTTAACACCTGTATTACCTCACATAATTACTTTTTTATGGTGAGAACATTTAAGATCTACTCTTAGCAACTTTCAAGTATATAGTAAAATAATATTAACTATAATCACTATCTGTAAAACAATTTATTCATCTTATAACTGGAAGTTTGTACCCTTTGACTGACATCTCCCTATTCTCCACCCCTACCCCCCAGCCCCTGGCTACTGCCATTCTATTCTATGTTTCTAGGAGCTCAGCATTTTTTAGATTCCACATGTAAGTAATAGCATACAGTATTTGTCTTTCTCTGTCTGACTTAATTCACTTAGCATAATGCCCTCAAGGTCTATCCATGCATCCATATCACAAATGGCAGGATTTCCTTCTTTCTCATGGCTTAATAATATTCCATTATATATATAGTATATATATTATACACTACATCTTCTTTATCCATTCTTCCAGTGATGGACACTTAAGTTGTTTTAGTGTCTTGGCTATTGTGAATAAAGCTTCAGTGAACATGGGAGTGCAGACAGCTCTTCAATATCCTCATTTTATTTCCACTGGATATTTACCCAGAAGTGGGACTGCTGGATTATGTGGTAGTTCTACGTTTAATTTTTTGAAGAACCTTCATACTGTTTTCCATAGTTCTATTCCCACCAACAGTGCACAAGAGTTCCCTTTTCTCCACATCCTCAACAACACTTGTTATCGCTTTCTCTCTCTCTTTTTTTTTTTGATAATAGCCATTCTAAGAGATATGAAGTGATATCTCATTGTGGGTTTTTTTTTTTTAATTTTAGTTATTTTATTTTATTTTATTTTTGGCTGCGTTGGGTCTTCATTATTCCATGTGGGCTTTCTCTAGTTGCAGTGAGCAGAGGCTACTCCTTATTGCAGTGCGCGGGCTTCTCATTGCGGTGGCTTCTCTTGTTGAGAGGCATGGGCTCTAGGTGCGTGGGCTTCAGTAGTTGCGGCATGCGGGCTCAGTAGTTGTGGCTCTTGGGCTCTAGAGTGCAGGCTCAGTAGTTGTGGCTCTCGGGCTCAGTTGTTCCATGGCATGTGGGATCTTCCCAGAACAGGGCTCAAACCCATGTCCCCTGCATTGGCTGGCAGATCCTTAACCACTGTGCCACCAGAGAAGCCCATCTCATTGTGGTTTTAATTTGCATTTCCCTGATGATTAGTGATGTTGAGCATCTCTTCATGTACCTGTTGGTCATTTGTATATCTTCTTTGGAAAAATGTCTATTTAGTTCTTCTGCCTGTTTTGTAATTGGATTATTGTCATTTTATTTATTTGCTTGTCTGTTTGCTATTTAGTTGTATGAGTTTCTTATATACTTTTGATATTAACCCCTTATCAGGTACATGGTTTGCAGATATTTTCTCCCATTTCTTAATTTGCCTTTTTATTTTGTTGATTGTTTCTTTTGCTGTGCAGAAGCTTTCTAGTTTGATGTAGTCCTACTTGTTTATTTTTGCTTTTGTGTCTTGTGCTTTTTTGTCATATCAAAAACTTTTGCCAAGATGCATCTTGAGAAGCATTTTCCCTGTGCTTCGTTCTAGGAGTTTTATGGTTTCAGGTCTCATGTTTAAGTCTTCAACCTATTTCAAGCTAATTTTTGTGAGTGGTTTAAGATAGGGGTCCAATTTCATTATTCTGCTTGTGAATATACAGTTTTCTCAACACCATTTATTGAAGAGACTATCCTTTTTCCATTGAGTATTCCTGGCCTTTGTCAAATATTATCTTCAACTATCTTCTAAATTGAATAAAATAAAAGTGTTTTATATTTATGCTCATTTTTACCATTTTTAGTACTCCTCTTTACTTTGTATAAATCTAGTTTTTTATAGAACCAAAACTTCTGCCTGAAGAACTTCCTTTAATGCTTCTTCTAGCACAGTTCTGTTGGCAAAGAATTATCTCTGCAGTCATTGGTATGAAAAGAAAAAAACTTGTTTTGTCTTTACTTTTGAAAGGTAGTTTTATTGGGTGTACAATTCTGGATTGACAATTTCTATATCTTTAAACACTTTTAAGATGTCACTCCATTGCCTTCTGCTTTGCTATATTCTTATCTTTGTTTCTTTGCATGTAATGTTTCTCTTTTCTCTGCCTTCAAGATATTTTATTTTTCTTTGGTTTTAAGCAGTTTGACTCATATATGTGTGTGTGTGCGTATGTGTGTGTGTGTCCTCTGATTCTTAGATCTGTGGCTTGTTTTCTTCCTTTAATCTTGAAAAATACTCATTACCTTTTTAAATATGTCTTCTACCACACTCTGTCTCTCTTCTTTTAGGAGAAGGTGCATGATACATGCATATTAGGCCAACTGATATTGTACCACAGCTGTTGGATACTCTTTTCTCTTTCTCTCTTTCTCTCTTTTTTCTTTTCTTCTTTCCTTCCCTTCCTCTTTCTTCCTCCCTCCTGTTTTTCCTTCCCCTTTCTTCTTTCTTTCTCTCTTTCTTTCTTTCCCTCTCTCTCTGTTGCTTCTATTTACCTTTCATTTTGGATATTTTTATTTACCTATCTTCTCATTCACTGGTTATTTTTCAGTAGTATCTGGTCTTCTGATAAGTTCAGTGAAGGAAATCTTCATCTTTGATGGTTCTTTCTTTTTACTAGCATGTACTCAACTTTTAAAAAATAATTTCTTGGGCTTCCCTGGTGGCGCAGTGGTTGAGAGTCCGCCTGCTGATACAGGGGATGCGGGTTCGTGCCCCAGTCCAGGAGGATCCCACATGCCGCGGAGTGGCTGGGCCCGTGAGCCATGGCCACTGGGCCTGCTCATCCGGAGCCTGTGCTCCGCAACGAGAGAGGCCACAACAGTGAGAGGCCTGCATACCGCAAAAAAAATAGATAAATAAAAATAAATAAATAAACAATAATTTCTTTCTCTCTGCTATTATTTTTATCTGTTCCTGTATGTGATCTATCTTTCTCACTAGATACTTTAACATATTAATCATGACAATTTTAAAGACCCATCTGATTGTTCAAATATCTGAGTCATGCCTCTGGTTCTATTAATTGCTTTAACTATTGAAATGGATTTTTTCTTGTTTCGGTGTGTGTCTTATAGTTTTTGACTAAATGATTAACGTTGTTAAAAAGAAATATAGAATCTGAGATAAATAGCATATATGCCAGTAAATGGTAAAGCCCCCCTCCCCCCACCCTTCTTTACTTGCCTCTTTTTCAGTAAAGCTCTAGGTGTGGGGAGTGGATTTCCATAGCTGAGCTGGGCTTGGTAAAGCTGTTCCTGGTATAGCACAGGCTTCAGGTCTTCCAGTGTTTGGCTTCCATTAGCTTGTATTTAGTGTGGAACCTGGGAAATTGGAAGTTCTTTCTCAGTGTTCAAATTCTAGTCTCAGGTTTTGGTAGTCCCTGCCACTAGATTTCTCGTGGGGGTAGGGCATTTTACTTTCCTGGTCAGTTTTAGGCAGGTTTGTGTGCTTGGGTCTCTGTGGTTTGGCTTTTTCTCCATTCCTGCTCCTTTTTTCAGTATTCTTAGGCAGAGGTTTTCTACCTTTCCTGCAGTAATAGCAGATCTTTTTTGAAGAGTGTAGGGTGCTAGGTTCAAGGAGAAGGAGTTTTGCTTCTACTTGTAACTCAGCAAGAATGGATCTCTGGTTGTGTCCTTAGGATGATAGGCTCCCCTACCCCTTTCCAAGAGGCAGACAGGTTTTACATCTATTCCTACCTCAGAAGCAATGAATCTCTACTCATGCCCTGGGAGGAGAGAGTTTATTTCCCCACAATAGCAGATTAAGTCTTTTGTTTTGTAGGAAAGAACACTTCAGGGAAGTAGGCACAGCCTTAGCCTGGTCATTTGCAGCTGCTGTTCACCACCTTCACACCTGTGCCACTGGCGGGGCTCTACCTCATCACTTGCGCTGCCTCCATTTGTTTTGTAAGCCCCTGATGGAGGTCTGTGGAAAAGAGGGTATGAGTGAATGTGAACTCCCCTTGTGTCTCACTCTACCAGCTATTCTTAACTGAAATGCAGAGTCACACTTGGTATTAAGAATTTGTTAAATTTAGCTGATTTCTTTTTACCCACTTGTTTGGTGTATGTCTCATACTCTGCCTAAGGTGAATAAGTTTGTATGTCTTGGCTTCTTTTGGATGAGGCTTGTCCTTATTTAGAATTCAGCTTACTTGATTGTCTTGTGACTTCAGCTCTCTAATGAGCTCAAGAAAAATGATTATTTTGTATATTATATGGCTTTTCTCAGGGTTAGGGAAGGAGTGCTGTTTGGATCTTTCAACATCTTCAAGGAAAAGTGAGCTTTCAGCTAATGCCATTACAGTGGGAGGTGCATAACAAACTTTCACTATTTCCCTAGCCCCCTCCTCAAGCTTCTACTACCCTTTTATTTTACTGTCTTTCCAGTAGCTATGGAGCAACTGGCTCATAGTAAAGGTAGAGTAAGACTGTGGGCTGGGAAAGGCACTAAGTTTAAAATCACTTAAATTTATTTTATTAAAATTCTAAAGATATAATGTTTTCTTTGTCTTTTGAACAATATGGTAGATAGCTAGAGTATCAATCAAATAATAAATTAGACAAGCGTGAAAATAGAACAGATGGAAGAAAGCAGGAAAGATAGATGCTGACTCAAACTAACTTAGATGAGATAGAAGAGTTTGGGAAATGAAATTTCATCAGGTTAGGCAACTCTCTCTCTGTCATCACCTTGGCAAGTGTTAGAAAAAGGGGTAGTTTGATAGAATATGTCTCCAACAACAATATATAACAGCTTTGAAGATTAAGATATCTGATATCCATCTCCACAAATGTGGTGATATGTATAAGTGACATTTAGCCCTCTTAATAACATAAATAACTCTCACAAGCATGGAGCCAGATTTTCTGCTGAAAATGTAAGTTTTGGGTTTTACATGGATTTGTTAACTCTTTGCAACTAGACATGAAAGGCAATTGACTTTCCAGGCAATATACTAGAAATATGAATCCTATGTCTGTCAAACCTGTTTGAATTATGTCTTGTTTTGGATCTCTCTGCTAGATCATTTGGCAACTCCCCAACAATTTTTAAATCCTGTAATGCAAGACTCAGGTAAACATTAAACTCAGCCTGAAAGCAGAGATTCTGAATTGCAGCAGGAAGGCTGAGAAGGCTATATAGAGAGGAAAAGAGGGCGGTCCTACTTCTCTAAGAAGATCATATGCATGAGAACTTCAGGTTACTTTTCACACTGACTGGGACAGACTTCAGCTTCTTTTCTGGTAGCCACACTCAATCACTTCCCCTTCAGGTGTACTCCCTACTTACAACCCCTTCCATATAAAATGCTGGGACTACGTTATCATCACGCTTTCTATATTCTCATTTAGAAAGGTCTACTTGTGTTAGAGCAAAACAACTTCTATAAAAGAACCATCAATCCAAGAACACAGGTGTGAGCAACTTCTTCTTGGCAAAGTCTTTTTTAATCACCAAAATGTTCCAGAGAACTGATTCCTTTTCTAGGAATGTTCTGAATGTAGGCTCATAGGAAGAGTTCTGTGTCTTTAAAGTGGAAAGGATGTTATTGATCTTTTAGTCTATGCACTGGCTGAATATCCTTAGGAATCTCACTCAAGCTTTATTTTGATATATCTTGTTATAAACTGACCTAAACCAATCTGGATATACAAATATTTAGGCTTCTTTGGGTAGAAATCAATAGCCAATAGTTGTAAGCAGGAGAAGGTTATATACTGCTTTCGTGGCATCTTTCTAAGTAAAGAAAGCAAACTTTCTAAGTAATTAAAAATGAAATTCTTCTGCAAATATAGTCATTTAGTAGCCAGCATACACAAAACTGTCCTATAAACTCTACCACTCCTCAGCTTTATGTTTTTCCTTTAGGGTGCTAAGACTATACCTAGGATGAAAGATTCACTGGACAATGCAATATTATAGCAGTAGGATTCAGCTTACTACCTCGTCAGACTTGGGTCAACAGTAGTCTTCCAAACTAGTGTTTAGACAGAGGCCTCTGTAGTAATCAAACGTAGGGGTCCCTTCTTAAAGGGAAATGTTTGGTTAGACTTTTAAACTATAGTCTATGGCAGAGTAAATGTTTCTAAAATATTTTATATTTTTATTTTTTTATATTTGCCAATATAACATTTATTGATGTTTGGTATTTTATTTTCCTCTACTAGCATCTTTTATAAGAATAGAAGTGTATAAATTAAACGGTTTTTTGTAACCAGAAATACTTGCCACACGTTAACTCCTAAAAAGGCCCCAATTTTCTATTAATTTTTAAAAAATATTTTAGTCTCTATTATGAAAATCACTAATTTAAACAATAAAATCTATTTCTAAATTTATTTTGCTAATCTATAAATTCTATAGTGTTGACCAGCCAATAAAGACACCCAAAGCACTTGTAGTAGCCATTTCTGGTGTGTGTCTCTTTGATTCTGTCTTCACTCTTTCCCACGTCAAATTATTCATCCCTCTTTTTCAATAAATGTATTTCAATGAAAATAGTAAAGGCGCTGGATAATGTATACAGGGAAGGATGATGGGTGTCAGTCTAGGCAAAGGGAGATTGAGGTCAACTGTTCAGAGTGGGACTTCACTGGCTTCTGTGTGAAAACTGCACCTTTATATTTTTCCTAATAAATGAAAAAGTTCAGATTTTTATTATCTCTGAACAATCTATAGAGTTGTAAATACATTTTTCCTCGATATAAGGGAATATCCTGTATAAGCAGAAATAATGGTAATAGTTCTTCAGCCTAAAATTCCATTTGGAGGGAGAGGAGCTTAAAGTACTATTCAATTGTATAATTGTCTTCCACAGACCAACCTCCTTGAATCAGTCTCACAAAAAAGAAAAAATAAACAAAAAAACCCCCCAAAAGAAAAAAACCTTCAAAAGGAAAAAACAAAAAAACAAAAAAACAGACAAACAGCAAAAACAAAAAAATGAACTAGATCTGGAACTGTTTTGGTGCTTTATTTTAAAACAAGTGACCATATGAGGTCCTATGAAAGACTTGGTCTAAAGAGCCACTTTTAATTTTTTTCCTGGCCTCTATAAAAATTCAAATCAATTTCCTGTATGATCCACATCTACAAGGATATACAGAAGTTAAAAAAAAGAGAAAACACTCAAAGAAAGATTTAACTGTGTTCATTACACTAAACTTACATAAACCAGGATGTGCCTAAATCTATTCTGAAAGGATTTTCAGCATTAAAGGTTAAAACAAAAAGAAGCCTCTAGTTAACCTTCAATTAACCTTAGCTGCCTGGCACTTTCGTATTAATCAAGATTTTACTCTTCTCGCATTATTTTTATGACATTCAATTTTATTTGGTTTCTTCAATATATTTCTCAGAGGTAAAATAGCTCTATTTTATGGGTGAAAATCGAATCGAAACGTGGAAGGCTTCCTGGGTGACCTTCATAAAGTCATCTCCCTTAGGTTCTTTTCTTATTTTTAAAATGACAATAATGAGGTTTTCTCCACTGTGCTGTGGAAGAATGGAATAAAATTGTGCAGAGAAGGAGGATAGTGTTGAAAGGACTAAAAGTTTGGGGGCCAGATAGACGTAGTTTCCATCAGGTATGGGCTTTCAGACACTGGGCAAGGTATTAACTTCTTTGAGCTTCTGCTGCCTCATCAATAAAATAAAAATATAAATCCTAAATGGAACACTGCCATATTAGATAAATTAATGTATGTACAGGACTTGGTATATAAAACACACACAAAAAAATAGCTGGTATGTTCTGAATGACTGTGTCTTCCCAAAGTTCATATGTTAAATCCTAATGACCAATCCTAATACTGTTTGGAGGTGCGGTCTTTGGGAGGGTAAATTTTAATCTTTTAAAAAAATAATCCTGATCAGGAGTAAAGTTAGGATCTGCAGGGTCTCACCACACACTTTTTGTTTCTCTCAGAGAAACGGCAAAAGAATGTGGGTGTTAGGAGGGAAAGTCATAGTTATATTCTAAAGCAGTGATTTCCAAACCACTTTTCATCAAATTCACCTGGATAGCTCTTAAAAATTCCCAGATTCAGGATCCCAACCTCTGATTCAATAAATCTGAAATATATCAATGAAATTTGTGTTGTCCAGTGATGTTTTTGTAATTGTGGTAAAATACACATAACATAAAACTTACCATTTGAACCATTTTTAAGTGTAAAGTTCAGTGGCATTAGGTACATTCACATTTTCATGCAACTATTCCACCATCCATCTCCAGAACTCTATTCATCTTGCAAAACTGAAACTCTATACCTATGAAATAATAACTCTTCATTCATCCTTTCTCCAGGCCCTGGCAACTATTATTCTATTTTTTGTCTCTATGAATTTGATTACTCTAGCTATCTTATACAGGTGGAATCATAAAGTATTTGTTCTTTTGTGACTGGCTGACTCCACTTAGCATAATGTTTCCAAGATTCCTTCATGTCTTAGCACATGTCAGCATTTCCTTCCTGTTAAAGGCTAAATAATATTCCATTGTTTGTATATATTACACTTTGCTTGTCCATTCATCCATGATTGGACAATTCCCCAAGTGACTTTTTAAAAAATATAGAATTCTTTACAAATGTGTGTGTCATCCTTGCCCAGGTGCCATGCTAATCTCCAATTGTTCCAATTTTAGTATGCTGTTGCCAAGCTCAGAACTCCAAGTAGTTTTGGACAGTACCAATAAGGCAGTTTTTTTCAGCTGCACGTTGGTGGAACATTAAATCAATTTAATTGAGTGACCAGTATTTTACAAAGACACAGAATAGAAGAAAATAGAACAGTAAAAATGGTAATAATAAGTAAATGTGTTATTTCAAAAATTTTGTTTCTTAACTGTATGTGTTTGCTGCAAGGGAGGGTGGTGAGTGTGCCATGTCAGGACATGAAATATATTTCTTACAGCTGCTTTCAATCAAAAAGATGTGAAAACCACCTGTCTAAGGACCAGAATATAGAGTATGATTGTATGATAAGTAAGTTAACACAATGTTCTCAGCTTGAAAGTTGCTATAGAATTACAGTAGCCATGATTTTACTTTGAATGTATTCAAAATAAGAGAATGTGAAAAGAAAAAAAGATTGAGAAATGTCCTCTGTGAATTGATTTGGACTCCACAGTTCATCACAGAGGTCTGAATATTGCTTATTAATGAATCATTTTCATAACACTGTATCAGGAGTTATATATGAATTTGGTGTCTCGCTGATACACTAAGCTTTTATAGACTCCAGAAGTAAATAAAGAATTGCTAACGGCAGTAATGAAGAGGTGTGAATGCCACCAGCAATTCAGGGTTCTGTTCCAGCTCAGGAAACATACCACCAAAATCAAAATTAATTTTCCCCCTTTGGCATTTTTCTCAGCCATATGTGGTTTTTAAGTTATTGTGGTGACTTCTCTCACTTTATTGAAAATATACAGGTTGCATTTATCTAAGATAAATATGATTTTACTTAGTATGTTTGCTGAAATAATGGTATGCAATATGCATCAGAAAATAAGGCAATTATATAATAACTGTTTGTGAATTGTATTTGGTTCTGCCAGAATTTATGAAAGATATATGTTTAACAGATGTAAATGTTTATATTAGATCATATGGAACATAATGTCTTTTAAAGAAGTCTGGAACTCCTGTTCATCACCAGGAGAGTTATTTCTATGTTGCCTTAGATGTTCAGTATACTACTCCACCTCAGATCCTCTGTGAGTTGCCTGATGCTGACACTGGCATTATAATACAGGCAAACATGGTATTCCCAAGTAACCAAAGTTCATGTTTTGTTTTAACTCACAGGGAAGGTGGTGGAATAGATAAATGAATGGAAAGAGATGGTTATATGATAGATAGATGGATGATAGATGTTAATATATAAAAATAGTACAGTCTAAATATACAATTAAACTTTAAAAAATATAATAAATACACAGGCTTTCAAACATAATGAGAACTATATTCAGAATTATAATACTTACTAGTGTATAAGAACACTTTATATCATGTATCTTCATTGATCCTCAGAGCTATGTGAAAAAGACCAAACTGTACACATTTTACAAAAGAGAAACCAGATACTGACATTAACTGCCTTGACAACTCACAGGCCAGGGATGCATCAGAGGTAGGAATCAATTCCTGGGGACTGGCTTTTAGTCCAGGTATCATTCAACTAAACTGCTGTGTGAAGCAAGCAGAATTCTTCACTACCGTTTATTTTGTTTTTAAAATCACCCAATTTCAGGATGAGACACTTCTGGCCAATTAGTTAAGCTCTGATTAAAAAGTTATTGATAATTACCACAAACTACTAGATAAAAAAATACAGAGCAAAAATAATTTTATTCTTTCTTATTTTGTAGACATGTTAGTGGAGGTTCCCAAACCCAAGTAAGTCTTAGGATCAGCTACAGGGCTTTCGGACAACACAGGTTCCTGAGTAGCACCTAGACTTATGTGTTGCTCAGGAATCTCAGTCTTCCTAAAGGTCCACAGCTGATTGTGATGCTCAGGTAGGTTGGAGAACTGCTGCTTTAGAAAAATGCTTTGGAGTAATTTTGGTGAAAAACCTATCAGAAAAATCAAATAAAAGACAATACATGTTTTACTTACATACCATAGTCCACAAGTCTGAAGAAAATGCTGGTTTTGTATAACCAGAAGTTTATAGAAATCAGGAGACTTTTTGTTTGTTTGTTTAAGAAAAAGAAAACATAATTATGAAGACAAAATTACTTTTAAAAAGGAGTGTTTACTAAGAATGGGAAAAGTAATCATAACAGAAACATTTTACGAAAGCTTTAAACCACAAACATCTGCTTGACATAGTGCTGTGCTTAACAATATCCTGAAAATCCCTCTCTATTAGTTCATAAACATCTTCCTCATTCCTTTTAAATAAAAGAATGTCCATTGTGTGGATGTTCCATAGTTTATTCAACAACTATCTTATGGATGGCATTTAGGATGTTTTCAATATTTTTCAATGACAGTGAAAACAATCTTGTGCATACATATTTTCATATTATTAGAGATATATCTTCAGGAAAAATTCCTGGAAGTGGGATCACTGGGTCAAAATGTAAACACATGTGTAAGTGCTTTAGTTATTGCTGAATTTCATCCCCAAAGGGTTGTGTCAATTTTCTTTTGCACCAGCAATATGTGAGAGCGCCTGTGTCCCCACAGCCCTGCAAAAGAGTGTTGCTATTCTTTTTAATTTCTACCAATCTGACAGGTGAGGGGTGGCATCTTAGTGTAGTTTTAATTTGCATTTCTCATGTCTCATGTGTAAAGTGAGCCTTTATTCAGATGTTTAAATGTTATTTTTATAGATTTCTTGTGAATTGATTAGACATCTTTTTAAACAAAGGACTGAAATATTCTGCTTTTTCCCCCAAATGTGATAAATATACTATCAAATCCTGTATGCTGATTTTTAACTCCATAAAATACATTTCACAGTGACCATAAATAGTGCAATTATATAATTAGACTACCGATAATGGCTTGTTATTTTCTTACCGAATGATACATCTTAAAGGTATATATCTTAACTTTCATAATTCACAGAGCCAGTCCTAGGGAAGAAAAAAAAATGAACCAATTCCATCAATAGGCATAGGCAATTCTTAATTAAGAGTATTTGCTAAGCAGTCAATCCTAAGTAGTGACATTTATTACAATATTTTTAAAACTGTTTTACGTATTTGGCCATTCTAGTATCACCGTTTGAAATGACTTCTACAAAATCTAGATTTTTTGTAGTATTGTACTAACAGGGTCACAAAATAAATGTGTCACAAAATGCCATTCCAGTGTTCTGTAGTATTACCATTTACTTGTCTTTATTTAAAACTATTTTTTGTTTGCTATTTGTTAAAATAGTTTCAGTTCTAGTAATTGCATGTTTACTTTTGTGGGTACAAATGATGTTTTATGTTTTGTGGTGTGTGTGTGTGTGTATGTGCTATCAAGAACCTAAATGTTTTCAGTCACAGATATTACATTGGTCAAAACTGATCTTGGAAGATTGGTTGTGGAACATGGAAGAGTAATAGTAAAATACTTTTTGTCTTTGCACTTAGAATAGAAATGGCAGTATACTCTCTTTGCCCATTTGAAAAAACGTGTGGTGTCAAGCAAAGTTTTCTGCAATGCTCATCAAATGAAAAATCAAAGTGAATGATTTGAAGCAAGTTGTGTTTTTCTAGAAAGTATTCCACTGTCACAAAGACATGATGGTAATTTTCTAATAATCATAGTAAAGCTCCCCAGTTTTGTATTTTTATCTACTTTTTAAATTTCATAAATGTAATTCATTTTATTGGGCAGGCCAGAGTTGCTTTTGTTGCTCCTGAGTTGGAACTTTGATATGAGCAATTACTTTTATTTTCCTACTATTCTGATCAGCAATTAAAATATTTATTGAAGAAATCACTTGATCTATTCAAGTTGTTTATTTGATGAGAGTAATTTTTTGCTCATTTTGATCCATAATTTTTTATATAAGAAATAAAGATTTTGTAATGTCCTGCTGAAATGTAGTTCATTTACAAGGTCTTAATTTTCATTGTATTCAGCTATTCAAAAGTTCAACAGATTATTTCTTTGAAGTTTAAAATTTTTTCTTTATAAGATTTTTTCTTTTCTCAGCCCCATTGTATCTTCTACTTCAACCATAATTTGATGTATTAATTCACATTGATCTGAAAGATTAGAAAATAACAACATAGTTTCACTAAAAGTGTACAGAATATGAATATTTTTTCTTCAAAATGTAAATTAAATCAAATGCAAGAAAGTGAAAATTTCAAAGAATTTTTGTGTTTTCAAAGTAGCTCTTTACCACAAACTATTTAAAATCTCTATTAAAGTCAAAGACTAAATCATATTTAACGTGTATTAGAATTTTAAGTCAAAACAATTTTAACATCTGAATTTTAGAATTTAATTACAAAATTTACTCTGGTAAAATACTTTTATAAAAATGAAACTATTGGCAATTCTATTTTCCAAGGTAAAGAATCAGTATCTCCATATGCGTATGCAAAATTATAACTACATAAATTGTCTAATATTGCAAAATGTTTTTCAACCACTATGTGCACCTGTTGCAAATGTCATGTTAATTTGTCAGTAATTTCAGAAACATGATTTGGAACACCAAGAGAGGCTGAAAAATGGACATTTGGCACTGCTTGGACACTGATTTTTCATTATCTAGAGCATTCAAGCTCTCTGAGAAGAAGGGTAAATTTGTCTTTTCTTTCACCTGAGGGCAGCCACCACTCAACTCTTTCTGGTTCTCTGAAGCAGTGTCTATCCCCTGTGCCTGCAGCACAGCACTCACTCACGGAATTCAGGCCTAACAGCTTTTCGTTTTGAGGACATGGGGAAGAGATGTAGAGAAGCACTTCCCTGAGGTCTGAGCAGCATTAGTTGCAAGAATGGCGTTTTATGGTGGTACATTTCTGTTGTACATTGCAGTCACGGGCCTCCCTAAAGTGTAGGGCTCAAAGCAGGACCTCTTGCCTGGATTGAAGCCCAGTAATGGAGAATAAAGGGAAGAGAACATTCTCAAAATTATTTTGACTCCATATACTTGTCATAGGAGGTCTGGAAGAATTGCTCCTTCCTTTTCTGTGGAAGCTGCCTTTAATGGAACAGCAGGATTGTTCTCACCTGTCCATCTTCTCTCACTAGATTATATTCTTTTGGAAGATATGTGGGCATTTACTTTGAATATGTGAGAGGAAGAAATCACATTCAATAATCAATGTTTCTTTTTTTCAGATAATTAACACTGTAGTTTAGAACAAATATTTTATAGTATATTTTATTCGCTCAACAGAGCTACTTTCATGTCCTTGATCTAAAATGTTTATTAATTAGGCAATTTGTTTTACTTAGGGGTAAAAACAAAGAATTTAGTGATATTTTATCTCTTTCAAAAAGTTCCCTGGCCCTTTAAGTAAAAGCTGAAAGACTATTATTTTTAAAGAACTCTGAAGGGAGAAAACTTAAAAAATTAAAAAACCTTCTCTATTTAACATGTATTCAGGTATCAGCAACCTGAAAAGAAAGATTAAAGCCAGTTAATTATTCTCCCAGGTGCTTTACACAGTGGATTTGTTGGTTAGGTTAAAAAACCTGGCTGGAGCTCATTTCTTTCATGTCTTTCCTTTCTAGAACTTCAAACTCCTAGTTAAACAGTTTCCACGTTTGGTGATATTTACAAATGAGTCAGTGCTTAAGAGAATTGACTGATCTTAAGTGGGAATCAGATCTCCAAGAGATCTGTCATTTCCACATTCTTAGAAACTGCCAACTCACTGGGGCTCAGTCACTAATACATATAATTATTTTAAATTTCTAATAATGTTCCTAATTTGAAAAAGTTAAGAATTATTCAGAATCCAAATGTGTACAGAACATCATTGTCACATTACCAGGCTCCTGCTGACACACTGAGGGCAGGGAATTGAGGCAGCAATGGAACCTAGAGTTAATATTTCTGCTGCGCTACTAGACAGAGATCAGGCGGAGTCAGTCCTCCGAGCAGAAGCAGACTCAGGGCATAGCTATTTGTTCTGCTGCTCCAGAGGCTGGCAGACTGATCCTAATGTGGGCTGAATCTTCGTGGGATTCCTTGTGGTCCCTAAAGTTTAGGACAAAGCCCTTTATTAAGAAAATGGAGGAATATTTCATGGTATTGTGCCTGTCATTGTCTTGAGCTGTTACAAAGCTAAAAGTCTGTGACCTATTACTACTATAACAATAGTCTCCCATAAACCCACTGAATTTCCTCCAAATGTCGATTTGCAAGCCAAGAAGGAACTAAAGAGGCAACCAGTGAACCTGAGGTACATTTCAGAAGTAGCACGAAAGTGAAGGGTAGCAGAATATGCCATCCCAAAACATACCACTTTGGCATAAGGATTATATTGAGCTGAAAGTAATTGAGAAGCAGATACAAGAAAAGCTCTCTGCACTCCCTCTATTTACCTAAAAGCAGGACATACATTTGTAAAGTTGTCTCCACTCCCCTCTCTACCAGAAGGGACAGAAGTTAATCGATGAAGACAACCCTAGACTCTTATCAGCCCAGATACATCACCAGAGTAATCTACATAACAGACCTTGCTAAAACTAGCCCTTACCTACCATTGTTTTCCCAATGTATTTGTCTTCCCACAATTTGTTGATACTATATCAGCCCAGGTTCTAACCACCCTTTGAGTCACTCATCACTAAATGCTCCCATGTGTATGCAAGATGCACATGTTAATAAACTGTTTTTCTCTTATTAATCTGTCTTTTGAAGTCTAATTTACAGAGTCCTAGCTGGAGAACCTAAGGTGGCAGAGGAAAAAGAATTTTTTCCACTGTTATGAAAGGCTCAATAGGGTACTACTGATACATCTGAATATAGAAGAACTGGTCCAGTTCCTGACTCTGCCACTTAGCCATGTGATCACAGTCAATCACTCAGCCATTATGAGCTTGAGTTTCCTCATCTGTAAAATGGGAACTACAAGAGCTATTGACCTATCTGGCAGGATTATTGTGAAAGATGAGATTATGCACATAAGAATATTTTATAAACTTTAAGTGATAAGGTTAAGTGATTTTGCTTCCTCTCTGGAAGTTCCTTAAAGGCAGGAGTTATGGCTTATTCAATGTAAGGTAGCTTTATTGTTATAAGTAACTTTATCTTTGGCAATTCCAGTGTTTTGTTATCAATCAGACTCACTTTCTGGGACTACTGCACCTCTTTACCTTTGTGCTGGCTCTTCCCATCTCTCAAAATCTGCTTTTGAGAAATATACAACTCCAGCCTCTTGTATCTGCATCATAACACAGGCAGACTCAGGCTTGAGATGTGCTGGAAGTTCAGTGCACAGGTCACAGGGGAAGAAAAGGCTGAGCTGAACCTTTTCTAAGGAAAGTGACATAGCTATAGATGGTGAGTCAGGCCTGGAATGAGTATCCAGTGATTAAAAGAGAGTAGCAAATTAGCCTTGCTTCAAATTAATATGCGTTGAAGAAGGTTCCAGGTAATAGAATATCAAAGCCTGGTGTGACAGTGATAACATTGCCAGATGATCCATCAGCCAGAAGTGGGAGGTTTGCTTTAGGAACCAGGTCATAAGGGACCCTAAGTTTTTCATGGGCCAGAGTTTAATTTTCAGAGTGCAAAGTTAACTGAAACGTTTTATTTTTAACTTAATGTTTTGTACCATTGCTTCTTGTCAACATGTTCTTAAGTTTCTAAATTTAAAAACTTGCTGGTATTTTATATGTCTTTAAAGTATTCATGGTTGCCTCTTTTCATCAATAACTTTTCAAATTTAATGATTTTTCCCCTTGATTTTTATATTTTATAAATTAATATCCCCTGTCCATTCTCTTCCTATCTGTGTTTAGTTGAGAAATATCTTAACCTTTCTTCTTTTTTCTCACATTAATTTTTATGCATTGTTTTATAAGAGGCATATGGTTTGATTTTGCTTTTACCCACTGTGTAAAGTTCTTTTGTGGGGGTGGCTCAGCCTACTTGCAATTATTATTATATTTAATATTTTGGTCTTAATTTGCTCATCTTTTCAAATGCCATATACCTTATATCTTTATTTTTTTCTTTTTATGTATGGATTATGTTTTATTTGCTTTTACTTTCTTCTGTAACTTCAACAGCAAGCTCTGTGTTTTATAATTCTGAAAGAAGGAGCACCTTTGTGTATTACCAATTTCCACATTTCTATAATAATCAATCTCAAGGATTAAATGATACATTTAAAAATATTCCATAATGAAAATGAGGAATTGATTTCACTTTAGTTCCTTCTTACTCTCTCTCATTCTTCTACCATGACTTCCTTTCCTCACTTTTTAGTGTCTATTTATATAAATAGAACTCAGATGATTGGTAGAACATCATTCTTACATTACCTATCTTTTATTTTAAGAAATCCCTTGATATTTACTTTATCACCATATATTAAACTATTACTCAGTTTTAGCTCTATGTTTAACATGTTTCAGTGCTCATCACTCTCTTATCTTGCTCATCTTTCAGTAAGCTGGGATACACCTTCAAGAACTTTTTCTTTCAAGCAGGGCTGATAAGGGATCTATTTCCTGAATCTTTCTATATCTGAAAATGTGTCTATATTGTCTTAATCTATGAAGAGGAATTTAACTGCATATGAAATTCCTTGCCAAGAGATGTCTTTTTCTGCCTCAAATGTGAGTGCATATAATTTTATTTTCTTCTACATTTATTTTACTGAAGAAAAATTTGAAGTTTTCTTTCTTTTTTATGATAAGCAGTTTTTAAAGTATATTTTTCTTTTTTCTATTCACTTATTCAACAAATATTTATTGAGCAACTCATATATGCCAGGCTCTTTTTCTTGTCACTGGGGAAATGCTGCAGAATTAAGTCAACAAACATTCCTGTTCTTATGGGACTACATTTTTTTTCTCTTAAATGCTTGCATGATTTAACATTGTAATATTGTTTAATTTTCCATTCTTGGATGTATCTTGTTTGACCTATCTTTTCAATTTTCCTTGGACTAAAGCTAAGGTAGCTTTCTAAAAATGGCAAAAACAAATGTATTTTCAAACTCTGGACGGTTCTTTCTACTTATGCCTCAATTTTTCAAATTTCCTCCTTGGAAGGACCTAGGACTTCTGGTTACATCTTTATTCTTTACTATTAATGTCATCTTTCCTCTAAAAATTTTTATAAACTCTTCATGTGCTTTTTGTGTTCTAAGGACTCTACAAATTAACTACTTTACATAACTTATTAGATTTCTGAGTACCAACTTTACTATTCAATGTTCCATATTCAGGTTTTATTTCTGCTTACTGTAGTTTTAGTTTCATTGCAATTTTTCATTTCACATTGAACCTTCTTTTTATCTCTTCCTATTGCTTTTTATCCTCTGCTGATTCATTAGTGATTTCTGTCCCTTTAAATGTTGTTATTGAACTAAAATATATATACAGAAAAGTATATGTATCAAAAAATACATCCTGATGAATTTTTACATCATACACACACCTGTGAAACCAGCTCTAAGTGCAAGATTCAGAACATCACCAGCCTTCAGAAATACCCTTCGTGCTCTTTTCCAGTCACTATTCCCCTCAAAAGTCACTCTATGTAGCCTTTTAATTTGATGTTTTTTATTTCCTTATCATCTCTTCTTCTTTTTTTAATAGATTTTATGTCTTCTTGTATCCCAGGGAGGATGCAAAATATTATCCTAAAATTTTCTCCAGGTTCCTGCAGTCTTCAGAGATGTGCTCCTTTACTCAATTGTTGTGATGCTTTCTTTCCTTTTCATTAGTGTTTTATCATTGCCCCCCTCCTTATTTTAGGAAATGAGGAAACATCTATCCAAACTCACAGTTAGCTAAGATAAAGTATCTGGATTTCCCATGGCTTTTCTTATTAGGAAACTGCCTGCTGGTTAAATCCATTTCTCGTCATCATTGCTGATCATCAACAGAATCTAGCCATCCTTCATCTATTGTTTTTTTGCCCTACAGGGGTGAGATTCTCTCATTATTCCCACTGCCTTTCTGTGGTGCTATGAACTAATAAAGGACTCAAAACTTAGAATTTCTGCTTGTGCCCTGCAGCTCAGTTTTTAAAAATCCCACCTGCTGTGGTTTGCTTGTTGGGTCCACACCCATCAGGGTGTATTCTGCCCCCTTCTGCCTTCACTTTCTATATCACCCAGCTTGTACATCCACTCCACCAATTTGCAGTCTTGAAATTAATGTAGAATGATGAGGTTCCTGAAATAATAGTACTCTGGGCACTGCATTTTCACAAGATGACTAGAATTCCTATACACATTAAAGTTTGATTAGCAGTGACCTAGGAAACTTTTGAAAAATACTGGTGCCTCGCCTTATCCTCTAAGTTTTTTTAGAGAGAAACCACCTATTAGTGTTTTATTACTGCCATAACAAATTACCACAAACTTAGTGGCTTACAACAATACTGATTTATTATTTCATTGCTCTGTAGATCAGAAGCCCAGCAGGCTCAGTGGGCTCCTCTGCTCCAAGTCTGCAAGGCCTATGTGAAGTTGTGGGCAGGGCTGTGTTCCTTTCTGGAGGCTCTGGGGGGAGATGACTTCTGGGCTGATTCACATTGTTGGCAGAACTCATTTCCATGCAGCTGTGGAACTGAGGACCCTGTTTCTCTGCTGGCTGTGGCTGGGGATCATACTCAATTTCTAGGGGCCTCCTGCATTCCTTGGTTCTTGGCCTCGGTCCTCACAGCTGGTAATGATGGGTTGAGTCCTTCTGGTGCTTAAGTTCTTTCTGATCTCCATTTCTGCCTCATCTGTCCTGACTTCTCTTCTGCAGTGTATCTCTGACTCTTCTGCCTTCCTTATCTGCTTTTCAGGGCCCATGCAATGACATAGGAACACATGGATTATCCAGGATAATCTCTCTATTTTAAAATTAGTTGACTGGTAACTAGCCTTAATTTCATCTAAAAAATCTTTTTACAACCATACTTACATTAGTGTTTGATCAGATAACCAGGTCATGGGAATGTTGTGTGGATATATGTGTGTGTGTGTGTGTGTATGTATGTGGTTGGGGGCATCTTTAGAATTCTACCTACGTCAAGCCATCCCCAGGGGTTTCTAATGTGTAACCAGGGTTGAGAATCACTAGTACAAACCTTGGATTTCTGATCTATGAAGATAAGCAGTAGGTATTTCCCCACCTTTCTTTCAGGAATGTTGGAGTGCTTTGTTTTATGAAGTTAAAAAAAAGAATATATATATATATTCTGGTTTTTGTTTTGTTTTTTTTCTCAATTGACATTGGCTTTATTTTTGGAAGGAATGTCTCCAGATGTTCTTTGTAGATGTTTTCATTTGGACACCATCACAGACTATCTGTGTATGGGTGTAAGCCTAATGGAAGTTGGGGAGAGGCAGTTATCAGGCTAGCCTGGTACCAAATTAAGCCATAAATCTCCACTCCTTATTGAAGCTGAGATTTTACTACTTTAATTTTGATTTTCCATTTTTCAACCAAGAAAATCAGGACTTGAAGAGATTAAAGGCTTTTGCTAAGACACATGTATATCATGAAAGGAGTCATCTGGCCTGTTAAAACATCAGCCTTTAACATTTACCTTCTGGGGAAATGAGCTATATTTTGTGCAATCTACTTTTATTTATTTTCAATCTCTAATACATCATTTTAACTTGAAGGGGGGAAAATAAGTAATCTAGTCTAAAATATGCATTTCTGACAGAGCTTGTTAAATCCCTGTGAGAATAGGGGTGTTTGAAGGTGGTGAAGCCCTGTATGCGCTTTGCAGAGTCGTTATTAGCAAAAGAGGGAAAGGTGATGTTTGAATCCAGTGCAAAAGTTCAGGGTATTGAGAAGTAAGATTTCATAACCCAGGGTCAGGACTGAGATATTCTAAGTCTCTGGATCTTAGAGACAGTATTTTAAGAGAATTATGTGTATTTTTACTTTTTAAGATCTTTGGTAGAAAAATAAAGCCATTTTTCATGGTCCCCTTCTCCACTGGTAAGCCCTGTTTAAGTCATGATTGTCTCCATTTTTGCTGAACTACAAATTGGCATGAATAGTGCTAATTCTTTTTTTTTTTTTTTTTTTTTTTTTTTTTTTTTTTGCGGTAGGCGGGCCTCTCACTACTGTGGCCTCTCCCGTTGCGGAGCACAGGCTCCGGACGCACAGGCTCGGCGGCCATGGCTCACAGGCCCAGCCGCTCCGCGGCACGCGGGATCCTCCCGGACCAGGGCACGAACCCGTGTTCCCTGCATCGGCAGACGGACTCTCAACCTCTGCGCCACCAGGGAAGGCCCATGAATAGTGCTAATTCTTAATTATCAGTGGTAACAGGGAAAGAGGGAAATTTAGACATTTAAAATCTCTTGATAATACTTTTAGCTACACACACACAAAATTAAACTGTTCCCTTCATTCCTGGTTCTTTAGACCAGGCCTATTCACATGCCCAGCCTGCTTATAACTCACAAATGCTAGCTCATGACTTTGGAATAACTTAAGATACTTCTTCTGATTCTTTTATTTCTGGTTTATTTACCTTTACTCTTATCTCTATGACCCTGAAGTTTGATTTCACAATTTACTGTTATATTTCAACTTCTGGTCTCCCAAAGTTAAATGATCTTTCTGACCCTCTCTCTTGTCACCTTGGGCCTTGGCACTATTGCAGTTTTTATTTATTTATTTATTTATTTCTGTACGCGGGCCTCTCACTGTTGTGGCCTCTCCCATTGCGGAGCACAGGCTCCGGACACGCAGGCTCAGCGGCCATGGCTCACGGGCCCAGCCGCTCTGCGGCATGTGGGATCCTCCCGGACCGGGGCACAAACCCGCGTCCCCTGCATCGGCAGGCGGACTCTCAACCACTTGCGCCACCAGGGAAGCCCAGTTTTCACTTATTAATTTCTAATGCGTTAGTGTCTGTCTCTTATTTTCTTGGTGAGGACTTCAGACTCCACTTCTGATTGCAGAAGATCATCTCAGAACGGTGGCTTGGCTTGGCCAGCTTTAGCCACTGTTTGCAAAGTAAAAGTGAGGAGCTTGCTCAGTCATTACTGACCTGTCACTAGAATTAATAAAAGGGATCTGAAGTTTATCACTTTATTCCTGTTTACGCCTTCATTATTACACTTAGTTTAGAAAACAACAGTATGAATAATATCTATGTTGCATATTTGGCTATATTCTATCTCATAATTATAGAGATATATCCTAGGCTACCATTAGTACTGAATGCTAAAGTCACAATTTTAGAACTAAAAAGGGATTTTAGTGATTCAGTGACCTGGTCTAGTATTTGGTTCATGAGAGTTCCTTGAGATGCCCCACTCCTTAAGGAGCTACCACTGGAAGGTAAGGTAGGAGAAAGACAGGTAAATGAAGAGTGAACTAGGAGGGATGAAGAGCCCTCACTCCATTCCAATAGGAGCATCTCAGCTATTACCTCTTTTGCACATGTAAATTCCAAGAAAGATTTTTGTTTGAACAAAGGCTATCATGAATTAAAAATATTGACAACTATGGACCTAGTTTAATCCATCATTCTCCACTTGAGGAAATAGGACCCAAAGAAGATAAGTAGCTAAGATCATGAGAAGGCCAAAGTCTCTCAGCTCCTAGCCAGTACTCGTCTCACTGACCCACGAACTTCATTCTATCAAATGGTTTCCACAGGCAGTTGAATGATGGCAGTCATAATCCTCATGCTTCTCTGATAATAATAATATATGGAGTTCATATTTACAAATTGTTGAACAAATCTTCTAATTTCATGTTTATATAAGAAGCCCAGAGGCTTCCCTGGTGGCGCAGTGGTTGGGAGTCCGCCTGCCGATGTAGGGGACACGGGTTCATGCCCTGGTCCGGGAAGATCCCACATGCCACAGAGTGGCTGGGCCCGTGAGACATGGCCGCTGGGCCTGCGCATCCAGAGCCTGTGCTCCACAACGGGCGAGGCCACAACAGTGAGAGTCCCGCGTACCGCAAAAAAAAAAAAAAAAAAAAAAAAAAAAAAAAAAAAAGAAGCCCAGAGTATTTTTGTCAATTCTCAGAAATAACGTATATTTCACTGTTTCTCATTCCATAAAAATTTAGGTGCAAGGTGAAGAGAATACCAAGATAAAGGAAGTGTGTTTCCAGACTTTAAGTAGCTCCCTGTTTAATGACAGAATCTGTTTTGGAGGAAAAAAGTCACAGAACCTAAGAATCATAGACAAGGTTGTAGGCAGTTTAATATAATTTTCTTCAATACAATTTAATCAATTTAATACAATTTAAAAAACAAATATTGTTGCATGAATGAATGAATAATGTTAATATGCAATATTTCCACTTAGTTGATGACAATTTTTATAATTGTCTACAATAGCCTTAGACGTGAAAGTATAAATATTTTAGGTGGTAAATGCCAGGATTATATACATTTCCATTACTGGAAACTATATCATATTTTCTTTATTCAACTTTTTCTGCATTTCCTTAAAATATTTATGAAAAATAGCATTTGATTGCCTCCAAATTGCATCTCATACTTCCAAATATATGAGGCTTAATCTTGAGTCACTTGCTATCAATAGGTAATTTACGTAGTTAATTCCTAAGTACAGTAGATTCACTTGGTGAAAGTTTTGTATATATTTGTATATATTCATATATATTATAAGTATTGCTATTACACTAATTCTTTTACTAATTTAACAAATAATTTACTCAGATTTTGCTGCTTCCTATGCTAGGAACTAAGTTCTCTCTTCTCAAGGAGCTCACAACCTAGTTGCAAGTTCTTCTGTCCTATGTTTTCTTCTTCAGATGCAAATAATGAATTGTGCACTGGAAGAAATATGGTATCAACAAATTATAAATGTATTAATACATAATGAAAGAAAACACTCTCATTATAAAGCAAACATCATTCCAGAATAAAATACAACATGGATGCCTTTTGAATTAGAAAAGAAAATATGTTCTTTTGCTGTGCAAACATGTAGGGATAAACCCTACAAACTGATATAAGATATTTAAAGAGCCATTAAAAAGGTAACTATTATATAAAATGAAATCACATGTTGGATAGATTTACCAGTCACCAAGCTAAAGGTAAGAGCATCAGAATCTATAACTCAAAATGAAATCAACATATTTGCTTCTCAGTGAAGGTGGCAAAGGGAGCCTTAGTGACTCATTTGCAAACTTATACATAGTAATTTCTGTTTTCATATTTGCTCTTTCTCACCTCCCTAATGCATCATCATCTATATTGCCTCAAGGTAATCATGCACAGGAGACCACTTTGGGGGAAGTTATCAGGCCTCCAGTGAAGGGAATCAAACTGATCAAAGGAAAGGAAGTGATGCATTGAATTGTTTCATAATGACATTCATTTCTCAGTGACTTTCCACCATGCAATCTGATTTTTTTTTTTTAAATCAGCACAATGTGCAACTCTCTCACTGAGTGTGGGGAGAAAAAAGAAATGAGGTGTTAGCAAGGAGGCTTTCAACATGTCGCCTGGCCAGATTTTTAGGTCATGAGAGTTGAAATAATTTTGAGCCTTGATGCCCTGCACTGCTATTAAACACCAGTTAGTGGGTAGATGTGTCCTCAGCTGGCAGATGAAAAGGTCTAAAGTTCAGATTGTTTCAAGAAGTCATAATGAAGCCACAAGATCCATGTTCTTTATGAGAGAAATGCCAGCTCTGGAAAGTCTCTTAAACTGTAAAGGATACTTCATTACAAAGAAGAACTGGCTTAATATACTTTGCAAATGACTTCATAACATTCAATTTTGAGAATTATTTCCATTCTTTTATTCACAGTACATAGGGAAATTAGCTGAAATATTTATCTTTGCTCCTCTCTAAGTTTTATAGCACTAGTCAAAAACTAATTAGACTCTGGCAATTAAATCCTGCATGCATGCTTCTCTTTTTTTTCTCAAGGAGTTTTACTTGTTATGCAACTTCCTCTATTGCAGAGTGGCCTATTTAGCTTAAAGGACTTCAGGGTTTTTTTTTTTAATGTCAAGCTTATTCACTTTTTTTTCTTCAGTATTTGACAGGTACTTAGGAAAAGAGGAAATGGAGAGGGCCAATCACCAGAACAAGTAAGCATCTAATAAAACATTATCCACAGAATACTAGGAAGGAAGATTTCTCATCATGTCAGGTCACTAAACAGGTAGGAGCTCTCTCAGAGATGTCCCACACACCTTCTCTCTACCTGACAAGGCAAGGACTGCTGTGGGGCAAGATCAAGTATAATATTAATCTGTAAATTCAGGGCAAGTAGGTGTCCCTTCTCCCCTGACAAAGAGTTTCAAAGTGGGTATGTCTGCATGACTTGCTCCCCTTGTAGTTCTCCCTTTTGGAATTACTTCATCTTTTGTACGGTAGATAGGTCTTGGGCTACTTCCCAAAGGAGGGGACCTTTCTGTATTAGAAAGTCTCAGCAGTGTGAGAGTTAGTTTAACTGTTCTTAGCCCAAGAGAAAAATGCTTCCTTTCCTCTGATGCTTTTTTTTTCGTGGGGGGATTCCCTATGGCCATTTGTGTGGCAAGATCATCAGGGTCAAGATTAAAATGTGAGTCTGTCAGAGATCTTCCAAGGAGCCTCTTATTTATTTATTTATTTATTTATTTCACCTGGGTTTTAGACTAAAGGCCAAATATTTTCACTGTGACTTTCCAGTGATTTTGTTCATCTTACCGGAGCTGGGGGGTTCCACAGAATGGTTTGTGGTGATAGTCACAGGAAGATATTTTGAAGTAGTGGGTCTTCTGTTCAAATTTCCCATGGGAATCTGGTGGAGGAAGATACTTACTAAATATTGGAAACCTGGAATCCCAAACAGCTCTGACTTCTTCAGATATTTCAACAATATTAATTTTCCCACTTCAAAATAGGTGGAAACAATGAAAAAACATACTACCATAAACCACAGCTGGCACATGCTTGATTATTCTTAGAGTCAGTCTGTATCAGTGAGCTTAGGCCACTTGGTTATAAATACACATATATGTAGAAATTACATCTAAGTTTTATAATGAAACATATTAGGAAAGACAGAGAACACATTGACCCTGTTTTCTATTCTTTTTAATGTTTATTTTTATACTATTATTAAAGGTTACTTTCCATTTACAGTTATTACAAAATACTGGCCCTATTCTCTGTATTGTACAATACATCCTCGAGCCTACCTTATGTCCCTGTTTTCTGTATCTTTACAACCTAGTCATAGACATAACTGAAGATAAGAATAGAGAGAGGCTGAGAAGTTGGAGCTAGAAACATACTCAAGTTTAGACAGTGCAAATTTTTACTTCTTCATTTAATCATTAATCAAATATTTTGGTGCCTTCTCTTTCAAGGCACGACTTGATCCTGTGAATGTTGTAGAGATAAATCAGATATGGTTCAAGGAGTTACTTGTCTATAAAGGGAGTAAAATATTTACACAAATAATAAGACTACCATAAGGGAAATACAGATCAAGGACTGTGGAAGGAAGGAATTTGAACTAGGCCTTGAAAGCTGGGTCAAATAGAAAAGGGGCATTTAGTTAAAGACAATGTGTGTAGAGCCTATTTGTAAATGAATAGCATGAGTAAATGTTAGCACTTTTTGAAATTTAGGAAGATCTGTTTGGTTTTGTGTGGTAGGCAGATTCCGAGATGGCCACCAAGATTCCTGCTTCCTGGGTTCATGCCCCATATAATCCCCTCCTTAGAGTATGAAAGGAGCCTGCAAATATAGTAGTTGTCATTCTGTGATTAGGTTACTGACATGGGAAAGGATGAAGAGATTTTTTGCCAATGTAATTAAGGTTCTTAATTGGTTGACTTTGAGTTAATGTGCTGGTTTTCCTTTTTCACTTCCTTTTCCTTCTATTTTGACAGAGAAAGTTCAGTTTTCACCCATTCTGAGTCTTACTCTGGTAAACTGCCCTGAGGTGAAAATACTCTGAGGTGCCAAACAGAAAACAAAACAACTGTTTGAAATACTGTGGTCTGCCAGTAATTATGCCATGGTCAGTAGCAGTAGGATTCTCCATCTTTTCCCATCTTATACATATTTGGGTTAAGGCAAAGCTTGGCATTAGAAACAGAATATTATGGCCTGGGTCAAGGTGAAAGGAATTCAGAAATTGGCCAACAGAATTGATGATGGCTCATTTTGTTCAGAAAACTAGCTTCTTCCACCTCCTAAACCTTGTCAAATACTGCATTTCTCCGAGGATTGGTCCTGGTGGTGAGAATACTGACAGTTGTGGCATCTTTTTTCATCCAGCCAATAAACTTATGCCAGTGTTCAATATCTCTCTCTACCTTGGAATTAAAATAGTTAAGATTTGTAAAAAGCAAGGTGGTAAAGACCAATCTCTTGAGAGTGCTCTCGCTGCACTTTTGCCATTCTCCATCTTGAGAGCTTGGTAAGCGTTTTCATGTACCTGTGTTTCTCTCTGCATTTCAGGGGTGTATTCTGCATTATTTCAAAGAAAGAGAGAAAATGAAACTTTACTTCCAAAAGATTATTAAATATTTGAGAAAAGGAACACATATGGGAGGAAAATTGGTATGTTGTATTTCATTGAAAAGTTATTCAGAATCATAGAAGAGTATTGCCATCTACTTTGGCCAAAAAATTATCAGATTATTGAATACTTTAATATTTAATGTTTAATATTTTGTGGTCACAAGGAAAACTATATATCTAAAGAGACAGGTAGTTGTGGCAGCGACATATAATGAAATGATCAATAAAAGACTTTCAAGCATAAAACTACATTAGGATAAAATTCTGAGGGAGAATAATGGAGATATGAGTTTACGGAAAAAAGTGAGTGATGTAAAAATTCTGACTGTTAAAGAAGGTTATGTTTAAGTGCATTTTAAATGGGTTATGGTGATTATCAAATTATATTATTTAGATTTCATTGAATATATATACAGTAATATAATAATTATATAATAAACATTATTATAATGTTTATTAAAGACATAAATATTTAGAATTACATTTTTATAACAAGTTAAACTTGTAACAAAATTTTTTCAATACCAACTTAAAAATGTATAAGAAGGAGGAGCATCAAGATGGCGGAAGAGTAAGATGTGGAGATCACCTTCCTCCCCACAGATACATCAGAAATACATCTACACGTGGAACAACTCCTACAGAACTCCTCCTGAATGCTAGCAGAAGACCTCAGACCTCCCAAAAGGCAAGAAACTCCCCATGTACCCGGGTAGGGCAAAAGAAAAAAGAAAAAACAGAGGCAAAAGAATAGGGACGGGACCTGCACCAGTGGGAGGGAGCTGTGAAGGAGGAAAGGTTTCCACACACTAGAAGCCCCTTTGCGGGGGGAGACTGCGGGTGGCGGAGGGGGGAAGCTTTCCAGCCACGGAGGAGAGCACAGCAATAGGGGTGCGAAGGGCAAAGCGGAGAGATTCCCGCACAGAGGATGGGTGCCGACCAGCACTCACCAGCCCGAGAGGCTTGTCTGCTCACCCGCTGGGGCGGGCAGGGCTGGGAGCTGAGGCTCAGGCTTCGGAGTTCACATCCCAGGGAGAGGACTGGGTTTGGCGGCGTGAACACAGCCTGAAGGGGGCTAGTGCGCCACAGCTAGCCGGGAGGGAGTCCGGGAAAATGTCTGGACCTGCCGAAGAGGCAAGAGACTTTTTCTTGCCTCTTTGCTTCCTGGTGTGCGAGGAGATGGGATTAAGAGCGCTGCTTAAAGGAGCTCCAGAGGCAGGCGCGAGCCGTGGCTATCAGTGCGGACCCCAGAGGCGGGCATGAGACGCTAAGGCTGCTGCTGCCACCACCAAGAAGCCTGTGTGCAAGCACAGGTCACTATCCTCACCTACCCTCCCGGGGAGCCTGTGCAGCCCGCCACTGCCAGGGTCCCGTGATCCAGGGACAACTTCCCCGGGAGAATGCACGGCACGCCCCAGGCTGGTGCAACGTCATGTCGGCCTCTGCCGCTGCAGGCTCGCCCGCATCCATACCCCTCCCTCCCCACTGCCTGAGTGAGCCAGAGCCCCCCAATCAGCTGCTCCTTTAACCCCGTCCTGTCTGAGCGAAGAACAGACACCCTCAGGAGACCTACACACAGAGGCGGGGCCAAATCCAAAGCTGAACCCTGGGAGCTGTGCGAACAAAGAAGAAAAAGGGAAATCCCTCCCAGCAGCCTCAGGAGCAGCGGATTAAATCTCCACAATCAACTTGGTGTACCCTGCATCTGTGGAATACCTGAATAGACAACGAATCATCCCAAATTGAGGAGGTGGACTTTGGGAGCAATGATATATACATTTCCCCCCCTAATTCTCTTTTTGTGAGTGTGTATGTGAATGCTTCTGTGTGTGATTTTCTCTGTATAGCTTTGCTTTTACCATTTGTCCTATGGTTCTCTCTGTCCGTTTTTTCTTGTTTGTTTTTTGTAGTATAGTTTTTAGAGCTTGTTATCATCAGTGGATTTGTTTTTTGGTTTGGTTGCTCTCTTCTTTATTTCCTTCTTTTTTTTATTACTTAAAATTTTTTTTAATAATTATTTTTTATTTTAATAACTTTATTTTATCTTCTTCTTTCTTTCTTTCTTTCTCCTTTCTTTCTTTCTCTTTCTTTCTTTCTTTCTTTTTCTCCCTTTTATTCTGAGCCGTGGGGATGACAGGCTCTTGTGCTCCAGCCAGGCATCAGGGCTCTGCCTCTGAGGTGGGAGAGCCAAGTTCAGGATGTTGGTCCACAAGAGACCTCCCAGCTCCATGTAATATCAAATGGCAAAAATCTCCCAGAGATCTCCATCTCAACACCAAGACCCAGCTCCACTCAACAACCATCAAGCTACAGTGCTGGACACTCTATGCCAAACAACTAGCAAGACAGGAACACAACCCTACCCATTAGCAGAGAGGCTGCCTAAAATCATAATAAGGCCACAGACACCCCAAAACATACCACCAGACTTGGACCTACCCACCAGAAAGACAAGATCCAGCCTCATCCCCCAGAACACAGGCACTAGTCCCCTCCACCAGGAAGCCTACACAACCCACTGAACCAACCTTAGCCACTGGGGGCAGACACCAAAACAACAGGAGCTACAAACCTGCACCCTGCAAAAAGGAGACACCAGACACAGTAAGTTAAGCAAAATGAGAAGACAGAGAAACACACAGCAGATGAAGGAGCAAGGTAAAAACCCACCAGAACTAACAAATGAAGAGGAAATAGGCAGTGTACCTGAAAAAGAATTCAGAATAATGATAGTAAAGATCATCCAAATCTTGGAAATAGAATGAAGAAAATACAAGAAATGTTTAACAAGGACCTATAAGAACTAAGGGGCAAACAAACAGTGATGAACAACACAATAAATGAAATTAAAAATTCTCTAGAAGGGATCAGTAGCAGAATAACTGAGGCAGAAGAATGGATAAATGACCTGGAAAATAAAATAGTGGAAATAACTACTGCAGAGCAGAATAAAGAAAAAAGAATATAAATAATTGAAGACAGGCTTAGAGACCTCTGGGACAACATTAAATGTACCAACATTCAAATTATAGGGGTCCCAGAAGAAGAAGAGAAAAGGAAGGGGACTGAGAAAGTGTTTGAAGAGATTATCATTGAAAACTTCCCTAATATGGTGAAGGAAATAGTTAATCAAGGCCAGGAAGCACAGAGACTCCCATACAGGGAAAATCTAAGGAGAAACACTCAAAGACACATATTAATCAAACTATCAAAAATTAAATACAAAGAAAGAATATTAAAAGCAGCAAGGGAAAAAGAACAAATAACACACAAGGGAATCCCCATAAGGTTAACAGCTGATCTTTCAGCAGAAACTCTGCAAGCCAGAAGGGAGTGGCAGGACATATTTAAAGTGATGAAAGGGAAAAACCTACAACCAAGATTACTCTACCCAGCAAGGATCTCATTCAGATTTGACGGAGAAATTAAAACATTTTACAGACAAGCAAAAGCTAAGAGAATTCAGCATGACCAAACCAGCTTTACAACAAATGCTAAAGGAACTTCTCTAGGCAGGAAACACAAGACAAGGAAAAGATCTACACTAACAAACCCAAAACAATTAAGAAAATGGTAATAGGAACATACATATCGATAATTACCTTAAATGTAATGGATTAAATGCTCCAACCAAAAGACATAGACTGGGTTTATGGATATAAAAAACAAGACCCGTATATATGCTGTCTACAAGAGACCCACTTCAGACCTAGGGACACATACAGACTGAAAGTGAGGGGATGGAAAAAGATATTCCATGCAAATAGAAATCAAAAGAAAGCTGGAGTAGCAATTCTCATATCAGACAAAATAGACTTTAAGACAAAGACTACTACAAGAGACAAAGAAGGGCACTACACAATGATCAAGGAAACAATCCAAGAATAAGATATAACAATTGTAAATATTTATGCACCCAACATAGGAGCACTTCAATACATAAGGAAAACTAATAGCCATGAAAAGGGAAATTGACAATAACACAATCATAGATGATCTGTCCAGTGGTGAAAGTGGAATTTAACACCCCACTTTCACCACTGGACTGATCATCCAAAATTAAAATAAATAAGGAAAAATAAGCTTTCAATGGTACATTAAACAAGATGGACCTAATTGATGTTTATAGGACATTCCATCCAAAAACAACAGAATAAACTTTCTTCTCAAGTGCTAATGGAACATTCTCCGGGATAGATCATATCTGGGGTCACAAATTAAGCCTTGGTAAATTTAAGAAAATTGAAGTCGTATCAAGTATCTTTTCTGACCAAAACATTATGAGACTAGATATCAATTACAGGAAAAACTCTGTAAAAAATAGAAACACAATACACTATGTAATAACCAAGAGATCACTGAACAAATCAAAGGGAAAATCAAAAAATACCTAGAAACAAATGACAATGAAAATACGATGACCCAAAACGTATAGGATGCAGCAAAAGCAGTTCTAAGGGCTTCCCTGGTGGCGCAGTGGTTGAGAGTCCGCCTGCCGATGCAGGAGACACGGGTTCGTGCTCCGGTTCGGGAAGATCCCACATGCTGCAGAGCGGCTAGGCCCATGAGCCGTGGCTGCTGAGCCTGCGCGTCCGGAGCCTGTGCTCCACAAAGGGAGAGGCCACAACAGTGAGAGAGGCCCGCATACCGCAAAAAAAAAAAAAAAAAAAAAAAAAAGCAGTTCTAAGAGGGAAGTTTATAGCAATACAATCCTACCTTAAGAAACAAGAAACATCTCAAATAAACAACCTAACCTGACACCTAAAGCAATTAGAGAAAGAAGAACAAAATAACCCCAAAGTTAGCAGAAGGAAAGAAATCATAAAGATCAGATCAGGAATAAATGAAAAAGAACTGAAGGAAACGATAGCAAAGATCAATAAAACTAAATGCTGGCTCTTTGAGAAGATAAAGAAAATTGATAAACCATTAGCCAGACTCATCAAGAAAAAAAGGGAGAAGACTCAAGCCAGTAGAATTAGAGGTGAAAAAGGAGAAGTAACAACTGACACTGCAGAAATACCAAGGATCATGAGAGATTACTACAAGCAAATATTTGCCAATAAAATGGACAAACTGGAAGAAATGGACAAATTCTTAGAAATGCACAACCTTCCAATACAGAACCAGGAAGAAATAGAAAATATGAACAGACCAATCACAAGCACTGAAATTGAAACTGTGATTAAAAATCTTCTAACAAACAAATGCCCAGGACCAGACGGCTTCACAGGTGAATTCTATCAAACATTTAGAGAAGAGCTAACACCTATCCTTCTCAAACTCTTTCAAAACATAGCAGAGGGAGGAACACTCCCAAACTCATTCTACGAGGCCACCATCACCCTGATACCAAAAGCAGAAAAAGCTGTCACAAAGAAAGAAAACTACAGGCCAATATCACGGATGAATATAGATGCAAAAATCCTCAACAAAATACTAGCAAACAGAATCCAACAGCACATTAAAAGGATCATACACCATGATCAAATGGGGTTTATCCCAGGAATGCAAGGATTCTTTAATATATGCAAATCAATCAATGTGATATACCATATTAACAAATTGAAGGAGAAAAACCATATGATCATCTCAATAGATGCAGAGATAGCTTTTGACAAAATTCAACACCGATTTCTGATAAAAACCCTCTAGAAAGTAGGCATAGAGGGAACTTACCTCAACATAATAAAGGCCATATCTGACAAACCCACAACCAACATCGTCCTCAATGGTGAAAAACTGAAACCATTTCCACTAAGATCAGGAACAAGACAAGGTTGCCCACTCTCACCACTATTATTCAACATAGTTTTGGAAGTTTTAGCCACAGCAATCAGAGAAGAAAAATAAAAGGAATCCAAATTGGAAAAGAAGAAGTAAAGCTGTCACTGTTTGCAGATGACATGATACTATACATAGAGAATCCTAAAGATGCTACCAGAAAACTACTAGAGGTAATCAATGAATTTGGTAAAGTAGCAGGATACAAAATTAATGCACAGAAATCTCTTGCATTCCTATACACTAATGATGAAAAATAAAGTGAAATTAAGAAAACACTCCCATTTACCATTGCAACAAAAAGAATAAAATATCTAGGAACAAACCTACATAAGGAGACAAAAACCTTCATGCAGAAAATTATAAGACACTGATGAAAGAAATTAAAGATGAAACAAACAGATGGAGAGATATACCATGTTTTTGGATGGAAGAATTAAGATTGTGAAAATGACTATACTACCCAAAGCAATCTACAGATTCAATGCAATCCCTATCAAACTACCACTGGCATTTTTCACAGAACTAGAACAAAAAATTTCACAATTGGTAGGGAAACACAAAAGACCCTGAATAGCCAAAGCAATCTTGAGAAAGAAAAACAGATCTGGAGGAATCAGGCTCCCTGTCTTCAGACTATACTACAAAGCTACAGTAATCAAGACAGTATGGTACTGGCACCAAAACAGAAATATAGATCAATGGAACAGGATAGAAAGCCCAGAGGTAAACCCACACACATATGGTCACCTTATATTTGATAAAGTATGCAAGAATATAAAGTGGAGAAAAGACAGCCTCTTCAATAAGTGACGCTGGGAAAACTCGACAGCTACATGTAAAAGAATTAAATTGTAGCACTCCCTAACACCATATACAAAAATAAACTCAAAATGGATTAAAGACCTAAATGTAAGGCCAGACACTATCAAACTCTTAGAGGAAAACATAGGCAGAACACTCTATGACATAAGTCACAGCAAGATCCTTTTTGACCCACCTCCTAGAGAAATGGAAATAAAAACAAAAATAAACAAATATTTGCAAATGAAGGAAATGACAAAGGATTAATCTCTAAAATTTACAGGCAGCTCATGCAGGTCAATATCAAAAAAACAAACAACCCAATCCAATATTGGGCAGAAGACCTAAATAGATATTTTTGCAAAGAAGATATACAGATTGCCAACAAACACATGAAAGAATGCTCAAAATCATTAATCATTAGAGAAATGCAAATCAAAACTACAATGAGATATCATCTCACACCTGTCAGAATGGCCATCATCAAAAATCTACAAATGATAAATGATGGAGAGGGTGTGGAGAAAAGGGAACACTCTTGCACTGCTGATGGGAATGTGAATTGGTACAGCCACTATGGAGAACAGTATGGATGTTCCTTAAAAAACTAAAAATAGAACTACCATACAACCCAGCAATCCCACTACTGGGCATATACCCTGAGAAAACCATAATTTAAAAATAGTCATGTACCACAATGTTCATCGCAGCTCTATTTACAATAGCCAGGATATAGAAGCAACCTAAGTGTCCATCAACAGATGAATGGATAAAGAAGATATGACACATATATACAATGGAATATTACTCAGCCATAAAATAACAAAATTGAGTTATTTGTAGTGAGGTGGATGGACCTAGAGTCTGTCATATGGAGTGAAGTAAGTCAGAAAGAGAAGAACAAATACCGTATGCTTGCATATATATATGGAATCTAAAAAAAAAAAAGGTCATGAAGAACCTAGTGGCAAGAGAGGAATAAAGACACAGACCTACTAGAGAATGGATTGAGGATGCGGGGAGGGGGATGGGTAAGCTGGGGCAAAGTGAGAGAGTGGCATGGACATATATACACTACCAAATGTACAATAGATAGCTAGTGGGAAGCAGCCGCATAGCACAGTTAGATCAGCTCGGTGCTTTATGACCACCTAGAGGGGCAGGATAGGGAGGGTGGGAGGGAGGGAGATGCAAGAGGGAAGAGATATTGTGATACATGTATATGTATAACTGCTTCAGTTTGTTATAAAGCAGAAATTAAGACACCATTTTAAAGCAATTATATTCCAATAAAGATGTTTAAAAAATGTATGAGAATATACATGTTTTTATAACACTCTTCTAGAGGATCTGTGAACAGAAATTTCAAGACCAAAGGTGAGAGAGACAATGTTGGAAAGGTAATTTAGTGCTTAATTTAGCGTGCTGGGGAAAAGCATAGAAATTGTATTCAGTAAGCAAGAGTGAGCGGAAGACAGTTTGAGAAATGTAGTGATAGTTTTCATTTAGGACACCCTGACTGAGTCCCTCATAGGTGCCCTACTCTCTGTAAGGCTCTGTGATCAGTGCTGTGCTTCAGGAGAATCTGGGTGATGTACAAATCAAACTTCATAATATAAGTAAATGTTTCACTATTGAATTGTTTTGGGATAATAAATTTTAGAGTCATTTTCTATTGACTATATGTTTGATTACCCCTATGGGTGTATCCAGCCGTTCTGAGCAACATTGAGGGCAATATTAAAGGCAAGTGCCATCCCAGGCCAACTTACCCAGGGAACCAGAGGAGTTAATGAGTACCCATTTACCCCAGTCCTGAATTTCTGGACACCCAAGCAGATAAGTAGAAGAGGCTAGATGTGGAGGAAAAAAACCCCAAAACTGTGTAACTCTGTTCCCATACTGACTTGACCACAATCAATGGAAAAACCAAGAGGTCACTAGTCCCCAGAGCTGAATGTTTATATTAACCCTTTTATACAGATGTCAAATTCTTATCCTTCATTATGTCATTCTTTGTGGCACAAACCTTTCCTCCACTTTTCCCTAGATCTTTTATCAAGGTGTTTACTAGATCAAGTATCTTACTGCCTCTTATTATGTGTTCATTTATTTGCATGTGTTCTTTTCTCATTATAATATCACAAATATTCTTCATCATAATGGATAAAGATCCCCATTGTCACTATCCTGGGAGGATAACATGAGCAGTTCATCTTCAGTTGGACTTTATGCTTCAAGAGATAAAATTTATGTGCTTAACTTTTCCTACTTTTATGATTGCAAACATTCTATGGTGTAACCTTCCTTATTCCGACTCGCTCTCCAACAGGTCTTATTAACATGTAACCTAGAATTCACTTTTACAAAATCTGTATTCGCCAAACCCCTTTCTCCTTTATCCAGTAATGAATTCACCTTTTGATAAAGGTGAATTATCATTTTCCAATTCTGTAAAATGAAGATGACTATAGTAACAATCAGCCAATTTATTAGAATGTGATCTACTCATCCTATCACTTTAAGAAGAGCTATACTGGTCAAGATCAAAGGAGGGATTTGGAAAGGCCTGCCAGTGAAGGCAAGTGGAAGCTGGGTTTCTCCATGAAAAATGAGATAAATAAGTACAGTTCCCTTGGGTGATTTTCAAGGGTATGTTGCTACTCCCCATCGACCTAGAACCAAACCATGCACCTAGAGGTTTGAAAACAGCTGAGATCCTCTAAGGAAAAAAAATGTTATTTTTTTATGCAGTGGTATCTTTCTCCCCAAATTCTATTTGTGCTTTAATATTGCAAAATGTTAAAGCATGGCTGACTCTTTAAATGTGGGTAAAAGATCTACTACTTATATAGGTCAGGGCTATTTCCTACACTGGATGATTTATGATGCTTGATAGATTGGTTGCTCTCTGGCAGGCCCTCATTTGTCTCTTAATTTAACATGAGGCTAATCAAATATTGGTGTGTACCTATAAAAAGACTTCATCAAAGTTTGTAACTTGGTCACATTCAGCTTAGTAAGATGGAATTCTGTAGCATAATTGGTTTGTTTCATCACAATTAGATATTCTTCAGAAATTTTCAGTGTTATTTGTTGTTCACCTTTCTATTTAAAGATGCACTGATTGCCTTGTTTGGGGTTGTGTGCCTAGATATTCAGAAAACAAAAAGAAAGAATAAGGTTATTATCACAATCGAGTCACCATTTACTGCTTCGAGTATCGTTTTCTGACATTGAGATCCTAAAAGGATTGCCACACAGGATATAACTATATTATACACGTGTGGGTGCTTTAAAAGAGGTGTCTATGCTTCACACAAAGACAGTTTAAAATAACGGCTTATTAAAGGAAAATGCAACTTTTAGCAGAGTGCGTTGTATATAGCTGCAGATTTATATAACCTTTATTTTTCCTTGATGATACTAAGTAATGGATTGTATAGTATATATTTTGATGCTTCTGTTAAGAAGATAGATTTGACTTATTCTCAGTTACTAGTTCCCTAAAGTTTTATAGCATAATCTTCATTAGAAAACTGGAAAAGCTAGTTACACTTGATATATCTTTGTCATACCAAAATCTGTTTGCTCTCATAAAATGGACTTGTCTTCCTGTTTCATATTTAATTTTGTGCATATTGTGGATCAAAGTTTTGCATTTTAATTGCCTAGTTATAATAGTTGATTGACTAAATAAATTCTCCCCCAAAATCCATCCCACTAATTACCTACTTTCCCGTTTGTATAAAAGTGTATACACTCATGTTGCTGTATGAATACAAAAAGATCTACTTTCTACCCATCTGACATAAATTTGCAGCAAATATAGTTGAGTGAAGATTACAATAAATATTTTATTTTCTAATTCTAAAATTTAATTTGTCATTTGAAGAAGAAACATTTTGGAATGGATTTCCTTACAGACTTAATTAGGGAAAAAAGCCCAGGATTTAAAAAGAAATGTCAAATAATAAATTAAACCTTAAAAATTGATCAGTAACAATTATTTATTATTAATTATTTAAGAAAAATTTTCTTCAAACTATAGGAGAAATTTTATGAATGGAAAAAATTGTCAAATTCCAATATAATGTGATGTAGGATGACACATACATTAGATATACATTAGAATGAAATTTTATTATAATGCACGTAATGTTGAAAATTATACCAATAATTCTTGGATGCATGTGTTGAAACTGGATTTATCAAATGCAAAGGAAATCTCAAAGTCAAAGATGGTATGCAAGGAGAGAAAATAGTTTTGGTACCCTATTATGATTTTTTTCATTGGGTCCTAGAATCTTCTGGAGGGGCATATCAGGATGGAAGAGGGAAGGAGACTTAAGAGCAATTGCTGCTTGTCCCAGGTAATAGATGATTACTTAATCCTTTCTTAAAAAAATAAAAGAAGAAGAGCATGTTGCTCTTAATTAAAGAAGACCCTTTCTTGTAGATATAAACCAACATTTTCCTGTTGTGGTCAGAACTATGTTTTATGTATGTATGTTAACTATGTATTTCCCCCCAAATTTTGAATTATAAGGGTACACAGACAGCGTAAGATAAAGTTAGAAGTAGGTGCAATTTTTATTTTATCTACTTCTGTACTATTTGAAAATTCAGCAAGAAACAAATATTACCTTTATAACCAGTAAAAATAAAGATAGTAGCATTTCTAAGAAATAAAAATAGTAATTGCTGCTTAATGGAAAAATGGACCTTTAAGCACAGGCTAGCTGAACTTTCCTCTCTTCTGTGCTGAAATGAAATAATATACCATTTGTTATTTTCTCTAGAGATAGCAAATGGTCCATGGACAGAGAGCAAACACTCCTTTCACAGTCGTATTCATTGTAAACAGATGCAGAAAATATTTATTACAGATCACACCTGCGTAATGTTTTATTTTTGTTAATTTTTTTTTTAAAATTAAGCAGTAAATACTACTGGTGAACTCGTTGTTTTATAGTGACTAGTAGCACTTTGTGGGTAAGAGTATTTTCTTTTAGAAACCTAAGTATGTTTCTAAACCTAAGTATGTCATATATTTTTTTTTAGTTAGAAAAATATCGCCAATGAATTTATGTTCTAAATAATAAAATAGCTGTCTCATTCTTTTCCTGTGGATTGACATTTTGGAATTATCATCATCAAATAAAGACATAACAATGTAATTTTCATATTTTCTTCTGCAATTATTTGAATGTATGGCATTTGCAGATGGATTAGCTTGTGAATAGATTACACACAAATATTCTAAAATAGCTACTTTTCTTATGTGTGGATTATTTCAATATTTCTTAGTCTTTTTATGTCACATAGCCTGCTAGGTGAATTAATGTCCACAGATTTTGGTGTGTGAGTGATTGATTTTAGGGGCTTATGTTCTGGGCAAAAATTCGAATTTTTGGAAATAAGACAGATAATTAAATATACCTAGTTATTTTTATATTTAATACAAATATAAAAGCTTTACTACTTAAAAGCATAACTTCCTTTTAAGGAATATGGGTCCTTAAATAAAATCTAAATGTCATAGCTGACTGGGCTGCTAATAGAACCCCTTCATGTAAATACTTGAGTCAGTTTGGGATATTCAAAGGTGTTCCTGGAGCTAAGTTCAAAAGATGGGTTCAAAGAAAGATGAATATTATAGTGAGGAGAAGCTGGATTTAGGAGCAGTCTGGGAGGGAAGGAATGGGCAAAGGAGAGAGGAATGAGGACTAAGAGAGAGGGGAGCCAGCAATATCACAAAAGCCTATATGCTCTATGGGGTCATTTATCTGATAGAAAATTCCCAGTTATTGGCTAAATTAAAGGGCTTCTGGAACAGGAAAATCTAATGTTCAATCTTCAGTTCTTGGCCTTGTGTAGGTAAATCCCACTTTGATCCATTATCATTTTATAATAACTTATGTTCACACAAAAACTTCCTATGAGTTATGTTTGTTTGCTTGTTAGCTTCCTTTTTTACTAATGACCATGATCAAGTGCCCTGATGTGTTGATACAATGAAGAAAAGGTATAGCACACACAAGACTGCCAGACAGTTCTTAAAGTAATTCTGTAGAAGCAAGGGCTAGGGTTAGAGGTGTCCATGAGAAACAAGCTCCCTAGAAGTTTGCAGAAATCTTTGGTGGGACATTAGTCTTCTCTCAAGCCACCAACAGGGAAAGGGCTTGAGGAAATCACCATTTCTTTTAAAAAGTCTGGCAAATGTAGTTGATACTTGTGTTTCATAAGTACTTAAAATCATAAGGAATCATGACATAAACAGGTTTATGGAGTTTGAATTCTACTCTCTGCAGAAGCTTCAAAAATCACTCATAGAAACCTTCCAAAACTGCTGTCTTGGCATCTCATGTTAGTACTTTTCCTATTTGAAGTATGCATTCCTTCATCTGTTTGTTAAATAACTATTATGAACCTACCCTACACGAGACACTGTGTTAGGCCCTGGAAATGAAACACAAATAAGTTGTTGCTATCCTCATAACGTTCATGGTCAATTTAAGAGAAAAACATGTACATAATTATAATGCAATGTGACAGAATATAAATAGAGATATGAAAAGTTTTAGTAGGATTCAGGAAATAGAAAGTAATTGTTGCTGGGACCATTGGCAAAATCTTCTTCAGGTTAAAGGTTAAATTTAAGGGAGACTTCAGGTTCAAGTTGAGGGACTGAGCGCATACCTTTAGCACTAATCTGTTCTCAAATCTCATTGAAGTGACGTAAGAAATCCACAGTAATTCTGAAGAACTGGGAAGGATGCCATCAGTAGATCACAAACTCTGAAAGAATTAGAAAAGAAAAACAGATGTGTTAGGATTGATTTTTGAGGGAGCTGTAATAGTTGAAAGACAGTACTGGAAAAGTGAGTGACTGTTGCTTTTCCTAAGAGAACAGTGAGAAACTAAGATTAGAGTAAAGTCTGCTGTTAAGCACAGGAAAATTGGCAGGTAAACCACTGAAAGATTTTTAGTTCACCATTCTTTCCGGAGTGTCTAGATTAGATTTTGCCTCCAGATTAGAGCTAGCAAATATAGATCTCTAAATAAAATAGAGTTTGCAAAAGTGGACTCCCTGTCTGGGCATTAGGGCTGGAGAACTAATCAGGACTGGTAACTCGTGGCTTTTAGAATTCATGTCAAGAAAGTGTCTTGAGCATGAAAGGAAGCTCATCTCTGTATGTTCCCTTTCCCTCCTGCCATAGTGCTCATGCAACTTTGAGGCATATTCACTGACAAGAGAAAAATGATTCTTCACAAGTGTTAAGGAAACATAGGCTATTAAACTGATTAATTCTAGATGTTCATAAGTAAAATGAAGAGATAAGCAAAAATCACTTGAAGGGAAAGGAGGTAGTAATGTAAACAAATAAAAGATCTAATCTCTGAAAAAATAGTTAATGCAGGAAACAAAACCTTAAATAAGTCTATTTAATATTCTTGCAGTGTTTTATTGAGCTTTTATATCATCCATAGAGCAAGAATAGGCTGCTGATATGAAAGTGGGGAGGAAAATTGGAGAATAGAAAAACTTTTGGGAAATGTAAAACATATTATTATTTAAAGAGGTCAATAGAAGTTTGAATTGCAAAAGGGACATGGCTGACAGCTAAACTATTAATCTGGAAGCGAATGTATTGAGTACTAGTGTAATAATAAACATGTTAAATTTATGGAAAAAGAGACAAAGGACAGATCTAAAATATCTGATATCAGTTTAATAGACATTCTAGAAGAAAATATGTAAGGAAAAAAATAGTATATTAGAAGAAAATTTGCCTACATTGAAGAAATTCAAGTCTTTTTTCAAACTGAAAGAGCTCTTCAAACATTTTAAGATAACATTGTTAAAGAGGAAAATAAGACACAAATCTGATAAATATTGGTAAAATTTTTGAATTCCAAAGTGCAGAGAAAATCTAAGAGAAAGAGGAAAGAACAAATGAATTCTTATTTGTTAAACTGAATGCTAAAGGATTATGGAGTAATGTCTACAATTTAATAAGAGAATTTGATCATAGAATTTTATGCCAAAATGGGTAAAAACTAAAATCAATATGTTACATAGGTACTTACTGGAAAAAAAGTTATTCAATGTAATATTCCAGCAAAACAATAGCAAAAATAAATGAATTCAAGGGGAATACCTAGGATATAAGAAGCAGTGGTGAGGGAGAGAAGAATCCAGTAAAACTTTAATTAAATGTAAGTAGTTGATGATGATATGGCTATGAAATTTAAAATTATAGCTAAGAAGTAACTCATATATGAGGCAAAATAGACAGTAAAATTACAATCAAAGAAGAGTTAGAATTCTACATGAATTTAACAAAATATTGGAGAATAGGCAGGAAAAATGTTTGCTGGAGCCTCTATTTTTTTTTTTTTTTTGGTTTTTTTTTTTTTTGCGGTACGCGGGCCTCTCACTGTTGTGGCCTCTCCCATTGCAGAGCATGGGCTCCGGACACGCAGGCTCAGCGGCCATGGCTCACGGGCCCAGCCGCTCCACGGCATGTGGGATCTTCCCGGACCGGGGCACGAACCCGTGTCCCCTGCATCAGCAGGTGGATTCTCAACCACTGCGCCACCAGGGAAGCCCTTGGAGCCTCTATTTTGTAATATGGTAAGAGGTTATGCATATGATTGCTTTTGCAATTAAGAGGAAACATTTAAAATACATTTCTATAAATTTAAAAAAAACAGTCAACATAATACTGTAAATATAAGATAGAACTGCTCTATCACTCAAAGAAACCAAAAAGGTGAAAGAAAGGTTGATTAAAATTTGTCAGGAAAAGGAGTGGCCTTGATATGAAAACAAGGCAGGAAAAACTTAGAGCAATCTCACCTATGAATGTAGAAGTAAAATTTTAAATAAAATATTAAAAACACATATTAAGAGTGAATTAAAATTAATAATACAACAGAATCAACCGTGATTTTTATTTCAGGAATGCTAGATCAGCTCAACTGTAGGAAGTGTATTAATATAATTTTTCTATTAATTGATTAGAAAAGGGTAGAATCATTTATGTTACCTTCTTGGATTACAAAGACTTTTAGGTTTGTACTTTTGCAAAGAAACCACTAGAAAACTGCCTTAAAAATGATATCTTTGGCTTCCCTGGTGGCGCAGTGGTTGAGAGTCCGCCTGCCAATGCAGGGGATGCGGGTTCGTGCCCCGGTCTGGGAGGATCCCACATGCCGCAGAGCGGCTGGACCCGTGAGCCATGGCCGCTGAGCCTGTGCGTCCGGAGCCTGTGCTCCACAGTGGGAGAGGCCACAACAGTGAGAGGCTCGCATACTGCAAAAAAAAAAAAAAAAAAAAAAAGATATCTTTTACAATAGTATCAAAACTATAACAATAGCTTAAGAAATATATATGATGTATGTGAACAAAATTGTACAGCTATACAAAAAGATATTTAAAAAATCATAACTAACCAAAGACAAATACGTTGTTTCTTGAGAAAGATTCAATATTGTAAAGATATTACCTCAAATTACCATATAAACTCAATGCAACTTCAGTAAAAATTACAATATGGCCTCTTCTAAACTTTATAAATCAATCCTAAAGTTTTTTCTATAAGTGTAATTATTTATAAGAGCCAAGAAACATTTAGAATTCAACAAGCTATTTATTTTAACATTATGTATAAAAACAACAACAACAACAAACTCAGACCTTAAAGGTTGATTATGAAACACTGTGGAAAGAGAATATTAATCAGTTAGTGAGACATATTACGAATGCTATAGAACAGTAGAAAAAGGTAATAATTTTAATGATATATGTGAAAATGTTGGTATTGGATAATGGAAAACCTAAAAATATGAATACATGAGGACAAAATAGATGACATGAAAAAATAGTGTGTTAGAGATGAAGATAATATTTCTTACTCTTAAAATGTCTCATAGAGTTGATGTATCATCTTTCAACACAACAAAAATGAAAAAACAGCAAGTTGGGTCATAAGTAATTTATAATGCAGAAAACATTAACCAAGAGTTCATTTTTCTTCTAAAGTCATGTAGTTTTGAATGCTCTATTTTCATTTAAAAGAAATAAAGTGATAAATAATTACCATGAGCTTATTCTCCCTTGTGGTCATCCTATGTCCTTACCCATGAATCATGGTGTCCTCCCTTGTTTCCATGTGGGTAAACTGCTACCGAAAAGTTAAGATCTTCCCTCACACTTCTATTGTACATGGAATCATAGAAGCTTAAATTCTAAAAGAAATGCTTCAGGATTTTGTAATTTAATCTTTTACCTAATGCTTCTGCTTGAAGATTTACCAAGATCTGTAAGTCTGTTTGGTGAGGCTAACCATTTCTTGTAGGATAGTCCTAGTTATAATTTTTTCCTCTGTACTAAACAAAGTCTTTGCTTCCATACTCTGTGTCCATTGATCCTGGTTTTGTCGTTTTGAATATAGAAAAGTGTTACTTCATCTAGTAGGCCTCCGGGTGTTTGATGCCGGTTTGATGTTCTTAGCCATCTCATCTCTAGTCCCAACATCCTCAACCCCTACAACCCCTTCTCATGTAACATAGCTCATCTCTCAATATTTTCTTCACCTTCCTTGATAAATACTTCAGTTTCACGAACCCAAATATGCTCTCCAGATATAGACCAGCCACTGTAGAGGCCAGCTGGAAATGTTATAAATTCTACACATAATGTAGTTTAAAATTACATTTATTTTCTTGAATAGTTTTTGGCTCATGTGGGCTTGCTGTTCATAAGTACATGTTGGTGTTTTTCGAATGAAGTACTTAAGTTATACTTCATCTGTTTTTCAATTGAGAAAATTATGTTTAAGGCTCAAGGGTGGATCTGAACTATATCTCTGACTTAGTCTTATTAGTTTTTAGTCTGTTGAAGTAATTTTGAATATTGATTGACACTCACCATATTACCTGGTTAACTCGGCTTTTATTTACCTGCAAATTTAAATGGCATATCATTTAACCTTTCAAGTTGGTAACCAAAATATTTAATTGGTCAGGATCTCATTGCCATATCACTAGAGAAGAGCAGGTTGGTATGGTAGGCATGGTTGTTTAACTAGCTACAACCTAGCTCCACTGTCCTCTTGTCCAGTCCACACTTTATTGTAAGTCTCAAGAATATCATAAGAGGGCTTCCCTGGTGGCGCAGTGGTTGAGAGTCTGCCTGCTGATGCAGGGGACATGGGTTCATGCCCCGGTCCGGGAAGATCCCACATGCCACGGAGTGGCTGGGCCCGTGAGCCATGGCCTCTGAGCCTGCCCGTCCGGAGCCTGTGCTCTGCAACGGGAGAGGCCACAACAGTGAGAGGCCCGCGTACAGCAAAAAAAAAAAAAAAAAAAAAAAAAAAATTTCCTTCTGGGAGAAAAATACTTCATCAGTAGGAAGGTTTTTGGATTCTATTTTTAAAAGCAACATAATTTTTTTCAAATGTAGTCTTATATGGAGTCATAATTTATAGAACATAAAAATGTGGAGCTGCTGTGGTTGAAAGATGGGTAGGGTAGGAAAATAGGACACCTACACTCATCACCTCCATTCCTCTCAATCCCTTCCTAAACCATGGCTCCCCACAAACCTCAGGGATGCAAGGAAAACATTTGATGACACTGATTTTTAGCATCCTATCATATCTATCAGTAGAGTCAGCTTCACCATAAAGGAAAAGAGACTAAGTAGGTATGGCATAAACAAAAGGAACACATACTCATGCTTCGGGATCCACTCTTCTATTTGAAATATTCCTTAGATCCTGTTTACTACTTTTATTAGATAATAGAATGTCTAAGAGAAATACTTCCAAGCTTACTGGTTTATACATTCTCCTTTTATAATAGAGAAGTTATAATTAACGCAAAGGCTAGATCCTGGTGTCTGTTATGTCCTCTTACGACTCTAAGATAAAATACTTGAAAAGATCTGTTAAAGGACAAAAATTGCAACGGCACAGGAAACTAAAAATAAGAAAAGACCATATGCTACTGTGTGAGGGGAATTTCCATTGACTTGGAATATACATTCTAGTATAGACACAATCCACATGCTGTAACAGAATTGCATGGACTACTGCATCCCCAATGTCTGCTCCTAACTTTGTGACTTAAGGATTATGTTGAACAGAAAATCTGGCAGCCAAGCAAACCCTGATGCACAAGAACTTTGGTAGAAAATAATATATACAAGATGCTAATGCCAAAATATACAAAAGGGACAATCTACTGTCTTTTTTGTTTAAATGAACATCTGCTTGTAAAATCACACCAATGTAATAATTGAATAAAAATTTGGAATCATGAATGATGGTAGGATATAGGCAGACTAAATAAACAATTTGTGATGATACACAGAAGCCCAGAATATGCATACCCGATATTTTGTTGTTGTTGTTTTTTTTCTTTTTCATGTACAACGAACAAAAGGTATGTAATCTATGATTGATTTGGGAGATCAATTTTTTTCCATTAAAACAAGCTTTCTGGAATTCCCTTGTGGTCCAGTGGATTTTAAATTTCATTTACTTCTTACCATATTTTATCTCATTTCCCATATTTAATGCTCAATCTATTTTTTCATGATTTTTACTTCTTTAACATTAAATTAAAATTGGAAATGTCATTAGTCTGGAATAGGTCAAGTTCTTGACAGTCCAGAAGAGTGATGTTCCACCATACAATAGTATCATGCACCTTCCTCCAATTTTTCCAGCAATCCTCTTTTTCTAATTCCATTCAGAAGTTATAATTTCCAGAATAAAACATGATGGAGTGTAGAGAAAAGAGAAAGTGTTGCATTGTATCTTGTATTATGAACTTATCTCAGGAAAAGCTTTGTATGTGGTGCTGGGTGAGCAATAATGTGGACAATTTAAGTAGTGCACACTGATAGATGTAGTGTTTTCTGTACTTCCCTTGCACAAAAAAGAATTACAATACCTCTGACTGTTTACCATAGTTAAACAGACTAATTAGAGGAAAAGGCATTTCCTTAGTGGGACAGATAACACTTCTCCCCCCTCCCCTTTCAACACAATAGAGGCTGAACACATTATCTCATACTGAACACATTACTGCAGGCAGGTCTGGTCTAAAAACAAGAATTCACTAGTACACAATAGGCTAAGTATCTGGATAGGAGTAGTACATGTATTCTGTATTCTATAAAATAAAGCATCAGTATAGAAGTATTAAGGATGAATAAGCAGGGTAATATTAAACAGCATGACATAGGGTTTATGGAAAGATTTTTCAGTATAAAGGCAAAAAATAATTACCCTGAAGATTCAGAAAAAGAACATACTTCAGAAATAATTTTCTATAAGAGGTGGAAAATGCTTGACAATATTTCCCTTACTCTCCTAATGAAAGTCTAATAATGTGTCCAGTATGAAGTAGAAACAGAGGCCAGTATTAATTATGTCTTTGGCTGCAATCAACAATTTTGATGTGAGATGGCTTACACAATAAATACATTATTTTCTCAAATAACTAGAAGTATGGAGGCAAAGTGGGTAGTATTGTAGGTTCATTACACTGGTCAAGTTGTCATCAGGGAATCTGTGTTCTTCCAACCTAATTGTGTTGATTCCTTGTTTTCAAGCTGGCTTACCTCATAGTCTCAAGCAGCAGTTCCACGTGTCACATCCACACACATTAATGTGAACATGATAAAAAGAGATGACTCTTCCTAAGTCTCTTAGTTATGGGGGAAAAGCATTGTGCAAAATCTCCTAGTCAGTTTCTCCTCACATCCTCAGGCAATTACTGAAATGGGAAATAAAACAGCTATGACTGGTTTAGACAAATTATCTGGGTAGATTATGACATCCATTTCAGGACTACAGGGAGAGAAAATGATGGGATAAAGTAGTAGGTTATAGAAGGAAACTACCTGAAAGAGAAAAATTAGAATTCACATTAGAAACAGTAAAGGAATGAAATTGAGAAAATTGAATTGGTAATCATAAGCTAAGAACCTCTCTCAGTATGCTGAATAAAAAGACAAAGAAATTTTAGAAAGTTAAAAAATTATAGAAGACAGAGAATAGTGACTAAGAGTTGTGCTTATTATGATAAAGCAAGGTAATAGCTGTGTTTAAGCTGAAAATACATTCCTTATTTTCCTTTTCTTGCAATTGAAGATATACTTAAGTGGATAACTCAAGGTAGAGAAAAGTCTGGCATTTAACTTTGTTGAAGTTAAGTGGTAGGGACTCAAGATTCATATGCCCATCTAAGATGTCATTCAAATGCAAAGACCACAGAAGAATTTTCTTAGGTATTAAAAGCTCCATTAAACATAAGACTTATGTACTCCTTCAAAAAAACACATTCTTCAGTCCCCTTAACAAACTAAGAATATTAATTTGGTAACATAAAAGGATGCTTGTGGGATTTAAAACAACCTAACTGGATGAATAAAAAATAACTATAGTAGTGTGATTATTCAATAGGATGCAAAATTGAAAAATAATTATTAAAAATGGATTTCATATATTAGAACAACGTATAATAATAAGCCAGGTCCATAACTCTCATTTTAAAAAATAAACAAAACTAAGGAGTGGGAGGAAAAAGAATGGCATAAGAGTGATAAATTCCTATAGTAGAGAAGTGATTCAAGTTCATAATTTGTTTTTGTCCTTGGAAAATAGAGAAATACAGGTTTAGAAATATATGAGAAATGTTACCACCAGTAAAATTAAGAAAAACAATAACTCCTCAAACTACTACAGAATAAAACAAAAAATAGACTTGCACAAATAAAAGTAAAAAAGTCAAGTGTATGGAAACACATCAAAATAGAAGATGTAAAACAAAATATGAGATATAATACCAATCCTTTCAGTAATGGTTATAAATATAAAGTTAAAAAAAATGGTCTCTGTGCTGCTTATAACATCATGTTAAAGGATGACTATGAGAAGATAGAACAAGGATATACCAGAAAATCGGGAACAAAAAGAAGAAATTCAATTACTGATATCAGGTAAAATATCCAAAACAAAAATAATTAAAGGAGATTGGGTTTTTTTTTTACATTGATAACATTTTCTACCCTAAAACAGAATAAAAATTTCAAGCATTGTATAAAGACATTACCAAAAAATGACAATTGATATAAGGAGATAATAATGGGAAAATACAAACGGCTAATAAACATATCAAAACTCTTCTACCCCACCGAGATTCAAAAGAATGCAAATCAAAATAACAAGATAACATTTTTTACTCTTAAGTTCCAAAATCTTAAGTAATTGTGATACTAAATTCATTTGAGGATTCCATGGGAAAGCATTCTCATATATGTGCATTGAATCAAACTCTGAAAATCAGTTCAATAATGTGCATGGAGACCTTTTATAGAGTCATTTTACCTCAAATTTTAATAAAGGATGAATCCTGAGGCAAAATCTGGAAAAGGAACAAATATTTATATGTAGTGATGTTCATCACACTTTATTTGTAACAGTGAAAAACTGGAAACAAATATTACTTAGGAGGAAAAAATATATATATAATTTTAAAACTATATAATATTATTAATATTAATGTATAAATATTACATAATTATAATTTCAAAACTATAATATATATCATGTCATGTATATAGTTATTAAAGAGATGTTTTTGAAGAGTTACCATTGTATTGAAAAATGTTTATCATTTAATGCTAAAGTCAGGAAAACTCAATGAACAATAGTGTAGTCTATGGCATCACAACTGCATAAAAATGCATATACAATTTCAGAAAGAAACTATGCCAAAGTGGTAATCACACTTGTCTCTAAAGGCTGAAATTATAGATGATTTCTTTTTTAATTCCTGTAACCTTTCTGTATGTCCTAAAATTCCTATTTCTAACATGTATTATTTTAATAGAGAAAACAAAATAATAATTGAAAAGAAAAAATATTTCTTTTATTCTAATTCCAATTTTTTCTATTCTTTAGGTGTTCTCAAAGACTATGGTGGTTTTGTAATCAAATCTCTAGTTCTTTCACTCCTCTGAGATGTAATTTTTTTCTGAGACTGGAGGATTAAAAAGACTTTATATTTTCACACTATCTCCTTGCCTCTCTTGCTTTTCAATTTCCTCCTAACCACGTTTGCTCTCCTTTTGCCACTTTCCAGATCATTCTCTGGTTGGAGAAGATGAAAGCTAAATAGGAGTTAGTTGAGTCTTGTTTGCTGTTTGTCATCCGCTAACATTGTACCATCTGTTACCAGCAGACCACCTTCCTTCATCTCCTTCTTGCTCTGAACTTAGCAAAAAGAAAAAAGTCCACTATTTTGCCTTGAAAAAGTTTTTGCAAACGAGCTCATTTTGAGTATTCAACCTCTTTCTTAGACATCCAAACCAATCTTCTTATTTAATCTTTAATTTTATATCCCTTCTTCCTTGAATCCCCTTCCAATGTTCCTTTACAATCTGAGCTCATCAAGAAATATCCTTTGCAACTATAAATGGTTTTGTATCTGTCTCCCTTTAAACCAGATCAGTTCATTTACCCATCACACACACTTTGGTCCATGCATGTAAGTCACAGTTGCTAACTGCTTTTCTCTCTTCGAATATTTTCTTTCTTTTTTTTTTTTTTGCCAACTGCTTTGGGCGTTGTGCTCTTTTCCCTGACTCTTGGTGCTTGACCATTGTTCACAAATTCAAATCCTACAATGGCCCTGCTGGTAAAAGGTGGAGAACTAGAGAGCCTACAGAAAGAGCAGCCATTACTCATCCATCTTCAACTGACCGCCATGCAGGATTGATGGTCCACTGTGGTAGAATCCTCTGATATATATATATATTTTTTGATTGCACCACACGGCTTGTGGGATCTTAGTTCCCTGACCAGGGATTGAACCCAGGCCCTCTGCAGTGAAAATGCAGAGTCCTTAACCACTGGACTGCCAGGGAATTCCCAGAATCCTCTTATTGTTTTAAAAGATAGTGAAAATACACTGTGTGTGTGTGTGTGTCTACACAATTATGGAGGCTGAGAAATCCCACAACCTGCCATCTGCAAGCTGAAAATTCAAGAAAGACAGTGGTGCAATTCAGTCCAAGTTCAATGGCCTGAGAACCAGTGCAGTCAGTGGTGTACATCCCAGTATGAGGACTGGAGAAGATGAAATGAGATGTCCCAGCTAAGCAGGGAGGCAGGAAAGAAAGGGGTGAATTCCCCCTTCCTCCTACTGTTGTTCTATTCAGACCCTGAACAGATTGGATGATTCCCGTCCACACTGGGGATCTTAATCTACTTTATTGAGTTCACCAATTCAAATGCTGATCCCATCCAGAAACACTCTTTAATCTGGGCATCAAAATTGACACATAAATTGACCATCACACATACCACAAGTTTATTTTCCCACACCATCCCCTCTCATGTTTGGCATTTGGATTCCAACTTCCTTAAAAAGTATCTTCCATAGCTCTAAATCCTCCAAAATCTTGCTGTCACCAATTTATGTGGTGGATCTGTGTGTGGGTGTGTACTGTGTGTATGTGGTTACAAATATTTGTGAAGCAAAAGATAAAATATTTCACTTGTTTCCCAACAGTGTCCTCTGCTCTGGTCTGGAATCTTTTGTGATCACATAGTCAGAATTTAGTATTATTGGTGTCAAAATCCGCATGGTCCTCAGTCATACCATATGACTAAGGACAACAACAGCTGGAAGCATGAGGTCACAGGTGTTCAGTCTTGGGCCCTTCAGCTTCCCTCCCACCCTTGTTGTCACTTCCTCTTCTGCTCTAGAGACCAGTCATTTCTCCATCATTTTGGCTTTATCCCAGGCCCCTACCCTGACTTCTCATCTGAGATTTGTTGACTGAATTTGGCTCCCTCATTTTAAGGTGTGGTCCTCCCTTAGAAAAAGACTTTAAGTCACCTTTTGCTTCCTTCTCTTGACTACTGCAGGTTACTACATCAACCTTGGTTCAGTGCTGAATGACCTGAAAAGTGTAAGTGAACATTCTCTGACACCCAGTAAAGGTGGATCATCTCCTGAAAACTTCATTTATCCACTCCCTGTACATTAGAAAATGCACCTCCTCTACACATTTTTAAAAAATAACTTCCCTGAAATATAAGGTACACAGTTGATATTATTATTATTATATTCTTAACATATTTTTAAAATATTTTTATTGTGCTAACCACTGTCCTAAGTGCTTTACAAGTAGTAGCTCATTCAGTTATCACAGCAACCCAATGAATTAATTACTTTTATCATTCCTATTTACAGAAGAGGAGACTGAGGCATAGAGTGATTAAGTAACCTGTCCAAGGCTATCCATTCAGCTGGTGTCAGAGGTAGAATTTGAATCTTGCAAGCTGGGCTCCAGAGGTATACCCTTAATAACTGTACAATATTATCTCTCTCTTCTTACATTGTTATACACTCAAAGATGGCATACTCATTTTCACCCCAGGTTCCCATCACTTCTTTACCTTCATCAGTTCCCACTGTTGATCAGAATTAGGTGCCAACAGCATTTCCTCTCACGGCTGCCTTTATCACCTCTGCCTTTTGAACAATGAAACTATCAGCAGGGCATGTCAAGAACTATTTGATGCTCTGCCTTTAGCAGAATAAGGCTTCCAGCAGCTATATTGATAGCTGAAGCTACTTTATCTTGCCTCAGCACCAGTTTTGTTATTTATTGATCATTTACTTTTAATCTCAAAGCTCTGAAGTGTGCTTCTAAAACAGCATCAATATCTTTTTTTTTCATTTTAGCCAGATCATATACTTCTACTTTATAAATTGTAAATTTCCATCTAGGTTAGTACTGTGTTTACATACAATGCTACTTCTCTTTCCCTTTACTTCTAAGTTTCTCTGACTAATCTCATAAGCTCACTCAAGACTTAAACTAACATTTCAATTTCCTTAATTTGAAAAATCTGTATCTCTTTTTCTCAGGGTCCACGGTGAATCCCAAGCTGCAAACATGTGTGTGCAAGTGACTCCTGAACATCTCCACCTTCAGGACCTCAAATGTATCTTTTCCCCATAACTTTTTTTCATCTTTTTTTGTTTTTGGCCACACAGCATGCAGGATCTTATTTACCCACCAGGGATCGAACCTGTGCCCCCTGCAGTGGAAGCTCAGAGTCCTAACCACTGGATCACCAGGAAAGTCCCTAACTGTTCCTTCTTTTATCCCAAGTTTACCATCTACCCAGTTGTTCCAGCTGGAAATATTGGTCCTATTTCTATGCTCATCTTCACAAGAAAACATATTAACATAGTTGCTGGTTATCATCACACCCGTTTTCACTTCTCACACACTGTTCTTTGCTCAAGTAGGGTTCTGTCCTCATCATCCAAACTGACACTGCCCCTGTGAGCATCACCAACTTCCATATTGGTAAACCCAACAGTCACTTTTCCTAACTTACCACACTTTACCTCTTAGGCACATTTGATGCAGTTATTTACTTCCTTCTCCTTTTGGTTTTTATGATGCCATTCTCTCCTGGACTTTTTATTCTCATGTTGGTTCCTTGTTCACAGCTTTTTTGGCTGACTTTTCCTTAGGTTGGCCTCTAAATATTGAAAATTCCCAGAACTGAGTCCTTCACTATTAGATTTTTATTGCTGCTGTAAAAAATTACCACAAACTTAGTGGCTTAAGACAGCATAAATGTCTTATCTTACTGTTCAGAAGTCTGACACAGGTCTCCCTGGACTAAAATCAACATGTCATCAGGGCCATGTTCCTTTCTGAAGGCTCTCAAAGAGAACCATTTTCTTATATTTTCCAGCTTGTTGCCTGCATCCCAGCTCATTTACTTTTCCCCCATCTTCAGAGATCTATCAAATCTCTCTCCGAAACTCCTTTCATAGTCACATCTCTCTCAACCCACAGCCAAGAAAAGTTCTACACCCACATTTACATCCCCAGCCTTGACTTCTCTGAGATTTCAACTCATATGTCCAAAGGCTTACTTAACTTATATTCTCCCCACCTTTCTTCCCCAAATCTTCATTATTTCCACAAATGGCACCATCACACTCCCATCGGATCAAGAACTAAATGTGGTGGTCTTATCTGACTTATTTCTTTATCCCCAACTCTAATCATCTGAAGGTCTTAATATACACCCTCACTTATTTAATTCACTGTCTCCACTGCAGCCAGCCTAGACTAAGCCACAGTGTCAGTAGCTTCCTAACTCCACTTGCTACTTCTCTCTTGATCCCCTAGCATTCACCAGGTATTGTTTAAAAATCCTTACAAAAGAGTCACAGTAATATTTTAAAATAGTGAATTAGATTATGTTATATCTCTGTTTAACACCCTCCAGTGGCTTCTCATTACATTTTTTAAAAGTCCGCTAGAAAGCTCCTCAGGACCTACCTCTTTTGTCAAAGAGGTAGGTCCTGAGGAGCTTCTACCACTCTCTTCCTCTTGCACTGAGTTTCAGCCACACCACCAGACTTCAGTCTATTCCTGGAGCATGACAAACTTGTCTCCTGCCTCAGGACCTGTGCACTTTGTCTGGAACCCTCATTTCTCAGATCCTTACATAGTCGGTTGATGGTTGTCATTAGGTCTTAGCTCAAACTCTTCCCCAACCATGATCTTGCCATCTGAAGTCAATTTCTCCACCCCCATTCTCATTCTCTGTCCTATGACTCTCTTTTAATTCCTTCATAGCACTAATCACTATCTTGTTTATTTATATCAGTATCACTGAAATGAACTTTACGTAAAATAAAATACACATATTTTATGTACACAATTTGATGAGTTTGGACAAACACATACACCTGAATAGCTACAACCTCAGTTAAGAGGTTTAACATTTTCATCTCAGAAAGCTCAAAAATGCTTCTTGGCAGGCAAGCCTGCATGACCACCCAGGTAGCCTTTGATCTGATGTTTTGTAGACACTGATCTCATCAGTTTTCTTGTTCCAGAACATCTGTCAAATAGAAATTTAATGGGAACCACTTAGGTAATTTAAAATTTTCTAGTGGCTCATATAGCTTTGTTCTAGAAGGCCAAACAGTGTCATAACTCCAGAGTGTCTGTTTCCTTTTGCTCAACATAATGCTTTTGAGTTTTGTCCTTGATGTAGCAATAGTTCATTTTTTACATTGATGGGTAGTATTGTATTTTATAAAAAATACAATAATTTGTTTATCCATTCTCCTATTGATGTTGCATTGTTTCTAGATTTTAGCTGTTTTGATGAAAGCTACTATGAACCTTCATGCACAACTCTTTTTAACACGTTTCTATTTCTTTTAGGTGGTACAATAAATTAATGTTTAAGTTTATTGGAAACTGCCTAGCTGCCTTCCAAAGTGATCCAGTTTATACTACCTCCAGTTACGTATAAGAGTTCTAGTTGCTCCACATCCTCTCCAGTACTTGGCGTTTTGGGCTTTTTTTGTTTTAGCCATTCTAGTTGTATCCTATTGGGGCTTTTATTTGCATTTGATTGATGACTGATAATGTTGAATACCCTTTAAAGTGCTTATTGGTTATTTGTATATCTTCTTTTGCAGAAAGCCTGTTGCAAAATTGTCCCTTTAAAAAATTAAGTTGTCTTCTAACTATTGCACTGTAAGTCTTCCTTATATATTTTGTATATAAGTCCTTTGTCATATAAGTGTGCTGCAAATATTTTCTCCCTTACTGTTGCTTAGTTCTTAATTTTCTTAATAATGTCTTTTGAAGAACAGAAGGTTTTAATTTTGATGAAATCCAGTTTATACTTTTTCCTTTTGTGTCCTCTTTACAAAATTTTTGCCTACTCATAGTATCAAAAACTTTCTCCACTGTTTCCTTCCTGAAATTTTATAATTGTAGCTTTTATGTTTACAGCGGTTTCTCTCATGATCTCTTTTTCTTTCTCATTTTTTCTTCTTTTCCTCATTTCTTTGTTCTCCTTTCTCTCGTATGTTCACATGCAAAGTAAAGCACTTTGTTTGATCTCAGTTTCCATCTTATTTCTCTTATTCACTAAGACCTATCAGCAAAGCAAATACTAGTAGGAGCAAAACCCAGAAAAGATGTTTTCTTTTATAAAGGGCAGGGAAGGTGGAATGGGAAAAGTGGAGGATTATATATGCTTCTACTTTGTTTTTCATTCACCTCTTTTGCACAAGAGAGTACAAATCCATTTCAAAAGGGATAGAGCTTAGAGAGCAGAGGGCTCAGAAGCATGCGAGAAGATGGTAAAAAGCTGGATGACTAAAGAAGGGAATGTAGACCAGAGCCAGCGAGACATGACCCCCATTTACAATGAATGAGCCCAAAAGAGACGATGGGTAGTGTAACATCTGGAGCACATTCTGTGTTATCTGTATCTTGTTTTTATATACAATTGATTTTTCCCATGGCCAGGGCAGACCAACCTGACCAGCAGGGGAATAAAAAGTAACATTGCAATTACAGTATGACTGTCTTATTTCTACCTTCTTTTTTTGACAGGATCTCCTGCTATCCTCCATGTCTCCCATTTATCTTGTAGAACCTTCCAAAATCACCTCATTTATTGGGTTCACAGGCCCAGTCCTAATGGATATGCCATTCTTCTCTTCTGTTGTGCTAGCTCTGCCTTCATTAGGTGATGTCTGTTGCTTTGAATCCCTTTGAAAGTGCTGTCATTACTATTCACACCATTTTCCACCACAGCTGGCCAGAACAATGCTGTGCCAGTGTCATGAAGTTCTGAAGCCCTTATGCTCTGCCAACAAAATATTTCTGTGCCACTAATGAATCAGTTCTCCTGATGCAGCAAGATCAGCCTGCATTTTCTGCTCGACTAGGAAGAATTCCTCTTCCTCACCTATGTGTTATACTCCTGTATCTGGGTCCTAAAAACAGTTTATCCTACACTCCCAGTTTCTTAAAGAAAACAATTCTTTCCACCTGACTTACGTCTTTCTCTTCCCAGACAAGACTCCTTTACTCAGAATCTGTGGACCATCATTTTTCCCCCCTGAGGATACAGGTTGGGAGAATAAGCAGAGGGACAGATGATGTCCTACACTCACAATTTTCCTCTTCCAGAGTGTGGTGCTGGGAATGGACCACATGCATAAGTCCTATTCCCTTAGGAAGAGTTCCTTGTCAGAAGCTCCTCAGCACCAAAGACTCCCCCGCCCCTCCTTCCATTCATGCTCAGCCATTCCATCTCAGATTTAACTAAACTGTTTTAGAAGATGTATGTAATTCACATTCTATCATGTGGTATCAATTGCTAAAACTAATTAATCCCTTTTGTTTTCTTGTAAAGTACTGAGTTAACAGATGATTTACTGTGTGGTTTTGGGTAGATATTTGGCTTAGAGAACTCTGAATGACAACTGTAGACAATATTCTGGTTATACTGGGTAAATAGTGCCTACTAAAGGATGATGCTATCAGCTTTTTCCTTCCTTCCTTCTTTCCTTCTTCCTTTCTTCCCTCCCTCCCTTCCTTCTTACTTTTTTCTTCTCTGAATAAGTTATTTGTTGAAAGCAGCAGAATTCTACATTAACCGTGTCAGCCATATGAATCGTTAACACGTTGTCTCAATATGGAGTCATCTACCACCCTGTGAGTTGCATTTCCCTAGGCTGGTGATGGATAACTCCCATATGCTAGAATCTGTGGGTCATCACTATTGTCTGCGACAATGTTGAAGGAAGTCAGTGTTTCTTCTAAGGTTGAACTTCATGCTCTATGATCTGTTTCTCAAATTTTTTTCATTATCACACTCCCCTTCCAGCCTATCACCCACCAGGAGCCTTTTTTTTTTTTTAACGGTATGCGGGCCTCTCACTGTTGTGGCCTCTCCCGTTGCGGAGCACAGGATCCGGACGCGCAGGCTCAGTGGTCATGGCTCACGGGCCCAGCCGCTCCATGGCATGTGGGATCTTCCCGCACCGGGGCACGAACTCGCGTCCCCTGCGTCGGCAGGCGGACTCTCAACCACTGCGCCACCAGGGAAGCCCCACCAGGAACCTTTTTAGTTCAGTGTTTTTTTTTTTTTTTTTTCCTAATTACCTCCTCCAGCCTCTGTGATATTTTATTACCACCGATATATTGTTTATCTGTTTGTGCACCATGGTCCTCCAACTATTGTAATAACTAAGGTTTTTTTCACGCCCCTGCCCCAGAACTGATTTTTACTATTGAGGCAATATCAATCCCCATGTAGAATTCATGCTCTATGAAAAGAATGGCATGAGTGCTGGACAGCTCTGATAATGCTGAGTATCTTCTCTTTTCTTTCCTTTTTGGAGGAAGGCAGTTTGACATAATAGAATGATTAGAGACTTGAGAGTCAGAGAGATGGGAGTCCTGCTTTTGCCATTACCAGCTGTGTGATCTTAGGAAAACTTCTCTGAGCTTTATTTCATCAAAAGTAAAATGTAGGAAAATATACTTTGTTCATAAGACTGTTTGGGGATTACATTTTAAAATCCCTATGCAATTTTTAGCACAATGCTTCTCATGTAAGTTTAATTTCCCAGTAATTATTTTAGTTTATATTGGTCAACTCATTAAGTTATTGACGTCAATTACCCCCCATCTTCTTGAAATCACACTTCTTCCTGGATTATTTCATACACTGTCTGTTATGTCCAATTCCATAAAATGCTACAACTTATACAGACCTTGAAACAGGTTCATTTTCCCTTCTGGAAGGGAAAACAGCTTATATTTACAGCTTTCCCAACCCAAATCATGTCAGTTAGAAAGTCAAATGGAACACAGGCAGGTTAAGGAAACAGTTCCAAAAGTATTCATATTTCCTCGATCTCAAATTGAACAATAACTTTGTGTTTCCACTAGGAATTTTGGAGTTTGCTCAGTAAAATTCATTTTTATACTTCAAATAGCTATTTATAGTATTTTTTAATACTTCAAATAGTTATTTGAAGTAACTATTCACCAGAGGTTCTTGGGAACTTTCTTTTAAGCTTACATTTAAACCTTCTTAATCCTTGCTACTCAAACTATGATCCACAGACGAGCAGCTCCTATATCCCCCGGGAGCTTGTTAGAAATGGAGAGTCTCAAGTCACACCCAAGATCTACTGAATCAAGATCTTCATTTCAATAAGATTCCCACATGATCTGTACGCACAGTAAAGTTTGAGAAGCATTTTGCATAATCACTTTTCTTCCTCTAACTGCATCCAATGATTACTAATCTTTTAATAACCCATAATGAATGCTATTTGCAAATATTCTTATTACATATTAATACCTATTAATACTATAAACTAAGTAGCACTATTAACTAAGTGCTAAGCCTAGCCTTCTTCAGTAAACATATTATTCTTTGACCACACCCATAGAGTAATCATAAACTTTAGTATGCTTATGACTCACCTGGAAAGTCTGCCAAAAATTCAGGAGACTACTCACAGAGACAAGGATTCATTAGATCTGCGATAACGTCCAAGGATCTGAATTTTCCACAATTACTTAAGATTTTCCTTATGCAAGTGGTCCACTGACCATAGTTTATGAAAAATGGTATTATACTCTAATATTTGTTAACAACAAAAAAAGTCCCTTTCCCTTTCTTATCCCTCTAATCATGCTAATTGATAGGAGTATTTGGTCACTGGTATAGAGGTATACATTAGGTGTGTAGAAAGGCCAAGAAACATACACCAAGTCAGCCTTTGTAGAAAACTTCCTGGTCTCATCCTGATATTCTTCTCCCTCCCTCTGTTTGATGTTGTAACTCTGCTCTGGAAAAGAACATGTGAGAGTGACTGAGGCTGCAGAGAACATATTTCAGTGCTTATTAATGAAGGAGAGTGACTTCCATCACTTACTCTCTTTCTAATCAATGAGAATGGCAAAGACCACTAATATTTATTATAATATTTATAACTATTTTTATAACTGTGAGGGAAAGGAGAAGGGCAAAGTTAGAAAAAAATTAGATAGGTCACCATGCTGGGAGGAGAATTTCAAAGTAATTCTTAATCTAGCAGTATAGGCTATTTTGTGTATGTTGGGCAGTAAATAGTTAATTCATAGCCATAGCATACTGCTTGTTCTTGCCACCAGAATCAAGGTAAACAGTAAAATATATTAGAAGTCTTTCAAAAGCGGATGTACAAAGAAGAAAAGACATTAATAGAAGTACAATGTACAATTTTAAAGATAGCAGGTAACCTTCCCCATCTTCCTTGAGAAACAGAAACTGAATAATCATCAGCTTACACAGAAGTGTCTTTCAGAAAGACTAAATGTATTTTGCAGTGGCTGTTACTTGGAGGTTGAAATAGAAATATAGTAGCAAAAGTTAGTAGTACATATTATACGAAAGGATTAAATAATCCTCTGTATATACAATACTATATAAAAGGCTTTTATGTTCAATAGGAAAGCTCCATCAGGTAAGTAAAACCATGGCTAGTGGGAATGTTTGCAATTGAACCATGTTGAAATTACCTCTTGGGGGCACATATTGCAAATTTGACTTGAGATGCTAGCGCTAGCTTTGGAGATTCCTTTTGGAGAATAGGATCTTCTTCAACACTAGACTTAATCAGAAATTATGGATATAAGAATTAATTTTGAGTATTTATTTATCTCTATATCTGGAGGAAATGCGAATACCTTTAAGGTCCCTTTTCCATTTAAATCCAATTCAATTCACAAGATTCTATACGGGCACTTCTGGAAGCTATCTTACAGGTAATGTAGCAAATAATGAAAGTAGGATGACACCACAGGAAGCGATGTAGGACAGAGTCAAAAACCTGGGGGTCACAGGGAAGGACAGATATAGGAAGGAGACTATAAACCCTGAGAAAGGATTTGTTTCATCATTAGTTGTTAATAGAAAGCAGTTCCCATGATCTGTCCTCATCAGGAAAGCATGCTTACTTTTCTATAAAGAGGTGGTTATTAAAAGTAAGATTAGTGGCAGTACATCCAAGGGACTATAGCAAATTTCCCTAATCCTTGTAATGTGATTGGTAAAAATCACATGGGGTGTTGGGGAAATGATTAGATTGACATTTCCTCTGGCGTACCTTTGTTAAAATTTTTGGATCAGCTTTAAAGGAATTGTGTTTTATTTTGGCTAAGCAGAGAGACAGTGTTTTCTTTTTATTTTCCAGGGTACATGTTTTTCCTTGCCCACATCTGGTCCCACACACAATGATCACTCACATTATCCTTTTGGATTTTTAAAAACATTATGATGTACACATTCCAAGCAATTCTTTATGTTTATAGGTAGACTAACAGTGGGGAGCTTAAGAGTGAATTCTTTCTGGGCCTCTCAGCTGCCCTTGTATCCTAGTTATCAGAGATGCCTAATGGACCCCAGTAGATTGTGCTGACCTGGCTTTATTCAAATTGTAGCAATGGGAAATCTTCCTGAACAGAACATGGCCATGCCAGTTATAGATATGAACATCTGCTGCATCAGTTGGATCAATACAGAGGGTAAAGCAAACTCTTTTTTGTTTTGAAATATATGGGTAAGGAGTAGATTTAATGAAGCCTGGATAAAAGAAGCTAGAGTTAGGTTTTTAGTTAGATTGGGTTTGTTTAGAAGGTTCTTAGAATTAGAGTGACCTACTGAATGAATTTAAAAATAAAAGTAAGATAAGATTGGATAGTATCCAAAAAGAAACAGAGCAGTGAGATTGAGGTCCATAAAAAAATTTAGAACATTGTGATAGCTGTTATATAGAAATTAGCTTGGCCAAAAAACGTAGAGTTTCTCCTACAGTTATTGACATTGTTCCAGAATCAGAAGCAAGGAGCTCTTTGAATTTCAAGAGAGAGAATTGCTTAGGGTTGTGGTTGCAATGGGGCCTCTGGAAAATAGTAACACTTATCTTTTCTAACAGGGGGTGAGATGGCTCCGGGATATCCATCTATAGTTGGATATCAATGTGTTATAGGGAATACTTTAAGACAGAGACATGTTGTAATGCTCAGTGTTCACCCTAAGGTATGGGACCTAAAGGTGAGGATGTTTAAACATTTTTGAGAGAGATAAAAGAGAACTCAAGCTAAGGTCAGTATGAGCAGCTAAGGCTATGGCCCATGGCTTATAAAGAAACTGAGAATGAAAAAGTTACTACAAAGTAAGCTGCATTGCAAGGCTACACGGCTCTATTAAAGTATGCAAATGATACTAAATGCATGGAGTATCTTAAATAGTATAAAATTATTGCATGCCATTATTTAAATCTGATATTGTTCCCCACATTTAAGTGGTAGTTTTCTGCAGGGAGGATCAGCAGTACATGGTTAGCATAGTCCTTAGCAAGCCAAAGCCATTGAGAGCAATAGTTGGTACCTTCCATTAAAATTAAGGAACTAGGCAAAGCCCCAGAATGCTTTCACAGGAAGGGACTAAGAAGCATAAGCCTCATCAGCATAGCCTCATCTACCTTATCAAGATAAGAAATATATGTATTCATCTTTACTATCTTTGGTGCCTAGTGCAATGCATGGTACATAGATTTTGTTTTTTGTTTTGTTTGGCTTGGTTTTGTTGGGCAATGAGTTTTGTGTGTACATGCCCTAGGACGGACCAGTATAATGGTTTCTTGTTAATGATAAATTGAAGTCTTCATGTAATATCCTTCAAAACATTCTTTGTGCTCCTCCTCTTCCCCCAAAAAGCTAAAATGGGAAATATTTAAATTTTAAAAAGGAAAATAAATTAGAGTAGCAAAAGGAAAAGCAAGACAAACCCCAAATAAGAATAAGTTCCTGGACAGGAAAAAAAAGCCAAAGGAATAATAACAGGAGCATTACATACCTAATTAAACATGATACTTAAGATTGGGGCAATGGTTAAATTGGAACATTGATAGTTGGCAAAAGGGATTCATTTGCATGAAGAAATCGGCGTTGTCATCAACTGCTGTTATAGTTTTAGTAAGTCTTTAAATTTCCACCTTTTTCCTTTGTACTTTTCCATTACACACAGCACATTATAACCCGATCAGTGGGGTAGCCAAGAGAGCAGAATTTATATTTCAAAATGAACGTTGATAGTTAATAGCTTAGCAGCATAATGAGCTATGTTTCTGGTGGAGAGTCCAAGCTTATACAGATTGTTCAAGTCGAGACAGTGACCCTCCCAAGCTTGATGATCTCCTTAGTCATCCCAGATGGCCCGTGCCGTGGGAAGCGTCGTGAATCAACCCTTGCTATAACTGCTGCTGCTGGGAATGAGGAGAGGCATCCATGTAGGTTTTCCTCTGTGACACTGAAGATGGCACCGTACACACCACTTGGCTTACAGCGTGATTCTGTTCATGGTGAAGTTGGGTAGGTGCAAATCACCTTTTCCTCTTATTAGCATTTGTAAGCCAAATCCATGTTTAAAATCAAGCATTTTGCCCTAGCATAGATAATTTGTGTTTTCTTCCACAATGGAGAATGCAGGCATGAGAAATATAGTAGTGAAGGGTGATATTCCTGGTAATGGCAATAGTGTAAGTTTATTAGATGCTTTCTGAGTGCAAGGCATTCGGTTAAGCCCCTTTCATACAGGATGCCATTTAATCCTAACAAAATTCTGGTGAGTTAAATACCATTATAATCCTCATATTAATGAAAAGGAAAGTGAGGTTTATAAAGGTTAAATAACTTGCTCAAGTAGCAGACCTGAGATTTGAACCCAATTCTTGTCTGATGCCAACTCCCATGTTTTTAACCACAGTATGTTGGCTTTACTTTAAAATGTAAAGGAGCTAAAGAGACCTAAAATTTGTTACTAAGGTCTCTCTGGGCAATAGTTCAATGTCTTGCTTTACTATAACATGCTTCTTCAAGATAAGACCCATTTGGTAGACTCCTTTCTTCTTCCAGAGAAAGGAAGAGATTGGGCATGAAAGCTCTTCAGCAGGACATGATTGTATTCCTTGCCCCTCAGCATTTGACCCACATTTTCAGGCTCAAGTGAAATGTCCTCTTCCTGAGCAAACTTTTCTAGAAGAACCCTCACCCCCAAACTCAGTATTAAGCACTCTTTCCTGCATATTCACCACCACACTTTATGCATATTATTTCCTCTCTTCTCTGTACTTCTTTAAGATTTCTAGAGGGCAAAATCTATATCTTATTTGTAGCTTCATTTCCAGGGTGAGGAGAGATTGTAGAACTGAGTTAAATCTCATTTAAAGCATTTTGCTTCTGTTTCATATATTTAGATGTTTTTATTTACAATTAAAGTACCTAAGAAAAGGAAAGAACAAAGGCTTAGTCAATTGATTAATTTGTATAAAATAATTTGAGCTCAGACCAAGTGCATTTACCCAGGTGAGTCATTTGTCATATGGGTACCAGGTGTGGGTACACAGGTACAACTGTGTTCAAATTCACAGTAGGGTAGAGAAGTACCACAGGCACAAGGCTTGCTGCTGTTGATGGACCAGCACCTCATCTTTCATATTTGCCAGAGTTAATTCAAGCAGTTAATTCAAGTAGTTAATTCAAGCATTAATGATGTTAATTCAAAAAACATCATTTGTATATTGCACACTAAAAGTTGGATAGGAATCAGAAAACTGAGGTGGTTTTCAGGAAAGGTAAATTACAAAGATAAACATAATGGCAAAAGTCCCTGTTTTCAAAGGACTCATTTTCTATTACAGAAAACATGCAGAATTTTGCTCCTATCTATATTTAGCATTTATTTTGTTCTGACTTATCACAAAAGCAATTTTTTATTTTTATAACACTTGACAGTATATGAAGCACTATCACACTCATTTATTGTTTCATTTTATGTTCAAGATAGGCCCCCAACCAGCATCCTGCTGATGCTGACGACTGAACACACTTTGTTATTTCTTGTATCCAGTTACTGGGAATTAGAGGTGACCAGTGGATGCTCATGCTAATTTAAGATCATGCTGATGACATAGAGAAGAGGCTGAGCTTTCATTATAGACGTTAAAGGAGCATGTCTTAGGCTAGACTTCTCTATTGTAATAAATCAGTCCCTTGTTCCATTTTTAGCTCTTAGTCTAAAGGATAAAATATATCCTACCTTAAAAAACACCAAAATTGAAACTACACCAACTCTTTTATGCTCTATCACAACTTATCATTGTGCTGCTGTTTTCCATTGAGATGCTGCACCTCAGGCCACTCCTGCACAATTGTAACCAACTGTCATCAATAAAGTCAAGAAAGCAGGGAAGAAGATTTTTTTTTTTTTACTGTGGTTGTTTTGTTTTGTTTTTAAGAAAAAGCAGGAGACAAATAACTTTGACAACCAGAAAAAAGCTTTTACAGATAAATGGGCATGTTTACATCCATTTTTTTTCCTATCATAAAAGCACCCCCAAATCAGTTTCCTTCTAATTGATAAAAGTTGATTGTATTTGAGAGAACAGCACATGGCTTCAAGGATCAGTTGAGTCAATTTTATTAAGGCCTAAAGGGGTGAAAGGAGATTAATGTTTGCGTTCTTAGGACTGGCTGTGCCAGCCTCCTCCTGAGAAGGAAGCACGATATAACTCATTGAACAGAGACAGTAAAGATGAGTTCTGCAACCAGTTGTACCCTGAGGGTCACACACCCCAGTGACAGCACTGTCAATGCAACCGTATTCCTCCTAATAATAATGCAGTCTAAAATTTAGGGATGGCTCCAGGCCCAATCATTTCTCTTGTGAAATGGCAATTGACTCACCAACCTTGGGAAAAAAAGAGAAATTTTAGAAGAAAGCCAGAAAGTTAAGGCATATGCTTGCTCAACAATGAATATTCTCCTCCAAGGTAGAAATGACCCGTCAGTACAATTAGCACCAAAATATTCCCCACCACCCAAGTCCCAGTAAAGAAGTAAAAATATCGGCAAAAGAAAGATGGTGCATCACCTTTCATTAAAAGAGGAACAGGTAAAAGTGAGTATCCAGGTTTTTGATTGGTTTGTTTCCACTTTACAAGTCCAAAGAAACTAAAAGGCTATGAAATGCTATCATTTGATTAGATAGGAAGGCTTGTCAGACATTCAGCTCATGAAATATCGTTGAAAAGCAATAATTAAATTATTTCCATTTTAAAACGTCATTTCCTATATGAGGAATAACATTCTGAGGATGGTGACCTTTCCTCTCTCATTAGGTTCAGAGAAAATAAGCTGATAGAACATGAGCTATTTAGATTAGAATAAGGAAGACTTTCTTGATGAGGAGAGAATGTTACATGACTAGGAAAAAATTTCTCTCACACTTTTGAAAAATAGGCTGTGTTTTCTGTTAGAATGGGTCCAATTGCAGTTCTAATTAAGTAAGGATGAAGAAGCTCCTTTTTTAAAAGAATATTTTAGCCCCATAACCCTTTAAAAAATTAATCTTTCTGTTTTGAGATAATTATGGATTCACATGCAGTTGGAAGAAATAATGCAGAGGTACCACCCTTTCCCCAGTGTCCCCCAGTGTTAAGTAACATCTTGCAAAACCGTGCTCCAATATCACAACCAGGGTCATATATTGATACAGTCAAGGTGCAGAACAGTCACGTCACCACAAGGACCCCCCTCTGTTGCACTTTTATAGCCACATTTGTCTTTTCCTCCCTTACTGTCCCTGACCCCTGACAACCACTAATTTCTTTTCCATTTCTAAAATTCTGTGATTTCAAAAGTGCTACATAAATTGAATCATGCATGATGTAGCCTTTGGATATTGGTGTTTTTCACTCAGCTTGAGTTCCTGAAGATTCATCCAAGTTGATGTGTATATCAATTGTTTGTTCCTTTTTATTGCTGAATAATATTCTGTGGTGTGGATGTGTCACAATTTTTATAGCCATTCACCCATCGAAGGACATCTGGGTTGTTTACAATTCTAGGCTATTATGAATAAAGTTGTTATGAACATTCAACTACAGATTTTTACATGAACATAAGTTTTCATTTCTCAGGGGTAAATGCTCAGGAGAGCAATTGTTGTATAGTAGTTGGGCATTTAGTTTTACAAGAAACTGCCAAAATGTTTTCCAGGGTGACTGTACCATTTAAATTTTCACCAGCAGTGTATGAGTAATCCTGTTTCTCCACATTTACTGCTGTCACTACTTTTTCTTTCAGCCATTCTCATAGGTGTATAGTGATATCTCATTGGGGTTTTAGCCCTCATTTGCCTAATGGCTAATGAGGTTGAATATATTTTTAGCTTATGTGAAACATCATGTGTATATCTTTTGGCAAAATATTTGTTCACGTCTTTTTCCTACTTTCTGATTGGATTGTTTGGTTTTTACTGCTGAGCTTTTAGAGCACTTTATATATTCTAGTTACTAATCCTCTGTCAGATATGTAATTTAAAAATATTTTCTTGAGGTGGTTAGCCTGTCTTCATTCTCTTAACAGAGTCTTTGGAGTGCAAATGTTTTAAAGTTTTGCTGTGATTCAAGTTATCAATTTTTTCTTTTATGGTTCATGTCCATGAACACTTGGTCTACCTCTAGATCCTCAAGATTTTCTCTTATTTTTTTCCTAAAAGTTTGACAGTGTAAGATTTTACATTAAGTCCATGATTTGTTGTGAGTTAATTTCTGTATAAGGTGTGAGGTTTTGGTGGGAGTTCACTCTTTGCCTATGAATATTGAATTATCTAGAACCATTTGTTGAAAAAACTATCTTTCCTTCATTGAGTTACTTTTGTAACTTTGTAAGACCATAACTTTTAACACCAAAGAAGACACAAACTTAGCTAAATTTTCATATATTTAAGGTAAATACTTGTTCATGCTTAGAGTACTAATTCTGAGTGTAGGCATTGTTCTCAGCTCTTTACATAACTTTACTCATTGCCTCAATAACTTATAACTCATTTAATTACCTTAGTAACTCCTTGAGGTAGGTATCATTGTTCCCATTTTACAGATAAGGAACCTGAAACATTGCCAGGTTAAATGATTTGCTCAAAATCACAAAGCTGGTAAGTTGGTAGCTAGGATTTGAACCCAGACAATGTACCCCTAGAGGCTGTGCTATTAACCTTTGTGAGAACTGTGTTATTTACAGTGTGCCGACGTTTAGCAAAGTATTGAACATTTTCCCATTTTCGTCACTGTTATCCCAAGATATTTCAACTGGTGTAGGAATGAGACTCCTTCCACACATCCCTCTTTTTAGGTATCATGTGTCTGATGTATTATTCATATTAAAACCCTCATGTCCATTAAAATACAACTTAAGAATCAAAAAGCATCCCATTATTTTTTAAATTTGGAGTCTGGAGTCTGTTACACAAGTTGAAGCTCTCAGTGTTGACACCTTGACCTTCCTGTTTCCTGCCAAATAACTCTTCCCCAAGGGGCTTAAAAAAAAAAAAAAAAAAGCATGAATCCACTGGGGAATTCCAGTGCTATTGTCATTAGTCAGTAACAGAGCTTGGGACTGGCTACTAGAATCAACTTTTTTTAAAAAATATTTGTCCTTTCAAGTTTGTTTCCTGGTTTCGTAGGATAAACACAGCCAGTATTCATGAAAAATGAAGGCAGTGTGGAAGGAAACAATGTTAGCAATGTTGTCAGGGAAAAATGAAAGAAAAATGGTGATGCAGAATTCCCCAGTTTGTTTCAAACGCAGGAAGGAGAATGGGATTTTAAAATATAAACAATGACAAATTATTTTTTTTAAATGTACTTTTAGTAAAAAACAAAATACCTTGTTGTACTGTAAGGGCACTTTGGAATTTTTATTTCAAAAAACATTTCTGAAGTTGCATAACCTGACACAGATGAAGGCCAGCAGCTCCTTCTCAAATGTGAAATCAAATTGATATGGGTTACAGAAAAGCTGCTAAACTGAATTTGAAGAATTCCTTATTATTCTGTTTATTTATGAAGTAACTTCTTGTGTTCTCCTCTTGAGTGAGAGGCACTACCCTAAGAATGGTGCTTGTGATATTTTGCCTCATTGAGAACAGGAAAATGGGATAAAGTCTAGTTGGAATGTTTTTGAAGTCTTAACAAGAAAACTAGTTGGTATGATCCTAAAGTCCCAAGATGTTTTAAAGTTGTCATCTTGATTTTCAAATATGTCTCCAAATTAGATTTCTAAACCACCTGAAATGTTTCTGTCACTAAAATTTGATAGATTGTGTATGTTGTATATCTGAGAGATTGTTTAGAAATTTCAGGGTACTATGTCTACAATTGATGAAGCTGCTATGAGGTACTGGTGATGGGGTCTATGGAATATAAACCACATAATTAGGTTCTTCTGAAGTCACAGATAAATGATATAAAATATAGCACTTTGGAATCTTGAATCTACTTCCTGCCCCTCCTTTTCCCTTCCCCCCTCTTCTCAACACTCTTGGTCTTTCTCCTACTCTATTTTGTTCCCTGCCTCACCTTCCATATGTGAAGAATTCATGCCACATATGAAAATAATACTAATAATTACATTTTAGATTTATCTATATTTATATGTAAGAGAAATTCTGAATTACAAATCCATTTAGTGTAAGGGTCCTTGGTGAAGCAGAAAGACAGAGCGAACATTATATTTTATAATTTTTAAAGGATTCCCAGAACTGTAGAGAAAACAAAGTCAAAGCTGTTCTTACTGGTTTAGGCTATAGGAAATGTAGGGCATTAGGAAAAGGCCAGCTTTTCCTCTTTTTTTATTTTTTAGATCAGATAGAAGGGATTATTAATTAATTAATTAATTAATTAATTAATTCAGCTGCATTGGGTCCTCGTTGCTCTGCGCAGGCTTTCTCTATTTGCGGCTAGCAGGAGCTACTTTTCATTGCGGTAAGCGGGCTTTTCATTGCGGTGGCTTCTCTTGTGGAGCATGGGCTCTAGGAGCACAGGCTTCAATAGCTGTGGCACGTGGGCTCGGTAGTTGTGGCTCGCGGGCTCTAGAGCACAGGCTCGGTAGTTGTGGCGCACGGGCTTAGCTGCTCTGCGACATGTGGCATCCTCCCAGACCAGGGCTCGAACCCGTGTCCCCTCCATTGCAGGTGGATTCTTAACCACTGCACCACCAGGGAAGTCCCAGCTTTTTAAAAAATTAATTTTCTCTATGTTTTCCTTCTCTTCCAGTAGGAAGGCTCAATATTGCAGCAAGACATTTTAACTGTGTAGGTCCTTTGTGTTTTGAATTTCATTATGAAAATCTAAAAGGGCAGAAGTAGAGTGTAGTACACGAATCATCAGTGTCTCTGAGATACTCAATGGTGAGACAATTTCACAATAAAGAGTAAATCAGATAATTGCCTGTTTTTCTTTATGAAATGTTGATACAGTTATGACCTTCCAAATGGCCTCCTTGCTTTGGTAAAGTCTAGGCTTTTATAGGACCCCTGAATGGCCCTTTTAAAATGTAAACCAGATCATGTCAACTTAAAACCCTCCAATGGCTTTCAGTCTCACTAAGAACAAAATCCAAAGTTCTTTCAATGGCCTTACAGGTCCTATATAGTGTGTATCTCATGTCCCACTGATCTCCCTTTCTCTCCCGTAGCATCTTCAAGCTCGCTAATCCATCTGCCTGGGCTGTCCCCTCAACCCCCCCAAGATGTCCCCATGGCTTGTTCTCTCATCTTTTTCAGGCTCCTGGTCAGCTGTCCCTTTCTCAGGGCAACTTCCTTGGCTGTTTCACACAACCACCTTCCACCCTGACTCCTACCATTTCTTATTTCCCTTGGCCTTATTTTCCTCCTTAGTACTTTTCAAAATATAATATTAACATCAAATATATTGTATATTTATCTTGTTTTTGGTTGTTTGTGTTATTTTATCTTTTCTATTCCTTACTAAAATATAAATCCAAGAATTGTAGAAATTTCTAGCTTATTAGTAAAATAATGTTTTTAAGCATAAGAACAGGTCCTGGCACATAGTATGGTCTCAGTAGACATTTGTTGATGAATACTTAATAGAGGAACAAGTCTTCTTTCAACAGAAGCTGAAAGCAACCTACCATTTCTCACTTGTTATTTATAAGGAACTATGGACAGAGGGGAGCAGAACAGGCAAGATCACTGGTTGAATACCTATACTTAAAATTTCAAAAAAAGTATATTCATGTAGTTTCCTATTTTGGGGTGTAGTTATGAGAGAGGCCTACAGGTCTACCTAAATTAGTAAGTCAACTAATTAAAATTTCTATTTCTATTTTGCTGCAGGAGCCAATACAGTTACAGTGTCTCAGTCCACAGAACAATGCCAACAGTGATTCAATAAATCAGAATTTGGCTTGGAGGGAGTTTTGCTCTACACATGCTAGATGAGAAAAACTATCTAAGCAGCTTTGAAGTTGGTCAGATTGGGTTTGATTCCCAGCCAGTAATTATCTATGTGAATGTGGCTAAGTTGATAGCCCTGTCTTAACTTCAGTTTTTTCTTCCTAGGGCTGCTGTAACAAGTTACTACAAACTTGATGGCTTTAAAAAATCAAGAAATTTATTCTCTCACAGTTTTGGAGGCCAGAAGCCCAAAATCAGTATTTCTGGTCTGAAATCAAGGTGTTGACAGGACCATGCAGTCTCTGGAATTCTAGGATAGAATTGTTTCCTGCCTCTTCCAGCTTCCTGTAGTTGTTGGCATTCCATTGTTTGTGGCCACCTCACTGTATTGTCTGTCTCTATCTTCATATTGCCTTCTTTCTTTTTGTCTGTATAATCTCCCTCTTCTCTCTTATAAAGAATCACGTGATTGCCTTTAGGGTCACTCAGATGATCTAGAATAATCTCATCATCTCAAAATCCTTAATTTAGTCAAATCTGCAAAGACCCTATTTCCAAACAAGGTAACATTTACAGGTTCTAGGGATTAGGATGTGGAACTGTTTGAAGGGACCACTTTTCAGCCTACTGCAGGGATCTTCTTAGGATTGTTTTATAATGCCTGGCATATTTTATGAATTTCATAATCTTCCCTTTCCTGTTCCTTTCCTTTTCCCTCTCTTTCTCCAAGTTTCCATAACCATCTTCCATAGTACCACCTCCCACCCCCAAGCTCCATAAAACTGAAACAGGCTGTGCCTGCCCCTGGCATCCCTGCTGCTTTTCAGTCTTTCCTTCCATTACTAGTCAAAAACATTTATTTATGAGTTACTAAATGCAGTGCCCTTGACTTTGGGGGACTAAAAAAAAGAAGAAACATTTTCTATCTACAAGTAGCTTACACTCTGGTGTGGGAGATGGATAGTTAAACAATCATTTGTAATAAAGGAAGGAGAGTAGGTATATGATTTGCACAGAAGTATCAGTAATGCACTGCAAGGTAATAAAAGAATTAGTAATTGTTATTGAGAGGTAAGAGCTAGAGAAACTATCTTGAAGCCAATGAACTGGGCCTCGAGATCAGAAGGATATCCATGGATTAATAATGTTGGAAGAATTTTCCAGACAGAAGAAAGCACAGAGGAGAGCATTCTCCATTTTCTCTGGAAAAATCAGTAACTTTCCACTTCCCTCTGGCTGCCCTAAATAGTCCCCCTGGATCAGTCCGTCCAAACCTGCTTTTTCTTCAGTGCACCACATGGGAAAATATTCTCTTCTCTCAATATCCCCCCAATCAGCTGCTTTAATCTAGGTGTTGACAGGAAAATAATGTGATTAATCTAATTCACTATATGGTATGTGTGGCTGAGAGCTCCTCAAATCTCCTAGAACAAAAAGAGGAGTTTCTTAACATAAATACATTTCTGTTGGGATTTTATGCCATGTGTAAAATTATATCCAGGAAGAGTGTGTTGCTAAATCACTTGTATTAAAAAGGTTACTCTAAACTAAGAAAATAATAAGCATAGGAAATATTTCAAATGAGAAAAATGCCTAATTAAGCAGCAATGATTCTGAGCTGTAGAAGACTACTTCATTATTTTTTATTCCCCATCATGCCAATGTTGCCAGGAGAAAATAATTCTGACTCCCAATCTCATTCCTACCCCATCCTCCAAAAAGAGGAAAGAAAAAAAAAACCTTATTTTTAATTTTCTCTTCACATTTTCTAAGAGGCAACTTGGGAAGCAATGGACAGAAACAAATCACGCAAGCTTCCCCTTTTTTTCAGCTAATTCAGAATGAATTGGATTTACACAAGCAACAGTGCTTAAGCAAAACCGTTCCTATGGTTACACAGAAGGCTTTCTAAATGTGGCACAAATTGCAGGCAGCCAAAATGACTTGACTGTTTATGTTAAATATGAAGTCTATTCCCTATTGAAATTTAATGATCTACTAGCTGCATTTTAGCAGCTTGCACCCTGATAAAATTAGCATTTCGAATACATTTGGAGAGATAAATTGCTGTAGCAATTGGCGAGTATTCACTCATTTTTATTTGATCACATCAGTGATTCAGATGAAAGCATTTCGCCCTGTACCATTAGAAATTGGGTCTACAAATTATCCTCATCTCTGGGCCTCTAAGCCCCTAAACACATTTTATTATCTTTTTGCAGTTTAGCTGGTACCAGATGTTAGACCTCACACTTGGGAAGAGAACTCAGAAAAAAATTTTTTTTTTCTTTTATAGCAACCAGGCAGAATCAACACTGAATTCTTGTGGCATCTCTCGAGCCATCTAGTAGGTCTCAAATCCAAGGTGAACAGTTCAGACAGGGTGAAGTCTGTTCCCCACCTCCTCCTACTTCTCCTGAATGAGAAAGACAATCTGTCTGTTTTGAAAAGCTGACAGGAAATTGGAGCTAGGAAAGATATATTCTCTGCATATTTTAGCTGACACCATTCAAATGTATGACATAAAGGCATTCCTTGATGTCTTTTAGTAGGAACCTCCCATTCAGGAAAAACAGAAAATGAAAACAGCCTACAGGATGCCACCCTCATGTCTTTATTTATATATTTAATTCAATTCAACTAATATTTATTGAGCATCTTCTATAGACTAAGCATGATATAAAGGACTATGGCCATAGAAATAAAAGACACAGTTCCTGAACACAAACAGCCTTTGGTCAAGCAGAAGAAATGAGTGATAAATCATGTTATGCCAAGTCTTTCTTCCCAATAGTTGACTATGTATATCCCCATATCATCTTCACCATCTTCCACCAATGAAATCACACCAAACATAAGAATTTTACTAATGTCTGAGTTGTTAGGTAAGGATTACTTTACACATATCACTTGGAGTAGAAGATCCTGACACTTTCCCCCTAAATCTCTCCTCTTTAAGGTCACTCATGGGGGGATTTCTTCTCCCTTCCCTCTTTCTTTATAGGGCCCCACTTCACTGTCGTCTGTCTCTTTCTCTCAGGACACCTCCATCAAAACAGATTCAGGCTCAGAAAAAGTGTCTGCTTTTCTGTGTAATACCCAAGTCTTCATTTTCCATAACCAAGAAGTATGAACCTTGGATCTTAGTAGATAAATTCTCTGAAATTCAGCTACAACACATTTAAATCCCCGAAACACAAATTTATCAAAACTTTTCTGGCCTTCCCTTGTAAGAGGCAAAATATTTTATTCTAAATAGAAAACTAGACAAGCTGGACATTTAACAATAGTTTAATTATAATTTATCTCTTGAGATGAATGTACTTAATAAATCTGACACTAGAGAATTTCAATGTTTGAGGAAATTTATTTTGAATTGGCAAGTAGAAATACATTCATCACATATTGATTACATTGTCAGGTTAATCCCCAAATTTAAGTTACCTCTTAGAGTGCTTTAATTAGTCATTCTAGAAATTGTTCATTATGATCAGTTATTAATATTTTTGTTAAAAATTTTAGTAAATTTCTCCCTTTAGAACATTCATTGGGTGAAAAAAAGATGCAAATTTGTCCCTTTATTTTTGAAGAAAAAAGCTTTAAGAATCTATTTTTCTTTCAGAATAAGTTTCAAGGGACTAGTACCCAAAATACAAGAGGCTTACTGAAATATGTTTGTCTGTAGATTTTATGGATGATGTCCTGAAGTCTGACGCTGAAGTGAGTTTCAAAGGTGATCAATACCTTCATGAGAGAGTATGTTCTAACAGCTGAGCATAGTTCAGAGGAATTCTAGTTTGTGTTTTACAGCTTGGGGCATATTTTAGAGGAAACCTGCTGCCCTACCCCATTCTTCTAAGAATATGAGGATTCCTGGGCAGGTCCTGATAGTTTGTTAGGTAAAATAAGAATAGTCTCCCAAAATCCAGCTTCTAGGCCATCAATTATTCACCAAAAATCTTTCCTTTTATTCCTTTTTTTTGTGTTTATAATGAGTCCAAACTCTGCTAGAATATTGTTCTGATTAAAAATTAATTTCTAGATCAAGAGTTGAGCTAGATGCAAGTTACTTTTTCCTCAGAGAATTGGCTTTTGATGCAGAGCTCCATAATGGTAGGGTAGACCTAGGATATAAAGCTACAGAGTTGGATCTTCATTCTGTAAGAATGGCTTATGTAAGGGATGTGAGAATTTTTTAGTAGAACAGTGAAATTATCAAACCAGATTTTGGACAGGTTGGGAGAAGATTACAGAGGATGTCACAAACTTGAAAACATGGGGTTATGAACATGAATGCCATGCCAAGTCAGTCAGCTACATGGTTTTCACTGCAGGAGACAGATTCATTTCTACGTAACCAAATGCCAAGAAGAGCATAGGTCTACAAAAAAAAAAATGTTTTTCCAAGAAATGATGAATCATTTTACTGTACTAAATTCACAATTTCAAATTCAAACAGGAATATTTATTATGCAGTATCTTGGTAGACATATCTGCTCTTTCCACCCTTGTTCTCTTTGGCCTTTTTATTTTAAAAAAGGGGGAAGGAGAAAGAAAAATGATATCAGTGAGTGCTGGATGGATTTTAAAATAATGAATCTAAACTATTGATGCTTCCAGTACAAACATAGGGAACTTTATTTAATAATTATTTCTGATATGCAATTTAGGAAATTTAAATAATATTTTCATGGGGTAGAAATAGTTAATTCTCCAGGACCGATTTCCAGAGTTCACATCAACAGTCCATGAATAACATTACATAAGATGTATTTAAATATCCAAAAGTAATTTCATCAGGCAATGAACCACAGTGTCTTTCCCATTTGTTTTTACTCAGAACACACTCACTTGTTCACTCAGCATCCATCACTTTTATTTTGTATCAGATACTCATTGTCTGAAGTAATAACGGATAAGTGATCCAAAGAATAGAGTATTGCTTTGAACTGCTGACACATTGCAGAATGCTGTGTTATGCAGGACTGTACTGCTAGCCAAAATAGCCACGTTCAGCTCAGAGCTCTTTGCAGAAAGCATGCCACTGCTCCCACATTTCTGTATAAAAGATATTCTATAGTGAGTGATTAAAAATGGAAGCCTTTCTCATTTTGTTCAATAGAATAAGAAATGGCATCTGATGTGTTTAATTTTAATCATATCACTACATAGACACATTTCTTCATGATGTTTGAAATCTTGATTTTTATTTCTTTGATGTAGAGTATCTCAAAACAGTAACCAATTTGAGACAAAAAATAAGAGTTCTTTTATATTTTTATGTGAACTGTTTGGGATGCAAACTTTCATCAAGTAAAATTAAATCTTTCCAGGAAAAAAAATCTGTCTCACCAAAATGCCATTGGTTAATCAATAAAGAAGAGAGTCAAAGAAGCATCTTTTATTTTGCCATTTAAGCAAGATTCTGCATATGTGATTATTTTCAAATGCATCCACATTTAACACAAGAACACAAACCCAGGAGAGATCTGTCTATAACATGAGGCCATTGAATGAAAGTTGTGGCGAGGTGGACACAGTCTACTACAGAACAAAAATAGGCATTTTGTTCTTGTTGTTGCTAAACACAGGCAAAAACATAGTTGTATTTTGAAATGCTGGAGAGATATATATAGATATGTATATGTGCATGTATATATATAACCTTATATATGTAGATGTATATAAGTATCATTTCTAAGAGATATAGATGCTAGAGTTTCAATTAAATGGAGTCTTCAATTCAGGAAGGAGGTAGGGTATATTTGTTAACTGAATTTGTAAGTCACCAGATTGTAGGTGAGAATTTCATTGGCCTTTTGGAGTTGTGTGTGCTCTCTCCTTACACATGGTTAGACACAATGTATTGGTTTTCTCTGCTGCTTTATAGCATACAATATAGAGCCTATGTCTGTATCTTTGACGATTTGGAAACTTGAATTTCTTCAGGCTAATAACTGGATCCAGTAGCCTAGATCCAAGTTTCCATTTCCAAACTACATAGCAGACCTTGTAAATGAAAGGAATTGGGAAAAAGACCAAGCTACAACTGTTGTGCTGAGTGGATGCAATGAAAAAAGATGTGCAACATTGTAAAATTGTCTGAGTATCTGAAAAACATTGGTCTCTAGACTTAAAGTTGTGGACGATTACATAAAATGCTTGCTAACCTCATGGCATTTTTGCTTGCTTTTACTAACTATTAGTATTATAATTTGCCATTCCACACTACAGATTGAGTGTGTCCATTATCCCAGTGTGGATTATTGAAAGTTCTTTCTAGCTGAGTTGTAGACAGTTGATGCTTTTCTATAATTATACTTATAAAAGGTCATAAACATCTTTTATCACTGCTTGGAAATGCCTTGAATATCTTCTAGAAATTTGTAATAGCAGTAGTCATTTAGGTTTCAAACATACAAACTTATTTCTTGACCTGTGATATTAGCTAAGATTTTAATTGGATATTTTACTGCATGATAACGTAAAATGAATATATTCCATTAATTTTGGTGTTGACACTACTGGAATATTTGAACACACTTCCTGCTGAAATTCACTTACATTCAGTGCTCAACAGCTACTGTCTTTCTCTCTTGTGAAGAAAATTCTGCTGGCCTTTATATTAGAAGAGATTGACATGATTGCCTTCCCATCACATGAAGATACTTACTTGTTTTTCCATTACTGTGAATGGATTCTGTGAATGGATTCACATTGATCCATTTGCACTCTCCTACTTTGTCTCCCTTTTGATTGAAGGCACCATTTCTGAAACGTTGACCAAGGTAAAGGAGCAGTGTAGATAGCTGAGCACTGCCATGTTCTCTGCTGGAAAGTGATCAGGTTCTGATATTATCTAGTTATTTGGATAGATCACTTAACCAGTCAGCCCTCAGTTTTCTCCTCTGAACTGGGTAACTTGGAATAGATTATTCTATGTTCATATAGAATTTTTTTAAAGACTGTGTATGGACCATATTTTTGTCTCTTCCACCCCAAAAATGTTATTAAGAAAATCTTCATAAAGATGATAAAAGAATAATACAATGATCACTTTTATACTCCTCACATAGACTCAAAAACTATTAATATTATTCCATACTCACTTTATTTTTATGAACCATTTGAAAGTAATTTGCAGACATAGTGACACTTTTAAGAAGTTCAGCATGAAACCTCTAAGACTAAGGGCATTGTTCAACATAACTATAATACACAACTTTAAAAGTATAATATACAACTTTAAAAAGTATAATACACAACTTTAAAAAATAATTACCTAAAAGCTTCTCTTATCCAAGTCATATTCAAATATCTCTATTTGTCTCAAAATTGAATATTATAGTTCCCTTCCCCCACCCCCACTAAGGATCTAATTATGTTCCTCACATTGCATGTAATTATTGCTCAAGGCAACTTGTAGTGTCATAAATTGCATGGGCTTTAACATGACAGTAGTTTTTCATTCAGAACCAGTTGATTAAGAAAATGCATAATGGCAAAAAAAAAAATTAGTGAATAAGAATACCTAGTACATGGTAGTTGTTTAACATTTCCTTGCTACATACATGAATTTAGTAATGTTTTTAGTCAACATTCCATTTTACTAAGCACAACTGCAACTGAATATATTTATAAAACAATAAGATATTACTGTGTGAGAGGCATTTTAAAGTTCATTCTATAGACTCTAATAATTGCTAATGTGATTTCATCATTTATTTTGCACCTGGTGTGGAGCCAAGCACTGAGTATTAGCTCATTTAATCTTCACAACAAGTCCATGGGATATGATTTTATAGATGAAGAGACTGGGCAAATTAAGTATTTTGCTAAAGATTTCAGAATTAATAAAAGAATTAATCTCTATATAAATGATCTTGAGGGCTTGTCACATACTATAGTGCTTTGCAAGGCAATGTTGGCTGCATGAAGGGGCGTCATCTGTCCTCCTGCAATTTTTTCTCAGCTCCATCAAGCAGACAGGTTGCTATCTGCCTATTCATGCAAACATCCCAGCAGAAGCACTATCAAACATTCTGCTTAATTATTGCTGTGGCCTTAAGGGAACTTATATCTCTGTGAGGAAGCTCTTTGAAATACAAAGGAGCAGTACACAGATTTTTGTTCAGAGAGAGCTTTGAGTAAGGTCATGTCTGTTTCCTGAATGGACAGGGTTAGGATAGGAAAACTGGAGAGTTTCCCAGTTTGAAGAGAGCCAAGTTTTCACTGTGTCATTTCATTATTCTCTTTGAAGTAAATTCCCAGAAAATCAGACACACCCATATCCAAACTTAAATACAAAACACATCCTAAAGCCAACTGGGCATGATTCAGGGAGTTTGCCACCATTTTGGAATGCCTGTACTTTTGTTCCTTTCTATTAGTGAAGATAATCACATATTTCCTGTTACTTCAGGGAATGCAGTTTAATCCAGACCAGGCATTTTACTGCAAAGGACTCTGAATTGTAAAGAGGATAAATCAGAAAAAGTAAGAGATCAACTTTACCAAACACCTGGTCCTACCATAGCTGTAGAGTTTAGTTTGGTCTGTTTTTTTCAACTTGCCAGTATAGACTGTTTCCTATTTTTATAGCTTCATTTCCCATGAAGTGAATGTTTTATTATTGATTCTGTAAATTTGTGGTATGCTCATTTAAAATAGATATAGTCATACTCTTACAGAGAAAGTCCTTTCTAAAAATATGAGTAGATGGATTAAAAAAAAAATAACCCCCAGAAAAATATCTGGCCTGTAGTTGGTCTCCTTTGTGGGATTAACTTCAAATCTGCTGGCACATTAAAAAAAAAAAACAAAAAAAACCACGAATGAACTAAATTAAATGTCAATAAAAAGTCAAAATTAATCATAAGCGTGATCAATACTATGTGTGAAAAAGTTATTCTAATGGACATAAAAACTCTGTATGAGACATGTTTTTCAAGATGCCTTATAAACTAAACTTATGGAGAAGAAATCAAGCAAGCTTTCACCACAAATGAAATGTGGAAACAGTCCCATGACTTTCTAGTCAACCAGTTTGTAAATGTTCTAAATGCCTCTCATTCTGGGCCTTCAATAAGTGCTAAACAGGGGCAGCAATTTCCTTTCCTGTCTAGTCAGGGTGTCATTACTTCTGTAAAGTCTCTGAGCTGGTGAGCTCATAGGAAAACACAACCCACCACAACTTGAAATAAGCCTTTTGCTCTCCCACCTCCTCTTTACCTTGTGACCTAAATTGCTGTGTAACCTACTGAAAATCTAAGAATATTAGCTCTCAGTTACCACATATTTAACCTTAACCTTTCCTCTCCCAAATGCCAAGAAGTTCTAGCAGGTCTAATCAGCATATTTGATTTTGCCCTTTTCCATAAGCTGTTTGATGTTGTTGATTTGCTGCTAAAGGAAGTTTAAAAAGAAAATTCACCAGCTTTGGAAAGTATGTCAGTCCCTTAGGGAAAATGGCATTTTATGTCACTGCTTGTCAGGGTGTTTTCAATGGTTGTTTTCCCATTTTGGAAGTCCTTCGGGAAAGTTCACTTGCACCATTCACATGTCTTTCATTTATTACAATACAAAATAAACACAAGCTATTAATGTCCAAATACTTATTACCCTTGGCATCCAGCATTCTTTCATGCTACTGAACAGCCATTTCTGTCACTACACACCATGATATAAGTCCTATGCGAAAACATTCACTTGGCTTCCAAGTAGCCACACTCATTTTTCTGTGACGTCATTGGCTTTTCCTTTTCAGCCTCCTTAACAGACTTCTCCTTCTCTCTCTGTCCTCTAAATGTCAGAGTGTCAATGTCACTCTGTCAATTCTATACCTTCTCTTCTCTAGGGACATCCACTCCTTGGGAGAGCTCCTCATTCTTATGTCATTTCATATCCTAATGCTGATGGGTCTCAAATTTTTATCTCATTTGGAGCTCTGAGCTCCAGATGATTACACCTACCACCTTATTCAACATCTTAGCTAGGCTATCTGTAAGGTTTTACAAAATTATCATGACAAAAAGAGAACTCTGCAGCTTCCCTGGTGGCGCAGTGGTTGAGAGTCTGCCTGCCAATGCAGGGGACACGGGTTCGTGCCCTGGTCTGGGAAGATCCCACATGCCGCGGAGTGGCTGGGCCCGTGAGCCATGACCCCTGAGCCTGTGCATCCGGAGCCTGTGCTCCACAACGGGAGAGGCCACAACAGTGAGAGGCCTGCGTACTGCAAAAAAAAAAAAGAGAGAACTCTGGATGTTTTCTCCAAAAGTTCTCTTTCTCTAAACTTCTAATTTTAATAAAATGCACCACCATTCAACCAAGTGGTCAAGCCAAATCATATAGGCATCCTTGATTTCTCTATTTCCTTTGTTTTCCATATACAGTACAAACCTTGCCATCTCTACTTCCAACTTGTGTCTGAAGTTGTCTCCCCCTGTCTCCACTGATATGACCTTCACCCAGGCTCCATTGTCTCTTCCCATAGACTACTGAAATAGCCCAAAGGCTGGTTTCTAGCTCCCAGTCTTTGCCCTCAATCATCTATACTTTACACAACAGAGTGGTTTAAAAAATTAATGTACATACGATGATGTAACTTTCCTGCTCAAAACTCTAAAATAGCTTCCCATTAGCAAGCAGTCAAGGAAAATATAACCTCCTGACTGTAGCCTACAAAGCCCTGCACGATCCCCTGCCCCTCATCTCCTACCACTTTCCCCTCACTCACTCTGCTGCAGCAACTCTGCCCTACTTGCTTTTCTTCAAACACACCAAGCTGTCCCTGCCTCGTGGACTTACACTCACTACTCTCTTTCTTCTGGTCTCCATGTGGCTCCTCCTTCATGTCATCCAGGACCCTATTGAAATACCATCTCTGAGAACTTTTTCCTGCTCCCACCCCCTTTAAATTTGTCTCTCCAGGGCTTCCCTGGGGGCTCAGTGGTTGAGAGTCTGCCGGCCAATGCAGGGGACATGGGTTCGTGCCCCAGTCCGGGAAGATCCCACATGCCGTGGAGCGGCTGGGCCCATGAGCCATGGCCACTGAGCCTGCGCATCCGGAGCCTGTGCTCCGCAACGGGAGAGGCCACAACAGTGAGAGGCCTGCGTACCGCAAAAAATAAAATAAAATAAAATAAATAAATAAATAAATAGTCTCTCCAGTTAATCTCAAACTCCACAAGCGGCTTTACTTTTCTTCATGGCATTACTGCAGCTTGGAAATATTATTTATTTTTGTTAAGTTGTCCACTGCCTGCCTTCTCCACTAGAATGGGAGCTTAGTGAGGACAGTGACTTTGCCTGTCTTGTTCACACAAAGACCCTGTGTCTCCAACACCAGGAATGGTGCCTGACATATAATAGTCACTTAATAGTATCTGTTGAATAAATGAATAACTGGTCAGGAGTCCTGGGTAAATTGAGTTATTTAATCCATCATATGATTTGTTTTGTTGCCCCTGACAAATCATCGTTTTTGTTTTTGTTTTTATATCAGTGGTTTACTCACTTTAAAAAAGGATGTATTGGGCTTCCCTGGTGGCGCAGTGGTTGGGAGTCTGCCTGCCGATGCAGGGGACACGGGTTCGTGCCCCGGTCTGGGAGGATCCCGTGTGCCATGGAGCGGCTGGGCCCATGAGCCATGGCCGTTGGGCCTGTGTGTCCGGAACCTGTGCTCCACAACGGGAGAGGCCACAACAGTGAGAGGCCCACATACTGCAAAAAAAAAAAAAAAAAAAAAAAAAAAAAAAGGATGTATCTATACTCTTACAGAGAAACCCTTATTAAAAGTTTGGGTAGATGTGATTTTTAAAAAACTATCGCTGAAAAATTGGATTTACATTGTCATTTACTTACATGAAAGTTTTTTTAATTTTTAATTTTAATTTTTAATTTTTATTTTTTTATTTTTTTGTGGTACGCGGGCCTCTCACTGTTGTGGCCTCTCCCGTTGAGGAGCACAGGTTCCGGACGCGCAGGTTCAGCGGCCATGGCTCACGGGCCCAGCCGCTCCGCGGCATGTGGGATCTTCCCGGACCGGGGCACAAACCTGTGTCCCCTGAATCGGCAGGCGGACTCTCAACCACTGTGCCACCAGGGAAGCCCTTAAGAATTTTTTATACAAATCTTCAAGGGATTATGGCAATGAGGCTTAAACTTTAATGTTTATAACAATCACCTAGGGCAGCTATATAGTAAATCTGGTATTTGGTTCTAAATCCTGATTTGTTAAAAAAAAAAAAAAAGCCCCAGGTGACCTTGATGCAGCTGCTCCTTGAACTGCTTTAAGAAATACTGCACTTCAAGCTTTGTAATTTCTTTCATAACTTTGAGAAAAGTAGATACATACCTGTCTGACTTACCTTTAACAGAGAATCAGATTTTATCACTTAGGTGCCGGTTGCTGGGTTCCTGGAGACCACAGCTCACTCCTGTGAGATATCAGTCAACCATGAGGAAGCCCAGGGGATGAGTAAATTGATATTGAAAACTTCTTGACATTCTGTTGTCAAGACCAAGTGGAACGCATAGGCAAGAAAGTAGAGACATAGCCAAAGAAGCCAGAAGACCAGGAAGACAATTAGAGGAGGACAAGAGAAGTTTAGGATGGGAGCAGAGATTTTCCTGAATGGAACTAGAGTTCTTCAGAAATTGCCTGGGTCAGCCGCACTTAGGCTAATAGGTAAAGTACAGGGGCAGGTTAAACCTCCCAGTTAGTGCATAAGAAATATGCTGTAATGATATGTAGTAGAGACCCCTGTTATGGTCAGAAAGCCCTCCACCCCCCCTAATTCCCAGGTCCACAGAGTGAGAATTGGACTAAGAGTTTTAGCCAGTTAGACAAGGTCATGGATTTTTGCAGCATGCACACATACTGTGAAGCAGTAGGCAAACTGGGAGTCAGGGGGGCACAGAGGGAGGGGATTTTTCAGCTTGACATATATTCTGCAATTTTAATTCTTGACAGTATGCCATCTTAGTTTTGTTAATAACACTTATCCTCATTTTCCAATTCCATAAATTTAGATGGAACAATTTAATTACTTCTTATCTCTGCTTTCATATTATGGCAAAAAATTTCCTGGTTATCAGTTTTTGGTCCTTTGCAGTATAATAGTAATTTTAATCAAAGTTATTGCTGATATTCATTGAAAGCTTGCAGATGAGGAAACTGAGCCTCAGGGAACTTGAGTAATTTGCCCAGGGTCATATAACCATTAAATATCAGAACTGGGATTCAAAACTAGGTCCATCTGATCAAAATCTGTGCCTTGGACGAGCTGCCTGGACTCAGTGCAAGCAGTCAGCCTTGCTTCCCTACTCTGCTGACTGCCAGTTTGCCCTCCACCACAAGCTGGGGGATGCCAGTAGCACACACCCCCAGGAGAAGTCCCATCTAGTCACAAAACTGTTGAATTCTAGGAGTGAGGAGGGGCTATACATAGTCAGAGGTGCTGAGCCTGTACCCCTTGGTTGTGGAGGTGAATATTCTGGTCACTTGGTGATGTGGGCATCAGACTCAGGCCTTGCACCTGCCCCACAGTGCTTGGCCACTCTGTCTGACTGGACTTTTGACTGCCTCTTTATTCCCTCTCACTCCCAATCTGAAAACTGAGCCTAGTCCAGAACTCCAGTTGTTGAACTTTGGTTACCTGACACTCCTGCCCAGTTCTTGATAGTTATTTTCCTCGGTGATAGTCACTGGTTCCAATATAATACCAATGGCTCCATAATGACTTTCCTTATCTATACCTTGGACATCTATGGGTTGCCAATAGTTAGCCCTTCTAGAAATTCTGACACTACCTTTATCCTACTCTATCAAGATATGATATTATCCCACTCTGCACAGGATTCCCTACACTTTCTGGACTACTGTGATTTGTATTAGGGACACCTATGCCTTTAACACTGATTTGTGGACAAGAACTGGTCAAATATGGGGACTTGGTTACTGTTTATAGCTAACTTGCCTGAGAAAATAGGTCAGTCTCACTCCTTTCAAAGACTTAGGCCAACAAGGATAGGGACCTGGAACATGAAAGGATTTTACAATCAAGTTAAAGGTGAGTTCAGATTTCTGGATAAAATACACTTCAAATAGTGCTTAAAGCTAGCCGGATGTCATACTCAGGAAACTGAGTTGGGGAGAAACCTGCTTCCTTCCATTGCCTGGCTAAATAGATAGGACATCAAAGGAAATCCTGATATAGAACTACGCCTGGTGCAGAGAAGCATAGAATCCTGAATGGAAAGTAGAACAAGACTTTTCCATTTTTTCATCCCCTCCCCCCCTTTATCCTTTAGCAAAGTTTATGGTAGTGATTTGTTTAATTGTCAGCCTTCTATGTGATAGTGTGACCCTGGGAGTGCATCAGGTCTCTTCCGCACCATTGTATCCCGTGCTGGATATAAAGCATATGCTCTTTCATTGTCAGTTACTGGAAGCAATGCATAAGTGAATGTTTAAAGGAACAAAAGACCTACAAATTAGCAAATAAACTGTATAGAAGAAAAGATAGGTCCTGACTCAGTTCTCAAAAGTAGATGTGATGCCCTTAAGTCTTGTTAAGACCATCTACACAATCATTATCAGCCAAGAAGATAATGATAAGCAATAGAACTTTGCTCTTCATATGCACACTACACTTTTCAAATGACAATGGTAAAATTTCTCGCTAAAGTCCTTAAAGCCCAGAAATAGTTATTTTTGAGGTCTATGACAAAATAATGGATAGATTTAATACATTACTGGCTAAAAGCCATCTAAAGAGTCCCCTTTTATTTTTCCCCTCACCCTTCTCTCTATCCATGTAAGGGAAGACCAGGCACCATGGTGCAAAATTCTACTATAATATCAGCCCTGGAATTACCTGGCTTTGGTGCATAGGTACATAGGTACATAACAGTTCTAATGTAACAGCAAGAATTTTCCCCCTCCTGTTTATTTCTCTGAAGCTGTAATAAGCAATCCTGTGTGACATTGCCTGTGGAGCGGTTGCCAGGCAGCAGAAAGAGATCTGCAGCAGGAGGCGGGAGAGCTGGGGGAAGAGGAGAGAAGGCAAGAGAGGAGGAAGGGAGGAGAGCTGAGCAGGTGCGGGCTGGGGGCTGAATCTGCTGAGCCAGAATTCCATCCCCTTGTCATCCGTCATGTTCCAGGCACAAAAGCTAAACCTCAGAGGAGAAATAAAGATGGAAAAGAAACAGTTGAACGTTGTCATTAAATAGGGTGTCAGAAATGTTTCTTATTTTATGAAGAAAGGGTTTCAGATTGTTGTTTTCTATGGAACTTTGTTTCTTGGTAAACGCAGCTTTACAAATATCATAAGAGGGCTGGCTTCTCAGGGGGCCTGCTTGCTCTAAAGCAACAAACAATTAGTGCATACTATCTTCCAGCACTGTATATGGGGAACATACACATTATAACTGGAAAGGTTTCAACTTCTCTCATAGTGTGGAAAAGTAAAACATAGAGAAAGATACTCAGGCTTTTATGGAATATGTAGTTTGGGGAAGCTTCTTTGTGTCTAAGAGCCAGGAGGTCATTCAAGGTGTCTCAAGAAGCTGGTTTTCTCATTGTGAGCCTTTCTGTAGTTGGTGAAATTGGGAGCTGCAGCTAAATTGCGTCTCTTGGCTTTACAAGATTCTTGCTCTAATGAGATTAAAATCTCATTTTAATCCCAGATTGGACTGGGATCCGAGCAGAGGGGTGGGGGCAGATGGCATACAGGTCCTGGCATGCTGGCCTGGATGTCCCCCAGCACAATGTGTCTTGCCTTTTGCCAGCCTTCCAAGCTGTCTACAAGTAATTGGACACTCTCCAGTGGTAACAGACAATGATTTTTATTTAGATGTTTGATTATTCTTGTTAATCAAATAGAACCAGAACAGAAGGTTTGTTCAAAACAAACAATGTATTTACGGATAGCTTTGTTTGGTGGATGCACATTTTAAGCCTCTGAAGTTGCTTCTCGGAAGATGCAAACCCACCATCTGGGAGAAAAAAAAATGGGACAAAGCATGTTAAAATGGCAAGATGATCAGAATGAACTTGGATTCATGTAATGATGACCAAGTTTCTTTTTCGCTTTATTGGTGGGAGCTGGGGGTGGGAGGGGAATGTAAAATGAGGGTGAGCAACTCTGAAGATTGTGAGGAATAATAACTGGGATCCCTCCCTGGCCCCCAACGGCATAGTCAGGCTTATTTCTCCTGTTCAGTGGCTTGGCTTTTTCATCCCAGCTAAGGTCATGGATGAATCAATCAAGGGTAATCAGTGATATTTCTGCACATTCTAGGAGGAAGATCATGCGTCAGAAGAAAAATACTCTTTAGCATAAGCCACACAAAGAGATAAGAAGGAAATACAGATGTGGGACTAATCAGAGAGATGAAATGACTGAAAATAAACAAACCAAATCCACTGGAGAACCAGGGCTGGATGCAGGGACAGGCGCTCTCTGCTGTATCTCAGAAGGCCAACACTTTTTCCTAAGGAACTGCAAAACATTTACAGACACCCGACAGTTCTCTAGGCAGCACAGTTGGAGCGTGGACACTTGAGCTCTCTGGAATGTCCTGTGATTGAGGTTTTGTCTCTACTGCCCAGCAGGAGAAACTAATCAGGGAAGCTGCTTGTTCACCCCACCACACCGGTTAATGATGGTCTCCGCAGAGCCTACTTGGAAACTGGAGTTGAAATATCACACTATTTCATGTGAAATTGCACTTTTAATCAAAGTAAAAGGATAAAATACTCTCTAGTCAGTCTCATAGTGGTGCCACAATGGAAATTTCTACCAAAGTCTATAATCATTCCTCATTTTTTACTCTGTATAGATTTTATCATTTAAAATCTAGTTTTTATTATATCAAAGTTACACATGAGTTACAAAATGTTGAAGGGACTTCTCCTAGTCTCATCTGAGATCCCAAAGTTAAGAGCAATGGATGATAAAATCCCCATATTTTAATGAGAAAAGATAGACGATATATTTAGTACTTGCTAGAGGTGGTCAAAAACCCAATATGGTGACCTTTGCACCATCATCTACCTCCTGCCCAGATACGAGAGATTGCTCACATAACAAGAGACCATTTTTATAATAGAGTTGACTGTCTAATATGAATCTTCTAGCATTGCTCCTTCATTTCCCCATTCTTTTTCTCAAACCATGTAAGAGTGTTCCATGAGACTTAACATCACCATGGGAATGGAACATTAGGAGGTAATTATTGGGGGAAACGGACCTGTGTTCCCTGGAGTTTGGGAAGCCATGTGTTGGAGAGCAACATCTTTTGGCATTGTATTTTTCCAAAGCAAAACAGAGGCATCATCCTGGATCATGAAGGAAGTAACACAGGAGGATGGAAAAGACAAATTACTAACTTTCTATTACTAAGACAAAGGTTTTTGTCCAATTAAAATTCAAAGTGAATTCCATTTGATGGATTTAATTCAATTGGAACAGATTAGACAGATTCCATTTTCTACATATCAGTAATGCTTAGGGAAGGACTAAGGAATGGAAGAGGGGATCAACTGCATAGCCTCCTTATAAATACACCTGTGCACAGTGCATATAATGTACACATAATAGCACATCTTTCCTCATGAGGTTTAGATTGTCAAAAGGGGGTTAACACAATTTACAATGGGGCTGTGTTTTTTTTTTATTTGCAGTGCAAATAGGAAAATACTTTTCATCCTAAACCTTTCCAATGCAGAAGTAAGACATAATTTTCAGAGTAGGTAGGATAAAGAAAATGGAATCTGCATCTTCCTTTGAAGAATCCAGCCCTAGCCACCAGGAATAACAGAACAAATAGATTCCTGTGAGGGGATAAGCACCTCTTCGATCCAGGGGCTTTGTCATTTTTCAAAACTAACACATTTTTCATAGTTTGCCACAGTGATCTTCAAGTGGATAAATGATATGGCAAGTTAATTCCCACCTAGTCCCTTTTTTAAGGATAACAGATATCCTCAAGGAGAAGTGGAAAAAGACAATGGTAGATGAAGGTAATAAAAGCACAGTCTGAAAATGAATGGATTCAGAAACCAATTAAAATAAAGCATGGCTTTAAAAGACTTCTGATATTATTCACATACCACACTACTGGAAAAGCAATGGTTTCTCTCAGCCATTCCTTCTTAAATGTTTTGTTTTTGTTTCCAGAAATATCAGGTTTAATTAAATGTGCCAGATACATGCAAGTGATCCAGACTAATGCACACAGGGATTTTGAAGTCACTTAGCAGATTTTAGGAAGGATTTTGACTTGCCAGGCTCAGATACTAATGGAGAAAGCTGGTCTTCAGGGAAAGAGCATGAGCGCTATGTATGGCTCTGTTATGGCTGTCAAAGCCAGTTATTACATTATTGGGAAAGAATGGTTTCAAAAGTAGCAAACATTAAGTAAATTGGAAAGGAAATTAACTTTTTTAAACTCCTTATATGTGCCAGGGTACTCCCACATGCATTATTTCAATTAAAACTTAAAACCACCCAGAGGAAATGGATATTATTGCCCTATTTTTAAGATTCATAAGTCAAGAATCTGAGAAAGCCAAGAATAGTAGGGCCTCCAAACCCAGGGCATCTGATGGCAAATCCAGTGCCCTTTCCATTACATTGACTTATCCTCTGTGCTAATGAAGATGCATGATCAGTAAATGCTGCCCCTGATCAGGAGATCAAACTGCCTTGTGATGCACTAAAAATATTCTACCCTTTTAATCCAGAACAATAATATCCTTGAAAAGCCCTGTTAGAACACATGTATCTGTTAAGGATTATAAGGCAACATCCAGCCTTCAACGGGATTCAGTAGGAACGGTCACAAAATGTTGACAAGTGTGATTTACTGAACTTGAATACAAATGCTAGATAATGTGACCTTAAGAAGTATTTTTATATGAGAGGGAAAAAAAGAGAGAAAGATTGAGAGTTGCAAATCAGTCAAAGCCACTGGTGCTACTTCAAAAGGTTGCTATGTATCTGTGATTAGAAATTTGAAAGCAAACTAAATAAAAGTCTTAAGCTTTAAAAGGAATAAATGCATTATACATTTCACAGCTAGTACTGTCTTTTTCTACAAGCCACAAAGATAATGGATGCAGCTTAGCATATACTGTAGGTAGGTTAGACTAGCCTCTATTTAATTGGTTATACAGAATAGTACCCTGGCAAGTCACTTGGGTGTTTAGCACTGGACTTTGAGTCAGGAGACTTGGGCTAAAGTCCTGTTGTCACCATTAAGGTCAGATTTTTCAAGTGAATTTGTCATTCTTGGCTTTAGTTTCTTAGATGCTATATGAAAATGTGCTTTAACATATATTAGCATTTATGAGAGTTAAGCGCATTCACAATACGTGTTGTTAAGTGAATTTGTAGAATAATGAGTTGGGTTAGATTTTTTTCTAAGGACCCATAATGTTCTAACTTTTTGTTAACTGTGATTTATTGAACATGTCCAAGTACCAGATTCTTCCAGAAGATGTTATTCCAAATTAAATACAATGATAAGTGAGCTTTCCTCAGAGTTCTCTGCCAAGAACACATAGCATGTCAAACTTTTTCAGCTAAACAAATGTGACCGGAAATAAGATATAAAATGTGAAGAGAAAGGAATACAGATTTACAAATAAGCTAAAGCATCTACATACTACTTCCAGTTAATAACATGTCATGTTATAGAAAGGGTGCTGGGCCAGGAGTCAGCAGATAAATTGGATTTATTACTGGTTCTAGCACTAAATAGCCCCATGCCTTTGGTTGTCATTTATTTTCTCTGGTTCTTGTTTTCCTCAGCTGTAAAGTGAACTGCAGCATTGTACTGTAGAGGTAAAATGAGGGATGGGCCAAAATGTCAAACAGCCAAGAAAAAGTAGACATTTAAGGAAAGTCCACATTGTGAGAAAAAAAAAAAGCACCATATTCAACCAAACAGAAAGATTGACACCCATGTAATTACATTAATATAGCAAATAGAAGGAAAATTTTCAATAATTTTATGTTTATAAAATAAGGATGAAATAGTGTGAAAAAAATCAGAGATCTTTGAAATTACTCCATATATTCTTCTTAGTCTAAGTTGACTTACACAAAGAACAGGGACTCAGAATAACCACATTGCAAGAAACTGGATAAAAAGAAATCAGGATGAGATGGCAGATACAAATTTAAATATTATTCAACTACTATAAAAAGATGAAGGTATGAGTACAATGATATTGAAAGATGTTTTTAAAATATAGTATCAATTCTGGAAACTGGTCCCCATCAAGAAAGCTATTAGGATTGGATATTTGGGTGAGGGAAGTGATATGAAAGGGATTTCTACATTTATTATATATGCTTTGCATTGTGTTAATTGTACCCAGTGAGGACATTACATTGTGTCACTAAAAAAATAATTTTAGACACACAAAGAAAGAAGGAAAAAGGCCATGGGCTACAGAGTCAGATAGCACTGGGATTTATCCTAACCCTATTCCTTGTTAGCTCTGTATATTTGAATAAGTTAATTAACTTTTCTCACTAAAGTTTTCTTATCTATAGAACAGAGATAAAAATAACCACCTCACACTGCTGTTGCAAAGGTTAATGTATGTAAAGCACCTGGAACATATTCAAAATTTAATAAATTGTAATCATTATATGAAGATAGAGGAGATACTCTTGGTTTTATTCTATGGATCAATGAAATGAATTCTTATTAGAATCCTTTATTGCCTGATACAAACTCCTTTCCTCCTTCCCATCTCCTCAGTTAACAAAGAAATCAGAGAACTGGAAAGAAGAGGGCTAGAAGAGGCAATGACAGAAGAGATGTTCCATCCTTCCTGAAGCTACAAAGCCTTCTCTGGCAGTGCTATATGCTGAATATCATAGAGGAAATGCAAAAGTTTAAGGGTCTTTGCTCTTGAGAAACCTGTAGGCAGCAGGTGGAAGAAGTTCTGTAAACGTGTGTAGACTAGGAAGCGCCGTAGAAGCAGATTTCAGCATCTTGTTACACAATTCCATCCCTCCCCCTCGTGGCATTTCCCTCCCCTTTCCCCCACTCCTTTTTGGAGATGAACTCCGCAGGAAAGGAGGCTGTGATTTGAGGCAGCTGGTCATCCAACCCACAAGTCTCAGCTAAACCATCAAGATCAAACCATGTAAAATCCCTTTCAATCTTTGAGACAGTCCTGGCAAGAAAAGCAAATACAACACAACTGACAGCAAAGTGAAGAGTCAGTAGGTACCTCACCTCCTGCAAATTATTGTAATGATGGCTCAGAAGAAAGATTAGAACTTTAGTGGAAGAAAGAAAAATGGTTGCAATGTCAAGGGAACAAATAGCTATTTTGGTGTGAGTTTTTAAAAACCTACAAATGAAAATGGCTCAGAGTCCCTTTACTTAAGAACAGGAGATGATGATCCAGGTGCGTATAATGGTGAGTGCCCTCTGGAACTCTACACCTCCCTGTTTAGGATTAGGGTCACAGATGTACTTTTAGTCAAATTTCTTATCTGATTCCAACTTACTCAGGGTCACCCCTAGCATCCCTAGTATGTAAAGAAAAATACACTTCTTCTTGCAGGGAGGAGGGCTATACAAACAGAATATGGCCTGGCTTTCAGCCTCATTTGCCCCTTTGGTCTGGCATTTTTGTGCAGTGAACAACATGCACAATTCTCTACAGCTACCCTACTCTCATATATCCAAAGTGCCAATCAACTAGAATACATGCTCTGTTTTCCCATCTTCTTATCTTTGTTCCTGTCATTTCCTTCCTCTGAGCTCAAAACTGGCCAATTTTCACAAGACCTAATAGAACTATGGTAAATGGTTTAAAATTAATCCTCCAAAAAATCCTGTGAGTTAGGTACTATTGTCATCATCCACTTCTTCCAGATGGAAAAAAAACAAAGTTTGAGAATCACTTAAGTTACTTACCCAAGGTCACACAGCTAGTTAGTAACAGGCCAAGATTTGAACCCAGATTGATATGGCTTGGAAAGCCAATTTTTAACACTACTTTTTAGTCCCATTCTAATGACAAGATGTGATTAACATTCAAGCTGTTAAGTAAAGTAATTAAAATTTCAGCTACATATTTGATTTGAGTAAGAGGAAATCTCTCTCTAACTACTAAGAAATCATTTGAATTGCCCAATAAAAGTCATTATTGGAAGTAATCAGAGAACATAGACATTTTATAGATATTAAATGGAATTCCTGCAGCCAAGTTCAGTGATAGAAAGTGGTTACAGTATGAACCTGTCTCCCATTCAGAATTCAAATAATTCTCTCTGCCATCATCTGAGACACTCGGGTGAATTGACCTCCAGTCTCTGAGTTAAGTACTACTCTGTGTCAACATCCCGACCCTCATGTTGGTTGACAGAAATAAACCCTCCATGTGAGCTACTTCTTAACTTGAAGTCCAGGAAGGACATGAGATGGTAAAATGAGCTTCTTGAGTTGGAGAAAAATCTGCTCTATACCTTATCCTTCATCAAAACTCACTGTGACAACAAATTATTAAATAAGCTATTGGGATATGAAGAGTCTCAGGAAAAAAAAAAAGCCTAATTTCCAACTCAAGATCAAAGAAACTCACTCAGCCAGAAAACAGATTGCTAGGACAATGCTTGAAAGCAATTCTCCATCTGGTCTGCTTTGGAAAGATTAGCAAATTAATCACATGGAAGTATGAAGGGACAGAAAGTATAAAGCTACCCACAACAAACAAACATACAAAAAGACACTTTTAAACACAAAACCAAAAGCCAAAAGAATCAAGGTAAGTGTAGGCAAAACTTTACCCTAAAATACCTTTTTCATATGAAATGGAAACTTTTTAGAAAATAGAGGTTATCTTATCTTGCAGCAATGAAGAAAGTGAGGTGAGTTTTGTGGCAATTGTTAGTACTGTTTGCCAGATATTTTCCGGTCTCCACCTTCCTGTGCACTCCAAAGGTCTAAGTTACCACTCTTTGTACTTGGACGGACGCATGTATCTAGATTGGGCCCATGAATTCTGCTCAGAAGATGCATTATTTGGGGGCTCAATCATTTAAGTGACAGTGACAGACCTTGTCAAGCTCTCGTTTTCCTTTAGTACAGATCTAGCAATGTTGGCAGTTTCGCCAGTCTGAGTCCCTGTGTAGCTACAATGAGCAAGACCCCACTAACAACCTAATGCAGTCATACAGAGTAGGCAAGAAATAAGTTTTGTTATTTTAAGAAATTGGAATTTTGGTATTTGCTACTGTAGTAAAAACTAGTGTATCCTAACTAATAAGACAAACATTAACTGAGATCAAACTGCAATGAAAACAGTAACTGAACAAATGAAATCATTGGTGCACTTAGTAGTTATTAGAAATATGACATAAAACAATAAAAAAAAAAAACAGAGCACCCTAAAGACAAAAGACAAAAAGACAAATCTGGAAGATGGAACCTGGAAACAATTTGTGAAAAATAAGAATTACTGGTAAAGACAAAAACGTGGAAAAATAATAAATTTAACTAAAGTAATCTTTCAGGTATAAGAAATGAAGACTTTAGGGGAAAAGTCTCTTCATATACCAAGAGAAATTATTAAACATAGAAAGCAACAATGTGGCTTACTAAAGTCACACATTAACCAACCAGGAAAAAAAAAAAAAGGCAAAAATCTGAGATTGTGCAGAAGTTTATCAATAAACCATGAACATATTTTAAACATCTAAAACAATCTAAGTGTTTTTAAAAAGGAGAATGATTAAATAAATAATGATGCTTCTACTTTATGCAGTATTATGTATCCATTAAAATTACTATTTTGAAGATAAAGTAAAATCAGGGTAAAGTTGTACCATCTAATGTAAATTTTAAAAATGGAAACCATAGATTTATGTTTCTCTATAAACAAAAGTTTGTATAAATTTTGCATTTTAAATGGACAGGAAAGTGAAATTTAAAAAAAAATTGTTGTGTTAGGGCTATGGAACTAGAAATTATTATCACAATATTTATTATAACAATAAACTATAGTGAGCATTTAAGTTAATATACCAAGACTCACGAGCATAAAGGCCTCTCTATTTTTGAAGACGATTTAAACGAGACAGGTATTATACCTAAGTATAATACTTAAGCAATTCGATAAAGGCTAAGATTTCCTAAGAAATTATTTCCAACTTTTCTTCCTGTAAGAGGCATATTCTATAACTATTATTGTTTATTCTGAATTAGAGAAATACAAATGTGTAAGAACTTATTATAATAAAATTTATCAATTTTAAGGAAAAATAATTCATATGGAAACTATTTAATCATTTTTGCAGTGTTTCTGCTACCATTATATTTAGTCTAACACATTATGTTTTTTCATTACAGGATGACCTAATTCCTTTTAAGAAGGTTATTCATTTGGGGGGGTGGTGTTGGTAGTGCCATGTTCCACCAATGTGTTTGACCTCTGTCAAAATTGTTTCCTTTTGAAGAGTAAAGCTTATTGTTGATGCAAGCTGAAACCCCAGAAAGCCTCAGAAACTAGATGAAGACAGTAGTTGTTGGAGTTTTAGATCCTGAGGTTATATACAATTTCTACATTTGCTTTAGGCTTTTAAGTAGAGTCACATCCTTAAGCACTTAAAATATATGCTACCTTCACTATTACTGATAATATCTTTAATGAGTACTGAGCACACAAATCCAGTGCTCGCCAGCTACAAAGATAAATATGCTTTGGTCTAGTAGCCATAATAGATTGCAAAGGTTGCATCATATACCTCAAAATAGATCACTGACTTCAAAATCAAGGCTAAATGGCTCCTCTGCTCATGACATAATGTGATGTACATTCAACATAATTTCCTTTTATTGAAAAAATTTATATTATGAATAAATACTTTACATGGTGGAAGGAAATGCACTAAAATTTAAATGTGGATGTTACTGGGAAGTGACTTTTACTTTCTTCTTCATTTGTTTTACCAATTTTCTGTAACAGCTATAAAAGTATGAATTACTTTTGTGATAAAAAATTAAAATTAGTCTACAAAAATATTCAACTCAAAAAAGAAAAGAAAGTTATCAGTGCTATTTTTTTAGAATTTATTTTATATAATTTACTGAAATAAATATATGTGTGGTGTAATTATCATTCCAGATTGTGGGATTAGACCTAAATAAATCATTTTTACACATAAAATACATTTTTAGTATTAACACTTCCTCCTGCACACCCACTCCCCACCTTGGTCTAGCTGCATAGAATGTTTGGTATTTCATTATATCAAGAGGGCTGGTGAGCAAAACTACATAGGTAGAATCCTTCACTAAGTTTTATCTTAGTAAAGCTTCTTTCTTTCACGTATGCTGCACAAATATGCTCTCATTGGCTTTCTATCCCCTGCAGTCATCTTCAAGAACTTAGTATTGACTAAGACCTCTTCCCCCTGTGAATATGGAAAATTTATTTCAGATTGCACTCTTATCATTTTCAGTGATTTTAATGAATTATGAAAGTTTAATCTTACAAGACTCCTCCCCCCACATCTTCCCCCAGCTCCCCACACTTTGCATTTCCCATTGCCTCTGGGCCTGAAGTTTCATTCGTTTGAAAACTATTCTTGGAAAGATGTCCCCTCCTGCAGCTGTTAATCTGTCATTAATGGACCATAAGTCATTCAGATACACTGCACTATTATGAAACCTCAACAGAGTGGAAAAAATCATTTGCTTTACTGTCAATGTAAGAACTTTTATCTTCTTTGACAGTTTTATTCAGAAAACCTCAGCTTTATTTTAATTTGATTCTAATGATGGTTTTCAGAAAATGATTTGAGTAAGTAAAAGTTTAGTGCAATGACAGCTGTCATGATTTCTGTGGTGGTTTTTTTCAAGGAGTATTTATTGAAAAGATGCATTTCAAATACAGTGCATCATTTTTGGCATAGTGGATGGAAGTTAATTATTCAGAGCTGGTAATGTGGTAGTATTTACTCAGTCTGGAATTTAAATGAGGGAGGCCCATTTGTTTTATCTCCTCTCTTTTCTAGCCAGAACCTCCTTGAGCAGAACAGATTAACAGATATCCCCATAGCTTTGAACTTAGAGCAATTGTTGTTGATTGTCCTTACAAGGTGAAATGAGCGTCACATTTTTTATTCATAAAAATAATGACCTGAAATGCATTCAGAATGCAGTGGACTAATGAAATGGCTTTTTGCTCCATTTTTACTCTGACTGCTGTGTTAAAACCAAGGGTGAAGGTATACATAACAATCTGAGGTTGCTTTATTTGGGAAGTACTTTAACAGAATTAAGCATAATTATGGTTCTCCATCCATTTTCAAACTCATTTTCATTTAGTGGAGAAATATTAACCACGTTTGACTTTACAAATCTGTAATGAATTTATGCTTGCTTGGTAGTGGTTAAAATACAAAGACCAAAACCTATATTCTGAAAAGAATTTTATTTGGAAATATTTACATCATATTTTCACAAAGCAATATGACCAGCTGAAATTTGCATTAGCCCAAATAATGGACTATCTAATGGCAGTTCATTCGGTTACCAGCAATTTTGCTGTAGAATATGCTTCTTGGAAGTAAGGGTAGTGATAGCTGAGGAAGCAAAGCTATGACATCTGCACATTTTCAGTATTAAGAGATATATGTATAAGCAAGCTGAAAAATCCATCATACAACAGCTAAATTAATAACACTTTAATTGTCCTGTGGTTTCAAAGGAACAACTAACTAAGATTAGCTCAGGAATGAACATTTAATGTAAAAGACAAGATGGACTCTTTCTCCCAAAGCTTATTTTATTTCACAACTGCAATGATACAAAATAGACAAAAAGTAAAATGCCAAAGAGGAACAGTTCTTTTGTTTCTTTTGCTTATTTACCTGGGTGGAGGCAAGGTGAAGGATGGCTGCTGTGGGAATGCTGAAGATGAAGCCTCAAAGAGGAATGTCTTGCAATATTACAGAGATTTGTTTCAAATAGTTACTTGCAGCAATGCATTGTCTCTGGGGAAGTTGACATATTCCAATAAAAGATGACACTAAACATTAAGTTCTATACCTTGCAATTTCGTTATTAGGAATTAAGCAAAAAGGGAGAAAGTTCTTTCCTTTTCGTTCTTTTGTTTATTTATTTATTTATTTCCAGATTGCATCTTTATGCTAAATTCCTCAGCCTTCCCTGAGGAAAAAATACATTAGTGAGATGATTATGTTCCCATTCCCCCCCTAATTATTTTAAACTGAAAAGTTCAAATCAAACAAGGAAGCTGTTCTAAATATGAAAATGTTTCCAATCTAAAGATCTAAAGGCACTAATAGTTTATAAAATCTGCCTGCATAATTTAGGCAGGATGGTGGACACAGCTTAGAGAAATTTTAAGCCATGCTTTTTAGACAGCATTAGCTTTTATCCTCACTAGATGAAATCTTATAATACTTTGCTGAATTGTTCCATTGTATTTAAACAAAAACATACAGATTTAGCAAATGTTAAAAAGAACATTAATTTCACCATAGTTAAGAAAAGATTTAACAAATTCACTACTTAACAAAAAGTTATACATTGGACAACCATCTAATTCTCGTAGATAAATATTTTGTTAATTAACACAAGTCGAAGTTTCCTTAGCAAAAATCTAATGAGTGGTGTGGTATTCCATCAGAGTAACCTAGAAAAGAGGTACGTTGATGTCAGCTATAATTTGTATGCTTTTTTTGTTTAACTACTTACATTTAATATCTTTTTGTCTGTTTAGCTTAGGCGTGGGCAATTTATCATTGCACCAAATGTCTCTCCTCTACAGGAGGGTTGAGCTCTGCAGAATCAAACCTCTGGAACTCATTAGCGAAATCAGATGGAGTGAGAGGGAGGAGGGAGAATCATTCCTTCTCATGCACAGGCATGGATGTTACCCAGCTGTGGTCCCCGCAGACATCACAACAGACACACCAGCTCCCAGCTGAGCATTTCCAGGGTCAGAGCCAGCAGACATATGAAAGAGAAATACTTGTTAACCATCCAGTCCTTCGGGACCGATTCCATATTTACATGCACAGCAATTGCAAACAATCATATTGTTTTGATTCATTCTGGGGGGACTTTTAAAATGTTACTTAGAGGTCCTGAGAGCCTGTTTAAATACTTACAGATTTTTCAGTCCCATTTGCCTTTGTGATTTTTCAGAATTTGTTTTCAGTTAGTTTGGGGAGTGAAAATCTGCTTTTGAATTTATGCAATCTTGAAGAGACTACTCAGCTGTTGTTCACTGCCAATGTATATATTTTTTAAAACAACAAAACAAAAGGGCTTGTTGGCAGAGGTACCTTTAAATAAACAGATTATTTTCAATGTATAAATAGAATTGCTTGGAATAATCTCTTTGAGGTAATGTAGTGTTCATTCTAGTCTTGATAATTCTCTGCTCTACCTTTAAGGACGTTATCTTTCTTTTTCACAGTTAGACCAACATAAAGAAATATAATAAAAATTATTACAATTTATTTAACAGGCACTATATATACATTACTTAATTCTAATAACAAATATATGACACAACTTTTAATCTCTGTTTTACAGATCAAGAAACTGAGTCTCAAAGAAAGATTTGATGGAAGTCTGCCTGGCTCCAAAGCTTGGACTTCTAGTAATCCACTCCACAGTGTTTGAATATAAAAAAAATATCCTGCTAAATGATGGATGCCTTCCATCTCTTCATCCCCAAGCTTTCTGCATGCCTGGTGACAGGTGTAGCACTTTAGCTTTCTTTCAAATGGGTGACAATAGCACATAGTGAGTAAAGACATGGTGCTTGGAGTTTGGCTGAACCTAGGTTTGAATTCCAGCTCTTCTTCTTACTGGCTCTGACCTTGGATGAGTTACTTAATTTTTCTAAGCTTCAGTTTCTTGGCCTTTAAAAAAGGGGATTAAAATTCTTGTCTCACAGGGTTGTTTTAAAGATCAGTAAGATAATGTATGCAAAGCATTTAGCACAGTGCCTTGCACATGGTAAGTCCTGAATAAATAGTAGCCAGTTTTTTAATACAATATAATTTTAAACATTCGTGTCTCTTATGACTCCAATCTCACCCTTTTTCTATTGTCAATGCATTTGCTCTGTGTCTCCCATATCTAATCTGGAACTTGCATTCAAAGCCATTATTTTTCAATGCCAAGAGGGTAGCCCCACATGGGTGGTTAAAGTACTCAAATTCAACATGCCCAGAACTGAACCCAGTAAATTCAGTCACACCCACAGTCCATCCATCCAAGGGACCAAGTTCTGGCAGTCATCTAAGACTCCTCAATATCTTCAGCCCCCATCCATGATTAGTCATCTGGTTGATTCTAACTTCTAATACTCATTTATTTTATCACCACTGCTACAACCTTAGGTCAGATGCCAGACTTATCTATTCTGCCCCATTGTTTCCTCTTGACTGGAATTCCTGCCTCAAATTTCACCTTGCTTCATTCTTTTGTCCACTCTGCTATGAGAGAGATAAAAATTACAACATATCTAATTCTATTACTCTTTCTTATAATGGCTCTCCAGTCTCCTGTGGGTTGCACACATTTTATGGAACATGAAAGTATTTGCTGGAGCTAAGAAGAAAATACTGTTTTTCTTTTTGTTTGTTAATTTTATTCTGTCTAACATTATTTTGTAGATGTTTATAAAGCATATATTTCATAATGTATGTGATATAGTACACATGAGTAATGGTTAATTTTATGTGTCTCCTTGGCTAGGCCACAGTACACAGATATTTAATCAAATATGTCTGGATGTTACTGTGAAGGTATTTTTTAGATAAAATTAACATCTAAGTTAGTAGATTGACAGTAAAGCAGATTACCCTCCATAATGTGGGTGATCCTCATCCAATCCGTCGAAAGCTTTAAGAAAAATATTGACCTCTCCTGAAGGAGGGAGAATTCTGTCAGCAGACTGCTACAATATCAAATCTTCCCTAGTATCTAGCCTGCCAGTCTGCCCTGCAAATTTTGGACTTACCAGCCTCCACAATCATATGAGTCAATTCCTTAAAATAAATCTCTCTTTTTCTTATGTATACCTATCCTTTTTGTTCTGTCTCTCTGTAGAACCCTGACTACCACAATATTTTTAAAATATATACAATGTTCTCAAAAGTTTTTCAAAATCAATGTTAGGAAGCTTTTTTACCTATGTTTTTTTCCTAGACATTTTAGAGTTTCAGGTCTTCTATGTAAGTCATTAATCCATTTTGAATTGGTTTTCCTGTATGGTATAAGATAGGGTCCAGTTTCACTCTTTTGCATGTAAATTTACAGGTTTCCAACACCATTTGTTGAGACTATCTTTTCCATATTTTGTATTACTGATGCTCTTGTCAAAGATCAGTTAACCATATAGGCACACATTTATTTCTGGCTCTCTATTTGGTTCTGTTGGTTTTTATGTCTATCTTTATGTCAGTGTCATACTAAGTTGATTACTGTAGCTTTGTAATATATTTTGAAATAAGGAAATGTAATGCCTCCAGTTTTGTTCTTATTTTTCAGGCTTGTTTGAGGTTTTCATTGTACTTTTGGTTTCATATAGATTTAGAAATTCATTTTCTATTTCTGTAAAAATGCCATTGGAATTTTGAAGGGGAACACACTGAATTTGTAGATTGCTTTGGATAGTGTGAACATTTTAACAATATTAAGTCTTCCAAACCATGAACACAGGATGTCTTTCTCTTTGCTTGTGTCTTTAATTTCTTTTATCAATGTTTTGTACTTTTCGGTATAGAAGGATTTTCCTCCATAGTTGTTTATTCCTAAGTAATTTGTTCTTTTTGGTGCTGTGTAAATGCAATTGCTTCCTAATTTCCTTTTCAGATACTTTGTTGTTAGTGTATAGAAGTGCAATTGATTCTCATATATTGATTCTGTATTTTGCAAATTTATTGAATATGTTTATTTGTTTTAAACAGTTTTCTTACAGAGTCTTTAGGGCTTTTATGTATAAGATTATACTGTCTGCAAATAGGAAAAATTTTACTTCTTCCTTTCCAATTTGGATTTTTTTTTCTTTTTCTTGTCTAATTGCTCTGTCTAGGCCTCCCAGTACTGTGTCAAATAGATGTGAGCATTCATCCCTTGTTCCTAATCTTAGAGAAAATTTTTCAATTTTTCATCATTGGGTATGATGTTAGCTGTGGGCTTTTCATATGTGGCCTGTGTTATATTGAAGCACCTTTCTTCTCTGTTCCTGGAATCTTGAGAGGTTTTTTTCTTTTTTTTTTTGTGGTACGTGGGCCTCTCACTGTTGTGGCCTCTCCCGTTGAGGAGCACAGGCTCCGGACGCACAGGCTCAGCTGCCATGGCCCACGGGCCCAGCCACTCTGCGGCATGTGGGATCTTCCCAGACCGGGGCACGAACCCGTGTCCCCTGCATCGGCAGGCAGACTCTCAACCACTGCACCACCAGGGAAGCCCTTGAGAGGTTTTATCATGAGATGTGCTAAATTTTGTCAAATGCTTTCTCTGCATCTACTAGGATTATCATATGACTTTTACCCTTTATTTTGTTAGTGTTACATGGTGTATCACATAACACTGAGCTTAGCAAAGATTTCATGGATATGACACTAAAAACACAGGCAACAAAAGCAAAAATAAACAAGTGACACTGTATCAACTTAAAAAGTTTCTGCATAGCAAAGAAAACAATCAACAGAGTAAAAGGCAACCTATGGAACAGGAGAAAATATTTGCAAACCATATATCTGATAAGAAATTAATCTCTAAAATATATAAGGAATCCTACAACTCAATAGCAAAATAACTAATAATGAGATTGACAGATACATACTACTATATAAAAAGTAGATAACTAATAAAGACCTACTGCACAGCACAGGGAACTATACTCAATACTCTGTAATGTGCTATATGGGAAAAAATCTAAAAAAGAGTGGATATATGTATATGTATAACTGATTCACTTTGTTGTACACCTGAAACACAACATTGTAAATCAACTAGACTCCAATAAAAAAAACTGGGCTAAGAACTTGAATAGACATTTCTCCAAATACATATAGTTAACAGGTATAGGAAAAAATGCTTAATGACATTGATCATCATGGAAATGCAAATCAAAATCACAGTGAGATATATCTTCATACGTTTCAGGATGGCTATTATCTAAAAAATAAATAAATAACAACTGTTGGCAAGGATGTGGAAAAGTTAGAATCTATACATTTTTGGCAGGAATACATAATGGTGCAGCCACTATGGAAAACATTATGGAGGTTTCTCAAAAAATTAAAAGTAGAACTACCATATGATCCAACAATCCCACTTCTGGGTATTTAGCCAAAAAAATTGAAATCAGAATCTGGAAGAGATACTAGCACTTTGTGTGAATAGCCAAAATGTGGAACCAGCCTAATGTCCATCAGCAGATGAACAGATAAAATGTGGCATATGCATACAATAGAATATTTTTTCAGCCTTAAAAAAGAAGGGAATTCTCAACATGTAACAATATGTGTGAACTTCAAAGACATTAGGCTAAGTGAAAAAACCAGTCACAGAAAGACTAATGCTTCGTGATGTCACTTATGTGACGTATCTAAAATAGTCATATTCATAGAATTGAAGAGTGGAATGGTGGTTTCCAGAGGATTGGGGAGGGGCGGGAAATGAGAATTACTAATCAACAGACATAAAGTTTCAGGTAAGCAAGATGAATAAGTTCTAGAGATCAGCTATACAGCACTGTACCTATAGTCAGCACTACTGTATTATATACTTAGAAGTTTTTTAAGAGGGTAGATCTCATGCTAAGTGTTCCTACCACAATAAAATACAATATATATTTTTAAAAGACTTATTGGTATTTTCATTGAGGAAATGGTTAACTTAAGGGAATTGACTATGTTGAATTTTTTTTATTCAAGAAGAAGGTACACCCTTCTATTTGCCAAAAACTTTTGAGTCCCCAGTAGTATTTTAAAATGATTTCTTCAAACAGATCGTTCACATTTCTTGTTCAAACTATTCTTATGTATTTTTGTTGCTGTTTTGATATTTAAATAAGGTTTTTCTTCCATCATATCTTCTAATCCATTGCTGTTTTTTAAGATTGTTGATTTCTATATATTCATTTGTGTCTAGCACCTTACTAAATTCTTAAAAATTTTATTTTTAGGTTTTTATTTTATTTTTTAATTTATTTTTCTTTATTTATTTGTATTTTTGGCTGCACACGGGCTTTATCTAGTTGCAGTGAGCGGGGGCTACTCTTCGTTTTGGTTCATGGGCTTCTCATTGCGGTGGCTTCTCCCGTTGCAGAACACGGGCTCCAGGCACACAGGCCTCAGTAGTTGTGGCTCACGGGCTCTAGAGTGCAGGCTCAGTAGTTGTGGCGCATGGGCTTTGTTGCTCCGTGGCATGTGGGATCCCTCCGGACCAGGGCTCGAACCAGTGTCCCCTGCATTGGCAGGTGGACTCTTAACCACTAAGCCACCAGGGAAGTCCCTATTTTTAGTTTTTTAAAATGTATAATGGTATGCTTAAGAATTTTACTTATGGGTCTATATGATGAAGTCTAAACTCCTTAGTATGAAGGCCCTTCGTGGGCTGACACTTTCTGACTCCCTAGTCTCATGGGCCACCATGCCCCCACACTCGGGCTGAACCCTTACATTCCAAAGTGCTTGTCGTTATCTAAATATAAATGATTCTTGAATGCTTTTTATTTACTACAGTTTTACTCTGCCTGTAATTCTACTCCCAAACTTCTACTGGTGCATTTGTCTAAAGAACTCGTCACGTTTCTTGGACTCAGCTCATGTACCCCCTCTTCTGGGAAATCTCCAAATCCCCCAGACACACTGAGTTTCTCCCTTATTTCTGGTTTCATTGTGCCCGTATGGACCTAATTTATTTCAATTATACTGTTAGTTTGTAAGTAGTTATTGTAATGTCTTCTTCATTAGATTGTGAGGTTCTTAAAAAGAGATTGTTTTCTTGTTTGTTTTTATATTTCCAATATCTAAATATAGTAGATAACAAATATATGGTGAATTGGCTTTCTTGGGAGCATTACTGTATAATGTTCACCGAGATACTTGATTTTGCATGGAAGTGAGGCACAGTCTAAAGCTGAAAAAGAACTATATGTTCTGTAAATCTAAACCCTTCAGCTTACATATGAGGATAATGAAGACACAGAGGGGTAACTTGCCTTAAATCACAAATCTGGGAAGGGGCAGAGCCAGAAAGGGAATACAGTTTGGTTTTTGTGTTATCCAGATCTCTTTCCACTACTCCACAAGGTTGAATGGATGGATTTCCAGGTCTGCATTCATTTGCAAAATTTTGTTCTCTGAAAATCTGCATATTCCTAAAATATATACACAGAAGCATGGAATATGTAATCACACACCTGTCAATACTCATGAGAAAATAGTGAAAACCTAAGTGCTATCCTGCTCATCACCAGAGAAACAGCTGTTGTAATTTCTTACCCTATTCTCCCAAGGGAGATGAAGCTGTATAGACAAGCTGATCCTTTTTGTTACTAATATTCTCTCTTAGTTATGCTATTTTCAAAGAATAGAGACAAGAAGGAGTGATACCTGATTATTTTCTAAAGGATAATTTCTCTTTTCAGCATTACAGTTTTGAGTCACAAGAAGACTCCTATAGAAACATTTAGTGAATATGCACAAACAACTACAGTTTACCTAAAAACTTAGGCCCATTACTCAAATGGTCATTCATTCAGGAGCTTCATTTACTCACAGAAACTCAACTCTGTATCTCAAACTGTCGTCTCAAACCACTCTGCACCCAAATAGCCAACAGCTTTTTGGATATTTCTCCAATCACACAGAGCTAATCGCATTTCCTTTTCTCCAATATCAATTTCTCTCCCTGTGTTTGTTCTTTTCAGGATCTCCTCAGCTCAGTTCAGGTCATCACCAACTAGTTCCTAAGTGAGTGAATATATGCCTGAACAATGAAGCCAACCTCTTTCCTTTCTACCATCCCTCCAGTATAGACTCCCTTTCATAATAATTTTCTTATTTACACAAGTGGCACCATTATTATCTCAGATTGTCAAGAAAATTTTGGAATTAGTTTTCCCCACCAAGATTAGATATAAAACTCAGTCCCTCCGACACTTCCATATACATTGCTCTCAAACAATTTTCTAATCTGTATATGATTCTGTGATTGTTGGTGGTGTTCCCTTTATGACTCAGGGTACAAAGTCCCTCTGCTGATGTTTTTGGGATGCAGTCTTCTGCCCTTTCTGACCAAGCATCCACCTCTATTTCTATCTCTTCTAGATATTTTGCCCATCACTTGAGGGAAAATTCGCTGATGTGATTGGTCAGAGCTTAGGGCATTGTTGCACCCACAGTTATTATGAGCATGGTTATTATGTCCTAAAGATTGACATTTTTAGAGGTATTCCCTTTTGTACTTACTTGTCTCATGTGACAGGCATACTTAGTCAGGGCATTAAGTTTTGGGGTAGGCTTGGCTAAGTGTCTCTATTTTCTATGCTATCTCTTCCATGCTAACACTGAATAGAGAGTTAAGCTTTGGTCTGTGTTACAGACACAACCATCTCAGCTAGAAAGAGGAGGAAATCAGCGGTCCTGCTTTAAGTCATATGTAAAAACTCATTTTTACAAGGAGTCTGGGTTTTTTAAAAATATTTTTATTTATTTATTTTCCTTCCAGTTTTATTGAGATACAGCTGACATATGGCACTATATAAGTTTAAGGTATAGAACATAATGATTTGACTTACATACATCATGAGATGATTATCACAATAAGTTTAGTGAACATCTATCATTTCATCTAGATATACACAGAAATGGAAAAAAATTGTGATGAGAACTCACTCTTAACAAATTTCATATATAACACATATCAGTGTTAATTACATTATCATGTTGCACATCACATCTCTAGTACTTATTTATCTTATAACTGGAAGTTTGTAGTAAATTTTGACCACCTTCATCCAATTCCCCTTCTCCCCACCCCCACCTCTGGTAACCACAAATCTGATCTCTTTTTCTATGAGTTTGTTTGTTTGTCTGCTTTTGAAATTTAATTGACCTACAATACCATGTTAGTTCCTGTTACACAACATAGTGATATTTTTCTATACATTTCAAAATGGTCACCATGATAAGTCTAGTTACTGTATGTAACTACCATAGAAAAGTAAGACTTAGTTATTGACTATATTCCCTATACTGTTCATTTCATACTCGTGACTCATTTCTTTTGCAACTAGAAGTTTGTACCTCTTAATCTCCCTCACCTATTTCTTCCCTACCCTCTGGCAAACACCTGATTGTTCTTTGTATCTATAACTCTGTTTCTGTTTGTTACATTTGTTTGTTTTGTTTTTTAGATTCAAATCATGCAGTATTTGTCTTTGTCTGACTCTGACTGCAGGGTCTTATGGATCCCGGAGTTGGAATTTTGGCCTGCTGGTGGGCAGGCCAGGGCCCAGGGGGTCCTGGGGCTGGTGCCTACCCACTGGTGGGCAGGGCCAGTTCCTGGGCCCTCAGGTGGACAGGGCCAGGTCCCAGTCTGAGACAGCTCTGGGTTCAAGGGATCTTAGGGCAGCAAGCCTGCTGATAGGTGGGTCTATGTCTCTACCTGTCTAGTTGATTGGCCTGAGGCATCCCTGTGCTGGTGGCTGACAGGCTGGTGGTGAGGACGTGTCCCAGCACCTGATGTGGGGCTCGACCACTTGCTTCTTGGGGAGAACCTCTGCAGTTGTAATTATCCCCCCTTTTGTGAGTCATCCACCTGTGGGTATGTGTCTTGATTATACTGCCTCTCCACCTCTCCTACCCATCTTGTTGTGGTTCCTTTTTTTATATCTTTAGTTGTAAAAGATCTTTTCTGCTGGTCTTCTTGTTTTTTCATCCATAGTTTCTCTGTAAATAGTTATAATTTTGGTGTTCCTGTGGGAGGAGGTGAGCTCAGGGTCCACCTACTCTGCCGTCTTGGCCACACCTCTCAGGACTCTGTATTTTGAATTCAGGGACTGATTTAGCTATTGTAGATGTGATTTTCCAAATCTGCTGAAAAATTTTAACAAATGAACCCAAGAGGCTAAACAAAACCCAATTTGAGATAACACAAAGTAGCCAAGATATCCATTATCAAATTTCTGAAATACAGCTATATAAAACAAAACCTTTAAAATATCTGTAGGGGCTTCCCTGGTGGCGCAGTGGTTGAGAGTCCGCCTGCCGATGCAGGGGACGTGGGTTCCTGCCCTGGTCCGGGAGGATCCCACATGCCACGGAGCGGCTGGGCCCGTGAGCCATGGCTGCTGAGCCTGCGCGTCCGGAGCCTGTGCTCCACAACGGGGAGGCCACAACAGTGAGAGGCCCGCCTACCGCAAAAAAAATAAATAAATAAATAAAATAAAATAAAATAAAATAAAATATCTGTAGAAAAAAAGACATATTACATACAAGGGAACAGTGATTCAAATGAAGTCTGAATTCTTATGTGAAACAATGGAGACCAAGATACAATGGAACTGCATCTTAAAATGTTGAATGAAAAGAGGAACTGTCAGCCTAGAATTCTATCCAGTGAAAATATTCTTCAAGTCTGAAGGCAAAATACAGTCATTTTCAGACAAACAAAAGCTGAGAGAATCTTCATAGCAGGTGAACATTAAAAGAAATGTTAAAGGAAAATTTTCAGGCAGTATAAAAGATATAGTAGATGGAAACTTGGATCTGCAAAAAGAAATGTGGAGTTATGGAAATGATAAATATATGAGTAAGCACAGTTAAAAAAATTTTTTTTACTTTAAAAGATAATTAACTTTTTAAAAACAAAACTGACAAAAGTATATTGTGGCTTTAAATATATATAGAAGTAAAATATGTGCAACAAATGCACAAAAAAAGTGAGGCAAGAAAAGAACATATATTGTTGTAAGGTCTGTATTTTATAATTGAAGTGATGCAATAATATTTGAAGATAAAATATGATAAGGATACATGTTGTAAATACTAGAGAAAACTCAAACACACACAAAAGGCAAAGCAAGATAAAGAGGTATAACTAAATATCAACTGAGGAGTGAAATGGAGTATTGAAAAACACTCAATGCAAAATAATGTTGTAAAGGAAGAGAAATAGCAAAGAACACATGCACAAATAGAAAACAAATAAATTGTCAGGCTTAAACCAATCATAGTAACAATTGTATTAAAAGTAAACAGACTAGGGGCTCTTCTGGTATGACTGAGCAGTTCCTAAAGGATGCTGCCTCATAGATAACCTCTATAAGCTCTAGACAAAATACAAAACAAACAAAAAATAGTGCCTGAAGGCAATGACGAGCTAACAACAAAAGTAGCCAGATTCTGCAGGCAAGTAGACACTTGAAAAAGGCAGTAGTACAGGGTGAGTTACAGGGTTTTACATCTTTTATCTTGAGGGTAGGTGAAATTTGGCACTGCATGGGGTGACTAAATCTTTAATTAAAAAATACATAGCCTTTCTAACGTGAAGAACCTGAGGATAGAGTTTGGGGAAATCCCAGCTACCTAGAAAAAACTGTGAATTCTGATCAAGAGAGATGTAGTAGAAACCCTGACTTGCTGGTGTGAACTCTATCAAGATCTCTCACTTACCTCAAACATGTATGTGAAACAGACCAGTTAAGGACAAAAAACTGAACTAAGATTTGAGGTGCTACCAAGAAAAAGAGTTTGTAATTGAAGACAAACTTGGAAATTCCAGAATCCAGATTTTCCACAATATGGCATTCAAGATATCTAGGACTTAAAAGAATGCAGGAAAACGTACCCATGAGCAAGATAAAACAGCAATCAATGAAGACTAACCTTGAAATGACTCAGCCCTTGGAATTAACATACATGGACATCAAAGGACTATTATAATTAACCTCAAGGATGTAAAGAAAAGCATGTTCAAGTGAATGAAAAGAGGACTTCTCAGCAGAAAAAAAAAAAAGAAGTAAAATAATAAATGGAAGTTGTAGAACTGAAAAATACAATATGTTAAAATAAAAAAGACGTCACTGATGGGATGATCAATAAAAAGAAGATGACAGAGTAAACAGACACTGAACTTGAAAATAGAGAAATAGATATTATATATTTTGAAGTCTAGAGGAAAAATATAACATGTAAAGAACAGACCTTCACAGACCTTTAGAACAATATCAAAGGATTAACATATGGAAGTAGAATCCCAGAAACAGGGGAGAGTGAGAAGAGGACAGAGAAAATATTTAATGAAATAGTGGTTAAAAATCCTAAATTTTGTAAAAAGGATAATTTATAAATTCAAGAAAACTATCAGTCCCAAGCAGGACAAATACAAAGAAAATCATACCTAGAAGCTTCACAAACATCTAAAAACCCAAAATAAAGAGACAATCTTGAAGTAGTCAAAGAAAAATGACACTTTGTAGAGTGAACAATAATTGGACAAATGAAGACCCAAGTGCACTAGAGAAACATCTTTAGAGTGCTAAAATATGAAAAAAAACAAACAAACCCAAAACAGAAACTGTCCACTCAAAATTCTACATCCAACAAAATGCCTATCAAGAAAGAAACAGAAAAAGACATTTTCACAGGAAAATAAAAACTTACAGAATTTAACCTCAGTAGACCTGCATTACAAAAAAAATGGTGAAGGAAGTTCTTCATACGAAGTAAAATAATACCAAATGTAACAAAAAAGAAACAGACTCACAGATGTAGAGAACACACTAGTGCTTACCAGTGGGGAGAGGGAAGATGAAAGGGGCAACATAGGGGTATGGGAATAAGAGATACAAACTATCATGTATAAAATAAGTTACAAGGATATATTGCACAACACAGGGATTATAGCCAATATTTTATAATAACTATAAATGGAGTATAACTTAAAAAAATAATACCAAATGAAAACTCATATCTTCAGGAAGGAAGTGAGATTGTCATAAATGATAAATATCTTGGTAAATTAAAAAGCCTATTCTTTTTTACCTTAATTTCTTAAAATACTTAAGACTCATTAAATTAAAAATATAATATTGTGAGGTATTTAATGGATTTAGATGTAATGCATATGACAACTACAGTATGAGGGACTAGGGAGAAGAAAACAGATCTACAATAAAATACACTGCAAGGTTTCAAGAACTATTACAATATTCACTCTGAGTAGACTGTGCAAAGTCAAGAATATATGTTGCTATTCCTAGAACACCCACTAAAATGAATGCAACGAGGTATAATTAAAAAGTCAAAAGATAAATCGGAATTACTTTCCAAAAATGTGAGTAGGTTAAATACTCTAATTATAGGACAGAGATTATCAGATGCAATAAAGAAGGTAAACACAAAAATTTTTCCACTTATGAGTCACACATTAATTATAAAGACAGATATTATTGTTTAAAGTACCTTGCAAATACTAATTATAAGAAAGGTAGAGTAACAATGTTAATATATCAGAGAAAATAGATTTCAACGAAAAGAGGATTACTTGAGATAAAGAGGAATATTTCATAATGATAAAAATAACAATTCATCAGGAAATCCTAAAAATAATAAATATGTATGTACCTAATAGCAGTTTCAGAATAATTGAAGAAAGTATTGACAGAAGGTAAAGGAAAAACAGGTTAATCTGCAGTTATAGTAGAAGATTTCAAAACTCCACTCTCAGTAAATGATAGAACTAATTGAGAAGTAATCAGTAAGAACATAAAAAAGTTGAAAAACTTTATCAACCAACTGGATCAAATTGACATTTATGGAATGCTGCATCTAACTATCTGCAGAATACAAATTTCTTTCAAGTACACACAGAACACTCATCAAAATAGAACATATCCTAGGCCATTTAAAAAGTCTCAATTCCAAAAACTGATATTATACCAAATATGTTTTCTTACCACTCTGGAATTAAAGTAGTAATCAATAAAAAATGACATCTAGAAAAGCCTCAAATATTTGGAAATTAAGCAACTCAGGTCCAAGAAACATATGGGTTAAAGAAGAAATCAGAAAGAAAATACAAAAATATTCTAAGCTGATTTAAACTTCAACATAAGAAGCTTAAAAAAAGACAAGCAAATTCAAATCAAAGTAAGTAGAATAATGAAAATAATAAAGAGAGGAGCAGAAATTAATTAAATAGATAACAAACAATAGAGAAAATCAATGAAATTAAATGGGGTTCTTTGAAAACGTTATTAAAATTGATAAACTCCCTATCCATATTCACCAAGAAAAAAGAGAATATACAAATTGTCAAAGTCTGGAATGAAAATGAGGATGCTAGTGTAAATCTTATTAAAAGGATTAAAAGAAATATTAAGAACAATTTCAACCAATAAGCTCAGCAATTTGGATGAAATAGACAAATTGGGGGGAAAATAAGATTAAAGAAAAAAACATAAACTTTGAATAGCTAAGTATCTATTAGTGAGATATAATTGGTAATTAAAAACATTCCCCAAAAGAAAATTACATGCCCACCTTGTGTCACTTAAATTTCCACAAAAATTTAAGCAAGAAATAATACATGTCCTATATAAATTCATTCACAAAATAGAAGGGAACACTTCACAATTTATTTCATAAAGTCAGCATTACCCCAAGACCTAACACAGATAAAGACATTACAATGAAATAAATCTACGGACTGAAATCCCTCATAAGAAAAATTCTTTAACAAAACAATAGCAATATACACATGCACACACATACCAGTGGGATTTATCTGATTTATGCAGTTCAACACTCAAAAGTCAGTGTAATTCACAACTTAAACAGAACAACTCAGAGCAATCTAGAAAATATATAAGCAACACAATAAAAGCATAGAAAACATTTGACAAAATCCAAAACTCATTTGAATCAAAACTCTCGCTAAATTAGGAAGGAAAAAAAATGACTTCATTTTGATGAAAAGAAGAAAATACGGCTTGCATCATACCTAATGATGAACACTTTTCCCTTAAGATCAAGAATAAGGCCAGGCTAACTGCTTTCACCACTTGTATTCTACGTTGTAATTTAAGTTGTAGCCAGTGAAATAAGCCGAGAAGAAAAAGAGTCATGTAGATTGGAAGGAAGAAGTAAAACTGTTTTTATTTCTAGACAATATGGTAGTATATGTAGAAATTCTAAGTGATCCACAAAGCAGCTACTTGAACTAATAAGTGAATTTAGCAAAATTATGGGATACAAAGTCAGTTTATTTCTATATGGTAGCACCCAGTGGAAATTGGTTAACAATATATACTATTTACACTAGCATTAGAAAATATAAACTTCTTAAGATAAACAACATTAAAATAAGTTCATAGCTTTATATTGAAAACTGCAAAACACTACTGAGAGAAATTAAAGAAGACTTAGAGATATATATTATGCTTATATGTTTTGAAAAATTTAGAACTGTTAAGATGTCAATTCTCCCCAAACTGAACTATAGTTTCAGCACAACCTTAATCAAAATACGATCCATTTTTTAAAATGGAAATCAACAAATTGTTTTTAAAATTTACATGGAAATGCAAGACTTAGAATTCTTTTAAATCTTGAAAAAGAAACCAACAATAAAGTTTGAGTACTTACAAATGATTTGAGACATTAAAAAACTAAAAAGAGAGTATGGTTTATTTTTAAATAGATCTTTACTGGAGTATAATTGCTTCACAATACAGTGTTAGTTTCTGTTGTACAACAAAGTGAATCAGCCATATGTATACATATATCTCCATATCCCCTCCCTCTTAAGCCTCCCTCTCACCCTCTCTATCCGACCCCTCTATGTCGTCTCAAAGCTCCGAGCTGATCTCCCTGTGCTATGCAGCTGCTTCCCACTAGCTAACTATTTTACATTTGGTAGTGTATATATGTTGAGTATGCTGTTGATATAAGAATAGACAGATCACTGGAGTAGATCGGAGAGCCCAGAAACAAAGTCATACTTTCATTGTGAAGTTTCACTGACTCCAAATCAATCCAATGGGGAAAGAAGTGTCTTTTCAACAAATGGCGCTGAAATAAAAGGATTGTGATATGGGGGAGAAGCTTTCCTTCATACGTCGCTTCATATTTAAAATCTAACGAGATGGATCTCAGAACTAAATAGAAAAGCTAAAACTATGAAGCTTCTGGGAAAAAACTGAATAATATTTTCAATAACTTGAGATACAAAATATTTCTTTGTCAGGACATAAAAGGCAATAATCATAAAAGAAAAATTGTTAAAGTACACATCATCAAAGTTAAACACTTCTGCTTATCAAGAGACACTGTTCAGTAAGTGTATACATAAGCCACAGACTGGCAGAAAATATTTGCAGTGCATAATTCTGAGAGAGAATTTATATCCAAAATATACCCAAAACTCCTACAATTCAATAAAAATAAAGACAACTAGTCCAATCAAAACATGAATAAAATATTTGTGGTTGTCTTCACTGGAGGATGGTCAATTTATTATTAATTAGGTTTTTTATAGGGTGTTTAAATGGTCTACATGTTGATCTGAGTGGATTACATTCGTGTATACCATTGTGAGACCTCATCAAATGATACTCTTAAGATCTATGCCTCTCTTTTTGTAAATTGTACATGAATAGAAAAAAAAGTGTTACTTTTAAAAAATGTGCTACAATACTATTCTGTAATGATTTCCTCTTTTGCATCATGAAAATTAATAATCATAAGTCAAATAATTTATTTTAATAAAAATGCAGCTCATTTTAAAAAGTCATCAATGTAACAATAGGTGCTTAAATCTATAAAGCCTATGTGTAGGGGACAAAACTATCATCGAGCTTAGGTTTTGGTAAATACTACTGCTTTGCTGTGGTTAATGAAAGGGCTTTCTTTTCATTGAATAAGTAAAAAATATATACCCATTAATTTTTCACCCACTTATGTAATAATAAGGTAGCATTTTAAGATGATGAAAAATGATTCTTTCAGGCAGCATGATGTAGCAAAAAGAACAATAGACTGAAGTCAGGAGGTCTGAACTGTATTCTTGGCACTGGCACTTTGTAACTGTGCATTGAACCCTGGAGAAGTCCCCAGCGTCTCCGGCCTTCCCTTTCCTCATTTACAAAGTGAAGTGATTGAACTGAATGACCCCCAAGGCCGTTCCTCCTTCTAACATTCTGTGATCTATGATCCATCCCTGGAACTTTGACCATAGGTGTCCTCTGCTTTGACATTTTAATATGTCATGGCACGTACGCTTGTTTTCATTCATTAAATTACTATTCAAAGTTCAAATTCAGGAAGCTATTTTAAGAATATTAGAAAAATAAATTAATTTTAGTTGATATTTATTCTCCTGTTAGCACATTATTTGTTATTAAGGTCACATAAAGAACTAATCATTCCCAATCTGATTCCAGAGGCATAGTGTATATTACAATAACATAAATCATATTAATGTGAATGTGAGATTAATTTCAAAAAGAGACAAATTACATGCTTTGCTTAGTATTTACATATTGGATGCTATGAATTTATTTCTTATCCATGGTAATAACTTTAATTACAATAAATTTGGTTTATATTCATGCAGCTGTCACACACTTCTGGAATTTAGCATTTATAATACATGAATAAATGGCCACTAGCCTTTTACTCTCACATTTCAAATGAAGTTACTCAAATGAATAATCATAAAATTAACAAACTATGAAACCAGGAAAAACAATCTGGTAGTTGCATTTTATTGATTTTGTCACAATATCAAAATATATAATTTCTTACCTCTAGCATTTATTTAGTAATTTCATGTAATGAATTATTTATTAACAGCCAATGGCCTAACTGGAAATTATTTTGATCTATGTTCCACACTTGAAGAAGCTGTTTTAAGAGGGCTGGGTACTCAGTGAAATCAGCGTTCCTATTAACATATAATCGGGCTCCATGTTTATGCCCCTCACCTCTCCTAAATTTTTTTCTTTCTCTTCAATTGTTTTTTTATTGAAGTAGAGTTGATTTACCATGTTGTGCCTATCTCTGCTGTACAGCAAAGTGACTCAGTTATATACATATATATATTATTTTTCGTATTCTTTTCCATTATGGTTTATCACAGGTTATTGAATATAGTTCCCTGTGCTATACAGTAGGCCCTTGTTGTTTACCCATTCTAAACGTAATAGTTTGCATCTACCAACCTCAAACTCCCAGTCCATCCCTCTCCCTCCCCCTCCCCTTGGCAACTGCAAGTCTGTTCTCTATCTGTATGTGTCTGTTTCTGTTCTGTAGATAGGTTCTTTTGTGCCATATTTTAGGTTCCACATATGTGATATCATATGATATTTGCCTTTCTCTTTCTGATTTACTTCACTTAGTATGATAATCTCAAGTTGCATCCATATTGCTGCAAATGGCATTATTTCATTCTCTTTTATGGTTGAGTAATATTCCATTGTAGATATGTACCATATCTTCTTTATCCATTCATCTGTTGATGGACATTTAGGTTGTTTCCATGTTTTGGCTATTGGGGAATGTAAACTGGTACAGCCACTATGGAATACAGTATGGGCAGGTTCCTCAGAAAACTAAAAATAGAATTACCATATGATCCAGCAATCCCACTCCTATAACTCCTATGGACAAAAATTTAATTCAGCAAAATACATGCTCACATCTCCTAATTTTGATGAGAGATAATGTGATATGATGCAAAGGACTAAAATTTAAAAATCAAGCCACCAAAAAACTGGAGTTGAAATCTCACTGCTACCACTTAAAATAGGCTTATTTTAGGCAGGTTTCTCAACCTCCTTATATCTGTAATATGTAGATAACATTCAAATGTGGTTCCATTTGTGAATATACTTGGAACTCTATAGGCAATCAATAAATATTACTTGGATATGGATTTGCATCTTGTCTTCAGTCTAACACCTACCTTCTGTTTTCTTAATCCCTTCACTTTATAATTGCTCTATTAGATGAAAAACTCTTCCTTTATTGCCTCGCTATAAAGGAAGAGTTCTCATTAATGCCCTATCCAGGCTACTCATATACATTCCTACACCATCAACAGGCTCCCAGCTCCAAAACAGTGGCTCCCACTATTGTAGGCAAACCATCCTACTTCCTCAGACTCTTCTTGAAGAATTTTTGCTGCCTACATTGACTGGTACCCTCAGAATATCACCATTCCTTGATGGCATTGAAACCCTCAAAATACTGCTGAAGAAAGTTCTTCCTTCTCAGTCCTTATTACTACTTAACTGGACCACTGAACTAGCTTTCTCACTAGCATCCTCCATTTTCCTATAGTCCATCATTTGTATTGTCCTTGATTCATTCCTGAGTCACTCCTGATGTCATTCCCTGGCTCAAGACCTTTATTGACTTCTTATGGCTAACAGGAGAAAATCTAAATTTATTATATGAATTTAAAGGCCTCCATTAATCTGGTCCAAATCTACCTTTCTAATCTTTATCTCTATATCTACCTGCAAATCTTTTATTTTAGTCAAACTGAACTGTTGTTTGTATGCCTTCCTTCTTTCTATCTTTGTAGTCATGTTCACATCCTCTCTACCAAGAATCCTTTTTCTCCTAACTCCACATGACCAAATGATACCCATTTGTCACATATAAACTTAAATTCCACTCCTTCATGAAGTTTTCTTGGATCACTGCTGGAAATAATCTCTTTCCACAGCATGTTGGTTCTGCCCCTTTCATGGCCCTTACAACTTTCCACATGCACCTATCTATTGAGATAGATGTATTATCTCCCTATGTATTCCTTGATTGCAGAACCCATATATGATTCAGTTGTGACTGCCTAAAAACATAGCACAATCGTTTATAGAAAACAATTTCTTCAAAAAATGAATGAAAGAAAATAGGTCTGTCTTATTAAAACAAAACATTTTCTCATAAACTTTGCTGAAAGGTTATTTGCTGCAGGAAACAGAAATTTATTGCATCTATAAAAGAATCCCAGTGGAGCTAAATTTGGCAAAAGGAGTGAATTTATTATGAAGGTATAGGACATTTCAAGTACTGTATGGGCTGTGAATAGCAGGACTCAGGGATGAGCTGTAACCAAAGGCTGGTACACTTGGGGAGACTGGGAAATCATTTCTCTCCCTCTCTCATTTACGATTCTCTCTGAGTGTCTGATATTATTTGATCTCTTTCCGAAAACTGACTTTTTTTTTCTTTTCAGCCCATATTTCAGATCTTGGCTGCAACAACTTTCAAATTTTCACTTCTTCTATTAAAGAATATCCATACTGCAACTCAAATCTCTTAGTTAGAATTCCACTTTCCTAGGGAAGGACTTTAATATACCTGGCATGCATCAAGTGCCCATCTTTAATCCTGTCATTTTGATTAGAGAGCAGAGCCACATTATCAGATGTTTCTGGAGGAACTGCCCTTTTCCCAAAATGCAGATGCTTATAGCTTGTACCAAGTTGCCCCATTGCACTCAGGAATGTCTATAATCATTTACATCTTTTAAGAATGAATAGCTCCTTCAGAAGAGTGTGCATGCACAAGCAACCCAGTGGGTAGCCACATCAGTGGCTAGACTTCTAAAGCAGTCTACAAAATATAAAAATTTATAAGCCACTATTCTGTAGTTTTGCATGGCTGCTAGTCCCTCAAAAATATTTTTCTGAAGTACTGTCCCTTTGCATTTTGTTCCAGAAGCATTAATTCAGTCACTGGAGCCATTACTATTGAAAATTTCAAGTCAGAGTTATAGCTTTTGATGAAAACTCATGAAATCATTTTGACTGCTTGAGTCTGTTTATCTTTGAAATTGGAAGAAGATCACTTTTGTCACTGAACCAGTTCCAGAAGTAGCCCCTCATCCTAAAATGAAGGTAGAATCATCCAGCAAGGTGTAAAGAATCATTATTCTTCCATAAGCTAGAGGACAACGGACCTCCAATGTAGGATTCCACAATTTTGAAAAAGAAGATAAACTGGTCTATTCTAAATACAAGTTATTTTGGTCATTAAGTGTCCTTTGGTTTGACAGCTAGTTTCAGGCATGATTGGAAATTGCTTTTTTACCCCTAAATCTGTCTGATCTCTTTCTCTGGCCAGACGAAAATTAAGTGAGATGAAGTGACCCAAGAACCCAAGTGTCAGAGGAAGGCAGGGGCAGGTGGTTCTTACATGAGGTTGAGGTGCAAGGCAAGGAACAGAGGGCAGGTTCAGAAGTTGTTTCCTGGAGCTGGGAGAAGTCAAAGGAAGGAGAGCAAGTCTCAGCTGGGATTAGGTGAAGGGCTAGATCCTGGGTGGGACTGAATACTGCTGACTGAGGGAACTGGGGATGAGAGGGAGGCAGGAAATGAGGAAATCTGAGAATGAGGGGTAGAGGAGCAAGCAAATGGATGGTGGTCTGTAGAAAACACAGTGGGATGTTATTGACAATTTAATAAAATTATAATATCCAAATTTCTGTTTAGTCCTTTATATCAGTTAGTAATGGATTCAGTTGCAACAACTGAAACTCTCAAACAGGAGTTGCTTTCTCTCTATAAGCACAAACTCCAATGTGGACAAACCAGGGCTGGTGACAGTTTAATGATGCCATGTGGGATCCAAGGTATTTCTGCCTTTCCCCTCAGCCATCCTGAGAGTATAGGTCTTTCTCTCATGATGGTCACCTCTTGGTTGCAAAATGGATGCTGTACCTTCAGAAACTTTATGTCTTCATTCTAAGCAGAAAAAAATAAGAAAGGCTAAAGAGCTGAGTCTGTGAATACCCTAAATAGAATTAAGGCACTGTTAATTAGCAAGAAGAAGATAATAAAATTAGAGGAGGTAACTGGAGATATTTGTCTTACTCTACCCTTGATCAACTAAACCTATGTCTTTGTTTTTCATTAAAAGATCAAGGTGAATTATGAAATGAGGTTAATATATGTCTTATAACCTGTCTTGGGAAGTGAGGCTTGACATTGCCTGGGTTGAGCTGACCTAGTCTCTACTTGATTTTTCAAAGGCAAGTAAAGTATGTTGCACTACTGACAGTTTATACAAGGCCTGCAAGTCACTATAACTAAATCCCCTGCACATTAGACTTGAAAGAGGAAGAGGGCAGAAGGTCGATAGGAAATAAAGAAACACAGGTGTTCGGGAAAGAAATAACCTGTTGTGTGGTGTGACTAATATGCATAAAGCTGTCACATAAGTGATAAGACAGGAAGCCATGGTGCTGGGAAAAGGTGAATTATAGAGGACAATGTCTATGGTGCTAAGTGTTTTAGACCTTTTCTACAGCAACAGAGAACTTGTGAGGGGGTTTTGAGCAGTAAATACATGAAGAGCCAGAATCCTGAAGAGGTCATGAGGTGCTGGCAAAGAGCACTCACATTTTTTCATCCATGAACTAGCTCTGAACATTTGAACTCAGAGTGAAAAGTTAAAACATAAAATGCCCTTGTTATTAAAGTTACCACATTAGACTTCATAGAATGTCACAGTTTATGAATCAGATATTCTTGTGTTATGTCAGAGTAGTTTTTCTTTATATCCTTACCTGAATTTAAAGTATTTCTTCTTTGTCTACAGAAAGAATCACAGCTTGAAACTCGTTAATATCCGATGTAAAATTATTCAGTTTGGTCCATAATTAGAGGACAAATTGGAAGAAAAATCATGCATTGGAAAGATCTCTGTTCTACCAGCAGCTTGAATTTACACAAGTGCTATAACTGTGTCTGATCTGGGGCCCAGTCTTCATATTAAGGAATTTGTTACTTTCTGTTCCAGAGACTGGACAAACTACAAACTCTACTGTGAAGAAAATTACTTCCTATGTTTGAAATTGCCCAAACAGCAGGGGTTGACAAGGCAAATACACATTGCTTTTTCCCCAAAGAAAGCAAAGGTCCAGATCTTTACACCAAGCCAAAATCCATTAAAAAGGATCAAATGAGGGCTTTTATCATTTTAGGTTTCTTTTCTGAGAGAGAAGTTGAACACATTGTCTTCATTTGAATTTTAATTTAAGAACAGAGTACACAAAACTTTATTTAATAGTTTATTTTGTTTACTGCTAGTATTCAAGAAGATGTGTAATTCTCTGAGAGGCTGTGACAGTTACCTGGAAAAATATTATGTTGAGAATAAAAATCAGCTCAATTCAACAGATGTAGATTTCTAATCTGCCATTTTTATGGTACAAACTGTGTTAACTCAGGAACTTAACAGTTTTCTGGGACTTTGGATTTTATCTATGAAATGGAATAATTTTTTTGGCCTTTATTCAAGAATCTCTTTTTTTCTTTCAAGAAAGATTCAACTTTATCTTTGAAACTACTCGGTCAAAGTGTGAACAGAGAAAGCAATTTCCTAAATAATGTGATCTAAAAATAGAATAGATTCCTCTGGATATCTGAGTATGTAGTCAGCTGAAATACATAACGTCAATAATTATAAGCCCATTCAAATTCCAAGCAACATAGTATGTTTTATGTGACCCGGAGAGTGATGCTGAGAGCAAACAGGCTTCATGTTCAAAAATACCTTTAATGCCTTTTGTTGCATTTTATTCTTTTGGATCAATTAATTATCAACTAACACCTTAGTCTAGTTTTACTGACAACCAGATACATAAAATAAACAAAACTTGGGAAGATGAGAAACCAGAACACATAATGTTTCTGATGAGATTAGTCAGTGAATAAGAAAAAGGCCTCTTGTTTTCACCTTTAGACTCTAACACTTATGTGTATGCTCTTAATTTTCTCAGATCCAAAGTAACAATGACATTTCTCCAAATATTGTACTGTGTTTTTTAAACCTTTCAGCTTTATGCTATTCTCACCAAGATGGTTGTTCCCAATGGCTCATCGAAATTTCTGTGAAATTTGTCTAAGCTACAGGAAACCAATAGCAAGAAAGTACTTTTACCAGCATTTGTAGAGGCATTCATGTTTATTTGCCCTAATAGTATTTCTCCTAAAAGGGGGTTAGAAAGCAAAATGATGGCTCCTCAATTTCTCGTGGGGAAAGAGAAGGAAAGATGTTTGAAATTGCCTTTTTAAGTGTAGTAACTTTGCAAAAAAACAAGAGAGCTTATTTTCTGCTGATGCATTTAAAACCCAGGATAGTCCTTTTGAAAGCAACATGGCAATATAAGCCGACTCCCAAAGTGTCCCCTACCTTTCCCTCTAGTGAGGCCATCTAAAGGAAGTCATCTAAACCAGACCCACAGCTCTATGTATGAAGATATTTACTATAGGATTAGCAGGAATGGAAAGTGGCTAAAGAAAACCTTGGAAAAAACCTAACTGTCAAAATGTTTGAGAGGGCATAGTTTTTTGTTTGAGAATTATGATACTTCTATTCTATTAAATATTATTTATTAAAAAAGAAAATCTACTTAAACAAGTTTCCACATCAACAATAAAACTTAGCAATCCTTTTATTGTGTATGTGCTGCTTTCTTGTTATCATAATGCTCAGAAAAAATGGAAAGAAGTGTGTATAAGTGTGGTGTGTGTGTGTGCATGAGAAAGAAAGAGAGAGAGAGAGAAACTGTTGATGGTATGCTTAATTCTATGAAATGCCAACAAAATATTATATACAGGGTGGTAATTGGTAAATACTGAGATATGCATAATGGTGGGGTTTATTTTTTTAATATGTTCTAATTTCAGAGAATCCAAAATCCAAAACTTCTGTAGCGCAGAAGTTTTAAAATGTGATTTGAGGAGAGACACCACACATTTCTATGGGTTTGGCCATCTGTCATACCCTGTACTGTGCTTCTGAACAGAAAGGTTCTAAGGTTAAGGGGACAGTGAATGGAGCCCAGGAATATCTACAACACCTGTCTATCGGCAACCTCATTTTTGCATAGACTTTCTTTTTTTAAGATGAGTAGAATGATAAAATGCAAATGAGAGTTATGAAAAATAATGCAAATGAAGCAAGAAGAAACATTATTTTGAAGAATCAAAGAGAAAAGCAGATCTCTGAAACTGATCAACTAAAAGAACCAGAAGAAACCCTTCTGGGTCTTCACAATAAAATAAGCAAAAATGGTAGGTAAAATACAGTGAGACAGTTATAAGAAGAAATCATATTGAGAAAAAACAGTAAGAAGAGTGGCAAAGTAAATATGCTGAGATTCAAAATAACAGTTAAAAAGAGAGAAAAGGGTAAGCTAAGCGATACTGGCACAAAATTTTCAGTAGGACACTAAAACTCTGTGTAGCAAAAGTTACCCAGTCAGTATAACAGAAAAAAAAATGAGTTATGTGAAAGTATAACTTGCATGCTATCTCAAAATAATGAAGAAAAGAAGAAAGGAATATATATGGTAATAGAATATGAAAGGGAGAGAGAATTTTAAGGTGTAAACATTGTAGATGTTCCCCAGATATAAGACAGATAAAATAAGACAAAACCCAAGAATAAAACTACAAATTTATAACACTAGATACTATAATTAAAAGTTTTGAAGAGAGAAAGAGATAATCAGATTGCACAGATGAGTCATATTCTTTTTTTTTAAGTATGTCATTTTTTAAAATTAGTCATCCATATTATACACAGCAGTGTATACATGTCAATCCCAATCACCCAATTCATCACACCACCACCACACCCCCCTGCTACTTTCCCCCCTTGGTGTCCATACGTTTATTCTCTACATCTGTGTCTCACTTTCTGCCCTGCAAACCAGTTCATCTGTACCATTTTTCTATGTTCCACATATATGCGTTAATATACGATATTTGTCTTTCTCTTTCTGACTTACTTCACTCTGTATGACAGTCGTTAGATCCATCCATGTCCCTCAAATGACCCAATTTCTTTCCTTTTTATGGCTGAGTAATATTCCATTGTATATATGTACCACATCTTCTTCATCCATTCATCCGTCAATGGGCATTCATGTTGTTTCCATGAACTGGCTATTGTAAATAGTACTGCGATGAACATTGGGGTGCATGTGTTTTTTGAATTATGGTTTTCTCTGGGTATATGCCCAGTAGTGGGAGTGCAGGATCATACAGGAATTCTATTTTTAGTTTTCTAAGGAACCTCCATACTGTTCTCCATAGTGGCTGTATCAATTTACATTCCCACCAACAGTGCAAGAGGGTTCCCTTTTCTCCACACCCTCTCCAGCATTTGTTGTTTGTAGATTTTCTTATGATGCCCATTCTAAGTGGTGTGAGGTGATACCTCATTGTAGTTTTGATTTGCAATTCTCTAATAATTACAGATGTTGAACAGCTTTTCACGTGCTTCTTGGCCACCTGTATGTCTTCTTTGGAGAAATGTCTATTTAGGTCTTCTACCCATTTTTGGATGGGTTGTTTGTTTTTTAATATTGAGCAGCATGAGCTGTTTATATATTTTGGAGATTAATTCTTTGTCCGTTGATTCATTTGCAAATATTTTCTCCCATTCTGAGGGTTGTCTTTTGGTCTAGTTTATGGTTTCCTTTGCTGTGCAAAAGCTTTGAAGTTTCATTAGGTCCCATTTGTTTATTTTTGTTTTTATTTCCATTACTCTAGGAGGTGGATCAAAAAATATCTTGCAGTGATTTATGTCAAAGACTCTTCTGCCTATGTTGTCCTCTAAGAGTTTTATAGTGTCTGGTCTTACATTTAAGTCTAATCCATCTTGAGTTTATTTTTGTGTATGGTGTTAGGGAGTGTTCTAATTTCATTCTTTTACATGCAGCTGTCCAATTTTGCCAGCACCACTTATTGAAGAGGCTATCCTTTCTCCATTGTATATCCTTGCCTCGTTTGTCATAGATTAGTTGACCATAGGTGTGTGGGTTTATCTCTGGGTTTTCCATCTTGTTCCATTGATCTATGTTTCTGTTTTGGTGCCAGTACCATATTGTCTTGATTACTGTAGCTTTGTAGTATAGTATGAAGTCAGGGAGTCTGATTCCTCCAGTTCTGCTTTTTTCCCTCAAGACTGCTTTGGCTATTTGGGGTCTTTTGTGTCTCCATACAAATTTTAAGGTTTTTTGTTCTAGTTCTCTAAAAAATTCCATTGGTAATTTGATAGGGATTGCATTGACTCTATGGATTGCTTTGGGTAGTATAGTCATTTTCACAAAATTGATGCTTCCAATCCAAGAAATTGGTATATCTCTCCATCTGTTGGTATCACTTTTAATTTCTTTCAGCAGTGTCTTATAGTTTTCAGCATACAGGTCTTTTGTCTCCCTAGGTAGGTTTATCCCTAGGTATTTTATTCTTTTTGTTGCAGTGGTAAACGGGAGTGTTTCCTTAATCTCTCTTTCAGATTTTTCATCATTAGTGTATAGGAATGCAAGAGATTTCTGTGCATTAATTTTGTATCCTGCAACTTTACCAGATTCATTGGTTAGCTCTAGTAGTTTTCTGATGGCATCTTTAGGATTCTCTATGTATAGTATCATGTCTTCTGCAAACAGTGACAGTTTTACTTCTTCTTTTCCAATTTGTATCCTTTATATTTCTTTTTCTTCTCTGAATGCCATGGCTAAAACTTCCAAAACTATGTTGAATAATAGTGGTGAGAGTGGCCATCCTTGTCTTGTTCCTAATCTTAGAGGAAACGCTTTCAGTTTTTCACCATTGAGAATGATGTTTGCTGTGGGTTTGTCATATATGGCCTTTATTATGTTGAGGTAGGTTCTCTCTATGCCCACCTTCTGGAGAGTTTTTATCATAAATGGGTGTTGAATTTTGTCAAAAGCTTTTTCTGCATCTATTGAAATGATCGTATGGTTCTTATTCTTCGATTTGTTAATATGGTATATCACATTGATTGATTTGTGTATATTGAAGAATCCTTGCATCCCTGGGATACATCCCACTTGCATGATCAAGTGCATAATGTGTTGTTGGATTCTGTTTGCTAATATTTTGTTGAGGATTTTTGATCTATACTCATCAGTAATATTGGTCTGTAATTTTCTTTTTTTGTAGTTTCTTTGTCTGGTTTTGGTATCACGGTGATGGTGGCCTCATAGAATGAGTTTGGGAGTGTTCTTTCCTCTGCAGTGTTTTGGAAGAGTTTGGGAAGGATGGGTATTAGCTCTTCTCTAAATGTTTGATAGAATTCTCCTGTGAAGCTATCTGGTCCTGGGTTGTTGTTTGCTGGAAGATTTTAAATCACAGTTTCAATTTCATTACTTGTGATTGGTCTGTTTATATTTTCTGTTTCTTCCTGGTCTTGGAAGGTTATACCTTTCAAGAAACTTTGATGAGAAGAGAACCACATTGGGACACTTTTGCATAATTAAGTTAAAGATAAAATTCTATAGATATCTAGACAGAATAAACACAGAAACAACCACCACCAGCAAATAATAAAAAACAGTTTACCTAGACTAGGTTTTTTTCCTTTGCTACTAGATGTCTCAATATTACTGTTGAGAAACTATTGTAAAAAATCAGAATTTGAAGGATAACAGTCACAAGTCAAGCATTTATTTTAAATTAATTTGATCCTTGTGGTAAGGCAACAGGAAAAAATCATCAAACAATATATAAAAACTCAGAAAAAACAAAACACACCTGAATTTCTTGAAAAACTTAGAGGAGGTAAACAAATACATATTAAATTCCTGTCTGCAGAGTAGTCAAGGGGTAGAGTTTCATTCTAAACTCCAAAAATAAGTAATGTTTAAATATGGCTCTTGTAAAACTTATAGGTAACTACAAAATGGATTAATAATGGAATAGGTTATGGTATGTTCATTTTAGATTTAAACATCCTTCTGTTGGCCATTTTGATGATATAATTTTTCTATTATAACTCATGCTGAAATGAACCTGTCATAGAAGTCTCATAATATTATAATTTTCTTATAATTAATTATAAAAATTGATCACTTATTAAATTTTAATTTTTGTAGACTATTTAATGACATAAAACCATATTCATGACATGATGTTATGAACAAAACCAGAACACAAAAGGCCATATAAATCACAAACTGTAAAGTGTGCTTGTAAATACACACACACACACACACACACAAAGAAAAGCATCCCTAAAAAGTGTCTATCTGTTGATCATGGGATTGGGGGTCATTTTTATTATTCTCATCTTTTAATAATTTTACAGTCATTTTACATTTGAGAATACTGAATTTCAGAGAGGTTAATAAGCATTACCATGTTACATAGCTAATAAATGGCAGAGCTAGCACATATACATGCACTTATACATAATTATTTAAATATCCATAGATAAATTTATATTAAAATATATGTTGTTACCCTTCTGGCATCCTTAAAATTAATATTAATGTCTTTATTTCACACTGTTCTATTATACAGAATACTTATTCTCAGAGAGTTTGAGTAACTTGCCACTGTCACAAACATCATAAATTGTAAAACCAGGATTCACATTCAGGCCCTTTTCCCACCATGCCAAGCCTATAACCTGTATGAAAACAGTAGGGCTTTTATGAATAACCCTGGAAAGTCATTATAAAATAAAAAGTAGGTCAGGTGCCTGATACTCATCTATCCTAGAGTATAAATGTAACAGTAACCATAATGTTACTCTAATCCTATCCTTTATTTGTGTGCCTTATATATTTATTTTCTATTCTTCTTAACTTCCCTGTGAAATAGGCTATGCAGCTGGTATTATCTGTCTTTTACAGATGAAGGAACAATTGTTTAGGGGTAGAAAGTACTTCACCTGAGGTCACCAGGCTAACTACATGGTGGAGGAAGGTTCCCTGGCTGAGCCCAGAGTTGCTTTTGTACCATATCACACCAAACTGCTTTCAGATTTATTTTTCATATCCCCACTCTTCTATCTTTTGGCCAGGAATAACAATCCAATCCATTCCATTTCTTGGATGCATTAATTCTGAAGCTTTCCCAACCAGCCCCTGAAAAGGTGTCTACAAGAAGCATGTGTCATAGTCATGGCCTGGCTGGTAATACTGCTCTGTACAAAGTTCCAGTCAGGAGTCTAGATTCTAAATAATGGAACCAGTTCTAATTTAAATGGAAGAAGAATGTATTGGAAGGATACAAACAGTTGGGAAAGATAAAGAACTGGACTCAGGAAATAGCCTGGAACCACCGACAGCCACCAAATCAAGAACCAAACAAGAGTCATGCCTCAGGCACTATGTGGTGTGGACAGCACTGCTTGATGCACAGCCATTGATGATTACTCCCTCCACCATGTTCTCTGTTCTCCACCATTAGTGACATGAATAATCTCTAAATCCCTCTAAAAGCTCTCCTTCAAGGTTCTAAATCTGGGTGGAAAGATCCCCTTGTCTGATCCTAAATCACGTATTCTTTTTCTAGCTTCCAGGAGGGCAGAGGTGGAAATTTACCCTCTTTGTTTTCTCTAGTGTGATGGGGCCTCATCATGAATCAAACAGTAGATTGTTGGAAGTTAAAGTAAAAACAGAAAAATTCCATGACTTTCACAAAGAACAAATTTTTACATCTGATAAAATCCTTGTTTGTAGTGAAGTTAAACACCTAGAGTTTAAAATTCAAGAAACTTAATCTCCCTCATCTTCCAACATAGATACAAACACATATAAACATATTCTGAAATGTACCATGTGACTGAGCAGATGACCTCACTCCAGCTTGTGTGCATCCTCAGTTAGAAAACAGGCACTTTATTACTGGTCACCCCCTAACAGGGAGGTTAGAAGGATTTATGGCCACAATGATTTTGAGCACCTACAAATTAAAAGAAAAATGTTCTAAGGCAGATGAAAAGTGTTTCTCATTTTATAATTTTGAGGCACAGATGCTGTCTTGTAACTTCTTCAAAGTTCTTAACTTAAAAATATTTTTCCATCAAGATATTAGAACTTGCTTGCTGTAGTGAAAGAGGGTTCTATAAAAGCCAGAAGTGTGGAACTGCATGAGACACATCACTCTAAAGTAAAGCTCAGCCTTGGAGAAATCAGTCCTGATGTGTTGCTGGGCTTGTGTACACATGGTAAGGTAAGCCATATGTGGGGGCACCTCAGGACTACTTGGCAGCCCTGCTCTATCCAAGCTTTTATTCATTGTGTTCTTAAATTCTGGTTCAAATATTGATGACTGAACAGTTTACGAACATGCTCTTCTCTTAACTCATGCAAATATCATTAATGAATGAAGCAAATGAAAAGATATATTCTGAATTAAAAATACCATGATTTTTCTAAACAAAATAAAACTAACAGAATTCACATATATACCCCTTGGAAAAATGGAGGACGTGAGAAAGAAAAAGGTTACAATGCATTGTAAAACAGTAACTTGCCTATGGAACAGATTTATGATCACATAAAATTTTTAAATAGCATAAGAGCTTATTCTCCTGTACATGACAGTCTGAGGACATTTACAATTTTATTTTAAAAAATAAAAACCTCTTCTTGAGCTACTGTGTAACAAAAGATGCCCAGAAACCTCAATAAAATATCTATTTTTACACTTTTACATGGGAGAGAAAAGATTGAAAAGAATATATAGAGCATATAATACCAGAACCAACTTGCATATCTGAGTTGTAAATATCTTGAATAGGTGTTCCTGAAAAGGACACAAATGGAATTGTCAGTTGCTGAAGCTGAGGCAGGAAACACGCTATCGAGCTTCATTCGTTGGTATAATTCCTTAAAATTTATGGTAATATTCCCCATGTTACACTCCCAAAAGGTAGTCTGTTGATGTTTCTTGGCCCAGAAGGGAGATGAAATAGTCTTAACCAAAAAGTCCTCCTCCTTTTTCTAACAGTTGGCTTCCTAGCCAGGATGAACCATTTATGAAAGGGACAACATTAGGATAAAATCCCTTCCTACAAAATATGTAGATTCAAAGTAAATTGTGTCTTAACAGGACCCCCAAAATTTGAACATAGTTTGTTAGAAGATATGTTAATGCTTGTTGGTGAAAACACTAGAGCTGGAGCCTAAACCCTCAGTCACTCCCACAAGACAGGAGTAAATACAGAATTAGAGAAACCAGGTTTGAGACTTTCAAGATGGATGTCTTAGAGCTGCTAACACTCAGGATTTGAACAGGGGCTCTATTGGAAGAAATTTCAGTGAGACCCTAAATTGGGTACATGTAGTTAAATTTCAAATAGTTGTCTTCAGACCCAAAGTTTGATTTGGATACACAAATATGAAGACCCTTGCTAAAAGAGTTGGGTAAACTATTACTATTATTGTGCTAATGAAAGAAAATAATGAAGAGAGAATTAGCATGAGTGTAAAACCTGATTTATATGTACATCTTTGTTTAATAACATTGATAACCACTTTGTTATAAAGCAGAAATTAATTTAAAAAAAGAGAAAAAAAACCATTGATAACTTAAAGAGTTTTTATATCAATTCAATCCATCAAAAAATATTGAGGCAAAGATGACCTAAGCCAACTCTTTCTCCTCAAAGAATTTACAATATGATGTGCAAGACAAAATTATACAAATGCCTATAATGTAATGAGGTGGTTCTATACTAGAGGGATAGGAAATAGACAATATTAATTCTCACTACAGGAATGAAGGATAACTTCATCCAATGGGTATTTACTTTGGACTTTGAAAGATAATAGAATTCTCATAGATTTGAGGATTATCCAGGGAGGGAGAAACAATATGATCAAAGACATAGAGATAGAAAACGTCGTTGGTGTGTTTGAACAAAACCTTAAGTAGTTCAGAATAGAAGGTGGAAAATATAGTAATGAATGCTGTTATACTGAGATAAGTTAAGTGCTGATGGTAGAGATCCTTCAATTCTATGTCAATGAGTTTATCTAGGGAGAATAAACTCATTAACATAGCTTTGAAACAGCAAGGCATTGTAGTGCTTAGAGGTCATAAACACTTATAGTTTCTGTAATTTTTTTTTTTTTTTTTTTTTTTTGTGGTACGCAGGTCTCGCACTGCTGTGGCCTCTCCCATTGTGGAGCACAGGTTCCGGACGCGCAGGCCCAGCGGCCATGGCTCACGGGCCCAGCTGCTCCGCGGCATGTGGGATCTTCCCAGACCGGGGCATGAACCCGCGTCCCCTGCATCGGCAGACAGACTCTCAACCACTGTGCCACCAGGGAAGCCCAGTTTCTGTAATTTTTATCAAATATATATGTCAAATGACTGAGCATATTGTGCTAAGTTAAAAAGAAAAAAAAATAGCTATATATGAGGTGTGAAGCTTAAAGCAAAGTAGTTTTTTCTAATCACCACAACGACCCCCCTAGGGCAAGTATTGTTCATTATACTGAGCAGTGGAGAGTACCCAGAGGGTCAGAGAAGTCAGCTACCTGCCAAGTAGCAGAGCCAAGATGCAAACTCAGATTCTGTCTCATTCAAAGACCATGCTCTACATCATGGAGCAGGTTTGCCTCTGCAGAAGTTGAAAGGAAGCATGACAACAATGCCCTGAGAGTCATTTGGGAGACAAGATCTCAAGGCCCTGGTTGGTGGCACCTGAACATCATTCCTAGTAGCCTACAAACTATAACCAAAGGAATAGGCTTTCCAACCACACTTGGGCAGCTTCATATAGCATAGGAAGTTCAGGAGTATTTGCTTGTGGGAAGCAGGAAAATATTTCTCTCCTTCCTATAGGAAAACACAATTATGAACTCAAGTAATAGTGGGAATTCTAACAGATCTTCCAATGTGCTGCATGAAGCTTGCAGGAATGATTGGACTTTAAGAGTGTTCCGTTCTATTCCAAGGGAAACAAAATCTTTCTTGCTTCAAAACATTTTGCAATCACTGCAATAAAATAAGAAAGCACAGCAAACTGTATATCTGCATTGTCATATATATACACATATGTTAATATATATGTTGGATAAGCAAGAAAGCTATTTCTTTTTTTCTTTTTTTTGTGGTATGCGGGCCTCTCACTGCTGTGGCCTCTCCCATTTCAGAGCACAGGCTCTGGACACACAAGCTCAGCGGACGTGGCTCACGGGCCCAGCCGCTCTGCAGCATGTGGGATCTTCCTGGACCGGGGCACGAACCCATGTCCTCTGCATTGGCAGGCGGACTCTCAAACACTGCGCCACCAGGGAAGCCCCAGAAAGCTATTTCTTAATTAAGTGCTCCAAAAAGGCATAAATTGCAATTTATATATTTTCAGAAATTGTGGCATTAATTGTCTAAATATTTCACCTTAGGGATAGATAGTTCTTTATTTTTCTCTTTCCAACAGACAGAATTAATCAGAATATGACAGCAGGGAAAGAATATACACTAAGATGGAAAAGTTAGGAAGTTAAAAAAGAAAACATGTCAAGTAACAAACGTTTTTAGTAGTTATTAGCTGATGGCATTTTTTGTATTTTAACAATAAATTTTAAAACCAATACTTAGATATATCACACAAACTCATTATAAAGATATAGGTGTGAAATAAATAATGGTATGTGTGTGTGTGGAAATGCACATGTGTGACAGCACTCAGTGTCATTCTATTTCTCTTTCTTTCCAGGGTGATGTTGACTCATCTTCTCCAATAGATTACTATTCCATTTCTCCCTGATTTAGTTGATGGGAACACCTCAGTCCTTTGCCAGAGATTGGATAATTAACATGACCCTATGATTAAAACTTACAGAGTGTATCTTTGTGTTTTACATTGAGAAAATTAGAGAAAGCAGAATCTTTTTTGTTTCTGTCTTATTTCCCCCATTTTATCACATGACCAAATAAGTATAATATAATAGCTTCACATTACACTTAAAATAAACTTTAAACCTACTATCATCACCTAAAAGCCCTATATGATCTGGCGCCACTTATATTTTTGACCTCATCTCCTTTTTTGCTTATCCTTGTTCCTTGAACAAGCCAAACATGTGGACATGGACACATACGTGTGGATTTAGTATCTACTTTGCTTGCTCCACTCTTTCCCTAGGTAAGACGTCTACTGTAACTGCACATTAGAATCACCTTGAGAACTATTCAAAATACAAATGTCTGAGCCCTATCACCAGACATTCTGGTTTAAATGATTTTGAATGGGGCTTATGCATCAGTGTTTTTTAAAGTCTCCTTAAGAAGTACAAACTATTATGTATAAAATAAGCTACAAGAATATAATGTACAACATAGGGAATACAGCCAATATTATATAATAACTATAAATGAATTGTAACTTAAAAAATTGTGAATCACTATATTGTACATCTATAACTTACATAATATTGTATATCAACTGTATGTCAATTAAAAAAATTTTTGAACACTCTGTAATTCACCTTATGCTTATTTTTCCTAACAATTGTATGTGTTTATATTAAGAATAAAAGTATTTTACAATAGCAGAATAACTGAGGCAGAAGAACGGATAAGTGACCTGGAAGACAGAATGGTGGAATTCACTGCTGTGGGACAAAATAAAGAAAAAAGAATGAAAAGAAATGAATACAGCCTAAGAGACCTCTGGGACAACATTAAATGCAACAATATTTGCATTATAGGGGTCCCAAAGGAGAAGAGAGAGAGAAAGAACCTGAGAAAATATTTGAAGAGATTATAGTCAAAAACTTCCCTAACGTGGGAAAGGAAATAGCCACGCAAGTGCAGGAAGCGCACAGAGTCCCATACAGGATAAACCCAAGGAGAAACAGGGCGAGACACATAGTAATCAAACTGGCAAAAATTAAAGACAAAGAAAAATTATTGAAAGCAGCAAGGGAAAAATGACAACATACAAGGGAACTCCCATAAGGTTAACAGCTGATTTCTCAGTAGAAACTCTACAAGCCAGAAGGGAGTGTTATGATATACTTAAAGTGATGAAAGGGAAGACCATACAACCAAGATTACTCTACCCAGCAAGGATCTCATTCAGATTCGTTGGAGAAATCAAAAGCTTTACAGACAAACAAAAGCTAAGAGAATTCAGCACCACCAAGCCTGCTCTACAACAAATGCTAAAGGAACTTCTCAAAGTGGGAAACACAAGAGAAGAAAAGGACCTACAAAAACAAACCCAAAATAATTAAGAAAATGGTCATGGCAGCATACAAATCGATAATTACCTTAAACGTGAATGGATTAAATGCTCCAACCAAAAGACACAGGCTTGCTGAATGGATACAAAAACAAGACCCATCTATATGCTGTCTACAACAGGCCCACTTCAGGCCTAAGGACTCATACAGACTGAAAGTGCGGGGATGGAAAAAGATATTCCATGCCAATGGAAATCAAAAGAAAGCTGGAGTAGCAGTACTCATATCAGAAAAAATAGAGTTTAAAATAAAGAATGTTATAAGAGACAAGGAAGGACACTACATAATGATCAAGGAATCAACAAGAAGATATAACAATTATAAATATATATACACCCAACATAGGAGCACCTCAATACATAAGGCACCTGCTAACAGCTATAAAAGAGGAAATTGACACTAACACAATAATAGTTGGAGAATTTAACACCTCACTTACACCAATGGACAGATCATCCAAAATGAAAATAAATAAGGAAACAGGAGCTTTAAAAGACACAATCAGCCAGATAGATTTAATTGATATTTATAGGACATTCCATCCAGAAACAGCAGAATACACTTTCTTCTCAAGTGCACATGGAACATTCTCCAGGATAGACCACATCTTGGGTCACAAATCAAGCCTCAGTAAATTTAAGAAAATTGAAATCATATCAAGCATTTTTTCTGACCAAAATGCTATGAGATTAGAAATGAATTACAGGGGAAAAAACATAAAAAACACAAACACATGAAAGCTAAACAATACTTTACTAAATAACCAAGAGATCACTGAAGAAATCAAAGAGGAAATCAAAAAATACCTAGAGACAAATGACAATGAAAACATGACAATCCAAAACCTATGGGATGCAGTAAAAGCAGTTCTAAGAAGGAAGTTTATAGCTATACAAGCCTACCTCAAGAAACAAGAAAAATCTCAAATGAACAATCTAACCTTACACGTAAAGGAACTAGAGAAAGAAGAACAAACATAACCCAAAGTTAGCAGAAGGAAAGAAATCATAAAGATCAGAGCAGAAATAAATGAAATAGAAACAAAGAAAACAATAGCAAGGATCAATAAAACTAAAAGCTGGTTCTTTGAGAAGATAAACAAAATTGATAAACCATTAGCCAGACTCATCAAGAAAAAGAGGGAGAGGACTGAAATCAATAAAATTAGAAATGAAAAAGGAGAAGTTACAGTAGACACCGCAGAAATACAAAGCATCCTAAGAGACTGCTACATGCAACACTATGCCCATAAAAGGGACAACCTGGAAGAAATGGACAAATTCTTAAAAAGGTAAAACCTTCTAAGACTGAACCAGGAAGAAATAGAAAATATGAATAGACCAATCACAAGTAATGAAATTGAAACTGTGATTAAAAATCTTCCAACAAACAAAATCCAAGGACCAGATGGCTTCACAGATAAATTCTACCAAACATTTAGAGTAGAGCTAATACCCATCCTTCTCAAACTATTCCAAAAAATTGCAGAGTAAGGAACACTCCCAAACTCATTCTATGAGGCCACCATCACCCTGATACCAAAACCAGACAAAGATACTACAAAAAAAGAAAATTAAAGACTAATATCACTAATGAATATAGATGCAAAAATCCTCAACAAAATACTAGCAAACAGAATCCAACAAAACATTAAAAGGATCATACACCAAGATCAAGTGGGATGTATCCCAGGGATGCAAGGGTTCTTCAATATACAAAAATCAATCAATGTGATACACCATATTAACAAATTGAAGAATAAGAACCATACGATCACCACAATAGATGCAGAAAAAGCTTCTGACAAAATTCAACACCCATTTATGATAAAAACTCCCCAGAAAGTGGGCATAGAGGGAACCTACCTCAACATAACAAAGGCCATATACAACAAGCCCACAGCAAACATCATTCTCAATGGTGAAAAACTGAAAGCATTTCCTCTAAGATCAGGAATGAGACAAGGATATCCACTCTCACCATTATTATTCAACATAGTTTTGGAAGTCCTAACCACGGCAACAACGGCATTCAAAGAAGAAAAAGAAATAAAAGGAATACAAATTGGAAAAGAAGAAGTAAAACTGTCACTGTTTGCAGATGACATGATACTATACATAGAGAATCCTAAAGATGCCATCAGAAAACTACTAGAGCTAACCAATGAATTTGGTAAAGTTGCAGGATACAAAATTAATGCACAGAAATCTCCTGCATTCCTGTACACTAATGATGAAAAATCTGAAAGAGAGATTAAGGAAACACTCCCATTTACCATTGCAACAAAAAGAATAAAATACCTAGGGATAAACCTACCTAGGGAGACAAAAGACCTGTATGCAGAAAGCTATAACACACTGCTGAAAGAAATTAAAGATGATACCAACAGATGGAGATATATACCATGTTCTTGGATTTGAAGAATCAATATTGTGAAATTGACTATACTACCCAAAGCAATCTACAGATTGAATGCAACCCCTATCAAATTACCAATGGCATTTTTTTACAGAACTAGAACAAAAAATCTTAACATTCATTTGGAGACACAAAAGACCCCAAATAGCCAAAGCAGTCTTGAGGGCAAAAAACGGGGCTGTAGCTTCCCTGGTGTCGCAGTGGTTGAGAGTCTGCCTGCCGATGCAGGGGACACGGGTTCGTGCCCCGGTCTGGGAAGATCCCACATGCCACAGAGTGGCTGGGTCTGTGAGCCATGGCCGCTGGGCCTGCGTGTCCAGAGCCTGTGCTCCGCAACGGGAGAGGCCACAACAGTGAGAGGCCCACATACTGCAAAAAAAAAAAAAAAAAAAAAAAAAAAAAACGGAGCTGGAGGAATCAGACTCCTTGACTTCAGACTATACTACAAAGCTACAGTAATCAAGATAATATGGTACTGGCACCAAAACAGAAACATAGATCAATGGAACAAGATAGAAAGCCCAGAGATAAACCCACACACCTATGGTCAACTAATCTATGACAAACGAGGCAAGGATATGCAATGGAGAAAAGACAGTCTCTTCAATAAGTGGTGCTGGAAAACAGGACAGCTACATGTAAAAGAATGAAATTAGAACACTCCCTAACACCATACACAAAAATAAACTCAAAATGGATTAGAGGCCTAAATATAAGACCAAACACTATAAAACTCTTAGAGGAAAGCATAGGCAGAAAAGTCTTTGACATAAATCACAGCAAGATCATTTTTGATCCACCTCCTAGAGTAATGGAAATAAAAACAAAAATAAACAAATGGGACCTAATGAAACTTCAAAGCTTTTGCACAGCAAAGGAAACCATAAACAGGACGAAAAGACAACCCTTAGAATGGGAGAAAATATTTGCAAACAAATCAATGGACAAAGGATTAATCTCCAAAATATATAAACAGCTAATGCTGCTCAACAAAAAAAACAACCAACCCAATCCAAAAATGGGTAGAAGACCTAAATAGACATATCTCTACAGAAGACATACAGATGACCAAGAAGCAAATGAAAAGCTTCTCAACATAACTAATTATTAGAGAAATGCAAATCAAAGCTACAGTGAGGTATCACCTCACACCAGTTAGAATGAGCATCATCAGAATATCTACAAACAACAAATGCTGGAGAGGGTGTGGAGAAAAGGGAACCCTCTTGCACTGTTGGTGGGAATGTAAATTGATACAGCCACTATGGAGAACAGTATGGAGGTTCCTTAGAAAACTAAAAATAGAATTCCTGTATGATCCTGCACTCCCACTACTGGGCATATACCCAGAGAAAACCATAATTCAAAAAAACACATGCACCCCAATGTTCATTGCAGCACTATTTACAATAGCCAAGTCATGGAAGCAACCTACATGTCCATCGACAGATGAATGGATAAAGAAGATGTGGTGCATATATACAATGGACTATTACTCAGCCATAAACAGGAAGGAAATTGGGTCATTTGTAGAGACATGGATGGATCTAGAGACTGTCATGCAGAGTGAAGTAAGTCAGAAGGAGAAAATCAAATATCGTATGTTAGTGCATATATATGGAACCTAAAAAAATGGTACAGGTGCACCAGTTTGCAGGGTGGAAATTGAGACACAGATGTAGAGAACAAACGTATGGACACCAAGGAGGGAAAATGGTGGGAGGTGGGGGTGGGGGTGGGATGAATTGGGCGATTGGGATTGACATGTATACTCTGATGTGTATAAAACTGATGACTAATAAGGACCTGCTGTATAAAAAATAAATTAAATCAAATTAAAAAATTAAAAAAAATAGAATGAAAGTATTTTATACATGAAGAAAATGTCTCCCAGGTAATGCTAATCTACAGACAAGGTTGCAAACCATTGCACTAGATCTTCAAATAAGGGTTTCAGGTCTCTGTACAGATAGATTCCCATAGAGATCTTTCTTATGTCCATATAAAGAAACTCCAAGCTCATAATATGATCACTATTGGAAATCATACAATTATTTTTTTACTTGTTTATTATCCATCTCCTCTACTAGAATATTAGTTTGATATTAGCACGGACTTTGTGTATTGCTCATAATTTTATTCCTAGTACAATAATTACTCAATAAATATTTATTTAATGAATGAACATCTGGCTGATAAAGATAAGATAAAAAAGGGAGGAAGGTTAGAAGAATTTATGGTTTATCAAAATACTTTATATATATATATTATACATTTGTTGGAATGTATAAGTTTATGAGGATTTGTGTGCATGTATGTGCATGCATATGTAATCTGCAAATATCTAGGCCTTGCTAGAGTATGGATATAAATAAGATCACAACAAGATTAATAATACAGTTTTTCTTGGTCATTAACTCTACCTATTTGGGTAAAATACTAGGGCCCTGAAAATTGTCTGGAAGCATTCCAAAGCATTCTGGAGTCTTACATGTTGTCTTGAACCAGCCCACAAGCTGGTGTGCTTATTTATACACTACCATTTTTATACTGTATTCCTTTTTCGCTCTTAGCTCATTACTGGTCTCCTAGGACTTATGGACCTCTCTGAGGATAACCTTGCCATTGCTGCTCCTGTGCACCATGAGAACGACAACTATCCTGGTCAAGGCGCCCTTTCCTGATATCCCCAGAGCCGCCAGCCCTCCAGCCTCTCCACAAACACAGACCAGTTTGTGTTCTGTACAGAGATGAGAAAAATGACCCTCTTCCCCCCTGGTTCAAATCTGGGCTTCTGGAAGGCCTACTCATCTTTTCTGTGTCCTGAGGTCATACAAAGTCCTATGTGAAAAAACACCTCCTCAGCCTCCGCCTACACACCCACTTTTCCTAACTATGAGATTTGAAAATCAAAGCTTGTGGTTGGCAGAGGCCTGTTGTCCTCCAGTTCCTCACTTCTCTATCTTTTCCTGTGGCACAAAAGAGCCCATCTCAAAGAGCCCCTTCTCTGTGCTTCACGCAATAGAGTCTCTGAGGCAAGGGCATGTTGAGATGCAGTGGTTCCACTGGGGTAATATGAGCTTGGGCTTATATTATACACATACTCAAACACAGTGCTAGATATACATAATATGTGTATATACATACACACATATGTATACGTATGTGTGCTTGGCTATGCGTGTACTAACTATAAATTCAGAGTTATAGATTTGAGGCTTGGATCAACTTTTACCATTTGTGTAAATCTGCAATCACTTAGCCTGTCAGAATATCAGTTTCTTCATCTGTAAATGGGGAATTTCAGTAGCTTCATAGTATTTACAAATTTAATGTTCATGGAATCAAGCCTGTGCAAGTGACCATGATGGGCCATGACATGTGGTGATTTGTAATCTTACAGAGGTATGAAATTGAGAAATTGAGGCTTGTGTACTAAGGGGCTGTTGTGCAGAAATGAGCCAGTTAGCTGGGGCGTGAGCCTCGTTAACTGCTCAGCAGGCAACTAGCCACATGGCTCGTTGTTTTCTGCTTGACCCTGGGTACACAGTAAGTCTCCTGAAGCAATTAAAAAAGAAGTATGTGGCTTTCTGGGAGGAAAAAAACATAACCAGCTGCTGATGCTGGTGGATAGAAATGAAAAAATCATGAAGATGTTCAATCTAATGATGTCTTTCAATGAAAAGCAGAAATCTTCAGCAATTTTTTCCTATGTATACCCTAAAAGAATGTTGAAAAATCACATGCCCCTCACACATTTTAAATTGACATGTAAAATTTTATATCATAAGTTTAAATACTTGAAATATGTTGTAATTTTTAGCAAGCTATAAATATTGGCAATTTTAAATAAAAGTATTATGTCATTCTTAAATTGGTTCCAAAGAATCCTTATATCATAATGATTTGATTACCACCATTAGTCATTACAAAAATACATGAACAAGATTTTTTTAAGGGATGTTGCCTCAATTTTACCTCCTTAAACTCATATTTTCATTTCATGTACCCTCAGAATTTTATCTTAATTACATTTTATGTTTGAAAGTCAATTACTGATCACTCTATCATATTTCTTTACAACAAAAATGTTTCCATTTAATTTTTTGTAAACTTCCTGGGACTATAAAGTTCTGTTTAAAAAATATTTTGAGTTTAATTATCATTTTAACTTATAGTAGTATGCAATAGATATAAACAACATAGCTATATAATATAGTTTGATATGTTATTAGCATAAAAGAAAAAAATTATTGGGAATCTGTATCTTACAATATACAAAGCTTATATCTGTGGATGAATATGACTTTCTACTAGACTGAGCCAAGATTCAGCATTAACTCTACTCCTATTTTTGTTTTTATAGATGGAAGTGGTAAAAAATGTTGTCCACATAAGAATATTGAAGGAAGTGGTGAGAGTTTTATTATACGTATTGACACACAAGTCTTAGAACACCTTCCAAGTGATGTGCCTAATGATTTATCATTAAAAATTATTTTAATAACATATCAGCCAACAACTCAGTCACAATCTCCTTCAATTTTGTTGAAAGACACAAGTACTGGATTTGAAAAGAATTATTGCCTATTAATTTAGATCATTCACTTTCCCAATATCTACAATGTTATTTCAAATTGTCCTAATATTAGACACTCAGATTTTTCTATTCTATGACAATGTATCATGATAACATTAGGAGTAAGTGAGAGGCATGCTCTTCTTTCATAAAGTGAAAAATGAGTGATTATAAAAGACGAAATTGGAGAGAAGACTTGTTTGAGATATTGGTTGTCAGGGAAATTAATTTTAGGAAACGGTGTCTATGGAAGTTTATGGTCTGGAAATTGTTTTCCTAAAACTATCAAGTACCCACACATTCCTTGGGAAGTCTCCACACACCAGTTTGAAAACCTCCAATATCAGTTAAATATTAATAATAGAGTATATTGTAATAACTTTATATGTGGCACTCACTCTGTACTTATAGAATTGCTTAAAAATTTTTACTGCTTCTTTGCATTTTATGGCTGAAATGTGATGCTATTTGAGATTCTCAACTATGAAATTCCCACAAATCTTAGGAGGTATCCCTATCAAATGTAGTACTTACTGCCCCACCATAAAGCGTTCGTACGAGATAAGTAAGTGGGTGGAAGGGCTGTGTCAATTGCAAAGCACCATAAAAGTGCTCTGACGTGAAAGAATTGGCCTCCTCTATGAAGGAGAAGAAACACTGATTGGTCGGGAGGACCTGTGCAATGAGGTAAAAGCTCTAGGAGACCATTTAACAGCTGACGTGTACAAGCAAAGATGTTACTTCAGGACAATAACTACAGAAGCACGGAGTAAATATGCATCTGGCAAACCAAATGAGAAAGAATTAAGTTTGTTTTTTGGGTTTTTTTTAAGGATTAGGGCTGTGTTTTCTGGAATCCAATCTGAGCAGCTGAACCGTCTGTGGCTAGTTCTGAGGTAGGAGACAATCTATGCTTGGAAGTACAGCGAGTTTCCATTATTCTGCATTTTCTTTTTTGTTTGTGTTTCCCTTATGGTTTTCTTGTAAATGTCTAAATATGCTTTTACTGAAGTCAGAAGAAAATGGCTTTATATCCTTTGAAGCCCATATTACATCAGAGATCAGAGTGCCTCTAAAGAGCAGACACCAGTAATCTCACTGGCTCTGCGTTTCCTCTCTCATCTCCTTCCAACCTATTCTCCACACAGCTGCATGGATGAGCTTTTAAATGTGAAAATATAATACATTTTCTCCCCTTCTTAAAGCCTCCTTTCCACACTGCACTTGCATAAAGCTTAATATGCTATGTGGCCTAAAGTAGTGTTGTGTTGAGACTGGTTTGTACAGGCCTACAAGATTATTGGTAAATTATTGTTAAATTTTGTAAGCTGATGGTTAAACTCGTCATCATTAAAAATAGAATTATATAGCCTTACAATTAAATAAATCATGTAAAAAGAAGGATAATGAACAGTCAGAATTCATCACTCCCTAATTACTTTAATTTGACTCTTACCTATGTTCTTAAGGTTATGTAAGTTTATTGTATTTGTATGGTAGAAATATTATATATTAATGTGCAGCTGTATGTCTCTCCCCAACTCTGCATTCAGTGACATCAGTTGTAGCTTCACATCAGTGATGTGGTTTTATTTATGCCAAGGGAATCTGCAACAGTGTACGTCAGGGCTTTTCCCCCCAGATAGCTGGTTGTTAAATATTTACCAGCACACCACTGGGGAGATATGACTTGAACATGGATTAAAGTATGGGAAGGCCAAATTGACTTCTCCTTGAATATTTCGCTGCATTTTTTTGGCATTTTTTTCTCATAAACATTTTCCAGATGATAAATTAAATCCTTTTAAATTGATGAAATTTGTTTATTTGTACTAAATACAAATTTAATTTGTATTTAATCTTTGAATTTATGCTCTTTGCACAACTTTTGCCCCTCATGTTTCATGAGACCTAGCACAAAATTCATATCTTTTAAGAACTTTACTTCTCTGGGAGAAGTGTACTGGGAAACTTTTACTTCTTCAGTATTTAAGTGTGCAGGGTGCCTGACAGTATTCTCTATTCATAATCGTTCTTATTGTTCTTACTGATTAAAATCTTTTAAAACAACACAGTAAATTATAAAGATAATATTTTTTAGATACCCAGTAGCACTTGTGAAATAAACAAAACACCCAAGTATTTTAAGCTTAATATTCTTTGAGTCCAATTGTTATAATATCTATAGAACTTTTCCTGAACTGCATCAAGGGATCTGAAATTTAAATTATGTTCTTTTCGGCACTGCCAGTAATAAGGCTTTGACAATCATAATCTGTCAATTTGCTTGATAGAACATAAGGCAGAATAGCATCCGGTTGTTTTTCTATTTCAGTATTGACTTTAAGATCTTCTTTGAGAACAGGCTATGCTTCACCAGCCCATCTGGAGTAAAAATACGAAACCATTTTGTAGCCATTTTTTCTACAGACTTTCCTCACACCTTTAGGGGTAGAATTTGAAAGACAAAGATATTTGTACACTTATTAGATTCTAAGTAGGGAATAAAGCTTTGGCTAACTTAAAACCAAGACTGTTTTTAAATATTCTTAACAACAACAACAACAAAACCCAATCCTACCAAAACAAAACCCAAGATGCATGTTAAATACACTCCACTCCAAATAGTAAGGAAATTTTAAATATTGTTCATATGGCCATTTTAATTTTCTGGGTCACCACATAGGTAACTTATCTGAACATGTGAGATTCATATAAGAGCTAAGGAAAATCCTTAAGTGAAAAGTAGACCACAAGCTTCAAGGGGTTGTATACATGAGTCAATGTTAAGAAGATGGAAAGTGAAAGATCTGTCTCTTGGTTTACCTGGCAATTGCCTTTTTATGGCATCAGACAGGTGTTTATTTAATAGATCCAAACATGTGTGGCTCTGAAAAAGAGATAATGTTCTTGAATTTCATCAATATTATCTCTGACTTCAAACAGAAACATGGGTTTGAAGATTTTGTGAAACCTAAAGTTTAAAAATTTGAAGGACCCTATTTTTTATTACAGGGTTACAGAAACAAAAGTATGTTCAATAATGAATATTTATTTAGAAGAAAAAAGATATCATAACAATTATCATAGGACAATGGTTTTGAAATATTTTCTATAGACAGAAGATAAAGATAACTCAGTCTTTCCTCTAACGAGCTGATCAAATTTTGGTTTGATTGTAGATAATTTGGGGATAAATAAAACATATGACATAACAGAGATGTCCTTCATGTTTGTATTATTAGCTGCATATTTGTGCCATACAAAGAGATTCTGATAAATTCTATTGTGCTTAATTCTTGTCAAAAAAAGAAAAAGCAATTGTGTGGTGCATTTAGATTGTGTATGCTGCATTATCAAATATATTCCTGCTAGGAGGAAACTTCTATTTTGTCTAAACATTAATAGGAATCAATTCAACCTACGTAAAAATTGGGAGTATTTTTTACAGATTAACTTCTGTTTCCATGTACCTTATACCTTGATTCTCCTCATTCCATAGCCTCCACTGCCAGTAAAACTCTTTCATGTTGAAATGTACCCACCAACCCTACACTTGTGTGGTGTGGTACAGTGAGCAGCAATATTCATAGTAGATATCTCTCCAACAGAATTCTTCATGGAAGTTACTACAAGCCACTATATCCCACTAAACTTAAATTAAATATAGCCCCAACTCAACTTACAATAGCTGGATCCAAGGGCCCACTAAGGCCACCCACTTAAGGAAAGCTTAAGGAAGTTAGGAAGCAATTTTAACCAATATGGTAGAACTTCAAATGTTACAGAAACATATGAACACGTTGCCAGGACTCCTTTTTGGACCTTAGTAGGAGCCAATGTCTGTGAGAGGCTCTAAAGGTTAAATTTTATTAAGCTTCTTGGAGAGAACCTGTCTCTGGACAGTCTACGGTGCACTGCCAGGAGGTCTCCACTATAAAGAATTCTGGGAGTGGATCAAGGGGAATTGGAATTAGCTGCATACTAGCAAAATAGGAGCCAAGCACCAGAACTGAAATCTTAATACAAATGTGGGTAATCCAAACCATGAACAAAAAACATGTTTCTCCTTCAGAATTTCCATTTCAGGAAATGAATAATCTTGATTTCTGTCTTTTCCTCAACATTGCCTTCTTTCTATCAGCAAGTCCTGTGGACTATGCCTCCAAACTCTATCATGAATCTATCTGTTATTCTCCATCTTAATATTACTAGCTTTGGTCATGTCACCCTCATCTGTTGCCTGACATCAGCTAGGATGCATGTAACTGGCATCCTGAAAGACCTTATGATTGCCCCAAGACCACACCTGCATTTTATTCACCACATAGAAGCCATGGGGATTGCCTAAAAATATTAATCAGATAGTGTTACTTTTCTGTCTAAAATTATCTAACATCTTTGCATTGCCCTTCGGATAAAATACAACCTCTGTGCTGTGGTCTACAAGGACCTACAAAATTTCGTTCCTACTGACTTTTCTACCTCGAATTATCCACTCTCTCCATTTCTCTGTCTTTTCCAGACTCATTCTTCTTTTTGTTCCTCCAATTTGTCAATTTCATTCCCGCCTCGGAGCCTTTACACTAGCTGGTCAGCTTCCCAAATGCTGTAGCTCCTGGTCTTTGTTTGGATTACTCTTTCTCACCAGCTGAAATCTTAGGTCCTCTAACAGGCACTCGAAACCATTCTATAAAAATGTTCTTTCTTGGTATCAAATTATCCTATTTAATTTTTGTATTACTTTTTTTTTTTTTTTTTTTTTTTTTTTTGCGGTACGTGGGCCTCCCGCTGCTGCGGCCTCTCCCGTTGCAGAGCACAGGCTCCAGATGCGCAGGCTCAGTGGCCATGGCTCACGAGCCCAGCCGCTCCGTGGCATGTGGGATCTTCCTGGACCGGAGCACAAACCCGTGTCCCCTGCATCGGCAGGCGGACTCCCAACCACTGCGCCACCAGGGAAGCCCTGTATTACTTCTTACACAAAACTATTTATTTATTTATTTATTTTTGTTTATTGTCTTTTCACGTAGAATGTATAGTCCACAAGAACAAAATTTTTGTAGGTCTTAATCATTTCAGTCAGAATATACAGTGTCCAAAATAGTTTCTTGCAAAATCAAAGACTTCAAATCTACTGGGTGACTGTGTTAAAAAGGAAAAGGAGGTAAAAAATGTTGGCTCTGATCTGTGGAAAATTAGGAGCCTGGAAAGCATAGAACAATGATGACAAGGATTTTGGGTACTGAATTATGACATTTCTAAGAAGGAAATTGGGAACCAATAGTAGACAGGCTTTCCTAGGTCTTACATCAATGTATTTTGGGGTCCTGAGAAATGCCAAGTACCAAAAAAGCTACACAGAAAGAAAACAGAAAGGTGACCTGCCTTTCAAGGAGCATTTGAGAAGAAATTAGGGAATATTCCAATGGACCAAAAAGGTGCCTGGCTTTGTCATTTGAGGGCACAGGGTTAGCACCTGGTATGTTTCAGGGCACAGGTTATTATCTAGTACCCCACTGCCCACTATTGTTTCTAGGAAAGCCAAAAAGGTCTATAGCCTAAAGCTAACTTGATGTTTATTCTGAACATATCTGATCCAAATTTGTGGATCAAAGTTGAGGTATTACACTAGACTCTGTGGCTGAAATATTTCTACTAAAATATGTAATTTGGCTTCAGTGATTTTAGTGAATTTCCTAACATTTGTCATGCTTTATAGAATATTAGGTCGTTTGTTAGTCATGAGCTATCTAAATTATGTAGTCGATAAGTGATTTTTCAATTCTCATTCAGTTATTTTGATCAGTCCAAAGAATGTTTTTCTCTAATCAATGCTTCTTCCCCCTGTTATCCTGTACTATTTGTAATGAGCAATTCTATCTACTAAAACTGGATAATATTTCTTATTCTCTCCTTATTTCTCAGAACCCACAAGGCTCTTGCCTAAGGAATGCAGTAGAATCTCTTCCTAAATGTGTGAGACTGAATTTTTAAAAGCCATGCATCGATTATTTCTATTTTTTCAACACTGGTGGATTTTATTATAACAAGAGGATCACATAAGTATTTTCAGCTCATCTAAGTATTGTCAGAATTTCATCCTTTTTCCAAAGCAACCATTTGAGTTAGGAAGTAGACACATTAAAATATGTACAGCGCCATCTTTTGATGACAATCTCTGGAAAAAAATTTACAATCACTGACATCCGTCGCTTTAGCTTTTGCTAGCTTTTTAAAAATGATGACAATCTACAGCCCTCTCAGACATAGGCTAGCATTTTCCCCCAGTCACATTGACACTTGCTTTTTGTTGTTTTTAGGTGAGACCAGCTGCCTCGTGATCACTGAAATGTCAGGGGAAAAAAATCACTTTCCACCAGAAAGAGAAAAAATTAAATATTCTAAGAGGGAAAACTCCCTCAGAAGTCTTGAAAAAGCTAAAGAAGTGATTCTCTGCTTGATGACACCAGGATCACATGGATGACTTTCATTAGTGTTAATGGTAGTTTTGGATACACTGACAGGCAAGGTTGTTCACAAAAGGTTTCGTCTGTTTTCTCTGATTTGTATGTATAGAACAAAGACAAGACAATGGCCATTAGTTATAAAAGAAAAAGTATAAAATGCAAGGAACTATTTTATCTAGTACAAATACTTTATCTCTGCATGACCATAGATAAATGACAGAGCCTCTCTGGGCATTACTCGCCTCACTTCCTAAGTTAACTGGATAATTCTTTTAAAAACTCCTTTCACCAAGAAGTTCTATGATCTGGTCTATTGTTATTAAATTATCACAATGTTTAGCACCTTAACTGTATCAAATGGAAAAGCAAATGTCAATTTATCATTACATTACCAGTTTGATAAAAATGACCACACCTATAAGAAGAGCCAGAGAGATATGGAAAGAAGGATAGATCATTTTTCTGCAGTAATTCCAAGGGAGACAAGAATTACTCTTTGTGGGACCACGGGAAGTTTTTGGGGTGGTAAAGGGAAGGAATAAGTTCCTTTACTTTTTATGAGATAAATTAAAAAAAATATTTTCTACTCCAAATAGCATGAAGGATTAGGACCCAAGCAGAAAGCAGCAGTCTTCCTAGGCTGTGGAAAATGAGATCTGAGTTCAGAAAGAGAGGTGAAAGAGAATGAGAAATAAGCAATATTGAAAGAGATACTGGTTTAGAATATTCAATTTTAAAAACTAAACAAAGGGACTTCCCTGGAGGTCCAGTGGTTAAGACTCCACGCTTCCACTGCAGGGGGCGCAGGTTTGATCCTGGTCAGGGAACTAAGATCCCACATGCCTCATAAAGTAGCAAAAAAAAAAAAAAAAAAAAAAAAAAACTAAGCAAAGGCATTGAACTATGTATTTAAGAACCACTATGAAAACAAGTAAATGTGAATAAAACCAAACAAACATGTCATAGTCAAACTGCTAAACAGAATAGACAGAGAAAAAACCCCGCATATTACCTTAGAGAAGTAGCAATAAAACTGAAGGCTAGGGCTTCCCTGGTGGCGCAGTGGTTGAGAGTCCGCCTGCCGATGCAGGGGACACGGGTTCATGCCCCGGTCCGGGAAGGTCCCATATGCCGTGGAGCAGCTGGGCCCGTGAGCCATGGCTGCTGAGCCTGTGCATCCAGAGCCTCTGCTCTGCAACGGAAGAGGCCACAACAGTGAGAGGACCACGTACCACACAAAAAAAACAAAAAACCCAAAAACTGAAGGCTAATTTTCCAACAAAGACAATGGAAGCTAGAATACAATGCAACAATATCTTTCAAATTCTGGGGTGGGGTGGGGTGGGGTGGGGGGGGGGAGGGGGAGTGAGGAATGCCAATCTAAAATTTTATTCAAAGCCCAAAGAGTCTTTCCAACGAAGGCAAAATAAAGACATTTTTACAGAGAATTTGTTGACAATAGACCTGCACTTCAAAAACTGTTAAATAAATTAATATTAAGTGGAGCTCTTTGGGAAGAATGATTATGTCAGATGAAAGCATGGAATTGCAGGAAGGAATGAAGAGCACCAGAAATGGGAAAATAAGTAGGTAAATATTTATCTGCATGGACTGTTTCAAGGCACTAATAAGAAGAAAAGACTTGTTAATTTGAACTAGATAATAAAAATAATAGCTTAAAAGGCAAAAGGTATGGAGTTAAAATTTTATAAAGTTTTTCTATCGTTTAGGAAGTAGCAAATGTAGTTATTTACAGCACACTATATTAAATGAAGGATGAATATTGTAACCCTCAGAGTAATTTCTAAGGGAATACTAAAAGAATATATAAATTAGATAGTGACAGAGTAGAGAAAAAGTGGAATAATAAAAAATCCCTGTTTAGTTGAAAAACCAAGAAAGTATTAATAAGCAAAGAAGATATTAGAAAAACAGAAAACAACTAACAACATGGAAGGCTTAAACCCAAATATAACCATCACTACATTAAATATGATAGAATAAAATTCCAACTAATAAACAAAGATTGTCAGCAGGATAAAAACAAAATACAACTATATGAAGTTATGGAAGCCACAACTGAAATATAGCACACATAGCTTGAAAGTATAATGATGGAAAAAATATACCTTGCAAGAACTAGCCAAAAGGCAGATGGAGTGGCTGTATTAATATTAGGCAAACATTTTTTGAAACAAAAATATTACCAGAGATAAAGAGATACATTTCACAATAGTAAGTTCAATAGGAAAATATAACATTCTCTTATGTATATATACCTAATAACATAGTTTCAAAACATATATAACAATAATTGACAGAACCAAAAGGAGAAATATACATTTCCACAATCATATGGGAGTTTTAACATACTCTTTTCTTTAATTATTAGAATAAGAAGGTAAAATATAATTAGAACACTATAGAAAATATGAACAAAACTATTAACAAATTTGATCCCAATGACATGTATAGATCACTACACCCAACAAGTACAGAATAAACATTCTATTCAAGTGTACATGAAATGTTTGCCAAAATAGACCATATGCTAAGTCATAAAGCATCTCAGCAAATATAAAGGATTGAGATCATACAGAGCACGTTGTGTTCCCTGACCACAGTGGAGATAAACTAGAAACCCATAACTGAAAGATAACTTATGAAAAAAATCAAAAGCAGACCTTGATATCCAGGCACTGGTCTGACACAGCAGGCCTCAGTGTTAGAGCTCCTGGTGCTCCCAGCTAGGCCATGTGGTTCTCTGATTGGAGAAAAACAATCTCACAGAATACCAAAATCATACAAGATCACTATGAGACTGTGATGGAGTGAAACAAGGCAATCTGCTTCATAATTTTGTCTAAATACAGATTAAAAACAAGGTCAGTGTACAACCAACAAAACACTAACATCCCCCACTTCCAACTAATGAGTGATTACTGCTACTTTGTCAAGTACAGCTGCAGCCCCTCTCCAGACTGCCCTGCATATAGATGAGATTTATTGAAATAACCAATCATAAAGTTGTTCCCTTTTCTATAGTACTTAATCTAGGATAAACCCTCACTTCCTTAAGCCTTCTCCAAAGTTACTCAACCAAACACTAATCCTATAATTGGTCCTTTTTAACACCCTCTTACCAAGATGCCCCATGGTTCCCCATGGTGTAAGTTCTGCCTTGCTGTAGTGAATAATAAGCTCAACTTGTTCAATCACAGATATTTACCTGAGAGTCTGGCTGGGTGGCATTGACAGTTGAAATCCCCAAATCTTTGAAAAATAAGCAGCATAGTTCTTAATAATGCATCATCAACAAAGAAATTACAATGAATTAAAAAATATTTTTAAATTGGATGATAATAAAAATAATATATCAAAAAGTTTTTGGGGGTTTCCCTAGTGGCGCAGTGGTTGAGAGTCCGCCTGCCGATGCAGGGGACACGGGCTCGTGCCCCGGTCCAGGAAGATCCCACATGCCGCAAAGCGGCTAGGCCCGTGAGCCATGGCCGCTGAGCTTGTGCGTCCGGAGCCTGTGCTCCGCAATGGAAGAGGCCACAACAGTGAGAGGCCCGCGTACCGCAAAAAAAAAAGAAAAAAAAAAGAAAAAAAAATTTTGGTATTCTTAGCATGAAATGTCCAAATGACCAAAGCATTTTGTCCTGTTTCTGGTAGGGGATGGGGAAAGTTAGCCATTTAAAATATGCCCAGAGTGTTTTCCATAACAAAGGCCAGCCCTCAGAGGAGACTACCAGAGCCTTTTCTGACCTGGAGGAAGGGCAGCTAGTCAACTCCAGCCCCCCTGAGATTTCTTGTTTAAGGTAAAGGGAGGAAAAGTAAAAAGCTTAAAATGCTATTGAAGTTTACTGCCCAGGGACTCATGCTCACTAAAAAACAGATTTAATTATAAGATTATAGGATGCTTTTATTCTCCAACACCTTACCACTACATCAACAGGGCTTGTTATTAGTGTAATAACAGTGGCTTACAACTGAGAGAGCAGCAAGACACAGACTATTTAAGAAAGAGGTCTTAGGGAAACTCAAAGACAACAGAGAAGGGGAAAAATAACCCAATAAGGATGCTAGAGGAAAGTAAAGCTTCTAGTATCTACAGCTATAACAAACATTACACACAGCTTATAACCTAGGCAGATTTGCATAAACCTCTCACTAAATGTCTAATTACGTCAGTTTCTATTACCCAATACATCAGGTCCAGATTTCAATAAAAAACTGAGAGGTAATATAAAAGGCAAGAAAAAACACAATCTGGAGAAATAAAGCAAGCATCAGAACCAGAATAAAATATAACACAGATTTTGGAATTATCAGATAAGGGATTTAAAATAACTATGATTAAGATATTCAGGGCCTCAACAGAAAAGTAGACAACATGAAAGAATAGGTGAGTAAAGAACAAGAGAGATAGAAGATCTAAGAAAGAATATAAAGAAAATGCTAGAAATAAAAAAAAAGAACAAAATGAAGACTACTTTTGATGGGCTCATAAGTAAACTGGACATAGACAAGGAAAGAATCAGCTTAAAGATGTGTCAACAGAATTTCCCAAAGTGAAATGCAAAGAGAAAAAAATATAAATTGAAAACAAAGGAATAAAATGTTCAAGAGTTGTGGGACAATTACAAAAGGTATAAAATATGCACAAGGCGAATACTGGAAGTACAAGAAAGAGAGAAAAGAGCTGAAGAATTATTTGAATACTAACAATGGAGGTTTTTCCAAATTCTTTAATAGCAGACCCCAAACCACAGGTCCAAAAGCTCAGAGGACATCAAGTAGGATAAATACCAAAAAAACTTACATCTAGGCATATCATATCTAATGATAAATATTTAAAGAGTTGAACAAAAACCACTAGTCTAGAATTCAGAAGGGAATGAGAAATAAATAATTTCTCAAACAAACAAAAACTGAGGTCATTTTTTGCCAGTAGGCCGGCTTTGCAAGAAATGTTAAAAGAGTTCTTCAGAGACAAGGGAAATGATGTCAGAAATATGGATCTAGGACTTCCCTGGTGATGCAGCGGTTGAGAGTCCGCCTGCCAATGCAGGGGACATGGGTTTGCGCCCTGGTCCAGAAGGACCCCACATGCCGTGGCACAACTAGGCCCGTGCACCACAGCTGCTAGGCCTGTGCTCTGGAGCCCGTGAGCCACGGCTGCTGGGCCCATGTGCCACAACTGCTGAGGCCTGCGCCTAGAGCCCATGCTCCGCAACGAGAGAGGCCACCACAGTGAGAAGCCCATGCGCCGCGGCAAGGAGTGGACCCTGGTCGCCGCGGCTGGAGAGAGCCCGCGTGTAGCAACGAAGACCCAGTGCAGCCAAAAATAAATAAATAAATAAATTAATTAATTTTAAAAAGAAATATGGTTCTATTTTTTATAAAAGGAAAAGTATTAGAATAAATGAAAGTAAAATACAATGTTTTATTTTTCTTATTCTTAATTGAGCTGATAAATGTGTGTTCAAAGTAATACTAGCAATAATGTATTAGGTGATTATAGTATATGGATAAGTGACAGGAATGACACAATCATATAAGGGATAGGAAGGAAGAATTGAGACTACTTTGTTATAAGGTACCCGTTCCATGCATGAAACAGTATAGCATTCCATGGAAGTGAACACAGATTGGTTGTGAATGCGTATCGTTAACTCTAAGGAAACCACTTAAAAATCAAAAATAAAGCATAAAATGGGAGAGAAAATAGAATCACATAAAGTGATTAACTAAGAGAAATGCAAATCAAAACTACAATGAGGTATCACCTCACACCAGTCAGAATGGCCATCATAAAAATTCTACAAACAATAAATGCTGGAGAGGGTGTGGAGAAAAGGGAACCCTCTTGCTCTCTTGGTGGGAATGTAAATTGATACAGCCACTATGGAGAACAGTATGGAGGTTCCTTAAAAAACTAAAAATAGAACTACCATATGACCCAGCAATCCCACTACTGGGCATATACCCTGAGAAAACCATAATTCAAAAAGAGTCAGGTACCACAGTGTTCATTGCAGCACTATTTATAATAGCTAGGACATGGAAGCAACCTAAGTGTCCATTGACAGATGAATGGATAAAGAAGATGTGGCACATATATACAATGGAATAATACTTAGCCATAAAAAGAAACGAAATTGAGTTATTTGTAGTGAGTTGGATGGACCTAGAGTCTGTCATACAGGGTGAAGTAAGTCAGAAAGAGAAAAACAAATACTGTATGCTAAAACATATATATGGCATCTGAAAAAAAAAAAAAGGTTCTGATGGACCTAGGGGTAGGACAGGAATAAAGACACAGACATAGAGAATGGACTTGAGGACACGGGGAGGGGGAAGGGGAAGCTAGGACAAAGTGAGAGAGTAGCATTGACATATATACACTATCAAATATAAAATAGATAGCTAGTGGGAAGCAGCGAATTGCATGGGGAGATCAGCTCGGTGTTTTGTGACCACCTAGAGGGGTGGGATAGGGAGGGTGGGAGGGAGATGCAAGAGGGAGGAGATATGTGGATATATGTATATGTATAGCTGACTCACTTTGTTATACAGCAGAAACTAACACAACACTGTAAAGCAATTATACTCCAATAAAGATGTTAAAAAAATAAAGTGATCAATTAAAATCAGAGAAGTTAGATTAAAAAGAGAGAAAGAGCAGTGCAATGCTTAGAAAACAGTTACAACATGGTTGATATTAATCCAACTACATCCATCGCTTTAAATGTGAATGGTCTAAATACACCAGTTTAAAAACAGAAACTGCCATAGTGGATAAAAAAGAAACCCACCTACAGGTTGTCTGTGAGAAATTCACTTTAAATACAAAAACAAAATAGATTGAAAATAAAGGAATGGAGAAAGATATGCCATGTTAACACTAATTAAAAGAAAGCCAGAATGGCTCCATTAATTTCAGACAAGGCAGAATTCAGAATGAGGACAATTATCAGGGATAAATAGGGGCATTACATAATGGTAAAGGGGTCAACTCTCCAAGAAGGCATAAGGATTTTTAATATGTATGTGCCTAACAACAGAACATCAAAATAAGTGTAGCAAAAACAAACTGCAGATAGAAAGGCAAATCCACTCACAGTTGGACACCTGAATACCTATTTATCAATAGGCAGAAAATCAGTAAGAATATAGTTGAACTGAACAGCATCATTAATCAATTAGATATAATTGACATTTATAAAAAAAATACATCCAACCACAACAAATTGTAAGTTCATCTCAAAATCACAGGAAAGATTCACTATGATATGACCACATACTGGGCCACAAAACACACCTTAACAAATTTAAAAGAGCAGAAATCATACAAAATGTGCTGTCAGACCACAATGGGTAGAAATCAGTAATGGAAAGATAGGTGGAAAATTCCCGTGTAAAGATAATTAGAGAAGAAACCAGTGAAATTTAAACAAAAAATCATGGGGAAAATCAGTGAAATCAAAAGCTGTTTCTTTAAAAATATTTTTTTAATTGATAAACCTCTAGCTAAGCTAATCAGCAACAGCAAAAGACACAAATTGGTAATACCAGAAATGAAAAGGGAGCATCACTATTTATTCCCTGGACACTAAAATAATAATAAAAGAATGTTATTAACAACTCTATGCCTACTGATTTGATAACATAGATGAAGTAGACAAATTTCTTAAAAAATACACACTACCAAAACTTACACAAGGAGAAATAGACAATCTGAGTAGGCTTATATCTACTAGCAAAATTGAATTAATAATTAATAACTTTTGAAAAAAAAATCCACAAGGCTAAGATGGCTTCATGAATGAATTCTACCAAGCATTTAAGAATTGATACCAATTCTCTACAATCTCTTCTAGAAAACAGAAGCAAGGAAAACATTTCCTAACATTCTATGAGGTCAGCATTTTACTAATACCAAAATCAGATAAAGACTTTATAAGCAAGGAAAACTGCAGACCAATATCTCTCATGAACATAGATGCAGTACTCCTCAACAAAATAACATCAAATCAAATCCAACAATATATTAAAAAAATATGCCAAAAGTGAGATTTATTGCCAAAGAGAGATTTATTCCAGGTATTCAAGGTTAGTTTAACATTCAAAAATCAAATAACATAATCCATCATATCAATAGTTTAAAGAAAAAAGTCTTCTGATCATATGATAAAGAAGAAAAATCATTTGATCAATAATCAATAGATTCAGCAAAAGCATTTGACAAAATCCAACATCCATTCATGATAAAAACCCTCAGTGAATTAGGAATGGAAAGAAATTTCTTCAGCTTGATAAAAAAAAAGAAGGTCAAAAGCCTGCAGCTATATCATACTTAGTGATGAGAAAATAGATCCTTTCTCTCTATGATTAAGAACAAGGCAAGGATATCCTCCTCTCACCACTTTATTCAACACTGAACTGGAAGTTCTAGTAAATTCAGTAAGACAAGAAAATAAAGTAAAAAGTATATATATTGGGAAAGAGGAAATAAAACTGTCTTTGTTTGCAGATGACATGATTGTAGAAAATAACAAAGAATTAGCAACAACAAAAGAACCCCTGCTACTAATAAGTGATTATACCAACCTTGCAGGATACAAGATTAAAAATACAAAAATCTGTTACTTTCCTTTATACCTGCAATGAACAACTGGGAAATTAAAAACACTATACCATTTAAATTAGCACCAAAAAAAGAAACAAATACCTAGGTACAAACCTAACAAAACATGTACAGAATCTATAACAAGGAAAATTCCAAACTAATGAAAGGAAAAAAAGAGGATTTAAATAATTGGAGAGATATTCCATGTTCATGGACTAAATATGAATTCTCCATATGGACACACTGGAGAATGTACATACTAAGATATCAATTCTTCCCAGTCTATAGATTCAATGCAAACTCAATCAAAATTTCAGCAAGTTATTTTGTGCATATGGAAAAAATGATTCTAAGTCATATGTGGAAAAACCAAAATCCCAGAATACGCAGCATAATACTGAAGAAGAATAGTGTGGGAAGACTGACACTACCTGACTGCAAGACTTACTGCCATGCCATAGTAATCAAGACAGCATGATATTGGGGAAAGAATGGTCAAATAGGTCAATGGAACAGAATTGTGAGCTCAGAAATAGACCCACACAAATACAATCAAGGGATCTTTGACAAAGAACCAAAGGCAATTCAGTGTAAAAGGATGAACTTTTCAAAAAATGGTGCTGGAACAATTTGGACATCAATACAAAAAATAAACTCAATAAAGAACCTACAGTTTTCACAAAAATTAACTATAAATGGATTACAGACCTATATGTAAATTTAAAAACTATAAAACTTCTGGAAGATAACATAAGAGGAATGATAGAGACAGCAGGTCTGGTGATGAGTTTTTAGATATAATACCAAAAGCATAATCCATGAAAGAAAATAATGATAATTTAGACTTTATTAAAATTAAAAACTTTTTCTCTGTAAAGGACACTGTTATAAGAATAAAAAGAGAAACCACAGATTTGGAGAAAATATTTGTAGAACACATATCTGATAAAGGACTGTTATCTAAAATATCAAAAGAACAGTTAAAACTCAACAATAGGAAAATGAACAACTTGATTAAACAAACTTGCAAAAGACCTGAACAAACATCTTGCCAAAGAAAATATATGGAGAGCAAATAAGTATATGAAAAGGTGCTCTACATTGTACATCCTTAAGGAATTACAAAATAAAACAGCAAACAGACACCACTATGCAACTATTAGAATAGCCAAAACCTAAAACATTGAAAACACCAATGAAGATGTGGAGCTACAGGATTTCTATTTATTGCTGGTGGGAATGCAAAAGGGTACAGCCATTTTGGAAGATAGTTTGGCAGTTTATCACAACACTAAATATAGGTTTATCATATGATCCAGCAATTGTTCTACTTGGTATCTACCCAAATGAGTTAAAAATTTATGTTCACACAAAAACCTGCATGCAAAATTTTACAGTAATTTTATTCATAATTGTCAAAACTTGGAAGCAACTAAGATGTCCTTCAACAGGTAAACAAACTATGGTATATCATACAATGGATATTATTCAGAGATAAAAAGGTATGAGCTATGAAGCAACAAAAAGACATGGATCTTAAATACTTTTTGCTAAGTGAAAGAAGGCAGTGTGGAAAGGATACGTACTGTAGGACTCCAACTATACAACATTCTGGAAAAGGAAAAGCTGTAGAAATAATAAGAAGATCAGTGGTTTCCCAGAGTCCAGGGAGGAGGTAAAGTGGGGAGGAAATGGAGAGATGAAGTACAGGTGATTTTTAGGGCTGTAAAACTATTCTCTATAATCATTGTAATGGTGGATAAAGTATATTATGCATGAGTCAAAACTCATAGAACTATACAACAAAAAGAGTGCAAAAAGAGTACAACAATGCAAAATATGAACTTTAATTCATAAATATGTATCAGTATTGATTCATTAATTGTAATGTGTTGCCATACTAATGCTAGAAGTTAATAGGGGAAACTGTGTGTGTGTGTTTGTGTGTGTGTGTGTTTTGGGGGAAGTATATGGGAATACTCTGTACTATCTGCAAATTATTTACATAATTTTTATGTAAATCAGCAACTTTTCAATAAAATGTACTAAAAAAATTTGTAGGGAAATATCATTCTATAAAGGGAGAGAATTATACCTGAAGTAACATAAACATTAAGATTTTGATTTGGCACGTAACATGAAAGGTGAAATTTATTCCTAGAAAAATACTCTATATTTTTCAATGTGGAGAGAATAACAGTCACTATAAAATTTACATAAATAGAATTTAAAGTAAACATGCTACATACTTACTTTACAGAATGGTTTATTTTCAGATGCTATTTAACACAGAGAAATAATAGTTGCTACGTTACCATGCATTGTTTAATTTTACTACTAAGCTCAAATATAAATGCAGTGAGAATAAACATCAATCCATATAAAACACAGTACTCTTTCAAAGTAAACAGTATTTGCTTTTACTCAGTATTAGCTAATAGTCCAATTCAATCTGGTTATGAAAGAGCATAATGTGGTTAGCAGATTTTCCTACCTACTCCAAGAGCCAGACTAAATCTCCTCATAGAATTGAATTTGAGTATTAGGTAACAGGAAATGTGGCTGCTGATAACTGAGTTACTTTAAACCCTGAAGCAGTCACTGGGACATTTTGTCCATTAAGTTTACAGATGGCAAAGTAGATATGTTATTCACAGCTGCATTCATGAGGACATGACATTTTTGTCTATATTAATCTCATGGATCGCTTGACATGACTCATTTAACTTCTCTTTCTATTAATGAAAAGGAAGCTAACTAGCAAAACTTATGATGCCTTTTAAATAGATCCACACACTGTCCCTGTCAACTCTTAAAGGTTTTAGAGGGAAACAGAAATACTCATTTCATTTTACCAAATAATTGGGCCAAACAGAAGTTACATTTTGTGATTTAATTACCCTTCATAATCATAGTAAGGCAGTCAAAGATTAAATCTAAAATAGTGCAAATACGCCAAAAAAGAGTGTACTTGATGCATGTGTTCCTGACAAGAGTTGTAATCTTCAGTGGCAATAGACAAGATACTAAAAGTTATCATGGAAATTGAATTTCAGGAAAATGCACTGGCTGGAATTATTCAGAATCCCACGGTGCGGGGTGGGGGGAACTACAGAAGAGCTTAATCATTTATTTTGTTTGAACCCTATAATCATGAGCCAACAGTAAATCAGGAAATCTTCTCAGCCATCTGTGTCTGACCTATAAGTTTCAATTGTCACAAATCTGTGTGCTGTGATGAACATCCAAGGTTATAGAACAAAGTCATGATGGGCATATTCAGTGAGGCAATATGAGCTGCATTCCACAAAGACATCCAACCAGAATTGATAGGACGGTTACCAATTGATAAGATTGAAAAGCACAAATAGGATGCCTGGTATATATGAAACAGCATAAGCATGCAATGCAAGCCTTAAACAAAAGGAGAAGCATTTTATGACCAAGAACGTTGAACAACCCACTGAGAACTTGGAGGATCCTAGAGACTTCAAGGAACCCTGAAGCAAAACTTGAAAACCCTATTCTGAAAACTGGGAGCTGAGTTCTCACATTTGAGAGCCATGCATGAAAAAAAAAATGAATCTTAAACTGTGCATAAACTCGAGCTGAGAGATAAGGTCTGAAGGTCTGTGTCATGCTCAAAGGCATCTTCTCTTTCTATGCAGATTAGGTTGCACTTTAAAAATGTTTAAGCCTCTTAAACAAAAATCACTTGATCTCTAAAAATACTTTTAGATGATGAGCAACTCAGCATAGCCCTACAAGCTCGTTTTTAAAAAATTACATTCATCGATTTACACAGTCTATTTCTGATGTCTGTTGCCACAAACCCCAAAAGTAAAAATTTTCATTGACTTTTATCTTCAAAATTTGACATATTGGAGGGCAATCCAGGACAATATTTAAATTTTAAATAGGAGGAGAGTTCACACTCTAATACACAGAGGGAAATAAGTGGTGAAATAACACTTATAGGCTTATAAATGGCAAATGTGTCTGAAGTGGGCAGAGCATGCTGCTTTCATATCCTGGGAAAGAAAGAAAAATGTGCCAACAAAAATAGCACGGAGAATGCCTGAAGGGTGGAAGCACTGGTATTAGTAAAAGAATTTTGCTGCCCATTAAACAAGTACCAATTAGGTTCATGGAATCTAAGAGATGAAAGAAGGTATAAAAGATGATCTCAGCAGTCATTCTCAACCTTCGTGAGAATAATGACTGTGAGAGATAGTTTCCAAGGATGCTCTCCTTCTCAAAAAACATGCCTCCTGGAATTTACAACCTTATGTGGTCCTCTCCCACAAATGGGATGTGGAGTATCTAGCCCAGCTGCTTCAGCTGGTGCCACTTTGAGCCCTTCTTGAATACCTGATCCACAAAATCATGAGCAATATAAGATGGTTGCTTTAAGCTAGTAGATTTTGGAAAGGTTTGTTTTTCAGGAAAAAAACAAAAACAAAAACAGATCAATGACTTTTCTAAGTTCAAAATATACCTTGCAGATCTATGTGATCCTTGTATTTTTAACACTCATTCACTGAAAATATGCATAATAAAAAGAAGAAATGCTTTTAAAAAATTCTAGTAATAATAATTGTGACAATTGTAATGGCTAACCTTTGTTTAATATTGTTTACTTGCAAAGTGCTCTTCCAAGAGCTTTCCTTATTTATGCTATTTAATAGTCATAACGTACCTATGAAAATGGTATTGCTATTATCATCCCCATTTTATAGCTGAGGAAAGTGAGTCACAGAAAGATTAAATAACTTTTCCCCACCATTACCTAGTAGTAAGGAATTATTATGTATTTAATTTATTACAATAGTAAATATGTATCTTGACACATTGTAGTTCACAGGTGTACAAACATGGTATTAATATACAATACTCAGTTTATTGATAAATTCACAGTCACTATATCATAGCTCCAGGGTCTCCAAGGAATTTATGGACCACAGTTTGTGATCCATTGTTCTACACCAATTCTCTTGACATTTCTTAGATGAGGAAACTGAGAGCCACAGAAGTTATATGAATATCGTAGGTTTATACAATTAGTGACCTAGGCAGAGCTACAACTCCTTCTTAGTCATTTCCACATTAATGTCTTTATATTAAACCTAGGTGGTCTTTAACTCCCTTTTGGGTCTTCAATTCTTTGTCTCTTTCTGTCAGAAATATATTGACTTTAGATGCTATTTGTTAAAAATCCTCAAAATCCTCTCTTGTGACTTTTTAGTTTTTAAAATTTCACATTTTCACATTTGTATGATTATGAATTATTATGTTTTCTTTTTATTCTAGGTAGTGTAAAAGCCTGAAGAAATAAAATTACACCTTTAAAAAACACCAAGGTGGGAAAGAAGCGGCGGGGTGGGGGTGGGGGTGTGATGAATTGGGCGATTGAGATTGACATGTATACACTAATGTGTATAAAATGGATAGCTAATAAGAGCCTGCTGTATAAAAAATAAAATAAAATTCAAACAATTTAAAAATTAAAAAAAATTCCTGATATGCTCCTTTATTCAGATTGACTTTATGACAAATCAGTGTTTTACTGTTCTATGCGAAACTGACTTAAAAATAAAGCTAAATAGGAAACTGTTCCTATCTAGGTTTCACATCTACTTAATACTGTCTACTGTATTTTGCTGCATCAGCCTTGTTCTGTACGCGGTGGGAATTATCAGTGGTCAAGTAACCCAACTCTTTTTCTATTCGCTCATTACCTTAACCTTTTTTACATTCCAAGGGTGATCAATGCAAATACCTTGCCAAAGTACATTTCTTGTGCATGTTACTACTAAACGTCATTCAATCATTTGAGTGGAAAGCTTTACAGGAGTTCATCTTAGGTGAACCTGAATACGCCCGTTTTTCTTTTAGAGTGGAATGAAGAGTTCCAAACAAGTCATAAAACTGTGAAAGCAATTTCAAGCGTCCATCCTAATTGTTCCCACTGTGAAATAGAAAGAAGCATCGGGGTTTCAAAAACATTCCTGTACTCAAGGATATATCAGTAAATATTTATTGAACATTCCTGCAGAAAATATTCTGCAGACTGGGGAGAACTCTGCAGTGGTCTGATGCGTTATTTACAGAGGTCTCAAGGCAGGCTGTTGTTAGTCATTCTGAATATGAGTTACCTAACAGTAAATCCAATAGTATCAAAAAGTAATTTATGGCAGAACTCTCCTATTAATTTATTGTTAGTATTACAACCATTGGGTCCATATAATCATGCAATTGTAGTTCTGAAAAAGACTTTACTTCCCTCATTTTATCTACAAGAGAATATAAACCCAAACACAAAGAAAGTCAGTTTCTGTGACCTTTAATGATTGGCAGGTTGAAGTTTAGACACCACACCTCTTAATCCCAACCGTGGGTTTATGCTTTATGTCTAGTACAGTGTTGCAAAGAGCAATGGTAATTAGCTAGTGACAGGAAATAATAAAAACAAACAAAACCAACTCTTGGATATTTGGGGTTATGCAAAGGACTTAAAAGTAAAAATAAAGTTTGAATAATAGGTAGTTTCCTAAACCATATTTTATAACATCACAGATTGTGTATTCTGATTAACCACACTGTCCTTTGGTAAAGGACAGTGCTTTCAAGGTATTCCAGCAACACTAATCACAATAATTGCAATGCCTAACCTTTATTCAGTGTTGCCTCTGGATCAAAGTCTCTTGTGTAAGGTAATAAAAACACTCTACTTTGTCTATTCATCAGACTTCTATGGAGATGACATAAAATAACTTTCTTGAAATACAAAGAAAATTATTTATTCATATAAACAAATAACATATAAATGGTGTTAATTGGCAGCCAGAGGGATAAGTCCAAGAGGAGTGTACTTATAATTCTAAAGACAGTGACTGTTCTTCAGCCTCTACTCTGTGGCAGGGCCCGTTTGTTGTTTTCTTTTCTTTTCTTTTCTTTTCTTTTTTGAATTTTGAATTTTATTTTATTTATTTTTTTATTCAGCAGGTTCTTATTAGTTATCTATTTTATACATATTAGTGAATATATGTCAATCCCAATCTCCCAATTCATCCCACCATCACCCCCCTGTCCCGTCACTTTTCCCCTTTGGTGTCTGTTAGTTGTTTTCTGTAAACTGTATCTAATTCTCACATCATTCTTGTGGTTTAGCTATTATTTATTTTCCCTGTTGATGTACGAGGAAACTGCATACAAGAGAGATTAGAAACTTGCCTAGTGTCAAATGTTCAGAAAGTGTTGGAGACAAGGAGAAGTCTGAATTTAAAGTCCAAGCTGTTTTCCCACGATGTCAAGCAGCCTCGACCAATCTCAAGCTAAATAGTTAACCTTATTGACTACTTAGCAGGCAGTTTGTCTTTATATTTCTCTACCTTTGAAAAGAGGTCTCCAGATTCAGCTGAAATTAATTGTCCTCCTGTGAATTCCTAGCCTTTGTAATGAGAAGAGTAAAAAGTCCAGAAAAAATGTCCACACATATGTGAAAACTTGATTTATGACAAAGGCGACTCAAACAGTGGAGGTTACAACTAGTGTGTTTTTTTAATCAATAAATAAAATTGCGTCAATTGAATATCTATATTAAAATTGTCTGTATCTCACACTGAATCCAAAAATAAACATTAAAAATGATAGCTATCATAGAAGAACGTGGATATCATAGAAGAATGACATTGGAGTAAGTAGAGATTTATTGAATAGGACATATAAGTAGTAATCATAATATAAAATTTTAATAAACTGGGATACATTAAAATTTAAATCTTTTTATTAAAAGACAAAATTATGAAATAAATAGGTAAGGCACAGATTTGGAGAAAACATATGCAATGTGTTTAAATAATAAAGCCCTTCTACTCAGAATATATATGATCTATAAAAATTCATAAGTAAAAAACAGCCAAATATAATTCTGGACAGTAGTCTTGGACATCTACTTTATGAATGAGGATATTCAAATGGTCAGTAAGCCTATGAAAAATGCCCAATATAGTAATCGGGGAAATGGAAATTAAAGCTAAAGAAGATACCAATACATACCCTAGCCAAAATAATTATTTTTTTTAAAGTAAAAAAAGAAAGTGTTAGTGAGAATGGATGTGGCATAACTGGAATTCTCATCCAATGCTGTGGAGATCATAAATTGGAAACCGTTTGGCTATATCTACCAAAGTTAAATATATACATACTTTATCACCCTTTAATTCCATTTAAAATATATACCCACAAGAAATGTGTACATTTCTATACAAAATACATGAATGAAAATGTTCATAGCAGCGCTAATCATAACTGTCCCAAATAGGAAACAATCCAAATGTAAATCAGCTGTAGAATGGAAAAACAAGTTATGGTCTACTCAAACAACAGAATACTGTACAGAAATGAAAATAGATAAAATTTCCTATGTGCAACTATGTGGATAAATTTCACAGAAATAATGTTGAACAGAAGAAGCCAGACTCAAAGAGTATATACTGTTATGATTATATTTATAAAAGTTTCACAGACAGGTACACATAACTGATGGAGTTAGAAGTCAGGATAATGGTTTATCTTGGGGGAGGAAGGGAGGGTGAACCCCTCACAGTAGGAAGGACATAAGCAGATTCCGTGGTGCTGCCAGTATTGTATTTTTTTTAAATTGAAGTATAGGTGATTTACAATGTTGTATTAGTTTCTGGAGTACAGCAAAGTGAATCAGTTATATATAAATATACACACACATGTTCTTTCTCATATTCTTTTCCATTATGGTTTCTTACAGGTTATTGAATATAGTTCCCTGTGCTGTAGGATCTTATTGTTTATGTATTTTATATACAGTAGTTTGTATCTGGTAATCCCAAACTCCTAGTTTATCCCTCCCCCACCCCTTTTCCCCTTTGGTAACCATAAATTTGTTTTCTATATCTGTGAATCTGTTTCTGTTTTGTAAATAAGTTCACTTGTATCATATTTTAGATTCCACATAACTGATATCATATATTTGTCTTTCTCTTTCTAACTTACTTCACTTAGTATGATAATCTCTAGGTCCATCCATGTTGCTGCAAATGGAATTATTTTATTCTTTTTTATGGCTGAGTAGTATTGTACTTCTTGATAAGGGTGATCATAATACAGCCATGTTTGCTTTGAAAAATTCATCAAGCTATATACTTGTGGCGTGTACACACACACATGCACGTGTCATATGTTAATAAAAATGTTTATTAATAATAGAAGAATCAGACTCCATGTGACCCTAGTGGTAAAAAAAAAAAAAAAAACTACCCAATTTGTTTTGCCTACTTATGTATGGAACTAGTCCATTATGAATTGGATGTCTCACAACACACCTGTTGAAAGTCCTGGTCTATTTTAAGAATTGGAAATTTAAGTTCATACTCTTCTTGGTAAATGTTTCCATTTGTTTCCAAGTAGGGCAGACAAGTCAGACTAACTTAGAACTTTAGGCTTTAATTTATGCTAATAAATGTTGAAATATGTAGTCTGAAGTCTTACATTTATTGGTAAATAAATTTACCAGACATTAGGTGTTCACAGAGTTTGTTTTCCCACTGTGAATGTTAGGAATAAGTTGACCTGCATATAAATTCTGAATCAGTTAGGATTATTTTTTTAACATCCTGTCAAAGAAACCCACCCACAGTGGCTAAAATAAATAGGCATTATTTTTCTCACATAACAGGAAGTCCAGACAAAGCAAGACTGTCCAGGGCTGCTGCAGAAGCTTCATCTGAAGTTATCAAAGTCCTGTTTTCCTCCTAGCTTTTTACATTACAACTCTTCACATGCTTTCATTCTTATGCTTGAATCCTTAGTATCCAGTCATCTATCCATGTTCTAGGCAGGAAAAATAATATAGAATGAAGGAGAATGGAGGGAACTCCTGAATTAGGAAGGTAAAAAATTCCTCAGAAATTCACCATCTCCTGCCCGAGCCCCAAATGTTAGGCAGTGAAGAAAGGTGTTATTTTTTGGGGCTCAGTGCTGTTCCAAACAAAACTAGGTTCTTTTGGTGATGAAAAAGGAGTGAGCAGATATTGGGTAGGCAACAAGCAGCATGTATTATAACCATGTTTTCTTACTCCCCCAAACCAATAGGAATTGCTGACAGTGTCTCTCACGATCTGACATTAGGGTGAAAATCTATTTTTTATTAGTTTCAAAGAGCAATTTGAATATGGAATAATTTGGTTTTACTTTCTACAGAAGACCTGACTCAGATCCTTTTTCAGATGTAATTTTTTGGAGAATGGTATATTTTAAATGCTAATGATAGCATTATAGCAATTCTGTTTGCCTGTGACATTTCAAAGGGAACATTTTTTCCAAGTAAACATTAATGGATCATTTACATACACAGCAACCAAATAACTACACTGTTCCATTTAAAGCAGTTTTCCCCAACCTATAATAAATTGCTATTTTAAATTAAAGTTTAAGTTTAATAAAATCTAAGGGCATTTTTGTAAAATGTGCTGAGTTGGTAAAAGATAAGTTAATAATTCAAGAGTATATTAAGATTTTTTTCTACCTCTGCTAAAATAGTTTTAGTTAGTAATCTAAAAAGAAAAAGTATTTGTGTTTTCATATGTTTTCAGGGAATAAGCTAGCATCACCATTTATATGTAACTTGCATACCCATATCATACCCTATGGAACCTATTTAAAAGTTTTGATGATTTACAAAGATGATTAATGAAATGATTAATAAAGCTTGAGTTGTGTATGGGGAAGAGAAAGAGTTTTGTGAGACCAAATTTTCTCTCAGAACTAAAACAAAGAAATATCTATGGTTTGGAAAAGGTATAATTTCATGCTTCACAAATGCATTTTCAAAGAAAATAGCTCTCCTTAGTTTAGGAAGAATTTCTTTTAAAATAATTGCTTATACAACAATTAGAAACTGGATGTGTGAGGTACTGGGTCAAAGACCTCGATCCACTTGAATTAGGGAACTTTCCAAGAGAGTTAAAGATCCACACAGTATGTCCACATCCCTCATGGCTGTGCTCTGGTCCAGACTCCTGATTTGTATCCCTATTTCCCTAAGGCTGAAGCTCACCTTATTATCTAGGTTTTCCCTCCTGCCTCCTCTCCAGACCTTGGATCCACTTGCTAAGTTCCTGAGTAAATCTGGCAAATATCCTAACAACCCTCATGCCAACAACCAACCACTTAAGTCAAAGAAGTAGGAGTACTTTTCCTAAATGAACATTAGTGTCACATGGCAACAGGGCTACAACTCAGTGAGCTTGCAGGAGACTCGCCCACTATATACCTGCTTCAGAACAACGAGATTTTTGCCAAACCTAACTGACAGAATCTTCTTATTTCTCTCATAGCATCCTCTTTCTTCCTTCACACAATTATCAAAATTTGGATTCTGTACTTAGTGCGTGTCTCTCTCGTAGACTTAGGTCCCCTTATTATGCATGGAGCATTCTCCCTTTGGACCAGTCCAGCCTCATGGGCTGTAACAAGTGCAGTTACACAGGGCCCTGTTCTCCAGAGTGCCCCACACTTGCTTTAAAACTGTGTGGCCAGCCTATTGAAATTTTGAATAATTCTATCTTTGAACCTGGGTTTTGTAAATGAGGTCTGATAGGGCAATGGGGCATGAACGTGAGCAGGGACATACCCCAGGTAGCAGACATGCAAGCTCAGGCCCAGGGCATCGTGGGCAGTGCCAAGCACTGAGCATTGGCATGGCTGCTCAGCACATATGCACTTGTCTAGGGGCAGTGCATATGCGCTGGGAACGGAGGGGTCAAGCGTGACGATAGCAGCAGTGGTCACAGAAGCAGAGGCAGCGCAGCAGTAACAGCCATGGGCCAGAGGAAGGGCTCTGCATGGGAGCAGCCCTGGGACTCATGGTGGGAGGCTGGCCCCAAAGCTTGTCTCTGCAGCACCTGTACCAATATTAACTCTGCAGACTGCGCAGCACCAGGAACAGCAGATGCCTGGGCAGTAAACTTTGTCAGTAAATTATTACAGAATAACAACAGGTACGTGGACACGTGTGTGTCAATTACTCAGGAAGTAAATAACTCAGGGAATTATCAGAACTCTTCAAAGAGTTTAGAATCTCCGGCTTTGTAAACAGCCACAGCATCGCAAAGCAAATTTCCACAAGCTTAGAAATATAAATTCAGTGTGATTGATGCATTTGAAAGAAAAGAACTCTATTGTTATACAAGGCTTTGAATGAACTAATTTTAACATGGAAGATAATTTTATAATTAAGTGTTCCTTATAACTAAAGATACAATAGAATATGGAAACAGGTGTTCTGAATTCTATACAAATCATGAAGCCACTTTTGATTTCTTGCATAGACAGTTATAAGAAATGTCAGAGGAAACTTTAAAATGCCATTGTATAAATTTATATTTAAAATTAAGTTAGGATTATATATAAAAGTGATTTTTACGAAGAATTAAATCTCTTTAGAAAATTTGCTACAAAAGAATTATTAGTTCTACGTGTAGTAAAATTTGCATTTCAAAATAACTTATTTATCCCAAAGTTGTCACAATCTATAAAATATGTTGCATCAGAAGAATCTTCACAAAATTAAAAAATTACTAAATATTATTTATAATCTTGCATTTGACAAGAGCACTGACACAGTTTTCAATTATGTCATTTGAAAACAAAATTATTAAAAAAAATAAAGCTTTAAGACAGCAAAAAAAAAATTTACAGGAATCTCTAAAAGGAAATATGTACCTACTTAAGAAAGCTGTTTTTTCACCATTTTAGGAAGTCTACATACACATGATTGAATTCCATGTAAACTAAAGCTAACAGGCAGATAATTTGGGCACATTTAAATCTGTTGTTGAGTGCAGAATGTCTACTGAACAACATTTAACCAAATGCAGCCACAAGGCACTTAGCCTTAAAATTGTATTTGTTTATGTGTATAACCTATAGCAGAAAAATTGTTCTGAATTCAGAAAATACTTCTCTCCAATAGGTCAGAATTACTGAGGGGTTTTCATAATTTTAAATTTATTTTTGCATTTATGTGGTTATATTGTCAAGACTAGGAGTGGCTTTATCTTATGTTCCTTCCAAGATGTGGCATTCGCCGGGACCACATTCTGCATATGGTAGGTATCCAATAAATATTACTAGTATGCATGCAGGAATAAAATAAAATTTTCATAATTATTTTTGAAAAAAAGTATATATTTTGATGGCTTTACAAAATAATTTGCAGAAAAGTAAGACAGAAAAATTTTATGATAAATGAAGATAACACATTTTAAAAGTCTTATTTTTTTAATTAATTTTTATTGGAGTATAATTGATTTACAATGTTGTGTTCACTTCTACTGTGCAGCAAAATGAATCAGCCATACATATACATATATTCCCTCCACTTAGGACACTACAGTGCATTAAGTAGATTCCCTGTGCTATACAAGTACAATTCCCATCAGTTGTCTATTTTATGCATAGTATCAACAGTATATATGTGTCAGTCCCAATCTCCCAGTTCCTCCCACCCCACCCCTTTCCCCCTTGGTTTCCATACATTTGCTCTCTACATCTGTGTCTCTATTTCCTCTTGGCAATTAAGGTCATCTGTCCCATACTTCTAGATTCCACATATATGCATTAATATAGGATATTTGTTTTTCTCTTTCTGACTTACTTCACTCTGTATGACACGTGTATGACACATCCATGTACGTCTCTACAAATGACCCAATTTTGTTCCTTTTTATGGCTAAGTAATATTCCATTGTATATGTGTACCACATCTTCTTTATCCATTCCTCTGTTGATGGACATTTAGGTTGCTTCTGTATTTATAGTATTACATAAAATTATAAAATAAAATATATTTTGCTATTTATATGCTAATGCTGTTATTCATGCATCACTATTACCCCCTTATGTTACATAAGTAACAACACATTTTAAAAGTAAAAGCTTTGTATTCTAGTATCTCTAATGGCACTGTTTTCCTGCTTTTTGAACAAGGGACCCACATTTTCATTTTGTTCTGAGTCCTGCAAATCCTGTAGCCAAGCCTGCTTTGAACACTATGATTTCAGTTCTGTACGCTTTCTCTTCTTCCACACCTCCACTCTCACAGCCCTGGGAGCTGCCTTTCCCTCTTCCCTCCTAACCTTTCACCTTCATGATTCACTCCTGCCTTCTTGCCTGCCAGCCATTTGAGTCAGAGCATGTTATTCTGGCTATAATGGCATATTTGCAATCATTTTGAACACTTACCCTTTGCTAGATCCTTTACATATCATACCTAATTAGTCGCTGCAATCACTGTTCAGGGTAGGTATCTTAGCTTAATTTTATATTTTCTAATGTCACACATCTCATTGGAGTTTGAAACCTACCAGTAACACAACAGGAACATTAGATTCCAATTTCTTTGTTTTTTGTATAAGGCATGACTGTAGTGGCTCATAAATAGTTATCTGTTCCTTCCAGGGTCTCCTTCTCTGCTTTACTGAGTTCCTTTTCTAAGGCTTTCTCTGTCCTTTTAAATGTCTTCCATACCTCCAGATGCTCTTGTCCTAATCACTGAGATCCTACCAGGTCCATCTGAAATATCTTTCCCACACTTTCCATTGAGTAAATACCTTGTTATTTTCCAAGATGTGCTCAAATATGCACCTACTTGAAATGGGAACCCTCCTACACTGTTGGTGGGAGTGTAAATTGGTGCAGCCACTATGGAGAACAATATGGAGGTTCTTTAAAAACTAAAAATAGTATTATCAATGGTACAGCAATCCCTGGGCATATATCCAGAAAACACAAAAACTCTAATTCAAAAAGATACATGAAGCCCAATGCTCATAGCAGCACTATTTACAATAGCCAAGACATGGAAGCAACTTAAATATCCATTGACAGATGAATGGATAAAGAAGATATGGTATATATATATATACAATGGAATACTACTCAGCCATAAAAAAAGAATGAAATAATGCCATTTGCAGCAACAAGGATGGACCTAGAAATTATCATACTAAGTAAAGTAAGTCGTACAGAGAAAGACAAATATCATAAGATATTTATATGTGGAATCTAAAAAAGTGATACAAATGAATTTACAAACAGAAATAGACTCACAGACAGAGAAAACAAACTAATGGTTACCCAATGGGAAGGGGGGGCAGATAAATTAGGAATTTGGGATTAACAGATACACACTACTACAGATACTACTACTATATAAAATAGATAAATAACAAGGACCTACCGTATAACACAGGGAACTATACACAATGTCTTGTAATAACCTATAATGGAAAGGAATCTAAAAAAGAATATTTATATAGATATATATGTGTGTGTATGTACATATATATATATATATAACTGATCAGTTTTCTGTACACCCAAAACATTGTAAATCAACTATACCTCAATTAAAAAACATGCACCTCCTTTATGAAGTCTCGCCTGACCTCCTCTCTCTCACATCATAAAATTGACAACACCCTTCCTAGGCCCAGTGTTCACCATGCATTGTTCTTTCACAGATTGTATAACACCAGTCAGTTTAAACAGAGACATGGTAATCTCTAGCATAGGATGATGAGTCTCTCACAGATAACAACTATCTTAGTTTGCCTTCATATTCCCAGCACTTAGCCCAGTTCAATCAATGAATAAATGATGAACAAATGAACCAATAATAAAAGGGAGAAATATCTCCCTTATACTGGTGAATTATTACTACTCTTACTGCATTAATTTAGTAGATACCATTTTTTAGTCCAATTCTGAGTGCTCTTTATATAACAGTCCATTTATACCTGAAAACAATGCCATGTTCATGATGTTGTTATTTCCTTCAGCACCAGGGAAAACTGAGAGTTGGAGAGATGAAGTAAATTGTCCACTTTTATGCAGCTACTTCAAGAGAGAGCTGTAATTTGGACTCAGATACTTCTAACTCCAAAGGCTGTGCTCTTCAAAAATATGTTTATTTCCTGTACTCTTCATTTATTAAAGCACTTGTCCCATGTAATATAGCCCTCATATTTAAGTCACTATATAATTCAGCTTTTCTGTCTTAGAAAATCAGCTGAGGTTCAATGGGGCTAAAATACAGTACATGTGTCTCCTTCCTGTGTCAAATTAGAAATCACCTCTCCCATCTAATTACTAACTACTTTCCCTGGATCCAAGTTTGCACGTTTTTTTCTTTGGCTCTGTACATAGTCATGGAATCTTAGTACATAAGGAAAGGGGAGGAAAGCCAGCATCCTCCTTAACAGGCCCATTCAGATTCTCCCCAGCAGACAGCATCCGGGCATACTCAGAGACCTCTGAATTCTCAGTGGTTTCACAGATTCCCTGCTCCCCCTGCTTCCTTCCCTACATTCTGTATTCTCTCTCTCTCTCTCTCTGGAGCAGGTACGGCAGACAGAAAATAGCTGAAAAGGCCTGTTTAATTTTAATTTTGGATACATAAGAGCTGACTTTCAGAAAATCTACAATTTATTTGTGGTTGAATAAGAGATATAGAAAGAAGAGAGAAGGAAAGATACAGAGAGAGTCCAGGCTCTCTCTACCATGAGAATTCAAATTTGTAATTGACATGACCTCTTTAGCTAGTTTCTCATGAAATCTTTCACTATGACATTTGATTTGAATTTGATATTTGGTAATAAATCTCTTTTTTAATACTGAATTGGTTAAGTAGTGTATTTAAGGAAGCTTCTCAAAGGACAAATCATCTACAATTCTCTTAATGTTTATGAGATACTAATAAGGGGTAAATTTGCAATTAAGGCTGTATTTTTTATGAATTTAAATACAAGACTAATATTTATATGTAGTGAGAGCAATTCCTCCTTTCGAATGGTAATTCATTTTTTTCACTGAACAGCTGAGCCTCTGTAGCACCCTACATCATTTGTCAGATTTAACAACCCAGAGTAAATAGCTCTCTGAAAAGTAACTACAGGTCCATCTTGTTGATCCCAATTTGTCAAACGTTGCAATGAAGAAAGTGCTAACCCTTCAGGAAGGGTGTGAGGAGATTTGTAATTTACCCGAAACTCTAGACCAAAACTCAGAAATAGATTTTCTATCTTGCATCTATATAGTTTCTCTTGACAGAAGAGTAGGATTTGTTATATTATTTGTCACAATTGAACTTTCCAAGTCTTCCGCCTGTCTAATATTATTTTTCAATGAGGATACATTGAGAGGAATATTTTTAAACTCTTTGTGCCTTTTTTCTGAGGCATCAAAGGCACAGAAAGAGTAAAATATATTACACTAAACCATAAACTTAGTTTATAGCAAAGGCAAGATTAGTGTTCATAAATGATTGGCAACCCACTTTGCTTTATACCAAATAATGGAAACAAGAATGATTGAAGGGCTTCCCTGGTGGCGCAGTGGTTGAGAGTCCGCCTGCCGATGCAGGGGACACGGGTTCGTGCCCCCGTCTGGGAAGACCCCACATGCCGTGGAGCGGCTGGTCCCGTGAGCCATGGCCGCTGAGCCTGTGCGTCCGGAGCCTGTGCTCCGCAACGGGAGAGGCCGCAATAGTGAGAGGCCCACGTACCAAAAAAAAAAAAAAGAATAATTGAAGACACAGTGTCAGAGATAATGTCTACATAATGCCAAATAATAGTTAGATAACACTTTTAAAACTTAGTCAAGATTTGGATGTTTTTATATGTTTGCAAATAAGAAACAACTCTTAGTAAGCTTATTTGGCTTGTTTATTTTCTAATTTCAGTTATCTGAAATTAAGGTCTTTCTATTACTTCCTGCTAATAAGAAAATGTGCTTTACTAAGTATATATGAATTCTATCTGTCATTCAAAGTCTTCCAGTAGCGACCAGTTATTGTCTCTCTGATACCCTCATATATTTCCCCAGCAAAGCCAAGGAAATCACTTAAGGTCCAGTAGATTATTTTTCACAACAGAACTATAAACAGAATATAGCATTGGTAAGTTTCTATAGACAACAAGCCAAGCTCACCTTTATTATATAGACTTGCTATTATACACATGTTGAGAGGAACAGGATTGAAAGTAGGGCAATATTGAACAGAGAAACTAATATTTATCTTAAGTTGGACATAATAGTGTTTGTAAAATAAAGAAACTGCAGCTGAATTAATAGGAAGTAAAATTGCTATTTAGGGATCTATTTCATGTATATATATATATATATATATATATATATATATATATATTTCATGTATATGTGTATATATATATATATATATATGAGTGCTGTTCATATATGTGTATGAACTTCGTATATAGATATCATGGGTACAGTTAGATTCTGTATCACCACCAACCCCTTCTCAGTAGAATCTATAAAACCCCAGGGGCTCAAGGACTGTTTTCTTCACTCAATCTTTTACTAAAATATTTAAAGGCATTTCATGGGCCAGGCACAAAAGACAATGGGGATCATAAAAATGGAGACAGCAAAATTCATATAGAAAAGGCACAGATATAATATAATCTAGTAGGAGAAAGAAAGTAGGGCCACGATACAAGGCAAAAACAGGAAAAAAAGAACAATTAAAGTGTTGTAGATATTTAGGTGAGTGAGAGGACTTCTGTTGGATGATAGTGGTGGATTAAAAATAGAACATGAAAACAATAGAGTTTTAAAACAATTGATGTGATGAATATGAAAAAGTAATTGGATTAAATACTTGGTTAAAAATTATCAGAGCACATTTAAAATCAAGAGAGCTTGAATTAATAATTAGTAAACTTATGACTATCTAAAAAATATTCAGAAGCCTAGGACTATAGTTAATAGTACTATATTGTATACTTGAAATTTGGTAGAGTAGATCTCAGATGTTCTCACCACAACAAAAAATAGAAACTATGTGGGGGGATGGATATGTTAAGTAACTTGATTGTGATAATTATTTCACAATGTAAACATTTTGCATCAAAACATCACATTGTACACCTTAAATATACACAATTTTTTTTTTTGCGTTACGCGGGCCTCTCACTGTTGTGGCCTCTCCCGCTGTGGAGCACAGGCTCCGGACGCGCAAGCTCAGCGGCCATGGCTCACGGGCCCAGCCGCTCCGCGGCATGTGGGATCTTCGCAGACCGGGGCACGAACCCGTGTCCTCTGCATCGGCAGGCGGACTCTCAACCACTGTGCCACCAGGGAAGCCCAAGAAACACAATTTTTATTTGTCAATTATTCCTCAGTAAAGCCAGGAAAAAATTAAAAGTCCAAGAAGGGAAACGGGAACGAGCAGAAATTGTTGGTGATTCAGAGGTGGGAATTGACAGAGCAGGAATGGAGGTAAGTCAAGGAAAAAATTCTTGGGTGATGTCAGGTGACTGTTGAGCTGAGTAGACGTGAGGTGCCTGGGTTGGAGAACACATGAGCCTAGAAGAGATGTGGGAAAAAATAGAATAAACAAAGGCTTGTGATTATATGAAGATGAAGAACAGGTTCTGTGATAGTGACAACAGGGTGAAGAAGTGGAAGATTAAAAAGCTATCGTGGGCTTCCCTGGTGGCACAGTGGTTGAGAGTCCGCCTGCTGATGCAGGGGACACGGGTTCATGCCCCGGTCCACGAAGATCCCACATGCCGCGGAACGGCTGGGCCCGTGAGCCATGGCCGCTGAGCCTGCGCGTGTGGAGCCTGTGCTCCACAGCGGGAGAGGCCACAACAGTGAGAGGCCCGTGTACTGCAAAAAAAAAAAAAAAAAAAAAAAATTTATCGTTATAAGGGTAGGCTTCTCCTCACATTTCCCAGGAATAGAGGTAACTCATGTCACAGAAGGAAAACTTGTAGAAGGAATACTTTTTATTCTTCTCTCAAAGGAAGAACAGCAACTTATTTCATGGTAAGATCAGGAAAATAGCCTTTTGGCACAGCTCCTTCTATGGGGCTCTTGAGAAATAAGAATTCTTTTTTCATTTGGAAGGACTTCATTTCTGGGAGGGAAGGTTTTCATTCATGAGGGAAAGCAGTAGGAATCCCATTATGCCTAAGCCCATGCTACATTCTCCTTTGGCACCAACAATAATACATCTTCACCTGTCTGATACCTTTATAAATTTCTCACCTGGTTCTGAACTTTGTTGGAAAAACAGGATGTAATTATTACCTCCCTAAATACCAAGAGCCATGGTGAAAAAAGTTTTGAGGTGGAGAAATTGTGTGAGCAGTGATGATATTCAATGGATGGTCAGTGAGTAGGTGACCTGTGATAGAGAGGAAGGTCATTGAGTAGGAGGAAGTCAAGACTCTCTGAACTAATTAATATGTAGAAAAATTATTAACATGATGCTAAAGTCCCAGAGGAAGATTTCAGAAAATAGGCAGATAAAGAAATATGGTAGTGTATTTAGATGATGGACAGAAAAGAACAAATAAAATGTTGGTGAGGGTGTGAAATAATGAGAAATACATTTGTGGTGAGAATATAATCTGATACAATAAGGTTTGGTATTATTGGGCAAAACTAAAGGTGTGCATATCCTATGACCCTGTAGTTCTACTTCGAGGTATCTATCCTCAAGAAATGCCTGCACATTGAAGCAAAATACATGTTCCAGTACATTCAAAGAAGTTTTCTTAGTGAAAGTAAAAAAAAAAAAATTGCCAAACGCTGTACTATTAAATTGTAATACTATGGAATATTATACAGCATAACAGTGAACAAACCTCAGCTGTACTTAACAGCATAGTTTTGAACTAAAGAAGCAAGACATAATATTGAGTATAATTTCATTTAAAAAGTTTAAAACAGGCAAAATAAATCTATATTATTTATCAGTCACCCTTGATATTTGCTTTTTTCCATTACCACTTCTGGAGTTCTCAATATTGTTTGGTCACAAATCTATAGATTATTAATTCAGGCTGTCATTTTAATGTGCTCTCATCATTGTTGAGTGTATTATCATGAAAACTATAGTTTATGTAAAAAAAATCATCTGAGATAAAGAGAATCATTTTGTAATGATAGAAAAATAATGAAACAAAACAAAGGAGATGAGAGTTACACTATTGAAGCAATTTAGTCATTTATCTCTAAAATTAAGTGATTTTCCCAAGATTACACAGCTGAAATGGAGAGAGCTAAAATTTAATCCAGGCAGCTTTGCTCTTGATCAATGGTTCTCAAACTTTAGTGTGTGCAGCAGAATCATTTGGAGGTCTTGTTCAAACTCAGAATGCTGCGTTCATCCCCAGAGTTTCTGATTCAGTGGGTCTGACATAGGGCCTGAGATTTTGAACTCCTAACAGGTTTCCAGGTAATGCTGATTCTGCTAATCTGGAGACCACACTTCAAAGAGAACAATGATTTAGATAATGAGAATAATAAAAGTTATTTTACAGGACATACACACGCACATATATTTAAAAGATTAATGACTTTAAACAGGCAAAATACTTAATACAGTGATAGGTACATAATATTTATTGGATAAATGTCACTTTTTATTATTATTACTGTCCTCTAGAAGCAACTTTCAGTGAGTGTTGAGTTCACTTTGAATGGTCAGGTGGAAAGTCCCCCATGGTATTCCACCCTTCTCCCTTTTCCTACTGCATCTTCGTGGGATCTTCATCTTTTTGATGAGATGGGCTGGTTCCTTTTCCCCTGGATCTTCTCATTCTTCAGAATGGAGAATCTAGGAGATCCACAAACTGCTCTCTTGCTACTAGAGATTGCCTTCCATGGAATATCTTTGACATGTTGCTGTTAAACAGCAAACTCCCAGCAAGCTGAGGATGAGAAGAGCTAAAGGATTGAAAGGGTCAGAGCCCCATCCTGCTGCATTAAAATTAGCATCTGATCAAGCCACCACCTAGCTAAAAATCCTTCAATGGCTGTGGATTACTCCCAGGAGAAAGACTCATTTTTCATGTAACTTGCCTTTACCAACATTTTCAGCCTCATCACACACCCCTTTCCTGCTTCCCAGCCTTCCTTGGATCACTCTGAATCTAGGGGTCCCTCCTGCTTCAGGACCTTTGCTCACACTGTTCCCTCTGGCATGACCACTCTTTCAACCCATGGCTACTTTTTTTTCCTACTCATCCTTCTACTATAAGGTCAACCATTATTTCCTTAGGAAAGCCTTCTATCACACCCTAGATTAGTTCAAATCACTTTGCTTTATGCTCATGAAGCACCTTTATCTTTTATTTCAGAGCATTTATCACGGTTGGTAATCATGTATTTATATATGTGATGATTTGATTACTATATAGTTCTTTTACTACCAACATTACTTAATAGAATTTTCTGTGATAATGGAATTATTTTGTAAGATAAAACACTTAAGAATGTGTATAATGTGACTTAAGAACTGAATTTTAAGTTTTATTTGATTTTAATATCTACATGTGACTAATGGCTACCACACAGGCAGCAGAGCGATCGACTGTGAGTTCCATAAGGAAAGGAACACTGACAATGCAGTCCATTTCTGCATTACCAGCTTCTGTCACGTGTCTGGCAAATAATATGATCTCTGTAAATATTTGTAAAGTGAATGATCCCTCCAATGTCCATATATTTTAATACTCTAAAAGGGTTAAGGGTCTTTTTTTTCTTTTTCCATCAGTTGTTCTTTCTGGGTTTTTTTCCCCCCCTATAGGAAATCAAATTAAAACATTTGCAACACTAAGAAATGATTTTTGTGTGAAGTTCTGAATTGCCTAAACCTTGTAAAAGAGAAGTGTGGCTGATATATAAATAACATCTACTGCTCCAGTCCACTGAGAATACATTTTAAGATTCTCTACAATTAAACAAAGGGTTTTTTTTGCAATTATTTTTTTCTCTTCAATTAGACTTTTCCTTTAAGAGGTTCCTATTTCTCAATTCTTCAGATTGAATATTTTATAATTTATACCGTCATTTGAAAATTTAAAATTATTTCTTCTTTTTGAATAAAGAATTAATTTGGGACACACAAAGAATGTGAAAGTAGAAAAATTGTCATATATGATTATAATTTGTAAGTAAGAAGTTCTTTACTTTCTAGATATTGTACTATGTGTTTACATTTCCAAAAGTTATCTAAAAGCATTCAATGATGAGGAGATTACTTGGACTAAAAATGCTCAGTCTCAATTTTTGAAACCTAATTGTTATTATGTGGATGGGCAAACCTTGAGGTAACAATCCAAAGATGTCTGAACTAACCCCTGAGTCACATTCAGACTATTGTGTGAATTTGTCCATTAGTACTACTGCCTGTCAGGAATATACAGAAAAAGCAAATGCCTTTTCCCCTAAAAGGAAGATTACCTAATAAACTCACTGTTTGTAACTTCCTTGAAGACTCTGAGGTTCAGGAGGCCACCACTTACTTTGGTGGCAGAGGTTTGTCTTGGCAGGACTTCTAGAGAAACACTCATCTTCTTGCTTATGACTATAACTGTTTCCTGAGTTTGAGATTGGGGTCAGAGGGATTCTGCTGCAGACTGTTTATTAGGGAGATAGGACTGTGTGTGACTACTTATTATATTTCTGGGTCTGTTCAGTCTATTTGAAGGTCATCTTCCTTAGCTTCCTCAAGGAAGTCAGCTAGAAAAAAAAATGATCTTAAATTCTCAAAAATATCTTTTTTTTTCATTTTCTTTGAACTTCTAAAAAAGTGCCTTTCTGTACCAGTGTGCCTTTTATTCATATACCTAGAATTTGTTTTCAGAATATGGACCATAGGAAGGTTACCACTATGAAGAATAAATATTACAAAATAAGATTAATGTGAAAGGTTAAACTTTAAGATCAAGATAGAACAGATCAATCAAAGATGTGTAGAGTCAAACTGAACAGACAGATTTGTTCTAAGTTAGGCAAGAATGGATTATCTTCAATTAAATGGTCATTTTAAATATAAAATGTAATGTACCAGTCAGAAGAGAATCCATGAAGACTGAGGAAAAGGAGAACTATAGAAGCAAATGTTGGCAGTGCCCATCCCAGGGAGCTGAACTCTACCATTTCCTTGGCTGATCAGCATCCCTATAGGAGGGGAGAACTTGCTCACCAAGAAACCATCAGGTGGTTAAAATGGTTTCATATTCAACTTGCCTACAGGGGAGAATGTATAGATAGCCTGGTATGGCTATCTGACTCTCTTAACAGCTACTTTTCTAACAAGTAATAAATGACTTGGCCCACTGTCTGTGCCAACAACATCAGGTTTCTGAGCTGCAATCTTGACAGTCATTTCTGAAACAAGTATATTTCCCTAGTCGATAGGGTTGCCAGATTCCGTAGACAAACTACAGAGTACCTATTAAATTTGAATTTCAGATAAATAACAAATAATTTGGAGCATGTTTATATGAAAAAATGATTCATTGTTTATCTAAACTTCAAACGAAACTGGGCATCCTGTATTCTGTCTGGTAACCCAACCTGGTGAGGATCTGTATGGGACCTAATGAAACTTAAAATCTTTTGCACAGCAAAGGAAACCATAAACAAGATGAAAAGACAACCCTCAGAATGGGAGAAAATATTTGCAAATGAAGCAACTGATAAAGAATTAATCTCCAAAATATACAAGCAGCTCATGCAACTCAATATCAAAAAAACAAACAACCCAATACAAAAATGGGCAGAAGATCTAAATAGATATTTCTCCAAAGAAGATATACAGATTGCCAACAAACACATGAAAGGATGCTCAACATCACTAATCATTAGAGAAATGCAAATCAAAACTACAATGAGGTATCACCTCACACCAGCCAGAATGGCCATCATCAAAAAATCTACAAACAATAAATGCTGGAGAGGGTGTGGAGAGAAGGGAACTCTCTTGCACTGTTGGTGGGAATGTAAATTGATACAGCCACTATGGAGAACAGTATGGAGGTTCCTTAAAAAACTAAAATTAGAACTACCATATGACCAAGCAATCCCACTACTGGGCATATAACCCGAGAAAACCATAATTCAGAAAGAGTCATGTACCACAATGTTCACTGCAGCACTATTTACAGTAGTCAGGACATGGAAGCAACCTAAATGTCCATTGACAGATAAATGGATAAAGAAGATGTGGTACATATATACAATGGAATACTACTCCATCATGAAAAAGGACAAAATAATGTCATTTGCAGCGACATGGATGCAACTAGAGATTATCATACTAAGTGAAATAAGTCAGAAAGAGAAAGACAAATACCATATGATATTACTTACATGTGGGATCTAAAATATGACACAAATGAACCTATCTACAAAACAGAAACAGACTCAGGGACATAGAGAACAGACTGGCAGTTGTCAAGGAAGAGAGGGTTGGGGGAGGGATGGACTGGGAGGTTGGGGTTAGTGGATGTACGCTATTATATATGGAATGGATAAACAACAAGGTTTTACTGTATAGTACAGAGAATTATATTCAGTATCCTATGATAAACCATAATGAAAAGAATATTTAAAAAAAGAATGTATATATATGTATAACCGAATCACTTTGCTATACAACAGAGATTAACACAACATTGTAAATCAACTATACTTCAAAAAAATCAAAGCAAAACAAACAAACAAAAATATGCCTGCAAGCACACTTTTGGACTTGAAAAACCTTGGCTTTGGCACCAATGAGTATGTTTATTTTCTAATTCAGAAGTCCTTTCTTCCCTACCTTTCCCCAAGTACTGAAGATTCCCAAGACTGTTGGTCCAACTTTTCTTTCCAAACCTTTTTTTCTTTTTTTTCAAGAAAACACTCTTTAGCTCAAATGATCGAAAGTAAAAAGCACTGAATAATGGGCTGAAGTTAAATGAATGCATGTGGGCAGTTTGTAGGGAAGAACGTTATGGTACTTTGCTGTTTAGAATGCGGTCATTTCAACCTTTGCTGTTTAGAACGTGGTCATTTCAACTTCTTCGAAAAGACTGACATTAGACCACTATGTAAGGTAGAAGGTTCTAGAAATATTTGTAAAATTCCTTTAAAATTATTTAGATAGATAGATAGGTGGCAGAATGAGCATGAAGCATCGAAGGCAGTGAACCCTCTCTGAGCAGGGAGCATGACACAGAAGAGGACAGCATGATTCAGCTTTTTTGCAGGGAAGTTAAATTAATATGCAGCCTGCGGGTCTATTGAGAAGCAGGATGTGTGGCTTCAGTGTCTGAAATCTGTCCCTAGTTCTAATGACTCATTTTGTGACTCTATGCAACTTATTAACTTCTCTTTAGTCTAATCTCAGCCGCTGGAAAGGAGATTTAATAATATACAATTCACAGGAGGTTATGATCCTGAGTCATTAATGCCAGAATCTGTAGAGAGAATATATTATTAGCTGGTAGAGAGGGGGTGATAAAAGTACTTCTGAGAGGCAGCATTTGGAAATCTGGAGACAGTAACAAAATAAATTTGTAGTATCACAATTCTGGTTTAAAAACTTAGAATCAAGAACTCGAGTTAATGGAGACGTAGTCAGTGGAGAGCCTTTGTAGGGAGCAGGGGACAAAGCTAAGCCACACGGTGGCAGGTGGCAGGCTTGTTTCCACTGCCACTGCACCCCTTCCTAGGACATCTTCCCTCTACCTCCATATACCCCATTCTACTGAGGACTTCCTCTTTTTCTCTTTGCCACCCTGAGCTGAAAACTTGTTCTGCGATGCTTTATTTATGCTAAAGTAGTAAGTCGAAAAGGGTGTTATTTTATAAGCTGGTACCAGAATTCTTTTTGAGAAAAGAATATTTTTGGTTTAATATTGTAGAAAGAAAGGTGAAGCTGGCAAGAACAGGTAGGAGGGAGACAACTACTTTTGAAAGAAATGACTTTGTGAGGTGAAGGAGGAATTGGGGAGGCAGGAGAAGAGGAAAACAGGGCTGCAGAAAAAGGAAAGTCAGCATCCAGGTTGGCAGAATAACAGAAATACTCCATAAGAACTTAGATATCTAATAGTCGTTCTTAAGCTGTTCACATTATTGTGTCATAGAACCACCGGCACCAAAGCCTTTGGTGTTTTTATCTGTGTGTGGAAATGAAAGAAATGAGTCTGAGATGCAGCTCTAGGTCACAACAGGAGAACTTGGACAGCTGGTGAATGAAGGGGAAATGATGTGTAAATTGAATTAATTCAGAGAAAATGGGCTTTGGAAGCTAGCGATGACTAAGAAAAAATGTAACTAAGTACTTTACCTCCTCCATAATTTCCTGAGTGGTTGGAAAGAACAAGGTGTTTTTTTTTTTTACCACCAACAGCAAAGAGTTTAAGCATATTGTGTTTTAATCTCCAAGATTGGCTACCTCAGCAACTTTAGGATTTAACTTGGGCCATCAGGCCTCTCTCTGGGACAGTGGGATGTGAGGCAGAAAGCTGGTGGCCCACCCCGCCCTTCTGCATCTTCGCAATCTGCATCTCCCCTGATCTGCGATAATTCTGGAATCTGGCAATTCCAAAAGAGAGTTCCTTTAACTTTGAATTGTGCAGCTGGAAAAAAAAATTGTTTTGAACATTTGGAAAGTCATTCACCTAGAGCCTCACTTCTTGCAGGGTTATTTTTATTTTAACATAGATTGAATAAAATGATAAAGGCTTTATGGGATGATTTCATGAGCAAGTCTTTCCAGGGTCATGGATGAACTTGCAAGAGTGTGTGTGGGGTGAGCTGGAAGGTGGTAAACTAGGCGAGGAATCCACGGGATAACGCCAGCGGTCTGAAGTCCTCCCAATAGCCCAAGACATTCCCCAGAGGAACATTTTTTAAATTACATTTTAGAAGAAAAAGAGAATAGATTTTAAGAAGAAAAACTGCATAATATGAATTCTATTGATGACCTTTAACATTGTATTCTGCCACCAGAATATCTGAAAGACCTTAATGCCTAATAAAAAGATTTAAATATTATTATACCGTCCACTGAAGATATAGCAACCATGACATATACAAAGTATTGTTTTTAGGCTTATACTAAGTTTTGTTTTTTAAAGAAGAGGTATTAGATTTTGCTGAGGAATTCTAATAATTTCCTAAGGGAGATGTAAGACAGAGGTACCCAGAAACTCTTCTCTTCATACAAGAAAAGGTATAATTTTTCGCTTAAAAAATTAAGATTTTATTCTCATTCCTTCACTCCCATCAAATTGCTTTTTTTAGAGGCTACTTAAAATTTCTTTTTTTTTTTTTCGCTTTTCAAAAAGAATTTATATCAGCTCTGTAATCACTTTTGTGGTACATGTCATTTTTCGTAAAAAAAACAAAAATTATTTTTAAAGTCAGAAAATACCAGTGTCTCTTTAATCTCATCCTAGATTTTTCTGCTGTCAGCTGGATCCACTGTAAACAGTGAGGGATGCATTTCTGAAACCCATTCCAGCTATCTGAAAGTAGAAGACATGATTCCATATGTAATAATAAAAGCACAATCTAAAGGGTATTATATCACTCTGAACACACAGCTGTTTCCTCCTGACCGAGGGCAAATATTAGGAGAAAGTCAACATATTTACAAACAAGATTTAATAGAGTTTGCCCCCAAACAGGAAAACTACACATTGTTTTGTTTCAAAAGGTTACAAATTCAGTGCCTGAAAAATCCAGCAGGTCTAATACGGTCTGGCTGTGGAAATACTATATTTTTCTCTCACCTAAAATCAACACTAATATTTTAAACTTAATGTTTAAAATTGTTTCCTGTGATATTTATTGTCACTTTGTTAGGCTGGTACTAGATTAAGCATATAACTTCCTAAAGCAAGTTTTCCTTTTATTTTATTTTATTTTTTTAATTTTTTGCTTTATAACAAATTTAATCAGTTATACATATACATATGTTCCCATATCCCCTCCCTTTTGCGTCTCCCTCCCACCCTCCCTATCCCACCCCTACAGGCGGTCACAAAGCAACGAGCTGATCTCCCTGTAAAAAATTAAGATTTTATTCTCGTTCCTTCACTCCCATCAAATTGCTTTTTTTAGAGGCTACTTAAAATTTCTTAAGCTTCTTTTTCAGAGATGATGTCTTTGAGAACTGAGTTCAGGATTTTCAAATTTCTCTTCTATCATTCAATGCGGGCAGAGATCACCTCACTTTCAAAAACAATTTTTAAATGACAACCTCGCAGCTGATTTTTAAACATCCTCTTTCCATTTCTGAGGAATTGCTTTGAAGTTCAAACCAAATGAGTCACCCAAGGAAAAAAAAAAATCACAAGCCATTTTTATTCATCATCCAGAGCAGAAATTTAATTTAACGGCACTGATATAGGAGAGCTCCTTCATGAAGCAATTTTAAAAGTCTGTTCCTTTCCTTTTATGACAGCAACACGTTTAGTTCTCTATGCAGATAAAATGATCATCAATGGTGAATAATGCTGGTGCGCATGTAAGTCTGGGAAGGAGGGCTGATGGCAAGGAAAGAGAGGTAGACATACTACCACAGGGAAAAGTCATTCTAGACTGTAATTTGACTGCCATCGCAGCCTCACGTCACAGCTTTTGCCTCACCCTCTGCCTTTTGCTTGGAAGGCTTCCCCTGTGGGAAAGTGGAGGGTGGTAAATCAGGAGCTTGACATAGTTCATACTTTCTTTAAAAGTTCAAACTGGTTACCGCCACCACATCTGTTATCTTCATGTTACAGAGAACATCTCAGGGCGCAAATTTCTGATCTAAGCCCCGTTGACCCCTTTCGGTCGTGAGGGCCTTTTCCTTGACTCCCATGCCCGAGGACACATTCCTTAGGGACAGCAGGTTTCTATGTGTCCGTTCAGGTTCCTACTTGCCTCGAGAAGAAAATTTACACTTTTAGATTAAGCGGCAATACTGTTCCATGGGCTCTCTGTCCCATTTTGAAATGATCTCTTCTGGGTTCCCTATTTTATTTCCTAGACAGGACACATTTTAAAAATATTTGGCACATGAAACTATAGCTAAGAGATACTTGCATTCTACAGCATTAGCGCCCTGGTTAAGAGTGCTGACTCTGGAGCCAAACTGACCACCAGGTCCGTCTTCCACCAGGTTCATCTTCCATCTTGCTGAGTGTCCTTGGAAAACTATCTGTGCCTCAGCTTCTTCATCTGTAAGATGGGATGCTACTTTGTGGTAATGAAAACTGAACAAGTAAATAAATATATATAAAGTGCTGTTTGATAACAAATGAGAGCTGGTGTTATTGTTATTATTATTACCCCAGAATTGAGCATGAATTAAATCATTTGATTATGTTCACAGACATAGCTATTAACAGTTTTCAAGTCATTTCAATATACATTAGCCCTTCAGATATTCACAAATATCAAGTAAGTGTACCTAGGACCTATGTTTTTATTCCCATTTTATAGAAGCCTAAGGTAAATCAGTAAATAGTGGAGCCAGGATTTAGATTCAAATCAAGGTATTTTGAGTTGATTTCAAGATCTTCTCTATTAGAGATAGTTATGAGTGATAATACCTCCAACAATATCACATTTAAATTTTAAATAAAATTGAAAAGTCTTTACAGGACGATTTATACAAAGCAATGGAGATAAACAGAATATAATCAAGCAAAAATAATGTGGAAAGAAACAAACCTCCCTATTGGCATGATTAGGACAAATACTAAATGGTGCTCTTTAAAATGTTTTTGTTAATAATTTTTTGGAAAAACAAAGGATTATGGAAAAAGAAAAATGCTAACATAATAATTAAAACTTTAGATAAGAATGTCAAGTGTGTGTGTGTGTATACATAGATAAATTAAATTTTGTGCAGATTGAAACCACAATATAAAGATGCTATACATAGTTACCATACCTCATCACTGACCTCTTGTCTGAATTATACTTATCATCTGGATTTTAGAAAAAACATTAAATTAATAATTTATAAAATGCCTAAGATTAACTCAAATAAAATCAGGAAGCTAGGCTATTTTCTTTAGAAAAGCATTATTGTTTGAGCATAATTTTCCAGCTTCTCCTTACATATTCATAACAGGAAGGATTATAAGAAAGCTTTGGTGAAACTCATGATAACATCTGCCTTTTATGTAAGCAGTACACACCCTTGGAGCAAGAAGCTGCCTCTCTAGGACTCCTCTTGGTTAGTAGAACCAATGGGGCCCAGCGCCCCTTTCTCTCAGGTGTGCAGTCTCACCTGAGGTCTACAGAAAAGAGATCCTGGGAGGAAAGGTTTATTCATGAGGACTGACAAGTACTGCAATGTCAGTGGCTTTTCCTATCTTCCTAAATTGTACTCATGCAGGGAGCATCTGGCCTTAATTCTACGTCTCACCTTGTCTTCTTCACTGCTCTACTGGACTTTCATTTGGATGTTTCTTCCTGGGATTTTTGACCTTCCACAGCAGAGAGAGAAAATTTTAAAAAATGCTTATAACTTGAGGACATATTAAGAACATATAAGCGTGCTGCTCCCTCTGCCCATGTGACACTCTTCCTGTTCTGCTTTCCCCTGTCCCCTGCCCCCACCCCAACCATCCGGTCCACCATCTCTCCAACACTGGGATTATGAGAAGGAATAACTGCAGAAGAGCATCCTGTGATAATACTGGACAACCTCCCATCACCCAGGAAGATATAAGCAGAGACTCTGCAGGCCAATTCCAAAAAATAAAATCACTGCTTCTTGGGCTATGAAATATTAAGCTAGAAAAGGAAGTTATAAATCACGAGTCAATGAAGAGCATGGGGATTGGAAGCTGGTAGAGGAAAAATGGAAGTGAGAAGAATGACATGCTGAACAATGCAGACAGCCATGTCATAAGGTAGTATGGTTGCTCCCAAATGAATCTCCTGGTCGTTGGATTCTGATGGCTGTACCCCGGTCAGGCCCTCTCTAGACTTTATATTACACCACTGTGAGGTAGGTAAGTCCTGTTATTACCCCATATAAGTTTTCTAGGGCTGCCATAATAAATTACCACAAACTGAGTGGCCTAAAACAACAAAAATGTATTCTCTCACAGTTCTGGAGGCTAGCAGTCTGAAGTCAAGGTGTTGACAGGGCCATACTCCCTCTGAAGGCTCTAGGGAAGAATCCTTCCTTGCCTTTTCTAGCTTCTGATGGTTGCTGGCAATCCTTGGGCTTCCTGGGCTTGTAAATGCATCATTCCAACTTCTCCCTCCATCTTCACAGATCCCTTTCCCCTGTATGTCTATGTCCAAATTTCCCTTGTCTTACAAGGACACCGGTTCTTGGATGAGCATACACTCTAATCCAGTATGAGCTCATCTTAACTTGATTACACCTGCAAAGATCCTATTTCTAAATAAGGTCACATCCACAGGTTCTGGATAGATATGATTTGGGGGAGGATGCTGTTCAACTCAGCAAACCCTGCTTTTAGAGATGTGCAGACTGAGGTCCAGATAGGCTAAAGGATTTTTTCAGATCATTCAGAGGAAAAAACTGGAATTTAAAACCAAGTCTTCCGACTCCAATTCTGTGTTGTTTCTACTGTACCATAAAGTATGAAAAAAAGTTTTCTGATGTAATATACCCTTGTTTGATACCCCGTATAAAGCCGGTTAAAAAAAAAAAGGCAACACGGGTATTACCTATATTTTCACTAAGGAACAAAACCATGACTTCCTTGAACTTCCTACTCCTTTTATTTGTTCCCATAGCAACCTGTTATATGTCTTTAATAAGTGTTATCACTTTATTGTATTTGCCCTATTATTTATTTGTTTCTACTAAAAGCTGGGAAACACAGCATTAACTAGTGTTCGTTCTGGTTAATGAGACTGAGAGGGAGGCAAATGTCTTGCCTGCATCACACCAGTTAGATGCAAAGCTTGGACTTGAACTCTCAGTCACCTTTTCATTTTACAGTATCTTCTCAAAGAATCCAACATCTCCCCCTGTACTCATCCTTTGGTATCATCAGGCACAGTGCCTACAATTGAAAAACTTTATAAAGGCCAACAAAATGTTTGAGACTTGGAAAAATACTACCAGCTATAAAATAATAAAAGAACACTGCAAAACTAAAAGTAATAAGTATTCTAATTAAATATAAAATATAACATGTCAACTAAATAACTGCAACAATTATTACAGAAATAAATATGTAAATTTGGATTGAACTGGGACCAAGGTGCATTTTAATTTATTTATTATATAATGTGGGATGGGAGCGTGTTTCCAACAGTAAGAATGTTTTGGGCCTATAAAGACCCTAAAAAAGGCTCTGATGACCACATTAAAGTCAACCCTATTTATGAGGGTAAAAAGAACTCTCAGATTGTCTGGTATATGAGATGGAAGAGTGTGAACAGTCCTTTTTTTCTTTCATCACAAGTAAAGCAGCTTCTTCTTATTATTATACAACCATCTTAGTCAGGCTCGGTAATGTGGTATTTGGTGAGGTCGTCGTGTACTAGTTGTGGCTCACTTAATCCCAGTGTTCTTCCGGGGCATAGGCCTAACAGAGAAATGTTTCATCTTGGTGTTTTTCCTGTGAAATTTTTGATCCAATTATCTTTTTTTTTTTTTTTGCGGTACGCGGGCCTCTCACTGTTGTGGCCTCTCCCGTTGCGGAGCAGAGGCTCCGGACGCACAGGCTCAGCGGCCATGGCTCACAGGCCCAGCTGCTCCGCAGCATGTGGGATCTTCCCGGACCGGGGCACAAACCCCTGTCCCCTGCATCGGCAGGCGGACTCTCAACCACTGCGCCACCAGGGCAACCCCCAATTATCTTTTAATCTTTTTCTACACAGTGTGTTGGGCAGACAACTTAGCAGCGAGGGCCCTTGTCTATAACGACAATTAGCCCAAGAGAAAAGAGAGCTGAAAATGTTTTAAATCAAAGAAAGTAACTCTGAATAGGAGAAAGCTTTATGATTTACTTAATTCTCTCTTCCAAATGATACCCACAGAGAAAGAACAATTAGATTTTAAGGATGTTATCAATTTTCTTAGTGAGAAATGATTTTAGTTCTAGCTCCCTCTGTTCTCCCATCCATGGAATAAAAGTCTTGTTATTCCTTCTGCCTTAAACATTTCATAACATTCAAATCTCCAACGTTGAAGTGGATAACACTGTTCCCATATTGGGGAATCTTATGACTCTCATGGGCAATGAGAGTTTAGTCTGTTTAACCACAGTAAAAGCCAAGGATGTAAAGTGATGCCACAGTATCCTTACAATGTCTCAGCCCTTTCTTGACCTCGCAGCCTTCCTTCTCCAGGCTCACCTCCTTAGACCATGAGTTCTCTCATCAACCTCCTCAACCCTTCGTTCTCCCCTCATGCAAACTCTGCAAATAGTCTCAGGATCTGTTACCTGCTTCTACACAAAGTCAACAGACCATCACTGCAGAAATTCACTCAAAGTTACCACTTGCAATTTGCCTTGGGGAGTCCTGCTTCTTTTAAACCCTCTAATTTATCTTCAGTCAGCAGCCTATCTCATTCTCTGCGTATCCAAACTTTCTCTTCAAGTCCTCGTCCCCATAGTCATTCTCATCAGATAACTTAACCACTTGCATATCAGGACCAGGCCTGAACCACCTCAAGGTTCCTTCCCAATTCCCAGAGCTCTCTCTAGAGCCACACCTCTCCCTTCAGTCTGAGGAAAAGGTGCCATACCCCTTCGTCACAGTAAAGCTCCCATCTGTGCCCTTCATGACATCCATCCTTGCATTTTTCTGTATGCCAGTCACTGAAGTTGCAACCAAATAAACTATAAAATGCTTGCTCTGAGGGTAGTAAGAGACACAGGCAAGAGAACAGACATCTGTAACATACATAGTATGTGTCATTTTGCTTTTTTTCTTTTTTTTTCTTCAACTCTAGAATGCTGGGACCAGAAAATTGTCCCAGAGAAGACAATACCTGAACCAAACAATGCGGGATAAGGAAGAACTAATCTGGATTATAAAAAGGAAGAAAAGACCATCATGCAGAGTGAACAGAAGTTATGATGGCACAGAATCTTGAAAACAAGGGAGAGCTGATCTAAAGCTGAGTTATATAAGTTGAGTGGAAAATATGTGAAGTAGGATAAGTATTCAATGATACGACTCCAAAATATGGCATATAGAGTAAGAAGCTTATGTTTTTATACTGGGGAGCCACTGAAAGTTTCTAGTTCTGAGAAGGGTAGAATCATATTTGCATTTTAGAAAGAACATTTGAATGCAATATGTGAGATGGATTGCAGTGGGACAGACCTAGGGGCTTGAACTTGGAGGAAGACCAGTTACTAAACCTATAGTAACCCAGGCTGAGAAAGACAATAGGGTGAGGTAGTGCCTTGCTGCCTTGGAGTAGTAGTGGGAGGGAAGCCCTCACACGGGCACCAGTACCCTTGAGTGTCAGGCACTAAATTACAGAATCTCTGGTATGGATGTAAATACCAGTGCCCTGGCCTTGTGAAGGTTCAGCAGCAGATGCCATTGCCAAAAGCCAGAGCAAAAGAAAAGAAAAATTATAAACCCCACAGAGGAACCAAAATTACTCTGGGTTTCTAAGTCTACCTGAAAAACGGACAGGGTCAATTGTGAGTGAGTGCGTGTGTGTGTGTGTGTATGGGGTGTAGAGATTAACAGATGGAGCTGATGTTCCCTTAAAAACTGTTGAGGCATAGGGAGGAGGGAGTTACAGCAACTGACCTTATATTTATTTACACTTTTTTCTGGGGCATACCCTCAGAAGAAGGAAAAGAAGGCATGTCAACCAGTCTAATCTCCTTGTTAACTAAATATTCAAGTAGATAGATTAAAAATATATGCCAAGAGAAGGAGAACTTGACTTCAGAATGTCCTTAATAGGATGTCCCTAGCTAAAGATTTATCTATGATAAATAGACCAGAACCTTGGGATTTATAAGACATGACTCTGTACAGAATTTCACATAAGCTCTACCACCCTGAGGTATAAAATGGGAATTTTTCATAGTTTCCATGCTCTCTGCTGTGTGAAATAACAGTCACACTTACAGACCACACTTCTTCTGAGCCAGAGGTACCTGTTTGCTGCAGGAAGAAAGGACCTGGCTGGCCACCCCTGATGTCCGAGGTCCTTCCCTGTCCTCTCTGTTCCTCTTGATAAGCTTTACCCTTGAAATTAATAGTAAAGCTTGATATTGGGTAAGATTTGTGAGTCTAGTTTAGCAACCCAATCCTGTGCATTACATCAGAACAGAACTAGTGAAATACTTTTCATTAATCTTGTTATGTGCCTAGTTTTATGTACAGAATTTTTGTTTTGGCAAAAACAGTTTATACTTAAATTGATCTAATCTGTTTGACCAGATTAAATGATTTTTTTGGAATTTTATTTATTTTTTTATACAGCAGGTTCTTATCAGTTTTCTATTTTATACATATTAGTGTATACATATCAATCCCAATCTCCGAATTCATCACACACCACCACCACCACCACCACCACCACCACCACCACCACCCCGCCTCTTCCCCCCCTTGGTGTCCATAGGTTTGATTCTTATCTATTCAGATATTTCTGACTGATCCGTTCAATTGAATGTGAGTTTTTATCTATAGCACCTATTAAGTTATCTCCACTAACCTGGACCAGTGGACCAGTGAAGGTAGTTTCTGGCCCCTCCCCTCAACAAGATAATCCCTGACTTGTTTTCAATGCATTACCAGTGAAAACAAAATGTACTTAAGTGCATGTCTTCATAATCTTGTTTTCATGTCCCAACTGGAAGGAGTCACATGGATTAGAGTAAAAATATCTGTAGAAATTCTCTTCAATGCAAAGCAAATATAGGCACTGCATTAAATCCGCAAGATAAAGCAAGCAAAGCTATGCTTTCTTCTCTAGGGCAAGTTAGGCTAACGATAAAGCAATTACTGCCTGTAGCAGAAGAAAGCTGTCCCCACAAGTAAGCAGCTGGGGAGCTGTGAATTAGCTTTTCAATACCTGAAGCATAAGTTAGAGAAAGATAATGACTCTGCTTTGAGAATAATAAGAAAAGCTTGGGGTTAGATGAAGTCCCCTTCTTCACAGTAATTTTGCACATTTTAATAATTAGTAGTACATCAATGTTTATGTTATCACAATAAAGAGGCATGTTTGGGGGGAAATGTTCAATCGTGTGCATATTCTATTCACATTTGTCCAGGACTACAGAGATCTCTCTGTCAGGGTAGGGACATTTCCTCTGTCAAGGTTTTCTAAATCAGTGCATATTGCCTCGCAGAAATTAGGCCACTTCTAAAGTGCTAGCCTGGCAATTCTAGACCTAAAATATATTGCTTATCTTTAACTGTGTGCGCATTTCATGGAGCTATGCTTGGTGACATTTTAAGTACATTATTGAAGACTACAGGGTATTCCTGATATTATCTACTTCGTGGTTTTCAAACATTAGTGTCTATCGGATTCACCTGGGATCCACCCCGTCCTAATTCAGTAGGTCTGGGGTGGGGTGCCCAAATTCGCATTTCTAACAAATTTCCAGGTGAAGGTGATGCTGCTTGTCCAGGAGCTACACTTTGAGAAACATGGGTCTGCTGCATATAAATCAGAGTTCCCTACTATTGTTGCACTTGAGTATTACCTGGAGGGCTTTTAAAATTCTAATGCAACTAACCTAAAAGAGGTCCCAATGGCCAAAGCTAGAATAATTTGAGTAACAAAATACAGTTTTGGGTTATAACCCAAAGTATAAAGACACTTATCCATGAGTCTGTATTTATATAAACAAAGGGTTAAGTAAGTAAATGAATGTGGGAGAAGAGACAAATCCTCCTAGTGAAAAAACTGCAAAGAATTTATGTTGATATTCCCCCTGCAGGCAGTGAACCCAAACTCCTCCCCCACCCACTCTTAGTGACTTACCTTCAAAAACTAGAATAAAGGAAGGTGAAGGGGGTCGAGAATAACTTTACAATAGAGAAACTGGCAAACACCACCTTGGGCAGGTGATCCGAGGTCCAGTCCTTGTCCTCAGTGGGAAGTCATGCTTATGGGATTTACTTCCAGATGTATGATGAAGGCACTTTACCTCTGTGATATTCTTCCCCAAAATGCATGACCCCAGTCTAACCATGAGAAAACAATCAAAAAGCCCAAATTGAAGGACATTGTTCAAAATATCTGGTCAATACTCACCAAAAGCTTCAAGGTCATGAAAAACAAGGAAAGACTGAGAAACTATCATAGACCTGACAAGACGAAGGAGACATGATGACAAAATGTAATGTATCCTGGATGGGATTCTGGAACCAAACAAGGATGTGAGTGGAAACGATAATGAAATCAAATAAAGTCTGGAGTTTAGTTAACAGTAATGCACTAATGCTCGTTTCTTAGTTGTGACAAATGTACCATGGTGGTAATATAAGATAAGAGGGGAAACTGAGTGAGGAGCATGTGCGATCCCTCTGTACTATCTTTGTAACTTTTCTATAAATCTGAAAGTTTCCAGAAAATCGTTTCTTTTAAAAATATTAATGCCCAGGAAACACCACAGACAAATTAAATCAGAATCTCTGGGGTAGAGCCTGGGTGTTGGTATTGTTTTAAGCCCCCAGATGATTCGCATGTACAGTCAAACTTGGGAACCACTGATTTAGATGGAACTAAATTAATGACTTTCCCATGAAACCTAACTTTCACTTGGTCTGCATGGTAGTTGGTACTGAAACAATCAGCCATTTTTGTGTTTCTCGAGAAAACATGTCTTTCAGTTTGAATTAATGAGCTCTGCAAAATGTTAGTAACAGGCACTTAAAATAAAAAGGAAAGTAGAAACAGAATAAATTCATACAGTGGTATGTAAAAATTACATTCTAGAGGATATCCTGAGGTCCATATGCATCCTATCTATTCTTTTATACCATCTTTAAACTTCAGCAGGAGAGAGCTGTGGGACCTGGCGAGAATTTTGTGACAAACAGAATTTAGGCAGTTTAATTACATGGGAACCCTCTGTACCTGGCAGGTCATGTGCAAGTGAAGGGTATGTCTCTGTGATACGTCTATAAAGTCTCTACCCCAAGGGCAAACTCTCTTTTCTAATTCCTGTTAATTTTGAAAGGAATTAAGGCTCAATTGTAGCATCTGTCCCATTTTCCATCTCTACATTGTGTGAATAAATCTTCCCAATATGGATATGCCAAAAACAAAGAATAATTCTAACTATCAGAATAAGAGAATCATTTTAACTTTTAGTTAAAAAAAGGACTTTTTACACCAAGAGAGCTGATGTTGGAAAAACTCAAGCTATTCAATTGGCTCCTTGAGCATCTCCAATGCTTCGTCTTTCCTAGTAGCTATATGGGTTTTCAGACCCAGCCTTTGACCTATGGAGAGGTATGAGGAAAGAAATTAGTAGTTGAAATTCTTCCAATGAAGTGGAAAAATTTTATGGTCCCTGGCCTGCCAGTGCCAGTCAGTTCACTTGGGTAGTCCAGTTGTTTGATTTCTGCAGGTCTGGAGGACATCATGCAAAATGACCCCATTCTACCCCACACCCTTTGGCTAATCTTTGTAGATTATACATCCACTGGCAATTTGGAGGAAAGGATGAAGTCTGTAATTGATGGGACTACAGATAGTATCAGAAAGTCTGACATTTGCATCCATGGCAACTTTTATTGGCATCACAAGCAAACACAGGAATATAGAAATATCCCAGGGAGTTGCATCATCCAAGGAGTGAAGGTCTAGGAATACAGTGTACCTTTTTCACATTTAATGTATTCTTTATCTCTTGAGAAGATGTTTCCCATAACCTTTGAGGACAATTAAAAACATAGTTATAGTTTTAGGGAGCATTACTATGGCTTCTAGGCATTCAAAGAGAGAGGGAGAGAGAGGGGAAAAGGTCAACATATTTTGTACACAGAAAACCCCTTAGTCAGTTTTCATGCCTTATTCAAGATCCAGGCTTAGGGGTTCTATTCCCTTAGCAGGTCATGCATGTGAACTCACCCCAACCCTGTTGCCAGACATTATTGATTGAGCCTGAAAGAGGACATCTGGCTCAAGGTGACTTACTAATTTCCTTTCCTGGAAATCTGTAATTTGGATCCAGAAGTTCTAGTTAGTGTCATAGGAGCTTGAAGTGTGCTGCCTTCCATGTTCACTCAGAAGCAGAAAGGCAGAGAAGAAGAGGTGGATGCTCAGAAAGAGGCCAGGGAGGGACCTGTTGGTAGATATGCACATGGAGGGGATGGGGAAGAGGAGCAAGAGTGGGAGACAGACTGGTGGACACTAAATTGGCCCCTAACAGCTTGCTTCTTGCATTTCTTGCACTTAACTTCCACAAATTACCCTTGTATGCTAGTAAAACTTATTTATTTCCTACTGTGTTTTAATCCAGTCTACATGAATTTGTTAGTCTTAGCAAATGATTCTTAAAAGAATATGCATGTATCTGGTAACTGAAGCATTCCTTCCAAGCTATGACAATGCCTGTTATATAGTATTTGATAACATTTTTGATGAATAAATTAAAGTTTCTATGCATTTAGCAACAAATGTCTATTGTCCACTTACTACATATATGTATATGAAATATGTATATATGTATGTATGTGTATATATGTATGTGTGTACATGTGTGTGCCTATGTGTGTGTATATCCCATTTTTTTAGGGAACCCCCCTCAAAGAAATTCAACTAATTAAATTTAACTATTAAATAAGTTAATTTATGTGCAGAACTTGGAACCATTTCCCACCTATGACATATAATAAGCATTCAAAACTATTATAGCTTATTATCATTATAATTATTATAATATATAATAAGCATTTAAAGCTATGGTTATTATCAATATCATTATTATTAGAAAGGTGGTTTAGTCCCTGGAGAACTTGTTAAAAGAGGGAGCTACAAACCTGAAAGAGCAAATCTACCCTTTCAAGGTCCACTAAACTGTTTATACTTAGAAAACAAATCAGCCAAGATCAACATACAAAAACACTAAACTTAGAATGAGATTTTCTTCCACTGGGGAGCCAGGTAAGTGGTGGAATATGTTGTTGAAGAAGGTTGGGCAAACCTGAGTTTAAGTGCTGCATAGATGTTGTTTGACAACATAAGAAGACATTGACCAAGACCCTGTGACCCCAAACACCTGGTACTTTTTCATAAAAAGCTATGAAGAGACTGTTGGGCATCCTCTTTGGAAGATGTATGAGAACAACGTGGGATCGAGGGTGGATGTGGCCAGAAACCTGAGAAATATGAAGAAGTGTTTGAGTCAAATGCCTTCTTGATTTTTACTAAGGCTATGAGTGGGGCCAAAGAAACAAGGATTATAAGAGTGTATCCTTTTCATTATACAGCCATTTAAATTTACTCTCTTAACCTTAAGAGTACTTAAGATAACCATGTATTATTATTTACTGTGCTTCCTAAGGAGTTTAAGAATGTCTTAGAATAAATGTGTGTAGATGTTCTGTAAACTATCAGATAGTAAATACTTTAGACTTTGTGAGCCATTGTTTCTTTCACAGCTACTCACCTTCTCATGCTATTGCAGCACAAAGCAGCCTTAGACAACACCTAAGTGAATGTGGCTGGGTTCCAATAAAACTTTAGTTACAAAAATCAGTGATGAGCTGGATTTGGCTTATGCAGTATACTTTGCCAATCCTTGTCTTAGAAAATTTCAACCACTTTTCCCCTAAAACTTTCATTCCCAGTGAGTACTTACAAAGGAAATTGCTATAAACTTCAAAATATACCTCTTCTTAGATTTGAGGCCCCAACACAGAGCCTGCACTCAGAAAATGCTTAACCAATGTTTGTTCAAGGGTATCCAATCAAGCGGCAACAAGGAATACGATCCAACCATAGCAACAGGGGATTCAGGTGGTGGTCATCATTAGACATTTTGTCTACATGTAGAAGATGTCTAGTTCAAAAGATGACAACCTAAGAACAGAGTCTAGTCCTAGAAAGTAGAAAAACAAAGGCCAAGCAGAACCTTGTGAACAACTTGGGGTGAAGAATAGGATTTCAGTCTTCAGAATGAGGGCTAGCTAGAGCAGTAGATAAAATGAGGAGGAAACATCCTGGCAGAACTCCAGATCAGTCCAGCACCAAAAGAGGAAGAGTCATAGGAATTAATGTGTCTTGGGAAAACACGGGCACTTTATGTCTACAGTACTGGATTCCTAACCTGGTTGATAACAAATGGGATTTAGAGGGGATCCAAAGGAAGTCAAACAAGGGATCCTTTAGACATGACTGAAACACTGACATCTAAACCTAGAAGAGATTCTTAGCTCCAAAACTCAGTATAGTCAATAATATATTATCACAGTTGTCAGGGCTGATTATCAGGGAAGAATAGAGTTTATAAGCTTGTCCTATGGATATAGCTAATAGTTAGGATAGAGGTTGAGAATTTGAGTTACTAAAATATAGTATAATCACTAAGATCATGGACCTTAGAGTCTGATAATCCTGGATTTGAATGTTGACTCCACCACTTATTGACTCTACCACCTTTAGCTTTGCTCTTAACATATTTATCCTAAGTTGGCTTTCTTGTGAAATGGGTATAATAATAGTATCTATGTCATAAGATTGCTGTGAAGACTTGAGAAAAATATGCAGAGTCTTTTATGTCTGGCTACATAGTAACTGATCAATAAAGGAAAGACTTTAGGAAGAAAAAAACTAGTAGGGATATGAGATTGGCATTTCTTACCTTCGTATTTGTTAAAGCACATCTAGATTTCTGAAAGCACAAGTCTAGGAGCACTAAGCCCCATTTTTACATTCTCTTTCCTCCTTTGGCAAGAGTCCACACTCTTGGACTTAACAACTTTTGCTAAAGGCAATTTCCAGGATATAGTGAGCACCTCTAGTGAATAAGAAACCAATCTATGGGTTTGAGTGAAGCTTAGAGGTTGCTCCACTACAGGGTAGACTGTCAAATTTCCAGTTTGAAGGAAAAAAAATGAGCTCCAATATTGCAAGGAGAAACTCTTTTTCCCCCTAAAACTTTCTCAAAATCAGCAATTTCTCTCTCAGATTTTTCCTAAAGCCATGAAATGAGCCAAGCATGAAATGGTTGCCTTAGAAGGCTATTTGTCAGAATAGTTCTCCTAGTCCTGTTACGGTTTTAAACTGAAACTTTGGAGAAGTCAAAAGAACACCAGCGTGTCCCAGTATTCAGTGTATCAGTGGATTCATCAAACTGCAGCTTTTATTCTTTAGGATTTTCTGGGACACCGTGACACCCTCCAACCAAGGGGTCTGACTGGATAGAAGATAGAGGAGATTGCAATATAGGGACAGCGTTCTCAGTCTCCCACACCTCCCTGAACACATCAAGCTTCAGAGACTCACTTCATAGAAAATGTTGTTATTTTGTCTACCAAGTAATTAATCAGAGAGTAAATAGCTAGTAAAGGATATTGCCTGATGCCAACTGCCTTTTGGAGAAAATTAAAACCAGAACTCAAGTGCTATGAAATCTTGTGACAAATGGCATTTTTTTTTCCATATTTTTCTAGATGTAAGGTGGTCAGGCTTCCAACTAAGCTCCATTAAACATGTCAAATATGTCTTCATTGTGATTATAAGGCACTTAAAACATCTTCTAAGCTACCTTTGTGATAATATGTAATTCATGCCAAATTTAAATATCATCTTCTTTAGTCTCTGGAATTGAGAGGAAAAAAGTTCAAATGAGAAAGAAACCAAAACTTTTAGTTTCCATGTTCACTTATCTGAGATGATTGAACACAAGACCCACATAGCCCCAAGGCATTGTGACACATAAATCATGCTTTCAATCTTGCAGGGTCAATATGGTCATAAGTCATTAACCAGTCACTCAAAAGGAAAATATCAACAGCACAAGGACATTTCACCTGAATTTTCTCTTGGACCTCCTTTATCAGAATCAATAGGAATATTGCTAAAAAAATGGTCATAGCTTGACCCCACTTAAAACTTAATTAATTAGAATATCTGGAGTTGGGACTCAGGAATCTGCTCCTTAACAAATATTCTATCTGATTCTTGAACACTATAAAATTTGAGAGCCAAAATCAGGGATTATGTTCTGACACTAAATTCAATAGTTAAAGAATGAGATTTTAAAAACAGAATTACATAAAATTTACAATTTATTTTTGTCCATAATTTTTGACACTATAATTAAAATATTGTATTAGTAATTGATATTATTGTTTTATTATTACAAATTATTGTTTTATTATTTTAAAATATCATATTACTAATTTCTTTTTTTAATCTCCTCCCTCTTGCATAGATCAGACAAAATTTTAAACAAGGTAGGATTAAGAGTTAAAGTGGGGAAGACCAGATTGGTTTAGGCAAGATAGAGGAGACTCATTTCTTTACATATCTAAGTTGTAGTAGGAGTGAATAAAATATTGTATTACTAATTTCTTAAAACCAGATACTTTTTAAAAATTCTGTATCAAATAGTTAATGTATGTATCTTTTCTTATTGGTGCCATATATATTACACTTAACTTGAAATTTCAAAAAATAATTACCTTTCTTTCACTAAAACCTGGCAAAATTTAATAAAAATATATGAAACTATGATCAAGCACTGAATCAAGGTACTCATCCTTCAGAAGAAGGACAAAGAGAGTGAGCCCTAGAATTTCCCCAGCTTTACTTCAGTAGGTACTTCTAAGAACTCAGTGCTGAGAGGATGGAATGAAGCTGAGCAAGGTAGTTTTGTTGATTGAGGAAACAGAGATTCCAGTGTGAGAATGTTGAGGCAGGAAGAATTTTCAGGCCAGGGAACTGGAAGGAGTGAGTTATGCAGAGAAAGTACTCCAAAAATCTGGGCAGGGTTCTACTTGGGTCTGTTGCTGAATACCAAGCTGTATGTGCATCAAATAAAGCTTCCGTGATGCCAAGCAAAAATGAGCCAACTGAACCAAAAACTATCAGCTATCAGGGAGGTAGTCAGCTACATAATTCCTGATCTCACACAGGGGTAAGAGGGATTCCTCTTCCAACCAGCCAGAGTGAAAACTCAGGGTACTCATTAGAGACCACAGAGGATCAGATCTTGATTGTAATGCTGAACTAGTCCTAGAAAAAAGGATATTCTAAAACCTTCCTAACAAAGATTAAACTAATCTAAAATGATCAAGTTGATTGGCAAGTAACTTACCTGCTTGCCAAAATAAACGTCAACAATTTTTAAAAGAAGACAACAAAATCCATATATGTCTATATGGATTTCTATCTATCTATCTATCCATCTATCTATCTCTCTATCTCTCTATCTATCTATCTATTTCCATACAGCATCATAATGGCCAGCATCTGATCCAAAATTAATAGGCATGTGAAGACATAAAAAAACAAAATCTGTACATGGAAACAGACATAGAAATGACAGAAAAAAAAAACGGGAATTAGTAGACAGGGACTTTAAAGTTGTATATATAAGATGAAAAAATTAACTGCATGGACTTAATAGCACACTTGTATTTGACACTGAACAGATCAGTGAACTTAAACACATAACAATAGAAACCATCTAAACTGAAACACAGGCAGAGAAAAATAAAATGAAAAGAAAAGAGAAGGAAAGATAAGACAAGAAAAGAGAAGAAAGAAAATGAAAGAAAGGAAAAAGAAGAATAGAAAAGAAAAAAGCCTTAGTGATTTGTAGAGCAATATTAAGTGGTCAATATACATGGCATTTAAGTACAGATAAAAAAGAAACAGAGGGGGCTTCCCTGGTGGTGCAGTGGTTGAGAGTCCACCTGCCGATGCAGGGGACACGGGTTTGTGCCCCGGTACGGGAAGATCCCACATGCCACGGAGCGGCTGGGCCCGTGAGCCATGGGTGCTGGGCCTGCGCGTCCGGAGCCTGTGCTCCGCAATGGGAGAGGCCACAACAGTGAGAGGCCCGCGTACTGCAAAAAAAAAAAAAAAAAAAAAAAGAAATAGAGGATCAAAACAATGTGTAAAGATATAATGGCTAAATTATTTTCAATTTGATGAAAATCCAGGAAGCTTGAGGCGCTCAAAGCAAGATAAACAGAGAGAAAACCATACCAATGAATGTGCTGGAAAACAGTGATATGGTACACAGAAATCTTCAAAGCTGCCAGGGAAAGAAGTCATGATACATAGTGGAGAATAAAGATAAGAATTATCTCTGACTTTTTGTGAAAAAGAAAAAAAAAAAAACCTAAATCTGTAGACAATGGAAAATCAATCTTTACATTGTTAAAAACAATCATTCAGAATTATAAATGCAGCAAAAATTTTCTTCAAAATTAAACTAAAAACATTGTCATACAAACAATCCCTAAGAGAATTTGGTGTCAGCAGATTTGCACTATAAGATGTATTAGAGAAAGTTCTTCAGATGGAAGCTGGATGTTCATAAAGGAATAAAGAATGTGAGAAATGTTAAAAGTGTGAAAACATATTTTTTCTCATTTTAAAAATTCTTTAGATTTGAGGCTATAGCATTAGACTTATAACAATGAATTATAAGATATATGATAAAATATATAACAGTAGCACAAAGAACAGGAGGGGGAAACGGAAGTATATTGTTGTAAGATTCACACATCATACATGAAGTGCTATAATAATATTTGGAGATAGACAATGATATATTAAAATTGCATATTGTAAATCTTAGAGCAACAACTAAAAAGCAAAACAGCGATACAACTTATAAGTTCAAGAATAGACATAAAATTAAATAATTAAAAGTACTCAATCTAAAAAAAGAAGAAAAGGAGAAAAGTGAATGAAGAACAGATGCAAAAAATATAAAACAAATACTGTAGAATCATTCTAGACAAACACATTCAGATCAAAAAGTAAATATAAACAGTTTATGTACTCCAAATAAAAGGCAGTGATTGTTAGACTGATAAAAAGGCAATATCCAAATATGTTCTGTTTACAAGAAATGCATTTAAATATAGAAGACATATTTTTTAAAGTAAAATGATGAAAAATGATATATAATACAATTTACTAATCATAGGAAAGTGGCAGTAGCTATTGAATATTAGAAAAGTAGACCTCAGGGCAAGGAATTTGACCATTCTTAAAGAGACATGTTTAATAACAATAAAAGGGTCAATTAATTAAGAAGAATAAAAATCCTAACAGAAAACCTCCAAAATTTGTGAAGCAAATACTGAACAGCTGAAAGGAGAAATAAACAAATACACAGTCAGAGTGTGGATCTTCAACACTCTTTTCTCAGTACAATAAGCAGCCAGTATATCAACAAGGGTATAGATGATTATAACAGCACTCTCCAAGCATGACCTAATGGACAATTACAGAACACTTCACCCAAAACTAGCAGAATACACATTCTTTTCAAGTGTACACAAAACTTTACTAAGGTAGACAATGAGTCATAAAACAAATCTCAATAAATTTTAAAACAATTGAATTGACACAATATTTAACCTGACCATGGTGGAAATAAATTATAAATTTTAAGAAAGATACATGAAAAATCCCCAAATATGTGAAAATCACTTTTTGAGATAATGGATATGTTCTATACATTTGTGAAACATGTTGACTTACATGTTAAAATCAGTGCTTTTATTGTATGTAAAAAACAATTTTACTAATTTGATTCAATATTAACTAAAAGTATAAAAAAAATTACTTGTTTGACTTTTTTAAGGTACAGTTGGGCCTCCACATCCACGGAATCTGTGAATACTCAGGGTTGACTTCACTAGCCATGTTATATAAAGGACTTAAACCTTCTGAGATTTTGGTGTCTGCAGGGGGTCCTGGAACCAATTCCGCAGTGGATACTGAGGGATGACTACAATACAAGCTTTTTGTTACTGGTCTTATCTTCTAAAAACAGTTATGTATATCCTTCCCTCAGCTCTACCTTCAACATCTGGCTCAAATTTAGTTTATGCTGGAGAAGATACTAGAACTCCTGCTTGGAGCAATCTTGGGAGTAGGCCACTTACCAGGGGAAGTCCTCTGAGGGGAATGATGGTGGAGTAAAGGAAAGATCACACAAATCCTCATGTGTTAAGGCTAAATCACAAACCCAAACTTTTTACTATTTCTCACTTATTATTAAGCTCTTCTTTGTGTTTTCTCTTCTTTTTTCTTTCTAGTCAACTGATATCTTCCACTGACTAATTTTCCTATTTGCTAATCTTCTGCTGTTTTAATCTGCTATTAACACCCATTTTGAGCTCTTAATTTAGATTATTTACTTTTTATGTCTAGAACTTTCATCTTAATCTCTTTTAAAATAAATTCTTCTCTGGTGAAATATTTTGTCTTGTCAAATGTTTTCTTGAACATATTAATTAGAGTTCTTTGAAGGTCCATTCCTGTTTACTCCAAAAAAATAGGTCACGTATATGTCTGTTTTTAATATATGTATAAAAGTATTTTTAAAAAAAGAATCTAGGGCTTTGCTGGTGGCGCAGTGGTTGAGAGTCCGCCTGCCGATGCAGAGGACACAGGTTCGTGCCCCGATCTGGGAAGATCCCACATGCCGCGGAGCGGCTAGGCCCGTGAGCCATGGCCGCTGAGCCTGCGCGTCTGGAGCCTGTGCTCCACAACGGGAGAGGCCACAACAGTGAGAGGCCTGCGTACCGCAAAAAAAAAAAAAAAAAAAAAAAAAAAAATCTAATCTATAGTCATAATAGATCAGTGCCTGGTTGTGTATGGCCAAGGGTAGGTGGAGAGAAATGACTATCAAGAGACATGTGTAAATATTTTGGGGAGAAGAATATGTTGTCTATCTTGATTATTGTGGTTGTTACATTTGCAGACTTTTCTTTTGTTCCTATACATTTTAGTTATTAATCTAATGCTAGATATTTTGTATAAAATACAACTAAGCTACTCATTTATTCATTCACTCATGCATGCATGCATTCATTCCAACAATATCAAATGCTTAGCACATGCCAGTTCTTTCACTGGGGATCCACCAACAAATAGGACAGGTACAGCATCTGCCTGTAGAGCTTTCAGTCCCCTGGTGGTCCTAGTTTCATAATTCTTCGGGCTTTCGAGTTTTCCCACACTCTTTTATTTACAAAGAATGCCGTGCTCCTCTATCTGTATATTCAAATTACAAACACATTTTTCAAAGTCAATTTTAAATGCCACAGCTCCCATGAATCCTTCCTGTGTTTGAAGTAACGTTAGCCTAGTCTGAGCTTCCATGTTAAATTATCTGTTCCTCTAATGGTATTTGACTAACCTACCTTGCATTATTCATGAGGTAGCACATCTGACTAGACTGCAAACTCTTTAAGTGTAAGGACCTTGTCTTACTAACTCTTCTACATACTCCAGCATTTAGAAAAGTACCTGGGTCATAGTAAATAGATATTTATTAAATGATAAATACATAAATATGTCATGATAATATGTATAAAATCATGGTCTGCATTTAATATTCTATAATTCACCAGATTCTATACTTCTAATTATTGAGCTTGAGTTGCTTATAACCCTACTACATCTAATTCTAGCTTGCTCTATGCTCACAAGCCAGATAATCAAGCTTATTAAGGACTATGTATTAAAAATGTAATTAGGCACTTAGGGAGGGCATAATGACTTTTCATACATTAAAGCATGGCTTGAGAGTTTGGGCTTTAAATCTAATTGCCTAGGAGGACTATTTTGTCAACATCCACATTTGGGGCTATATTTTGAAGACTAGACAATGGTTTCCAGAAGTCTGACCTCCGTAAAAATAGGGTATTGCATTACTAGAAAAAGCATTCCTTTTATAGAAAATAGTGATTCTAACACTGGATATGTGTCCTCTCTGACAAATGAATTCTGGTGTTCAGGACTCAGAACCAGACAGCTGTCACAGCACCACTGAGGATTACTCTAAATTGCAGCAGATGGTGCTACTTATTTGGCCATCTAATGCTATTCTCAAGTATCAGTTGGCCAACTGCTGTGGTGGAGGTATGAAAATAGGAGATGTATTTAGAGCCAGAGGATACAAGCACAAATGTTTTGGGATACAGAGTTTAAACTGATATGCAAAAATTGTATCCAGCAAATTGCCAAGCCAGATCCATTAGAGGGTGTGGTTGAAAGCCCCTTCCCTCAGATGAAAGCAGTCTTGGAAAATACAACTTCTTTGGCCAGCTGTACGATAATCTCTTCCATGCCCTTTTCCCCTGAGATACACACATGCTCACGGGCAAACTCACACATGCACACGCACACAGCACACATTTTCCTACACATATAGTTGCTAGTTGCTAACCGGTCTGCAATTTGAATTTAACACTACTTAGGAGCCATCTGGGTCACCTGTGGCTGGTCTGTAGCAAAATGCACAGCATGTGTTGGTGGCTTACATCAGAAGCAGGAGCCTTTCTGGACTCTGTCTTTAAGGTAGCAGCTGCAGTACTATGTAGCTTTTATCAATGTACAGAAATCTGGCTTTCTGTGTCACGAAGATATCGAATATTCTGGCCATGTCTTTGGCCATCTCCATAGCTGTTAAGGCTCACTCCTTATCAGAATTAAATCTGGTTAATAAACACTCTGCTTATCACTCCCCAGAGTACAGTTTTTTTTGCCGTACGCGGGCCTCTCACTGTTGTGGCCTCTCCCATTGCGGAGCACAGGCTCAGGATGCGCAGGCTCAGCGGCCATGGCTCACAGGCCCAGCCGCTCCACGGCATGTGGGATCTTCCTGGACTGGGGCACGAACCCGCGTCCCCTGAATCGGCAGGCGGACTCTCAACCACTGTGCCACCAGGGAAGCCCCCAGAGTACAATTTTTAAGTACTTTCTTAACTCTAATTTATATCATTAACTGTTTACATATAACGTTTAAAGATAGCTTACAATAGATATTAAATAGAATACTGGTGCATTGTAAACTCTTTTTGTAAAGTCAGTAAATTCCTATTATGTGTATAGTGAGCTTCTTACTTGAGAAAAATGGACTAATTAAATTATCCAACAGAACAGCCGTTTAAAGTGGTGCACTATATTACCTAAAAGACGGTAACTTAAAAAGTGAAAAATGCACAGAAAACTTGGAGATTATTTCCAGATCTCTGTATTGGAGGCCCAGCATATATGTGGCTAATGAATTAGAAATACCAAAATGCAAATTGAAATGACATCTATAAATAAACCTAAATAAATAAATGGATCAGCTTTGAATGATTTATCAATAAAAGCAAGCGAGACTTTCATGGAGAAAAAGCCTTTAAAGCACAGAAGGAGTGCTTACCATGAGGAAGAAGAAGACCTCAAAATTCATCAAGATCAAAGGCAAACTAAAATTTAAAACAGCAAGAGATACATATACATGTACATATGTACATACGAAGACTCATGATAAAATTGACAATTATCCCAGAATGAACTCACGGAATGAAATGGGTAAAGCGTTTTTAAATGAAACCAAGGGAGGATATCAGCTCCAGAAGAGATGTGGGAGGACCCTCAGGATCAGAGCATTCAAAGTGCCTTGGGGACCAGTGAGCTGGAAGTAGATAGGCATGTGAATGTTGTTCTCCTCATGGGAGAAAATATTATCAAGGATCTCTCTACCAAATTATCTTTCCAGCAAGTTCGAAATCCTTGAAATGCCTGTACAAAAATTTAGGGACCATTGTGCCTTCTGTACTATTAGGACAATAAGAGCCAGCAGAAATAGCAGCACTCTTAGTTGTCAGCATTTATCAACACAGTCTCTTGTCTGACAGCCACTGTCATAACTGATTCTCTTTCATCCCAGGTTAACTCTTGGCCCTGACTTGAGATTTATGGTTCAAATTGTTTAAATCCTATTCATTTCTTTTCATGGAAAAATCTATTGCTGACTTGCTGCCTAGCTTATTCGATCCCCACCTCATCTCCCATGTTTTGCTACCATCCACCTATCCAATACTTACACAGTGAATTAGACCTGTTACCCAATATGTAAACTGTCATTTACATTTCTGGTTTCCATTTATATTTCAAACTGCTTAACTATGACTCTGCTAAAGTCCATTCCACACTATCTGGAAAAACTGCTGTAGATACAGGGCCAACAATAGTAAAATCACAGTATACTCAGATAAAATTAACAAACTAGACTTACAGAATCTGTGTTGTAATGGTAAATAATTATGGAGTCCTAAGGGAGAAACTCTGTTTTCAACACTTTACATACTTTAACTCATTTAATCCTATAACGACTCTTTGACCTAAGTAACAACAACCTCATTTAACTAAAGAAGAAACTGAGGAACAAAGAAGTTAAATGATATACCTACTAATATACTTACTGCTGCTAGAAAATAGCAGACCTAGGATTTGAACCCAGGCAGTTTGGTGTCAGAGCTCACCTTTTAAACCATTATTCTGTGTGATATCTTCTTGAGAATTTAAAAACTTTAAGAAAAAAAATCATGGTTGCTATTAGGAATGTGTAAATTATCATTACAAATTATAATTTTCAAGAACATCTATGGATTACTAATATAACAAACCATCTATGTGTTCATTAGGAAATTAGATTCTACAATGAGTAACAGATTGATGAGTCTGTAGTCACTCATATCTAGATTGAATAGAATGAGAGAATCTCTAACAACAGGTAGAATCCCAGAAAGCTTCCAAAGTTTTGAGTAAATTGAAGTGGCAGCCTGTTTTTCAGGTGTAGCTTTAGTTCCATTACATCCAAAGTTTCAAAGCAAGGCAGATATCCACAGAAATTATATGACCATTGGATAGTTTAGTTATATAATTGGGATTCCTGTTCATAACAAAGGAATGGACAGTGTTATTGTGCTACATATAGTGAAAAACCATATCTGACTGATGAGGGAAGTACTAATGAAACACTGCATTGAACTAAGCAAGAGAACAAGGTTATATGGTGGGTTTTAGTAACCTTAAATTAATTAATAACTAATTATTATTGTAGCTCATTGTATAAATACCTTGCAGCAATTCTAATTTCTAGGGTTGAGGGACAGTCTTAGAGAAAGGGCAGGTTGATAAATGCAGTTGGACATAAACAAGTAAATATTTTGCTTGATGGTTCGTATGGTTTGAGTGCTTGTGTCCCCCTAAAATTCATATATTGAAAACTTAATGCCTTATGAGATGGCATTAGGAGATAGGATCTTTGGGAGGTGATTACGTCCTAAATTAGTTCCTTTATTAAAAGAGGACCAAGACAGCTCCTTTGCCTCTTCCACCATGTGAGGATACAACTGAGAAGTCAGTAGTCTGCAACTTAGAAAAGGGCCCCTAACTTTGGACATCCAACCTCCAGAAGTTTGATAGACAAATTTCTGCTGTTTATAAGGCACCCTGTCTACGATATTTTGTTACAGTAGCCCAAATGGACTAAGACAGTGGGCAGTCAATTTTTACTTATGTTTTTCATATAGCAAGGTGCTTTGTAAGTCTGCCTTCATGTCTTGGAGTTATTCTGGGTAGTCACCTCATAAAGGGAGTGCATTGCTAGGATTGATACTAGAACTATTGTTGAATCGGGGACATAGTTGGAGGGAGTGAGGTTGCTCCCAGTTGATAGTAGACGGCATTGTGAGGAAAATATTCGTATTTTCATGTTTTTGCCTGCTCAGGGATGTGTGAACCAAGATTGCCAGCAACATGTGTTAAAGAACTGAATAGCAATCTTATAGAAAAATAGATAAAATCCACTAGAAAAATATAGAGATTTATTTTCCTGAACGCTTGCATTTACAATTCATAGAGTGATAATATCTGGAGCCATTTGTTTACATTTTAAAGTGTTGTTGTTATAAATATCTGGGGATCTTCCCCATCTCCTCCAAGGAAGAATTTGTTTCCATTAGAGAGCAAAATTTTCTCTCCTTGTCTCTGGGAGAGAAGTTCTTATAGAAGCTCTGAAATCTATAGTTTTGGAATTCCTCATCTATAGTGTAAAATCCCCTTCTGCACATGCAGGTAACATATTCCCCAAGTGGAGGAAAGAGTACTAATGCTGAGATTGCTTTGTGAGTAAAATAATTTGCTTTTCTTTGATGCAGAAACCTCCAGCATTAAAAATGAAGATATTAAAAACTTACCAGTTATATTATAAACTATAGAATTCGAAGATCTGACTAGCTAGTGTGTTTGCTCTACATGAATGCCTCCTAGAACAAATACTTCCCAGATTGTTTATGCAAGATGTTAATAAGTGTTGCATAAGTAAAAGGGTCACATAATTAAATAAGTTTGAGAAATGGGGCATACCACATCTGTCTCTGGGATATGTACAAACTGGGTTCTGCAAATTTCTATAGTAAAGAAACATGTTCAATTTTGATTTAGGATTTACAAATTAGAAATACCATTGTAGAATGATTTCATAGCATCTTTTTAGTCCTCTTAGATGTGCCAAAAGAGCACCCAGAAATTACTGCCATATTCATAGATATATTTTCTGCCTAAATGTCCGGGAAGAGTTACTAGTTAGTGTTATCTTTTGTCCCATTGTCCTCAAAGTCTTAGAAGTCATTCTATTGACCCTCTAGAAAGCAACTACTATTCACAAAAAGCAGTGTTTTTCAACGTTGACAGAACATGAGAATCACCCAGGCAAGTTAAAAAAATACAAGTGCCCCAAACCACACCAATTAAGAGAGCCTCTGAGGATGTCTGGGAATCTGTAAGATTTAAAAGCTTCCCAGGTGACTCTAATGTGCAGCCAGGTTTAAGAACCACTGACAAAGAGAAGTAGTTCTCCAATTTTAATGAATGCAGGCATCACCCACATATGAATGCAGATGTCTGCAAGGCTTATTATTCAGCAGGCCTGGGGTGGGCTAGAAATTTTTTTTAAAACAAATACTCCAGATGATTCTGATGCAGTTTGAGATGGCCTCGATGGCCACACTTTGAGACACATTGCTATGAGCTGAATCTACCATTCTACCTGCTTCATGACAGTTATTCAAGAATCCCATCTTCTAGAAAACAGTAATATTCCAAATCTATCCATGGTACTCTCTAATCCACCTCTATTTTCAGACACAAGGGGTTTTAAATTATTTTAAAATTCTGAGAGCAAAATCCTGACCCATTTTACATGTCTCTGGCAAAACTCTAGATGGAGGTGAGCAAACTACCCTCCAGCAGCTGAAAACAGCAGGAAGGAAAGCCCAGCCACTATTGGAGTTTTTTCCCTTGACAGTTCATAAATCTGGAGTCTCAGGGCACTTACTCCACCTGTAAAATATCTTCTTTACATGTCAGTCGCAAATGAGGGAAAGTCAGATATACACAAATATGAATTTCTATCAGAAAACATGGCTAAACTTCCACTCTTAGTAATGACTGAGTAGCTCCTATCAGACCAAGCTCCTATAAATAACAACTATACACTCTGGACAGAATAATATAAAACAACTATCCAAGGCACCAGAGAGAAAATGACATTTGCCAGATACCAGAGGGCAGACAATAGGTAGAAAAAAGAAAGCGTATGAGGTAACTTTCCCATTTTAATGGCTTTTAGCCTAAGAGTAGGATACAGTTGGCATGCAAAGTGGCTAAAGCCAATAAGGATATACCAGATTATTGAGGAACCAGAATACAGAATATGGGGCATCCATAGTAACTGGACAGTGAAGCGGAGAATCTTAGGAAGAAGAGAGGGATGGAAGAGGCCCCAATTCTGTAAATAACTCTGCTCAAATCTCTGGCTCACCCCTGAACTACACATTCAAAAGGGCAGCTTCTAAGGAGCACATTTAAGGCTAAAAACAAAAACAAACAAACAAAAACTAAACTATGAATTCAGAGCTTGAGTTTGAGTTCTCTTTATAGGAATATAACAGAATCCAAAGTCTGTACCACACATGAGTCATAATATCCAGTATATATTCCAAAACTACATGATATATTAAAAGTAGGAATATATGACCAATTTTCAAGGGGAGAACAATCAACAGAGCCCAAACTCAAGATAATGCAGATGTTGTTATTACCAATCAAGGGTTTTTAAGCAGCTATTTTGAATATGCTCAACAAAGTAAGGAAAAATATGCTTATATTCTGTGAAAAAGGAGGAAATCTCAGCAGAGAAATAGACATATAAAAAAGAATCACCTCCCTACCTGTGACTTGCGTGAGTGGCACCTCCAGTGGAATCCAGCGGGACATAATTCATTTTCCATTTGGATAGGAATCTTCAAAGCAAAAACTGCAATGGACAGAGTTATAGAGCTGTGTGGCTGACAGGGTCTTGGTGCTCTGGCCAGGTGTCAGGCATGAGCCGCTGAGGTGGGAGAGCCAAGTTCAGGACATTGGTCCACCAGAGACCTGCTGGCCTCCTGTAATATAAATCACTGAAAGCTCTCCCCTAGATCTCCATTTCAATGCTAAGACCCAGCCCCACTCAACGACCAGCAAGCTCCAGGGCTGGACACCGCATGCCAAACAAATAGCAAGACAGGAATACAGCCCCACCCATTAGCAGAGAGACTGCCTAAAATCATAATAAGATCACAAACACCCCAAAACACACCACCAGACACAGTAATGGCAACCAGAAAGACAAGATCCAGCCTCATCCACCAGAACACAGGCACCAGTCCCCTCCACCAGGGAGCCTACAAACCCACTGACCCAACCTTAGCCACAGGGGGCAGACACCAAAAACAACGGGAAATACAAACCTGAAGCCTGTGGGAAGGAGACCCCAGACACAGTAAGTTAAGCAAAATGAAAAGACAGAGAAACACACAGCAGATGAAGGAGCAAGGTAAAAACCCATCAGACCATACAAATGAAGAGAAAATAGGCAGTCTACCTGAAAAAGAATTCAGAGTAAAGATGATCCAAAATCTTGGAAACAGAATGGAGAAAATACAAGAAATGTTTAACAGGGACCTAGAAGAACTAAAGAGCAAACAAACAATGATGAACAACACAATAAATGAAATTAAAAATTCTCTAGAAGGAATCAATAGCAGAATAACTGAGGCAGAAGAATGGATAAGTGACCTGGAAGATAAAATAGTGAAAATACTACTGCAGAGCAGAATAAAGAAAAAAAGAATGAAAAGAATTGAGGACAGTGTAACAGACCTCGGGGACAACATTAAATGCACCAACATTGGAATTACAGGGATCCCAGAAGAAGAAGAGAAAAAAAAAGGGACTGAGAAAATATTTGAAGAGATTATAGTTGAAAACCTCCCTAATGTGGGGAAGGAAAGAGTCAGTCAAGTCCAAGGAGCACAGAGAGTCCCATACAGGATAAATCTAAGGAGAAACACGCCAAGACACATAATAATCAAACTCTCAAAAATTAAATACAAAGAAAAATTTATTAAAAGCAGCAAGGGAAAAACAACAAATAATATACAAGGGAATTCGCATAAGGTTAAGACCTGATCTTTCAGAAGAAACTATGCAAGCCAGAAGAGAGTGGCAGGACATATTTAAAGTGATGAAAGGGAAAAACCTACAACCAAGGTTACTCTACCCACCAAGGATCTCATTCAGATTCACTGGAGATATTAAAAACTTTACAGACAGGCAAAACCTAAGAGAATTCAGCACCACCAAACCAGCTTTACAGCAAATGCTAAAGGAACTTCTCTAGGCAGGAAACACAAGAGAAGGAAAAGACCTACACTAACAAACCCAAAACAATTAACAAAATGGTAATAGGAACATACATACCGATAACTACCTTAAACGTAAATTGATTAAACGCTCCAACCAAAAGACATAGACTGGCTGAAAGGATACAAAAACAAGACCTGTATATATGCTGTCTACAAGAGACCCATCTCAGACCTAGGGACACATACAGATTGAAAATGAGGGGATGGAAAAAGATATTCCATGCAAATGGAAATCAAAAGAAAGCTGGAGTAGCAATTCTCGTTATCAGACAAAATAGACTAAAACAAAGACTATTACAAGACACAAAGAAGGACACTACATAAGGTTCAAGGGATCAATCCAAGAAGAAGATAGAACAATTGTAAATATTTATGCACCCAACATAGGAGCACCTCAATAAATAAGGCAAATGCTAACAGCCATAAAAGGGGAAAGTGACAATAACACATTCACAGTAGGGGACTTTAACACCCCACTTTCACCAATGGACAGATCATCCAAAATGAAAATAAATAAGTAAACACAAGCTTTAAATGATACATTAAACAACATGGACTTAATTGATATTTATAGGATATTCCATCCAAAAACAACAGAATACACTTTCTTCTCAAGTGCTAATGGAACACTCTCCAGGATAGATCATATCTGGGGTCACAAAGCAAGCCTTGGTAAATTTAAGAAAATTGAAATTGTATCAAGTATCTTTTCTGACTACAATGCTATGAGACTAGATATCACTTACAGGAAAAAAATCTGTAAAAATTACAAACAGATGGAGGCTAAACAATACACTACTCAATAACCAAGAGATCACTGAAGAAATCAAAGAGGAAATCAAAAAATACCTAGAAACAAATGACAATGCAAACATGACAACCCAAAACCTAAGGTATGCAGCAAAAGCAGTTCTAAGAGGGAAGTTTACAGCAATACAGTCCTACCTCAAAAACAAGAAAGATCTCAAATAAACAACCTAACTTTACACCTAAAGCAATTAGAGAAAGAAGAACAAAAAAACCCAAAGTTAGCAGAAGGAAAGAAATCATAAAGATCAGATCAGAAATAAATGAAAAAGAAATGAAGGAAATGATAGCAAAGATCAATAAAACTAAAAGCTGGTTCTTTGAGAAGATAAACAAAATTGATAAACCATTAGCCAGACTCATCAAGAAAGAAAGGGAGAAGACTCTAATCAATAGAATTAAAGATAAAAAAGGAGAAGTAACAACTGACACTGTAGAAATATGAAGGCTCATGAGAGATTACTACAAGCAACTATATGCCAATAAAATGCACAACCTGGAAGAACAGGACAAATTCTTAGAAAAGCACAACCTTCTGAGACTGAACCAGGAAGAAATAGAAAATATAAACAAACAATCACAAGCACTGAAATTGAGACTGTGATTAAAAATCTTCCAACAAACAAAAGCTCAGGACCAGATGGCATCACAGGTGAATTCTATCAAACATTTAGAGAAGAGCTAACACGTATCTTTCTCGAACTCTTCCAAAATGTAGCAGAGGGAAGAACACTCCCAAACTCATTCTATAAGGCCACCATCACCCCAATACCAAAACCCAACAAAGATGTCACAAAAAAGAAAACTACAGGCCAATATCACTGATGAACATAGATGCAAAAATCCTCAATACTACTAGCAAACAGAATCCAACAGCACATTAAAAGGATCATACATCATGATCAAGTGGGGTTTATCCCAGGAATGCAAGAATTCTTCAATATACACAAATCAATCAATGTGATAAACCATATTAACAACTTGAAGGAGAAAAACCACATGATCATCTCAATAGATGCAGAAAAAGCTTTCGACAAAATTCAACACCCATTACGATAAAAAGCCTCCAGAAAGTAAGCATAGAGGGAACTTACCTCAACATAATAAAGGCCATATATGACAAACCCACAGCTAACATCATCCTCAATGGTGAAAAACTGAAACCATTTCCTCTAAGATCAGGAGCAAGACAAACTTGTCCACTCTCACCACTATTACTCAACATAGTTTTGGAAGTTTTAGCCACAGCAATCAGAGAAGAAAAAGAAATAAAAGGAATCCAAATCAGAAAAGAAGAAGTAAAGCTGTCACTGTTTGCAGATGACATGATGCTATACATACAGTACCCTAAAGATACCACCAAGAAACCACTAGAACTAATCAATGAATTTGGTAAAGTAGCAGGATACAAAATTAAGGCACAGAAAACTCTTGCATTTCTATACACTAATGTTGAAATATTGGAAAGAGAAATTAAGGAAACACTCCCATTTACCATTGCAACAAAATGAATAAAATACCTAGAAATAAACATATGTAAAGAGACAAAAGACCTGTATGCAGAAAACCATAAGACACTGATGAAAGAAATTAAAGATGATACAAACAGATGGATAGATATAACATGTTCTTAGATTGGAAGTATCAACATGTGAAAATGACTCTACTACCCAAAGCAATCTACAGATTCAGTGAAATCCCTATCAAACTACCAATGGCACTGTTCACAGAACTAGAACAAAAAATTTCACAATTTGTATGGAAACACAAAAGACCCGAATAGCCAAAGCAATCTTGAGAAAGAAAAACGGAGCTGGAGGAATCAGGCTCCCTGACTCCAGATTATACTACAAAGCTACAGTAACCAAGAAGTACAGTACTGGCACAAAAACAGAAATATAGATCAATGGAACAGGATAGAAAGCCCAAAGATAAACCCACGCACATATGGTCACCTTATCTTTGATAAAGGAGGCAAGAATATACAATGGAGAAAAGACAGCCTCTTAAATAAATGGTGCTGGGAAAACTGGACAGCTACATGTAAAAGAATGAAATCAGAACACTCCCTAACACCATACACAAAAATAAACTCAAAATGGATTAAAGGCCTAAATGTAAGGCCAGACACTATCAAACTCTTAGAGAAAAACATAGGCAGAACACTCTATGACATAAATCACAGCAAGATTCTTTTTGACCCAACTCCTAGAGAAATGGAAATAAAAACAAAAATAAACAAATGGGACCTAATGAAACTTCAAAGCTTTTGCACAGCAAAGGAAACTATAGACAAGATGAAAAGACAACCCACAGAATGGGAGAAAATATTTGCAAATGAAGCAACTGACAAAGGATTAATCTCCAAAATATACAAGCAGCTCATGCAGGTCAATATCAAAAAAAAAACAAACAACCCAATCCAAAAATGGGCAGAAGACCTAAATAGACATTTCTCCAAAGAAGATATACAGATTGCCAGCAAACATATGAAAGGATGCTCAACATCACTAATCATTAGAGAAATAAAAGAAAATACACATCAAAACTACAATGAGCTGTTACCTCACACGAGTCAGAATGGCCATCATCAAGAAGTCTACAAACTATAAATGCTGGAGAGGGTGTGGAGAAAAGGGAACACTCTTGCACTCTTGGTGGAAGTGTAAATTGACACAGCCACTATGGACAACAGTATGGAAGTTCCTTAAAAAACTAAAAAGAGAACTACCATACGGCCCAGCAATCCCATTACTGGGCATATACCCTGAGAAAACCATAATCCAAAAAGAGTCATGTACCACAGAGTTCATTGCAGCTCTATTTACAATAGCCAGGACATGGAAGCAACCTAAGTGTCCATCAACAGATGACTGGATAAAGAAGATGTGGCACATATATACAATGGAATATTACTCAGCCATAAAAAGAAATGAAATTGACTTATTTGTAGTGAGGTGGATGGATCTACAGCCCATATACAGAGGAAAGTAAGTCTGAAAGAGAAAAACAAATACTGTATGCTAACACATATATATGGAATCTAAGAAAAAAAATGGTTCTGAAGAATCTACAGGCAGGACAGCAATAAAGACGCAGACGTAGAGAATCAACTTGAGGACACGGGGAGGGGGAAGGGTAACCTGGGACGAAGTGAGAAAGTGGCATGGACATACATACAGTACCAAATGTAAAACAGATAGCTAGTGGGAAACAGCCACATAATACTGGGAGATCAACTCGGTGCTTTGTGTCCACCTAGAGGGGTAGATAGGGAGGGTGGGAAGGAGACACAAGAGGGAGGGTATATGGGGATATATGTATACATATAGTTGATTCACTTTGTTATAAAGCAGAAACTAACACACAATTGTAAAGCAATTATATTCCAATAAAGATGTTATAAAAAAGAACCAAAAGGAATTTCTGAAATAAAAACAGAAACACAGTATCTAATATAATACATTCAATGAATGTGCTTAATAGCAGAATAAAAATTTCTAAAGAAAGAGTTATTGAATTCAAATATACGCTAATAGAAATGATCTGATATGAAGAAGTGCAAGAGGAAAAAAACGTTAATAAGTTAATAGTTTCTCAGGAGTCTATGGGAGAATACCAAAGTGTATGAAATACATATTATTGGAGTCCTAGAGGGACTTTCAGGTAAAATATTGGAAGATATAAGAGCCAAAGATCTCCCAAATTTGGTGAAAGACATATTTATAAAGATTTAAGCAGAGTAAGTACCAACAAATGCCTCCAAGTACATCAGTCATACTGCTAATGACCAAAGATAAAGAAAAAGCAAACCTTGAAAGCAGCCAGAGAGAAATGACACATTGAATACAGAAAAACAAAAGTTCAATCAAATACTAGCTTCTTATCAGAAAATAACTGAGACCCAAAGAGAGCTGACATGTGCAGAAGATGGTCCAGAAACAGACATGGGAGTGAGAATAAAAGAAAACACAATAATTTAACAGTCATAGAGGTGATCATGGAGAAAATATTGGACATTCAAGATTGTATGCTGCAATCAAACATTACAGACAAAGATGAGATATGAGAGAAAATTTCACCACGAGTCATAAAATAAAATAGAGAATGATGCATATTATTGTGGCACATATTATCATAGGGTAATATGCATATATTATGATACAGTCATATCTGCATTTGAACTTGCACAAACTATGTTTCTCCCATATGTAGTACCGATAAAAAAGCCCATGTTTCTGCACCTACTCTGCTTCCCAAACTATACAAGCACTTTCATCTATCTAATAGGAGTAGTTCTCTAATCCTAGTTCTGCTCCATTTTTATTTACACTCAGGATATTCATCAGAGCTTTACCTATACAACATTTTTAGGCATAATATTAATGGCAGAAGTACAGGCATGATTCTGGGAGATTTACAATGACTATGGGAGATTTACAAAGTGAAACAACCTACCACTAAAAAAGCATGTGTGTCAAGGTTTTTTCATGATACATGAAAATGTTTATGACATAAAGTTGAATTTTCAAAAAAATTCCCGTTAACATTGTCTGAATTATGTTTAAAAAAAAAACGGGAAAGAAAATGCCAAAATGTCCATACTGCTTGTCTCTGGGTTGTGGATTTATTGATTGGCTTTGTTTAGTTCTGATTCTTTCTACTTTATGGGTAATTTGCAGATATTTCACAAGAACCATGTATTATTTTATAATTTAAAAAAAAAGAAGAAAGGTATAAAAAAAAACTTGATTCCTAGAAAAACCAACAGTGTGTCCATCTGTGAGCTGCAACTGAAGTAATGGGGTGTGAGCTGGAAGTTGGAGTCAGATGCAACAGTGGGTCAGCAACTAGACAGGGAATCAAAAATGCAGGCATATACTGCTAGTAATGTAAGAGTCAGGACACTCATGATTTAGGGAAAGCAGAAAACTGTCAGTCATGGACCAAAAATATATAAGCAAAGGAAAATCAGATGGATAAAACAGGATAGGTGGTCATATATTCAAGGGGAAAGCCAGAAACAAGAAAAGTATAAAAATCACAAGGAGGCAGCAAGGAGAGGCAAGGAGATGTTGAGGGTGAGTTTCCTCAACAAAGACTTCATATGTGCTTTGGGTTAGAATAGAAACCAGTCTGAGGATGTGGCCAGTTCAGAGTCCATATAGAAAAGCAGGTAGGTTAGCAAACCCAACAAGAAAGGATAAACAGGCGGTGTGTATTTCAGTAATCTCTTGCGTAGCCTACACCAGAGAAGAAAGGGGGGAGGGGAGAGAAAGAAAAAGAGAGAGAATGAGCTTAAGGGTCCCTGAAAATTGTTGGATAAAGGAGCAAACCAGTGCAGAAATCAGGGCACTGGGACTCTACAGATCTGTAACGTAGTTTATTCACAAGCTTATGATCTAAAATGTTATTATAAATGAAAGAAGGATATGTTAAACCTTAGATTATATGTATTTAATATCTGTAGTAAATATAATGCTTATTATCTATAAAACATTCCTTTTATTTTTCAGCAGAACAATCTATATTCTATTTCCATTATGGGAGTGTATAGACATTTACTATATTTTTCAGACTGCAGTTCTCTAAAATACTTCCAATTATTTCCTTGCTAACATTCTATTTTAGAAGTGCCAAGTATTAGAATTTGCTGACTACAAATTCTTGATCTATCACAAACGCCTGCTACAAATTCATCCTTTGGAAGGCTCACAATCACACAACTGAAAATTTACAATCTATTATTCACCTACAACTAATGCAAAGTGAATAAAGTATCTATAGATATTTTCCCATGTCTTCACAGCTTTTCACAAATACAGAGAGACACCCTGGCCCCAGTATTGCACCTGTAAAATACCTACTTCCCTCCTGCCAATGTTAATAACAGAATAAAATCCCTATGACAATTTCTTTCAATTTGGAGTTTATCTCAATCAAACATATTATTAGTTCTATTCAGTTCATTTAAAATTAACCACATCTTCTGCTCAAATGCTGCTGGAATTGACCTAGCATGTCTGCAGAGATAATAAGATTAAGGTGAATGTAGTAATAAATAGTACAACATGGCCTAATTATATACCATACCACCATTCACCTTAATTTGAGAAAAAGCAGAAACTGGATGGAATTCAAAAGGCAGCAGATTGAAAATGGATAAAAAGACTTTTTATGTGGTGCATAATCAGCTTTCAGAATTCACTGCTGCAGGATATTTCTCAGGCTAAAATTTAGTAAATTTTCAAGATAAGAATAAGAATGGCATCTGTGGGTACACTAGCTGGATGTGAATTTATGGAAGCTATCAGTCCTCATGCTGGTTGCCATAAAATCATCACCAGCTGGTGCTGGGATGGAAACCCTCCCTGTGGTGTCCCACTGCACAATTGGCCAGATGCATGATGTGCTGTAGTTGTTGTACAGAGACAAAAGAACCCAGAGAGCCTTAGGCATTAGCCTTTGCCAAAGGAAGGATTGTGCACGTGATGGAAACTTTCAAGCCAACCATGATCTGTGCTCGTGAGTCTCACAATACCCTCCCCTATCTGTTTTTTGATCAAATGGCATTTCCCCCATCATGGTAAAGCACAGTGATTCCTCTTTTCTGCTGAGTTTATTCAGTGTTATCACGGAATTAGTGTATATTTTATTTGTTAGAAATGCAAGAATTTCTGCTGTGAATATCCAGACCACCTTTCATTTAAAAGTGGCCAGTCCCAAAATGTCACCCTTTTAAAGTGGTAACAATGGCAATGGTGGTGATTGGGGGCTTTTGTTAATGGACAGCATGGCAGGTCTATTTTTTGGCATTCTCCCTGACATCCTGAGCCCTTTAATTCTGTCTGACAGATTCAGGCCATGCTCCAGATCTCACAAAAGAGGTGAGAGAGAGTATTGATCTGCCTGTTATTGTTGGTGATTTACTGTTCCATTCCTTTAGCAAATTTAAACACACATGTACACATATAAACCCTCACCACCGGGTCACAGCTGCTAGATGGCAGAGTAATGAGTGATTATTTTTTTATCTCTCCTAAGCTCTCTAAGTAACTTCTCTTGTGGATTCATGACAGTCCTGCAGATTTAAACCAAATACATACTATCTTCTCACTCTAAGGTCAAAGGGTTCCTAAACATGGTAATAAATATCTGCTTAAAATAGAAACACATACATATTGAAAGCTTGCAAAATGCTTTTTTGAGCATTCTATAGTCTAAAACAAATTTGAGGTGTGTAATTTTGGAGTAGTCTAGCATAGTGTTATCAAAAGGGTAAATAATGTACAAGATATAGATCTATTATCATGAAACTGTTTCCTCCCCAGAGCCCAGATGGTCATCATGGAGATTGCTCCTTTTAAACGGAACTGCATTGGGACATACTACTGACTCTAAGCATGTTGCCATTGTACAAAATGCTTTTTAACTTATTTCTCTTTCCCCAAATTCTTTTTTTATTGTTTTATGTATTTACAGTATTTTTACCCTCGAAACATGGTATAAGCAAATTATGTTATTGTACTAGTGTGCTCATGCTGCCATAACAAAATAGCACAGACTGGGTAGCTTAAGCAACAGAAGTTATTTTCTCACAGTTCTAGAGGCTGGCAGTCTAAGATCAAGGTTCCAGCAGGGTTGGCTTCTAGTGAGGCCTCTCTTCATGCTTTGCAGATGGTCACCTTCTTACTGTGTTCTCACATGGCCTTTCCTCTGTGTGTGCACAGAGAGTGAACTCTGGTGTCTCTTCTTCTTCTACTCAGATCAGGACTCCACTCTTATAACATCATTTAATATTAATTACCTCCTTAAAGGTCCTACTACCAAATATAGTTACACTGGGGGGGGGGGTAGGACTATAAAATGAATTTTAGGGGACCACAGTTCATAGTTCATAGTAGCCATCTTATTTATTTGACTTAATCTCCCCAAATGTATTTTGCCTGTATAAAAAATATCAAATTTCCTCTTGACATAGATGTCACTCACTATTTAGATAAGTGTCAGTTCTTAGTAAGTTAAAAAATACATTATAGGCTCTTAAGGCAATTTCAAAATAAGTTCTAGACATGTGTTGAAAAATGTAGCATTTGCCAGATTAAATAAATAGCTTCCTAAGATGACTATATTCTTATCTAGAGAGAATAAGTTATAAGAATTAATCATTTTTATTTGTTCATTTAAAAAAAGTCATACCCTACCAATGCTTCATTATTCCATAGAAAAAATGTTGATACCCCTCTGCTAATAACAACAATAAACTCTGGACAAAATACTAAAAACAATATCTTGAGGGCTCTGGAGAAGAAATAAGGCAGGCAGATTCTGAAAAGAAGTTGTCACTAGAAAAATGGAAGTAATACTGTGTATGTTTTCTGTCCCTATGGATTTGGCTCAATGAGGAGTGGCTAAAATTCTAATATTCTGATAGAAAGTCCACTGTCTTTATGTCCTGAGAAATCAGGGAATAAAGCCAGAAACCAGAGATGATGGAGAATGGGAGGGAACCATGGAAAAGAGAGAGCTGGACAAGGGAATCTTCAAATTGTGTGAATAAACTCTGCCCAAATCTCTGGAAGATCCTGAACTGTGTATGCATGGGGAAAGCTACCAGCAGACCAGCCAAATATAAAAGAATTAAAATTAGATTTGAGATGTCACTCACCATGGTTGAACCAGAGTTTGCAGTTTGAATCTGAACAACTTAATTACCTGCAACAACAAAAACACCAATATACTTTAAGGGATATAGCAGAATCTAGAGCCTACATTTACAATGTTTAAGATGCAATCAAAATTATGTTACGTACAGATAACCAAGAAAATATGAGCCATTTTCATGGGTAAAAACAATCAACAGGGCCCAATCCTAAGATGATTCAAAGTTGGAATTATCAGACAATGACTTTAAAGCAGGTGATATAAATATATATTCAACGAGGTAAAAGAAAATACTCTTGTAATAAATGCAAAGATAGGAAATATTAGCAGAGAAATAGAATACACACAAAAAAACTAAATAACAATCTTAAAAGCAAAAATTAAGTTAGAAATTCAAATGTCACTAATTGAACTTAATAATAGAATGAAGATTACAGAGAAAAAAATTCAGTGAACTTGAAGATAAGGCAATAGAAGTTATTTCATCTAAAGAGAGAAAATACGTTAAAAATAAAAATAAACAGACACGTGAAGACCTGTAGTAGACCAAAATATCTAATATATGTGAAGTTTTAGTCCCAAAAGAAAAGGAGACTGAAGTGGACAGAAAAAAGTCTAAAAAATAATGATTGAAAAGTTTAAAAATTTGGTGAATGGCAGATTCTAGAAGCTCAGCAAATTCCAAGCAGAATGAGTACAATAAAAACCACCCACCACTCCCCACCTGCCAAGTACATCATAGTCAAGCTGGTGGCAAATGAAAGATAAGAAAATAAATCTTGAGAACCGAAAACATGCATACAAACAAGGAACTGTGGTTAAAAATACCATAGGATTTTTATCAGAAACTTTGGAGGACAAAGACATTGAACAATATCTTTAGCTTATCAAAGCAAAACAAACAAACAAAACAACAACAAATGCAGAATTCTATATCCAGCAAAAATATCTCCCAAGAATGAAAGACAAACACATTTTATATAAAGGAAAACTAAGAGAATTAATCACCAGTAAAGCTATACTGGAAGAAATTTTAAAAGCAAGTTCTTCAGGCTGAAAGGATAAGAAGCTGAGGAGAAACTCACATCTTAAGGAATAAATGAAGAGCACCAGAAATGGTAAATATCTTAGTAAATAACAGCCTATTTCTTTAGCTTAATTTCTTTAAAATACACATGACTATTTAAAGCAAATTTATAATGGACATCAGAAGGGTAGGGAAGAAATGGTCTATATTTCAAAGTTTCTACATTTCATGTTAGTTTTAACTCCAATTAGAGAAAATATTTTGAGTGAAAGTAGAGTTTTCCTCACTAAAATATTCATCCATTTACCAACATGATTTTAGAAATTTCCACCCACATTTAATACATTTGTGTTTTATTTCATTTTAAAATTGTGTGTGTTCCATCAGCATATACACTAAAATTCTAGTGATACAATGGTAATTTTCCTAACTTTTGGGCAAGGATAACACATTTACAAATAATTTAATGATTTACAAAAACTAATGGAAAAATATATATATTTGGATTCTCCCAAATCTCACACACACACACACATCAATACCAGCCAGATTAAAAACATACGAGAAGGGATGGAAATTTTCTACCTTTCAAATGAAAACATATATCTTGTTTTAAAATGAGACACAGCACTAAAAATGAAATGAATTAAGAAATAATGGAGGGGCTTCCCTGGTGGCGCAGTGGTTGAGAGTCTGCCTGCTGATGCAGGGGACGTGGGTTCGTGCCCCGGTCCGGGAGGATCCCACATGCCACGGGGTGGCTGGGCCCGTGAGCCGTGGCCACTGGGCCTGCGCGTCCGGAGCCTGTGCTCCGCAGCGGGAGAGGCCACAACAGTGAGAGGCCCTCATACAGCAAAAAAAAAAAAAAAAAAAGAAAGAAAGAATGGATAAACAAGCATTTAAATTAGAATGTTTTTACATCAAAAATATTATAAAATACATAAAAAGTAATTCACAAACTAAGAGAAGAAAACTAAACCTATTCCTTAAAATCAGCAAGTAGAAGAAAAATAGTTCAAAGGAAAAGATATGAACAGATATTCATAGAAGGGAAAACAAAAAATGGTCAATAAAGGGCAAATATATGTTATTTATTAATAATCAAGGAGATTCAAATTAGACCACAGTAAGATAACATTTTATTCCCATCAGATTAGCAAAAACTAAAATACCTGACAATACCGTATTTTAGTAAGGATGAAGATTAACGGAACTCAGATATTGCTGTGAGAGGTAAGTTGGTAAAACCACATCGGATAGCAGTTTTGCAATATTAAAGTTGCAAATATGCTACTCTTTAGCAATTTTATTTATAGATGTATACCTAGAAAAATTCTTTTACAAATGCATAAAGTCATATGCATAAGAATAATTATTACAAGATTGTTGATAATAGAAAACATCATTGAAGTGGATTAATCTATTATGGTATCTTCACAAAAAAAATTATATGACAGTGAAAATAAAAATTAAAACAGGTGCTTTTATAGATCAACATAGGTGTATCTCACAAGCATAATGTTAAAGAAAAACACAACTGCATTTATATAAAATTTCAAAACACATATAGTAAAACCATACAGTTGGCCCTTGAACAACATGGGCTTGAACTGCATAGGTCCACTTATATGTGAATTTTTTTCAATAAATTCATTGGAAAAATTTTTGGACATTTGCAACAACTTAAAAAAAAACTCATAGATGAATTGGTGTAGTCTAGAAATATTAAAAAAAATTAAGAAAAAGGTATGTCATGAATGCATAAAATATATGTAGATACTAGTCTGTTTTATCATTTGCTACCATAAAATATACACAAATCTATTATAAAAAGTTAAACTTTATCAAAACATGCACACAAACACAGACTGTACGTGATACCATTAACACTCAAGAGAAGTGTAAACAAGTGTAAAGATGCAGTATTAAATCATAGCTGCATAAAATAACTGTAGTCCATACTGTACCACTGTAATAATTTTGTAGCCACCTTCTGTTGCTATTGTGGTGAGGTCAAGTTTTGGGAGTAACTGCTTATAACGTGGTGTGACGCTAACAATCTCCATGTGAGCAGTTTGTCTCTCCAGGAAATTGCATATGGTAGTAAAAAGTGATCTCTCATGGTTCTTGCATATTTTTCATTATGTTTGGTGCAATACCATAAATCTTGAATAACACCACGGAACCTATACGAAGTGCCACTAGTGATGCTGGTGTTCCCCAAAAGCAGAGAAAAGTCATGACATTACAAGAAAAAGTTGAGTTGCTTGATATGTAATATAGATAGAGGTCTGCAATTGCGTTTGCCCACCATTTCAAGATAAATAAATCCAGTGTGAGGACCACGGTAAAAAAAGAAAAGGAAATTCATGAAGCCATCACTGTAGCTACTCCAGCAGGTATGAAAACTTTGCATTTTTTGTGAAATACATTTTTATCTTGTATTGAAAGTGCAACATTTATGTGGGGGCAGGATTGCTATAAGAAAGACATACCTATGGACTCTAATATAATTTGAGAAAAAGTGAAGTCATTATATGACAAACAACAAAAGGAAAGAGAAGGATATAAAGCTGGGGAATTTAATGCTACCAAAGGATGGTTTGATCATTTTAGAAAGAGGTTTGGCTTAAAAAATGTCAAGATAATAGAAGCATCTTCTATCGACTAAGAGGCAGCAGAAGAGTTCCCAGACGCCATTAAAAAAATCATTGAGGACAAGAAGGGAAAGCAGGGGTGGGGTGGGGGGAGGGTAGGTGGTGGGGGGATGAATTGGGAGATTGGGATCGACATATATACAATAATATGTATAAAATAGATAACTAATAAAAAATCATTGAGGGAAAGGATATCTGCATGAACAGATTTCTAATGCAGATGAAAGTGCCCTATTCTGGAAAAAAAATTGCCACAAGGACATTTTTTAGTAAGGAAGAGAAGTGCACACCAAGATTTAAGGCAGGAAGGGATAGGCTAACTTGGCTGTTTTGTGAACATACAGTTGGGTTTATGATCCAGACCACCCTTATCTATAAAGCTGGTAACTAACATGTGAGCCTTGAAGGAAAAAGTTAAACAACAGCTGCGAGTCTATTGGTTGTACAACAAGAAGGCCTGGACAATGAGAACCCTTTTTCTCGAATGGTTCCATTAATGCTTTGTCCTTGAAGTCAGGAAGCATTTTGCCAGTAAGGCACTGCCCTTTAAAGTTCTTTTGATATTGGACAATGCCCCTGGCCATCCAGAATCCCATGAGTTCAACACGAAAGCCATCAAAGTGGTCTACTTGCCCCCAAAACAGCCTCTAATTTAGCCTCTAGATCAGGGGGTCATAAGGACCTTTAAGGCTCATTACACATGGTACTCTATGGAAAAGATTGTCGATGTTATAGAAGAGAACACTGACAGAGAGAATATATGAAATTCTGAAAGGATTACATCATCATTGAAGATGCCATCATTTTTATAGAAAAAGCTGCGAAAGCCATCAAGCCTAAAACAATAAATTCCTGCTGGAGAAAACTGTGTCCAGATGTTGTGCATGACTTCACAGGATTTATGGCAGAGCCAATCAAGGAGCTCATGAAAGAGATTGTGGATATGGTATTAAAAAAAAAAAAGTGTGTGTTGGAGGGAAGGCTTTCAAGATATGCATCTTGGATAAATTCAAGATCAAATAGAAATCACTCTAGAGGAATTAATAGAAGATGACTTGATGGAGATGAGGGCTTCTGAACCAGTGCCAGACAATGAGGAAGAAGATGTAGAAGAAGCAGTGCCAGAAAACAAATTGACATTAGACAATCAGGCAGAAGGGTTCCAATTATTCAAGACTGCTTTTGACTTTTTTTATGACATGGACCCTTCTGTGATATGGGTACTGAGACTAAAGCAAATAATGGAAAGAGAATTGGTACCATCTAGAGACATTTTTAGAGAACTGAAAAAGCAAAAAGTCAGACAGAAATTACAATCTATTTCCATAAAGTTATATCAAGTGTGCCTGCTTCTCCTGCCTTCCTTCCCACCTCTTCCACTCTGCCACCCCTGAGACAGCAAGACCAACCCCTCCTCTCCCTCCTCCTCCTCAGCCTACTCAAAACGAAGAGGATGAGGTTGAAGACCTTTATGATGATCCACTTCCACTTAATGAATAATAAATAATTATCATGCCATACAGTTAATAAAATTATGTCATGTATATGTGTGTCTTCATGTGAAAATCTAATAACTGTATGGCAAGAGAAGTATGAGACATTTTTGCATCATCATCATTATCACCTAAGTATTCATCATATAGAACACTGTGTGCAAGATTTGTATTGAAGTGGATAGCCTATCCTTCCATAGGTGTAAGGTGAGTGATATTTAATATAAATTAGTAATGTGTTATTTTTCTTACTGTTTTGTAATTTTGCTTTCAAAGAATTACTTTACTGTACAGCATGCTTCTCTCTCTTGCAATGGAGAGACTAAATATCAGCCTATCATTATAGGTAAGTGGGTTTTTTTTAATGTAACAATGTTTCTAATACTGTATTCCATAAAAATTTTATAACAACTCATTCATTAATGTATAGGCTAGGCTACCATAAAATAATCACATTGCTGTTTCTTCACTGTCAATGCATGAATCATTATACCTGTAAATAAACATGAAGTTCCTTTTCACATTATCTTTTCATTTTTGATGTCTAGTGTTAGTAATGTGTATAACATCTATAATGTTTGTACCATGTAAGATGATATTGATGTAAGTATTGACAGACAATTCATCTTATAAACAGATGATATAAACTTATATCAATAAATACCCTACAGTATTGTAAATGTATTTTCTTTATGATTTTCTTAATAACACTTTCTTTTCTCTTGCTTACTTTATTATAAGAATACAGTATATAATACATATAACATACAAAATATGTGTTAATAGACTGTTTATAATTATTGTTTCCAGTCAATCGTAGGCTATTAATGGTTAAGTCTGGGGGGACTCAAAAGTTATATGTGGACTTTCAATTGTACAGGAGTCACACTCCTAACTCCTGCGTTGTTCCAGGGTCACTTGTATATTGTATGTGTGTCCTTATATCTATAGTAAAATTATCAACAAATCCATAAAGTTGTAATAATAAACACTAAATTCAGTATAGTGATATTTTTTTGAAGGGTGCTGATGCAATCAGGGAAGGAGTCATATCATAGAAGGGAGAATAGTCAGGAGACTATTACACTGGTCGTTGCAAGATAAGATCACTTGAACTAGAAAATTATAGAGCTGAGATCTGAATCCTGTTTTTTTTCAAAAAAATTTACCAGTTGAAACTAATCTGTTAGAGATCTCATACTTGATGAGCAAATGTATCACTCTTCATTATGTGAATATCCTCAGACTGAGGCTACACTTCCCTCATTATCAGACAAAAGGAGCACCTATCACCTCACCTTGTTGAAAGGCTATATAACAGCACTCACCTATCATCAGTTTTTATAACTAAACAAACCACAGAGTTATTTATGTAATGTTCACACAAAGTAGCAATGAGAAAACATATCAATGTAGTAGATTTGATGAAAGCTTAACTTTTGCTGAATATTTGAGTCACAATTTTGGCAACTAAAAACCTTTTTCTGCATGTTTTTCTTTCTTTAATATATAGCCCTGAGAAGTGAGACTTCATTAATATCATCTGTAAACTCAATATCTGGATACATCTTTTCTACCAACATTTCATTTTAAATAGCACACTTTACATCTGAAAAATTGTCTATCTTGATGTGATTTCCTAACAACTATTCTCTGCATGTATTTCAGTGTGATGTCTGTCATCCTAGGATCTCAGAATATTTCAGTCATGTCAACACGCTACACATGTATACACACACACACACACACATATATATATATTTAGTAAAATTTTTTGCAAAATACTCAAAATTCTTTAGACAGTAGTTTACAAGTTTTCTTCCTTAGAACTTATGTTTGGGGAGAAATGCCTCAGAATTTACTGGAGGTAAAATAGAAAAGCAAACAGGTTTAAAAAAAAAAGCTCTTAGACTTGTTGCTTTCTCTTTATAAAGGAAAGCTCAGATATTTGATTACTGGGGTTTCCTATATGCATTTGAATAAATTGATTTTCCAGTGAGAAAAAAAAAGTTTAACAACCACTACTCTACACATGCAATTGGAGCTCCAGCTTAAACTTTAAGCATAAGAGCTTATTAAGAGCATAGCATCTTGTGGGTCAAGATAGAAGCCAATAGGTAATTATCCTAAAGGAAGCTTCACTATTGGGAAAAATATTTTGAAACTCAGCCCTAAAACAAAAATTATAGAGCATAGAAGGAAGACAAATGCAGAAGAAAAAAAAAAAAAAACCTCACAGCAATAATTTGAAGAACTTACAACAATGGAATGGAGCTATTATATGTATTTTAAAGCCCTAATTAATTAATAAATCCAAGAACACAAAATTAGATGTATAAACAAAAATAATTGGTTTTAAAAAGAATCAATGTGAAATCCAGTGGAAAAATTAGTCATAAAAATAAGACTTCAGTAGACTATACATAGGAGAATGGCACATATAGAAAGAAAAGTTATACTTGGACCAAAAGACTGAAAAATTCTTTCAAAATGCGTCACAGAGAGATAAAATACTAGAGAAAAATAAAGACAAATTTGAGCCACTGACGATGAAAAGAGAAGTTTCAGATCCTTCTAGAGGTAGTCCCCAAACATATGAATAGAAAGAAAGGGACTGAAGTAAAAAGATAATATATATTAATTTTCTTGAGATAAATCAAAATATGTATCCTCAAATTGAACTGTCTTATCATGTGCCAAGCAAGACTGAACAATAAAGGAAGGAAGGAAGGAAGGAAGGAAATAAGAGGGGCCTAGACATATTACAGTAAAACTGTAGAATTTTAAGAAAAATCTTAAAGGAAAAAGACATATAATCTAAAGAGAAGTTAAAATCTTGTTACACATATATTGATGTTCTCTCAGCTCCAAACTCACTCTTCATCACCTGATATGTAAAAATAGAGATGGACTCTTTAAATAGTTTTCTTTGACAGCTGGCATGATACTAAAAGTTGTCAGTAAAGGCACTGGAGAGGTATGGCAGGAAATAGAGGTTTGCTTCCTGGTTCACTGTGTTATCTTGTCAGGCTTCTGTAGTATAGCCCAAGTCCTGCAATGCAGAGGGCTTCCACAGAAACTGGCCCCTGCAACAGCTGCAGCTTCCCCAGATCCGAGATTCTGCAGTGCAGTGCAGATACCTTCTTCAGTGTTGCACTCCCACATCACAGATGGCTTCACCAGCACCCAGCTTCTGCAGTGTCCAGTTGTCAGCAGCCAGAAGCTTCCTTGGCTTACCTCTTTGGTGGTGCAAAGTTAGGGAACAATTCACAAGACTATTCTCACTTCTGATAGCAACTGAAGAATTTGGGGCCCCCAAGACCACCCTCACTTCTTATACCAACTGGAAGTCAGTCTGGGGATCTCCAAGACCGCCTTCAGATATGATCATTCACAAGAAGTACTCACAGAACTCACTAAAAGCTGTTAAACTCACAACTATGGCTTATTGCAACAAAAGGATACAGATTAGATCGGCCAAGGGAAGAGAGGCATGGGGCAGATTCCAGGAGAGTTCTAAACACAAATATTCCAGGGTCCTCTCCTAGTAAAGTCGTGGTCACTGTTACCTCTTCTCAGCAATGATATGTGATAATATGCTGTGAGTATCACCAACCAGGGAAGTTTACTCAAGCCTTGGTGACCAGAGATTTTATTGGGTCACATAGACATAGTTGATCATCTGTGTGATTGAACTTCTAGGCTTGAAGCTGATAACACATGGTCCAAAGCCCCACCATACTTCACATTGTTAGACTATCCATTACGGTAAACAAAGACACTTTTGTCAGGCAGCACATTCCAAAGCCTTAGCGAATATATCCCAAGACAAGAGCAAACCAGACCTTTGGTAAGGTTAAATTTTTACTACATTGATGGTTTCATAGCAGAGTACCACTGATGACATAATTCCTATGAACAGCTTTCTCCAGCACTCTAGAAAGCAGATTTCCAAAAAGTTCCACCAATGTGGCACCATTAAAATTTCTCTGTCAGGAGTTCCCTGGTGGGATAGAGGTTAGGATTCCAGGCTTTCATTGTGGTGGCCTGGGTTCAATCCTTGGTAGGGGAACTGAGAACCTGCAACCGGCAGAGCATGGTCAAAAAAAAAAGCAAACTTCTCAGTCATTCAATGAGTCATGGGTGTGCACATTTCAACAAAGTTCTGAATGTCAACCTAGCACTAGAAACTGCTTCTTATTTGCTATTTCGGGATTTCTTTTCTTTTTTTTTTTTTTTTTACTTTGCTTTTCTTCTCACTATTCAATCCCTTGATATTCCAATCCCTTGTCAAAGTTAATGATTCTTTATATTAAACTTTCCCTATTCAAATTGCTGTGTGGGCTCTGGATCCTGAGGATATATGAAGTACTGATTAAGTACAGACTACATATCTGTAATGAAAGCCTCCATAAGAGAGTGGAAAATATTTTCAAAATGCTAATTAAAATTAAAATTAGCCATCAAGGAATGCAAAGATTCTTCAATATACACAAATCAATCAATGTGATAAACCATATTAACAAATTGAAGGAGAAAAACCATATGATCATCTCAAGAGATGCAGGAAAAGCTTTTGACAAAATTCAATACACATTTATGATAAAAACCCACCAGAAAGTAGGCATAGAGGGAACTTACCTCATCATAATAAAGGCCATATATGACAAATCCACAACCAAAATCGTTCCCAATGGTGAAAAACTGAAACCATTTCCTCTAAGATCAGGAACAAGACAAAGTTGTCCACTCTCACCACTATTATTCATCACAATTTTGGAAGTTTTAGCCATAGCAATCAGTGAAGAAAAAGAATTAAAAAGAATCCTAATTGGAAAGAAGAAGTCAAGCCACCACTGTTTGCACATGATATGATAATATAGAGAGAGAATCCTAAAGAGGCTACCAGAAAACTACTGGAGCTAATCAATGATTTCGGTAAAGTAGCAGGATACAAAATTAAGGCACAGAACTCTCTTGTATTCCTATACACTAATGATGAAAAATCTGAAAGAGAAATTAAGGAAACACTCCCATTTACCATTGCAACAAAGAGAATAAAATACCTAGGAATAAACCTACTTAAGGAGACAAAAGACCTGTATGCAGAAAACTATAAGACACTGATGAAAGAAATTAAAGATGATACAAAGAGATGGGGAGATATACCATGTTCTTGGATTAAAGCATCAACATTGTGAAAATGACTATAATACCCAAAGCAATCTACAGATTCAATGCAATCCCTATCAAACTACCACTGGCATTTTTCACAGAACTAGAACAAAAAATTCCAAATTTGTATGGAAACACAAAAGACCCCAAATAGTCAAAGCAATCTTGAGAAAGAAAAATGGAGCTGGTGGAATCAGGCTCCCTGAGTTCAGACTATACTACAAAGCTGCAGTAATCAAGAAGTATGGTACTGGCACAAAAACAGAAATATAGATCAATGGAACAGGATAGAAAGCTCAGAGATAAACCCATGCACATATGGTCACCTTACCTTTGATAAAGGAGGCAAGAATATACAATGGAGAAAAGACAGCCTCTTCAATAAGTGGTGCTGGGAAAACTGGACAGCTACATGTAAAAGAATGAAATCAGAACACTCCCTAATAGTGTCCTTAATAGTGTATTTTTATACAAAAATAAACTCAAAATGGATTAAAGACCTAAATGTAAGGCCAGACACTATAAAACTCTTAGAGGAAAACATAGGCAGAACACTCTCTGACATATATCACAGCACGATCCTTTTTGACCCAGCTCCTAGAGAAATGGAAATAAAAACAAAAATAAGCAAATGGGACCTAATGAAACTTAAAAGCTTTTGCACAGCAAAGGAAACCATAAATAAGACGAAAAGACAACCCTCAGAATGGGAGAAAATATTTGCAAATGAAGCAAATGACAAAGGATTAATCTCCAAAATTTACCAGCAGCTCATGCAGCTCAATATCAAATGAACAAACAACCCAATCCAAAAATGTGCAGAAGACTTAAATAGACATTTCTCCAAAGAAGATATACAGGTTGACAGCAAACACATGAAAGGATGCTCAACATCACTTATCATTAGAGAAATGCAAATCAAAACTCCAATGAGGTATCCCCTCACAGAAGTCAGAATGGCCATCATCAAAAAATCTACAAACAATAAATGCTGGAGAGGGTGTGGAGAAAAGGAAACCCTCTTGCACTGTTGGTTGGAATGTAAATTGATACAGCCACTATGGAGAACAGTATGGAGGTTCCTTAAAAAACTAAAAACAGAACTACCATATGACCCAGCAATCGCATTACTGGGCATATACTCTGAGGAAACCACAATTCCAAAAGAGTCATGTACCAAAATGTTCATTGCAGTACTATTTACAATAGCCAGGACATGGAAGCAACCTAAGTGTCCATGGAAAGATGAATGGATAAAGAAGATGTGGCACATATATACAATGGAATATTACTCAGCCATTAAAAAAATGAAATTGAGTTATTTGTAGTGAGGTTGATGGAGCTAGAATCTGTCATAGAGAATGAAGTAAGTCAGAAAGAGAAAAACAAATACTGTATGCTGACACATATATACGGAATCTAAAAAAAAAAAAAAAAAAAAATGTTCCAAAGAACCTAGGAGCAGGACAGGAATAAAGACGCAAACATAGAGAATGGATTTGAGGACATGGGGAGGGGAAAGGGTAAGCTGGGATGAAGTGAGAGAGTGGCATGGACATATATACACTACCAAATGTAAAATAGATAGCTAGTGGGAAGCGGCCACATAGCACAGGTAGATCAGCTCAGTGCTTTGTGACCATCTAGAGGGGTAGGATAGGGAGGGTGGGAGGGAGATGCAAGAGGGAGGAGATATGGGGATATATGTAAATGTATAGCTGATTCACTTTGCTATACAGCAGAAACTAACACATCATTGTAAAGCAATTATACTCCAATAAAGATGTTAAAAAAATTAACCATCAACATCAAATTCTATGCCAAGCTAAATTATATTTTGAGAATGAATAAAAATATTTTCTAACATTCAAAAACTAGAAAATGTTATTGAAAATAGACTCTTACTGTATGAGCTACTAAAGAACTTACATCTATAATGAGGGGAAAAAAGCCAAAAGGGAAGACTATGATGCAAATTGCAATAGTAAACAGAGAAACAATTTCATATTGTTGATATAGTTAAGTCTCTCTCTCACTCTCTCTCTGCCTTTCCCTTTCTGTGTGTGTCAGTGTGTGTGAAAATAGGCTGGAACTAAATTTGGAAAGAATCTAATTCTAAAAGTCATATATTGATACAAAGGACAAAGAATAGCCAAAACAATTGGAAACAGAAGAACAATGTTGAATGGCTAACAACTGATTTCAAAATTTATTTTAAAATAATGATGGTAATAAAAATAGTGTGATCTTGGCAAAAGACAGAAAAAAGATGAATGGTACAGAATTGAGAGTTCAGAAGTATGCTTACACATTTCTGGACAATTGATTTTTGACAAAAATAATAAATCAAATCGATAGAGGAAGAGTAATCAACTGACTATAAATAGAATATTTATATAGTGTTATAAAAAAAAGAAGCTCAATTTATACCTCACACCATATCCAAAAATTAGCTCAAATTGGATAACAGACCTAAATATAAAATCTAAAACCAAATTTCTAGAATAAAACAGGACAAAATCATCCTGACCTTGAATTAGACAATAATTTATTAAATGCAACAGCAAAATCATAACACATAAAAACTAATTGAAAATTGAACTTTATCAAAGTGTGAAATTTCTGCTCTTTGAAAGACTTTCTTAACAGAATGAAAAGGTAAGCCAGATATCTTATCTAGCATATATAAAACAAATGACTTCTATTCAGAATATACAAAGAACTCTCCAAAAGCAAACATTGGAAAACTAACAACTGAATTAAAAAATGGACAAAAGATTTGATCAGACACTGAACCATAGAAGATATACAAATGGCAAATATGCACATGAGAAATTGGAACTTTCACTTCTAGGAAATGGAATAGATGGACTTTTCCCTTTTCCTTCTGCTAAGTATAACAGAAAACACTAGACATAATTTATAAAAGAAACTTAAGAGACTCTGAAAGGTGGAGAGAAGAAGGCAGACAGGCTGGGAACCTCTGGACCTGAGGAACAACACAGTAAGGAGTTCCCTGGGTTTCCTTTTTAACTCATGAAAAGTCTTGGAAGTCAGTAACCTGGAAATGTCTAAAAGCACCAACAAAAACAAGATCTTCTGTGAGAGGCTGTTCCTTCTAACAAAAGGACAGGAAATGGATAACCTAGCAAGGCAGATAACTTCAAAATTATAACCACTCTACTTTAAGCAAACAACACTGAAACAGCCGTGTACCTACCTGCACCCTTACCAGCAAAGGCCAAGTGTGAAGTTTAGACTTCTACTTTCAAGGAAGCTGTAATAAGGTACCCAATACCTTGCCAAGTTGGTATAAGAGAAGACCAAGTAGGAAGCCTGGGCTTTCATCCTTTTCAGCTGGTAGCAAGGCAACATTCCCTTTCTCTTTCTCTTAGTGGGACCATGTGAGGAGCCTGGAATTCCACCATCACCCAGGAGTAATCTGATACTCACTGTGGGTTTGCATCACAGGAAGCCTGGTGAACGGTCAGGACTTTCCCCACCACTCAGTGGTAATGAGGCCACCCTGACCACATTGTCAGTGGAGACCACAAAGGAGGCCAAAACTCCCACCCACAGAATTTCTTAGGTATTAATGGAGGTTGAGTAGGGAATCTGCACTTCTTTTGCCATCTGACATTAATGCAATAGCACCCCCACTATAGAGACACACTCAAAAGCAATATACATAAATGGAAATGTAATTGTAAATAATATTCAAGTTACCCAGGGTAAGACAGAAAAGAGAAAGTAGAGATGAAAAGTAGAAAAAAAAAAAAAAAGCAGGCATAAGCCCTAACATCCCAATAATTACCAATGTAAATCATCTAAATATACCAATTAAAAGACAGAGATTGACAGAGCAGATTAGAGTGACATGGCTCATCTATATGTTGTCTCTAAGAAACCCACTTCAAATATAACAATATAGGTAGGTTTAAAAGTAAAGAATGCAAAAAGATATATCACACAAACATTAATCAAAGGAAAGTAGGAGTGGCTATATTAAAACCAGACAAAGTGACTTCAGAGTATGAAAATTACCAAATACAGAGAAAAGCAGAATATATAATAAAAGTGTTAATCCACTGAAAATACATAGCAATCTTAAATCTGTATGCACCAAAACTAGAGCTGTAAAATATATGAAATAAATACTGATATAACTGGAAGGAGAAATATAAAAGTTTAAAATTATAGTTAGAGACTTCAATACCCTTCACTCAAGAATTGATAGAACAAATAGAGAGATAATCAGCAAGAATATGGAATAACTCAACAACACCATCAAACAACATCTAATTGACATAGAACATTCTACCCAACAACAGCAAAATACACATTCTCTTCAAGTTCCATGGAACATATCCCAAGATAGACTATATGCTGGATCATAAAACAAATCTCAAACAAGTGTGTTCTCCAACTATCATAGACTCAAACTAGAAATCAATAAGATAAAGATAACAGGAAACAAACACTTGGAAACAAAGCAACACACTCTAAGTAATCCATAGCTCAAAGAGGAAGTCTCAAGGGGAATAAAATACTTTGAATGAATACAAATTTCAGTGTGCAGGACACAGCTAAAGTAGTGCTGAGAGGAAAGTTTATAGCACTAAATGCATACATTAGACAAGAAGAAAAGGCTCAAATCAGTAATCTAACCTCCCACCTCAAGAACCTAGAAAAAGAAGAGCAAAATAAAGCCAAAGCAAGGAAACAATAAACATAAGAGCAGAAATCAATAAAATTTATAGCAGAAAAATATTAGAGAAAATCATGAAACAAATGGTACTTTGAAAAGATCAATAAATTGACAAACTTCTACTAAGACTGACAAAGAAAAAAAGAGAGAATACACAAGTTAATTTCAGGAATGAAACACTACAGACTCTACAGACAAAAAAAGAAGGCTATGAACAACTCCAAAAGGACAAAAAATGACAAAAAAGGAAGGCTATGAACAATTCCACATAAATAAATTTGACAACTTAGACAAAATGAGCCAATTCCTCAAAAAATACTAACTACTATATCTCACCCAATTTGAAATAGATAACTTAAATAGCCCTATTAAGTAAATGTAATATGTAATTTAATATGTAATACATTCATTAATTTACTTTTCATATAGAAAAGTAGACAAATATGACATTATTTTTTTTTCTTTTCTCTTTTTTTTTATTAGCTTCTGCTTTTTAACAAAGTGAATCAGTCATACATATACATCTGTTCCCACATCCCTTCCCTCATGCATCTCCCTCCCTCCCACCGTCCCCATCCCACCCCTCCAGGCGGTCACAAAGCACCGAGCTGATCTCCCTGTGCTCTGCGGCTGCTTCCCACTATCTATCTACCTTACGTTTGGTAGTGTATATATGTCCATGCCTCTCTTTCGCTTTGTCACAGCTTACCCTTCCCCCTCCCCATATCCTCAACTCCATTCTCAAGTAGGTCTGTGTCTTTATTCCCGTTTTACCCCTAGGTTCTTCATGACATTTTTTTTTTTAATTCCATATATATGTGTTAGCATACGGTATTTGTCTTTCTCTTTCTGACTTACTTCACTCTGTATGACAGACTCTAGGTCTATCCACCTCATTACAAATAGCTCAGTTTCGTTTCTTTTTATGGCTGAGTAATATTCCATTGTATATATGTGCCACATCTTCTTTATCCATTCATCCGATGATGGACACTTAGGTTGTTTCCAGCTCCGGGCTATTGTGAATAGAGCTGCAATGAACATTTTGGTACATGTCTCTTTTTGAATTATGGTTTTCTCAGGGTATATGCCTAGTAGTGGGATTGCTGGGTCATATGGTAGTTCTATTTTTAGTTTTTTAAGGAACCTCCATACTGTTCTCCATAGTGGCTGTACCAATTCACATTCCCACCAGCAGTGCAAGAGTGTTCCCTTTTCTCCACACCCTCTCCAGCATTTATTGTTTCTAGATTTCTTGATGATGGCCATTCTGACTGGTGTGAGATGATATCTCATTGTAGTTTTGATTTGCATTTCTCTAATGATTAATGATGTTGAGCATTCTTTCATGTGTTTGTTGGCAGTCTGTATATCTTCTTTGGAGAAATGCCTATTTAAGTCTTCTGCCCATTTTTGGATTGGGTTGTTTGTTTTTTTGCTATTGAGCTGCATGAGCTGTTTATAAATTTTGGAGATTAATCCTTTGTCAGTTGCTTCATTTGCAAATATTTTCTCCCATTCTGAGGGTTGTCTTTTGGTCTTGTTTATGGTTTCCTTTGCTGTGCAAAAGCTTTGAAGTTTCATTAGGTCCCATTTGTTTATCTTTGTTTTTAGTTCCATTTCTCTAGGAGGTGGGTCCAAAAGGATCTTGCTGTGATTTATGTCATAGAGTGTTCTACCTATGTTTTCCTCTAAGAGTTTGATAGTTTCTGGCCTTACATTTAGGTCTTTAATCCATTTTGAGCTTATTTTTGTGTATGGTGTTAGGGAATGATCTAATCTCATACTTTTACATGTCCCTGTCCAGTTTTCCCAGCACCACTTATTGAAGAGGCTGTCCTTTCTCCACTGTACATTCCTGCCTCCTTTATCAAAGATAAGTTGGCCATATGTGCGTGGGTTTATCTCTGGGCTTTCTATCCTGATCCACTGATCTATCTTGCTGTTTTTATGCCAGTACCACACTGTCTTAATTACTGTAGCTTTGTAGTATAGTCTGAAGTCAGGGAATCACTGATGAACATAGATGCAAAAATCCTCAACAAAATACTAGCAAACAGAATCCAACAGCACATTAAAAGGATCATACACCATGATCAAGTGGGGTTTATTCCAGGAATGCAAGGATTCTTCAATATACGCAAATCAATCAATGTGATACACCATATTAACAAGTTGAAGGAGAAAAACCATATGATCATCTCAATAGATGCAGAGAAAGCTTTCGACAAAATTCAACACCCATTTATGATAAAAACCCTGCAGAAAGTAGGCATAGAGGGAACTTTCCTCAACATAATAAAGGCCATATATGACAAACCCACAGCCAACATTGTTCTCAATGGTGAAAAACTGAAACCATTTCCACTAAGATCAGGAACAAGACAAGGCTGCCCACTCTCACCACACTTATTCAACATAGTTTTGGAAGTTTTAGCCACAGCAATCAGAGAAGAAAAGGAAATAAAAGGAATCCAAATTGGAAAAGAAGAAGTAAAGCTGTCACTGTTTGCAGATGACATGATACTATACATAGAGAATCCTAAAGATGCTACCGAAAAACTACTAGAGCTAATCAATGAATTTGGTAAAGTAGCAGGATACAAAATTAATGCACAGAAATCTCTGGCATTCCTGTACACTAATGATGAAAAATCTGAAAATGAAATCAAGAAAACACTCCCATTTACCATTGCAACAAAAAGAATAAAATATCTAGGAATAAACCTACCTAAGGAGACAAAAGACCTGTATGCAGAAAATTATAAGACACTGATGAAAGAAATTAAAGATGATTTAAATAGATGGAGAGATATACCATGCTTCTGGATTGGAAGAATCAATATTGTGAAAATGACTCTACTACCCAAAGCAATCTACAGATTCAATGCAATCCCTATCAAACTACCACTGGCATTTTTCACAGAAGTAGAACAAAAAATTTCAAAATTTGTTTGGAAAAACAAAAGACCCCGAATAGCCAAAGCAATCTTGAGAACGAAAAACGGAGCTGGAGGATGACATTATTTTTTAATGATTTTTGTTCTTTTTATTTATTTGCTTATGTATTTATTTTTGGCAATGATTTTCACAGCTTGGGACACTTGCAGTTTGTGCAAACATAACATGGGAAGTATTAAGTTATATTATTTCAAATAATATACTTCTCTACCATTAGAGAAATGGTGACCATGTGAAATAAAAAGCCCTCCTCAAAAAGAACAAAACTCTCCAACAGACACTGTCTTCTATGGGTCCATTCCTTTGATATTGCTTTAAAAAAACATTAACTACACCTTGTTTCTTATGGTTGCTTACTTTCAAATAAACCAGCAGATGCCCTTTCAGCCCCTGTTCATGGTGAGACTGGGCTTTCGCAGAAGTCTATTATCTGGAAGCTTCTTTATCAGCACCACAGTAAATGCCTGGACCGTATTATCATTGTCTCCAGGCTGAGGAAAAATGGTCAACAGTAACAGCTAAGTTTGAAGTTCTTAAAAGTCTTTTAAAGTTACAGGCAACCACATTCCTAAAACAAAACGTAACAGCAACCCACACATCCTTTCATATATTCTGGCAAGAATAGCAGAAACAAAATGTCATGCACTTAACCGGTATGTGGAAGCCTAGAATGTAAATATGAAAAGTGTAAGAATTTTTATAGCTTTCAAACTATAGGAGAGAAGTAATATCTTTGTAACGTGAAGAGTGACATTTTCATTATCACAGGGCCTTGACAAGTAGCTTCCCACACAGCTTATCAAGCGAATGCCACTAATACTGCCAGAATACTGATTCTGTTCATGCTTTTGTTATGTCTGAAGGGAGAATTTTATGCAGTTGGTTAAATAAATGCACTGACAAACTGATAGGTCTCCGAAATGGCTATTGATAAAAGACGAGTTTGATAAACAGATTCTCAGCTTTCTGTTTCTACGTTGCTTTGGGAACACTTATTTTTCACGATGATAGGAATTATTGTCATCCCTATGTCCTTCCTGATAAAGCCACACTCCATTTTACTCTCACCAAATCATGACTTCTGACCTCAGTTTGTCCTACAAAGGAAACTCTTTCCACATATCCTAGGCCTGGTCAGGTTTAGTCATCCATAAATACCAATGTTAAGGATATGATAACCTATATTTGAGTAATGCTTGGTCCTTTACAAACTGCTTCCATGTGCACTATCCTGTCTTATCCCCCCCTGCAACTGTGAACTGGGACCTATTACCTAATTTAACAGATGAGGAAACTGAGGGAGTAGAGATGTCGAGCCACTTACCTAAGATCTCACATCTCCTTCTGTGTCTTCTGTTTTTTTGCATGGTTTTTGTTTCCTTGTTTTTATAGGGAGTCGCCTGGCTACAATGGGAACCTAGAAACTTTGTAGGTACAGCTCAGCCATGCTGTTATTCCACTGACTTCTTTGGTTTGCTTGAATCTAGTATTTTGGACACGTCACCTTGTGACCTCATGACCCCACTTCTCCATTCATTACAGATCTGGTCTCTATAACAATCCTGGCATACCAGAAACCCTGGATATGTGTTTGCTGAAAGAAAAAAAAAAAGGATGGATAAATATAAATATATAACAGGTAGTTCATATGTTTATTCAGATGCTTAAGGATCAGGTGCTCTTACTCTGATTCAGTAATTACTATTTGTCCTTAAGATGCTGTTGTAGAGGTCAGTGCAATTATATGGTGAATGGTTACAGGATAACATAAAATGTTACCAAATAAAACATCATCACTTTATATGATAAAATATTTTTTTCTCTACTTTGCCAAAAGCACAGTTTAGAGTAAAGGAGGGTTTGGAATTCTTATTTGTTTTGCACTACAGAAGTCAAAAAGAATATAAATCATGCAAATGCATTGACACGCATGCAACTCCAACTATCCTATGTACTTTTCCATTTTCCCTTCTGAAATTGTTTCTGTCAATATTTTGATTTAGATCCAACCAAAAGGGGAGAAAGAGAAAGATTTAATCAGAAGATTGTCAAATGCCTGCATATGCCTAAGAAGTAGTGGATAGTATAGTATTTGATGTTTGATATGTATAATTCTTGGAGATGTATCTTTTATAGGCATTTTTTTTCTAGAAATTTCTTTACTTACAGGAATTTTAGATACAATTTCATATTTTCAGCAATTACCTATTCGTGTTGTCTATGTGTGTGTGCAGTCCTTCCTGAATACCAGTCTATGGACTGAACATTAAATAATATGAAGAGCTATTTAAAAAAATTAAACACCGAATTTTAAAAATGAGATTGTGAACATTACAGACATGGAACTGGACTATTTAAACAATAAAAAGCACAGGATTCTTTCAGGCTACTTGTAGGCACAAAGTTTAAGGTTTTCATCAGTTAATGTGTATCTTAAACATTCAATTTGGCAGAATCTTGAGGGTCAGTGAGTTGCCTTATCTCTAGGAAGAAGGATATGGTTCTTCCTGTGCTTAATGATGTTGATGGTAACTTCTTCTGATGACTCATTATTAAAACCTATTCCTGAAAATTGTGCCTTTAAATTGTGAGTGATTAAAAGGTTTACACAGGCTGGTTTCACATTTCCTTACCACCCTTATCTTCTTCCATTCCACATATTCTCACTAAGCTCCAGCTAGACCAAACCACAAGCCATTCCTCTGCTATCAAATGGTTAACCAATTGTACTGTTTATTTGAGATATGTATCATTTCCCTCTACATGTCTTTCTCCAGTTATATATCTTTCTTTACCATAACACTCCGGAAGGGCAAAGATTAGATCTATATATTTAGCTCCTTCTTTCTAAAATCTAACCTCCCTCCAGCTTAGACTAGTTATTTTAAGGTATAGTAAGAGTTCAACAGTTAAGTAAAGCTCCATACATTTGTGATATATGAATAAACAAATAGGATGAATAAATTATAATTCACTATACCAGAAATGAATAAAACCTATAAACAGTTAATCTTTGGTTTCTCTTTGGAACATAATGGGTCAGAACAGGGCATTTAACATCATATTCCCCATCAAGCAGGTGATTGATTAAATGTTTCCTTTTTCAACCAGTTTAATCTGCCTATTTTTATAGGGACTGAATTCTGAAAGTCAAATGATCTCTTTTCCTACTTGTCTCCTCAACACTGTCTCATAGCAGTGGTGGGGGAGAGCAATGTGATTCTTATTCTACAAAAAGGAATTAATTGTTGATTTCAGAAGAAAGGGGGCAACTTGGTAAAAAAAAAAAAGATTTTGCTTCTTATTCATGAACTGAGAGTGAGGAAGTAATTCAGGAAAGGTGCTTAGGGACAAGTGAGTTGCACTGAGGCATTTTCAGCAGGTATGGATTAGAAATTGAATTAAAATTAGAAGTAAAAATAGTTCATTACATTAAAGGGACACATGAAAAGGAATACTAGGTATTTGGTTGTGTTTTACATTGTGTAAAACTATTATATGAAAATCTAAATTGCAAAACATAAAAAGTAGAGATCTTTACTGGCATTGTGAAATATCACTTTTAGATACCATGATGGGGTCATGAGCACAAGGATTTATTAGAAGTCAGATTGAATAAATAAATCAACAAATAGTTTTTGAGTTTTACTCTAATTATTAAATAATATTTAAATTAAATGATGTATACACACCTCAAAAATATATTTTAAACATCATGAATCAGTTAATTTGTGTTTAACGACATTTTTGTTTAGCTTAGATTTTGTATAATATTTATGATACAGATAATAATATTCCCCTGTTTTTTGTCTGTTGTATATGTTACATACTTTATATATGTTTTATTTAAACTCCAGCTATCAATTCTATAAGGTAGGAGGTAACATCCTTACTTTATGGCTGAAAAAATGGGCATGCAGAGATTTAAGACTCTCACTTAAGTTCATTTGACTAGTAAACATCAGATCTGGACTTGAATCCACGTTGTTCTGACCTGATTTAAAAACCAGAGTTTCTGTCCAATGTCATGTTTCCTCACCGTGGAGGAAGTGTTAGTACTAACAGATTTCGGTCACAAAGTTATATAAATACTAGTTTTAATGGTCTAAAACAGGTAAGTTTGGATCAATAAATATCTAGATGGATGAAAGTATTTTAAAGTAAATCTAAGGAGATGCATCTAATTGCCATAATTCTATGTTAAAAGATGATTTGCATGTGCATATTTTCTAGTTTAAGCAATATAGTGTAATAATTATTTGGATGACAAACTTCATTAAATATGTTTTAAATAACTGGATAACATTTGGCTAGCACACTATGTAATAAATGTTTTATTGAATTTAAATTAATTCCTATTTGAACACCAAATTTAAATTACAATCTGGCTGATGAAATAGGAAAACTTAAATTGTAATGGGCTAGCATGCAGAATTACTCTATGGGATATGAGATTCTGCATTTCTAATGAGAAACTGATGCTGCAGAGGTGAGGACAGTACTCTGGATAACAAAGCCTTACAAATTACCTATAATTTTTCTACATGCCATGCTCTGACTTCTTATCTTCCACAAGGGTTTTCCATGACCTCCAACTTGAATGCCCTCTATCTTGACTTCTACTTATTGAAATTCCATCCATCCATCCAATCATCCAATCATTCATCTATCCATCCAACTATCCATCCAATTATCCAACAACATTTGTCCATGGGTGCATTTCTTGGTCATTTCTTCATAAAAATATTCATACTGACCCTAACAACTTCCTACATTTGTATGTGATTCACCTGAAAAGTCTGCTCAGGTTAGTTCCCTAGCTAATCTCCAGACTGTTCTACAAACAGGAGGTTCAGATGATGAGTGGTTCTCAGCTCTGGCTTCTTGTTAGAGTTCTTTAAAACATAAATCCAAGACCCATCCTGCAAAGTCCGGTTTAATAGCTAGGTATGGAATAAAGCACAGACATTGATACTTTAAAAAAAAAAAAAACAACTTTCACTGATTCAAATGTGAAGCCAAGATTAAGATAAATTAATTAGTCTATGTGACCACACTAATCTTGGTTTAGATTCCAGTCTTGGTGTTTGGAAAGACATTTTCACAGTAGTATATCATGGTGGTGAAGGTAAGGTTCATACACTCTACAGACATTAGAATTGTCTGTTGAACATTTAGCACGTTCAGCTGCATGCCTGGATGCACCTCTAGAGTTTACAATGTATTTCATTTTTGTAAGAAATCAAGATTTTTTTAAGTTGTTAATAAAAGTTACTTTTAAAGAAAGGAAAGTGGCAGAAAGGACAAGACTATACCAATCCTTGCAAGAGATTACAAAATAGTACCAGCCACCTTTGTATATTATGTTATTCTGTGTCCCAGCAATGACTCCCAGACTATGAATAGCTTCCAGATTCCCTTGTAGAGTGCAGTATATCATGGAGTTAGTCATGGAACATGGAACATGGATCACAGTTAGCTGTCGTCTTATAGATTTCTGTGGTTAGTCACGAAATGTATCAAGTACTAAATACAAATGCTATAAGAAAAGAAGGGAAACTAAGTTGTAAGAGCAAGAAGGTCCAGAATGTCAGCTAGTTGATGGAGAGAAGGGGGCAGTGTAGGAGCTGGGAAGGAATTCCTGTGCTTGGGAGAGCCCATGAACACAATGAGGTGTGTGTGTGCAAGGCAGGCAGAAGGGCTCTATAGGGATACTCCAAAGGATAAGGATCCTAGACTTGATCAAACACTAACATCCCACTTCTAATGTACCAGTCACATCTAACCCTGTTGTCCCTGATCAATTTCCAAGTTACAATAGACAACCTAGTCCCATTGCAATTTACATTTCTGACTATTATAGCACTACATTATTCTGTCTTTTAAAAATGATTCTTTCCATATCTTTTGCACTAAAGTGCAAGAATAAGAAAGGGTCTATGTCTCACTCAACTTTGGATATGTCGAGGTACTTGGTTAAGTGTGTTTCATATAATTAGTGTGCCATAAACGTTGTTCTGCACCTCTGTAAATATTGTATCACTATAACTTTTGATTTGGACACCTATGCCTTTCTTTCCTTGTACTTTATTTTTGTACATGATCTTTTTCAAGACTGAAAGGCAACTGTCCCAAAACAAAATAGAATTCTCTTCCTTCCCATTCTTGCCTGGCAAACTCTTACAGATCCTTCAAAATATAATCACATTTGTCCTCTTCTGTAAAGCCATCTCTAGCACCTAAGTTAAAATCCCTTCCCCGTGTACCACAGCTAGATCTTGGATATGCATCAATTGGTGGAATATCATATTTTATGTTAATTATTTAATTATATGTCAATGTCCCATAAGCTGTCAGTTTCTGGGGTAAAGGGACCATTTCATTCACTACTGCATTGCTAGTACCTGGCAAAATTCCTGGAATATGGTAGGTACTCACAAGTGTCTACTGAATTGAAATGAGTATCTTTGTATAAAACACACACCCAGCTCTGTGCATTGTATGTAGTGGATGCTTCACTAAAATTTATTACATGAAGCTTGGAAGAAAGGTAAAAAGTTTTAGTAATCACTAGAAAACAACTTACCCATAATTAACACATGCTTCCCTGTGTTGCTGATGTTCATTTTTGCTACATAAATAATAGAACTTTGGTTTTGCTCTTAAATCTTGACTCTAATGAGAAAATGGAACAATCTCTCTCTATTGTGGTTACTACAGTGATAAGATTCACGTGAAAAAAATTCTTCTAAATCAGCCAGGACATGGGCTAAGATGTATTTGCATCTATTAACTTTGGGTTAAGTTCTTTTTGCATTACTAGACAGGTGGCAACTGCTTTTGTGCTCCTCTGAATATGAACAGCTTCTAAAATTTAAATCTCAAGTGATGTTTCAGTCTTTCCTGGGTGACTGGCAGTTAACAGAAAGAAGAGTTTGCTTGCCAAAGGGTGATGGATTCAACGAAGCTATGAAGCGTCTTTAAGAAGACATGGCCATTTTCCATGTCATTAGATAACTCCCTACTGCCAACAAGCATCATTTCCATCCTGCTCAGAATGGGTTGCTGACCATTTTCTTTCATAAAGATGATTCTCTTAAATAGACATAGCAATGTGAACCTACATATAAAGGAGAAATACTGAGTGAAATACAGATGAAGTTATAACCAGAAATGCCCCCAAATATCTGTCTATTTTCTCTCTTAAATGCTGGTTTTCAGGGCAGGTCTTAAAAGAAGGTGATGTGGTTTTCTAAGTAGAGTGAATTCTGCATAGAAGGGAAGACACCTTTTCTCTCCAGTCTCTTTGTACCACATTCATAGTTCACACTCAATTCCCCTTTAAAAAGTGAATGGCTCTGGAAGAGGAGACAAATTAAGCCTTATTAGTGTTTTATACTTTCTTTAGGCATTACTCTTTCATACAATTTTATGAGAACTACTCTTTTTTTTTTGGCAGTACATGGGTCTCTCGCCGCTGTGGCCTCTCCGTTGCGGAGCACAGGCTCCGGACGTGCAGGCTCAGCGGCCATGGCTCACGGGCCCAGCCGCTCCACGGCATGTGGGATCCTCCCGGACCGGGGCACAAACCCGTGTCCCCTGCATCGGACTCTCAACCACTGTGCCACCAGGGAAGCCCCGAGAACTACTCTTGATGATAAAAGTATGAAGACCACACAATCGCATCAAATTCCCAGCAAAATGAGATGAGATGAACATACTCTGCAGAGGGGAGGAAAGAGGGGGTGAAAATGTAGGAGGAGGGCTTTGATAAACTTCTACTATTTTACAATCCTACTAGCAGCCAATCTTCTTATAAACAAACACTAACAGTAATGTGCTTTAAAATTCATTGCCTTGGAATATACTGCTTTTTCTATAAACGAAGTGTCACAGAATTCTCAGGGGGAAAGAGCAAAAAAAATCCCACTTATAAAAGCTAAGTCATAATAAATAGCTTTCATTGAGCACTTACTTAATGCCAGGGAAAGTACTTTACATGAATTATTTTATAATTGAGTAGGCATTCATTCATGTAGTTCACCTGTTCTAGGTACCTACACTACATTAATGAGCAGAATTGCTCTTGTGGATCTTAGGTAATAAATCATAAATTTAAGTACATTATGTAGTATATCAGAGGTAGTAGTGCTATGGAAAAAAAAATCATTGTAGAACAGGGTAAGGATGATCAGGAGTAAGAAGGAAGATTTGACTAGAATGTGAAAGAAGTGAGGGAAGAAGCCGAGAGGACACCTGGGAGAATTGTGTGCCAGGCAGAGGGAAGAGCTAGGGTAAATGTCCTAAGACGGGACATACCTAGTGGGTTGGAAGAGAACTAGGAGGCGAGAGTGGCTGGTGCAAGATGATCTGTGAGCAAGGCAGGTAGTAGGAAAGGAGGACAGTGGGAGGGGAGGGGAGATGACACAGGGCTGTGTAAGCCTTCATAAGTAAGGGTTTTGCTTTTACTCTGCAGTAAATGGAGAACTTGCAGGGTTTTGAGCAGACACATTAACATGAACCATCTTAAGTTTTATGTGAGGTGAGAGGTGATGACTTCTAGGACCAGGATGATAGCAGGAGACGTGTTTGGATCCTGATTATATTTGAAAGTGGAACCAATATGATTTCCTGGTGGATGCAAGATAGGAAACTACAAGATGACTTCAAGGCCTGAGCAACTAAAGGGAGGGGTTTCTGTTGATTAGATGGTGAAGGCTACAAGTTTTAGATAAAAATCAGAGTCAGTTTCGGACTTAAGTTTGAGCTGCCTACTGTACACCCAAGTGGAGGTATCAAGCAGGCCGGTGAATATTCAAGTCTAGAGTTCAAGAAAGAGGGCTGGGTTGGAAACAAAAATTTGTAACTATTTCTCATATGACTTGTGTGTATACACCTATGAGGTGAGGGCAGAGAAGAGAAGAGGGCTGAGTACTGAGTCACAAGCGCTCCATGGAGAAAAGAGAAATTAACTATGTTAAAGGCTTCTTTTGAATTAAAGTAAGAAAACTAAGAAATGACCTTCATCTTTAGCATCATGGAGGTAATGGATGTCATTTTTGAGAGCAGATTTCATGGAGCAAAGGAAGAAAGCCTCATTGGAAGGCTTTAAGAGAATTCTTTCTACATTTATGGCCCATAAAGTATGCATTAAATAAAGATTTTCTTGGAAGTGAAGTAGGAGGAAAATTAAGAGAGTGTTTCATTTATCCTGAGGTAGCGATCTGATCTGCATATTGTATGAGAAACATTGTAACATACTGGTTAAGGGCATGAGTTCCAGAGGGACCAGGTGCCAGGCTCCCCCAGGTAATGGCTCCACTATTTACTGGCTATAAACAGTAGTCAGATTCCTTAATCTGACTGATATGCTGCACGGTAACAGCACCCCTCCCACAAACATTAGCTATAGGCAGTAGCCCATGTGCAATGTAAGTTTTCTCTTTTGTGTGCATTCATTAAGATTTAAGGGACAACCAATACAACTGAAATCTGTGTATTGATTTTTATCTTGCAACATTACTATAAACTTACTTATTAGTTCTAATAGGGTTTTTTTAAAATAGATTTCTTAGAATTTTCTATCTAGAAGATTATATTTTATGCAAATAAAGACAGCTTTTTTTTCTTTTCAAAAAAAAAGTTTAAGTGGCAACCATTTCTTTACATGATGAAACTTACACAGTAGTGCCCATTCCTGTTGATATTTAATATGAAGCAAAAGGTGATCTGGGCTAGAGCTTTTATGAAAGCAGAAGTCATGAAACATTGACAGAAGGAGTTGGTGCCTAAAACAGTTCAAGTGCATATGTACATTAAACTGCAGCTACATTCAGAAATCACCATATGTATGCTTTTGCACAACCTTAAAAGTCTGTCTCATAGCAGCCTGCATATTAGTTATCTGTGAACTTAGGTTAAGCATTCAAAGAGAGTCCTCACATCCATTCCCAACTATATGTCCAGTATCACAATGCAAATGATGCTACTGAGATACTACTGATACACTGAGAATGGATACAAAGTAACTTAATAGGTTATACACCAAAACAAAGTATTAATATTCATCTCATTCCTTTCAAAATTCAATCTCAATTATACTTTAAAATATAAGTTTTATTACAAATATCTCCTCTGCATAAGGAATATGGGGCTTCTGACTTGATCAACATCAGGGTCTTTCTGTATGAAGATGGTTCTTGAAAGGCTGTACTTTTTTTCTTGATAAAAGTAAAAAGCATCTTCCTCCTCAGAATGAGGCTTTGGAAGGAGGGTCAATAGATCAATCCCAGCCACATGCAATTTTCATTTATCCTTGCCAGTAACCCTGGGTTCAAGGCTATCCAAAGACTGCCAGACTGATTTGGTGAATCTCTGTCAAGGGAGAGATTATGATTTTTACAGTTCAGCTAGAAAAGAAGCCAAGTTTATTATCTATCTATCCTGCTAGGTAACAAACTGTCTATAATATTCATCTTTCTCTCTTTTTCAATCCCTCTGTGCTGTTTTCAGTGAAACTGGTAACAAATTTCTGCTATCTGACAGTTCCTGAGTTCTTCTAATTTCAGCAAAATCCGTCACCATATTACAGGGCTGGAAATTTACAGAACCATGGCATAGACACAGGCTGAATTCGTGTCTTCTGAACTTCAGCATTGCTTCTGCTGTAATAGGAGGAGGAAATTAACAGTAATTACAGTCTAAATTAGTCATATAATACTGTGTGCATCTCATGAGTACATAATGTTCTGAGCAGGCAAAGAGAATAAAGTCATCCAGAAAATAGAATAGTTTTGAGGCAGGTGGGCTAATTCTGATTCATGTGACCAGGGGGAAGCAACTGAGGCAAGAGACCCTTCCTCGAGTAAAATATGTTTATTAAAAATTAGCTTAGTAGATTGTTTTGCAGTTAGCCTGGTTATCCTCTGCAGGCTCTATGCACAATGGGAACAGAATGTTCTGTCTAGTAAATTGAGGAAGTGTATGAGACATCTAAATTTTATACATTTTAAGGTCGAGAGAGGGGAGCGGAGAACATTAGGACCTTTTAGTCCAAACTTCTCATTTTGCAGAATACTGAGGCTTGAATACTGAATTCACTTGACTATTGATTCCTGGAAATATTCTATGTTTTAGTGTCACTCAGAGAATAATAGAGTCTTGACAAATCCATTGCTTCTTAAATAAAGAATCAGAAAAGCTTTCCCCTGTTATCCTAATTCACAAATTCCTGGTATTATTTTGAATACTTGGACCTCAAACACGGTTTTGCATCGGTCTCCAGATCAGGCACCCACTCTTCCAGGCATGCACCTGAGAGATCTTACTACTGTCCTCTGTACGACAGAGAGTCTGAGCCTCTATTCTATGCTTTCTATCCACTTGGTTGGCTTTAAAAACTTTCTCTATGCCAATGACTTGAAAATGGCAACCTGCAGCCCAAATACTGCCTTTGAGCTACCATCACAGCTACTTAACTTGACATTCATTATTGCTTGGAAGTTTCACAGGCATCTCAAACTTTACATGCCCCAAACTGAGCTCCCTTTACTCCAGCTTGGTTAACAGCTCTCAGAGAATCATGAATCATTATGTCCAATTTCTACATTAAAAAAAAAAGAATGGTAAGTAGATTTATTCATTTCTAGCAAAATTATTTAATAAAAAGACAGTCTTTGTATTTCACATTTTTCTTTTGCAATCAGACATTCCCTCTTCAGACAATGTAAAATCTTCATATCTGGTATCTCTTCCTTAATATGTTTATTGGTACCTCTTTTCCAGTTCAGGGCCTTTTGTTCTTGAGTCCTCTTTTCCTTCAAAATGTATCTACTTGGGTGAGTATTTATTGAATGAATATATATTACCCTTCCAGATAGTATTCTATGAGCCACTTACAGTGCCCTGCTTGACTCTTAGGTACCTTGTAAGCCATAGTGACAATACTTTTATGTAGTATGTAGGTGGCATATTATTCAGTCCCTTAATTCATTTAATGGAAAGATCAGTCTAAATATACAGATAAAAGTGAAACTTGATAAATGCTTCAGAGCTACAAAAAAATTATAGAATAATCAGCGTATTTGATTCATCTGATTCTATATACCAAGAGATGAACCTTAAAGGCTCATCATAAAAGCCTAAAAGCCTTTTATGTACAGACACATAAAACTTTCTGCTTAACCTTTAAATGACCTTTGCATTATGCACCCATGCTCATATTCATCCAAGGATCGTAAGAAATCATTTAACACACAGAGATTCAGGAAGCAAATACCAAGTCTGAGCTTCAGGAGAAAAAGTACTTCAGGTCAACATTTTTGTGGTAAAGAAAAACAAGGCATTGAAAAGTGTGGCGGTAATTAGTGTTCCTGTTTTGAACTTCGTGTTGTAAGACTGTCTCTAAACTCCATGTAGGTGGAAAAAGCAGAGGTTCAGGCTGAACAGGAACTGCAATTCTCTGCAATCCTGCACAAGAACATCTTGTTTTTCATTTCAGAATTTGGTAAACAAGTTTGCTCCTGCATTAAATAGACACTGGTGACAGTGCCTTGCAGGAATTCTGCTGCAGATGTTTGAAAACGCACAGACCTTCAAAGTCATACACAAATCACACTCCCTCAGAAATTAATAATATTGTATTACTTAGAATCATGTCCTGCTTCTTATTTCAATCTTCCTGGCCTATTGTAAGAGATGGGTGACTTTTCACGTTTACCTTGTAAAGAAATAGAAAAAGGTGAAGAGAAAACTAAGCTGCATCTTAGCTTTAAAATTGCCACCTAGAAATTGTTCCCTAGAAGCCAACTAAATACCTTAGATTAAAGTTGTTTTCTATGCTGCCCACAATAACTAGCTGAAAATAAAAATGTTGGTCAACTTACTAACTGCTTTGTTTTTATTTTGCCAGTGTTTGTTCAAAAATAAGGAGCAGCAAGATTAGCAACTGTATGTTGAGTGACTTAGATTGCCAGGCAACACCCTTGGCATCTTAAATACATTATTTAACTTAATCCTCAGAATAACTTTACAGCATAAATGACAATGAAGTTTCAGAATGTGGTGAAGTAGAGATATAATGCTATCTCATGAAAATTTGCTGAACTTTTAAGAAGGACCTTTAAACTTTTACTTGGAATAAATATTTTATAGAGAGGCTTCTATGAAACTAAACATAAAGAGAGCATTGTTTTATCACTAAAATGTCAAGACAGTTGGGATGAGGAAATTATACTATGCCTTTCTTGATGTCAAAGAAATTTTTGAAAGCACAAAATGTCATGAAAAGTTTAATAACTATCTCATGATGCTGGTTCATGAGATAAAAAGTGCAAAAAAGTGGAAAATTTTCACCCCAAACTGCCTCCTTTTCCCTTGATATTTAAAATCTTTAGTTATGTATCAGATGTTTTTTATATGGAAATGAGATAATAACTCATGAGATTTATCTCATCGATGGTGGAAAGTAAATAATAACTCATATAGATTTTAGAAAGTATGGAAATAGGAAATCTGGCTTTATGCATGACTATTTATAGACAAAAATGTGACTAAATCATATTCAGTCTTTTTATTTTTTTAGTCAGGGGTAGGTCGTGCAATAGGAAAGAAAGGTAACAAAAGAATCCAAGGGTCAGAACTCTAGAGAAAGGGAGAGCAAAAAAAGAAGTGGTACTGCCTCCCATGTGTGTCTGTGTGTGTGTTAGTGTGTATTCAATGTTCATATTATTAAAGAGTGTAAACCTTGGGAGTTGGTGGTATTGGTACAAACTTCAGAGTACCTTTATTGGACATTGTCTCCGCTCAAGGCTATCCATTATGTTTATGAAAAAAAAAATGTCGTGGCATAGAAGTGTGTGGTGGGAGAGGGGTAATATTCCATTATTTTTCAAATATATCACAAATATTAATTATGGGAGTACACATTAGAAAAAGGAAAAATAGGGCCTCCTTGGTGGCGCAGTGGTTGAGAGTCCGCCTGCCGATGCAGGGGATGCGGGTTTGTGCCCCGGTCTGGGAGGATCCCATATGCCGCGAAGCGGCTGGGCCCGTGAGCCATGGCCGCTGAGCCTGCGCATCCGGAGCCTGTGCTCCGCAACGGGAGAGGCCACAGCAGTGAGAGGCCCGCGTACCGCAAAAAAAAAAAAAAAAAAAAAGAAAAAGGAAAAATAATTCCTTTGTAATTTTCCATATGCTGATAACACTTATTGGTCTTTTGCTATATTCCCTCCAGTTTTTGCCTTCCCTAATAGTAGATGGCAAGTTGATAAGTAATCTTTTCATGTTTATAAATAATCATTTAAAAATATTTTAATGCACGCATAGCATTTCAATTTCAGTATGTGGGTAAACTCTAATTTACTGATGGACTCTGTTGTTAGATACTTAGATTATTTCAAATCTTTTTTATTATATAAAAATGTTCTGATAGCTAAATCTTCTTGCATAGCTATATTTGTTTCCTTAGGATAAATATGTAGATACAACTTTACTAGGTCTGAGTATATGTACACATTAAGGTTTTGTTATCTGTTGGAAATTATCTTCTCAAAATACCCAAGCCGTGAATTCTCCTTACACTGGTATGTAAGAATCACCTGTACCGATCTTCATTTTATCTACATTCCCCATACTGGTAAAATGAAACAGCGTAGCATTTGTTTTTAGTGGCAATTTACATGTAACACAGTTTGAATTAATGAATATTTTTCAATAATCTGAGAGACAAAAACACACCAGACAGTATATGGACTGTAACTCGATTTGTATTTTAGCACGTTTATGGGATTGCGACATCTTGTCTGTGTTGTGACAGAAAAGAAAGTGTGTGAGACTAGAACAGGGGTCAGCAAACTTTTCTGCAAGGGGCCAAATCGATATTTTAGGCTTCAGAGGCAACATGATCTTTCTCATTCCTACTCAACTCTACCGTTGTCCTGTAAAAGCGAAGTAGCCACAGACAGCATGTATACAAATGGGGGTGGCTGTGTTCCGATAAAATTCTACTTACGAGAAGATGCTACAGGCAGCATTTGGCCAGCAAGTCATAGTTGACAATCTCTGAAATAAAATATGGGACTCCTCATATATGAATCTCAGGGTGATGAATGACCCAGCAAAATGAAACTCAAGAGAATTACTTTACTTAATATTAGACTGTGTTTCTCTGGATGTCTAGTCTCAACAACCTGGAAGGAAACACAATGTTGTCTCACGTTCTGCTCATTAGTTAGCTCTCCACTGGACTCCACCTGGATAGCTCCCCTGGGACTCAGCTCTCTACAACAAGTGTCTTTAAACCAAAAGCTTTCCAAAAAATCCTGGGCCCATGCCCACAAAAGACTGTTCAATACACCTTCTAATACAACTGTATCCTTTACTTTCACTTGCTCACCAGCCCAATTTACAGATCTCCAGCTCTTTCAGTACACTTAGTTTTAGAATTCTTCCAACTTTCCTATTTTATCTCATAACTCCCCTTGCATATTTTCCTCCACTTTTTTATTTTTTAAATGCCAGTCTTCTTAAATTTTACCATTCCATTTGTCTTGGCTCTTCATAACATAGTAACCTGCCAACACAAATTTTTGTAGAATTTAATTGAATGTAAAAAAATTATTGTCTCAAGTCTTTCCATGCTGACTGAGGAGTAAGTTTTTATTCACTCTTTCTACATTATGGGACCCCCGTGTGTGAGATCCACTGCCACCTGTACAGGTGTCATGGAAGTATAAGACTCAGGCCTATTCTTTGAAAGGTTATAGTTAGTGGAGAGTCAGCCAATAAACCATCAGTTAGAAGGGAATATAAGTGCCATGATATAAATATACACAAAAGCAAAAGGAAGGTGCACAATTAACACAAATTGGGAATTTGAGAACATTTCCTGGAGCAGAAGATGCTTAATATGACTCCTAAAGAATAAATAGGATTTAGGGTAAAGGGACTTCCAAGCCCAAAGAGCCAGGAATATTAGAGAGAATGACCTTGTTGTGGAAATGAATCTGGATGATAAAGCTGAAGCAAAGACCTGTAGATTGAGCAGTAGGGTTAGTCAACCAAGGAAGGCAATAGTCCACCTGTGCCAGCCTGAGGAATATGTACTTTACCCCAAAGACCATAGAGTACTGTCTCTACTAACATAATTAGTAAGATAAAAAAGAATTTAAGACCTTGTATTTAACTGACACAAATGGTCACAAAGCCAAAAGTAAATTGGCTCTACACAGGTCTCGGGATATTACTGGCTCCGCTGAGCCTGCGTTATAAAAAGCTTTTCAAATCAAAGTGAACAGGAATGATTTCCTGAAGTTTTGAGTTCCCTCAGCAAACTACTGCTAGCTCAAATATTTTTCATTTATCTCCCCATTAGGCTGTGACCTCTTTCAAAGCTGGGCCCAGTCCTGACTCAGAGAAGGAATTCATTAAACAGTTATTGATTGAATGCTCTACTTCTTTCACTATTGTTTAAGATTATTCATAATCTCTATCCATACCTCCCTCAACTCAGCAGTGTTCTTGATTTTCTCCACAATTTCTTTTTAAGTATAAAAGGCAAGTGAAATAAAAAAGAGGGGGGTGGATTCTAGAAGAGAATTACAGAGGTTTAGTAATTGAAGGCCCATCTAAATTTGCAGGTGAGAAATTTCATCCAGTGGTGTTGAGCACTTAACAAAGTTTTATGGCCAAATACAACAGTAGTGACACTTAATCATATTGTGCACCAAACACTATGTGCTACATCATCTCATTTTACACTACAACAGTCCTGACAAATAAGTGGGACGTGGAGAAGTTAAGTAATTGATCTAGGTTCACAGAGCTACTAAATAGCAGAGCCAAGACTTGAACACAGTCCTTCTCTGATTCATACGTTCCTTATCTAAAGGGGTGTTCTTCATGATGTGGTTCACAGACTGGCAACACCAGAAAGCTTGTTAGAGATTCAATGTCTTAAACCAAACCTCAAATGTAATGAATCGGAATCTATATTTTAACAAGATCCCCAGGTGATTTCACTTGCTCACTAAAATTTGAGAAACACTGTTCTAAACCACTATACTACACAACTGGGATTCTTAGCTAAAAATGCCAAGTTAAGGAATGGATATTATAATAAAAATTTATAAGGTTTTATATCTTGATCTTAGTAGTGGTTATATATATATATGTCACTTTATGTACTTTATCATGTATGTATATAAATCAAAATAATAAATCTGTCAGCATATTTATTAACTAAACAATTATTTTCAGAGTGTGTATGCTAAAAGAGTCCTGTGCTAGACACTGAGGTTTAAGTGCTAAAGAAAGAGAGAGACGGAGGGAGAGAAAGAGAGAGATATGGAGAAAGAGGAGGCCTTTCCTAATGGCATATATTGTCAGAAAAGGGAGAAAGGTAACACACAAAATATTATAAAACAAGTTTATAATTATAATTGGAATAAGTGTTATGAAAGGAAAGAACATATATACAGCGTGTAACAAGAAGTTCTAATTTAGATTGAGAGAGTCAGAAAAGGTCTCACTGAAGAAATGACATTTAAAATGAGATCTAATACATAAACAGGAATTATCTTGATGAATAGTCTAGGAAATAATTTTTCCAGCAAAAGGAGTGACATTTTTGTGGGTGCTGAGTTGGGAGAAGGTGTGGGGCATTTGTGCACACATTAGAAGGCCATGATATGTAAAGTACAGTGAGTAAGGAGAGAATGGCCAGAGCTGATGTTGAAGAGGTAGGCAGGGGACCAGCACCTACAAATGTTTGAAGATCATCATCATAAGGAGTTTAAAGACTTTTTCTAACTTAACAGGCACTGTTGAAGGTTTTTTAAAGCTGGAAAGTAATGTTATATAGTTAACAGTTAAAAAAATTCACTCTGGCCACTGGCTAGAGAATATTTTGGAGAAAAAACAATAATGGAGAGGGAAGAGCAATTAAGAAGCTATGTAGTATCCTAGGCAATATTATTAGTGGCTTGAATTTGAATTAGGGTGTTTGACATAGAGATGGAGAGATCTAGATGAACTCAAAATATGTTTTGGAGGTATGCTCAATAGCTCTTGGTGATTGAATGTGGGTGGTAAGGGAAACACAAAAGTTAAGGAGCCCAAGGTTTCTGGAGTGCATTGGAAGTGGGTGAGGGGTGGAAAGTACAATTTTAGTTTGATATATGTTAAATTTGAGATGCTTTTAAGAAATCTAAGTGGAGAGCCAAGAAGACAGTTGGATAGATGAGTTTGAAGCTCAAAAGAGAAATCTGAATTGGAATATAAATTTTCAAGTTGTTAGCCTAAGGGGGGAGTGGTAATGAAGTGAAAATGGAAGAAGGCCTATAATCAATACATAGGTAAAAGTAGTGACCTGCTAACCTTTAAAACACTTTAGCTACCTGATGCATATTACCCAAGACATATGAATTAAACCAGTTAACTAGAACTCTAAAGCCAACAATCTGGCAGAGTATAAAAAGTCAAAATCTGCACCTAAGAAGAGTTTATGCATAGAATCTCTAGACTGTAGGCTTCTTGAGGACAGGCAGCCATATAATTCCCTGCATGTTTCCTTGCATATGGTAAACTCTCAGTAAATATAATCAAACAAGCAAACTAAGAAATCTATCAATACACAACAGTGTAATGGTAAATTGAAACCAGTGAGACAGGCTATCATCCTGGCATTGCTACTAATTTGGGGCAAGTCACTTAAAATGTCTGAGTCTCAGTTTCCACATTTGGAATATATTGGTAATAAACCAGAAGAACCCTGAGAGCCTGTCCAGTTATAAGATTCTATGGCTTAACAATATCCTGCGTGAATAGTGCTGCACCATATTTTCTCTCCTCCATAAATCTCTAGGACATGAGGAAGGCATACACAAACTGGGATATAGGAGATAGAATATCTTAGAGCTGTCTAATCTACTCAGGAAATATGTAGCAAAGGATCAGATCCCAGCCACTCTGGTGCCTAGTCCTGGTGTTTTCTACTATCCACCACCTGGTTGTCTTTCAAAGGTCCATTAAATAGCAATCAGCAAATTACTTTCTGGGCAGTCAGGCTCTAGGACCTGTGAAATACAGTCAATCCTCATCATTAACAGATTCTTTATTTGCAAATTTATCTACTCACTAAAATGTATTGTGACCTCAAAATCAATATGTGTGAGATATTGAGGTCCTTTGCAGAAGTGCATACAGTGGTGAAAAACTTAAGTCACCTAACTGGTACATTCCCAGGTGACCTGGGACAGGACGATGCTCTGCCTTCTTGTTTCAGCTCTTACATTGTCTATTTAGTGCCATGTTTTTCACATCTTCATGTTTTTGTTGGTTACTTTGCTGTTTAAAGTGGCCCCCATGCACAGTTTGGAACTGCTGTCTATTGTTTCTAAGCACAAGGCTTTGATGTGCCTAACAGAGAAAATACCCTTGTTAAATAACTATTCAGACACCAGTTATAGTGCTGTGTATTATGAGTTCAATGTTAATGAATCACAACTTTTATTGAATAAAGCATACTGAAACAGAAACACATAAAACAAGGTTATATATTAATTGGTTGATGAAAACACTGTGACCAGAGTCTCTCAGGAATCTAAACCTGTATTTTTTCCAAGACCAATTTTTCAGTATCCACTAATTCGGTGTTTGCAGTGACTTTACAGAACAAAACTACTGCAAAGAATAAGAATCGACATTCTTGTGTGCCACTCACTTGTATGTGTCATTTAACAGGTACAGGGAAGCCTTTCTAATTGTACTAGTTCACAATTCCCCCAGCAGGTTGCAGTTAGAGGTATGGTTTGTGGTACTTTCCTCAAATGTATATTGAATGAGTACTATGTGATATGCTCATGTGAGTCTATGGGGAGTCAATTGTCATCAACACAAAGAGGGTCCCTGTCTTCAAGGCACTGACAGTGTGGTGCATGATACAGACAATTAATAGAAAACCATGATAAAGTGTTGTTACATCTAAGTCCTTGAGATGGTGAGCTATCAAGTGTGGCTACCCCAAAAGGAAATTATTTCAGCAGGCACCCCTGCTGATGCGGAGAAGAGATCTGTTAAAAACACTGAAGGAGGAGATGAGGGAAGAGAAGCACATAGGGCAACCAGAAAATTCCAGAACTGAACACAGTTTTACTTATTTCTGAAAAGTGTTTGAAGTTATTTCTACCGCTAGGCCTCTAAACTACAGAAAGGGTAACTGTGAAAAAAGAAATTGATCTGGGCTTTAATCAATAATTATTCTTCAGAATAATTATATATAATAATAATTATTATTATTATTATAAATAATAAGAGACCTTCAAGATGGCAGAGGAGTGAGATATGGAGATGACCTTCTTCCCCACAAATACATCAGAAATACATCTACATGTAGAACAACTCCTACAGAACACCTACTGAACGCTGGTAGAAGACTTCAGACTTTCCAAAAGATATATATATTTTTTCCTTTTGCTCTTTCTCTGAGTGTGTATGTGTATGATTCTTGTGTGATTTTGTCTGTATAGCTTTGTTTTTACCATTTGTCCTAGGGTTCAGTCTGTCTAGGTTTTGTTTGTTTGTTTGTTTTTAATATGGTTTTTAGCACTTGTTGTCATTGATGGATTTGTTTTTTGGCTTGGTTGCTCTCTTCTTTCTTTATCACTTTTTAATTATTTTAATTTTTCTTTTATTTTTAATTTAAAAAACTTATTTTATTTATTTATTTATTTATTTCTCCCTCCCTTTTCTTCTGAGCTGTGTGGCTGACAGGGTCTTGGTGCTGCAGCCAGGTGTCAGGCCTGTACCTCTGAGGAAGGAGAGCCGAGTTCAGGACATTGGTCAATCAGAGACCTCCCAGCTTCACATAATAACAAACAGTGAAAGCTCTCCCATAGACCTCCACCTCAATGCTAACACCCAGCTCCACTCAACGATCAGCAAGCTACAGTGCTGGATACCTTATGCCAAACAACTAGCAAGACAGGAACACAACCCCACCCATAAGCAGAGAGGCTGCCTAAAATCATAATAAGATCACAGGCAAACCAAAAACACCACTGGACACGGTCCTGCCCACCAGAAAGACAAGATCCAGCCTCATCCACCAGAACACAGGCACCAGTCTCTTCCACCAGTAAGCCTAAACAACCCATTGCACTAACGTTAGCCACCAGGGGCAGACACCAAAAACAACAGGAACTACGAACCTGCAGCCTGCGAAAAGGAGACCCCAAACACAGTAAGTTAAGCAAAATGAGAAGATAGAGAAACACACAGCAGGTGAAGGAGCAAGGTAAAAACCCATCAGACCAAACAAATGAAGAGGAAATAGGCAGTCTACCTGAAAAAGAATTCAGAGTAATGATAGTAAAGACGATCAAAAATCTTGGAAATGGAATGGAGAAAATACAAGAAAGTTTTAACAAGGACCTAGAAGAACTAAAGAGCAAACAAACAATGATGAACAACACAATAAATGAAATTAAAAATTCTCTAGAAGGAATCAATAGCAGAAAAACTAAGGCAGAAAAACGGATTAGTGACCTAGAAGATAGAAGAGTGGAAATAACTACCACAGAGTGGAATAAAGAAAAAATAATGAAAAGAATTGAGGACAGTCTCAGAGACCTCTGGGACAACGTTAAATGCAACAACATTGGAATTACAGGGGTCCCAGAAGAAGAAGAGAAAAAGAAAGGGACTGAAAAAATATTTGAAGAGATTGTAGTTGAAAATTTCCCTATTATGGGAAAGGAAATAGTCAAATCAAGTCCAGGAAGTGCAGAGTTCCATATAGGATAAATCTGAGGCGAAACATGCCAAGACACATACTAATCAAACTATCAAAAATTAAATACAAAGAAAAAATATTAAAAGCACCAAAGGAAAAACAACAAATAACATACAAGGGAATCCTCATAAGATTAACAGCTGACATTTCAGCATGAACTGTACAAGCCAGAAGGGAGTGGCAGGACATACTTAAAGTGAAGAAAGGGAAAAACCTACAACCAAGATTACTCTACCCAGCAAGGAGCTCACTCAGATTCGATGGAAAAATTAAAACCTTTACAGACAAGCAACACCTAACAGAATTCAGCACCACCAAACCAGGTTTACAACAAATGCTAAAGAAACTTCTCTAGGCAGGAAACACAGGAGAAGACCTACAGTAACAAACCCAAAACAATTAAGAAAATGGTAATAGGAACATACATATTGATAACTACCTTAAATGTAAATGGATTATATGCTCCAACCAAAAGACAAAGACTGGCTTAATGGATACAAAAACTAGACCCATATATATGTTGTCTACAACAGACCCACTTCAGACATAGGGATACAAAAAGACTGAAAGTGGGGAGATGGAAAATGATTTTCTATGGAAATGGAAACCAAAAGAAAGCTGGAGTAGCAATTCTCATATCAGATAAAATAGGCTTTAAAATAAAGAATGTTACAAGAGAAAAGGAAGAACACGACATAATGATCAAGGGATCAATCCAAGAAGAAGATATAAAAATTATAAATATTTATGCACCCAACATAGGAGCACCTCAATAAATAAGGCAAATGCTAACAGCCATAAAAGGGGAAAGTGACAGTAACACAATCATAGTAGGGGACTTTAACACCCCACTTTCACCAATGGACAGATCATCCAAAATGAAAATAAATAAGGAAACACAAGCTTTAAATGATACATTAAACAAGATGGACTTAATTGATATTTACAGAATATTACATCCGAAAACAACAGAATATACTTCCTTCTCAAGTGCTCATGGAACACTGCAGGATAGATCATATCTTGGGTCACAAATAAAGCCTTGGTAAATTTAAGAAAATTGAAATTGTATCAAGTATCTTATCTGCCAAAACACTATGAGACTGGATATCAATTATAGGAAAAATTTTGTAAAAGTACAAACACATGGAGGCTAAACAATACACTACTCAATAACCAAGAGATCACTGAAGAAATCAAAGAGGAAATCAAAAAATACCTAGAAACAAATGACAATGAAAACATGACGACCCAAAAACTATGGAATGCAGCAAAAGCAGTTCTAAGAGGGAAGTTTACAGCAATACAATCCTACCTCAAGAAACAACAAACATCTCAAATAAACAACCTAACTTTACAACTAAAGAAATTAGAGAAAGAAGAACCAAAAAAAAAAAACCCAAAAGTTAGCAGAAGGAAAGAAATCATGAAGATCAGATCAGAAATAAATGAAAAAGAATTGAAGGAAATGACAGCAAAGATCAATAAAACTAAAAGCTGATTCTTTGACAAGATAAACAAAATTGATAAACCATTAGCCAGACTCATCAAGAAAAATGGGAGAAGACTCAAATCAATAGAATTAGAAATAAAAAAGGAGAAGTAACAACTGACACTGCAGAAATACAAAGGATCATGAGACATTACTACAAGCAACTATATGCCAATAAAATGGACAACCTGGAAGAAATGGACAAATTCTTAGAAATGCACAACCTTCTGAGACTGAACCAGGAAGAAATAGAAAATATAAACAGACCAATCACAAGCACTGAAATTGAGACTGTGATTAAAAATCTTCCAACAAACAAAAGCCCAGGACCAGATGGCTTCACAGGCGAATTCTACCAAACATTTAGAGAAGAGCTAATACCTATCCTTCTCAAACTCTTCCGAAATACAGCAGAGGGAGGAACACTCCCAAACTCATTCTATGAGGCCACCATCACTCTGATACCAAATACCAGACAAAGATGTCAGAGAGAAAGAAAACTACAGGCCAATATCACTGATGAACATAGATGCAAAAATCCTCAACAAAATACTAGCAAACAAAATCCAACAGCACGTTAAAAGGATCATACACCATGAACAAGTGGGGTTTATCCCAGGAATGCAAGGATGCTTCAATATACACAAATCAATCAATGTGATAAACCATATGAACAAATTGAAGGAGAAAAACCACATGATCATCTCAATAGATGCAGAAAAAGCTTTCCACAAAATTCAACACCGATTTCTGATAAAAACCCTCCAGAAAGTAGGCATAGAGGGAACTTACCTCAACATAATAAAGGCCATATATAACAAACCCACAGCCAACATCATTGTCAATGGTGAAAAACTGAAAACATTTCCTCTAAGATCAGGAACAAGACATGGTTGTCCAATCTCACCACTATTATACAACATAGTTTTGGAAGTTTTAGCCACAGCAATCAGAGAAGAAAAAGTAATAAAGGGAATCCAAATCGGAAAGAAGTAAAGCTGTCACTGGTTGCAAATGACATGATACTATATAGAGAGAATCTGAAAGGTGCTACCAGAAAACTACTAGAGCTAATCAATGAATTTGGTAAAGTAGCAGCATACAAAATTAATGCACAGAAATCTCTTGCATTCCTATACACTAACAATGAAAGATCTGAACGAGAAATTAAGGAAACACTCCCATTTACCACTGCAACAAAGAGAATAAAATACCTAGGAATAAACCTACCTAAGGAGACAAAAATCCTGTACTCAGAAAACTATAAGACACTGATGAAAGAAATTAAAGATGATACAAAGAGATGGAGAGATATACCATGTTCCTGAATTGGACGAATCAACTTTGTGAAAATGACTATACTACCCAAAGGAATCTACAGATTCAATGCAATCCCTATCAAACTACCAATGGCATTTTTCACAGAACTAGAACAAAAAAATTCACAATTTGTATGGAAACACAAAAGACCCCATATAGTCAAAGCAATCTTGAGAAAGAAAAACGGAGCTGGAGGAATCAGGCTCCCAGATTTCAGGTACAAAGGTAATCAAGACAGTATGGTACTGGCATAAAAACAAAAATATAGATCAATGGAACCTGATAGAAAGCCCACAAATAAACCCAGATATATATGGTCATCATATTTTTGATAAAGGAGGCAAGAATACACAATGGAGAAAGACACCCTCTTCAATAAGTTGTACTGGGAAAACTGGACAGCTACGTGTAAAAGAATGAAGTTAGAATACTCCCTAACACCATACACAAAAATTAACTCAAAATGGATTAAAGACCTAAATTTAAGGCCAGACACTATAAAATTCTTAGAGGAAAACATAGGCAGAACATTCTATGACATAAATCACAGCAAGATCCTATTTGACCCAACTCCTAGAGAAATGGAAATAAAAAGAAAAATAAACAAATGAGACCTAATGAAACTTAAAAGCTTTTTCAGACTAAAGGAAACCATAAACAAGATGAAAAGACAACCCTCAGAATGGGAGAAAATATTTGAAAATGAAGCAACTGACAAAGGATTAATCTCCAAAATATGCAAGCAGCTCAATATCAAAAAAACAACAACCCAATCCAAAAATGGGCAGAAGATCTAAATAGACATTTCCCCAAAGAAGATATACAGATTGCCAACAAACACATGAAAGGATGCTCAACATCACTAATCATTAGAGAAATGCAAATCAAAACTACATTGAGGTAACACCTCACACCAGTCAGAATGGCCATCATCAAAATTCTACAAACAATAAATCCTGGAGAGAGTGTGGAGAATTGGGAACCCTCTTGCACTGTTGGTGGGAATGTAAATTGATACAGCCACTACAGACAACAGTATGGAGTTTCCTTATAACACTAAAAATAGAACTAACATATGACCCAGCAATCCCATTACCAGGCATATACCCTGAGAAAACCATAATTCAACAAGTGTCATGTACCACAATGTTCATTGCAGCTCTATTTACAATAGCCAGGACATGGAAGCAACCTAAGTGTCCATCAACAGATGAATGGATAAAGAAGATGTGGCACATATATACAATGGAATATTACTCAGCCATAAAAAAACCTACATTGAGTTATTTGTAGTGAGGTGGATGGACCTAGAGTCTGTCATACAGAGTGAAGTAAGTCAGAAAGAGAAAAACAAATACTGTATGCTAACATATATATATGGAATCTAAAAAAAAAAGGTTCTGAAGAACCTAGGGTCAGGACAGGAATAAAGACGCAGACATACAGAATGGACTTGAGGACGTGGGGAGGGGGAAGTGTAAGCTGGGATGAAGTGAGAGAGTGGCATGGACATATATACACTACCAAATATAAAATAGATAGCTAGTCGGAAGTAGCCACATAACACAGGGAGATCAGCTCAGTGCTTTGTGACCACCTAGAGAGCTGGGATAGGGAGGGTGGGAGGGAGACACAAGAGGGAGGAAATATGGGGATATAGGTATATGTATAGCTGATTCACTTTGTTATAAAATGAAACTAACACACCATCATAAAGCAATTATACTTCAATAAAGGTGTTAAAAATAATTATTCTATGAAAAAGTTAAAAATTACTTTGGAGGATTATTGTAAAAATAATAATTTTTTGATACATGCAAAGCACTTTGTGACTTGCAAAGGCTTTACAACATCAAAATAGTTTTCTCTTGGGCTTCCCTGGTGGCGCAGTGGTTGAGAGTCCGCCTGCCGATGCAGGGGACACGGGTTCGTGCCCCGGTCTGGGAAGATCCCACGTGCCGCGGAGCGGCTGGGCCCGTGAGCCATGGCCGCTGGGCCTGTGCGTCCGGAGCCTGTGCTCCGCAACGGGAGAGGCCACAACAGTGAGAGGCCCACATAACGCAAAAAAAAAAAAAAAAAAAAAAAAAAAAAAAAATAGTTTTCTCTTTAAATAGGCTTTATTTTTTAGAATAGTTTTAGATTTACAGAAAAATTGAGAATGTATTTCAGAGAATTTCCATATATTCCACACTGAGATTCCCCAACAATTAACATCTTAGATTACTATGGTACATTTGTTATAATTAATAAACCAATAATGAAACATTATTGTTAAATCCATAATTTATCCAAATGTCCTTAGTTTTAATCTAATGTTCATATTTTGTTCAGTATCCCATCTGGGTTTCTAAATTACATTTAGTTTTTGTGTCTCAGCTCTTCTTGGCTGTAAAAGTTTCTCAGACTTTCCTTGAGTCTGATAACCTTACCAGTTTTGAGGCATACTGGTAAGGTATTCTGTAGGATGTCCCCACTATTGGAGTTTGTTTGATGTTTTTTCTCATGATAAGACTGGAGTTATTGGGTTTTGGGAGAAAGACAGATTGTTTTATACATTTGTAATACAGTTAGATTTTCTTGTTACATGCTACATTCCTTCCTGAGATCCTCTGACTTCCTACATGATTTTTTCTTAAATTGCATGCATTAAGGTTCACTGTTTGTGCTGTAAAGTTCTATAGGTTTTGACAAATGCATGTCATGCTTCCACTGTGAGAGTAACATACAGAATACTTACACCACCCTAAAAAATCCCCTGTGTGTTATTTACAAATCTCTCTTCTGACTCCCCTTGAACCGTGGGAACTACTCATCATTTTACTGTCTCCATAATTTTGTCTTTTACAGAATGTCACATAGTTGGAATCACACAATATGTAGCCTTTTCAAACTAGCTTCTATCAGTAACAGTATGCATTTAAGATTTCTCTATGTTTTTTCATGGCTTAATAGCTCATTTCTTCTTATTACTGAATAATATTTCACTGTCTGGATATATCACAGTTTGTTTATCCATTCACCTACTGAAGGACATCTTGATTGCTTCCAAGTTTTGGCAATTATTAATAAAGCTTCTTTACACATTTGTGTGTAGGTTTTTGTGTAGACATAAATTTTCTTTTCACTTGGGTAAATACCAAGGAGAATAATTGCTGGATCATATGGAAAGACTATGCTTAATTTTACAAGAAACTGCCAAACCATCTTCCAAAGTGGCTGTACCACTTTGCATTTGCTTCAGAAATGAATAAATGTTCTTGTTACACTTCATCCTTGTTAGCATTTAGTATTGTAGGTTTTTAAAAAAAATTTTAGCCATTCTGATAGGTAAGTAGTGTTACCTTATTGCTTTAAGATTGCAATTGATTGATGACATGATATTGATCATCTTTTTATATGCTTATTTGCATCTATATATCTTTGGTGAGATGTCAAGATCTTTTGCCTGTTTCTAAATTGAGTTGTTTGGTTTTTATTGTTGAGTTTTAAGTCTTCTTTGTATATTTTGTGTAAAAGTTCTTTATCAGACGTTTGGTGTGCACACATTTTCTCCCAGACTGTGTCTGGTCTTTATTCTCTTAACAGTATCTTTTATAGAACAGAATTTTTTATTTTAATAAAGTCTAATGTATCCATCTTATCTCTCATGGGTTATACTGTAATTTTTGTATCTAAAATCACTGTCAAACCCCAAATTACACATTTTCTTCTTTTTTTTCCTTCTAGAAGTTTTGTAGTACTGATTTTTATATTGAAGCCTATGGTACATTTTGAGTTAATTTTTGGAAAGGTGTAAAGTCTGTGTCAAGATTCTTTGTTTTGGATTTTTTGTTTGTTTCTTTGTTTGGTATGGACATTCTAGTTATTCCAGCATCATTTATTTTGTTTCTCCACTGAATTGCCTTTGTTGCTTTGTCAAAGATCATTTGAATATATTTGTGTGTATATTTCTTCCATTAGTCTACTAATTTAATTTAATCTACTAATCTAATTTATCTACTCTTTTGACAATAGCATGCTCTCTTAATCACTGCTGCTTTATGATAAGTCTTCAAGTCAGATAGTATCTGCCCTCCATCTTTGTTTTTCTTCAGTATTGTTCTGTCTATTCTAGATCTTTTGCCTCTCCATATAAACTTTAGGATAACTTTGTCAATATCCACAAACTAGCTTTCTGGAATTTTGATTGGAATTGCATTGAATCAATACATCAAGTTGGAAAAAAACTGACATCTTGAAAATACTGAATCTTCCTAATCATGAATACAGAAAATCTCTCCACTTATTTAGACCTTTGGTTTCTTTCATCAGAGTTTTATAGTTATTAACATATAGATTCTGTACATATTTTATTAGATTTATACCTGAGTAGTTAATTTTTTTTGGTGCTATTGTAAATCATAATGCATTTTTAATTTCAAATTCCAATTGTTCATTTCTGGCATATAGAAAAACAATTAACTTTTGTATATTAACCTTATATCCTACAACCTTGCTATAATCACTTAGTTGCAGGAGTTTTTTTGTCAGTTCTTTCAAATTTTCTGTATAGACAATCTGCCATCTGTGAACAAAGACAATGTTATTTCTTTCTAATATATATACCTTTTATTTTCTATTTTTGTCCATTGTGCTAGCTAGAACTGATAGTGTGATATTGAAGAGGAATGTTGAGAGGGGACTCAAAATAGTGATTTTTTTTCCTTTTTTTTTTAACAACTTTATTGGAGTATAATTGCTTTAGAATGGTGTGTTAGTTTCTGCTTTATAACAAAGTGAATCAGCTATACATATACATGTATCCCCATATTTTCTCCCTCTTGCATCTCCCTCCCACCCTCCCTATCCCAGCCCTCTAGGTGGTCACAAAGCACCGAGCTGATCTCCCTGTGCTATGCGGCTGCTTCCCACTAGCTATCGGTTTTACATTTTTTCTTACATCTTTACTGGAGTATAATTGCTTTACAATGGTGTGTTAGTTTCTGCTTTATAACAAAGTGAATCAGTTATACATATACATATGTTCCCATATCTCCTCCCTCTTGCATCTCCGTCCCTCCCACCCTCCATATCCCACCCATCCAGGTGGTCACAAAGCACCGAGCTGATCTCCCTGTGCTATGCGGCTGCTTCCCAATAGCTATCTATTTTATGTTTGGTAGTGTATATATGTCCATGCCACTCTCTCACTTTGTCATATATATATATGGAATCTAAAAAAAAAAAATTGGTCATAAATAACCTAGGGGCAGGATGGGAATAAAGACGCAGACCTACTAGAGAATGGACTTGATGACACGGGGAGGGGGAAGGGTAAGCTGGGACAAAATAGTGATTATTACTACTTGTAACTGGAGATCCAGTATTATCTTCAGAGTTGAATTTTGAAAGATGTTATTTTAAACAATTATTTTAATAAGGGCATTACTCTTGCCAATCACTAACATATCTTATTTCATATATTTCTAATAAAAATTTATTTCTGAAATGATTTATCTTTTCTTTTGTGAAATTGTTTTCTACCTGTGTGAATTTTCAGGAAAATGCTTTAGTTTCTTTTACAAGTCTATTCTGCTGTGATGAATTTTTCTATAGCAACTATTAATTTTGCCCATGTCTCTTTAAAAGTCTGTTGATAAAATGATTTATGATCCTGTTACTAGATGGTATATGTGTGACTGATATTGATGCCAAAAAGTAACAAAGAGATCAAGGTGTTTGTAGGCACTTGAATGTTTCAGGAGGAAACTAATGTAGAGATTCCAGGTCCTTTGTTTTCCTATAAGAAGTGTATTGGTCACCAATTAAATGGAGTATTAAGCTACACAGAGCACAATATTCTACAGTTATTTAAAAAGTTATGTACTACATTCTTAATCTAGGATAGTATCAGTTTATGATTATAAACTCTGATCAAAAACAAAGATTTTGGAGATTCAACCTAAATTGTCTTTAAGAAATGAACATTGATAAAAATCTCTCTATATATGAATTGAAAGAGCTGACATGATGGTTCTTTCCTGTCAGTCTGTAGCTTTATATATAAAAAAAGGATACAGCAGTTGCCATGGCAAAATTCTGGCTCTCTTGAATACTGGAAGCTGGTGTATAAGCCTAGGATTTGATGAAACTATGTAATTTTGAAACAAACAGGCATATTTTACAGTCATTCACCTTATGTTGGTTTAGAGTCTAGAATGTACAGCTATTCCATTTCACACAAAAGAACAGACATTTGAGTTTAAGAAACACTAAATATTCTTGAAATCACAGACTTAATTTTTAATATCATGAATCTAACATTTTAGGGCATATAAATTATTGAGCAAGAATTTAAGGAAATTAACTATGCCTCTTTTCCAGAAGCTGATTTTATAAGAAAAGTCATCATCACATTAATAAAAATATAATGCTTCTCTGCATTTACATCATAGATTATAAAATTTAGTTTCAAATCTCTTTCAGTAACTTGAGGTGCATTGCATATATATCCACAGCTATCCAGTTGGGGTAACTTTTAAAGTTCTTTGGTCATTGGAATTCATTTGTATTCATCTCAATATTCAGGAGTATAATAAATGTATGGTATTCATGTTGATGACATATACTCCATAAAAGTTTGTCATTCTGCATTAATTAAGCCTGAATTAATGAACACTTTCGAAGTTTTGCAACAGTTGGATCACCAGTTCCCATCAAGCATGACTGAAGCTGAATTAGCTCATCTGAATGATAAAACTACACACACACACACACACACAGACACACACACACACACAAGCAAGAAGAGCAATACACAGAATCTCAGTCAATTAAAATATTGAGGTAGCTGAGTGCATTGGCAGAAATGCCAAATTCCAGGCAGAACTTAAATCTAAGATCAATATCTTTTGCTTTTAATTCTGTTGTAAGTAGACTAATTTTTTTCACACAATTTTCATCATTATGTAAAAAGTTTTGGACACTGTAGCATAAAACTTGCCTACATTACACCATGTTGGGAAAGGTGTCTACATTAAAGGTTGAATTTCTGACCAGTTTAGGGGTGGTAGGTGAATGGGCTTGATGGGGTTCAGGATACACTACCCCAAAATATGGCATTTTAGCATAATTAATATTTTAAGTCGAAGGAATTTGAGAAATGGCATGTAAAGGAGGGACTTTCTGAACTTCCCCTGAAGCAGATCATAAAACCCTCATGTAAGAGGTGCCCTTCTTATGCCTAGAAGAAGGGAGCATCCTCATCTCCAAGATGTCAAGAGGAATCTGAATAAACAGGCCTTGCTGTTTTCCCCAGTTTACTGCACTTAACTCATACCCTTTTATTTGTCCTATCACATTTTCCCACAAATTTCCACTTTTTATCAAACCTAGAGTAAAAACACTCAGGCTTAATTCTTTGGTTCTTTGGTTCTTCATTTCCTTATTAAGGCTCCCATGTCACACAAAATTTATATTAAATAAATTTGTATGCTTTCGCTTATTAATTTGTCTTTTGTCACGGGGCCCCTTTCTAAGCCGAGAACTTAGAAAAGTAGAAGAAAAAGATAGTTTTCTCCCCTATATGATCTAGGATAAACTAATACTGAAATGTTAAAACCCTTTCTCATTTAATTCCAGTGCCAATCCTTAAAGGGAAACATGGTTTCCCTTTCTAGAGGCATCATAAGTGAGATTTAAAGGGGTGCAGTGACTCATCCAAGTTGCCAAAGGCAGAAACAGGAAGCAGATGTAGTATTTCTTATTTTAAATGTAATCACACCCTCCCCACTGGATAACTAATCCTGGCTTTGAATAACGCAGAAAGGATAATTGAGAATCAAAACCATCTACACAGTCTACTGTCTACATTAACATGACTTTACTATTTCATTGTCCTCATCAAGGAAACTTTAGTATTCTAGCAAACTCTTACTCAGGAAGATAAAAGTTGTACATCCCTTTATTGTTTATTCCAAGAACTTCAAGTTTTCAATAGAAAGCATCAACAACAGTTTGTACTCTGAATCTGAGTCACTGCAATGCAAAATCCTCTTCTTCCTGTGTCTACCAATTCTAAGCTATTAATCATGATCCTAACTGAATCCTAACAAAATATGCCTCCTCCACACCTCTTTCCACATGGAAAGACAGGTCTTTCAATATGATTTCAGAATAATGCACCAGACTTCAGAATCTCAGTAAATATCCCAATGCTGTTCTTCTCCCCTCTGAGATGCTACTAAAATTGTTGTGGTGATGTTCTCCCTTACCATGGTAAGCAATAAACAATTCTGTCTTATCAGCAGGTTATTTTGGTGATATTTTGGGCAGCTAGATTTTGACAGACAGGGGAAGGTGACTTAGGTTAAATCAGAAGAAAACACGAGTTTATTTCAGAGATACTGAATTTGAGTTCCAGGTGGAACTTACAGATAGAAATGGTTATTTGCCTTTCAAAGTTATCTCAAGAATGATGGAGCTTCCTCTAATCCCCTACTCCAAAACTTTATTGCTCCTACCCAAGTTCTGAATTGGAACATCACCATTAGCATTCAGCGTACCTGAGGCAGGCTCCTGTCCCATCTCATCCTGCTGCTTCTCCCAGCCCCTAGTGATAACAATGTCCTATCTTGTCATTAAGAGCTACTTTTTAAATAAAATTTAAAATAACTTTATCATATATGTATGTCTGCCTCTATAATGTTTTTAAGTTCATTTCAGCCTGTAGAAAAGGGAATCACATGCTTTTCCTGCCTTTTACACTGAACGTGATGTTGCCAAGACTTACCTGAGCTGTAGATAGCTATAGTACTTTCATTTTTACTCTTGTTTCCATAGCATTTTTCACACATGACAGAAGAGAAACAAGTTATAATTAAGCTTAAGGTGATTGCCCTAAAAAGATAGGAATTCTTCTTAGGGAGAAAAAAACTTACTTTTCTTTAGGAGGATACTCTGACTGACCTTTGTTAATTATGAAAAGAGAGATCTCTGTGCATGATCAGGAAAGGGGAGACTGAGACAAAGGAGCTACATTGCTTTGCTTGTGCTGGGATGGGAAGGTAGGGACTGTGGACCAAGGCTGGAGAGGGATAGCACCGTAGGAGAGAGGAAGTCCCCAGCACTAAGCTGCAGGCTGAGACCTGTGGAGAAAGATACCAAGGAGAAAACATCTGCAAAGCACCATAGCTCACTGTTTCCCCTTCTAGCCTTCTTCACTTCCGCCCCATTTATACTTAACACTTGTGTAAAAGTCTGTTACTGGCAAGAGCCTGTGTTTGTAGGCCTTAGGGAAATAAAATAGGAGAAGAGAGGCAGTAACGATCCCTAGAACAAAGCTGCGTGGAAACAGGACAGCAGCCTCAGGAGGGAACATGAGGTCATTAAGACTAGGAGGGAATTTGGAGCAAGTACTCACCAGGTATAGAAAGAGCCCTAGGACCTGTCAAAACTGGGGGGTGAGGGGGGTTACCAAACATCCCACAGTATGTAGGATGAGGGCTGAAGCCATATTGTCTAGAGATTAAAGGAAAGTGTGAGTGAGGCTCCAAAGTGCTAGGGGAATTAGGGACTGACAATTACACAGCGAATTGAAAATACTGGGTTTTCTATCTTCCTCACTGGAACTCTAAGAACTGTTTATCTTTGCTCTCTCCTTATGTCTCTGTATTGATATATCATGAATAAATGAATGAATGAATGAGAGGAATAAATAACCTCTGGAACAGAAACAAATACTCAAGAAAGATCAAAGCTGAAGATACAGATATGGAGGTCATCCACCTAGAATTTAAAATGAGTTGCAGATAAAGAGGAAAAGGCCATACTGGGAGAAGGAAGGGGGCCTTCATGTTGGGGAAGGGAAAGGCTCTGCGTTCTGCATTCCCCGTACAGAATCCACCAGTTCTGGTGATTTGACCATCAGGCTGCCTCTTGCTGTAACCTCTGATTCATGGAAACTGTTTGCATTGAGTCATTCTCCACTGAACAGATTTTCTTGGCTGCCATGGTAAGACAGGGAAGAAACACCTGAATCCAAGTGGAGCTGCTAACCACCCATTATAATCTTAGTGCCTCTACTGCGTCTTCCTGTGACCTGAATTTGCAGGTTACTAGTCCCAAATAGGATTTGAGTTTCCTTGAAGAGTTTTCATTTTGTTTCTATTCTTAAACCTTGTTGTCTCTACATCCCCTATTCACTTTGATTCCTGAAAGAGGATTTATGATACGATCTCCTTGATCATACTACCTGGCCAGTGTCCAACTCCAAATGGAATATTCAAAATTGAAGACACATTAGAGGAATAATTACACATTATAGAGAATAAAATATCTGCTGTCTTGATCTCCAAAGAAACAGATATTCACCTCCTGAGAGACAAAACAATCAGAATGTTCTCTAGAATATAGTCAGCTTAAACCTTGCATTCAGACTTCGCACAGAGGAAATCTCCCTGGGTTTGCTCCCTAAGTGTGATCTGTGGGCTAGTAGCACTGGTATCACCTGGGAGCTTGTTAGAACTACTGACTCCCAGATCCCATCCGAGACCTACTGAATCAGAATCTTCATCTTTATAAAATTCCCAAGTGATTAGTACGCACACATATTTTTAAGAAGCTTTATTGCAGAGTACTGAAGAGTAACCTCAGGGCCTACCTTGGCTACAGTGAAGGCCTGTGGAAGACCCCAGGCAGGGATGGGTTGTCTAACTCAACACCAGAACAGTTTAGCTTTGGTCTGTTTGTTTTAAGTGTTGATGTTTTATGTTAAACTTTTAAAATGTAATCTCTTGCTTAGAGAAAATATGAAAACCATCACTCAGAACCATGGTGAGTCCAAATTCACCCTGGAGTGTTTCCCAACCTGCAGCCTGGAGCTCCTGGTGGATAGATCCAAATATATCTACACCTGTTTTGTCTAGAGTCTTGATTCTTAATATCTTACACTAATTTTAAAATATATGTAGATGCTATTAAAATTAATGAAACACAGAGTCATTTAAAAGTAGAAATTAAAAAAGGAAGAAAAGGGGAGCTAATAAAAGCATGATAATGGTCAGCAAATGGAGAAACAGAGAAGGAAAAATACTAACTCAAATCTAAATCATAGAAACTGGAAGAAGAAAGGTTTTCCACTTGCAGATGGTCAGCGGCAGTAAATATTCAGAGAGGAGAAGCAGGAAAAAATGTGTTCTAGGAGATGTGGCAATGTGACTTCTAGGCATTTCTGTAGCTGTCGGTTTATTTGTCTGTCACAGGAAGCAGTTTGGTGGATTATGTCATTTTATAGCCATAATAATGTTCTGAGACAAACCAGCTGCCTCGGCCTGTTGCTGTGACCTCAAATGCAACAGATGAGGACTGAGAAAGGAACATTAGATTTGGCAATTAGGCAGTTATTGGTGACCACGGAGAGAGCAGCTTTAATTGAGTAATAAGGATGAACACCAAACTGCTATGGGGTGAGAAAGGGAAGCTAGCAGGATGGCAAATTTAGACACTCTTTCACTCTAAAGAAAACTTGCTAAGAGAAAGAGAAAAAAAGAGTAATTCAAAGAGACACCAGATTTAAGGATGAATGTTTTTAAGGTGGTGGAAAACTAAGCAAATGTTTAAATTGAGGAAAACAAAAATAATAGAAAGATTCAGAGGTAAAAAATAAAGGAGTTTATGATGGAACTAGTTCTCACAGGAGTTTCAATGACATGGGTGGAAAGAACAGGATCATTTCTGCTCTATCCTATGGATAGCAACTATCTTATTATGAATTTAACATACAGTGAAATTGAAATAATTTTTCAGTGAATATCTGTATACTCACCACTATTTCTACCACGAACATTCTACCCTGTTGTTTACATGGCTGTCCGTCCTTCTACTCCCTCAATTCTTCCATTTATTTTTGATACATTTCAAAGTAAATTGCTTTCCCCTAAAAGCTGTATCATGAATTTTATTGATTAAAATAAATCCACTTTGTCCAAATCCTCTCCCTTATTTGATATTTTTGGTCTTGCGTTCAGCTGGGTGTATAGTAATATCCCATTGTGCTGACAATTTGGGGGTGGGTGGGTGTTTATTTTTTGGTATCAGAAGGTAACTTTTCATAACACTCATAAAACAATATTATAGCACTTTTAACAGAAGATTGCAATTGTTAGTCTATAAATTTATCTCCTCACCTAGCATAAACTCCTTATAGACAGGAGCCATGTTGTATTGTTCTTTATTTTTGCCTAGCATTCAGCCCAGTGACTGTGTTCAATAGATGCTGGTTTAATTTAATTGAATCAAATGTGTTCCTGCTAGCAATTCTATCAGTGTAGAAGCCAGCATGGAAGCCTCTCTTTCCCCTTCTTTTCATTTTTCAGGGGATCAGTTGGCCAGTGACAGTATGAGTACAGAGAAGAATGACAGTCACAGTGGGGAAAAACAGCATGGTATGTTCCCACTGAAGACAGATACGGGCTGGCAGTCTACTCTGCCTAGTATTTAGACATATACTGCAGAGCAAAAACTTGCATATGAGATAAAAGTTTCAAGTTGTTTTTATCAATTTTATTTCAGCCATCTAGACTTCTGCTAATAGATATTACAGGCAACCATAATGTGGACAATAATCAGAAAGTAAAACACAACTTCCAGGGAATAACAAAGAGTATTCATTTCCTTAAAAACAGCATAAAGCTGTATGCTAAAGGCTGTTTTATTTGTATGCAGTAATTCCCAAGAAATGTAATGAAATTCTTGAAGCATATTATTGCACTAGTGACATATTAAACACACACCCAAATACACACACACATAACAACATAGCTTTGGCTCAGAAGCATACTAAAATAGTCATGTACCATGCTTCTGAATTCATTCACATAGGACTGAAGTATTCTTTTGTCAATTCACTTCCAAGAGCACTTGGATGAATAGCAAACTTCATAAAAAGGTATAAAGATGATAAATACAGAATGATTTGTGATATTATAATAAATCAAGAAATTATTTTGCTATAACAATGAAATGCATGGATTGTCAGAAACATTTTCAAGGAAAAATATTATTATTGGTATCATACTTAAATACTTCTAGTCCACTCCATACTAGAACAGTATTTTTCAAGCACTTCTTAGATATTAATATATACCCATGTGCCAATGTCTTATACATGCCTTCCAGAATATGATGTCTAAGAAAGAAGCAACTTTGCCTAGCAGAGTGTTTTTGATGTTTCTTCTCATTCCGCTGTTAAGATCTGAAAGATGGAGTTCTAATCAGGAAAGGGGGGAAGTGGTAATGAAAAAATGTTGAATGCCTACTGTGGCAGGGTCTGTTGTTAGTCCACAAAATGGTTTTGTTTTCTGGAATGGCCTCTGTTGATGAGACAAGGGCTGTATTTGGTAGCCTTCCTTGCATCCAAGAATAAGCAGATGTTGATTCTCAGCAGAATGTGAACAAAAGTGATATGTGCTACCTCCAGGCCAAGACTCCTAAAAAGAAGATAAGGCTTCTCTGCTGTCTTCTTTTCCCTAGACCAGAGTGCAGGGGATTCCAAGACCCTAAGATTGTATAGCTGCAAGGTGGAAGAAGCAAAGTTCCCAAACCACACGGACTGAAAAGCAGCCTCTTTAACAGGAACTTGCCTTGGACTGTGAGGACTTTTACTTAGTTAAGCTCCTGAAGTTTTTTTTTTTTTTTTTTTTTTTTTTGCGGTACGTGGGCCTCTCACTGTTGTGGCCTCTCCCGTTGCGGAGCACAGGCTCCGGACGCGCAGGCTCAGCGGCCATGGCTCACGGGCCCAGCCGCTCCGCGGCATGTGGGATCTTCCCAGACCGGGGCACGAACCCGTGTCTCCTGCATCAGCAGGCGGACTCTCAACCACTGCGCCACCAGGGAAGCCCGCTCCTGAAGTTTTACCGATTATAAAACCAGTTACCTCAGTGACTCCAAAAACTTGACCAAGTGCACACATCGAGGAAAAGAAAAGCGGGGGAGGGGACTAGGATTTTGACCCAGATTTGCCTAGCTCCAAAATCGAGACACTACCAATCCACCCCATATGTCCCTGTAAGTCGTAACATAAACATTTCACAAGTGTAATGCACTTTAGAGATAAATAAGTCCAAACTTGCTACCTTTATAAAAGAAAACTGTGGTAAGTGATTTAGCTAAGGTCACATAGGTCTTTAAGTAACACATTTGGGAAAGTAGATCCAATAATCTTTTTGCTATACCATAATATAGAAATGAGCAATATTTATTAAAATAATGCTCAACTCATACATCATTTATTGCAAGGAACAAATTCTCATTCTATTTAGAGTTTATCCTTTACTTCATTACAAACATTTTGCTGTTGTTCACTCATCTAGGATGAGAGGAGTTGTATATATATACTTTCTCTGTTTGTTTATCTTGTGTGTCTTCTGTTTTCTATGTTTGGATATCTTCCACTCATTTGAATCCTTTACTTTTTGCCATTAAGTTTTCATAATGCATAAATGTGGTAGAGTAAAAACAAAGCTCTTCAACACAGAATCATAAATTGTAGGCAATAGGAAAAAGTTTATAGTTCTTATAAACTTCTTATTTTACAGACAAGGAAACTGAAGCTTAGAGATTTGAAATAAATTTTCCAAATGTATAAAACTAATTATTAACAAAGCTGAAACTATATCACAAATAATATCTGCCCTTTTTTCCACTTTACGGTCTCAAGTGAAAAATAAAATACTAACTTTAGAACTTTTTTGATAACATAAATATACTAAAGTCAAAATCAAGAAATTAAAGAAATTGGGAGAAATAATAGGGCAGTGCTTGTCAATTTAGATATTCTTCATGATAAAGAGGAAGCCATAGCAGTCAAAGAAAGTATGATAAAAATTATGTAAAATTGGCATTAATATTCACTAATAAATGTTTAGTATAAAACTAGTTCCATTACTAACATTAAATAACACTATCTCTATTATGTTCATGATTCTGTTGTGCTTAAAGAATTTTCAAAGCTACTAAAAGAAGAATTTGTTCTATCTACTAGAAGTATGAGCCTCATTATTTTTTTCTTTTTCCTCACACAATTCCCATGAAGTATCATCAAAACACACTGTGTTGGAAAGGATGAAACCTCCCACAAGACTCTTGCTCATTGTGCAGTTACCAAAAAAAGTGGTAGAATCTATGTGCAACATTTGTTTCCAATTTCACTTTAAGGAAACAGGATGTGAAGTCATAAATCATGAGTCGCCGTAACCATCTTGCTGGATGCGCACCAGCAGGACGAGTCCTGGAGTGCTCAATTAGCCCAAAGCTTCAGCTGCTTGGGATTCACATGGTTACCTACCCAACAGTGGGTATTTGCTGGGAAAAAAGGCTTTCCAGAGTCTTCTGAAAACACCACTGCTAAAACACCAAGGATATAATAAATGCACGTATTGGTCTTCTAGACTGAAAATAAGCAGTTATTTCATCCTATTATTGAAAGTCTGACAGATACAAAGAAACAGGCAACCATAAGAGTTCTGTGATTGGGCATGGAAAATTGGAATAGGAGAGATGAGAAAGATTTCAAGACAAAAAGGGGACTGAACTATAAAATTGCCTATCACAATTAGGCATATCTTTCTTTTCAGCTCACTGAGTTTGGTGGACCTAAAAGCGCATGTTGAAAGGCACTGTTTTTGGTGTGTTTTGTTTAAGAAATAGAGAAACTAAGTACAAAAAGGCGTAAGAGTGGATATAATTAAGGCTATGAAGAGTCCAATTAAACCAGGATGGAGAATCCTCAATGAAACCAAGCTCTAACTTTATAAGGCCATAATTTGATAATTTAGTAGGGGAAAACATAGCCAAAATACCAGGGTCAAATTTGGTTGTGATCTATGCTGCAAAACGTGAGGATCCATTATCTAACTTTACTTTTCGTTGTACTGTATTTATGAAGAAGAAAGTTATTTTTCAGTCATAGCTGAAGCTAGAAACTTCCAACTTGGAACTCATAGAGCACTTAACTGCACCACCTTCCCAAAAGGACAAAGATTTTGGGTAGAAACAGGGCACCGCAGAATGTTCAGTAGTTACTGGTCTGGAAGAGTCAATCAGGAAAACTTGTGTTATCGCATTCTCTCATTTTTAGTTTCCTGGATTCAGGTACTTTCCTAAGGTAGGCTCTTCTGCTACTCTATACCTCTACTATGCAACACTTTTAATATCTTCTTAATACAGCTGTTTATCTTAAGGAGCTACAGAGTCTGAGGGTCCCAATCTCTACTTTCACAGACATCCCTCCTCTAATATTCAAGTTATAAATTACTTCCGTCTAACTCACATATAGTAGTTTTTTTTTTTAAGAAAGGGAGGAGATTTGAAACTTCAAGACCATTAGAGCATTTAGAAATTTGAGTACATTGCCAGTGACTATAAAATGAGCAGATGTAAGGGTTCCCAAAACTTCAGAAACAATGTCTTGCCTATAAACAGAGCAATAAAAAGTGGTCTACCCAGATGTTTGGCTCCCAATGGCCATTTCAACACTTTGTGTTAAGTCATTGTTGGCTAACTACATAGCCACAGAGCAGGCCTGACTAATCACCCGATTCTGACAGCGGGTAGGAATGGCAAAGGGAAAGCACCTACAAGTTATCAGTAAGCTCTTGCCTCCATTAATTAGACATCTTTCTCTTTTAATAAAGACTAAAAACAAAAACCAAAAAAATTCTGGCCTCCTCAGCTGTGTTACAGACAACACCCATTGGGAAAAAAAAAAAGAAAAAAAAATGTAGAAAAATATATCCAACATATCAATGTGATCATGAAATAATGTAATGGGAGTTGGATACTTTTATGAGTATAATTGCCCTTTTGAGATGTGATTCCATGAATTTGAGAATAGAAAGTGACTGCCATTACCTTGTTAAATGCTTTGGTTAATACAACAGGATGCTTACTTTCATCTGAGCATCACGGATTGTTTTGATGCAACATGACGCTGGAACACAGATGTCAGGCAAATTATGCCTTTAGATCTGGCCCAGGCCTTTCTAAGTTCCATGGAAATGTGGGCTGATTTTTCATTCCAAATTGGCTAGAGCAAAGCAGGGAGGATTCTGAAGGAGGCATCTTTGCAAGAAGAGTGTCTCTCACGATTTAATTTCCATAGCAATTTAAGGAAAGCTTCTGGGGGCGGGGACAGGCAGGGAGTTGGTAGAATAATTGCTCAGATTTGACAGGATGTGAGAAAGCTGAAACACACAGCTTCATGTGCATAATATTAACCTGCACGCATTTCCAAAATGGCCTCTTTATTTTCAAATATATTCTCAACATCTGTGAATAGTTACTCTGAAGCTGAGTGGCATCATGACAGGTCAGAAAATGCCACAGGGCATAACAATATATATTTTTCATACCTAATCTAAAGTTCCTTGTAACATCAAGTAAGGTGGTTTTAAAATATATACTGACATCTCTCAGAGATTATAAATTTGTGGTTACTTCTGCCTTCTGTTTTATTAGAAATTCAAGGTGACAATAGTCAAAATAAAATCAGACTATGGCTATACACTAAGATGAATTTTTTATTATATTGAAACATGGAATTCAAACATCTTAAAAATGGTGAGAATTTGGTTGTTAGAATTTAGCCTTTATAAGATAGTCTTTGTCTGTCAACATGGCTGTATGTGTTACACAGAAAATATGAAGTAGAAAATATTTCAAATAATAAACATGAGCCTGGGTGAAAAAGGAACTAAAGCGTTATCTTGGAAATCAGATGCATAGGGGTGTTGATCCCAGTTCTGCCGCTCATCAACAATGAGAATTGGGTGAATCACTTTGCCTCCTGGGATTTCATTTCTTCATCTGGAACAGCAGTAATAATAGCACCTTATAGGATTACCATGAAACTCAGCAACAACATAAGTGAGGCTTTTCTCACAGGACTAGATTATTGAATGCACTTGATAAATGCTTCCTATTATGTATTATCATCTATAAAGCCATATACCTTTTTTTCGTTCTGCCTACCTTGTACAGCTTGGAAAAAAACCTTACAATTTATTAAGTGGATCAATTTGTGATTTCTATTTTTTCTATCATAAAAAAATTGTCAACTTTAGGTGAAATAATGTTGACCAAATTACAATTCTTAAGTTAATAATGTAACATATTTGCTGATTCACTAGCTCTTCGTGTGCTATAAACACAACCTGACTCTTTCTGAGACCAATAGCTTGAAACCTAAATTCAAAATTAGATTAAAAGGTATTTTGCTTATTATTTTTTTAAATTAATTTATTTTTGGCTGCATTGGGTCTTCGTTGCTGTGTGCAGGCTTTCTCTAGTTGTGGTGAGCAGGGGCTACTCTTTGTTGCGGTGAGCAGGCTTCTCATTGCAGGGGCTTCTAGCGTTATGGAGCATGGGCTCTAGGTGCGCAGGCTCAGTAGTTGTGGCTCGTGGGCTCTAGTGCACAGGCTCAGTAGTTGTGGTGCATGGGCTGTAGAGCGCAGGCTCAGTAGTTGTGGCGCATGGGCTTACTTGCTCCGCAGCATGTGGGATCTTCCCAGACCAGGGCTCGAACCCATGTCCCCTGCACTGGCAGGCAGATTCTTAACCACTGCGCTACCAGGGAAGTCCCTATTTTGCTCATTATTAAATGAACGTTGATTGAATAAATCAAAAGACCTTTAAAAAACAGATTCAAGGAAACAGGCTTTAAAGAAATAAATCTTCAGGTGAATGACTTTTAATTTTTGGAAGAAAATAAAGCTCGACTTGAATCACTCCACTCTTCTGGTTTAAATGGCTATAGGACTCTCCAGTGCATATGGAAAAATTTGTCTAAATTCTTACCAGGACATTCAAGTCTGCCCATAAATTTGTCCCATTGGGCTTCCTACCTCTATTCCTCACAAATCGTTCATATACACCAATGTCACTCGAAATGAGCTTCTCACTTTATACACATCTAAATTTAAGACCTCTGTCGATGTGATAATTGTGTTTAACTTTTTCCAGAATCTCCTTTCCCATTATCATGCCATATCCACATGTTTGAACCATATAAATTTCTACATTACCAGTAGAAATATCACCCTTCCCACAATTCCATACTAAATTCATATCCCTTCTCTGAACTCTTTACAGAGTTCCCTGTATCTCTCTTATGATGGATCATGATTAGAGATTATATCTCTTTTCCTTGTGTTATTTTGTTTATTTATGTGTCTGTCTACTAAATTATGTCTTTCTACTAAATTACTCTTTCAGAGCAGGAACTGTGTGACTGATCTTGATGTGAAGAGGTATTGTTATTTTCATTACCATATAGAGCTCCTTGTTTAAAAAATGTTTTATAACAGGTGAATGAATAACTGAATGAACAAATGAATGAATAAAAATTAGTGTAAAAACACCAAAAAAATATTAGAATAGAGCAAAAAGAAAACAGAATTTAAATATATATATATAAAATACTATCAACATTTACCTGGTTGTTTCATTCCCCAGTATGCACCCTTTTGTTCTGTTTGAATGGTGGAAATTTTTTTTAACTTTTTTTAAAATTTAATTTTATTATTATTTTTTATACAGCAGGTTCTTATTAGTTATCTATTTTATACATATTAAGGTATATATGTCAATCCCAATCTCCCAGTTCATCACACCACCACAACCTCACCCCTGCTTTCTCCCCTTGGTATCCATACCTTTGTTCTCTACATCTGTGTCTCTATTTCTGTCTTGCAAACCAGTTCATCTGTATCATTTTTCTAGATTCCACATATATGCGTTAATATATGATATTTGTTTTTCTCTTTCTGACTTACTTCACTCTGTAAGACAGTATCTAGGTCCACCCACATCTCAACAAATGACCCAATTTTGTTCCTTTTTATGGCTGAGTAATATTCCATTGTATATATGTACCACATCTTCTTTACCCATTTGTCTGTTGATTGGCATTAAGGTTGTTTCCATGTCCTGGCTATTGTA